>NC_139385.1:87987500-89187500 GCF_054392235.1 Sus scrofa | reverse complement strand
AAGATTTGCAGTTAACAAATCGGAGACTTGGGAAGGTCAAAGGTGTAAGTTCTAGTCTGAAAGTTGGCAGACTTAAGACCCAATGTTTCGGCTGACATCTTAATACAGGAAAAGGTCTGTGTCTCAGATCAATCAGTCAGCTGGGGGAGTTCCCTCTTACTCATGGGAAGGTCAGCTTTTTTGTTCTACTTAAGTCTTCAACTGATTCAGTGAGGCCCACCCATGTTAGGGAGGACAGTCTTCTTTACTCAGTCAACAGGTTCAAATGTCAATCTCAGCCAAAAAGGCCCTCATAAACACACTCAGAATAACATTTGATAAACATCTATGCACACCATGGTCTGGTCAAGTTGATACAGAAAATTAATCACCACAATACCTTGAGGGCTAGAAGAGGGCTGGAAGTGGAACTGAATGGCCTCACCATTCCCCTGCCAGTCAAAAAAAAAAAAAAAAAAAAAAAAGACATGGGCCTCATTCTTGACCTTTCTGTGAGCACCCACCTCCCACTGTCCACTCAGTTACTAAGTTCTGTCGCTTATCTCTGTCCTCCTCTCTCCAACTCCAGCATCACCATGGCATAGGCCACCACTGGTGACAATGGAGAATGCAGATTTCCCATCCTCATGCTTCTAAGACTAAGACCCATGGCCCACCCCCTCCCCCCTCCCCCCTTGAGGGACAGGTGCTCTGCTGGATGGAGCTAAACAGTGAAATGACCATAGTAAGTGCTGGGGGTTCAGCCTCTTCTTCCCCCACACAGTGTGGACCAGAGTGAGGCAGTTGTTCTACACAAGTCATCAAAACTGACAGCCGGGTGGGGAGTCTCCAAAGCTGAGACTTGGGGACACAATGGGCAGGAAGGGCCAGGAAAACTCTTTAGCCCTCATGACTAAGGCACATTTGCCAACCTCTTCACCAGGAATCAAGGTGATCTCTGACCTCCCCCTGTAGGTCTCTGGTGTCTGTTTCTCAAAGTGCTTCAGAGTGAGATGGAGAAAAAGAAATTACTATGTTTTGATCCCTAAACTCTAACAGTCTGGGCAGACTACTGCTCTAGACATCTATCAGCTTGTCATCCATGCTGTGGCCAAATGATCCTTCTGACATGCAAATCCAGTCATTCTACCCCCTCTGCACAAAACTGTACCATAGCATTCTGCTGCCCTCAGGAGAAAGCCCCACCCTTTGAGAGGATCTGGAGGACCCCTGGGATCCTGCTTGGTTCTCCAGACTCGCCTCTCCCCATTTCCTCCCCTGCCCACTCTGCTTGTTGGGCAGTCAGGGATCTGCTGCTGCTACAACTTTCCTCAATTGCACTGCCATCTGAGACTCTTCCCTCTAATCTTCCTTCCTTTCCCAGCTCCCTTTGTAGGTGTAGACCTGCATCCATGGTTTGAAATCTCCCTCTGCCTCCTCCTATTTCTTCCCCTAATCTTTCACAGGAATTTTCTCCCAATAAACCTCTTGTATGTCTAATCCCGTCTTGGGTTCTGCTTTTCAGAGAACCCAGACTAACACACTGCCATGTAGAATTACTCACTGCAGGCTCACCTCCCTGGCCTTTGCACATGCTGTTCCCTCCAGCTGAAAAGTCTTCTCTTCTCTCTATGACCCTTTCTTGGCCAACCCCTACTTATCTTCAGGAGCCAACTGAGAGGTCACTTCATTCATTAGAGATGTTTATCCATGGCTCACTGCGGCCTGGGCATTGTTCCACACACAGGGATACAGTAAGGAAAAAGGAGAGGGTAGATCAAGTGGCTGCTCTCATCAAGCTCACTTTTATAGTAGGTAAATGGTCAATAAACATATTTTTCAAAATAGATCCATAGAATAGTGGTGGCAAGTGTAAGTATTACAGAGGAAATAAAGCAGGATGAGGGTACAGAATAATGAAGGGAGTGGGGTTATTTTAGACAGAAAGATCAGGGAAGGCTCCTTTGGGGGAGATGGTGTTTGAGCAGGGTCCTGAAGACCTTTGGGGGAAGATATTTGCAGCCAGGGGACGGCATTCCAGACAACAGGAGGGAGGCTGCTGGCATTAGGAACCACAACTCTGGGGTGGGTGCTGCTGAATGTACACCCCAGCACCCCCTGCATCTGGAGCAGAGTGCATCAGTACTAGTTAAGGCATACGGGTTAACCTGTCTGCCTCCCCTCCAGTCACTCTGAGGGCAGGAGCCCTGCTTGCCAGGCTAATAGGTTCACACTATACCCCCAAGCCTGGCATGGCATCCGGCGCTCAATAAGTAGTGACGGCAGATGTGCAGTTGTGGTCATAGTTGCCAGTAACTGAGCGCTGACGTGTACCTGGCTCTGTGCTAAAGGTTTTACTGGTATTTTCTCACTTGGTACTCCTAAGAGTAAAGTAGGTGGCATTACTCTCGCCCCTGTAGAGGACCACGATGGGACACATTGCATTTTCTCTGCAGGCATGAGGAAACTGAGGCACAGAGTGTTTAAGTCACTCGACAGCTGGAAATATGTAAAATGGATATAGCCAGGCTGAGTGGCTAACCATCAGCCCTGACAGGCTCCCCATTTCTGCCATGAAGATGCACAGGAAAGACATACCAAGGTGGTTAGCCCAGCTGCAGGGATCCTCCCAGCTGATTTCCAAGGCGGGGTCCTAACCAGAGGCACCTAGAACCTCAGGGTCAGGAGGGACCTTTAGAAGACCCATCCCTTCCCTGGCACATTGGGCGCCTGAGCCAGAGGGCTGGATGATTTCAAGGCCACTTTGCTATTTGCTCTTTCTTGTTCCTTGAGTAGGAATTGCAAAAACCATTCAATCAGAGGCCTGGCACTGCCTGACTGAGAAAACAAGTTGCTGTGACGACAGTTCTGTAAAGACAGGATGCGGTTCATGGCCTGGCCCTGCCCATGCCCGGCTGGAGTGCTGCCTCAGTGACTTTGGCACCTTGGCCACATGGGCGAGCCTGGCAGCACTTGCTTGCCCTTTGCCTTAGCATTACCATCCTGCTTGCTGGAATGCCAACTGGCTCCCAGGTGCCCATCTCTCCCTGCCACCTTGGCAGTCGCTCTGGTGCTCCTGGTGCAACACTGGGGCCTAGTCCATAGTTTCTGACTGTTGTCTCCTATCCGGCTTCCTTCTCCAGAGATCCTCCAAGCTGCTTCCCACTCCAGACCTGGGAGCTACTTCCTTTTGCCAAGTCCTAGCACCAGTCCTGCCCACCTTTGCTCATACCCAGCCATAGCAGTGACCTCCCAGATGCCTCTCAGCCTTCACTTCTGCCCCCTCCAATCCATTCTCCACCCTAAAGCCAGATGGACCTTTACAAAAACCAAGTCAGGTTAGCCATTGCCCTATTAAAAGCCCTGAATAGGAGTTCCCATTGTAGCTCACCTTAGTTAAGAACCTGACTAGTATCCATGAGGATGCAGGTTCAATCCCTGGCCTCGCTCAGTAGGTCGGGGGTCTAGCATTGCTGTGGCATAGGTCACGGATGCAGCTTGGATTTGGCATTGCTGTGGCTCTGGTGTAGGCTGGCAGCTACAGCTCCAATTCAGCCCCTAGCCTGGGAACTTCCATATTAGGATATGGGTGCAGCCCTAAAAATAAAATAAAATAAGCCCTGGATAACTTCTGCTCACCCTGTGGATGAATCCCTAGTGTGGCATCTGGTCCTCTCCAGCCTAGTCTCCTCCTCCCTCAGCGGGGTTATTCCCAAAGCCCCTCTTGTGTGCACCTGACCTCTCAGCCTAGCTCAAAGCTGCTGTGAGAATCACACACCAGCTGGTGTGCACAGCACCTGGAGCAGAGGAATTGCTCAGCAAACATTGGCTACCCTGGTAGGCGGGCACTTCCCCTCCAAGTTCGCTTCCAGAGCCCAGCAGGGCTCTGCTCTGAGCCAGGGGACATGCCCTTAGCTGTGACCCTGGCCAGGTCTTCAACTCCTCAGATCCAGGTTACAACCCCCAAGAAAAGGGTAAAATGAAGATCACCTTGCCAACTATTTCTCAGGGCCTGTGTGTGTGTGTGTGTGTGTGTGTGAAGAAAAAGTATGGAGGCAATACATTTGGAATAGCTACACAGTTTGTTATTCTTTCCTATCCTCTGAGTGCAGGGGAGCCACTGTCCCCTTGGGTCCCTACACACAGCTGCGTGTCTCTATTCAGGACCAGGAAAGGACATAAGGATTATTCACTCCAAAGCACAGGGGTGATATCCGGTAGCAAGTTCTAACTACTTATTACCACATGTAGGTTCTTGTCGTCCGACAGGCAAAAGCAAGGAGCCATTTCAAGAATGCATTGTTATTACATTCAGAGGTGAGCAGGGAGCACTCCCGCAGCTGAGGGGGACCACCTCTGTGAGCCTGCATGAGGAAGGCAGATTCCAACTTGTACTGAGAACCTGGCAGCTGTTGGTTCATTAGGTTGTCTGTCCATTCATCCATCTGTTTATCCAGAGAACATTGATTTTTGCATCTCTTCCTTGTTTGTTGCCAAATAAGACACTGTGGAAGAATACCATGAATTGGATATTTGTGTCTCCACAAAAGTCATATGTTGAAGGCCTAATCCTTAATATGCTGGTGTCAGAGGTGGTGGGCCTTTGGAAGTAATTCATTTTTTCTGGGGTGGTGGGGGTGGAGCCCCCATGGTAGGATTAGTGCCCTTACAAGAAGAGCTTTTGGTAGGATGGTGGCCATCGGCAAACCAGGAGGAGAACCCTTACCAGACATGGATTCTTCTAGCACCTTGATTTTAGACTTCCCAGCCTCCAGAATTGTGAGAAATATTTGCTGTTTTTACACCCCCCCCCAGTCTATAATGTTTTGTCATAGCACCCCAAAGGAAGACAAAGCATAAGGAAAATCAGAGAAGCAATCCAGCTCTCCCAGGACTCTTGGGATCCTTCCTTCCTCTTTCCTTCTCCTCTTTCTTCTATCTGGAGGATGCATAGGGAGTTACTAAGATGATAAGTTACAGACAAGGTAAACTCAGTCCTTTCTCCCCCTTTATTATAGTCAGTTTTTTATTTTTAAAAAATTTTTAGCTTATGAAGTACTTGAAACATATGGAAAATTATAGAGAATAAGGTAACAGTCATCTAGGTACCCATCCCCCACTCCAGTGAATATTAACCTTTTGACATTTGCTTTGAAAAATGTTTTTTTGAAACAAGATGTCACAGATCCAGTTGAAGTGTTTGGGCAGGCTTTGGGCTTTTAGCCCCTGGGTGTAGGTCCATAAGCAATACGTAGTTTTTGCAGTTTGGGATTTCATGTAGATTATATCATACTACAGGCATCCTTTTGCAACGTGCTTTTTAATTTTATTGGAGTTTTAAAAAATATCTGTGTAATAGATGCTGGTTGTAACAAGTCAGGCAACACAGACATGGATAAAGGTGAATCATCTCCATCTGCCCCTTCCAGTTGCACTGCCAGAGGTAGCCACTCTTAACAGGTGACAGCCTTCCGTCTGCATGTTTGCTTCTGCTCACACAACACACACACAAGGGCTCTAACGCTGCAGGAAGAGCCAGGGAGGGTTTGGGACAGGCTGGAGCAGCCAGGGGTGCCACATGAACTGAGGTAGGAGGTAGATGGGCCCGCAGGCTGAGAACAGATGGGACTTGTTAGGCTGAGTAAATTTAGCCTTGCTTCTCTTTGACACTTCAAGGAGAAAGTTAATGGCAGAAACTCCACTCTGCTGGAGTAGAAAGATAAGATGACCACATCAATCACTCTTGGGGTCAAGGAGATCTCCCCAATTACGCATGTACAGAAAGACTCCTAGGTGTCAAAAAATCCTAATACTGTCCCAGAACGCTTTGGTCTAGAATCCATCTTTGCCAAAACATGTGCACATGTATTGGCGAAGGTCTGGTGTCCAGTTAGGTATGAGACATAAAATAATTGGCCAAAGGAAACAAAGACCCAGAAGAACTGTCCTGTGTAAGTGAAGTAAATCCCCTCACCGGTGCGCTTCTCATTGAGGGGGACGCCCGCACCCACACTCCTCTTTGGGGTGTGTTTTACTCCTCTTTGGGTGTGTGTTACAAAGCTTGACTGCTTTTCTGATTTTCCTTATTCTTTGTCTTCGTTTGGGATTCTGTGACAAATAATAGACCAGGGGTGGGGGTGTAGAAACAGTAAATATTTCTCACAATTCTGGAGTCTAGGAAGTCTAAAATCAAGGTACTAGAACATTCCATGTCTGGTAAGGATTCTACTGTAGATAAATAGACTGCTTCTCTGTGTGCTCTCCCACATGTTGTACTGTGTTTCTAACAATAAACTTTACACCTGTTTTTATAGTCTTCACCTCCTTGAAACATGCTTGCTTTCAACAAGGGGCAAGAATCAGGGAAATTCTGCTTCTTGCCTCTCGCTGGTCTAGTGGCTAGGACTCCTGGTTTTCTCCCAGGCTATCTAGGTTCAATTTCTGAGCAGAGAATTAAGATCTCACTTCAAGCCATCACTCACTGCTCTCTCTCTGAGATGAGAACAGACCCTTGTGCTGCTGGGTGAGAGGAAGGGCAGTCGGAGGCTGTGGAGGGAGGTGTGCAACTTCTCTGGCCGTTAGCCCACAGTCTGCCGGTTTCGCCACCCACAACCTCTCCCAACAGGCCTTGTGGTCTGCGGGGTGTCCAGGGTCAGTTCAGGAGCTTTGTCCTTCTATTGTGTCCTTGGGATGAGACACAGGAAGGGTCTCCTGCTGTCTGGCTGGGTGACTTGTGATGAAGGGCCCATAGGATCTCTGCAGCCCTTTCTGATGGATGATTGTCAGCCAGATTGTTCTAACCAAGAGCTGACCTGCCTGTGGGTCCCAGATGTTAGAGAAGTACTTGGGAGGCCAAGCTGGCTTTAGCCATGACCAAGGAGACTTTCACAGATGATATGTTTTCTGACCGTTCTATGAACCTGGAGTGAGGACACAGAATGCTAAGAAAGTTTCCAAGGTTGTTTTTGGGGTTTTTTTTTTTTTTTTTTTTAACTCTTTAAAAGTGGACAGGACCAAACATGTTATGCTCAGAGCTGGACTGGAATTTTTTTTTCCTCTCCAAAAAAAAAAAAAAAAAAAAAGCTAATAATTAGAGCTTACAGTTACAGCTGTCTTGTTTTGTTTTTCAAAATGAGTTTCATGTCATGGCAAAGCAGTAAAAGAACCTAGATGTGACTTGATCAATCCCTATCGTGGAGCCTGCCCAACTTTTCTACCCTTCCAGGTTGCAATAGTTTGAAGAGAACCATGAAGTTTGCTGGGGCTTATAAATCAAGATTTGAGATTGACCCTAGGGAACCCTGCAGTTGTTAAACTCTATAGTAACGTGCTTTTTCTTTTTTCCCATTCATTCATGCAACGCATTTTTCTTTTGAGTGCCTGCTCTGTGTCAGCCATTGTTCCAAGAGCTGGGGACACCAGCGACAGATCAGACAAACCCCTGCCCTCAGGGAACTAAGAACTCCTGAAAAAGGGTCTCAAAACATGAAGACTTGGAGTTCCTGTCGTGGCGCAGTGGTTAACGAATCCGACTAGGAACCGTGAGGTTGCGGGTTCGGTCCCTGGCCTTGCTCAGTGGGTTAAGGATCCGGCGTTGCTGTGAGCTGTGGTGTAGGTTGCAGATGTGGCTCAGATCCCGCGTTGCTGTGGCTCTGGCGTAGGCCAGAGACTACAGCTCCAATTAGACCCCTAGCCTGGGAACCTCCATATGCTGCGGGAGCAGCCCAAGAAATAGCAAAAAGACAAAACAGAAAACAAAAAAAACTATGAAGACTCACACTCTGTATCAACATTCAAATCATTTATTCATTCATCCTTCAGAATAAATTAATCCCTACAACACCCTCCTGCCAGTGGTTAGGACAGGTCTTCCTGGTTCCATTTTCCGAATGGCCAGACCAAGCACTCATAAATAGGAGTGAGGAGCATCCGTAGGAGCCCTGCAGCCTCTGAGGAAACACAGAGGTGGAAAGGCCCCCATCTCACTGCTCAGAACCTCTCTCTAGCTGCTCTCACAGGCTGGGAAAACTGGAAAGTGCACATCTTCCAAAGAAACCTCTGTTTGTTTGTTTGTTTGCTTGTTTCTTTCTTTCTCTTTTCTTCTGAAGAGACCTTAGTTTCCAGAAATGACTTAAGAGGCAATGAATTCTAGAAAATGATAATTGAGTCAGGGAGGCAATTCCTTGAGCAAATAAGTGCTCCCTGCACTTCTCCATTTCTTCGAAAAGTTTGGGTCCCCATTTGACATCCTAAGAGCTGAAAACAGCTCTCTCTCTTCATTCTTTTCTTTCTTGCATTCTCCCTGGCCTCGTGTTGGTCCCAACGACACCACCCTACATCCAGGCTGGGGCCCTGATGCCTCCTCAGGCCCAGGGAATGCATCCCATGCTGAGCCCAGGACTCCCTAAATTGCCCAATGAGACTTTTATACGATATTTAATGGCTTATCCATGGCTCTGGCTCCCCCAGTTCCAGGCTCCCCGCCAAGTTTTCCAAATTGTTTCCATTAGCAGTGAAAGTCCTTCCTAGCCTTGCAGCAGAATTCAAGGGCTTTTCTCTCTTTTCCTTGCAGGGCTGGGAAGACCTTTTCAGGCTGCTGTCCTCTCGCAGCACAGATCATCCATCAGTAGGTGCCCAGTCCCAAATGTGGGCCTCCGGGTGAGATGGTGGCTCCCAACAAACTCTGCAGAAGGCTCCAAGTTGGCAGCACAGGCATAAAGGATTATCCGAACATTTTCTGTTCCTAAAAAGGTGCTTGAGATTTTAGGGTAGCAAATGTCTATATTTTGTTAGTTAAAATGGGGAAAATGATAATGCATTCTCAACTCAACCGAAATCCCCAACAAATATCCTTGCAATAACGAAAACACTGAGATACTTATAAAAAACCCACGGAGGAGCTCTAAACAGTATATATAAATCACTGGTCCCTAAAGCATGATCCCAGGCCAGGAAGAATCAGCATCATGTGGGAACTACAAAATGCAAATTCTTAGGCCCCATCCTAGACCTGCCACATCAGAAACTCTGGGATTGGGTCTAGCACTCTTGAGTTTTAGGGGATTCTGGTACATGTTAAGGTCTAGGGACCACTAATATAAAACATTTAACAATTAATTATTTAACATATAATGAACTCATCAGTGTACCTTTGCATCTAAGACATAATTTTCCTTCTCCATCACAATGATGGAATATAAACAAATGAAATTTTTTCTATACAGCAGAAATAGGCACAACGTTGTAAATCAACTATAATAAAAAAAGAATTTTTTTGTTTAAGATTCAAAATGAATGCATAGAAATCACAGAAAGAAATTGCACACAAGGTTGACAGGATTTGTGCACGGCTACGTAAACATGTCTTGTGTTTTCACATCTCACAATGTACTTTCTGTCTTCTCAACTCTTCCTCTTTGAAACTATGGGGTTTTTTTCAGGCCTCTTTGGCTCAATTATTTAATTCACAGGCTTTTAAACTTTCTTCCAAGACATCTTCG
This sequence comes from Sus scrofa, assembly GCF_054392235.1. NCBI lineage: Eukaryota > Metazoa > Chordata > Mammalia > Artiodactyla > Suidae > Sus > Sus scrofa. Next base: position 89,178,021 of record NC_139385.1, on the reverse strand, counting down.
TAATACTTATGAACAACATGGGCACAAGAGGTGCTTCTACCAAGAGAAGAGCTGAGATGTGTCTGTGGTACATCCTTCACCCAGGATTTCAGAAACATCAATGTTGTTGTTGGAGCAGCAATTCTATAATGGAACGATTTTTGTTTTTGTTTTTTTTTTAAATTGAACTATAGTTGATTTATAATATTGTGTTAGTTTCAGGTGTATAGTAAAGTGATTCAGTTTTACATATGTATATTTTTTATATTCTTTTCCAGATTCTTTTTCTATAATGGGATGCACCCATGGCATGTGGACCAGGGTTCAAACCCAAGCCACAGCTGTAACCAGAACCACAGCAGTGACAACACCAGGTCCTTAACCTACTGAGTCACAAGGGAGCTCCTAACAGGATTATTTTTGCCAAGGTTTTTTTTTTTTTTTTTTGATTTTTAGAGCCAAACTTGTGGCATACAGAATTTGCCAGGCTAGGGGTCCAGTCAGAGTTACACTGCTAGCGAACACTACAGCCACAGCAATGCCAGATCCAAGACACATCTGTGACCCACACCACAGCTCATGGCAGTGACGGCTCCTTAACCCACTGAGTGAGGCCAGGGATTGAACCCATATCCTCATGGACACTAGTCAGGTTTATTACCACTGTGCTACAGTGGGAACTCCACTGCCAAGCCTTTATAGCACATACTTAGAGAGTGAGAGTTCAGGTGGTGATGGGGAGCTCAGGATGGTGAAAAACAATGGGTCACCCTCTTTGAGAAAATCATCTCCATTGGATAGATGGATATTTAAGTTCTGGACCTGCCCATGCCCTGCAGGCTCATTTCAGGAGCTAACTCCATACTCCCTGGAAGGATTACAGACACTCTCCACTCATTTGTTCACAGAATTCCTGTCCTCATTTCAAACACAAACATCACAAGTGCTTCCTCCCTACAGATCCACAAGAAATGGTGGGCAAGTAAGATGCTTTTACCTTGTCCAAAAAAACTCCCATGACAGTTCCCTCCAGCTCAGTGGGATTAAGGATCTGGCATTGTCACTGCTGGTTACAGCTGTGACACAGGTCCAATCCCTGGCCCAGGAACCTGCACATGCTATGGACAAAGCCAAAAAAAGAAACAAACAAAACAAAACCCAAAAAACTTAAAAAAAAAAAACCCAAAAACCTTCCCGTGCTCACCACTTCCCATAGGAAACTACATGGTGGGGGGGCTCCCCCCTGACACTGCTGCTGTCAGGTGGTTTCTGGGGGTGAGGTTCTCTGCAGGGACTTCCTCATTTCCAGTCTATGATCTGGGTGGATGCCTTTCTCTCCTTTCGAGGGTGGGAAAACTGTGAGAGGCTGGGCAAATGAGTGGCACAATTCTTGGCAGCTTCTCTTGATGAAGGAATCAATGGTGTCCAGTTTCCAAGGCTCATTGTGGAGTAAATGGCTCCCACCTTTCTGCCTGCCCCCACCACCTTGCCTACATCCCGTAGCTTCTCTTGCCTTGTGGGACAATTAAGAGGCCTTTGTTTTCTAAAGCTCAGGTTCAGGTCACAGTGGTGTGAGGTGAGGCTATAAAGTTTAAAGGATGAATATGAACTCAATAGAGAAGAGACAGGTGCACTGGAGATGGAGGACCCAGGGGAGAAAGGGGTGCCACGGTAGTGAAGCCTGCATGCACCCCCCTACAGAGCCCTGGGGAGGCTCCTTGTGACCCCATATGTCATGAAGGCTTTCTCTGAACCCACTCAGGGCAGCAGGGGTGGGACCAGCTCAGCAACTGCATCTTGCAGCAAAAGGGTGACTGCACTGCCGGCCCTTCCCTTGGACTAAGGATCAAGTTCCTCACAGCTTCTTGGCATCACGTAAGCTTCTTGACTCCATCTGGTCCCATGGAGATGGGGGCCAGCTCCAGAAATGGCCACATCAGATTTATCAGTTGGCAGGCACTTGCTCACAAATGGATGGATTCGTGATTTTTTTTTAAGAAGATATATGATGGTTTCATACCTGAATATTTCATACCTGAAAATGTGTACATATTAGACTTGATCATGGATCAGTGTGACCCTGCAGCTTCCTGTCAACTCAGAGGCATTGGGAGAAGGGCTACAGGGAAGGGGCCCTGGGAGCCTCAGAACAAAGCCCTCCTCCGAGGAGATGAAGAGACTCTCTTTTGGCCAAAAGCAAACAAAAAGGGACACTCACAGGGCACATGCAAAATAGAAATGCCCTTTACCACAGGAGAGTCTGCCAGTGTCCTGTGGACTCTGTGAGATTCAGAGGGAGTGGACTAATGACTTAGAGCTTGTGAAGGCCAAACATAGGGCATCTGTGTGGTCCCTCAGGGCTGGAGCTTGACAGAGGACTGGGCTGGAACCAAACACTCCAAGAAGACCAGCCATGTCTTCAGCCATGGTGAGTGAGGTAACAGGCTCTCCCAAGATGGAGAATTTGGCTGTAGAGGAGAGGGGAGTGACCCCGATGCACATACTAATTACCTGATCCATATCACTGTATATTCCTCGATGTTCTCTAAAGTAAATGTAACTCTGTGCGGAGAGCTTGAGGGAAGAGCGTTATCTGGTTTAGTGGGATGGATAGTCCCCAAATTTGAGACACTGTTTGAGGTCTATGCCCCACCGCTGCTGGCTCAGAATCCGCCATCTTTTTATCACCCCTTGAACACAGCTGATTGGACCAGGGGAGGACACCTGTCCCAAGATGCGCCAATCAGCTTCCCTTTCTTAGGAATATGGGCGTGGCAGTGAGAGACTGCCAGTTATTCTCAACTTGAGGGTACGTAGTTGTTTCCAAGTGAACTTGGAAGCCGTGGGAAAAGGAAGGCAGTGAGCATATTCCATCCTGTGGACCAGAGAGAGAAACCAGGTCATAGAGAGAATGAGGATGAAGTAGAATCACAGAATAGCGGAGACAAGGAAGAGTCCCAACAGCCCTCCAATTCTTGACTCCAGTCCTCTGAGATCTCTTAGTCTGCCCTTGGGATCTTGAGATACACACCTGCCTCCTTGCACATCTCTTTTCTTTGCTGAAGCTAGCTGTTATTTGTTCTGTAACTTACAACCAAAGAATCTTAACCAACCACCAGGAATAATACATATGAAACGAAGAAAGTCAGTGACTCACCATATTCTTTTTATTGTGGTGGTGCTCAAATATACATAACGTAAAACCTATCATTTTAGCCATTTTAAGTTGTACAGTTTTGTGGCATTAAGTGCTTTCACACTGCCCTACAATCATGACTACTGTCCATCTCCAGAACTCCTTGCCATTTTTTTTGGGGGGGTCTTTTTGCCATTTCTTGGGCGGCTCCCACGCATATGGAGGTTCCCAGGCTAGGGGTCTAATCGGAGCTGTAGCCACCAGCCTATACCAGAGCCACAGCAATGCGGGATCCGAGCCACGTCTGTGACCTACACCACAGCTCACGGCAACGCCGGATCCTTAACCCACTGAGCAAGGCCAGGGATCGAACCCGAAACCTCATGGTTCCTAGTCGGATTCGTTAACCACTGAGCCACGACCGGAACTCCTCTTTGCTATTTCCTTAACCAGGGTCCTCATGATGTAAGTGTTAATCATTGCAGTTGATCAGCAGGGGCTCAGGTGGTGACACGTCAGCACTGTGAGGTGGCTTTGGGATCCATTTGCTTTAGTTATATTCTTAATTTAATGTCAAGTGACTTGCTTTTTCCCGTAATTTCAGAAGAAAGAAATTGTAGTTATTTGAAGATTCCACTTCACCCAGTGTTCATTATAAAAATGTTGCCTGTTTGATAAAATTCATTGGCAGTTGCTTTGATTTAATACCCTCTTGCTAAACCTCACAAATAACTTTATATCTAGATCTACACCCAAGTAATCTCCATTTTATATAACAACTTCTCTCAAAGGAGTTTATAGGCAGTCCCTTAATTTCCTGCTCCTTAAAACTATTTTAAAATACACCAAATTTGTATATTTCTAGGGATTTCAAAAACAGGTATAAAAGTAACAAATATTCCTAGAGATTTAAAAAGTATAATAGCTCTTGTCTTTTGAACATAATTTTGAACATCTATATCCACCATGTGTGACGGTTAATTTTATGTGTCACCTTGGTGGAGCCATGGGGCCCAAATATGTGGTCAGATACTGTTCCAGATATTTCTGTGAGGATGTTGTTGGGTGAGATTAATATTGAAATCTGTGGACTTTAAGTAAAGCATATTGCCTGTCATAATGTGGGTGGGCCTCACCCAATCGGTTGAAGGCCTGAATAGAACAAATGCTTGAACTTCTTGAGCAAGAGGGAATCCTACCAGCAGATGCCCTTCAGATTTGAACTGAAACATAGGCATTTCCTGATTCTCCACCTTGACAGCCTTCAGGCTTGAACTGTAGATTTTTGACTCACCATTCCTTTATATATATATATATCCCTCCTATATCTATCTATCTATCTATCTATATCCCTCATATATATATATATATATATATATGATCCCTCCACTTTATATATATATATATATATATATAATCTCTCTCTCTCTCTCTGTGTGTATATATATATATATATATATACACACAGTTGACATTGGAGTTTAACTGTGAAGGAAAAGAAAAAAATGAAAGGAAAAAAAAACCCATGTATTAGTCAGGGTTCTCCAGAGAAACAGAACCAATGCGATGTGTGTGTATGTATATGTGTGTGTGTGTTTATATATATTCTGTTTCTCTGGAGAACCCTGACTAATACATCATGTCATACTTGGGGTTTTGTTTTGGTTTTTTTTTTTCATTTTTCTCCTTTCCTTCACAGTTAAACCCAAAAGTCAACTACCATAAATAAATATCCAAAGCAAGATTAACTATTCCTAGTATTCAGAATACCTAGTGAGCTCCATCTTTGCCTTAATCCAATCAAGTTTGAGCTCTTCTTCTTCTTCTTCTTTTTTTTTTTTTTTGTCTCTTTTGCCTTTTCTAGAGCTGCACCCATGGCATATGGAGGTTCCTAGGCTAGGGGTCTAATCGGAGCTGTAGTCACTGGCCTACGCCAGAGACACAGCAATGCCAGAGCCAAGCCATGTCTGCGACCTACACCACCGCTCACGGCAACACCGGATCCTTAACCCACTGAGCAAGGCCAGGGATCGAACCTGTAACCTCATGGTTCCCAGTCAGATTCATTAACCACTGAGCCACGACAGGAACTGCCCGAGCTCTTCATTTTTTATCACTGGGATGAACACTGATTTTCCCACTTTATATTTGTTTTGTAAAAATAAACACTGGAAATGTAATAAAATATTTAAATAATGGTCCCCAAACTGCCATGCTGACAAAAATGATGAAACTTCAGAACAGAGCAGTTGGCTGGGAAGCAACTCTGCCATGCAACAGCAGGAAATGTTCATTTTTGTCAGCTGATGCCTGAAGGGCTGAATTTGGCATAGAATCCTGACTTGGGGAATATCAGAATGTAAAAAGAGTTGAGGGTGTTTTAAAGCCCAGCCATTCATGTTGAGAACAACCAGTGCTATGTAGTGAAGTATAAGTAAACAGCTAACTCTAAGTGACTGAAAGGGAACCAAGGAAGGGCAGCAAGAGGCTGCAGCAAGGGTAGCTCCCATCTGCTTTCAGGGGGAGGGGTTCCAGGGATGGCATTTGTCCTGGGCCCTAATGGATGGAGAAACTTGGACACACAGATAAGGATCATTGGGGTTTTAGGAAGTCAAAGAAATAATATTCCCCCACCACCACCATGAGTTTTGAACTACTTGAGATGGAGATATAGGAATCTGGCATATGGGAATGAAAATATCACTCTTATTATCTATACAGCCGTTAAGATAACATGACTAAGGTCTGTGGCCAAGAGGGTTCATGGAGGCTTAACCTCTGGGGCCCAGCTGGGTGAATTCTTTAACCTGCACAGCAGAGATGTTGACCACAGGCTATCCCAAAAGAGGAAGGAGAGCAGCCAGCATACCCAGATCTTTCTCTCAGAGCCACCTACCAGATGTCACTTGTGAGAGGAAGACAGGGCGGGGCGGCGGAGGTGAGGAAGCTGGGAGCATGGCTCTAGGTAGACTCTTGCATGGGAAATGTGAGCAGTGGGGAGCAGGTGCCCACACAACAAGCTCCAGCCTCCTGTTCTCCCAATGCCTTGGGTTTCTCCATCAGGTTTGCCATCAGCTAGGGATGTGACAACCCCTTCGAGAGATAGAAAACAACAGACTAGCTGGATGGTCCTGCCCCACCTCTGAAACTGTCTGGTGCTCTGAGCATCCTCCGAGGACTGCTGACAGGCTGTGTACATTTTATCCCCAAAGACTCTGGAATGGGTCAGGCGAATACACTAAGTCAATCATGTTCCAGTTGTCCGTTGCTGCATAATAAGTCACTCCAAATTTAGTGTCAAAACCTGACAATCTCCTACTATTCTCTCCAACAGTTCTGAGTTGACAAGGCTCCGCAGGCAGTGGGGTCACTCTCAGCAGCTGGAGCAGGATTGCCTCAAAGCCCTCCTTGTGTGTCTGGCACCTCGGCTGGGAAGACTCGCAGAGCTGGGGCTCCTTGGACATCTCTCTATCTCTGTGTGACCTCCCCGCATGGTCTCTCTCGAAGGGCAGCTTCGGCATCATGCAGGGCTCCAAAGGTACATGTGGAAAGGGACAACCAGGTAGAGCCTGCAGCCTCTTCTATGACTGAGTCTTGAAATTGTGCAACATCACTTCTGCCGTCCTCTGCTGTCCTTGGAGGTTCAAAAGAGCAGAGCAGTCATGGGGTTCCTGTTGTGGCTCAGCAGATTAAGGACCTGAAATTGTCTCAGTGAGGATGCAGTTTCGATCCCTGGCCTCATTATTAATGATACATCTTTTATGAAAGAAACAAACTTGAAGGTTTCTCCCCATTCCTGCACAAAGCCCATCACTGGGCAGACTTCATTTGCCCAGGCTAGGAAGCCACACCTGCATCCGGAAGGCCTACAGAGCACAGAACGCTGGAGGGGAAGCAAGAACTTGATAAGGCTTGAACCCAAACTAGATTGGACTCTCTGATATGCTGAACCAAAACCCCTCCCCAATACCACTATGCCTCATTTGCCTCTCATCTGAGGAGGAGATGTGAGGTGAGATGCAATTTGGATAATCAAGTTTCCTCCTCCCAAAGCCCTCAATCATTTGGGGTGATTTTTTTCTCCTAAAATATCTTGCCTATTTTCTTGCCATTTTAAACACACCATCAGAAACCTCTTCAGTATCTTATTGATGTGGCTGCATCATCACATTGAACATCCATGCCAGGAGGTGAGATTATTAAGCTATTTTAGCTTTTCGCTGTTTAGTGTTTGTCTTTTTTTTTTTTTTTTTCCTTTCTGTTGTCTTTTTAGGGCCCCACCCACAGCATATGGAGGTTCCCAGGCTAGGGGCTGAATTGGAGCCGTACCTGCCCGCCTACACCACAGCCACAGCAATGAGGGATCTGAGCTATGTCTGGGACCTACACCACAGCTCAAGGCAACACTGGATCCTTAACCTGCTGATCGAGGCCAGGGATTGAACTTGTGTCCTCATTGATGCTAGTAGGATTCATTTCCGCTAAGCCACAACAGGAACTCCTTTTTTTTTTTTTTTTTTTCTTTTTATGGCTGCACTTGTGGCATGTGGAAGTTCCTAGACCAGGTTGAATTGGAGCTGCAGCTGCAGGCCTACACCACAACCAAGGCAACACCAGATCTGAGCCACATCTGCAACTTGTGCTGCAGTTTATGGCAATGCTGGATCCTTTTTTTTTTTGCTTTTTTAGAGCCACACCCATGACATATTATGGAGGTTGCCAGGCTAGGGGTCCAGTCGGAGCTACAGCTGCCAGCCTATGCCATAGCCACAGCAAACATCAGATCCGAGCTGAGTCTGCAACTACACCACAGCTCACAGCAAAGTCGGATCCTTAACCCACTGAGCAAGGCCAGGGATCAAACCCGAAACCTCAGAGAGAAAATGTTGGTCCTTAACTCACTGAGTCACAAGAGGAGCTCCTGTCAAGGTTTTGACATGAAAGGGTATCTGAGGCTCCCAAATGTCCTTTTCGCCTGAGTTGAAATGACATTCTTTCCCTGTATTATTGTCCTATTGCTGCTGTAACAAATGACCACAAATTTCGTGGCTTAACATAACACAGTTATATTATCCTATAGTTCCAGAGGTCACAAGTCTGAAATGGGTCTTAATGGGCTGAAATCAAGGTGTTGGCAGGCCTGCAGTCCTTTCTGGAGGCTTAAGGGGAAAATCCCTTTTCTTGACTTTTGCAGCTTCTATAGGAACCTGCATTTCTTGCCTTTAACCCCTGTCCAGCTTCAAAGCCAGCCATGAATGACCAGTCAAATTTTTCTCATGGGACACCACCCTCAGTCTTCTGCCTCCCTCTCCCACATGGCAGGACCCTTGTAATTATATTGGGTCCACCTGGATAATCCAGGATAATCTCCCTATTTTTGGGTGATCTGATTAGTAACCTAATTCCACTTACTACAATTCTCCTTTGTTGTATAATGTAATATATTCACAGGTTCTGAGGATTTGGATTCAGACTTTGAGGGGTCATCATTCGGCTTACTACAGTCCCCTTATTTTATGATAAATGTCTGAAGGTGAAGCTTTTAATTTTTGAAAAACTAGAAAATAGAGTGATGGCCAAGTGGAGGGGAACAATGATCACCCCAGTGGCCCTCATTCTTTGTGGCATCTCTGAAATAGGTTTGATTTCCATGAGGCCCATTTGCCTACCACCTTTCGGAATGACCTTGAAAACCATAAGATGCCTGTAGTTCTTATACATTTTCTAATTTGCAGTTTTATCTGATTTGGTGCAGTTTTGGAAACCAAATAATTTATTTTGGGATTGTATCAAAAAAGGGAATAACAAATATTTGTGCAATGCTCACTAAGTGCCAGGAATTATTCTAGGTGCTTTTCTTTCTTTTCTTTTTTTTGATCTTTTGTCTTTTTAGGGCCACACCTGCAGCATATGGAGGTTCCCAGGCTAGGGGTGTAATCCAAGCTGTAGCTGCTGGCCTATGCCAAAGCCACAGCAACGCCAGATCCGAGCCTGTCTGTGACCTACACCTCAGCTCACAGCAATGCCAGATCCTTAACCCAATGAGTGAGGCCAGAGATTGAACCCGCAACCTCGTGGTTCCTAGTCGGATTCGTTTCCACTGTGCCACTACGGAAACTCCTTATTCTAGGTGCTTTTATTTCCAGTCCTTCCAACACTCTTAGAGGGTAGATTTGTTCGGCCCATTTTAGAGAAGAGGAAACTGAGGCTTTGAGAGATGCTGCTGCTGAAGAGTGAGTTTTTTTCCTCAAGAAAAACAACTAAGCCAAAATAATTTTTTAAAGAAAAACCTCATAGTAATCCCATTTCAACCAAAACCATAAACCATAATATAACTAAAACACCACTTGACGGAGTCCTAAGTTCCCTAAATATAACCTGATAAAATTTGAGGAGCTGCTCTGTCTTTGGCAGACACCACTGGTTGCTCACCCAAAAGCCCCACCTCCACCTTCACGTGGCACTTTCCTCCCTATCACTTGATTTTATTCACCCTCCTCCCAGTGGCTGGGGATGGTTCTTGATTAGTCTGAGCCTATCCTAGCTGACTCAGTCCCGGGTTTCTAAGTGATTGTTTAAACAAAGACATGGATGTGATTGCAGCTAATAAGACATGAAGTAAAGTTTGCAAGAGTGTTTTGGGAAAAATTTCCCTCACTTTCGAAAAGCAACGGATGATGGGGACATTTCTTTTTTTGGTCATGGTATGCCATTCTGTAAGTATGTGATGCTGCAGCCTTCTTGTAGCCATGAGAAACAAGCTTGAAAACAAGAGCCAGTCACTGAGCATGGCAGAGCAGAGACACAGAGAGACGTTGGGTCCTTGATGTTGTCATTGAACTTCTGAGCTAAGAACAGGACTCCCCCGACCCCCTGCCCTGCCACCCAGACTTCTCATTATATGAGAGAATAATAAAGATTCCATCTGAAAGCCTGTTTTCAACAGATTTTCTATTTTTTATGGTGAAAATGATCCTAATATATATATTATACAACTTTCCAAAAGAAAAATATCTTTCAGGTGTAGTTCTGGAAAATTTCTGACTCAGAAATCTTGACACAGGATAACACTAAAATGTTCTTAATCAAATCATTCTCTAGAATATTGGTTTTGCTACCTTACATGTCAAAATTAGGCAAAATTCATTTCAAGATTGCAGCAAATTCATTTCAAGTTTAAAAGACTGGAAGCATTTTGTTTCAAGTGAAAAGGAAGACCAAAGAACCTTTGTGGTGACATCAGCAAATTCACCTTTCAAAGTTGGAGTCCATGAGGATAGAACAAATGAAAGGGAGAGCAGAGTGTGGAGTGAAAATGGCAGGTACAGAATAATTCCATTAAGAGAGACTGATGAGCAAGCAACAAGTTAAAACGTGATGCAGTGCTTCAGCCGTTTTTTGTTTAAGGATTCTGTTGCCTACTCCCAGATCATTTTATTGCAAAATCTTAGAAGCAAAGAAAAAAAAGAGTTGAGAACTGAGTTACATAACTCTTGCAACCAACAAGAAACAATATTACTGATAAAAAGAATGGGTTAGACTAGCTGTTCTCACTGTGGCTCAGTGGGTTAAGAACCCAACAAGTATCCATGAGGATGTGGGTTTGATCTCTGGCCTCAATCAGTGGGTTAAGGATCCCGTGTTGCCACAAGCTACAGTGTAAGTTGCAGATGCAACTCGGATCTGGTGTTGCCATGGCTGTGGTGCAAGCTGGCAGCTGCAGCTCTGATTGGACACCTAGCCTGGGAACTTCTATATGCTGTGGGTACAACCTTAAAAAGAAGAAAAAAGAATGGGTTAGACTAATTTACACATATATAATGAAATGACCCATGCAAAGAAATTCTAAATCACTGCATAATTAATAGGGATATGGAAAGATATGCAGGATATATTAAGTGGAAAAAAAAAGTTCCAGAATTTTCTATAATGTAGGGTGACCAATGGTCCAGGTTTTCCAGAGACTGAAGGGGTTCCTGGGATATAGGACTTTTAGTTTTAAGACCTGGAAAGCCCTGTGCAAATGGGGACAAAATGATGAACCTAGAAAATGAGATTCCATTTCCATAATAATAACAAAAATATATAACTTGTCAATTATGATGTCGTCAGCTGAAAAACACAGAACCCTCTAAACAATAAGAACTTTTGCTCACATGCCCTTACAAGAAGTCCATATACAACTGTTACCTTGGTCTTCTGGCTCAGTTCTTCAAGGACAGAGATGGTGGCCGTGGTTCTGGATGTTCAACTCAGATAAGGCAACAACCAGAGGAGGAAGAGAAGTTGCCTCTGCCTGGTCATGTGAGGAGTCTCCCAGAAAACCCCAGCCAATTGCTTCTCATTGGCCAGAATCTCATCATATGCCTTTTTCTTGGTTACAAGGCTTGAATAATAGCTTGAGTTTCTTCCACAAAATGGGGTTGTTTAGAAAAGAGCAAGAGTGGATGCTGTGTAGACAGTCAACAATATATTCTATCTGTACATTTTACATGTTAAAAATATATATGTGTTCAAACATTCTGCAAGAATATAAATAATGTTAACAGTTATCTATGAGAGGGAACTTGTGCTAAGGTATTAATGTCTGTGATTTTTTTTTACAATGAGCCTGTATTTTTTTCATAACAGGTATTATTTTTACATTTAAAAATGAAGTCATGGAGTTCCCACTGTGGTACAGTGGGTTAATGATCCAGCTTGTCTCTGTGGAGGCGTGGGTTTGATCCCCAGCCTGGCGCAGTGGGTTGAGGATCCAGCCCAGGATTGCTAAAGCTATGGCAGAGGCCGTGGCTCCAGCTTGGATTTGATCCCTGGCCCGGGAACTCCCATATGCCTTGGCTGTGGCCATAAAAAAGGAAAAACAAAATGAAGTCATGACCTTGTAAATCAAAAATACTTCAGTAAAAATAAATAAATAAAAAAAATGAAATCAGAATTCCCATCGTGGCTCAGTGGTTAACTGACTAGGAACTATGAGGTTGCGGGTTCGATCCCTGGCCTTGCTTAGTGGGTTAAGGATCAGGTGTTGCTGTGAGCTGTGGTGTAGGTTGGCGGCTACAGCTCTGATTGGACCCCTAGCCTGGGAACCTCCATATGCCCTAGGAAAGACTAAATAAATAAATAAATAAAGTCATTCAGAATTGAAAGCAGGAAATAAGGATTAATTTCACTCAGGAAGTGGACCAATGTCAGTAGAAAGAGTAAAAGAAGACTTTGTGACAGTAGCAGGGAGAGAGGACCAAAATAATGAAGCAGACACTCCAAGATTCAGATTAACAAATGCACATCATTGTTTCTAGAAGGGTTATGTTAGAAGTGCACAATGTGTTACTATTGATCCATTTGGAATTTGGAAATGAAAATTTGTAGACCTCAGTAAGATACACTAAGTTTTGTGCTGAGATGTACAAATGGATTTTTAAATCTTAATTAAATTAAGAAAAAAATTTAACTGAGAGAGGTGTGCGTTAAAGAAATCTTGAGGTTGGGGTTTTCTTTCTTTCCTTCTTTCTTTCTTTCAGCCATGCATAGGGCATGAGTAAGTTCCCTGGGGTCAGGGATCAACCCACACCACAACAGAGATCCAAGCCACAACGTAACAACACCAGATCCTTAACCCCCTGTACCACCTGGGAACTCCAAGGGTTTTCTCAATGTAAAATATACCTGTCATTTGGAATACGTTGTTTCTATCACTTAAGGCCAGGATTTCCTAAACTGTGCTCTGAAGAATTTTTTTTTTTTTTTTTTTGTCTTTTTGCCTTTTCTAGGGCCGCTCCCACAGCATATGGAGGTTCCCAGGCTAGGGGTCTAATCAGAGCTGTAGCTGGTGGCCTACACCAGAGCCACAGCAATGTCGGATCCTTAACCCACTGAGCAAGGCCAGGCACCGAACCTGCAACCTCATGGTTCCTAGTTGGGTTCGTTAACCACTGCGCCACGACGGGAACTCCCTGAAGAAATTTAATATGTGTTCCGTGAAAATAACTAATGCCGATACTATATTACAAAAATTTACTCTAGGAAAATACACATATGTTAAAAATCAGCTAAATAAATATTACTTTAATCATGTAGTAAGCTGCCTTTAGCAGAAACAGCAGGAGCAATCCCTGGAGGACATTTGCTCTGTGCTCTGATACAGGAGCAGCACTTACCACCGACAGACTTAACTCTTGGTGGCCAAGACTGAAACTGCCTACACAACATCCACTCTCGACTTCCTTACCAGTAGATAACCTGGTTTTGTTCAGGGTGCTCAAGGCCCAGATACAAGATTTGATTTTTCTCAGCTTCTTGACAACTAGTAGTGGCCATGAAATGTAAGGGACATCTGCTAAATGGGCTTCCTGAAATAAGCTTTCCTGGCAAAAGGGGAAAACTCAGCTGCTTTGCACCTTTTTCCTTTGGCCCTGTCTGCCTTTCTTCTGCCTGAGACACAGACTTGACATCTGGAGCTGCAGCAGCCAACTTGTGATCAAGAGGACATATGTCACATGCTAAGGATAGTGACCCAAGGAGCCAGTCTAAGTTGGAGTCCTTGATGATGTCACAAAATCAAGGTACCAGTTCTGGTCTGCTCATCTCTTAATTCCGTGTTATGGGGGGGAAAAACCCTCTTTAGTTAAACCATTGTTGTTATAGTCCTGTTATATGCAGCCAAATGCATTCCTATTGTACACCCATGTACATCATCTTTTGATTGATTACCATAAATGTCCAATACCTAGGCACATAATTTCAGCACCAGTCCATGAAATTAAGCAGTGTTTATCCAATATTAAACAATCAGCCAACACTAACATCCTTTCTCCTGATCTATGGCTAAAGTAAGAAAGATTTGAATGAAATGAAGTTCTTAGGATCCTAAATGGTATCTGAACCAACACAAATTTAGAAGATTTTAAAGTAGAAATGAGTAATCTGAGCTTTAACTTTCTAAAAGAAAAAAAATCTTGGAGTTCCTGGTGTGGCTCAGTGATTAACGAACTGAACTAGTATCCATGAGGATGCGAGTTAGAACCCTGGCCCTGCTCAGTGGCTTAAGGATCCAGCGTTACCTTGAGCTGTGATATAGTTTGCAGACATGGCTAAGATTTGGCATTTCTGTGGCTGTGGCATAGGCTGGCAGCTGCAGCTCAGATTTAACCCCTAGCCAGGGAACTTCCATATGCCACAAGGGTGGCCCTAAAAAAAAAAAAAAAATCTAGATGTGTGCTGCCCAGGATGAAACAATGAGCACTAAATGAGCCTAACTTAAGAAGACACAAATATTACACAGCAGATAGCTCACATCCTTTGCCCCTTTGTGCCAATGTATCTGGGCAGGTAGGACTTTTCTTTGCACACTGCATTGAAAATGCAGACCAGCAGCTACATCTGATGTACCGCTCAGCCATAGCAAGGCTGTTTCCAGTAGAGAGGTGAATTTTAAAAAGACAAAAAATTTAAAACACAAATATGCAGAAGACATAAAATATATAAAAACAACTTTAAAAGTTTTATAAGAACATGGAAACCAAAAAGATGTTTTGCTTCAATTTTTTTCCTTAAGGAAGTTCATCAGTGAGACCCTTTACACCTGCTTTCTTTCCAACTAGCTTGCATTGTAGCAAATGTGCACCGGCTGGTGTTCTGTCAATACGCTATCATTTCCATGGTCAAGGGTGATAAGTTTGGAAAACACTATTCTAAACCGATCCATCTCTAGTCTCACCCCAAAAAATGTTTAAAAATCATAGTCCAAGGATAGGAGTTGGTCTGGTTTAGGAAATCCAGGTTACCATTCATAAGGAGAGCTTGCTGCTAATTGCTTTTATTCAGCTTTCTGTTGCATTTTTTATTCATAAAAAAATCAGATTACGAAAGTAGGTCATGTCCATTGAGAGCAATTCCCACAGTACGGGAGCGCACAAAGTCCTCCCCTGCTGGACTGTAGACTCTGCAAGGCGAGCCATGCCCATTTTATCTACCTCAGCCTCTCCAGTCCTTAACCCTGCACACAGAAGGGGTTCCAAGGGACAGCACCTTCTTTCCAGAGTTACAAGGCTAAGGTGTTGCATTGCAGAACTCTCCTATGCAGAGCTGTAAAATAAATTTTAATTTTAGAGAAATCTCAGACTTACAGAAAAATTATAAAGGTAATGCAGACAGTTTCTATATACCCACATTTATCTTTCCCTGTTTTGAATATCTTACTATAGGATGCTACATTTGTCACAATTAATGAACCACTTATTGACACTTTATTCAGATTTCCTTAGTTTTTACCTAATATCCGTTTCTGTTCAGAATCCCATCAGGCTACCACACTACATTTAGTCATCATGTCTCCTTAGGCCCCTGTTGGCTGTGACAATTTCTCAGACTTTCTTTGTTTTGATGACCTTGGTAGTTTTGAGGAGTATTGGCCAATTATTTTATTTTTGGATTTGTCTGATGTTCTTATGACTAGATAGGGTTGTGAGTTTTTGAGAGGCAAACCATAGAAGAAAAGTCCTCATCCTCATCACTTCAATATTATTATTATTATTATTATCATCATCATCATCATTATTTTTTGCTTTAAGAGCCACACCCATGGCACATGGAGGTTCCCAAGCTAGGGGTCTAATTGGAGATACAGCCGCCAGCCTACACCACAGCCACAGCAACATGGGATCCAAACCGTGTCTGTGACCTACACCACAGTTCATGGCAATGCTGGATCCTTAACCCAGCGATTGAACCTGCAACCTCATGGTTCCTAGTTGGATTCATTATTAAGGGTTATGTATTATACAGGTGACTTTTTTTTTTTTTTTTAATTTGGCCATGCCTGCAGCATATGGAAATTCCTAGGCCAGGGATCGAATCCAAGCCAGAGTTACAGCCTGCACCACAGCAGTGGCAATGCCAGATCCTTAACCTGCTAGGCCACAGGGAACTTCCTCAATATGACTTACTGCTGTTGATATTGACTTTGGCTCCTGTGCAGATTTAAACATCCCTCACATACTGTAAATGGAATCCCTCTGCCTTTCACATCAAGACGAGGATCTTATTCCAATTTGTAACAGTCAGTGTCCCCATTTAGATTGGACTTGGGCAGCCTAAACACTCAAATGATTCAAAAGAGAAACATGTGACCTTCATACTGGCCCTGAGCATAAGAGGAGGGGGCAGGGTGGAGAGGAGGCAGGATGACCTGCCCACTCCAACAGCATGCCAAAACTACCAGGGAGGCTTGCCAAGGGCCAAGGTCAGCCGCCAAGCAGGGCCAAATGCCCAGTCCCTTTCCTATCCACAGCTGATGACCTTTCATGGTGCCACTTGGAACTTTCAGCCCCCTCCCTTCTGCAAGTGCCTTCTGTGTGTGGTGACTCACTTCCCAGCACTCTCAGAGGCAGTAAGAGTTCAGGAAAGCCAGGCTGGCATACAAAGCGAAGAGAAAAGAACACATGGAATTAGATATGACAGGTTCACTAGAAAAATGTCTAACCAGGCTCTCTGTTACACTGTGAGGTTTTCTTGGATTCTTCCTTGCATTATTCAAACACAGCATGAACAAGAATTCAAATTCTTTTTTTTCTTTCTTTCTTTTTCTTTTTTTCTTTTTTTCTTTTTTTGTCTTTTTGCCATTTCTTGGGCCGCTCCCTCGGCACGTGGAGATTCCCAGGCTAGGGGTCGAATCGGAGCCATAGCCACCGGCCTACGCTAGAGCCACAGCAACACAGCAACGCGGGATCCGAGCTGCATCTGCGACCTACATCACAGCTCATGGCAATGCCAGATCCTTAACCCACTGAGCGAGGCCAGGGATCGAACCCGCAACCTCATGGTTCCTAGTCGGATTCATTAACCACTGCGCCATGACGGGAACTCCTTTTTTTAAAAAAATTTTTATAGTTGATTTACAATGTTCAGTCAATTTCTGCTATACAGCGAAGTGACCCAGTTATACATATATGTGTATATATATGTGTGTATATGTATATATACACATTATTTTTCTCACATTATCCTCCATTATGTTCCATCACAAGTGATTAGATATAGTTCCCTGTGCTATACAGCAGGATTTCATTGCTTATTCACTCCAAATGCAATAGTTTGCATCTACTAACCCTAGACTCCCAGTCCACCCCACTCCCTCCCCCCACCCCCAGCAACCACAAGTCCTTTCTCCATGTCCCTGAGTTTGTTTCTTTTCTGTAGATGGGTTCTTTTGTGCCGTATATTAGATTCCAGAATTTGTCTTTCTCTTTCTGACTTAATTTACTTGTATGAGAGTCTCTAGTTCCATCTATGTTGCTGCAAGTGGCATTATTCCTTTCTTTTTTATGGCTGAGTAGTATTCCATTGTACATATGTATCACATCTTCTTAATCCATTCATCTGTCAATAGACATTTAAGTTGTTTCCATGTCTTGGTGATAGGGATAGAGTAGACACAGGTGGTTATAGAAGTCCCGATAGGGAATCAGAGATAAAGAGGGGAACCTGGGAGATGTTGGGACCACTGTAGAGAAAGACATCAGAAAAAGGCAGCCTTGCTTAATTAGTGGAAGTGCCTCAGGTCATTGGGTGGGGGATGGAACAAGGCCTGCATTCAGATTCAGATCAAGGGCAAGAGTTTGAAGCCTGCCTGTCAGCTGATTTGAATACACACCTTACCAGACACTAAGGAGGAACTACTATTCCTGGAAAGGAAGAGGCAGGCCTTTCCAACGCCTTGGATGATAAAACTCCCATCGGATCCTCGGGGCAGAGCTTCCTTGCCAGCCTGCTTGCCTCTCTTACAAGCATCCTATCCTTAACAATCTGCTCCTTGCCTATCACTTTGTCTCTAGCTGAATTCCTTCTGTATGGAGGCATAAAGAATGTGAGCCTTAGTGAGTCCAGACACAGGGTGAGTAACTCGAATTTAAAACTGTGGTTTAAGTACTAATCTGGCTTTTGGCTAGGTTTGAGTCCCGCCACATGGGTTCAAGTCCCAGTTTGGCTTTTGGCTGGGTTTAAGTCCCGCCACATGGGTTCAAGTCCCAGTTTGGCTTTTGGCTGGGTTTAAGTCCTGGCACATGGGTTCAAGTCCCAGTTTGGCTTTTGGCTGGGTTCAAGTCCTGGCATTTGAGTTCAAGTCCCAATCTGGGTTTTGGCTGGGTTCAAATCCTGGCATTTGGGTTCAAATCCTGGCATTTGGGTTCAAATCCTGGCATTTGAGTTCAAGTCCTAATCTGGGTTTTGGCTGGGTTCAAGTCCTGGCATATGAGTTCAAGTCCCAGTCTGTGTTCTGGCTGGATTCAGGCCATTAGTGCTGTTGTTTTCATTGGCTATTGTGAATAGTGCTTCAGTGAACACAGGGGTGCATGTATCTTTTTCAGTGAAAGTTTTGTCTGGATATATGCCCAGCAGTGGGATTGCTGGGTCGTATGGCAGTTCTATGTTTAGTTTTCTAAGGAAGATCCTTACTGTTTCCCATGGTGGTTGTACCAGTTTATATTGGGTGCTCTACACGTCTGGAGAAACTTCTCTAGTAACGAACTATAGAAATGATTCCTGAAAGTATAGTTTTCAAATTATTTTTCATTGGATACGATTAGGATTTCCTTCCCCCTCTTTATCCTGACACATTCACTAGTTCAAGTAGCTGAACTAGATCACACAAAATAATAATAAAAGTATGTTATGTGTCTATTATTTTGGTTAACAGTTATTAAATATTTTACAGTGCATCAGGAACTGTGGTAATTATTTTATGTCCATAGCTCGTTTGATTCTCAGCAACACGATGAGTTTGTTAGCCCCATTTTCTACAGGATAAAATGAGGCACAGAAAGGTTAAGTAATTTGCCCAAGATCACATGCTAATACATGTCCAGGAGGGAAATAAAACAGTCTGACTCCTCACCCCACACTGCTACACAGATGAACAAACCACTACACCGTATTACTTTACTATTCAGAACCACCACCACTAACTTGTTCACCTAACCACCCAACATACTGCCACCCTGCTCAGCCAGCCCCAATAGCTACACCGTAGTGTCTACAACAGTCCCAGCAACTTACAAGGTGCCAGGAGTAGGAAGATGACCACAAGGACTTGGCCAAAAGGACCTCACTGCTGGTTCCCTTATGCCTAGAAATGCAGGAAATCCAGAGGTTCCCACAAACCCATGGGCAGACTCAGTGGTGCTGGGAGAGTTGACTAGCTGGAGCAGACCTCAAATCAGGATAAAGAATTCCAACATGTGGTGACTTTTTTTTTTTTTTTTTTTTTTTTTTTTAATATTTTTAGGGCTGCACCCGCAGCGTGTGGAGTTTCCCAGGCTGGGGTCTAATCGGAGCTGTAGCCACTGATCTACACCACAGGCACAGCCACACAGGATCCAAGCTGCATTTGCGACTACACCACAGCTCATGGCAATGCCGGATCCTTAACCCACTGAGCAAGGCCAGGGATCAAACCTGAGTCCTCATGGACTAGTCAGATTCGTTTCTGCTGAGCCATGACGGGAACTCTGTATGTGGTGACTTTGAGATCAAAGGAAATGGCATGGAACATGACCATGATCCCAAATAACTAACAATATTCGAAATGTTGAAAATCAGGTCAATTCCAGTCCATCAGAAAAGATCGACACCCATCATGGTGGAGGACAGGACAGTCAGAATGGTGGCCTCTGTGGAGGGGCTGGACATTAGATAACCCCCAGAGATGGAGAAGCAGGGCCCCTCAGGCATTCTCAGTTACCCAGGAGACCCTCCAAGCCATGCTGAGAGACCCAGAAGAAAGAGGATGGTTGATAAGATTTTCAGCACCCACCAGGTATTGTGTGTGGAATAGGACACTAAATGTCACTCATGTTTTCATTAATATTGTATTAGCTTATAAACCTATGAACCTGGTTCTTTCCTAAAGACTCTAAGCTCAACATATAGCTTTTATTTATTTACAAATCTAGCAGTTTTTGTGTTGAAATAAAAAATACCCTTATTTTTATTTATTTATTGAAGTATAGTTGATTTACAATGTTGCATTAGTTTCGGGTGTACAGGCAAAATGATTTAGTTATATATATATATATAACTAAAATATATGTAAATCATAATGGGAAAGAAAAAGAAAAATTACATATATATGATTTATGATTTGTAACAGAATATTGAATGTAGTTTCCTGTGTTATACAGCAGGATTCTGTTGTTTATCTGTTTTATTTATAGTAGTTTATATCTACCAATGCCAACCTCCTGATTTATCCCTCCCTCTTTCCCCTCCTTGGTAACCATAAATTTGTCTTCTATGTCTGTGAGTCTGTTTCTGTCTTGTAAATAAGTCTATTTGTATCATATTTTAGATTCCACATGCAAGTGATATCACATGATATGTGTCTTTCCCTGTCTGACTTCACTTAGTATGAGAGTCTCTAGGTCCATCCATATTGCTGCAAAAGGCATTACTTCTTTTTTGTGGCTGAGTAATATTCCATGGTACATATATACCACATTTATCCATTCGCCATCAATGGACATTTAGGTTGCTTCCATGTCTTGGCTATTGTGAATAGTGCTGCTATGAACATAGGGGTGCATGTACCTTTTCAAATTACAGTTTTCTCTGGATAGATGCCTAGGAACACTTTCTCTTTGATTTATTCTCAATAAGTTTATACATTTGACAGATTACTTTCTCCATAAACATTTACAAACTTGGTTAATTAAATTCCTTTAGATATTTCAAACCAGTCACCAACATATCTGATCCTCTCAAGAACTTCAAACATCAAACAGCAGACTTATAAATCTAAAAAGTAAACTCTTCCTAAAGACTCACCGGTCTTATAAAACAGATTTACAAATGTAGCAAATAAATTAGATTAGCTTACTCACTTAGAGCATCATAAAGAACAGACTATACACAAGCAGCACAACATTTTAAAAATTTGTTAATATACTTATTTAAGGACAATGAATTGGATTCATTACTTCATTCTGGAATTACGCATTGCTCATGTAACCAAAGGGAACACAATTGCCATCTTAGGCTTGTTATATGGACCGAGGTCGTGGACTCTGCCTATTGGGGGGCCCAGGGGCTCAGTATGGGGACTTCACATTTTCTCTCTCTGCACTCACTTCCTGGTCATCTCATCCAGTCCTGTGGCTTTGAACGCCATTTCTAAGCTGATGACTCTCTATTATATATCTCCAGCTCTAGTAGGTATTAACAATGCTTACCCATTATTTCTGGTTCTTCTCTTTCTAGGAAAGTAGAATTATATGTCCTTACTTTCACCTTATGGCCACTGGACTTGCTTTGGCCAAGAAAGTGTGAGTGGAGTTATGGGCTACTTCAAGGCAGAAGTGTTTCCTTGCTGGTATGAGACTCTGCAGCTCTTTTCTTCCCTTTGCCACAGCAATAGCCCAGGGAATGGAGCTTCACTCTGACTTCCAGAGAGATAATGACATGGTGCAGGGCCCTACACAAAACACGTCAACATTCATTGTGTTAATCCAGAGAGATTTTGTTACTGCAGCCTAGCCCTTGCCTATCCTGCCTAACATTTATCAGCCCACACCTCTCTCCTGAACTCTAAGCACAGATTCCATTGGGATGTTGAGGCTGACACTTCAAACCTAACAGGCCCACAAGCGAATTTCTTAACTTCCCCGCTAGAAACCTGCTGCACTCAGCGTGCCCCACCTCCATGGGGGTGGAAATCAGTTCCATCCTCATAATAGCTTAGGCCAGAAATCTCAGAGTCAACCTTGTCCCTTCTCTTTCTCTCACATCCTATATCCAATCCATGAGCAGACAACTTTGGTCCTAACTTCAATGTATATTCAGAATTGAACCATTTCTCACCACCTTCTGTGCCACCACCCCGACCTCAGTCACCATGATCTATCACTTTGATAACTACAACAGGTTCTCCCAATAGGTCTCACCTCTTCTATTCTAATGCCCCCATACAGTCTTATTCTCAACTTGGCAGATCATTTCAAACCATTCAAATCATGCCCCAAACCCTGCAGCAACACCTCATTTCACTCATGATAAAAGCCAAAGTCTTTTTTTTTTTTTTTCGGTCTCTTCAGGGCTGTACCCTTGGCATATGGAAATTCCCAGGCTAGGAGTCGAACTGGAGCTGCAGTTGCCTGTCTACACCACAGCCACAGCAACACCAGATCCAAGCCTTTAATCTACACCACAGCTCACGGCAATGCCGGATCCCCAACCCCCTGAGAGAGGCCAGGAATCAGACCCTTGTCCTCATGGATACTAGTCGGGTTCGTTACCGCTGAGCTACTATGGGAACTCCAAAAGTGAAAATTTTAATGACCTGCAAGGCCCTGCTCAGTGTGGTTCTCCCCACACCTCCCATCCCTCCTCCCTTTCTTCACTTCACTCCAGCCACACTGGCCTCCTTGTTATTCCTTGAACACACCAGGTATATGTCCAAGTTAGGTCTTGTGTTAGCTTTTTCTCCATGCCTGGAATATTCTTTCCCCAGATACCCGCTTGGTAAATCTCCTCACCTCCTCCAGGTTTTTCTCAAATCTCATTTTTACAATGAGGCCTACTTACTTAACACTGCAAACTGCCCACCTCAGAGTCTCCTCATCCTTTTCACCCTGTTCTACCTTTTCTTTCCTCCATAGCATTTCTTACCCTCTAAACAATTATGTAATCTCTTTCTTTAATAGGCTTATTGCATGCTGATCTCTCTTAGCTGAAAAGTAAACTTCACGAGGACGGATATTTTTGTATTTTTTTCTTCACTATCATATTCCTGGCATAGTGCACATAACAGGAACCCAGTAAATGTTAAAATAATCAGCTGAGGAGCTAGCTCCCTTGTGGTGCAGTGGGTTAAGGATCTGGCATTACCACTGCAGTGGCTCCGGTTGCTGCTTGGCTTAGGTTTGATCCCTGTCCTGGGAACTCCCACATGTCATGGACCCAGCCAAAAAAAAATTGGTTGCATAATTAACATATGAATTACTACTTGGGACTTGAACACAGGACCAGAGTTCTCTTTCCAGGATGATCTTGTTCCAAGTGTTTTTTGGACTGAGCTGAATTGTTACTCCCTGGATTTTACTGGTAGTACTTAGGTGCTAACTAAATCTGACTGTACATAAGCTTGCATTAGAAAAAAGAGCATTTTCTTCAAACACTCTCTGAAACTCATAATTGTCTTTCTTTGAATGTGTATTTTAGTTACTCCTTTTGAGCATCATTATGTAGTCATGTTCTGCACACAAATTTTTTTTTTTTCCTTTTCAATGGTCAGGTTGTTGAAATCTGGCCAATGGGAGTCCCAGAGGTCTTTGTAAGCATTTTTTCTTTTTCACAACAATAAGATTTTCCCAAGACACTTCTGCTTTCTCTGCCCTAAACATAGAATAATAGAGTCAGCTCCTCTTCAAGGAGCCATGGATCCATTTGTAGAAAGTAATATTAGAGACTAAAATCTAGCTGCCTTAGGGATGGGTATGAGATTGTTCCCCAGGAACACAGGTGGAGGCAGCATCACTACTGGACCACTTTAGTAACAGATGTGGTGTATCTTTAAAAGATTTCATTAGTCAGGATTGAGGCAGGAAAAAAAAATCACATGAATTTCCAGTGGGAGAAATATAATACAGACAATTAATTACAAAAGTGTTAGGTAGCTGGGAGGAGAAACACAAAGGATGCTGAGGTAAACCAGCGATTATTAGGTGAGGGCGTAGCTGCCCCCAGGCTGGAGGACAGAAGGAAGGGGTGGTATTACTAGAATCCAGAACTTCAGAGGAGGGCTGGGTGGGCCTGACACCCAGACCTCTGCCCACACGTGTGTGCTGTGTCCTGGATGAAGGTGCCAGTGGATGGGACCCTGGATGATGAGGAAGCTGTGGGCCCGCTGATGTGGGCAGCTTTAAGGGGCTGCACAAGACTGGTGTTAGGACAGGAGAAAAAAACTGGAAGCTGGAGCTAGAACTGTCCAGGGCTGCCAGCCACCTCCTGACAGGAGGTAGGTGCAAGGAAACAGCCTTCTTTTCCTTTCTTCCGCCCTCCCAGTTCCTCCCAGTGCCTCCAGAACCAGTGGAAGCCACTAGCCAGGGAAATCGGGAAGTGTGGCTCAGCCCCAACACCACAGGGAGAAAGATAGAGTGGGGAACAATAAGGAATAAGCAGCACTAAGGTCATGAGGTTGCCCAGAGCTTCCAATTAAACGCCAGCTTTTTTCCCCTTTTTTATTAAAATACAGTTTATTTTTAATGTTGTGTTAGTTTCAGGGGTACAGCAAAGTGATTCAGTTACACATATGTATATATATAGTTTTTTGCAGCACATTTTCTATTTAGTAATTATAAGATATTGAGTATAGTTCCCTATGCTATGCAGTAGGTCTTTGGTGTTTTCTATGTTTTATATATAGTAGGGTGTATATGTTAATCCCAAGCTCCTCGTTTCTGCCTCCTTCTACCCCTTTCTCCCGTGGTACCCATGAGTTTGTTTTCTATGTGTGTAAGCTCTGACTTTTTAAAGTCCTGTTTTCTCAAAAAAAAAAAAAATCTTGTTTTGGTGTAAACTATTTCCTTAGTTACCAGTTTCTCCAAGTGTCTTATCATTCCTGACCAATTTTAATATATCAAATATGTGTACACATTCGTGTAAACCTATGTATTTAAACACCATTATAACCTTGATGGACGCTATTCCTTAGTAGTATCCATTTATATGTTACTCAGAGCCTGACCTAGGCTGGAACTATGTTCCCTTTCTCTCCCTCTCCCTCGCTCTCTCATTGTGCTAAAACACACACAATATAAAGTTTACCATCTTCACCGTTTTTAAGCGTACAGTTCAGTAGTGTTAGGTACATTCACATTGTTGTGCAACCAATCTCCAGAACTCTTTTCATCTTGCAAAACTGCAACTCTCTGCTCACTAAATGGTAATTTACACTCTCCCCTTCCTACAGCTCCTTTCTACTTTCCGTCGCTCTGAATTTGCCTACGCTAGGTACCTCATATAAGTGGGATCATACAATATTTGTCCTTTCGTGACTGGCTTCTTGCATTTAGCATAGTGTTGTCAAGATTCATTCCTTAAACAGGAATTTCCTTCCTGTTTAAGGTTTTTTAATATTGTGTCATATACGTAGAATATATACATCACAGATACACGTATGTATGTATATGTGTGTAGACCACATACACACCGCATTTTGTTTACCCATTCATTTGTCAGTGGACATGGGTCTCTGCCTCCTGTTTGACTATTGTAACACTGTTATGAACATGGGTATACATTTCCCTTCTCTTTTATAATCCTTCTATAGACCTTCATGATTCTTTTTTTTTTTTTTTTTTTTTTTTTTGCTTTTGGGGGTCCGCACCCGTGGCATATGGAAGTTCTCAGGCCAGGGGGCCTATGGCAACTTGGAATCCGAGCCTCATCTGCAACCTACACCACAGCTCACGGCAACACCAGATCTTTTAACCCATTGAGCAGGGCCAGGAATCAAACCCACGACCTCACGGATACTAGTCGGGTTTGTTTCCTCTGAGCCACAATGGGAACTCCTCCATCGGAGTTATTCTTAACCATGTCAAACCTCACCTTCTCTCATCCTAAAATGAAAATGTTCATAAGTAATATAACCTGTCTTCCACATGATTTCAGGAAAGTCAATATAATAAAGTATCTAATTCACTGTGAGTAAATACCTGAGAACAATGAAATACCTGAGAACAGGGCACATAATGAAATAGTCAAATGTTTGCATGTTGCTCATGGTGGCCACAACCACAAACGTAGACTGTCTCAGGAGCACTGTACTAGCGATTTGAATACACAAGTAGTGTTGCTTGGTGGCATAGTTTCCTAACCTGGGGAACCAACACAGTGCAGTTTGAAACAAAGCAATCTTTTTTCAGTGTCATAGCAATTGTAATCTTAGAAATGCAGTGCATATTTATGTGACAAAAATATTTGATGTTTCTGTGTGAAACAGAATTAGGTTCTTGGCTCAGATCATTTTAAACAGATGATTTCTGTCGTGGCTCAACAGTAATGAACCCGATTAGTATCCATGAGGACGAGGGTTCAATCCCTGGACTCGCTCAATGGGTTAAGGATCCCATGTTGCCGAGAGCTGTGGCGTAGTTTGCAGATGCTGCCCAGAGCCCTCGTTGCTGTGGCTGTGGAGTAGGCTGGAAGCTGCAGCTCTGATTCGACCCCTAGACTGGGAACCTCCATGTGCTGTGGTGTGGTCTAAAAAAAGACCAAAAGATGATTCCCTTTGTGGATACCATATAGGGCATTGAGACTTGGTGAAGAACCCACGAGATCATTTGTTGTGCATGGCGGCCCAGTGATTTGTATGACATCTAGCGTCTTTGGCCCATGCTCACTCAATGTCAGTAGTACCCCCTCAATCATGATGACTGGTGGCCAGGAAGTGCCCCCAGACATTCCCAGAATGCCCTCTAGGAGGCAGTACCATCCACATTAAGAACTGCTGTTCTGCAGTTGAGTCTCCTCCATACTTGTATGTATTAAGTCTTTTTTTTTTTTTTTTTTTTTGTCTTTTGTCTTTTTAGGGCTGCACTTGCAGTACATGGAGGTTCCCAGGCTAGGGGTCTAATCCAAGCTGTTGCTGCCGGCCTACACCAGAGCCACAGCAGTGCCAGATCTGAACTTCGTCTGCAACCTACATCCACAGCCCAAGGCAACGCCAGATCCTTAACCCACTGAGTGAGGCTGGGGATTGAACCCGAAACCTCATGCTTCCTAGTCGGATTTGTATCTGCTGCGCCACGATGGGAACTCCCGTATTAAGTCTTAACTAATAAAACTGTGTTACCACCGCAGCCATGAGGAGAAAACCTTATAGACTTATTAGACTAATTGGCTGATTAGTGTGCTCTGAAACCCACTGCCAAGTTTATGCTCAGGCCATGCATCCCACAGGTTGCTCCAGCCAATGGCTGAGCACGCTGGGGATGCTAAGGTGACCCTGTTCCTGGAAGGCTTGAGACTCCTCCGACAGCAGACTTTGCCTGGAGCTTCCCCAGTAGCCTTGCTGACCTTTCTTGGCTGGACGACAGGCTAAGATGTTTCTTTCTGACCTTCCTTCCCTCTTTCCTTTCCCTGGGGTCACACTTGCCCTCTGACAGCCCTGCTAGTTCCCCTTCTTCCGTATTTTCTCTCAGAGTTGTCTCCCAAATAAAACCCCACAGAAGCTCCAATAGGTGTTTACTGCTCATGTTTCGGGTGGGGGGAGGTTGGTGGGATGCTGACTAGACAGTTCTGCTGATCTTGGCTGGCCTTGCTCCCACATCTGAGGTTGCCTGGCGGGTAGCTGATCTCGGATGACCTCCGCCATAATGATGGGCACTCAGCTGTGCTCCACATGTCTCTCATCCTCCAGCAGGCTAGCATGGGCCTGGTCTGATGGCAGTGGTGCAGGCACGAGAGAAAAGCCCAATGTATACGCCTCTTTCAAATTTGTGCTTGCCTTGGATCAGCGACACGCATTGGCTAAGGAAATTAGAGTTGAGCCCAGATGGAGTTGGAGGACGCTGAAAAGGAATGTGACAAAGGGTGGGCCGGAGGGAGAGGTGAAGAATGGGACTCTTTGTAATCTACCTCAGTGTCCATGCATTTTTCTTATTAGTGAAGTATGACTGTTCAGGTTTTCATTTTTTTTTTAAATTGTAACCTTTCTTGAAATTATCTATAATCTTCACATCATTGTAGAGTCATTTATTGGCAGAGAGGAAGTCTAAATACTGAGTATTTTCTAAAAGACTCTGAGTTATCCACATAAGGTCATTTCAATTGCAAAAGATTTCCATTGCATTCATTGTCAAGTTAAAGCTATTTTCGCCTCCCTGCAATGACCCAGTGCTGTGACTGACCGTGGCAAAGATTAGATCAGCTACAGATAGCAAATAATTTACATTTTCTTTGTATTTCCGAATGATTTAGTGAATTTTCAAACCCCTTATACACAAAAGGAAAGTTCAGACACTATTTTTAAAATAAAATTTGAATGAATTCAAAATTATCCCTAGGACAATATGATTTACAGTCCAACATTCTTTCTTAAGTAGGAGGAAAATCTGTCCTGTTACACATCAGTAGCCAGGAATTACATCTAAACCCAAGTCCACCTGTGGCGGTGCCTGCTGTGTATAAACATCGTTTGTCATGTGTGTCGTGGCAGAAAATGAGTGGAGGACACAGTGCTAGCCCACCTTTCTGTCCCAAGCTTCTGTAACCTATACCTTCCTGCTTTTTGTTTAATCTATTGTGCAATAAAATGAAGGCTGGAGACTTTCTCTTTTATTGTTTATTCTCTCTTGTAAAAAAAAAAAATTATCGTTTTGTAATTTTGAAAAAACTTCAGCCTACAGAAAAATGTCAAGAACAAAACAGTGACTATCCATATTCTCCCTACCTAGTTTTACCTGCCTTTGACCTGTGGCCTCCTCTACTACACTTCCCTCTTTATATTTACACACATTTCCCCTTTATTGAGCCATCCAAGTGTGGTGTGCAGACACTATGACACTTCACCCATGAATAATTCTTTTTTTTTTTTTTTGTCTTTTTAGGGTCACACCCATGGCATATGGAGGTTCCCAGGCTAGGGACCGAATAGAAGCTGCAGCTGCTGGCCTATGCCACAGCCATAGCAATGAAGGATCCAAGCCACGTCTGTGACCTACACCACTGCTCACAGCAACTTCTGATCCTTAACCCACCAATTGGGGCCAGGGATTTAACCTATGTCTTCTTGGGTGCTAGTCAGATTTGTTTCCACTGAGCCACAATGAGAACTCCCATCCCTGAATAATTCTCCATCCACTCCCAAGAATGAGGCCAGTGTCCTATTATTGACACAGTTGCCACACCTGAGAGGCTCAATGTTAAATTCAACATACAGTTCACATGAAATTTACTGAATCGTCTCAAAATTATGCTTTAGCTTCTTTTTAATCCAGATTCCATTGCATTTGGTTGTTATATCTCATTAATCTATTAATAGGAAGAATAAAAAAATAAGGGACTGAGTCTTGCCCTAGAGCTACAAAAACAAAATTTCCAGGGTTGGAGCCCAGGAATTAGCCTTTCGAAACTCTTTCTGGATGACTCTGCTGAGAGTCAAGTTTAGGGATCACTGAGTTCTACTTGGAAGGTTAATTATCTTTTCAGCCGTCTGTGGCTATTTCCCAAACAGATTTCAGTGAATTCTTGTGCCAGGAATAATGAATTGTCAGGAGAACTCATTCTACTTGATATCCATTTCCTCTCTATCCTAACCAATGTCCCTCCCCTCTAATCCCACCTGCTTCTGACCACTTAGCATTATGTTCAGTAAGAAGGACTTCAGTGACAGGCTTTGAAGTCCTGGCCCTAGACCTTATCCTGGACTTCTCTTTAATTCCAAATTCTGTTAATTCAATGCCCTTGTAAGTACTCTTTAATTGAATAATCTGGGGCCAGGGTAGGCGTCCTGGGAGGGAAGGATTGGCTCATTGAAATGCAGATTCCTAGGCTCTCCTCCAGGCTCAGAAATGTGCATTTTAATCAGCTCCCCCAACAGTCCATACTGCCCCCAACCCTTTTTTTCTTTTCAGGGGCATACCTGCAGCATATGGTAGTACCCAGGCTAGGGGTAGAATCCAAGTGGCAGCTGCTGGCCTACACCTCAGCCACTGCAACACCAGATCAGAGCCACACCTGGGACCTACGCTGCAGCATGTGGCAATGCCTGATCCTCAACCCACTGAGCAAGGTCAGGGATCAAACCTGCATCTTCATGGAAACAGTGTCAGGGTTTAACCCACTGAGCCACAATGGGAACTCCTATAGTCCTCTTTTTCATTTTTCACTCTATGAGCCTTGCAGAGTGATTTACTCTTAGTGAGCAATCAGTAAACCTCTTGCATCGTTGAATGAAATCCCTAGCCTTAGAACCTCTGCCTGTAAAACCCAGGCACCAAAGGAACTTATCTCCCCATTTTTAAAATCATCTCTTTCAACGCTATTTCACAAATCCTTTCTCAGAGGAAAATATCTTTTCACAGAGCTTTCTCTCGTCTCTAAAACCATAGAAACAGATATCTTATTTCTGCTTCACTCTGCCTTTTACCCCCACTTGGACGAAATTCCCTTTTAGTGTTGACTCACATTGTTTATCTGAGCCTGTGCCTGACCTTTTGGTTGTAGGGACATCTTTATGGCCCCTTCCCCCCTCCTTTTTTTTCTTTTTGGTGAGTAGAGATGATACAGAGGGGAGCCTAGAGGAAGGATTTCAGATTGTTAAGTCACCCACACTTTGATTCCAGTGCGCCCCTGAGTACTAAGTTGTCCATCGTGGGAGAAAGAGAACTTATTTATTAGTTTGGATTTTCACGTTGCTCGCTCTGTTTGCTAATCTGATCTATTTGAAAAGCAAATATTCTTTTTCTTTTTTTAAATCATTGTATTTTCTACAAAGCTGTGTTTTGCTATCATGGAAAGAATTAAACTGAAGTGTGACATTGTTGAACAATCTGGTGTCTCTCAGTAAAGGTAAAGAAGCACTCCAGAATCCAAATTTGATCGTGATGAAGGACACACGTTTCCTTTTTCAGTCCACTCATGGAAGAAAATAATTTCTGCTCTATGATGTGAGTCTAATGATGCCACTAGTAATTCTAGTGAAATAATGTGGAAAATATGAACCCATCATCAGATGTGAAGTTAGAGCTGAGATAACCTCCTTACTAGCAGAAACCACTATGTGTGTATAATATTCATCAGTATATTGATATACAAGTATATTGGGAGTGATAAACAGTCCCTCTGATGAGGTAGGAAAAATGCCATTCTGCACAGGTGAAAAATCCACACCATTGCTTTAATGAGGGAAACTGATTCTTCTTCGTGATGGATAAGGTACCCAGCCAGTCCCAGCTGTTCTAGCCACAGTAGCCCAGATACCAGGCATGTGAATGAAAGAGTCATTCTGCACATTTTGGTTTCAGTAGATGCAATGTGTAAAAGAACCAAGAATCTCAGCAGATAGCGAGAAATGAGGTCACAGGCATATGGCCCCAGTTGAGCCAACCTAGCCATCTCTAGCCATTAAGCTAGGCCAGCCGAAGCTACAGTCAGGAAACACTGTAATATGTTCTCTCTGAATGTCTGGCCTACAAAATTTTGATCATAAGAAAATGGTTATGGAGTTCCCATTGTGGCACAGTGGGTTAAGAATCTGACCGCAGCAGCTTGGGTTGCTACGGAGGCTTGGGTTCAATCCTCAGCCCAGCACAGTGGGTGAAAGGCTCCAGCATTGCCATGGCTGCGGTGTACATGTAGCCATGGCTTGGATTCAGTCCCTGGCCTAGGCACTTCCATATGCCGTAGGTGAAGAAAGGAAGGAAGAAAGGAGGGAGGAAGGAAGAAAGAGGTTGTTATTTTATGCCACTACATTTTGGAGTGGTTTGTTAGGGTAATAGAGAACTGTTAGATATTGAAGAGAGGATTTGTATTACTTGGCTATTGCCACATTAACACAGGACTCCGTTGTCTGTGGGTTTCAAGGACAGCACTTATTTTTCTCACTCATGGGTCGGTGCATTGCCAGGAGTGCTCTCCGTTCAGCTGTGAGAGAGCTGGACTTGCTCAAGGCCGTGGGGTGGATTCAGACACATTCCTCTGCCTTTGTTCTGGTGCCAGACTGAAGGTGGAGCATCTCCCTAGGGCATGCTGGGTCACAGGTGTGCAGAAGTCCAAGCACAACTCCACAAAAACATTTGGACTCCTCTGCTTATTTCATTGGCCAAGTAGGTCACATGGTCAGGCTCAAAGTCAAAGGGGTGAGTAACT
Source organism: Sus scrofa (assembly GCF_054392235.1). NCBI lineage: Eukaryota > Metazoa > Chordata > Mammalia > Artiodactyla > Suidae > Sus > Sus scrofa. The sequence goes on along the minus strand of NC_139385.1, from coordinate 89,146,040 downwards.
ACACTCCCATCCAAATGAGGGGAACAAGAGAGGAAATACTTGCTGACCTATACTCCAACCTGTCAAGAGATTCAGGCATCAGATGATGGTGGTGGTGATAGTGAGTGGTGTCAGACTGGCCAACTTTTAAGGTATTTCTGTAATTTGGTACTTATACATCTAGAACCCAGAGAGAACACTTACGAGTGTTGTGGGGAAGGTGTCTAAATATAGGAATCAATACTTATTTATTATTTTATAAATAATACTTCTATTAAGGATATAGATATAATTTATCAATTTATATTGCTTTTGGATTCTAATCTCTACAAGCAGGAGGCATGTAAAAGCATGAAAAGGCAAAAAAAAAAAAAAAAAGTAATAGAAGAACAAAAGGAGAGGGATTTAAAAAAGAAAGGAGAGAAAAAGAAGCCGAAAGTGAAACAGTTAACCAGCTGCTGGGGAGGCCAGGCGCGGACACCTGTTTCTTGGTTTGCCTATGCAGGCAGAACTGTTACAGAGCAGCCAGTCTCTGAAAGAAATCCCGAGAGACCAGCTCCTCTTTATGGAGAGGTTTTGCTAGTTCAATGACAGAGGCATTTGGTATGGCATAAGACACCCCAAACACACTCTCCCACTCAGCACCATATTTATAGCCAACAAAAGTGCCAAAAGTGTGGGGTTCCCCACTGCCAATTGAGGTTTAACTATTAACACAACTAGAATCTTTGAGGGGCATGGGAACAGCCCCCAAACTATGGGCAGCAGGCAGAATTAGAGCAAGGGGCATTAAGAAAGGCTTTAGGGGAGTTCCCGTCGTGGCGCAGTGGTTAACGAATCCGACTAGGAACCATGAGGTTGCGGGTTCGATCCCTGACCTCGATCAGTGGGATCTGTAACCGGTGGCTACAGCTCGGATTAAGCCCCTAGCTAGCCTGGAAACCTCCATATGACACAGGTGCGGCCCTCAAAAGACAAGAAAAAAAAGAAAAAAGAAAAAAAAAGAAAGAAGGGCTTTAGGAGAGAAGTGGTGTCTGAACTGGGACTGGATGCAAAGGCCAGAAAATGTGAAGGACCACACAGTCTCATTTTTGTTGCATGTATAGAGGGTACAAGGCTGGAGATGAGCTGAGGCCAGATCATGGCAGGTCTTGAATGCCCAGTTGGAGAGCATGTTCTTAGTTCAGTGGGAGCCACTGAGAGCTTTTGAACAAGAAGTGATCTGAAGGAGTTGTTCTCCAGTATCATTCTTTCCTGGTTCTTTAGTAACAGAAGCCCCAGTTTTTAACTGGGTTTAGGCCTTGTGCAAATTAAGATTAGTGTTCCTAATTTCTCTTGCAATTAGATATGGTCATGTGACTAAATTCTAGTTAATGAAATATAAAAGAAATAGTGTGTGTAACTTTTAGGAAGTGTTCTCAGAGAGAGAAGGCATTGCTCCTTTTTGCCAATCTAACCCTAACATGCATATTATTCATTAGGAAGATTGGCTGGGGGCAAGGCAAAATATAGGATGGTTGGAGCAAGAGGAGCATTGGAGGTGGGAAGACTCATTAGGAGAACATTTTGACAGTTGAGATGAGAAAAGAGGAAATAAGAACTAAGTCAGTATGGCTGCTTTGGGAATGGATGGGGTTGAAGTAATGTGATAAATATTGCAAAAGGAGTGCCTGTGGGACTTGGCAATTGGTCAGCTGAGAGGAGAAACCAGGAAGAAGCAAAGGTCCTTCTGAGGTTTCAAGCAGAAGTGACTGGGAAGTTAATGATGCTGGTAACAGAAATAGGGGAATCAGCAGGATGTGCAGATTTGAGGAAGGCAACCAGGAGTTGGGTCTTAGAATGTTGAGCTGGGATGCCCGCAGGATATCCAGGTGGAGATGTAAAATACGCAACTGAAAATTCATTTCTGGAGCATGATTTGTGAATCCTTTGCATAACAGTGGTAGTCAAAATAAAGGGAGGGGCTGGTTGGCAAAATAGAAAGTGTGTCTGTAGAAATGCCTCTTTCTTCAATGCACACGGAGAAATAAACATCACTGTGCAAAACCAGTTAAAAATATGTAAGATCTTTACCTAACATGTACCACCCTCCTCAAAAAAACCCCCTGCAAGCTCAGGTCAATGGCTGTCTGACTTGCTTAAAGCCACTTAGTCTTCACTGTCTCAAAATGTGTACAGCTCCTTAAAGTTCCGACTAAACACCTTTTTTTTTTTTTTGTCTTTTCTAGGGCTGCACCTGTGGCATATGTAGGTTCTCAGGCTAGGGGTCCAATCCAAGCTGTTGCTGCCGGCCTACACCAGAGCCACAGCAACGCCAGATCTGAGCTTCGTCTGCAAACTACACCCACAGCGCAAGGCAACACCAGATCCTTAACCCACTGAGCAAGGCCAGGGATCGAACCTGCGACCTTATGGTTCCTAGTCAGATTTGTTAACCACTGAGGCACGACGGGAACTCCTTTTTCTTTCTTTCTTTCTTTCTTTCTTTCTTTCTTTCTTTCTTTCTTTCTTTCTTTCTTTTCTTTTTTTCTTTCTTCATACTAAGCATTTTGATTTGCACAAATATTGGTGCTGACATGTCTTAAGATGACTCCTTTTCATCAAGAGAGCTATAGTAAATCGTCTTTCTCCTTGATTCAGGTCACATGTGAGAAGATTTCCCACTCACATAAGTCTTAAAAGTATAATTCCTTCAAAAGCAGAGTGAGAAAATATGAAAATCTAATAAATGTGACAGTAAAACGACTCTGCAGAGGTTTCTCTCATATCTGCCATGACCAGAGCATATATTAAGATAAATAAAAGCTGAAATAGAAAGGAAACTAATTTCATGTAAACATCAAGGAACCATCTTTGTCGGCCGGCTGCACTATTTTCATTAGATGGCTGGGGGTCTCGGGATGGAAAAATCCAGTGGCTTGTGTATTTCAGTTGAAGTTACATGGTAGACACGCCACTGGAAGTGGTGGTGAGAGCTCTATTTCTTCTACAAGAGTTTTGCATTTTCAGCTCACATTCTGCAGACATCGGCCAGAGGTCCCAAGCTACGCGCCTTGGAGCACGCAGCAGTGTGGCCCTGGAGCTGAATTATGGACCCCATTTCACTTACGAATGAAGATTTGTCAGATCTCTTAATGAGTGTGTGATAAAGCTTTTCTAATTCATTCACTCACTTACCCATCCATCCATTCATCCATCCTTTGTCTCAGGGCCAGGGCCTACGATGGGCACCCCAGCAAGCCTTATCGCACGCAAACCCACAGGACTAGAGGAGGACTCAGCGGAAGGACCGCCCTGCACCCCCTCACCGCGCGAGTCCCCGGTAGCTGGAGAGACAAGCGGGCCCTGGGGCCGACCGCACGCAGCGCTGGGGCGGCAGCGCCAACCCTCTTGGGAACGCCACCCCTCCCCCAATCCCAGGACTGGGAACGCGGCCGCGTTCCACATTCTCCTCGACCCTCTGACCCTGAGGGCCCAGACCTCGGCCGGCCCGAGCGGCCCCGGCAGGTGCCAGCGAGCCCGGGCCGTCCCTCAGCCCGCGCCGCTCCGCGGTCGCCGGAAGCTGGCCTCGGTTGGCAGGGCCTCGGAGGCTGCGGAGCCCGGGATCGACCGCTTCTGCCCACGCCCCACCGGCCTCCGGAGGCTCCCACGGCCCGACCGCCCCTCCCCCCGCGCCCGTGGCTGAGAGCTGGAAGAGGGGCGCGCGGCGGCTACTCTCGAGCGCTGATTGGCCAAAAGCGCGGGGGGCGGGGCGGTGGGTGTGAAGGGGGCGGGCCCAGGTCGCTCTGCGCTCCTTCTTTCCTCCGCATCTGCGTGCTCCCTCATTGCATCATCTTCAGCCGGTGGCTGCTGTGAAAGGCTGGGCGCGGCGCGATCCACTCAGCTGGGGGCTCCAGACTGAACTCTCGCGTCTCTCCTGGTCTTCTCTGCACCTGCTTCAGCGCCCGGGCCTAGAGACCCCCTCGGGCCGGCTCTGAGAACTCGGGGGACACAGCTAGCGGACCTTGCCAGCTCCGCCTGATCCATTCATTGAGACCAAGTCCCCCGCCTTCTCCAGCTCGAAGCTGCGGGCCGCGCCATGGAGAAGAGCAGCGAGACCAACGGCTGCCTAGACAGCGCCCAGGCGGGGCTTGCAGAGGGGCCCGATGGGCCCGGGGCCACGGCCAGTCGCGCGCGGCGCTGCGCCGGCTTTCTCCGGCGCCACGCGCTGGTGCTGCTCACGGTGTCCGGGGTGGCGGCTGGCGCCGGCCTGGGCGCGGCGCTGCGTGGGCTCAGGCTGAATCGCACACAGGTCACCTACCTGGCCTTTCCCGGCGAGATGCTGCTCCGCATGCTGCGCATGATCATCTTACCGCTGGTGGTCTGCAGCCTGGTGTCGGGTGCCGCCTCCCTCGACGCCAGCTCTCTCGGGCGCCTGGGTGGCATCGCCATCGCCTACTTCGGCCTCACCACGCTGGGCGCCTCGGCCCTTGCGGTCGCTTTGGCATTCATCATCAAGCCTGGATCTGGCGCGCAGACCCTTCAGTCCAGCGACCTGGGTCTGGAGGAGTCGGGGCCCCCACCGGTCCCCAAAGAGACAGTGGACTCTTTCCTCGACCTGGCCAGGTAACTCCCCCCACCCCGCACTCCTCCCTCCTCCGCCCCCCACGTGCTGAATGCACATTGGGAAATGCTAGCTCTCTAATGCACTCAAGTTTATGCATACACATCTTCATATACTTCTAAAAGTTAATTCTTAACTGGCTCCTGGTGGCCTTTAACTTTTTTTTAAATATCAAAAAAATACGTCTGGTGTCTTTGGATGCTAACCACAGCTTTGCGAACGTTAGTCGTTAGTCGGGTTGCACCGGACATTCTCCGGTATCAGAGCTGCATCTTTTAGCAAGAACCAGTTAGGTGGAAGTGTGTTAGGGAAGAGGCAGCAATCTCACCTGTACTTTACTCCTTATACTCTCTGGCTGCCCTTACTGGGAAAAACGTTCCAACCCCGCCACAATATCCTCACCCAATTTTCTTCCCCAGCAGTGCCCAAAAGGTGCGGGAAGCATTGGTTAACTTTTGCCTGTTGAGCATTCTTGTTTGTAATCTGTGGCCTCTGTTTCCACCTTTTGGCTGGGAGGAAGTGGGCAGTTTTTTTGAAGAGTTGTCAGTAGACCTGAGGATAACAAGTCTGAGGTTAGTTGGGTGCTACTCATTGCCCAGAAATGTGCCACTTCTGGGGGCCTGGGATAGGTAGGAACCTCCACAGTTAGGACCACTGTAGAGTACTGTGAGTTTCAAGGGCCTTTTTGTGGGAAGGTGTAAATTCTAGAGAGGCGAGAGAACTAGTCTCACGTAGCTTTGTCTGCTTTTTGGAACTCTTAGAAGTTGCATTTTATCCTCTGAGATAGAGAGTACTTTTTATGGATTTGCCATAGACTCAGCCTCTTTTGCTTCCTCCGTTTGCCTAGAGTTCACAGATGGGAAACTGCAGCCTAGAGGCATTTACTGACTTGGCCAGGTTCAGCTGAGTAGGGAGCTCAGCTGGCTCTCCCTCCAGGTTTCCAGTAATTCTGGATTCAGAGCCTTGGACATATGTTTTGTCTTGGATCACCGAAGCAAAGCTCCTCATTGCTGAGACTGTGAAAAACAGCAAACTCCGGGTGAAGTGTCTTGACTTCCTCCTGGTTTCCATTTCTCCTTCTGGAAAATATGATGCCTGTCTGCCACTTAAGAAGAGCGTGTGTTCATTTAAAACTACAACAAAAAAAGTCCAAGGAATTTACAGTGGGAAAAACTCTCTGATGAATTCTGATGAAGACCAAAAGGTCTTACCAAAATTTTTACCAAAAACACAGGTGGAGGTGGCCTGTTAGAACTTTGATGAGGTACAGCCTTTGTTTAGTGTCTGGCAGCTTGATATTTGGAGCCTTTAGAGATTCTTATAGTTTTGAGAACTAACTTTTTTTTGGGGGGGGTCTTTTTAAGGGCTGAACCCACAACATATGGAAGTCCCCAGGCTAGGTGTCAAATAGGAGCTGTACTTGGAGGCCTACACCACAGCCACGGCAATGCCAGATCCTTAACCCACTGAGCGAGGCTAGAGATCAAACCCGCATCCTTCATGGATAAAGGTAGGGCAGGTGGCATGATCCTATCTTACCAGTGAGGAAACAGAGATTTGAGTTGCCTCAAGGCCAGAGTGGTTTATCAAAAGAGGGATTAGACGAACTCTGGGTCTCACGCCCCCCTGGTTCAGGGCTGTTTCTCTCACTCTTCCCTTCCCCAAGTCAACACACCATAGTAATGAGGCCATGCTGCTGGTATGGTTCCATCTTGAAAACGTTTGCCCTGAATCAAAGGTTGACCAAAAGAGGAACCAGGTAAGGGTCTGCTTGAGTCGGAGCAGATGTTCATTTCCTGTTAGCAGAGGAGGTGTACCCCTTCTGTGAAGGAAAGCAAGCGCACAGGTAGGATCTGGCTTTCTCAGTAAGTAGCTTGTGAGCAGAAACTGAGTCCTGAGCCACGTGGAAATGCCTCCTGGGTCTCGGGAGTCTGGGTAAACATTTTAAAATCGTTTCCTTCAGAGAAACCTCATGGATGCTGATTTTATGTGACTCCGGGCATGTTTTCTGGCAAAGGCAGAGTCCAGTCCTTTCTGCCTGTGGGCAAGTGAATGAAAGGAGACTCTGCTGGCAGAAAGCTCAGTGATCCCACAGGCTGGTACCTGGTAACTCCCTAGAACTTAAACACCTGGAAGGAGTGGAGAAAGCCTCTGGTGATTTAGGGCAGCTGCTGCCGAGTCTGTGCTGTTGCTCAAGTCTGTGACCCTGATGGTGGAGTGCCTGGGAACTTCTACTGGGTCTCCCTGTCGTGACTTCTAATTTATTTTTTTCAAGATGGAACTACATGTCAGAAAGAAAGGAAGCTAATAGATACTGATTATGCCTTTGAGAAACTTGAGAATGCCATTGCAAGTGGTTTGATTTCCCACCGTATAATGGCTTAGACATAGCATAGCAGGTGGGGTGGGAGAGTGAGGCTAGAGCAGAGCCTCTGAGAGCGGAGAAGGGAGAATGGACAGCAGCTGGCAGGTGGGAAAGTCTCAGTCTCCTCTGGAGCAGCCCAGAGCACCATGCTTTGGAACCTGGAAAAGTTCAGGACTCAGAACTGGATGTGACCCAAAGTGACTTTTAAGCAGGTCTTCAGGAACCCAGGCATAGTGGAACTTCTTGGTGCTTAACAGTGCTTACTGGTTGTCGTTCCTGGGACATGTCCATAACTTTCAGTGCCTTGGCTTCCTCATCTTTATAACGGGCATCATGAGAGTGCCTGCCTCACAGGATTGTGAGGAGTTAGGTCTGTAAAGCTCTAAGAATAGGGCTGACCCAATAGATGCTTGCTCTTGTTATAAACGGAGCAGTATTACGGAGCAGTGGGTTCACATGAGCTAATGCGGATGGCTCTCCTTACATAGTCGGAAATAAATGAGACGAAAAGGATGTTTGGGGAACTCAAGATGACTTGAAGCCAGGGTCGCTTTTAGGTTTATTGGAAACCATGTGGAGGCTGGAGGGAGAGGTGAACGGTGACTCTGTTTCGGACGAATAGAATCAACACTGTGGGAAATTTGGAAAATGGAGAAAATCCAAACTAAACACAGAAGAGCCTTCCATTCTGAAATGGGGCTGAAATCCTCACATATCCTCCCTGACATCTCAGGTGCTTTTCCCCCTCAATTATCCGACTCTGGTCTCCAAAGGTGACCTTGGTTTTCCTCACCTGCAAATGCAAAGGATTGAGGCAAATGAGTGCTAACATTCTTCTGAGTGCTGATATTTGTGGTTTTCAAATATCTGCCAAGGTGGCGGGTACCTCCCGGGCCCAGGGCACTGTCTGCACTGGCAGCCAGAAGACTGACCCTGGGCCACAGTCTTGTAGAAGCGTAGCAGCGAGAGAGCAGGGGCTGCTGTGTGCCTGCTAAAGACAATTGGAATTTTGCCTGCTGCCCAGTTTCCTAGGCTTTGTTGCTTTTCTTGTGCCCATTTTCTCAACAGTGGACTGTGCTGGAAGCCTTTCCCTTCACAGAAGGAGGCATGAGGGACTTACTTTCCTTCTCGAGAACTGGGTGAATATGACGCTTCTCAGGCATAAGGAACACCCATTTCTTCAATGGGTGTGAAGAAACCTGCCAGAGACAGATCTGATGTAAGCCTGGAGATTACAGTCAAGGGGGTCAGTGATGAACCTTGTATTTTAAATGTTGACCATGGCAGGTTATCTGACCTTTGGCTCTGTCTTCTGTAGGCAAGATGAAGACTTTTAGCAAATCTAACAAGGATCCAAATTAATGGAGGTTTCTCAGCGTAAGTAGTCGCTAAAAGTGGCAGCTTGTAATTTAAAGAAAAATCTTTTTTTAGCTTTACACCGTGCCCGCTGCCACCTAGGAGAATGCCTGAATAGCTCAGAAAAGAGTGTAAACCCAGAGGGTAGTGTGGATAATGATTATGAACAGACACTGAAGTCAGCTACCAGGGTTTGAATCCAGTTCTGCCTCTTACTAGCTATATGGACCAGTCCCTTAGCCTCTCTGTCCCTTAGTTTCCTTATCCGTAAAATGAGGCTAATAATGCTGTGTCTACTACCTATAAAGATGAAAGGTGTTAATATTTGAGTGTCTTGCTGATGTTCGAGTGTGTCCCAGCCTCTCAGGGACAGCTGAGGGCTGCTCCCTACAGAGCATGTGTGCTGCTTTTAGCTCTATTTCCTAACCCCCCGCCCCCCGAATTAGCCTTTCTGGCTGGAATCTGAAATTGGATGTGGGCCTCAAAAGGAGGCTGGGTTACTCCCCCCCCACCATCTCCATAGAGCTCCCGGCCTTGTAGGGGGTACCAGGATCTAAAGGGGGCATGTCCCTGTTAGCTGACTCTGTAACAATAAGCACACGGGATAATAAATATTTATCAGGTGTATATAGCATGTCACATCCTGTTCTGAAGAGTCTTTGAAATGTTCATAAGTTTGGTAAAGAGTTTTTGAACTTAAATAAAAAGGAAATACTTCTGGAACAAAAAAAAATATATATATATAGACCTAAGCAAAAGTGAATTGTTTTACATTCTTCTCACATGAAACAGGGAAATGCATACCACCCTTGACAATAGGATCAGAAGAACACAGAGGACCAGATGTATAAAAGAGGAACATTTTTGAAGTTTTTTTCATGGTGTGAGCTGTGTGAGTCTGCACAGTATCGCTAACACGCGTTCTGCTTTCGGCACTTCAGCCTCAGCTCATACTAGTTTTTCTGTTTAAATGACATGTCCAAAGGTTCCTATAGCCCTGGGTCGTCCATTCGGCCTCTCCCAATTTGGTCGACTTGGATCTCTGGATTTAATAGGACAGTCTTGGCATTTTTGCAGGTGTTTTTGACCCAGACCCACCATGAGAAGTACATTTTAAACGATAGCATTCACATACAGACACTCCCATCCCAGCATATATAACCTGAAACACAAGGTCCACAAAACAGCATTTTTAAGTGTGACACATCTTACCTTTTCTATTCTGTCTAGCATATTACATGTTTTAAGTGCTGGATAGAGCCAGGAAATTGATTTCATGGCCTACTAATATTTGAGAAACTTTAATGTATACCTGGTTTTGTGTAATTCAAGGAAGTTTCTCAGGGTCAAATAACAGAAAAAGAACATATTTGAGAATTTGAATAAGATGAAGAGGTCAGTGGTTAGAAGGTTAGAAGCATCTAATACCCAACAGAATTGAGTGCTGTGCAGAGGTAAGCTTGAGAAGACCATTTGATCCTTCTGATTTCTAGACTGTGGATCTCACAACTCCAGATCTGTACTGTTCAGTAGGATAGACACCAGCCACACATGGCTGTTTAAGTTTAGCTAGTTTAAATGTAATTAAAATAAAAAAATTCAGACCCTTGGTAGCACTGGCCATATTTTGAGTGGCCAGTAACCACACGGCTACTCTCTTGGACATTCCTGAATGCAGGGAAGCTCAGGAGAAAGAAAACGCCCAAGTTCACAGCAGCATCTGTGTTTAGAAGCCAAAGGAAAGAGGGGTAACAAGAGCACAGAGAGAACAACATCTGAGGACTGACACACCCATCTCACTACAGTAATCAAGACAGTGTGGTGTTGGCACGAGAACAGACAAATAGATCAATGGAACAGAAGAGAGAGCCCAGAAATAGACCCACGTAAATATAGCCAACTGATCTTGAACAAAAGAGTCAAGGCGATACAATGGCATGAAAATAATCTTTTCAACACATGGTGCTGAAACAGCTGGCCATCCACACACAAGAAAACGGATCTAGACACAGCCCTTGCACCATGCACTAGAGTGAACTCACAGTGGGTCACAGACCTAAATGTAAACCGTGAACTATAAAACTCCTGGAAGATAATGTAAGACGACCTCTGATATGGCCATGACCTCACCCGCCACTCCTGCACCCTGCACCAAAGGTGCAGCCCATGAACAGTAGAGAACAATGTTGAGCTTAACTCCTGCAGCCTCACTCTATTGCCCCTCACTTCTGCTCCTGGTCTGTGGCAACCAGAGGAACTAAAGCAAAGGATTATGATTCTGTGGGTTCAGCTCACTGCCCTCAGCCGATTCTTCCCAAAAGATTAATATTTGAGAGTTGAGCTATATAATCTAAAAATAGTTCAAGAGTTCCCATTGTGGCTCAGCAGGTTAAGAACCTGGTACAGTATCCATGAGGATGTGGGTTTGATCCCTGGTATTGCTTCAGGCTTTGGTGTAAGTCGCAGATGCAGCTCGGAACTAGTGTTGCCATGGCTGGGGCGTAGGCTGGCAGCTGCAGCTCCTATTCGACCTCTCGCCCAGGGAACTTCCATATGCCTCAAGTGCGGCCTTAAGAAATATAAAAATAAAAATAAAGTAAAATAGGTCAGTCATTCCATTGAATGTATGTATTCTTTGGTTGTCAAATCTCCTTTGCAGTTAACACTGTATCTTTTGTTCTGATTTTAAGCAATTTTGAGACATAATTTACATACCAAAGATGTACCCATTGCAGGGGTACAGTTCAGTGCGTTTGGACAAATAGATAAACCATTTAACCACTAATACCATCTGATCACTGAACACGTCTCACTCCCATGACCCTTCTCAGCAGTTCCCACTCTCCATGCCTGGCCCCAGGCAGTTCTGGATAGAAAGTTTTGCTTTCTATCCCTAAGGATTAGTTTTGCTTTTTCTAGAGTTTCATATCAATGGAATCACTCAGCATGTACTTTGCTTTGTCTGGCTTCTTTTGCTCTGCACAATGTCGTTGAGATTAGCCATGTTGTGTATGTTAGTGGGTGAATCGTTTTTATTGCCAGGTAGGCTTCTGTTGTATGGATTTATCACAAGCTGTTTGTCCATTTGTCAGTTAATGGACGACATTGGAGTTTTGAGCTATTATGACTAATGCTGTTATATATACAGGTCCTTTTTGCAGACATATATTTTCATTTCTTTTGGGTAAGTATCTAGGAGTAGAATTGCTGGGTCATATAGTAAGTGTATGTTTAAGTTTATAAGAAACTGCCAGAATACATCATGTTCTTCTCAGGAACTTGATTTTTTTGGGCAGGAATTGCTGTTTTGCCTCTAGCATGGAATGTACCCCTTTGTTCCCATTGGGTTTTGTAGACTCGATATTATAGACTGTCTGAAAACAGGTTGGTGGGTCAGTGGCTGTTTGGTTTAGAAGTTCTGGGTTAGGGTCAGGGTCCGTTCTGGGAGAGATAGTATTGGGTTATTGCTTATGCTAAAGACACGAGGCAGGCCGGGTAGAAGGGTTTAAACAAATAGTATGTGCTCTTTGGAAGGGAGTGTGTTTCAAGGCTGTGGGAGAGACTGGGCTGGCACCCAGTGAGGGAACAGCCCATTCCTGAGGATGCAAAGTATTTGCAGGGGAAGCTGTCCCCCGTGGGGAAGATGGAGGTCTTCTGCCCCAGCTCTTCCCTTAACTTCCCTGTCCTCTTAGGGAGAGTGGCAAGGGGCCAGCTTAGTCTGGGAATCACTATGGTGGAGGTAGAACAGAGAAACCTTGGCTTGGGGCCTGCTTCTGCTTCTAACTAGTATAGCAAATGGAAATGAGATACCAAACATACCCCCACAAGACTGAGAAAGGTGCTTTGTAATGGAAATAATAGGCAAAATAAGTTGCTCTTCCCCTATACGTAAAGCGTAGCCAGTGCAAATCCCTAGTCTGTTTCTACCTTTCTTTCAAAGTAAATATGCTTGCAATAGGAATCAAATTTCTGATCACTGTTTGGCAACGGTTAATTCAACTGAAGATCACATTTTGTCCGTTTAAACACAGGCGTGTCCTCTAAGTATGTTAAAAGCAATTCAGGTTTCATAGACAAGCACATTGGGAAATGCCGAGGTGCAGTCTCTGGATGCTGGCTGTCTTATGGAAGCACCTCGGGTGTTCTAAGGAAGTCATGTTTGCATCTCGTTAACCATGTTTGGCGGGTGCATTCATTACCTATTGTTGTAATAACAAATTAGCATCTATTTAACAGCCTAAAAATCACACATATATAGGAGTCCTCTCTGTGGTGCAATGGGATCAGCAGTGTCTCTGCAGCGCGAGGATGCAGGTTCGATCCCTGGCGCAGCACAGTGAGTTAAAGGATCTGGAGTTGCTGCTACTAAAGGAGAGTAATTTATAATAAAAATAATGTGTTTCAGGATGTAAATGCTCTAAACAAAGTGGTTAGGTGCTTGCTTTTGAATTGAGAATCACCATTCATGAGAGAACTTTAAACGCAGACATACTTAATACTGGTGTGTGTAATTAAGGACCCAGATCCTACAGATCTCCATTGGTGATGTGATTTCCCAGAAAGACAAACAATTCTTGGAAACATTCTGAACAAAACAACAAAAATAATCATCCCACATTTTACACGGGAGCTTCAGTCCTAAAAATGTCACTTTATGTCCAAATTGTGCAAGAGAACTTATTTTTGTTTTTTTTTAAGTTTTATTGAGATATGATAATTGAGGTTGTGATAATTTCTGCTGTACAACAGCTTGATTCAGTTAATACATGTATACACATCCATTCAGTTATACACGTACACACATCCATCTCTTCCAGATTCTTTCCCCCACAGATGCTCACAGAACGCTGCGTGGAGTTCTCTGTGCTCTGCAGCAGGTCCCTGTCGGCCAGTCATTCCACATACCTCAGTGTGCATGAGCCAATCCCCAACCCCAGTCTATCTCTCCCCCACCACCTGTCCCCTTTGGTAACCATAAGTTTTTACAAAGTCCGTGAGTCTGTTTCTGTTCTGCAAATAAGTTCATTTGTATCCTTTTTTTAGATTCTGCCTATAAGTAAGTGATAGCATATGATGTTTGTCTCTCAAAAATACACCTTGTTTGAAGTTAGTTTTAAGCTCAAGACATTTATAAGATTTTCACCTGCAGGTGTATCATACAAGATGTTGGAAATTGTGAGACCATTTATTACACAGGACTTTGCCTCGATTAGCAGAACAAATGGCTGGGACCTGGCGCTTCCACCTAAACCCACTCCCCCAATTCCAGGAGTCCCCCCCCCCCCATTATTGTAACAACAAAACACTTGCTTGGGTTTCCCTAGTGAGCAGCACCGCTCTGTTGAAAACCACTACAATAGGGCTTCGCTCCTGGGGCAAGGACAGTGATGCAGTTATTCTGCTTTGCTTGGACTCGTGGAGCCTCAATATCGAGGGCCACCACTAGGGAGATGAGGAGAAAGATCCTCACATCTCCTGGCCACGTGGATCAAGCAGAAGGCGGCAGGCCCTGCTGGAGGTGAGGCCAGAGGGAACCCTGTGTGTTAGGCTGTTGGGACTGGGCACCTTAAAACGGACGCTTTGAAGGCTGGATTTTAAGAATACTGACAAAATGCTTTCTTTTCCAACAGAAACCTCTTTCCATCAAATCTCGTGGTTGCAGCTTTCCGTACGGTAAGCTTGATGCTTTGCTGAAAATACGAAACTTTGAGGAGGGAGGGCCGTATACGTTACTGCTATAGAGTTAAGTAAGGTGGAGCAGGGAGGGTTGTGTTGTTGACAAAACTTAGTATCTTTGGCCTCAGTTTCTAGAGATGGGTCCCTGGGGTGAAAACAAACACAACAATGAACAACCAAAAAATTTTCCAAAATATTCCATCAGTCCCAGCATCTTTTCATATCACCTGAGAAACACCCTCAAATCACGTTTTGGGGATCTCTTAAATATTTTAGAATTTATAAAAATATATTTTTGTCTTTTTTCTAATTATAGAGATAATGTATGCTTATTGCAAAAAAAATTGTAAATAAAGTACTACAAAAAAACAGAAGAACATAAAAATCACACATAATCACTACCGAGAGCTACCCACTAACACTTTGGTATCCATCCTTCAGATGTGTTTTGCTGTGCGTGTGCGCACACACATGATTTTAAAATAATCATGCTACATACATTGTTAGCATGTACACATGCTACGCACATTTGTAACCTGCTCTTACTGTGACCTGTTTTCTCATGTGGCTGAGTATCCTTCTGCATAAGTTGTTGGCTGTGTTCCAGTGCATGAGCGAATCATAATTGTACTCAGTCAGTCCCTTGTTGATTATTGTTTCAGGTTTTCCCCTAATTTTAGCAATACTGCAAGTAACATCCCTGCAACCATGCTTTACACAGAGAAGGAATATAAAAATTTAGATTAGATGTACTAAACTGATTGCCTTTTCAAGCAAAACCTCTTCTGTTTCTACTTACAGCCTCTCTTAAAAAAAGCAGCCTGCACATAAACACAGCTGTGGCTTCTATAGAAAATGTAAGATAGAAAAATAAAAGGTTGGTGGGGCTTTCAGTGCCTGCCACAGAAGGTAGGGGGGTGGATTTTGTTCCCCCTGCCACCCTCGATCATGAGATAGCCAAACACCTGCCTGTCTGAAAGCCTAAGACCAAGCTGAGAAGGACCAGAGCTCCTAAAGGCGGGTTCAAAGCAGGCGTCTGGGTCTGAACCCGTTAATGGGCTCCTGTTGCCAGTTCAGGAGCCAGGTGTCCTTAGAAGGTTCAGGAAGGGTGTCTTATAACAAAGTTCCCTTGACCATAGTGCATCCTGCCCCAGGAAGACACCTGTGTGCCTGGGGCAGGAGTGCGAAGTCACACCACAGGACCAAAGTGGTACAGACATTTCCCCTCTGAAAGCAGACCTACCAGAAGGCTCAGCAGAAAACGCCACCTTGCCTCTCACCCTTTGCTTTGGAGAGTGGAGGCTCAGGCAGATTAGAAACAGATGCTGAAAAGCAGTCCGGCTCAAGTAGGTTCTGGAACAAAGTGGAGCTTAATAAATAAATGAACGGAAATAAAATGACATATCAAAGTCAACTTTGGCGTGATGGAATCAACAGCAAGTTTCTCCAAATAATATGAACTCTCGGCTGTTTTGAGGTAGCAAACTATCAGCTTGAAATTGCGCAGACCTTCCCCTCCAAACCAGTGTCCAAGGGACATAGGACATTCTCTGCATTTCCTTGGGTCCCTAAATAACCAGAAGGCTCCTGGACCGCACTTGGCCTGAAGTCATTTTTGTGCAGTTCTCAGAGGCCCTTGTCAGGCCACCCGAGTGAGGAATGCGCAGAAGACGCGGGGTGGAGAAGGACAGGGTAGCCGGAGTCCCCGTGGTCCTCGGTTCCTCCTGGTAGGTCCTCAGCTATGAACTGACAGGGGTTTCTCTCTTGCTCACAGTACGCAACCAGCTATGAAGAGGTGACCCACAACACGAGCAATGGGAACATCACCCGTGAAAAGGTAAACTCTTTGTGAGAGCACTTGGGGCAAATGCTTAAAAAGCAGATAATGCTTCTTAATGGAAGAGCATGCACGATGCGTGTTTTCTCAGCGGGGCTGAGGACTTTGGGGCTTGAATGGACTGTTTGAATCACATGGGTCATGTTTGCTCCTTTGGACATTTACCTACATGGCCAAAGGCCAGTGTCTGTAGCATTGGCTCTTCAGCGGATTCATTCCACTGGATCAGAACTAATGTCCCCTTTCTTAAAAAAGATAGGAGTTCCCGTTGCAGCTTAGCGGATTAAGAACCCAACCAGCATCTTTGGGTTCAATCCCTGGCCTTGATCAGTAGCTTAAGGATCCAGCACTGCCGTGAGCTGTAGTGAAGTTTACAGACATGGCTTGGATCTGGCCTTGCTCTGGCTGTGGGTAGCTGCAGGTCTAATTCTACCCTTAGCTGGGGAACTTCCATATGCTGTGGGTGTGACCCTAAAAGGACAAAAAAAAAAAAAAAAAAAAGAACACCCCTTGTTCTATATTAAAATATAATTAATAGGTGATTTAACCTACCCCTGCCCAGAGAACTTGTCTTCGGGGCTTAACTCACAAGTATTTTTTGAACACCTGTTGTTTACCAGACACTGAGCTAAGTCCCAGCCTTCGTGCTAGAGCTGGAAAGGACAAGGGGCCTCAAGGGTTATTCAGTCCAGCTTCAGAACTTCCCTGAGAAGGAGGGACTTTGCCCCTCCCCCACCCCACCCCAAGTAGGACTCCCTAGGGCTCAGTGGCTCTGAGTTCTACCGGCCTTTCTTTGATTTTAAAAAAAAATTAAAAGCTACTCATTTAGGTCATTTCACTCCATCTTGCAGATGAAGCATCTGAAGCTTAGAGGAGTTACTTAGTATCAGAGCTGGGACCAGGACTCAGACTAGAAAGATGGTAAAAATGCTTTCAGTTTTTACCACGCTGACATGTTTCCCATTCAGAATTTCATAATGTGTTGGGATGGAATAAACTGTGTGTCTCACATATGCTTTCCATAGTAGGCGTCAGCACTGCTGGAAAAAATAAAGAATACATTATAGCTATACATTTTAAGTCAGTGATTTAGGAAAGAATATCCCAGAGCTCTCGCTGTAGCTCAGTGGGTTAAGCACCTGACAGTGTCTGTGAGGGTGCGGGTTTGACCCCTGGCCTCACTCTGGATTTAGGATCTGACATTGCCACAAGCTGGGGCATAGGTCGCAGATGCTACTCTGATCTGGTGTAGCTGTGTTTATGGCATAGGCCGGCAGCTCCAATTCAACCCCTAACCCAGGAACTTCCATGTGCCACAGGTGCAGCTGTGAAAAAAAAATGTAAACAATATCCTGAAAATATCCATGTTGATTCTGAACACCTTGTTTTGAAATTTGTCAGTGAGGAGATGATGGTAAGAGCCCAGCAATGAAGAATTTGTTGTTTTTGGTGGTGGTGGTGGGGGTCTTTTTAGGGCCGCATCCACGGCATATGGAAGTTCCCAGGCTAGGGGCCTAATCGGAGCTACACCTGCTGGCCTACACCACAGCCACAGCAACACCAGGTCTGAGCTGCATCTGTGACCTACACCACAGCTTGCAGCAACACCAGATCCTTAACCCACTAAGCAAGACCAGCATTCGAACCTGCATCCTCTTGGATACTGGTCAGGTTCAGAACTGCTGAGCCACAACGGGAACTCCCAAGAATTTGTTGATATTTAGGGGGCAGAATTAACAATCATTGACTCTTGATCAGAAGGACCTTTTCACCAACCAGCTCTTCTTTTATAAGCAGCCTTTCCAAGTGCTTGTCTGACCTCTAGTTGAATATATCCAGTGATAAGGAGCTCACTACTTTCTGCTTCAACCTATGCCCATTTTGAACAGCTTTCAGAGTTAACAAGTAGGTGAAATTTTTTTTTCTTGGCCATACCCACAGCATGCAGAAGTTCCCGGGCCAGGGCTTGAATCCACACCACAGCAGAGACCTGAGTTACCGCAGTGACAACACCGGATATTTAACCCACTGAGCCCCTGGGGAGTTCCCAACAATTGGTGAAATTTGTGTTTGTTGACTTTCCATATCCTCAGACTCCATCTCCCCTCAAGTTTCCTGCCCCTTGATCTGTGAAACCACTGGGCGGCGGGCAGGGTGGCAGAGGGAGGGGGTTGCTAAAGGAAATATAGGCCTTTTCCCCTTTTGGGCGTGGTGTTTGTGTCTGGTGGAAACACTAGCAAATGTATCTTTAATTCTCACTCATCTGTTGTCGACTTAGTTCCGCTGTCCCCTCTGACCCTACAGATCCCCATTGGCACCGAGATTGAAGGGATGAACATTTTAGGTTTGGTCCTTTTTGCCTTGGTGTTGGGAGTAGCCCTGAAGAAACTCGGCTCTGAAGGAGAGGAGCTCATTCGTTTTTTCAATGCCTTCAATGAGGCAACGATGGTGCTGGTGTCATGGATTATGTGGTGAGTGTCACCCTGCGACTCTCTCTCATTCTCGTTTTTCCTACTGTCCAGAAAAGAACCTGACTCAACTGTGCTAGGTCCCTCTGTGGGGCCACCTGGCCTGGGGCTTGTATGTGATGGATGGATCACAGGCCATTTCTGGTACAAGCAGACATGTGCCATGTCACTTCCTCGTCACCACAGTGACCCCTAAGGGTCTATCATTGGCGTTATAGCTGTGAGTCCCCCAGCATCCCATAACACGTGGGAGGCCCCTGTGGTTTTGCGGGGCAACGAATTCTGTAGGTTGCTATCTGCTGTATAAAATAAGGCTCATTTCTCTTAAAAGGATAGACTTCAAGCTTCAGAAGGACCCCTTACTGTAGTACCTTATAACAGACATATATGTCAACTGGGAATGGTCTTTCCTTTACAGCAATGTTTCTTTATATAATATCAATGAAAGGATCATTGTTTAATAAAAACCATTAGATTGATTTCTGGCTAACGAGGAAAAATTTTATGAGATCGCTCACAGCAGCTTCTCAGAAATCCTACTGATTCTGGTGGCAATGCCTCAGAAGCTTTATCCTGCTGTTTGACTCAAGCCAGTCTTTGTGGGTTTTAGCTTCTACCCATTCATTGTTGAGAAACCAGTTTATCCTTTCTTTCATGCACAAAACATTTTCCTTATGGTCGTCCCTTAAATATCCTAGAACTTCTCTCAAATGGCATTGGAGTGGCCATTGGACTGATTTTAGAAGTGAAACCTGGAATGTGGTAGGAAAGTTTGGGATTGAATGGGAAGCCAAGTTTGGTGCCTCCACTGGTGGTGTTTCTCTTGCTTAACCAAATTTTCTTGCTCAACCTAAAATTTCAGTTTGACTCTGTATTGTAAACATGACACTTCATAGGACTCCTGCAGTTTGGGGAAGGAAAATATTTTCAGAAAGATAAAAGTATTTTCATCACATCAAATTCTTTTCCTGGCTTATTTTTTTTAATCTAAAATCCTCCCAAAGGTTGGATTGAAGGAAACTCTGTGCAAGAAAATGATGTTCCTATGTCAAGACATTTGTTTTCAATTTACAGTCATTCCTTCAATGTGATGTATTGGTTACAGAAGCAGATATTTGGAAAGGCGGACTTGGCTGAGTGTCTAACTCCGGTGGGAAATCTGCTGCCCAGAAAATGCATCCCACACCGAACTGGGGTTTTAAATGCCTTAACCAGGAGTTCCCATTGTGGCTCAGTGGTTAACAAACCTGCCTAGTATCCATGAGGACACGTGTTCGATCCCTGGCCTTGCTCAATGGGTTAAGGATCCGGCATTGCCATGAGCTGTGGTGTAGACCGCAGATGTGGCTTGGATCTGGTGTTGCCTTGGCTGTCCTGTAGGATGGCAGCTGCAGCTCCAATTCAGCTCCTGGCCTGAGAACTTCCATATCTGCAGGTGCAGCCATAAAAAGAAAAAAGAAAAAAAAAAAGAGTTTTAACTATTGAAAAAGAAAAAAAGACATGATAAACTATTGGAAAGTGGACAAAGTATGTGAGCAGGGAATTTCATAGAAGAGGAAACCTGAATGACCAGTAAATATTTCCTTCCTTCCTTCCTTCCTTCCTTCCTTTCCTTCTTTCTTTCTTTCTTTCTTTTTCTTTCTTTCTTTCTTTCTTTCTTTCTTTCTTTCTTTCTTTCTTTCTTTCTTTCTTTCTTTCTTTCTTTCCTTCTCTCTTCCTTTCTCTCTTTCTCTCTTTCTCTCTCTCTCTGTCTCTTTCTCTCTCTTCTTTTTTTAGGGCTACACTGGCAGCATATGAAGATCTCGGGCTAGGGGTCAAATTGGAGCTGCAGCTGCTGGCCTGTGCCACAGGTACAGCAACACTAGATCCAAGCCACATCTGCAGCCTACACCACAGCTCATTGCAATGCTGCATCCTTAACCCACTGAGTGAGGCCAGGAATCAAACCTGCATCCTCATGGATACTATTCAGGTTCATTACTGCTGAGCCATGAGCAGAACTCCAGTAAACATCTTCAGGGATGCTCAGTTTATCAGCAATCAGGGAAACGAAAAGTTTGATTTTATTAGACATTGATAAGGGTGAGGACAGGATTTCTCAACAGCAGCACTGTTTTTCCCCCCTTTGGAATTTCAGGAATTTTAATTTTAATTTTCCAACTCTCTATAATAAACATCTGTTGCATTTTTTTATGGAGAGATGGTTGACTTACAATATCATACTAATTTCCCATATACAGCATAGTTACTCTAAATTTTTATAGATTATACTCCATTTATGGTTCCTATAAAATATTAGCTATGTTCCCTGTGCTGTATAATACAGCCTTGTTTTAGCAGCACTATTGACCTTTGGGGCTGATCATTCTTTGTTGTGGGGGGCTGTCTTATGCGCTATCGGATGTTTTGCAGTATCCTTGGCCTCTGGCCCCTAGATGCTAGTAGCACATGCCTTCCTCTACCCCGTCAAAGTTGTGAAAATCAAAAATGTTTCCTGGTAATGCTTAAAGTCCCCTGGAGGCAAAATCATCCTCGGATGAGCACCCTGGTGCAGGGAAAGGATTATTCTCCTAGACAGCCGGTAGAAGGTGAATTGGAACAACAGCTTTGGAGAAGAAAACTTAAAACATGCGCACACACCGCCCCCATGACTCAGCAGTCCTGCTTTGTAGACAATACAGGAATCTGGACACAAAAAGACTTGTTTGCAGTATTCTTTGTCATGGTCAAGACCTGAGAATGATTTAAATGCCCATGAGCAGGGCAGTGGCAAAGTAATCTATAGTACAGTTCTGAGGATGATATTTAAAAAGAATGAGATAAGGTTGGAATCAACTCAAATGTCCATTGACAAATGAATAAGCAAAATGAGGGATATACATACAATGGAATATTATTCAGCCTTAAAAAAGAATGAAATTTTTTTTTTTCTTTGTCTTTTGTCTTTTTAGGGCTGCACCTGTGGCATATGGAGGTTCCCAAGCTAGGGGTCTAATCAGAGCTGCTGCTGCCGGCCTACGACACAGCCACAGCAGTACCAGATCCGAGTCTTGCCTGTGACCTACCCCAGAGCTCACTGCAACGCCAGATCCTTAACCCACTGAGCGAGGCTAGGGATGGAACCTGCAACCTCATGGTTCCTAGTTGGGTTCGTTTCTGCTGCGCCATGACGGGAACTCCTGGAAGCAATGAAATTCTGACATATGCTATCACATGGATGAACCTTAAAGACATTATGCTAAATGAAATAAACCAGACATAAAATTCCATTTAGAAGGAGGACCTAGACTAGTTGAATTCACAAATCCTGAAAGTACAACAGTGGGGGCCAAGAGCAAGGAGGTGGGAGAACAGGGTTATTGTTTACCGAATACAAAGTTTCAGTTTGGGACCATGAAAAAGTTTTAGAGACGGATAGTGGTTATGGTTGTACAACAGTATCAGGGTACTTAATGTCACCAAACTGTACACTTAAAAATGGTTAAAATGAGGAGTTCCCATTGTGGCACAGTGGTTAACGAATCCAACTAGGAACCAAGAGGTTGTGGGTTTGATTCCTGGCCTTGCTCAATGGGTTAAGGATCTGGCATTGCTGTGAGCTGTGGTGTAGGTTGCAGACGTGGGTCGGATCCCGTGTTGTTGTGGCTGTGGCTATAGCTCCGATTAGACCCCTAGCCTGGGAACCTCCATATGCCGTGGGTGCAGCTCTAGAAAAAGGCAAAAAGACAAAAAAAAAAAAAAAAAGGTTAAAATGGTAAATTTCATGTTACGCATACTTTACCACAGTTAAAACCAACAAACAAACAAAAAAAAAAACAGAATTAGGTAGATGTCTGTGTATTGAAAAGATCTCAAAGATGTAGTGGGGAGTTAAAAATAAATGTGCAGATTTAAACCTATACCTATGTTATTTAAATGCATAGGAAGTGGACTGGTCATGAGAAGAGGGTCCGACTTGAGGATAGTGCCGAAAGATTTTGGCCTAGTCTCCATTTTTTTTTTTTTTTTTTTTTTTTGGCCTCACCTGCAGCATATAGAAGTTCCTGGGCCAGGGATCAAATCCAAGCAGCAGCTTTGTGGCAACACCAGATTGAGCCTTAACCCACGCACCACAGTGGGAACTTCCTATGATGTTTTAATTTTTTGAAAGGGGAATGTATTCATGTATTACTATGTGAGTTAAAAATAATAATAATGCTTAGAATATCTCTGGGAGGAAAACTCAAGGAACCAGTGACATTGGCTCTCTCCTTGAAAGTAAACTGGGTTCTTGGGGGACAGAGGTGGGAGGGAGACTTCACCCACTTGTACCCTTTGAAATTTGAACTATGTGACATTATATAATTAAAATTCACAGAGTCAGTAGTTACAAAATTCTTCCTCAATGTATATTAAATTCAAAACAGCAGCCTTTTGTTCTTTGCAGCTCCCGTAGTTCATTTCTTCCCTTCCTTCTTCCCCTCCTGCCATTTAAAAAATCTTCACGCTCCAAGAGTGTTCCCAGAGGGTCATTGTTAGTGACTTTTTCCCACGGAATCATGTTTTCCCAACCACAAAGAATTTAAAACTTCACAAAAGTCTCAGCTTTGGCTCAATTCGGCATCACAGCAATCCTGTGAAATAGGTGTTAGTCTTTTGTGTTTCTAAGTTCTCAGAACAAGCCTGAGAAAAGCTGAAGTCAAGCTCACAGTCCCTGAAGCTTTGATCTCGAGGAGTTCCTTGCCTTTCCGCTAGGGAGCCCCTGAGGTTGTTAAGAACATACTATATCCAGGGGGAAAGAAGTCTGGGTCCTGGAGTTCCCTTGTGGTGCAATGGGTTAAGGATCTGTCATTGTCACTGCAGTGGCTTGGATCACTGCTGTGGCACAGGTCAGTCCCTGGCCCAGGAACTTGCACACACCATGGGCATGAGCAAAAAAGAAAAGAAAGAAATCTGGGTCCTGGTCCTGACTCTATCACCCACAGCGAGCAATCATGTTCATCTCACTCAGTTTCTAGCCTATAAAATGGGCCCGTCCTTTTCTGTCCTCAGGGTCATCCCAGGGAGAGACGAAGACCTCCTCACTGAGAGTCCCTGCGTTCTGTGTCAGGAAGGGCCTGCGTCTCCCAGCCCCAGCGTCACCACCCTCCCTGACAGGTGCCCTGTGCTCATGTCCTAGGTACGTACCTGTTGGCATCACGTTCCTGGTGGGAAGCAAGATTGTGGAAATGAAGGACCTCATCGTGCTGGTGACCAGCCTGGGGAAATATATCTTCACCTCCATATTGGGCCACCTTATTCATGGAGGAATTGTTCTGCCCCTGATTTATTTTGTTTTCACGCGGAAAAACCCATTCAGGTTCCTCCTGGGCCTCGTCACGCCATTTGCAACAGCATTTGCCACCTGCTCCAGGTGAGTAGGCTCCGGGTGCCTTGGGCTCTCTGAGCTATGTTAATATGGAACCAGGTGAGCCCATGGTGAGTCCACAACCAGCATCTTGATATATTTTAATTCCTTGAAAACCCTGAATTGACCTCTTCTGATTTTTTTTTCTTTTTTGTATTACCATCCCCTATAGCTCTTACAGAAGTGGATTTCTGGAATTGCCAGAATGAGGGATCGCCTCTCCCTTCTGCGTCTTGCTCCTTAGAGATCAGTCCGATCATTATTTAGCCCAAGCGTGGGTCTTCTGCACCCTCACTAGACCTCTGCCTGAGTAGAAGATGGCAGTCTCTTAACTCAACATGCATTTCAGGGACATTTCTAGAATGATACCTGCCCATTCTCCCTCTGGGTGCGTGCTCTCTAGGAATTCATAGTATTGTGGGATTATCTAATTTAGCACAAGAAACGCACCTTGTCATTGTTGGAAATCCTTCAAAAAAACATTGGGGAGCTGCTATTGTGGCTCAGCAGGTTCAGAACCCTATATAGTGTCTGTGAGAATGTGGGTTTGATTCCTGGCCTCGCTCAGTGGGTCAAGGATCCAGTGTTGCTGCAAGCTGCAGTGTAGGTCGTGGATGTGGCTCGGATCCCGCATTGCTGCAGCTGTGGTGTAGGCCGGCAGCTGCAGCTCCAATTTGACCCCTAGCCTAGGAACCTCCATATGTTGCAGGTGTGGCCATTAAAAGAGAAAACAAACAAACAAACAAACAAAAATATGGGGCTTTCCAAGTACATTAAAGAAAACCTTCAAAGGACAACCACACATCGTTTCCTTCACACAGTTAGTGTTTCCCTCTCTACTGCATGTCTCCTCCACTCCTGCCTGGCACTGTATCTGACACGGTAGTGGTGGGAAAAGAAGGGAGGGAGGGACCAGTTTCTCCAGCTTAGGAGAGAGCAGGTCTTATTCTTCATTAGCGAGGAACTCAGATTCTCTTTATAAACTCTCGGTGTCATTCTGTTTCTTGGCCTAAAAGGGGAAAAAAAAAATCACAGTTTGCCTTTTACTTTTTGGGGGCAAAAAGCATTTAAGAGAAGAGCTGCACCTACAGAGTAAATTGTCCTTTGTTCTCGTGAGAACATTTTGCCCCGTGAGACAGTGTTTGGTTCTTGAGAAATTTGGAACAGGTGTATATCCAGGTAACAAAATAATAGGTAAATCTGGGGTGTCCGATTTTAAATAGTTTGGGAGTTGACAAAAACCCCATGTGGTGTCAGAAACTCTGAAGCAATTCTGATTTTTCTCTTATTTCAAGAGGAAGCACCATAAACTAGGATGGTGCTAGCTGCTCTGTCCCGGGGTCAGAGCTGAGTACTGTGTTAGCCTGGCCAGGAAGGACTGGTCTCATGGTTTTTGCATCTTTAGCTCAGCAACCCTTCCCTCGATGATGAAGTGCATTGAAGATAACAATGGTGTAGACAAGAGGATCAGCAGGTTCATTCTTCCCATCGGGGCCACCGTGAACATGGACGGAGCTGCCATCTTCCAGTGCGTGGCCGCCGTGTTCATTGCCCAGCTCAACAATGTGGAGCTGAAAGCAGGACAGATTTTCACCATCCTGTAAGTTCTATAGTCTTCATCTTTAGGCCTGGTTCAAAACCTGAGGGTTTTTTCTTGTGATATGCTTTGAAAAACTTCATAAATACCAATCTCACCATGACTACAGGTGTCTCATTTGTAAAATGAGGATGGCATGAATTCATTACTTGAAGAGAGTGGATCCTCTCTCAAGGCACAGCCGACAGAATCTAGGCCTGGGCGGGTTTCAGTTTTCAAGCCACAGCTGCCATGTTCTGCACGTCTCTGTGCCCAATCCATGCTCTGGGCTAATGGCTGTCCCATCCCCTAGAGTGACAGCCACGGCATCCAGTGTTGGAGCAGCAGGTGTGCCAGCTGGAGGGGTCCTCACCATCGCCATTATCCTGGAGGCCATCGGGCTGCCCACTCAAGACCTCTCTTTGATCCTGGCTGTGGACTGGATTGTGTAAGTATCAAGTCCTAAAGGCACCGAATAAAAGAAAAGTCTGATTGAGCTCCCTAGGAGCTTGGACTCTGCTGGCCTGGGGCACGCAGAGAAACTCAAAACATGTCATTACCAAGAACTTGCTCAGAACATCCAGGAAAGCTGGGGGCCTGAGGGTCTGTGGAGACTTGGTTGGGTTGCACAGCATTCGTAGCCATTGGAGCAGTGAGCCTTTGGAATGAGTGTTTTGGCCTGGAATGTCCAAGGAGTGATTTCTGGGAGGGGAGAGAAGCTGAGCCCAGCTGATGTGAGTGCCTTGGCTTGGGCTCAGGGGAGGAGTTAGGATGGAGGCGTCATCAGGTGGCCTTCCCCAGGGCTCCCGTAGAGAACAGACAGTCTCTTAACATTGCTTCCTTACGTTGTGTGGCACCTTTCTTGGATACGAACAGCACCTGTTGTACAGGGCAGGTCAGCTGAAGCACTGATGTTGACAATTCACAGTAGAGCATGTGAATAAGAAATGAGCTTTGGAGCCCAAGTACCTGGTTTTGAGTCCCAGCTTTACCATTTACTAGTTGTGTGCTATGAACTGTCTGTGCCTTGGTCTGCCCATCTGTCAAATGGGGATAATAACAGAACCCACCCCAGACTTGAGGTGGAGATTAAATGAGTGGCACACATAGCAGGGAGGAGTTCTGAGCATGCAGAAGAGCATTCAACAAACATTGGGGAAGAAAGCATTCCTATTGTCGAAAGTTGGCCTCTGAACACTGGTGCCAAATGTGGAGACGAGTTTTGGGCGAAGGAGAAATGAGTAGCTTTTATTGCTTTGCCAGGCAGAGGGGGAGGCCACAGCAGGCTAGTGCCCTAAAGACTGTGCCCTCCTCTGGGAGAGAATAGGAGGTGGTCTTCCAGTTTGGGGGTGGAAAATAAGGCCACAGATAAGGATCAGGGTAGATGCAAGCTTGCATTCTTTGTTTTTGTTTTTTGTCTTGGTCTTTTGTCTTTTTAGGGCCCTTCCCACAGCATATGGAGGTTCCCAGGCTAGGGGGTCTAATCGGAGCTATAGCTGCCAGCCTACACCACAGCCACAGCCCAAGCCTCGAATGCAACGTACAACACAGCTCATGGCAATGCCACATCCTTACCCACTGAGTGAGGCCAGGGATCGAACCCCCAACCTCATGGTTCCCAGTCGGATTCCTTTCCTCAAGCTTGCATTCTTAAAGCTGGTATCAGGCATCCCAGGATAGGTTCTGGTGATCCTGACCTTTTTTCTGGAATGAAGAATGCTTCATCAAGTAATTACCATCTTCCATTTGTTAGGGGTTTTAGTTCTGCAGAAGAGCTCAAAGATCTTGTTTTATATATATCCCTTGAGGAGGAGCCAAGACTCTGCCCCGGAGGCTGCACCATTGTTCCTTGACTGCCTCTTCCTGGTCTCTGCATCCCCTTCCTTCCCTGATTAACAGCTGCTTGCATTCTTTGGAACTCAGGGAGGGCCATGGGGGCTGAAGGAGACCTATTCCTACAGAGCAGAAGTGGGGGACTTTTGTGCCCAGGAATCCCACAGGGCCCTGCTGGGTTTTACTCCCGGCCAGGCTAGTCAGAACCAGGCATGGGTTATCCTATACACTGGAGTCTGGCCCACGTTCATGGCTCTACCCATGGTGGTTTCCACCCTATTTTTAAAGCCCTGGAAACATGAAGGGGCTTCTCAGAATCCCTAGGGCCCCTGGGGGGTGAAATGTGCATTGGAGACTTGCATTGTCCAGACTGCACATCAGCGGGAACTCAGTCCCTGCAGTGGGGCCAAGTTGGATGGGACACGAGCAGAGTGTCAGAGGCCCCGCCTCCTTCCTCACCCAGCTGCCTCCTCTAAGCAGCTGAGGCAGGCCTCTAAGAAGCTCAGCCAGGACTAGGGAGATAGGGCACCTAGCAGGCTGTGCAGGAGAGACCTGTGGTCACGTGAGCCCTTCACCTCCCAGGACCTCAGATTCTACAGCCCTCAGCTTCTCCAGTGCTTCGGGCAAGTTCACATTTTCTCCTCTCTCCTTTTTTTTTTTTTTTTTTTTGCCATTTCTTGGGCCGCTCCCACAGCATATGGAGATTCCCAGGCTAGGGGTCGAATCGGAGCTGTAGCTGCCAGCCTATGCCAGAGCCACAACAACTTCGGGATCCAAGCTGTGTCTGTGACCTACACCATAGTTCACGGCAATGCCAGATCCTTAACCCACTGATAAGGCCAGGGATCGAACCCACAACCTCATGGTTCCTAGTCAGATTCATTAACCACTGTGCCATGACGAGAATTACTCCTCTCTCTCCTGAATGGGCACAGTACTCCCTCTGATCCCCAGGGATGGGGGATGGTTATCGGACTATGGGAAGACAAGTTTCTGGAAAGGACAGTACTGTTTTCTGTGAGATGGTGTTGCCAGCAGCCCCAGGAAGCATATGAAGGTTACAGTCCAGCAGAGATGCTATGTGGAAATGAGCAAAGAAGGGACACTCCTGCAGCATGACCATGAGGGGGAGGGAAGCTGGGCTCAGAACCGGATCTACGCTTTCATCCCGGTTATCTGTAACTTCTCTACCATGGTGTCTCTCACACAGGACATGCATATATAGAAAGATTTCTGGGAGTCAGCAGATCCAGATGTCAGTACAGGTTAACTCAGGGTGGTAGATAGAGTATGGCGGCGGTGGGGGGGGGTGACTTTTATTCTCTTCTTTGTACTTCTCTTTTCCCAGGTTTTTTTTTTTTTTTTTTTTTTTTTTTTTTTTTTTTTTACAGAGAGGGTCTGTTACTTGCATAAAAATAAAACATATCTGAAGGAAAGCACTTTAGCATCAAGGGAGGCCTTGTGCACGCTGTTCCTCAGGGTCCCCACCTCCCCGAGCTCAGCCCGCGGTGACGCCCCCTGCCCCCTAGTGGCTCCAGGCGGTATCGGCTCTAACGCCAGCCTTTTTTCTTCCTCGCAGGGACCGCACCACCACTGTGGTGAATGTGGAGGGCGATGCTCTGGGTGCCGGCATCCTCCACCACCTGAACCAGAAGGCCATGAAGAGGGGAGAGCAGGAGCTGAGCGAGGTCAAAGTGGAGGCCGTCCCCAACTGCAAATCAGAGGAGGAAACATCACCCCTGGTGACACACGCAAACCCTGCCGGCCCAGCGGCCAGCACGCCTGAGTCCAAGGAGTCGGTTCTGTGATGGGGCTGAGCTTCCAGCTCGCCTGCCGGGGGTGCCGTCCCCGTCAGTCTGGCCGCAGGGTCCCCCCAGCATCACCCTCGCCGACTTTTAGTCTCCCGAGCAATGCTTTGGCCCAGTCACCAGTTTGAGGATTACTTCTCGGCACAGGCATCGGGCTTCCCAGTGGGAAGTGGTTCCGAGGACCACAACACTCTGACACTTGGCTTGACCATGTCAAGGTGCAACTATGTGCACCCAGGCTCTGTTTGTAATCACGCCCTCCAGCTTCCAGGCCCCGGAAGTAACACGCTCGTGGGGACCTGATGGTTAAAGCTTGGAAAATGCACCTATTACTTCATTGCTCCTATGAAAGCTCGGCATTGGGTGCTTTCTGGGTAGACCTGGGTGGGTGGCAGTCATCTGTCGCATTGCCTGTGAGCCATAGTAATTGGAAAAATTCCCAAATTAGCCTAAGCTGGAATGTGCTGAGCCTGGGACTCGAGGTGTTGAGAGTCTGTGCCACAACAGGGTACAGCTGGCTTTTGGGTCACTGGGCTGGGGGCAACTGCACGTTGTCAAGTTAGAAATACTCCATGGTGTTAGCACGGCTGTGGTCTCTGGTCAGCAGTGTTAAGTAAGCAGTTACATTCTGAGGTCAAAGAAAGGAGGGGGAGGAGAGCCCTGTGCAGGGGAAGGAAAGCAGCCTAATCCGGACAGGACACACCACACACACACACACACACACACACACACACACACACACACACACACACAGCCCATTCTGGCTCTAGCCCAGGGGGTTTTTCTGCTTTCATGACCTGGGCTTCTGCCAACATCATGGCTTTATCCTGGACCACTCCAATTTGGCAACAGGCCAGAGAGGGGAGGTATGAGGCAGTCATTACATTCGAGACCCATGTTGGTCTAGCAATTTATTTTACAACTAGACCTTCCCTAAAATGCTGCATTGCAGAAGAAACTAAACAAAAAAAAAAAAGACGTTTTAAATTGCAGACCCACTCCCTCATTGGGGTGGGGTAGCCCCCTCCCCAGATCCCCTGACTTTGGTGATTTCCATTGACTGGGCTTCCTTTCCTTCTACTACATCAAAAGTTTACAACTGTAAGCCAGATGGTCCACCTGACACTTGCTGACCCCTCTAGGTGAAGGGGCTTTATAGAGAGGACTGGTATTGCCAGTGCAGGGAAAGACCTCAAAGGCACAAGACTGCCATCTCACTAAGGCCGTTGGCATGTGCCATGGGGTGACCCGCAGCAAGTCCTAGGGCCTCACTTTACCCCATTAGTAAAGTGGGGCTGACGTCACCTGCCCCTTACCTACCTCAGAGGGATTGGGTGAGGTGAACTGAGTGAATCTATGGAAACGACCATTTCACATTTCACTTCTTGGAGGTCAAGTGCTAACACCCCTGTACCCTCCTCACTGTTACCTAAGTGATACCTAAGTTCCCCAGGGAGCTCCTTCTCCCAGGGAGGACAGCTTTTATGAGCAGAGCTTTGTTCTGTGTGCAGGAGCAGCTTCGATCACGTCACTCATTCTCTGCTACTTTCTTGTTAGCATCAGATGCGGTGTCTTCCGGATGTCCTTCAACTTTTTGTGATTCACTACTCCCTCCCACCCCACTTCCGGGTACCTGGCCTCCCCATGACTCCCAGACCCAGGGCACCATTTCTGCCACCAAACACTGGCCATCAAATAGCTCCCAGGCTTTAAGCCTCATTCATTCCCTTGTTTTTCCTGTCACTGTCACCTAGGCACTGCAGAAGGGGAACACACTGTCAGGATGCATCTCCATCACAACTAGGATGGGTGGGAGGGACAGAGACAACCAAGCTCCCCAGTATTAAAATTGAAGGGGGCGCGTGCCTGAGTGGAAGAAGTGGGGGAGAACCAAGAGGCGCAGAGCAGACCCGGCCAGTGGGCAGCCCCCGCTCCCTCCAGCCCTCTTCAAACCAGCTAAGCCGCTCCCGTCTCCTATGATGTAGGAGTGACTAGGAACTGGGCTGAGAGGTGCCTGGAAACCTTGACCCTCTGGCTCATTGCTGATGCCTTCTGTTTTCAAAGGGGAAACAATCCCATGGTTGGAATGCAAACAACAGTTGAGCATTCACTGATTTTCAGGCTTCAGTCAATCTTATCTTTCCTTCTGCATATATACAGTTTTATATATACATACATATGTGTAGCCCATATAGGGGGGTTATCTGTGTGTGTGGCGTGTGTGTGTGTGTGTGTGTGTGGCGTGTGTGTGTGTGTGTGTGTGTGTGTGTTTTAGCTCCAGTCCAAGCAAGTTTGATTTGGGACAGAGGTGAACTAACTGCCAGTGGTGTATGGCTTCGGCATCAGGATATTCCTGTTTCTAAAGGTGAATTTCACAAAACGTGGACATTAGAGCCGGACCATCGGACCCCGGGACTGCGTATCCTCTGCGCTGGGCCTGGAGCACCCTGGTCTGGGGAAGGTGCTTCCGTTTAAAATCCCGACCATGGCAGCTCCCCTCTCCCGGTGGCTCCCTGTCCACAAGAGGGACGAGACCACACGTGACCTGGCTGGGGAAAATGCTACTTTGTCATTGTCTGATGATGTCTCGTCTGCTCTTCTAACGTAAATACTGTGCATCTCTGACCGTTTTGTATGCGTGACACTTGCCTTAAAACATAGCGGTCTTCCAAAATGAATATAGCATTTCTACTAGAATCTGCTTGTTCCTTTATTCCTTTCTTGGGTTTTGAAATGGCATTTACTGGTGGAGTTCTAGGGGATGGCTTGCGGGTGCCTGAATTGATTGCTTTTCTAGCTGCCTTTAGCCAGCCTGACATCCTGAGGCAGGGGGAGCTGCAGGGGTGGGCAGAGCTGCTGCAGGATGCACAGTGACGTGGCTTGCAGTGGTGAGGGTCCAGCCTCCTGGACGCTTCCCGCTCAGCACTAGCAGGGCCTCTGCCAAACCTGAGTGGTTTTGCCGCATACCTCCCTAAAGTTAGGTCTTGTTAGGACAAGTAGGTCAACAGGCATTAATTGACCATCTACTGCAGGCGCAGAGCCACGCTGGAAGAATGCCCCTACAGAAAGCTGTCGCCCGTGCCTACCGTCACCTCCACACCCAGCCCATTTTTTTTATAGCATCTCATTTTCAGTGACACCACATTCCAGCACAACTAGGGAATTTAGAAGCCTTTTATAATAGGATTAACTTACAAGCTCCCACTGGAAGACTTAGTTTCTAGACCCTGGGGCCTGTTCTCACTTGGATATTTCCAACTCTTTATATAATATAGAAACCAGTTTTACTTTCTGGGCAAGGACCAAAGGGATGAGAAGAGAGTATGCAGAGCTCGAGGGCTGGAAGGGGGCTGTTACTCATGACCATTTAGATTCCATCTTGGAGTGTGGCTGCCTTGATTCTCTGTTGTGAAGTGTTTGGAGGCTGAGATTAGTACTCAGTGGTTCAGCTTTTTTTTCTTTTGACCTGTTAAAGTTCCTGGGCCAGGGATCAAGCCTGTGCCACAGCAGTGACCTAAGCCACTGCAGTGACAAAGCTAGATCCTTAACCTGCTACACCACAAGAGAACTCTGGTTCAGCTTTTCAATGATTCTGTAAGCTACCTTTTCCCAAAGGAGCAGAGAGAATGCTCTTCTGTTGGGTCCCCTGGGCCTGCCCAGAGGAACTTCCGATGACATCATGAATGGCATAAATGATGGCACAAGGAGCGCCTCAAGGAATCCAGTCCCAGCTCTGCTGCTTGTCTGCTGTGTGACCCTGGACATGATAACCTCTCTGCGCCTCAGCCTCCTTGTCTTTGAAGTGGGGATAATGAGCCTAGTAGTGGCATAGGCTTGTGAAGAGTAGAGGAGCTGATAGATGCAAAAAGCTCAGAAGAACGTCTGGCTCAGGGAAGATCCTGTCAGTGCTGGATCTCAAATCACACACAGAGTGGCAGGAAAGCTCCCCCGTCAGTCTGCGGCCCTTTGCATCAGGCCCAATGAGTGGCTGGCTCACGTGTAACCCTTTTTCCCCTGGGAGAGATGAAGAGGAAGATCGCTTCCAACCCATGAGAGCTTCTGCTAGTCTGGGCCTGTGTGATATGGGAGCATGCCCATTTCAAACATCTGTCCTGAAAATATTTGGATAACTGCTTAAAAGGAATCAGGCTTTATACATAATTGTTAGGATGCACTCGAACGTCCCTAATTCACAACAGAAGCCCACTTCTGAAAACTCAGGCTTTCCTTTCTTCAGTTATCCCCTGCCAAGTTGCAGCTCTGAAGGCAGACAGCTGCTCCCAGCGGTGCACCGCCTTCTAGGCAGGAATTTGCTCTCTGCCCCTTTTCCTCATGCTCTGGGGAGGCAAAGGCCGGCTTCTGGTTTGACTCCCGATCTCAGTGCCCTTGACCTGCAGGCCCCCTTCCTTGAGGCTCTCGGTGAGTGAACACATAGCAAGTGGGGAATCTGAAGTTATTTGAAAGGAAATGTCCTCATCTCAAAGGAAGACTGCTAGGACTCTCCGTTGGTTTTTCATCTTATCAAAAAGTTGGAACTGAGT
Source organism: Sus scrofa (assembly GCF_054392235.1). Classification (NCBI taxonomy): domain Eukaryota; kingdom Metazoa; phylum Chordata; class Mammalia; order Artiodactyla; family Suidae; genus Sus; species Sus scrofa. Next base: position 89,112,612 of record NC_139385.1, on the reverse strand, counting down.
ATCCTAAAATTTCTCAAATCAATGTCTCAAACCTACATTTTTTTCTTAGGAGCAATATATAAAAGCGTTGGGCTAGATTTTTAGCAGATTTAGGATCATTTGGAGCAAGACACAACGAGACTGAGTTGATAGTCTTGGGGCTCTTAGGATGGTTTGTACAAATGAACTTCCCAGGTTCTAGGGCACAACTGTCCCCTAGCTCTGCCTTTAAGGTGAAAAAAGAAAATCTGCATAAAGCTCAAAAGTGTTCCTTCTTTGGGAAGAAAGTTTCAGTGAGTGTCCGGAGTGGTTCTCATTAGAATCACCTCAGCTTAGTGAGTGCTTGCTCCTTACAAAGAGTCTGATCCCATTGGTCTAGGTTTGGACCTGAATAATGTACATTTTTTTTTTTTGTCTTTTTGCTATTTCTTGGGCCGCTCCTGAGGCATATGGAGGTTCCCAGGCTAGGGGTCCAATCGGAGCTGTGGCTGCCAGCCTACGCCAGAGCCACAGCAACGCAGGATCCGAGCCGCGTCTGCAACCTACACCACAGCTCACGGCAACGTCGGATCCTTAACCCACTGAGCAAGGGCAGGGACTGAACCCGCAACCTCATGGTTCCTAGTCGGATTCATTAACCACTGCACCACGACGGGAACTCCCAATGTACATTTTTCAAGTCCCAGGTGATTCTAATGTGCAGCCAAGGCTGCAAACAGCTGGGCTATATATATATATATATATATATATATATATATATATATATATATATATAAATGGTCATTCAGGTGACTGAAATATACTTCTCATAAATGTTTGATCTTCATCCACAGTTCCTGGCCCACAGCTCCCCAAACACTTGGAATTCCCTAAATGATAAGAATAATGGAAGCATCTTTTGTCAGAGTATTTGGTCTCTTATCCTCAGTTCCTTGAAATTGCTTCAGAGCCATAAAGGCGAAATGAGTGTCCTGTTGTTCATAACCAGCCTCTTTCCACTACAACTTGGTTTATGTTAATGAAGTGACTTTTGGCAAGCACCTAAAGATGGAGGCCAGTTGCCAGGGGAACCAGCCAGGTGGTTAGAGGTTGGAACTTTCAATCCCACCCCTTGACTCCTGGAGAGGGGAGAGGGGTGGGAGGGGTTCGAATTGATAACCAGTGGCCAATGATTTAATCAATCATGCCAATGTCTTGAAGCCTCCATAAAAACTCCAAAGGATGGGGCTTGGAGAGCTTCTGGGGTGGTGAATACAGAGGGATTTGCGGGAGAGCAGCACACTCAGCATAGAAGTTGCGCGCCCCTTCCCACATCCCTTGTTCTATGCATCTCTTCCATCTGGCTGTTCCTGAATTATATCCTTTTAGAGAACTCCTGTAATCTAGTAAGTAAGTATTTTCCTGAGTTCTGTGAGCCCTAGCAAATTAATCAAACCAAAGGAGGGGGCTATGGAAACCTCTGATTTGTAACGGATCAGTCAGAAGCACAGGTAACAACCTGGACTTGCAGTTGGCATCTGAAGTGGGGGCAGTTTGGTGGGACTCTGTCCTTAAGCTGTGGAATCTGATATTTTCTCCTCGTGGATAGTGTCAGAATTGAGTTGAATTTTAGGACACCAAGATGGTGTTGGAGAATTGATTGATGGTACAAGAGAAACCACCCCCCGCCACACACACACACATACTTGCACACTGGAATTTAGCATTAGAGTCGCAGCAGCCACGTTATGTCCTTTCTTAGCAGGTGCCTTCTCGCACTGTCTAGTCAGTACTATTGACATGCAGCCTCTCTAGGTGGCTTTCACTCTCTATGTTCAAATTTCCTGCCTTCTTTTTGTACAGTAAAAGTACACTATAGTTTGCATTGATCTATGCAGAGCTGGTAGTGCCATTCACATGAGCAATTATATACTGAAGAATAGGGTTAACATAGTTTTTTTTTAAACAATACCTATTAGCAAGTAGATGGAATATTATATTCCCTCCACTGAGAGCTCTCATGGCAACCTGTACTGCAAGCCCTGGATCAATGAGCACTTGTGCTTTGTTTTTTCATTTTGAGTCATAAAAGTCAATATGTTCACTTCCCTATCATGTTTGCATTCTCATGGTGATAGCTGTCAAAAGACATCCAAGCGACAGTGCTGGAGGTGCCACCAGAGTGCCAAGGAAGAGTGTCAGCTGGCTTTCAAAATGAACACCTTCAAGGAACTGGATGGGGGAACAGGCAGAATCCACAGCCAGATAAGGAGCGCTAGAACCCCTCTGACTGCGCATGTAGGAGGAAGCCATCAAAGCTGTGACCAGTTACTAGGGTAACAGATTTGTCACAACTTCTGGGGATTTAAAGGGAATGATATCACAACACACCTCCTTGAGCCCAGTGTGAATAGCTGTGATTTAGATCTAGTTACCTATTGGTAAGGGCTTCAAGTTACAGACAACACAATCCATTTCCGTGATGAACAGCAGAAAAGCATTGATGACAGACTATTTGTAAGAAGCACACAGAATTTCTGAGAAGGATAAGGAAACAGACAGGTTGCTAGTAGCCAGGAGCAATGCAGCCAAGAGTTCTGAGTTCTAGAAGTATTGTCCTTACAGATAGTCCATTGCTGGCACTGCCCACCACCTCGCACCTTGGACACAAGGAACCAGGCAGTAGAAACCTGACCTCAGCTACTGCAGCCCAACTTCCCAACAGACTACAGCTCTACCTGCATTCCTCACTTGCACCTTCCCCAGCTCACCTTCTAAGTGTCACACAGGTGCCTCTGCTTGGCGGAGCTTCAAGGAAATCTAGGAAAATGGTTTCTAGTTTTCCAGGGTTTACACCTGAGGGAGTTAGAATGCGGCTTGAGGAGCTAATGGGTAGGGCCTGCCACAGCTTCCATTTAGAGGACCCATCCCCCTCTCCCAGACAAGGCCTGGATTCCCCTAAATGCCTGTTATATGACACATGCAGATTTTCATAAAGAACGAATACTTCAAACCCCCCTGGGGCGGGTGGATCTGGTTCTGTGATGTCTCTATATTTGTTCGGCAATAGCTACTTTACAGCTATTTGAAGTTGTACATCCCCTTGGTTTTTTTTTTTTCTCTCAAATGAGTAGAAAGCAGAGAAATAAGAATGATATTTGTGATAAGAAGCATGGGTCTCATATATTTAATAAAACTGAAAGACTAATGATTACCAGTTGGTTTCAAAGCAGTCAACCTATTAGCCTCCATGAGACCCTTATTGGGGAAAAAAGATCAACTTCCTAGTCCATGCAAAGATCACATTTAAACTACTGAAACTATATTATTGAAGAATATGTCAATTGGACAGTGTCCTTAGGAATGTTACAGTTTTGTTTCCCTTTCTGGGACTAGAAGCCCCTTGTAATATGGGAGGCTATTTTTAACTTTTGCACATTCTCCCTTGGATGCATGTTCCAGCCTCCTTGAATGTGTCAAACGCAGGTATTGTTTCAATCTGCAAAGAGAAACAAGAGAACAGGTGCGCAGGCGAGAAGAGGGAGGGGTCGCACACCCTGAGTCCACGCACGCAGCCCCGCCCAGCCCTCGCCACCTTGACCTATCAGCTGCCAGCCCAGCCCCTCAGGTACCAACGCCTCGCCCAGGAAGGCGACAGCGCAAGCTCTCAATCCTCCATCCTTTTCTCCTCCTCCTCCTCCTTCTGGTCCTCGGCCCCCTTGGTAGGGTGAGGTGAAGTCGCCGGGGAAGGGTAGCTGGCTGCTGAAGGAAGGAAAGACGCCCTCCTCAAAACAGTAAGGAGGGGATTGGCGGGGTGCGAGGCGCGTGAGAGGCTGGTCAGCCTGTATGGTGTCTGCTGCGCGCAGGGCGCCCTGGGCTGCAGACAGCCTAAGCCTGACGTTTGTCCTGTGTGTGTTCCCTCCCTTGTCGGCTACAGCGAAATCTCCTTTCATTTTCTGAATATAGTGTCTTCCCACACTTACAAACCTGTTTTCCCCTCTCTTATGTCCATCTGAAGGACAGAAGTGATTTCTAACAGGGTACAAAATTTTACACTGCTGAGGAAGACACCTGTGTGCCTCATGAGACAGCCTTTTGTACACAGCAAACTAACTACTGGTCCAACAGCTAATTTCACTTTTTTTTAATAATAAAAAAATGATTGAGAACTTCTCCAAATAACAAAAGCTGTTTTAATTGGGGGCCAGTGGAGTCATTACTGGAGCTAGGGGGCCACCCTGTGGCTAAGTGTCAAAAAATGAGGTCCAGTGGTTTTTTTTCTCCATACCTTTCTGCAGTTAATCTTTTCATTCTAAGAGCAGACAGGAACAAACAGCAGGACAAAATTTGCCAAATGTCTGCCCAGAATGTGGAATTGGCCTTCTGGGCTGGAATGTTTAAGCCAAAGTATGTGCCTGGACCGGTACACTGGGAACTTATTAGAAAATTAGAAATGCACATTTTTCGGAGTTCCCCCATCATGGCTCAGCAGAAAGAAACAAACCTGACTAGTATCCATGAGGATGGATGTTCACTCCCTGCTTAGTGGTTTAAGGATCCGGCGTTGCCATGAGCTGTGGTGTAGGTCGCAGTCGCGGCTTGGATCCTGCATTGCTCTGGCTGTGGTGTAGGCCTGCAGCTGCAGCTCCAGTTTGACCCCTAGCCTGAGAACTTCCATCTGCTGTGAGAGAGGCCCTGAAAAGACAGAAGAATAAAAAAAAGAAATGCATATTTTTAGGCCCACCCCAGAACTATTGAATCCAAAACTCTGGGGGTGGGGGTGACTGCTTGAGTTTCAACAAGACCTCCAGGTGATTCTGATACCAGGTGAAGGCTGAGAACCACTAGTTTAGACCAGATGGGTAAAAAAGCATTTCCCTGGACTGGGCTAGCATGAGTTTGTACCGACTGTTACTGATTATATAGTTATTCTAGAATTTACTCACTCATTCACCAACTATTATATTCCATTCATTGAAAACAGATTTATTGCATGTTTAAAGAGCAGCAAGAAAGCTCATGTGATTGGAACAGAGTGGCTGAGGGGGAAAGTGGAAGAAATGAGTTCTGAGAGGCAGGCAGGGGCTGGTTGTGTAGACAGTAGATGATGGTGAGGTGTGATGTGTCCTGGGAGCCGCTGGAAAGTAACAGCAGGAAAGAGATGCGATAAGAATTGTCTTCTAAATGTCATTCCAGTTACAGAGAACAGTGGTGGAAGTAAGGGACAGATAAGGAATTAAAACAAAGCTCAAGAGAGGGAGAGTGGTGCCCTTTTGCAACGGCTTGATCCTGGAGGGATTTTGAAGGTAGTAGGTTCAGCTGGGTTTATGGATGAATTGGATATGAGATGAGACCAAGGGAAATCTAGGATAACTCCAGTTTGCACCTGAACCAAACTATATTTAGTGAAAAATAATTAAGTGCCGGAGTTCCTGTCGTGGCGCAATGGAAACAAATCTGACTAGTATCCATGAGGACGCAGGTTCCATCCCTGGCCTCGCTCAGTGGGTTAAGGATCCGGCGTTGCCGTGAGCTGTGGTGTAGGTCACAGATGCAGGTCAGATCTGGTGTGGCTGTGGCTGTGGTGTAGGCCCGCAGCTACAGCTCGGATTGGGTCCCTAGCCTGGGAATCTCCATATGCTGCAGGTGCGGCTCTAAAAAGACATTAAAAAAAAAAAAGGAAGTAATTAGAGTTTAAACATACACTTCAGGACTATATCATAAAGGTCAAATGTTTTAGTGGGAAAGACCAATTAAATGAAGATTAGGTGGTTTCCTTCCATACAATTTACACAATTCTTTGTTATAGTCAAAATATTTCATCTTCTTTTATAAAAAATATATTTTAATTTCAACATGTAGCTTGGAATTTCAGGCAATATTTGCGTACACTGGTATCTACAGGGAAGGTAGGGGTTGTACTTAAGGTAATCAGGGCTATTCTTCATATTAGAAGTAGAAATAGAACTCCTTTATCAATTTGCTACTTTTGTTCTTCCTGGAGTACAAATTAGCAGCAATTATGTGCGCCTGCAAACATACATTTTAATGTGTAATAGAGCTGCCTCATCCCCACCCCACTTACTTCAACAGCCAGGCTCCTGGCAACCTCAACCATTTGGAACTCAGGTATGAATTCCCAAACTACACGCAGCAGCTTAAGTGAAGTGTCTAAAATTAAAGTTAATGATTTAATAAGCTTAATTATTTGATTTCCTCTGGCAACCTTCCATTCTTCCCAGGTTTAATCCAATTCAGTAAGTGGTGACTGGGTACTTACTGTGAACAGGGCACCTTATTAGCTGCGATGAGGGGTGTGAAAAGGATGGCAGAGAACAGACTGTATGTACAAGAAGGGGCGCTAGGGAGCAGACATGCTGACCGCAGCAAGGAGGAGGAAACAGGAGGCTCGCCATCCAGAGGAGAATAAACGTCTCCGGCTTTTGAATGAACACTGATAACAGCAGCTATTTAAATAGCCTCCTAGGCTAGAGGACAGCCAGCTGAGTGACTGAGGTTTCCTGACAATGAGACAACGACTGTGAGTCGTAAATTTTTTTAAAAAAGTTGTTACTCCATTTCCTGTGACAGGGAATGATATAAGACATTTTAGAAAAAGTTTCATCAAGATAATTAGCATTTAACATAAAGAGGTGGTTTTTTATATCACCTAAATGATTAATTAAATCTAGACTATCTTGTTTCTGTAAGAATTAATAGGATCTTATTACAGATGTGCCTGGAAAGTTCTATTAGGGGAGAATTTGAAAGCTGAATCTTGACGGGCCAATAGCTGGCTAGTCTTTGGGGCTTTTCACATTAGTGGGCTATAGGGTAGCCAGAGGTGTAGGTCTGAGAATAGAGAGGGTAATTGCTAACTTGTGGTTGTTACCTTGCATTTAAAGATTTTCCTTTAAAACCTTTTTGTTGTGGAAAATTTTAAATCAATACAAAAGTAGCAGAATAGCATAAAAAAGAGTTCCTGTCCTGGCTCATCAGAAATGAATCCGACTAGGAACCATGAGGTTTTAAGTTTGATCCCTGGTCTTGCTCAGTGGGTTAAGGATCCGGCATTGCCGTGAGCTGTGGTGTAGGTTGCAGATGCGGCTTGAATCCTATGTTGCTATGGCTGTGGTGTAGGCCAGTGACTGTAGCTCTGATTCGACCCCAAGCCTGGGAACCTCCATATGCCTCGGGTGCTGCCCTAAAAAAAAAAAAAAGAATAGCATAAAAAGCCTTTATGCTATTTATGCTATTGGTCAGTAACCATCACCTACTGACCAATCATCGATACCCACCCACATCCCCCCTCCTGTATTATTTTGAAGCAAATTCCGGACATCATATAATTAGCCATAAATGTTTCAGTGTATATTTCTAATAAGGACTCTTTGAAAAATCCCCCGGATTCCAATACCATATCTAAAAAAATAAGAGGTTTTTTTTTTGGGGGGGGGGCTTCTACCTGTGCCATGTAGAAGTTTCCAGGCCAGGGATCAAACTCATGCCACAGTGGTAACCAGAGCCACAGCAGTGACAATGCCAGATCCTTAACCTGCTGAGCCACAAGGGAACTCTAATAATTCTTTAATATAACCAAACTCCTAGTCAAGAGTTCAAATTTCCAATTGCTTCATAAAATTATACCATTCAAAAGATTTATTTGAATTAGGACCTATATCAGGTCTATATGGATACTGGTTGATATGTTCTTATTCACCCCCCCCCCCACCTCTGCCCCAATTAGTACTTTTTCATTCAAATGAATTCGATGACTACAGTAGGGCTTTGGGCCTGGAAGGTTTCCCGCAGCCTGGATTTTGCGGATTTCAGCTCTATGGTGGCATAACTGACTGTTTCTCTCACCTCTCCTTTAAATTTCTTATACATTGGTTGTTGGAACTAGAGGCTCGTTCAGGTTCAATGTTTTTGCAGGACAGCTTCCTAAATAGTGGTGTATTCTCACAGGAGACTCTTGAGTCAGGCTGTCTTTTTGTTATAGCAAGAGTTGTTGACACTCAGTAGATCCTTTAATATATTATGGACGTATCAGATGCTGAGAGTCTAATTCCGCCATTCCTTATGTAGCACTGAAACGACAAAAATGCCCTTCATTTACTGTGGGTTACCCAGTGGTACAGTTCATACAGAAAACAGGATAAATGCTTGGTTCTTTTTCTTTATTTACTGGTTTTCAAAACACTGAGTTGACTTCCTAGCATCCTCCATTCAGAAACAATACATTTTTTTTTTTTTAGTAACATTGTCACCTTGTAACTTTAAATATATTTGATGTGTTTTAATCCATTGCAGTTGTAATCTTTATTGATGCTAAAATCACCCCATCTTTGGCCAGTGGGAGGTTTCTCGCTTGGCTCTTGAGTCCTTTTGGGACACCCCAAGTTGTCTTGGAAAGCCTCCTTCCTCTCTGGTGTGACAAGATCTTCCAGGCTCATTGCATATATGGCCTGGAGCCAACCATTTCTCCAAGGACTATAGCTTCCTCTCAGTGGGAAATGGTATTTTGAGATGTATTAATCATGTGTTAAATTTATGATGTTCTGACATCTTAGGGAGCCTTGCTGACTGGGAGGAGACTGCCTTTCCCAGGGCTAGCTAGTTCCTAAAATAATAAACAACTCACCTGCAAAAAAGTACTTTTCATGTGCAAACCAACCAATGCTGAATCCATACCCCCAACCATCTTCTTTAACTCTCGGACACCAAGTCAGTATGTCCCCTGCCCTAAATCAACCCAGGGCCAGGGACCAGACGACTAAAGACTACCTCATAGCCCAGAGCCCACCAACATTATTCAGATTATCCATTCTTAAAATGCTTACCCTGCCCTGCCTTGCCTTCCCCACGGAAAACTCAAGAAAGCCTCTGGACTGTGCTCTCTCCTCACTCCTTAGGCCTCCCAACCAAACCTGGGGCTGCCCCATGTAGCCCAGCATGATATGGTTGGCCCCTGCTCTTGGTAAATGTAACAAATTCCTCTTTCAATGGCATTACCTACTTAGTCACCTCCATAAATTAATATCCCGTGGGTACATTTTAACACATGAGGCCACCATCTGGAGTTTAGGATTGCTCATTATTAATTTAGGGTTGGTCATTATTTCTAAAAAAAAAAAAAAAAAAAAAAAGGACTTTTCCATGGACAGAGCTAAGAAATACACACTGAATTCTTCCTGATGGTTCCCCTTCCAAATCAGGACCAGAGGGATTTTACTTGACCTCTTCTGTTATACCCATGTCGCCTTTCTCCCACCCCGAGAATCCTGGCTCTCATTTAGTCTTCTTGTATTCTGTGCCAGAATTACAATGTCACATCTTGTACTGCTTTATCATAAAAAAACAAACGCATAAGGATCTCAGAATAACAATTCTGCTAGCAAAAAATAGATTACTTGGGAGTTCCCTGGTGGTGCAGTGGGTTTAGGATCTGGCATTGTCACTGCTGTGGCTCCAGTCACTGCTGTGGCACGGGTTCAGTCCCTGGCGCCAGAATTTCCACATGCTGTGAACCTGACCAAAAAAACCCCGATTACTTTCCATAGCTTAATACTTCCATTTTGGCTGCTCTTTTTTTTTTTTTTTTTTTTTTTTTTTATTATTTTCCCACTGTACAGCAAGGGGGTCAGGTCATCCTTAGATGTATACATTGCAGTTACAGTTTTTTCCCCCACCCTTTCTTCTGTTGCGACATGAGTATCTAGACATAGTTCTCAATGCTATTCAGCAGGATCTCCTTATAAATCTATTCTAGGTTGTGTCTGATAAGCCCATGCTCTTTTTTGCCAACTGGGGATGTGCACGTAAATTACTATGTTTTACAGTCACTTAGTAGAGTTCCTTTTCTGGGTCGTTATCCCCAAAAGTGAATTTTGTTTGTTTTTACTTTTAGAGATGACTTTAACATTTTAGAATGTTATTTTATAATTATGTAAATTATCTACATGACTCCAAAGTCTAATCCACAAATGAAGTTATTTTCAGAGAACTCTGCCTTCTCTCTCTGTCTTCCTCCTCCCACATGACCCTGTTCCCTTTATCCCCATCGGTCATCATTTCAAGATTTTATTATTTGGTTTTGAAATACAAGTGTATATATAATATATAAGTATATATATTTAGTGTTTTATATATTTAATATGGTTGCATTTTCTGTTTAATTTTCTCTGCCTTGCTTTTCTCACGTCACACTATGTGCTGGAGACCCACTCCATGGTCACATTCAGAGATACTCTATTTCTTCCACGTCATTAGCTGCCAACTGTGATTGAGTGCTTGGTTTACTATGTGCCAGGCCCTGTGCTAAGTGGCTTACACAGATTATCCCATTTAATCCTCAGAACAACCCAGTGAGGTTGGCACAGTTACAGGTGCCATTTTACAAGTGATTTGTCCAGGTCACCCAGTGGAACAGCAGCGAATAATCATTTAAGATAGAAAGAGGATTGCAGCAACATGGATGGAACTAGAGACTCTCATGCTGAGTGAAGTCAGAAAGGGAAAGACAAATACCATATGATATCACTCATATCTGGACTCTAATATACGGCACAAGTGAACCTTTCCACAGAAAAGAAAATCATGGACTTGGAGAATAGACTTGGAGAATGTACATGTAGTTACCAAGTGGGAAGGGGGGAGTGGGGTGGATTGGGAGCTTGGGGTTAATAGGTGCAGACTATTGCCTTTGGAATGGATTAGCAATAAGATCCTGCTGTGTAGCACTGGGAACTACGTCTAGTCACTTATGATGGAGCATGATGATGGGAGAAAAAAGAATGTGTACATGTATGTGTAACCGGGTCACCATGCTGTACAGTAGAAAAAAAATAATGTATTGGAGAAATTAAAAAAAAAAGAGGAGGTGGGTAAACCTGAGGTCTATGTTGTACATGTATTTCTCTCAGCTAGACAGAGAGAAACCATTCGTACCAGTGAATTAGCCGATATCAGTGTCCCAGAGTACCCAGTGGTTTATAAATAAGGATTCATGGATAAGTTTCCATGGACGCAGAGGGCTTTCCAAGTAGGCAGAAAATTTAAAGAGATCCATAAAGTAACTTGAAACCTATTTTTAAAAGTTATTCTGAGGAGTTCCCATCGTGGCTCAGTGGTTAACGAATCCAACTAGGAACCACGAGGTTGCAGGTTCGATCCCTGGCCTCGCTCAGTGGTTTAAGGATCCGGTGTTGCCGTGAGCTGTGGTGTAGGTCCCAGATGAGGCTCAGATCCTGCTTTGCTGTGGCTGTGGTGTAGGCCAGCGGCTACAGCTCCGATTAGACCCCTAGCCTGGGAACCTCCATATGCCACAGGTGCAGCCCTAAAAAAAAGACAGTAAATAAAAGTTATTCCAATATGTGGGGGAAAAAGACACTGTGTAGATTTATTCGTGTATAAATGATGTATTAGTGCATGTATAAATGTTGAAGTAACTTGGAGTCGGTGAGAAATCAGAGTACGCAAAACTCATCTTGGGGTTGTCAAATCTTTGGACCCCAAACCAGAGACATGTCTAAGGACATACTCCACCTTGCTCTCCACCTTATTGTTGCTCTTGTTTGTTTTCTCACATCGGAGTCTCTTTCTGCCTTTAGCTACAGCTGCCCCTCCCCCGGGGGCCAGATTGGGCAGCTGAACCGGATTGGAGAGAAAGAGGAATGAATGGCTGGTGGGCTGGGAGGATACCCCAGTGTGTCTATCCTGGGCCTTATCATGCTTTGTAGGTTATTCGCATGCTTATTTGCACCTTTTAAAAGATTGCTAGCCAATTTAGGCAGGCCCTTGTCCACTCCTGTGTGCCTTCCTCCAGCTCAGCGTAGCTAACAGACCAGGGGGGTGCTTGACCCAAAGGGAGCCAACCAGACTCTTGTTGGAATTTGTGGTTAGGATCCGAGATGCAGAGTGGCCCTGCCGGGCACTCCTGATTCCCTCCCCCATCACTGCCACTCAGGACCCAGGCCTGCAGCTGAGGACGCGTCCACCTGCTGTTGCTGCTTTCACCTCCGCCCACCCACTGCCTGCCTAGAATAAAACAGTCCTGCTGATGGTACCTCTAAAGTAGATCTCGGGTTTGCTTGGTTTCTCCATCCCACAGCTGGCACCTGTCTGGGTCTCTGCCCTCTTTCACCTAGACTCCTGCAGCAAGTTCCAAATGAGTGCCCCTTTTTCTAGAGTGATCTCAAGATGTGAGTTGGGGAGTTCCCATCATGGCTCTGTATTAAGGATGTGATATTGTTTCTGTAAGGATGTGGGTTCTATCCTTGGCCTTGCTGAGTGGGTTAAGGATCCAGCATTGCCACAAGCTGCAGCATAGGTCGCAGATGCAGCTCAGATCTGGTGTGGCTGTGGTTTAGGCCGGCAGCTGAAGCTCTGATTCAGCTCCTAGCCCAGGAACTTCCATATGCTGCAGGTGTGGCCCTGTTTAAAAAAAAAAAAAAAAAAAAGAGAGAGATGGGAATTGGAGTAAAGCTCACCCCCGCTTAAAATCCTTCAGCGGCTCCTCTCTGCACCCAGAATGGAGTCCACACCCTGGTGCAGGAAGCCTCGCTGCCTCTCCCGCCCCATCCAAGCAACTCTACCCCTTGCCCACCTCACTCCAGCCACCAGGCCTCGTGTAGTCTCCTCATGCCCCTGACACTTACCCATTCACAAGCCTGTGCTTACCAGGATGCCTGGAATTCCTGCCTTCCCCTTGCCCTTGTTGATTCCTTGGCTCCCCAGCCTCCGCTAACTGTCACCTGCTCCGAGGAGCTTTCCCTGACCACTTGATCTAAAGTAGGTCATCAATATTTTGCTTCTCCCAACACCTCGTTTGTTTCCTTTCTGGCACTTAGCATAACGTATAATTATTTTTTATTTGTGTATTAAATTGTCTCCCGAACTACCCTGGAAGTAAACTCCACGAGGGCAGGAACCACACCTATCACACTGGCCATTGTTTCATCTCCTGTTGGGGAACTAAGGACAGGCTTTGTGTTATCAGGGTTCTCCAGAGAAACAGAACCAGTAGGAGAAAGAGACTATGTGTTACTCAGTCTACCTGTGCAAATACTCATCTCTTCTAGAAACGCCTCACGGCCACACCCAGAAATAATGTTTTACTCGCTCTTTGGGCATCCCTCAGCCTGGTCAAGTCAACACGTAAACTTTACCATCACAGGCTTCAAAGAAGGAGATGGCTCTTGCGGGGGATGGGTGCTGCAGTCCCTCCTCTTTCCATTTGGGACTGTCACACCTTGCTTTTGTTTTGAGGGAGTCAGCCCTCATCTGTTTCAGTCACAGAGTTTGGTTGAAATGGCCCCACCTCAGGACCAGAGAGGACTCTTGTTTAAGTGGGTCAGCATATTCCCATTCTCATCACCGCCATCACCACCACAGTGATGGGTTCAGGAGTGGGATGTACAGTGGAAGCCAAAGAATGTCAAGATATTTGCTGGGCTTATAGGCAAGAAGCTTTGTCTTCCTTCTATTGAAGCAGCTCAATGAGAACTGCTCCCTCCCTTGAGTGGCGTGCAGTGAAGCTGCGTGCTTTGGGGCTATCGCAAACCACTTTGCTATCGTGTAAGGGGAACACCTGCTCTAAGTCAAGGTCTCAGCAGGAAACAGACGGCACACTCTAATGGGGCAGTTCGAGGAGCGATTAAGTAATGGACTGTTTACAAAGGTAGGAGAAAGGTGGAGGGAAGACTCAAGGCATAGTAAGTATTTCAGGACCATTATCACTCAGGACCCCGCAGAGGGTGGTTACTGGACTGCAGAGACAGCAAGTGCTGTGTGGACCCTGTTACCCCTTGGGGAAGGATGGAGGCTATCTGTGGTTTGTGCTACAAAAGACAGAGGTTTGATAAACACCCCCACCATCTGCTGAGCTCTTGCTGGTACTCCACACTGACCCAACCCGAATGGAAGGCAGAGAGCAGAGGAGCCCACTATTGTAATCCAGGTCAGCCTGCAGGGGCACTGAGCAACATGGAGAAGAATAGAAAGACATGGAAAGGCAAAAAGGAGACATGGAGCCCACCTACTACTCCTAGGAGAGGGGAGAGGGAGCCAATAGGGAGGTGCGGGGGTAGGTGGCTGGAGACAAGCTGACCGTGCAAAAGACAGATTAGAAGGTTATTTCTCAGTTATACGAGCCAGCACATTCCCTTTATTGGTTTTTTTTTTTTTTTTTTTTTTTTGGCTGCACCCATAGCATGTGAAGTTCCCAGGGCCAAGAATCGAACCTGTGCTATTGCAGTAACCAGAGCTACTGCAGTGACAGTGCTGGATCCTTAACCCACTGAGCCACAGGGGAACTCCCTCTCTCTATTGTTCGAACGTTACCTGAAACATAACCTTTACAAATAACAATAAATTTTTGAGCATGACTGAGATTGGAACAAGGAGAAATGAGGAAAGGACTTTTGAGAAATAGGGAACAGATAAGCAAGACCAAGGTGGAAAAATGAGGGGCATGTTTAAGGATCTATATTTGGATAGGCAGGTGGCTAGAACTTCCGGTGAAGTAGAGAAGTATTAGAAGATGATACTGGAAGTTGGGTCTATAGAGTGAAGGTTCTAGAACTTCCAGGTCAAGCGTCTGGGAGCTCTTGCAGTTGGCAACAGTGAGGCCTAGAAAGTTGAAATGTGCTTATAATAGGTTTTTTTTATGGCTTCTTTGGGGTACTTTGGGGAGGGGGCCACTGAGCTGGTATCTATAATTGTGATGAAGTTGATAGCTTGAAAAATCAGTCACCACTAGGCAGGGGAAAGGGGCTAGCTGGGACTCCCTGCAGAGCTAGACTGAGGGCTCTGTGGCTGCTGGGAGTCTGATCCTGGCCCTGCCCGGCTTGAGCCATTCCCATGTATTTATTGTGTCGTTCTGGGAAGCACCAGATGGTTGCCCACCTGACTGTCAAACTCATTGCAGCAGTCAGCAGCACACCTGAGGGCGAATCCTCGTGCTGAGGATGCTGGGTGTTCTGAACGGACATCACCTTGCCTCACACCCCTGACTCAGCTCTTTACTTACAGGAGTGGAAGGAAACAGTCTGACCGTCAAAATAGGAGAGAAATGGTCACACCAGTGAAAATGGCCATCATTTAAAAATCCACACATAATAAATGCTGGAGAGAGTGTGGAGAAAAGAGAACCCTCCCCACGGTTGGTGGGAATGTGAAGTGGTGCAGCCACTATGGAGGTTCCTCGGAAAACTAAATATAAAACTAACATATGATCCAACAATCCCATTCCTGGCCATATACCCAGACAAAACTATAATTCAAAAAGATACATGCACCCCAGTTTTCACTGCAGTACTGTTTACAATAGTAAAGACATAGAAACAGCCTAAATGGTCATTGTCAGATGAATGGATAAAGATGTGGTACATATATACAGTGGAATACGACTCAGCTGTAAAAAAGAAATAAATAAGAGTTCCCTTGTGGTTCAGTGGGTTAAGGATTTGGCATTGTCACTGCTGTGGCTGTAGTTACAGCTATGACACAGGTTTGATCCCTAGCCCAGGAATTTCCACATGCTGAAGGCATGGCCAAAAAGAATGATATAGTGCCATTTGCAGCAATATGAAAGGACCTAGAGATTATCATACTAAGTGAAGATGAGAAAGAGAAAGGCAAATGATATCACTTACACGTGGAATATAAAATATGACGTAGATGAACTTATCTACTAAACAGAAACAGACTCACAAACAGAGAACAGACTTATGGTTGTCAAGGGGGAGAGGGTTGGGGAAGGATGGTTGGGAGTTTGAGTTTAGCAGAATATATATATATAGGATGCATAAACAACAAGTCCTACTGTATAGACAGGGAAGTATATTCAATATTCTCTTATAAATATTGGAAAGGAATATGAAAAAGGATGTATATACATATATAACTGAATCACTGGTGTATAGCAGAAATTAGTACATTGTAAATCAACTACAATAAAATAAATTTTAAAAATATATAAGAGAAATGAAATTAGTCGAGGACTAGTAATGATGCATTTTTTCTAATACAATTATTCCCTTGAAAATGAGTAAACTATAATATAATTTCTTATATAATATGTGTAATAAAACTATATGTCTGTAACAGCCTATTCAGACAGCTATAACAAATTACCACAGACTGGGTGGCTTAAATCACAGAAATTAATTTTCCCAATTGTGGAGGCCAGGAAGTCCAAGATCTGGGAGCTGGTCACTTTGGTTTCTGGTAAGGTTTCCTTTCCAGCCTATGCATGGCTGCAACCTTGCCACATGCTCACCTGGTCCTTCCTCAGTGCCTCCAGCAAGAGCTCACGTGCTCCATTGTCTCTCTCTCTCTCTTTTTTTTAAATAGATTCAGGCACTTTATTTTATTTTATTTTTATTTTTTGTCTTTTTTGCCATTTCTTGGGCCACTCCCACGGCATATGGAGGTTCCCAGGCTAGGGGTCTAATCGGAGCTGTAGCTGCCAGCCTAAGCCAGAGCCACAGCAACTCGGGATCCGAGCTGCGTCTGCAACCTACACCACAGCTCACGGCAATGCTGGCTGGATTGTTAACCCACTGAGCAAGGCTAGGGATCGAACATGCAACCTCATGGTTCATAGTCGGATTCGTTAACCACTGAGCCACGATGGGAACTCCCACCATTGTCTCTTTTTTAAGGACACTAATCCTATCAGATCAGGGTCCGTCCGGCTTTTATGATCCCATTTTACCTTTATTACTTTCTCCCTCCAAATAACACCCACCCTGGGGCTTAGGGCTTCATCATATTAGTTGGGTGAGGGGAAGGCACATACAATTAGTCTGCGACGTAATCTAACTGGTGATGAAGAATGCAGGTTGTGGAACCCGAGTGCTTGGGTTCAAACCTTGGCTCCATCACTTACTGATTGTATAGGCTTAGGCAAGTTCCTTAATCTCTATGCGTCTCAGTTTCTTCACTATAAAATGACGATACATGAATAGCAATAAGAGTATTTAATGACGGTAATAAAACTGTTGGCAATTAAATGAGATTTATTAATATGTAAATTGCCTAGTGCTGCCTGGTGCATAGTCAATGCCTGTTAAATGTTAGCTGTTATTATTTAATTGATGTAAATTAGAAGTTTCAATGGAGGCACCAAGATCCAATAGATTTTGGATACTAACGTGAGTTGTGAGTCAGACTAATCTGTAGGATTTTTAAAGTAGAGGGCTGACATCTGTAAGACAAATTACCCAGGTTGAGTGTATCAAAGAGTACTGGCGGTTGGACAAGAAGAAAGATTTCCTGCAGCATTTCTTTAGAGTAATAAAGAAGGGAGGTAGCTCAGGTCTCTCTGCTTCAAATCCACCCTCTGCTCTAGGCTTTGTGACCCTGGGTGGGGACCCTCCTTTGCCAGCTGCTCCTTTAAGCCTCTGCCCTTATTGGAGATCCCAAGGCTGGAGGAGGAAGAAGGGCTTTTTCCTTCCTGTCTGCTTATTGTTCCCGTCCCCACCACCCTAGCCATGCTTTATACCTCAGCAGCAACAGTTTGTTCCAGTAGCAACAGTCGATTCCAGTTTTCATATTTTTTCACCTCTGTTTGATCCAACCAATCACAGCCCCTCAGGCATTCAGCACCAGCTGGCTGGCACCCGCCTCCTCATAGGTCTGAGTTTCAGCTCCATAGGCCCCTCCAACAAGCTTCTTGCTCCATTTAAATAATTCCAGGGGCTTCTCTGTGCGCTTAGCCCTTAGGCATGGTAGTGGCTTCCTGCCACTCCATTCCTTAATGCTCTTTTGCTTTTTCGGTTCTTCAATATCTTGTTGACAGGTCTTCATGTTCAATTTCCTTGGTTAAAATAACTGATGTGGTTTCTGTCTCCTGACTGGACCCTGAATGATGGGGTGGGCCAGAGCCTCCCTTTGCCCAGACTAAGTGACAAGGGACTTCAAGCAGAGCCCTTGGAAAGCTCTGCGTGTCCCCTGCAGCTGTGGAGATAAGAGAGGAATATCTCCCTGGCTCAGGAAATCTAGAGGCAAGAGGTCGGCTGATTTGGGAGAAGAAAGAGGAAGAGTTGCTGCTGCTGGGATGGGCATGCATGCCCAGTGTATCAGGCCATAGGGGTGAGTGTGTATGTCCCATGGACCCGATGGTACCCGAGAGAGAGAGAAGCAGAGATGGAGCCCGTGGAGTTGTGTTAGACAACCACTAATGGGGCCATCTAGAGGAGCAATGGAACCTCTGCCAAAATAAGACCAAAGTGGATTCTTAGGGGCAGTGTAGGGAGCAAAGAAACTGCTGAATTCCCAGGTCAAGAGAACTCAGGTGAAACACCATCAGTGTTAGGGTTCTTGAAAGAGACCCCTTGAGAAAATCAGCTTTAAACACCTCCAGACTAGAGAGCATGAAGTCATCCTGCTGCAGTTCGAGTCGAGTCAAAACGTACCTCGCCCCTCGCATCCTAGCTTTTGTAATCCTAAAGGTCCAAAAGGCAGAGGTGAGAAGCTGGGGTGGAGGGGGTGGGGCCGGAGCAGAGGGCGGGGGGGGGGGGCAGGGAAGGAGGAGACAGATGACTTCTTCCCCTGTACACCACACTGCCTAGTTCGCCCTTGTAGGGAGAAGGGAGAAGACTTAAAATCATGTTTGGAGATCTGATTACTTAGGACTGACATATTAATGGTTAAATTGAGACTGTTCATGATTTAAAGCCATGACCTCTTTTTACTTAAAGGGATTAGACTAATACTGGGGATTGCAGGGTTTAATGTAGGTAAAGGGGGAAAAATTATCAACCTGCACACCCCCCAAAAGGGATGATGGGATTTAGGACTAAAGTTGCTGTTTGGATTTTAACTCATAAGTCCATCTTTTTCAATACATATTTAAATTAATAATGCTGATAACAGTGTAATTCCTATTAATAAGGCATTTTATTATAGATAGGTTTGCTGTCCCCCAACACTCTCTACAGGAAAGATCTGTGCCTTTGGTCAGATTGGCTTTTTTCAAATGAGTCAGTGTCCTCTTTTTCTTTTCTTTTTTTTCAAGAAATGGAGGGCGAGGAAGAGCTTTGGTAGAAAGCCCCAGGAAATTCCTCAAGTCCTGTTAAATGCCCCCTTTTTCCTAAGTGCATTTGCAGAAATAGAAGAGTACTTCAAGCTCCTAGGGAACTCATTCTGCACCTGGTTAGATTTATCAGTGACCCTCCTGGAAGGAAAACGTCCCTCAGTAGTCAAGACCTCAACCTCTCCCCTGGTGTAAAGAGAAACTCACTGCCCTCCTGTTAAGCTGCAGCCCCCACTGTACAAGTCAGGAATCTTCAGCAAGGTGAACCAGCACAGAGAAGGTGCTTGGTGAATGTTTGCCAGTAGTCTACAGTCTAAGCAGCTTTTGCAACAAAACGGACTCCACCTTGTGGTCATACTTGAGAACTGCACCACTTGACGATCTTGAGAATCCCAAGGGCAGCAGAATCATCACCCTCTCTTTGCTAGTTGGTCTCATACCTCTAGGTCTCTTAAAAAAATTTACCAAGGAGTTCCCGTGGCTCAACGAAAATGAATCTGACTAGCATCAATGAGGATGCAGGTACAATCCCTGGCCTCACTCAGTGGGTTAAGGATCCCGTGTTGCAGTGAGCTGTGGTGTAGGTAGCAGACGTGGCTCCGCTCCGGGTGTTGCTGTAGCATAGGAGTATGCTACCGCTTGGATTCGACCCCTAGCCTGGGAATCTCCATATGCCCGGGTTGCGACCCTTAAAAAAACAAAACAAAACAAACAAACAAAAAAACCAAAAAAGCATACCAAGAACCAAGATAGAGTCTGCTGCATGGAATCTCATGCAGACATCTTAAACACAATTTCTCTTAAACTACATATTGTTCTTTTTTAAATTAAAGTATAGTTGACTTACAATGTGACAATTTCTGCTATACAGCAAAGTGACCCAGTCATACATATATACATTCCCTTTCTTATATTATCTTCTATCATGGTCTATCCAAGAAGACGGTGCTATACAGCAGGACCTCATTGCTTATCTATTCTAAATGTAATGGTTTGTATCTACTAACCCCAAATGCCCACATCCATCCCACTCCCTACCCCAGCCCCCTTGGCAACCACAAGTCTATTCTCCATGACCATGAGTATGTTTCTTTTCTGTAGACAGGTTCATTTGGGCCATATATTAGATTCCAGATATAAGTGATATCATATGGTATTTGTCTTTCTCTTTCTGACTTAACTTCGCTTAGTATGAGAGTCTCTAGCTCCATCCATGTTGCCACAAATGATATTATTTTGTTCTTTTTTATGGCTGAGTAGTGTTCCATTGTGTATATGTACCACATCTCTTTAATCCATTCATCTGTCAATGGACATTTAGGTCATTTCCATGTCTTGGCTATTGTGAATAGTGCTGATGAGCACAGGAGTATATTTTTCAATGAAAGTTTTGTCCAAGTATGTCCAGGAGTGGGATTGCTAGATTATATGGTAGTTCTATATTTAGTTTTCTGAGGTACCTTCATAGTGTTTTCCATAGTGGTTGTACCAATTTGCATTCCCACCAGCAGTGTAAAAGGGTTCCCTTTTCTCCACACCTTCTCCAGCATTTGTTATTTACAGACTTATTAATGATGGCCATTCTAACCAGTGCGAAGTGGTACTTCATTGTAGTTTTGATTTGCATTTCTCTAATAATTGATGTGATGTTGGAGCATTTTTTCATGTGCCTATTGGTTATCTCTCAAAGACTGTCTTCTTTGGAGAAATGTCTGTTTAGGTCTTCCCATTTTTCAGTTGGGTCGTTTGGACAAATGACATGTATTCTTTATTCTATATCCTCTTCTATCCATATTAGTTTTCTTCATTTCTTCAAAGCCACAATGGGCCAGGTGCTTGAAAACCATTTCACATCTAATCCTTACAGTAACCCAGGAGACTGACAGATGTTACTGTGGCCACTTCACAAGTGAGGAAATCTAGGCACATGGGCTCAGAGCTTTTTCAGTAACCTGCCCAAGGCTGCACAGCTGATTGGGGTGTGGGGGGAGCCTGGGATTTGAACTGGGGCAGTTATATCCATGGCACAGTCTCTTTCCACCAAACCACCCTGCTACCTGGGTGATAGAATTTCCATCTACCCAGGTTTTAAAGCTGGAAATTGGTAAGGTACTCTCGGCTACTCTCTTTCCTTTACTGACAGGCTGAGACGGTTTACTGATATCATCACCTCCTAAATGACACTGGGATTTGTCCCTTCCTCTTTCCCTACTGCCATCATCTTACTTTGGCTTTTCCTCATGTCTCCTGTGAGATACAGCAAGCAAGATCCTCCTAACAGGTTTCCAGTCTCTCGCCATGCCTTGCTGAGGAGAGGTCCTAGTTTTAAAATCTAAGTCTGAAAAGGCACAACCCATCCAGAGGACATTTGAGCTGTATGTATCAAGACCCTTAAAAATATCTATACCCTTTTGGAGTTCCCACTGTGGTGCAATGGAATTGGTGGCATCTCTTCAGTGCTAGGATGCATCATCATCCCCCACCCAGGACAGTGGGTTACGGATCCAGGGTTGTGGTGGCTTGGGTCACAACTCAGATCTGATCCTTGGCCTGGGAACACCATATGCCACTGAGCAGCCCAAAAAACCCTTTAATCAATAATTCCCTTTCAATCAGTAATTCCTCTACTTCTGTGAATTGCCTCAGCTCTAATTGCCACTCACTCTCATGCCACCCTTGGGACATGTGGAGATCCGGTGAGGTTGGGAACCCCTCACTGTTGCCTCTGAGGTCTGGCCAGCCCCTGGGGTGTCATCGGAGAGCAGGGCCCAGGCCCTGGCTATTGCAGGAGCCTGGACCCTTCCCTCAGCCAGCGAAGGTCTTTTATTCTGGGGGAAACACAGCAGTGCCT
Organism: Sus scrofa; assembly: GCF_054392235.1. Taxonomy (NCBI): domain Eukaryota; kingdom Metazoa; phylum Chordata; class Mammalia; order Artiodactyla; family Suidae; genus Sus; species Sus scrofa. The sequence continues at coordinate 89,090,761 of NC_139385.1, read as the reverse complement.
CTGCTCAGGTTTGCCTCAGAGCCATTTCCGCCGCCTCTCCCCAAGGCACAGGTGCACCAAGTCGCTGTGGGCAGGGGGGTTAGGCTTTTGAAAACAAAGCCAGGAAAGGAATGTTTTTAGGCAACTTCTTTCATCCTGCCACAAATCTCCCCAGAGAAGAGTAAACACAGAGTCTGCTGCAGGCTTGAGGAGGGGGAAGAGGTGAAAATGGTTGAAGGAATAGAAATTATGACGTCACCTGCCCTTGGCTTTCCCAGCTCTCCAGTCTCTTCCACGCCTATGGAACACTCTTTCCTGTCTAAAGCTTTCTGCTATCAGGTCTGTTAACCTAAAACAAGTGAACTGCCAGATATTTCTCCAGCAAAGACGGCTTTATTTAGGATCAGCTGAAAGTGGCAAGTTGGGGTCTGCAACAATGGTGAGCACATTCCCTCAGCCGAGGAAGGAGACTCTTTCATAGAAGGAAAGGAAGTGGGGGCTGTGGTAGACTAGCGTCCACGGCTCTTTGCTGCTGGGTCCTTGCCAGGAAAGAAGAATATTTCTTTTTTTGTTGTCATTGATGTTGTCTTTTTGCCTTTTCTTGAGCTGCTCCCGTGGCATATGGAGGTTCCAAGGCCAGGGATCGAACCTGCAACCTCATGGTTCCTAGTCGGATTCATTAACCACTGAGCCACGATGGGAACTCCAAGAATGTTTCTTCTTCCTGCTGGGCTCTGCTGTTGTGGCAGACCCCGCTCTGGTCTCCAAACGCTATTTTCTTGAGGTTTCTGCTTATTAATTTTTGCATGTCAACATGACCCACTCTGCCATCTTCACCCCCTAGTCCTGATTCCTGAACTTCAGCTCCTTTGCTTCACATGACCACAAATCAACACCATTTTCACTTTTTGTCCAAGATCACCTTTCACCCCAAGTCTGCTGCTTCTGTGCATGTCTTATTTCTGTCAGCGAGATGGAATGTATAGGCTGTCGACCAAAAAACAAACAAAAAAAAAAAACAAAAAGCACAACCTAAAGGTTGAGAGTTATGTTTTATTTGATGGACATTCTTAGGCCTTCAAGCCCCAGGAGACAGCACCTCAGATAACCCTGAGAACACTGCTCCGAGGAGGCGAGGGGAAGCCCGGATATATAGGAGATAGGAGTTTTTGCAACAAAGGGCAGGTAGGCAGAACATCCAAAGATTATTGTCTGTGTTTGTTTTTAATTTTATGGCCACACCCTCAGTGTATGGAAATCCCCTGGCCAGGGATTGAATCCGTGCCACAGCTGTGATCCCCTCCACAGCTGCAGCAACACTGGATCCTTTACGTACTGCGCTGGGCTGGGGATTGAACTCAGACCTCTGTAGCAACCTGAGCTGCCACAGTCAGTTTCTTTAACCCACTGTGCCATGGGCAGAACTCCCAAAAAATGATTGTTAATTGAAGAAAATCAGGGGTTCCCTGGCGGCTCAGCAGGTTAAGGATCTGGTGTTTTCACTGCTCTGGCTTATATTACTGCTATGGTGCAGGTTTGTGCCTGGCCTGGAAACCTCCCCATGGACACAGCCACAAAACAAAAAAGCAAAAAACAAAAAAAATGGATTTCTCAAGTTAAAGAATTTAGTGCTTTTCTATGTATGAGAAGATGCAAGAGCCAGGGCTCACTTATATCATTCCTTTGAGATGCACCTCAGCTCTCTGGGGCCAGTGTCCTGTGTTTTCTCACCTTAGTTTCCTCAGGCTGCGCTGTCAGGGTGGCTGCAGTCTCATGACTGTTAGATCAAGGGGCGTTCCTTATTTGCAATCTCAGTTCCCTCAGGGCTCTCACCCTTGGAGGTGGCTGCAGTCACTGATGGCAGTGACATCCTTTGCTTACTGATATTACAAGCAATATTTTATTTCTCAAGGCCAAGCAAAGTTCCTTCCTCAACACTATCCCTTTCCAGAAGCCTCAAGATGCCTGCTGAAACCCCCAGTTTAAACCCTCTTTTGTAGAAGTTGTTGTGTCTGGTAAAGGAATGGACTGGAGGGTACCAACTAAAAATTGTCACTAGCCATGTGGTTCTCCAAGAATGAAGTCACTAGCCACCATAGTTCTGAGCTGCAGCACATCCTTAAAAAAGTTCAGGGCGGGTGGGTGGGGGGTCAGGAATGAGGCGCTCTGTGCTCTTTGAAGAACTGGCAGAACAGGCCTTCTGCAGAGACCTAGATATTTTTAGGAGAAGATTTTTATAAGCGTAATGTCTTGCATCTTCTCATATCTGGAGAAGCACTGAAATCATTGTTGGAGACATCTGCTCCTTGTGACGAGCAGCAACCTTCTGCCAAAATGTGGGTTTGCTTACCTGTCCCTCCCCCTTCACTGCAATCACATATATACAGACTCCACCGCCCCACCTCTTCTGAGCAGTTCCTCAGAGCTGTCTGAGAGGCTGTTTCCTGGGCTAGAGTTCTCATTTTGCCCCGCATAAAACTTAAGTCACAACTTTTACATTTTCCTTTTTTTTTTTTTTTTTTTCCCCTGTTGCCAAGGGTATTATATGCGAGCGGCCGGTCTAGCCCTGCTGACATAGTTTCAAGTGGAAACACTGACCAGCAAGGATACCCTCTATTAAGTAGTGACCAGCCAAACAACCAGATCATCTCTTTGGGGCTTTAAAGAGACACAGACTGATGGGGTTGGTACTGGCAGGAGAGTACCAGTAGAAATGGAGAGAGATAGTAACTGAGCTATCTTAGTGATGCTGACTGAAAAAATATGCACAGCTCAAAAGTGGAGATTTATGTTTCATTTAGTTCACTTACTGAGGACTGAAGCCTGGGATACAGCTTGTCAGCTCCAAAGAGATAAGGGAGGAACCAAGATATACAGGAGTTTTTCTGGGGGGGAGGGGACCAAACAAAAAAACCAACAAACAGAAACACCCAAGTAGTCAGAACATTAAAAGATTACTGTTAATTGAAGAAAACCAGACATCTCAAGTTAATGAATTTAGCACTTTTCTAAGTTCAGGAGGATACAAGAGTCTAGGCTCACTGAAATTATTCCTTTGACATACACCTTATCTATCTAGGGCCAGTATTGTGTTTTTTCCTGAATCCCCTTAGGGTGCATTTATGGGGCTGGGTGTCTAATGGCTTGATAACCGCAACATCCTTTGCTTACTGCAATGGCAGGCATCATTCTGTGTGCACATGAATATCCAAGAATTTAAATTACTTCGTCAGGAACTCTCTGTGTCTTTCTCTCCTACAGCAGGTAAGCTTTCCAAACAGTTGGGGAGCAGAGAAGCAGAAGAAAATGTAGCAGCTGTTTTTTCTCTCTCCTCCCTCCCTTCCCATGTTCCTTCTCTTGCCTTCTTTTCTTTACTTTCTTTTTCACTTTTCCTCTTCCACTGCCTCCTCCTCACGTTTTTTTTTTTTTTTTTTTTTTTTTTTTTGTCTACCCAGCATCCAAATACCTTCCCTATTTGAGGAGCCTCCCCCATTGTATGAGTCCTGGCAGAAGACAGGACCACACATCTCCGTGTGGAAGCTGAGGGAGTTGGGTACTTTCTGGCCCCACTCCCTGCAAGCTGCAGCTTGGACACATGATGTTCCTGCTAGTGAAGCAGCTGAGAAATAATGTACTGCCGCAGCATCAAATGTCAGCAGGGGTAGCAATCCTTAGGCAGGGCCATGGTGCCAACAGCAGTGTGCAGGCCAAACTGTCCTTGTGATGATAAAAACTGTGAATGTACAAACATGGAAAGAATACAATGGATAGACCATTCACTTAGTGAAGCAGTTCTCTATTGCTGTGAAACAAATTCCTCCAGAACGTAGTTGCCTAAAGGGACAAATATTTATCATGTCACAGTTTCTTTGGGTCAGGACCCCAGGGACCACTTAGCTGAGCGTCTCTGGCTCAGGGTCTCTCAGGAGCCTGTAATCAAGGCGTTGACTGGGCTGCAGTCTCACATGATGGCTGGTCTGAGGAAAGATTTGTGTCCAAGCTCACTCATGTGGTTGTTGTTAGGATTCGGTTCCTCACGGGCTGTTGGACCGAGTGTCTCAGGTCCTCACTGGCTGTTGGCTGGAGACCTCACTCAGTTCTCATCACATGGGCTTCTCCTCCCTGGGGTGGTTCATAATACAGCAGCCAGCTTCCCTCTGAGCCAATGAGGAAGAGAATGTCAAAGACAGAAGCCACAGTCTTTGCAGCCCAGTCACAGAGGTGACATCCCATCATTTCTGCCACATGTAGAAACCAGGCACAAAATCTAGCTCACACCCAAGGGGGAGGGGATTATACAGAGTGTGGATTCCAGGAGAGAAGGGCAGGATTCACTGAGTGCGATCTTAGAGATGGCCAAGCACGGATTCATTGATCATTAACGTTTTACTACCTTTATTAGATACAGCATGTATACTTTTTGGCTGGTAACTAAAAAAGAAGTTAGAGACATCAAGACATTTCATCCCTAATTAACTCAGCTCGCATCTCTTAAGAATGAGGGCATTTTCCTATATAACTACAGTGTTAATTATAATGCTCTAAAGAGTTCCCTATTGGGTTAAGGATCTGGTGTTGCCACTGATGTGTCAGTGCTGTGGTGTGGGTTCGATTCCCAGCCCTGGAACAGGGGCAGCCATTAAAAAAAACAAAAAAAAAACCAGTAGTGCTGTAATTACCTAATGTCAGCTCAAATTCAACTCTACCCGACTATCCCCCAAATATTTTTATAGCCCTTTTTTCTTCTACTCCAGAGTCTGGTTGAGATTCCCATGTTGTTTTTGGTTGTTTTATCTATTTGGTATATTTTAATATAGCACAGTTCTTTCCAATACCATCTGTTTCTGTTTATTCATACTGTTGACGTTTCTGGAGAGTCCAGGCCAATTGTTTTATAGAACATCCCGTATTTTGGAGACAGTTATTTCCTGATGGTGGTATTGAATGTGTCCCAGTATCCACTGTATTTCCTATGGAAATTAAACCACTGTATTTCCTGTGGTTAGGTTAAACATTTTTGGAAAGAAGTCTTCTTAGGGGGCATATGTTTGGAGGTCCCGTTATTAATGATTTTGATCACTTGGTTATGGTGGTGACTGCTCGATTTCTCCTTTATAAATATATAACTTTCTTTTTATAATTAGTAAGTAACCAGTGGGATGAAGCTTAGAGTCTGTATGAATATCCTTTTCCCCATTCACCATCCTTGACATGGTTAATTATTACATTTGGGGTTGTAAATGGTGATTTGTCCTATCTATCATTGCTTGTACATTTATCACTCAAGAAAGTTTAATTTTTCTTCTTCCTTTTTTCTCATGGTTTTTTATTTGAAAATTGTGATGGATTCGTTTTTAAAATCCTTATAATCAGTTAACATTATTCTTTTTGATGTACAAATTGTCCCAAATTTGGCCGGTGAGAAACTCTTTCAAGCTGACTCCTGTATCCATTTTTTTTAAGCTCAATTGAGATATAATTCATCTGCCATTATAGTTCACCCATTTACAGTGTATAGTTCCATAGTTTTTAGTTTACTTACGGAGTTGGGTAACCATAACCACAATCAATTTTTTTTAATCTCCCCAGTACATTATTATTTTTTTCTACTGTACAGCATGGTGACCCAGTTACACATACATGTATACATTCTTTTTTCTCACATTGTCATGCTCCATCATAAGTGACTAGACATAGTTCCCAGTGCTACACAATAGGATCTCATTGCTAATCCATTCCAAAGGCAATAGTCTGCATCTGTTAACCCCAAGCTTCCAATCCATCCCACTTCTTTCCCCTCCCCCTTGGCAACCACAGGTCTATTCTCCAAGTCCATGATTTTCTTTTCTGTGGAAAGGTTCACTTGTGCCATATATTAGATTGTAGATATAAGTGATATATGGTATTTGCCTCCCTCTTTCTGACTGACTTCACTCAGGATGAGAGTCTCTAGTTCCATCTATGTTGCTGCAAATGGCATTATTTTGTTCTTTTTTATGGCTGAGTAGTATTCCAACCACAATCAATTTTAAGACATTTCATCACCCCCAAAAGCTTATTACCTATTATCAGTTACTTCCGATTATTGCCAACTCCCTTAGCCCTAATCTATTCTTTGTCTCTATAGATTTGCCTATTCTGGACACTCACATAAATGGTATCATTTAATATGTGGTCTTTCGTAACCGGCTTTTTTCTCTTAGCATTGTGTTTTCAAGGTTCATCTCTGTTGTGTAGCATGCATCCATACTTTATTCCTTTTCATTGCCAAAGAAAAATTCCATTTTATGGGTATTCCCCATTTTATTTATCCATTCATCAGTTGATGGATATTTGAGTTGTTTCCATTTTTGCCTATTATGAATAATGCTGCTATGAACATTCATGTACAAGTGTTTGTGTGAACATGTGTTTTCATCTCTCTTGCTGGATCATATGCTAAATCCATGTTTAACCATTTGAGGAGCTGCCAGACAGTTTTCCAAAGTAGCTGCACAATTTTACAGTCCTGATAGCAATGTTTGAGGGTTCCAACTTCTTACATCCTCACCAGCACTTGTTATTAGTTGTCGTCTTTACTGTAGCTATCCTAGTGGATGCAGTTATATTACATTGTGATTTTGATTTGCATTTCCCTGAGACTAATGATACTCGTCCATTTCTGTTTCCTTTCGAGAATTCCTATCTTGTTTTATTTTCAGAAAATTTCCTTGCATTATAGTTTTGTTATATTTTTATTCTTTGGAGGCTATGATTATACGTTGGCTCTGTCCATCTCTGTCTCATTTTTTTCTCTGATATTTTTACTTTTCCAAATTTATCTTTGGAAAATATTTTTTTCTTTCTTTTTTCTTTTTCTGGTCACACCTGTGGCATTTGGAAGTTCCCAGGCTAGGGTTGAATTGGAGCTGCAGCTGCTAGCCTATGCCACAGCCACAGCAAGGTGGGATCTGAGCCACATCTGCGACCTATACCACAGCTCATGGCAACGCCAGATCCTTAACCCACTGAGTGAGGATAGGGATCACGCGTGCATCCTAATGGATACTAGTCGGGTTCTTAACCTGCACCAGGAACTCCTTTTTTCTTAATGTTCCTTATTGAATCTTAGGCGCACCCATTTCCCCTTAGACACCATATAATTTAGTTTTCATATCTCAATATTATTGTTTTTTTCTTTCCTGACTCGATTGATCCTCATTTCTCAGCTGTCTTATGTCCGTGTCTTCTTTGAATTTTAAATACCTAATGTTTTACATTCTTTACAGCTTCAGTTGCTCACTAAATGGTATTTATGTCAGGAGTGCTGTGTTGCAGTTTTCCCCTACTTCTTGGTTTTATGTATTGTCATTAGCGAAAAGGGCTGATTACTGCTTTGTTCTTACAGTTATTTTATATCAATGTTGGTTGCTGTTTTCTATTTCAACAAGTCTTGAATCTTCCTGAACCAGAAATAACAAGTGAAGTTTCTGCTGAGGGGAGGTGACAGTGTAGGAGGCCCAAGGTAAGAATAATAAGTCAAGGTTGGAGCAAAAGATTGGAAGGAAGCAAACAAGCAAGGAAGAGTGGAAGATTTCTTAGGAAGGAAATCTCAGGGTGAAAATGGAAATGGTAGAATATATGATGAATATGAGCATTTTATTTTTATTTTTAGGGCCGCACTTGCAGCATATGGGAGTTCCCAGGCATCTCTCAAATTATGTCCAAAGATTCTCCTTCAAAATTTATACTCCCCTTTTACTCAGATTGTTGTTGAGTCCAAACTCGCACGACTGGCCACACAATAAGCCAGTAAATCGAGAGATAGGTTGTTGGGGCAAAGAATAGTGACTTTACTCAGAAGGCCTGCAGATTGAGGAGAGAGTGGACATGTGTCCCAAAGAACCATTTTGCCTGAATTAGAATTCAGGCTTCTTATATGCTAAAAGGAGAGGGAGTCAACTCAAACATTTCCTATTCTGGTCAGCCTCTGGGGGGGATGTGTTCATCTCTTCCTACCTGCAGTCATTCACAGGTGGGCCTGGTCAAAATGCTGTAAGCTAAACAGTTATATAGCTTAAAGCTCATTACCTGGGAGGCAGGGCTCCCAGAGATGGGCCATTATGTATAATTTGAGCTTAAGGGCAACATCCCTTTAGTGATTAACTTGTAATAGAATACAAGAGTTCTTCCCTATTGTTAGCTATTTTTTTTTGTTATTAAAGCAGCTGGTTTAGATATTCGAGAGCAGTATTTGCAGCAGAGCCTACCATTAACTGGCAGCTGAGGTTGGTGTGGTCTCATGCCGCTGGAGGTTACAGTGTTGGCTGGTGACTGGTCCTGACTATCAGAGGACCAGTGTAACTGGAACCCATGAGGTTTCACGGAGCACCTCATCACTCCGGTAGCCAGGGATACAAGCTAATGGAAAGAACTGCACGATGTACAGGCAGGCCCACCAAGGCAGACTCCTCAAGAATGAAGGTTTGGTTAACCCCACCAGGGAAGAATCTGGGCCAGCTAGAAGGTAATGAGGAAGGCTGGAATGGATATTGGAGCTGAGGAATCCTAAATGCCAAGAAAGCCTCATTACCAGTTTCAGAAATGAGGATTGTAGCCTCTACTTGTATTTCTTTTCTTGCTGTGTTTAGAAATGTAAAGGTTTTTTTTTTTAATCAATTGACCTTTTCTTTCATCTCCCTTCTCTTCATTATTGTATTTAAAGTATATCAGGTGAGGAGTTCCCGTCATGGCGCATTGGTTAATGAATTCGACTAGGAACCATGAGGTTGCGGATTCAATCCCTGCCCTTGCTCAGTGGGTTAAGGATCCGGCGTTGCTGTGAGCTGTGGTGTAGGTCACAGACGCGGCTCAGATCTCATGTTGCTGTGGCTCTGGTGTAGGCCGGCAGCTACAGCTCCGATTGGATCCCTAGCCTGGGAATCTCCATATGCTGCAGGAGCGCCTCAAGAAATGGCTAAAAGACAAAATAAATAAATAAATAAAGTATATCAGGTGATATTAATTCTAAAATTTCATCTACATACTATACAACATTGAGGTAGTATTGTGATGAAACTTAGAATGTGTCACCAGCAAGGGTTTTGGACTTTATTTATTTTTTAATTTATTTTTTATTTTATTTTTTTCTATTTCTTGGGCCACTCCTGCGGTATATGGAGGTTCCCAGGCTAGGGGTCGAATTGGAGCTGTAGCCACTGGCCTACACCAGAGCCACAGCAATGAGGGATCCAAGCCACATCTGCAACCTACACCACAGCTCACGGCAACGCTGGATTCTTAACCCACTGAGCAAGGGCAGGGACTGAACCCGCAACCTCATGGTTCCTACTCGAATTCGTTAACCACTGCGCCATGACGGGAACTCCCAGGGGTTTTGGACTTAAAAAAAAATTTTTTTTTAATTACTCAATGAATTTATCACACCTGTAGTTGTACAATGATCATCACAATCCAATTTCACAGGATTTCCATCCCACAACCCAAGCACATGCCCCCACCCTGGACTTTTTTTAATCAATAGAAATTGATAAGAGGCCAGATGAGGAATCCAGGCAAGGCTTTTTTGGGACTCCTATTGCAGCACCAGGAAGTGAAAACAAGTAAGTTTCCCTTGCTTGCTTACTTCTTGAGAAGGAGGGGCAGCTGGTTTTTGAGTGGGTGAGGGTAGGAGCAGAGGGGTGGGTTGGGCTGGGCCCACCCCCTTGGTGGTGCTGCAGGGATCATGAGCAGTACCCTGCTTTTGCTCCTGGTGGCTGAGAAGTCACAGTTGGGTTTTGGCCTTTTTGTATCTTGTTGTTCATAATTTGCCCCAGCTGCACATAGATGCAGTTATTGTTAGTCCCTTACAGTTTCTTTTTATTTTGTTGCTAGAGGAGATGTTTGTCCAGATGCAAACACAGCAGTAAAGGGCCCCAGGTCCCAAGTCCCAGCCTATCTCAAAGAGACCCTCACCCACATATTTAGACTTGGGGTCAGATACAATGGCTGACTTTGAGCAGTTCTCCTCTGGTGATGGCATGAGTGCGTTTTGGTTGTTGGTGGAGGAGAGATGGTGGCATTGTGCAGCCTGAGAGATGGACTGTGGTGAAGTTCTTTTGGCTACCCAGCACCTGAATACCCTTTTACTTTGGTGGGAGCCCCCCACTATGGATCTTCGAAGGAAGTTGGGCCTTCCCCCCCCCCCCCCCCCCGAAGCCAGCTGGTCCAGCACAAGCCACAGTAGAAACCGGAAGTCTCCTTGTCTGTTGGCAGTTAGAACACAGGCACATGACCAGAGTTGGACAAGTTGGTCCTGTCCCAAATCTGAATCTTGAGTGAATACTGAACATCCCAGAAGAGAGGACAGTTAATTCATGGTGGCACTAAAAGTGCAGGCGTACACCCCAACTACAACAGTTGGAACAGTGTAGCTTTGGCCGAGTATCTTGCTGCCTGATCTTCCTGGGTTTCTATTATTTGAGAGCTGATTCCCCCAGCTTTTCTGGCATAAAGAATATAACCAGGGAGTTCCTGTCGTGGCTCAGCAGAAACGAATCTGACTAGTATCCATGAAGATGCAGGTTTGATCCCTGGCCTCGCACAGTGGGTTAAGGATCCGATGTGCCTGGAGCTGTGGTATAGGTCAGAGACGCGGCTTGGATCTCATGTTGCTGTGGCTGTGATGTAGGCCAGCAGCTATAGCTCCAGTTTGACTGCTAGCCTGGGGATGCAGTCCTAAAAAGCAGGAAAAAAAAAAAAAAGAATATAACCATACATACCTCTTGTTTTACTGTGCTTAAGCTTAGAGGCACCAGAGGAAAAAACAAACTCTCTCCCAGCCTCATTCTTTAAAATCCCAGGCAGGGGTTCAGTTCAGCTCAGGTTGAGTCACATGTTTGAGAAGAGGAAGGAGATGATAGTTGGCTAGGCCTGGGCTCCACGCCTCCTTGCTCTCCATTTTTCCTGCCTTACAGGGGCCAGGGATGTGATGCCCCTAGAGAATCATCTGATCCAGGGTATTTCAAGCAATTCCTCAAAGGAAAGATTACTTGTCAAGCAAAAACAAAGGATGCTCACAACACAAAATTATAGAATGTCGTAGCTGAGAGGAACCTCAGGAGTCATCCACCCTAACTGCTCTTACAGATGAGGAAACCATGTGGGGTAGAAAATGATAAAGGCCATGGAATTCTGTTTTGTGGCACAGCAGGTTAAGGATGCAGTGTTGCCACTGCAGCAGCTCAGGTTGCTGCTGTGGTGTGGGTTTTGTCCTTGGTGGAAGAAATTCCACATACTGTGGGTGCAGCCAAAAAAATTATAAAGGCCATGGGCAAGATACAGAGTGCTGCAGAGTTCAAAGAAGGGAAAGTGCACATTTGGTTGTGGAGATCGGGGAGGGATTTGACCTGGGACCTGACACATACCATGTGGACTGGGCTAGGTTTTGGCTGACTTAAAAATTACTTTTCTGGGAGTTCCCTTGTGGCACAGGGGGTTAAGGACTTGGTGTTATTGCAGCAGCTCAGGTTGCTGTTGTGGTGTGGGTTCAGTTCCTGGCCCGGGAATTTTGATATTTGTAGCCAAAAAAAAAAAAAAAAAAATTTCTGTTCATAGTCTGCTTATCTCAAATTCCACCACCCATAACTTCCTTGGCTTTTTGAGACCTTATTCATTTGGCCTTTTTTTTTTTTTTTTTTTTTTTTTTTTTAAGTACACTTTGCTTGGATTTGGTGCTGTGGTTCTATGCTCTGTTAACCTGTTTGGACTTGACACCATTCTCTGTCCAGCTGGTTGTCTTGAAATAGAGTTTTAACTAAAGAACAACCCCCCTTGGCTAAGAAGGGAGCTGTAAGCCTTTCCAGATATGCTCGTCACTATACCACCCTTCTTGTAATAAAGACCCAAGTCTTAGCCAGCACGATTAGATGACTCCTCAGAGGTCTTCCGTGTATTCAGAGAAGACCAAGGGTCACAAACACAAACACCTTACCGTGTCAGGTGGGTAACAAAGTGTGAAATTGCTTGCTGTTACTTAATACAGAAGTGGTGCTTGTTAGATTTAAATTCTTATTTTAAAAATTAAAGCAAATAAAATCAACGTGCTGCCCAAATAATCTGTGGGTTAGGTTTTGCTCTTGTTTGTTTGTGACTCTTGGGTTAGACAAAACCTTCAGCTATTGTGACAGGTTTTGAAAAACCCCACAAGTCTTTTATCTCCCAAACTGCCGCTCAAGAGCTACTAGATAAAAAATTTGTAAAGTGGAATTCAAGTTGCCCACAGCTGGGCTTCAGACATTTGCAGACCTATTTTACGAATTGGTGAGGCATTCGGTGTAAGTCAGATTGCTGCAAGTGCTCCTGGGAAAAAGCATCGGAACGCAGGAACACTGTTACCATGTAATCCCTTCCCCTCCCCAGCCAGGTGGGTAGTTCCTCTACGCCCCAGATTTCAGCTAAAGAGCTTTGTCATTAGGCCCTCCAGCATCAAGCTGTCCAGAGTGGAAGGAAAGGGGAGGTGATGGAAGGGCATGTGCATCATGGCCTCCCACAGGTTGGATGCCAGTTTCCCTCAGATTCATCACCTATTTTCCTTTAGACCAGGCTGCTCAGAGAGCCGCTAAGCAGCTCGCAGCTCTTTTTATCCACACCCCTCCCATCCTTTCCGAGCCTGCCTAAGTCCCACCTGCCGTCTAAAGCCGTCTCCAACCACCCGGGCTGGGAACCTCACCGTCTTCCGGCGCTAGTGCCCCCGTGGCCCCTGTTCAGGCCTGGGTCACATGCCTGGTTATTTTATTTCATTATTTATATCATTATTTTCTTATTTATTATTTCATGACTTATTAAAGTTTTGGCCGCACCTGTGGCATGTACGCCTCATTGTTTAGATGCGATTGTAAACAGACGCACAAAGACTGTGAGTCCGCCTCACCGCAGCAGCACGGCAGTAACACTGCCGGATGCCTTGCTCAAATGAATGAATGCAACACTCAAGGTGCGACCTACCAGCACTGAGAGAGAGCTCCAAGGCACCCACCCCTCCTAGCAGCCCGGAACTACGCGCAATCGCACAACCCAGCTCGCCCAAAACAGCAGAACGCGATCTGCAGCGTGGAGGGCGGGGGAGGAGAGCTGCTCTAAGAAGATCCGGACTCTCATAGGCCAAGACGATGCCAGGGGTGGGCTCTTCTTGCACGAGCGGGCTTTTCTTGCAGGAGTAGGTCGCGCATTGGTCGACCCTTCGGATTGGGGGCTGGGATTGGCCGTGCCCGCCCCAAAGGAGCCGCCGCGCGGAGGCGGGGCGGACCCGAAGGGCGTGGCCGGCGCTCGGTCCCGCCCCTGGCGTTCTGGACTCCTGCAGGAGGGCAGCGGTGACCACCTGAGACCCCCATCTCCGGGCCACCGCATGGGCCTGCTGGGGCTGCGGGCGCCGCAGTAGGCCCTGTCTGGGTGTCCGGAGCGTTCGAGAAGCGGTAAGTATCGGCTGGCGCGCAATGCGAGGCTCGGCCTCCGCGGCGCTAGGGGCTGCGGCCCGGCCCCTCTGCCCTGCGGACTCTGGGTCTGCGAGGTGGGGCCAGGCGGGCGCGGGGCCTCGCGTCCCCCGCCAGTGAGAGCACGGAGGCTTCGCGGAGACGGGGGCGTCCATTTTGCAAGCGGAAGGGTGGGCGCGGGTGGCGGCCGGGAGTCGAGTCGCGGAGGTGGGAGGCCGGCGTTGGAAAAGCCCGAGCGTCGCGAGGCCGGGCCCCGGGAGCGGCGTGGTGGCGCATCCTCCGGGTCGAGCAGCTGCGCCGCGGTTCTGCCCCGGCCGCGGGGGGACTTATTCCTTTCGCGGCCTCGCCCCGGGTGTGCCCTGTTTACCCTGAGCGCTTTCCGGGTCCAGGTGCTCCGGGAGTAAGGGGCCCGCGGTGTTTCTGGATCCCGGCTACCGCAGAGACCTTCTCTTATCCACTCAGGGTCATTCCCACGTTAAGATGGAGACGAACGATGCCTTCTGATCTCATTGAATGCAGTAGCCCTTGCTGCCGTGGGGAAAAAGCAATTTGTCTCACTTTTTTTTTTTTCCTGCGTAGACGGTCCACCCTTTCCAGCTGTCGTACCTAGAATGGTTCTCAGGCCAGGGGCACAGGACCAAAACCCATTTGAAGTCATTTATAATTCTTCGGTTGGATTCGGTATTGTTTGTAATAAAAATGAGCGGAAGCCTGCCAGTGCCAGAGCAAATTTGGACCTCACTGGGAATTCATTTGGGGGGGCACGAAGATAGGTGGCATTTGTAAACACCATTACCTTCTTAGATCTAAGGTGTGAAGGATGTTAAAATGCATGACAAAATGTGTTGGGTCAAGAAGCCAACGGCCCAGGGCTTGGTTAAAAGAATTAGAAGTCCTCACTCCTCATCGTTGTTCCCCCCACTACTGCGGTTAATCAATTCTGGGCCACTGGGCACAGAAAAGAGCAAATAACTCAGGTGTTACCTCTTCTAGAGAGGTTTGTTTTTTTTTTTAAGCCCCTCCCCCCATAATCACTCCCTTCTTTGGGCCAATTTCTGTAACCTCTCTGTTTTTAAACAACACATGCTGTTTTGTGGTTTCCCCAACCCGTAGCATAATGTTTGGCTTATAGAAGGCACTTAGTGATTGAAGAAAGCTAACAAAACAAAATCAGCAGTGTAGCCAAAAGTTGATGAAATAAAAGCTTTATTTCCTTTAACTCTTTGGGCCAGTTATTCTTATAGGTGAGGGAGGCAGTTGAACTCTGGCTCGCTTAAGTCAAATCACACTTTAGCTCTGCTGTGTTACTGCCTCTGGACGTGTTATTTACTTCTGTACGTCTCCATTTCCTCTGTAAAATGGGAGTGACAATAGTACCTACTCCATGCTTTCTGAGGATTAAATAAAATATTGACATAAAATGTTTAGCATAGTTGCTGGCACAAAGAAAATGTTTAGTAGCTCTTAGCAGTTGTTAGGTTAAAAATAAACATGCTTGAACAGATTCGCTAATACTAAATATCTGTATAGCATTTGAACCCTTGAGAGTGTGTCTGCCTTTTGGTCCGTATCTGTTCCTTGATTTAAGAAAATCTGTTGGGCCGTTCCCGATTTTCCCCTTCAGTACAGGTATTCCATGGAAGATTACTTGTTTTATGCATTTAGAGTGTCACCACCCACTGAAGATTGATGGAGTGCCAAGTAACAGTTTGGCCAAGTATTAGAGTAGGATCTGATGCACTCTTCATGTGGTCTGTACTCAGCGTGGTCATGAAAGAACAGAGTGGAACAGATGGGGGCTTATGTGGCTGGAAAAAACCCTTAGGGTGGTTGGTTCAGATGGAGGTGGACTTGAGGTGGCTTTCTATCCTTTTATCGTCAGTCTCTTTTCGTGAAGAAACCTTTGAAGTTGTTCACAAACATTGTGAAAAGTGGAAGCAGTCTTCCTCCTAGCTCTAAACCTGTTTGCCAGACCTTGAGGTGGCAGATGCACCCCCTGAGGGGGGGATATTGCCTCACTTCCAGGTTTTCCTGTACCACTCTCTGGTGGCAGGAAACAGGCTGAGTTGTTCATATCCTGGAGGAGGTCTCCTTGGCAGGTCTCTTAAATTATTTGGCGTCTCCCAAAGACCATACCTCTTTTTGCTTGTAATTGTCTCAGAATTCTGGTCTCTGAGTCTGCTTTCAGTGTAGCCACATGAATCTTGAATCTTTTCTAGGGAATGCTATTCTCTTTTACAAAAAATATATAGTTAATTTAGAGTGTTGTGTCAATTTCTGCTGCATAGCCAAGTGACTCTGTAGTACTATTCTTTCTGAAGATGCCCTTCCAATTGTGACATTTATAATTAGCCATTAAAAACCTACCACAAGGTGTGTGATTTTTCTAGTGTCCTGTTGGAAAGACCCTAGGACAAGGATCATAAATTTCCTTCTGTGTATGCCTCACATAAGGTAGGCACTCAGTGAATGGTTGTAAAGATATTAGAGTGTTTTTTTCAGAGTGCCGAAACATTGCTGCACTTACCAACCTCCTGAGAACTTGCTAAAATGTAGATTCTGATTCCAAAGCTCTGGGGTGGTGCCTAAGAATCTGCATTCCCAACCAGCTTTGAGGTGATGCAGATGCTGCTCTTCCATGGACAGCACCTTGAGTAGAAAGGTACCAACATAAGCATCTATGTTTGCTTTTTAGACATACTGGTAAACAGGCTTTGTATTCTTCTAGTATTGGGATAAAGTCTTGGATTTGGGAGCCTTTTTTCCTGTTACTTTTTATTTTCTTCTTACCAGTTCCTTTATTGTGTTCCAAAAAATGATTTGAGGTATCTTTCCAAAATAGTTCAATGTAACAGGATTTTAATTAAAGTGATTGAGGGAGTTAGGGTAAAAGAAAATTAAGAGAAGTCAAAGATGAGTTTAATACAAAAGATGAGTGCCTCTCTGTGCTATACATTTTATTTATTTACTTTTGGCCATGCCCACAGTATGTGGAAGTTCCCCTGCTTAGGGATCGAACCCATGCTACGTCAGTGACCCGAGCCACTGCAGTGACCATGCCAATACTTAACCTACAAGTTCCCACAAGGGAACTTCCTGTGCTATACATTTTACTTGGATGGGACTACAGATTTGATTCTGAGCTTCCAAGCTGCAAAGGCAAAGAGGAAATTTCTTTAAAAATCAGTTTTATAAGGTATGTGTGCCCAGGAGTGGGACTGATGGATCATATGGTAGTTCTATATTTAGTTTTCTGAGGTACTTCCACACTGTTTTCCATAGTAGTTGTACCAGTTTACATTCCCAGCAGCAGTGTAAGAGGGTTCCCTTTTCTCCACACCCTCTCGAAGATTAATTGACAGCAGGTGTCTGGTTTATTTCTGGGTTCTCTATTCTGTTTTATTGGCTTGTATGTCTGTTTTTGTACCACTGCCACACCATCTTGATGACTGTAGCTTTGTGATATTGTCTGAAGTCTGTGAGAGTTGTGCCTCCTGCTTAGTTTTTCTTCCTCAGAATTGCTTTGGCAATTCTGGGTCTTTTATGGTTCCATATAAATTTTTGGATTGTTTGTTGTAGTTTTGTGAAAAATGTCATGGTAATTTGATAGGGATTGCATTGAATCTGTAGATTGCTTTGAATAGTATGGCCATTTTAACAATATTCTTCCAATCCAGGAGCATGGAATATCTTTCCATTTCTTTGAATCCTCTTTAATTTCCTTGATTAATGTTTTATAGTTTTCAGCATTTAAGTCTTTCACCTCCTTGATCGGGTTAATTCCTGGGCATTTGATTTTTTGGAGGTGTGATTTTAAATGGCACTGTATTTTTATATTCCTTTTCTAATATTTCATTGTTAGTATACAGAAATGCAACCGATTTCTGAATGTTAATCTTGTATCCTGCTACTTTGCTGAATTCATTGATCAGTTCGAGTAGTTTTTGTGTGGAGTCCTTAGGGTTTTCTATATATAGTATCATGTCATCTGCATAGAGTGACAATTTTACCTCTTCTCTTCCAATTTGGATACCTTTTATTTCTTTTGTCTGATTGCTGTGGCTAGGACTTCCAATACTATGTTGAATAAAAGTGGTGAGAGTCGGCATTCTTGTCTTGTTCCAGATTTTAGCAGAAAGGCTTTCAGCTTCTCTCTGTGGAGTACTATATTGGCTGTGGGTTTGTCATAAATAGCTTTTAGTATGTGAAGGTATGTTCCTTCTGTACCTACTTTGGTAAGAGTTTTTATCACTAGTGGATGTTGGATTTTGTCAAATGCTTTTTCTGCATCTAATGAGATGATCATGCAGTTTTTGACTTTTCTTTTGTTAATGTGATGTATGACGTTGATAGATTTGTGTATGTTTAACCATCCTTGTGAACTTGGGATGAATCCCACTTGGTAGTGGTGTATGATCATTTTTTATATGTTGTTGGATTTGGTTGGCTAAAAATTTGTTGAGAATTTCTGTGTCTATATTCATCAAAGATACTGGCCTATAATTTTCTTCTTTGGTAGTATCTTTGTCTGGTTTTGGTATTAGGGTAATGGTGGCTTCACAGAATGTCTTTGACTGTGTTCCTTCTTCAGACTTTTGGAAAAGTTTAAGAAGGATGGGTATAAGTTGTTCTTTTTATGTTTGGTAGAATTTGCCTATGAAGCCATCAGGTCCTGGACTTTGTCTATAGGGAATGTTTTTATTACATATTCAATTTGATTCTAGGGATCAGTCTGTTCAGTTAACCTGTTTCTTCTTGATTCAGTTTGGTAGTCTGTATGTCTCTAGAAAGTTGACCATTTTGTTGGCATATAATTGTTCATAGTATTACTATTATTTTCGTATTTCTGCAATATCTGTTGAGATTTCTCTTTTTCATTTCTTTTGTTTGAGTTCTTTCCACTTCTTGATGAGTCTGGCCAGAGAGAGGTTTGTCAGTTCAGTTTACCCCTTCAAAAGAACCACCTCTTGGTATTATTGGTTTTTTGTTTGTTTTGGTTTTGGTTTTTAGGGCCACACATATGGAAGTTTCCAGGCTAGGGGTCAAATCAGAGCTGCAGCAGGCAGCCTGTGCCACACCCAGAACCTTAACCCACTGAGTGAGGCTCGGAATCCAGCCTGCCTCCTCGTGGTTACTAGTTGGGTTCATTATCATTGAGCCACAACAGGAACTTCTCTATTTTTTGAATCTCTATTGATTTCCTCTCTGGTTTTTTATGATTTCTTTCCTTTTGCTAACTTTAGGTTTTGTTTGCTCTTCTTTTTCTAATTTTTTAGGTGGTAGGTTAAGTTGTTGATTTCAGATTTTTCTTCTTTTTTGAGGAAGGCATGTATTGCTATGGACTTCCCTCTATGAACTGCTTTTGTGACATCTCATAGATTTTGAATGGTTGTGTTTTCATTATCATTTGTCTCGTGGTATTTTTTAATTTCCCTTTTGATTTCCTTGTTGACCCATTGCTTTTTAGTAACATGTTGTTTAATCTACATGTAGTCAGTTTTTTATCATATCTTTTCTATGGTTGATTTCTCGTTTCATCCCATTGTGGCCAGAGAAGATACTTGAAATAATTTCTTTTTTTTTTTTTTTTATTATTATTTTCCCACTGTACAGCAAGGGGGTCAGGTCATCCTTAGATGTATACATTGCAGTTACAGTTTTTTTCCCCCACCCTTTCTTCTGTTGCAACATGAGTATCTAGACATAGTTCTCAATGCTATTCAGCAGGATCTCCTTATAAATCTATTCTAGGTTGTGTCTGATAAGCCCAAGCTCCCGATCCCTCCCACTCCCTCCCTCTCCCATCAGGCAACCACAAGTCTCTTCTCCAAGTCCATGATTTTCTTTTCTGAGGAGATGTTCATTTGTGCTGGATATTAGATTCCAGTTATAAGTGATATCATATGGTATTTGTCTTTGTCTTTCTGGCTCATGAAATAATTTCTATACTCTTAAATTTGTTGAGGTTAGTTTTGTGGCCCAGTATGTGATCAGTCCTTGAGAATGTTCCATGTGCACTTGAAAAGAATGTGTATTCTAATTTTTTTGAATGTAGTGTCCTGAAAATATCAATCAAGTCTAACTTTTCTATTGTGTCATTTAGGATCTCTGTTGCCTTGTTGATTTTCTGTGTGGAAGATCTGTCCATTGATGTGAGTGGGGTGTTAAAGTCGTCTTCTATGATTGTATTCCTATCAATTTCTCCACTTACGTCTGTTAGTATTTGTTGTATGTATCTGGGTGCTCCTATATTAGGGGCATATATATTGGTGATTGTAATATCCTCTTCTCGAATGGATCCTTTAATTGTTAAATAGTGTCCTTTTTGTTCCTTATGGCCTTATGGCCTTCATTTTAAAGTCTGTTTTGTTTTGTGTGAGTATTGCAACTTCTGCTTTCCTGTCTTTTCCATTTGAATGAAATATCTTTTCCCATCCCCTCACTTTCAACTTATTTGTGTCCTTTGCCCTAAGGTGAGTCTCTTGTAGGCAGCATATTGAAGGCTCTTGTTTTTTTTAATCCAGTCTGCCAGTCCGTCTGTTTTGATTGGAGCATTCAGTCCATTGACACTTAAGATGATAAGTGATAAACATGTATTTATCACCATTTTAAACCTTTTCTGGTTGATTCTATGTTTTTCCTTTGTTCCTTTCTTTTTTTGGTTGGATGTTTTCCTTTTATGTTATGCCTGTGTTCTCTTCTTTTGAGTTTTTGTGACTGTATTGTTTGGTTTTGATTTGTGGTTGCCCTGTTTTTCAAGTATATTAACCCCTTCCTATATCTACTTGCTTTATCCTGATAGTCATATAGGCTCAAACACATTCTAAAAAAAAAGAGTCTAGATTTTCTTACTTTCCTTTTCCGTATTTTATGATTTTGACATCCTTTTTTAACATCTTCATGTTTATCTTGTTTATCCTTTTGCTGTTCCTGTATTTATTGTTGCTTTTACAATAGGTTTTGTTTGTTTTCCTTTTAGATCTGTAAACTCGCTTATTTAAGTTATTACTTTCCAGTTGTGATTTCTTCCATCCTGTTTCTTCTTTCTTCTTTTTTATTTAGAGGCGCTCTTGCAGTATTTCTTTTAGAATGGCTTTAGTTTTGCTGTACTCTTTCAGTTTTTGTTTGTTGGAGAAATTCTTTAAATGATATTCTTCTATTTTAAATGATATTCTTGCTGGGTAGACTATTTTAGGCTGCATTTTTTTTCCCTTTTAGAACTTCGAATATATCTTGCCACTCTCTTCTGGCCTGTAGTGTTTCTGTAGAGAAATCAGCTGATATTCTTATGGGGGTTCCCTTATAGTTAACTCTTAGTTTTTCTCTTGCTGCCTTTAGAATCCTCTATTTACCTTTAACTTTTGCCATTTTTATTATAATATCACTTAGTGTGGACCTGTTTGAGTTCAACTTGTTTGAGGCCTTCCTGTATCTTGATATTTGTTTCCTTTAAATTTGGAAAGTTTTCAGCCATAACTTCTTCAAATATATTTTCAGTCCCCTTTTCTTTTTCTTCTCCTTCTGTAATCCCTATTATGCATAGATTGGCCTATTTTATATTATCCCATAGATCTCTTATATTGCTTTCATGTTATTTCATTTGGTTTTCTGTCTGCTGTCCCGATTGGGTGATTTCCATCATTCTATCTTCCAAGTTACTAATTCGTTCCTCTGCGTTATTCATTCTGCTCTTGAGTGCCTTTAGCTCAGTTTACATCTCTGCAAATGAATTTTCTAGTTTTTCTTGGCTCCTCCTTATATTTTCTAGTTCCTTCCTAAAGCAATCTGTATTACTGTTCATATCTGCTCTCAGTTCCTTCATATTCACCCTTAACTCCTTCAGTATTTTTACTGTCTCCTTTTTGAACTAGGTATCTGTGAGACTCCAGAGGCCTGTTTCATTGTTTGCTCCTTCAGATGAGTCTCCTATTTTAACTGGGAATGGTTCCTGAGCTTCTTCCTTTTGCTTGTATTTTTCTTATTCTCTGAGTTTAGGGAAACAAACTACTGTTGTCTTGTAGGGGTATTTATATATGAGGGCACCTCTGGGTATTTCGTGAGGGCTTACTATTTATTTTTGGTGTGAGGGCTGCTTTTTTGGGATTCTTACTGTCACTTTCCTCAATGTGTACAGGCTGTCATCCCCTTGATAGGGTGCTGTGCAGTGGCAAGGACCCACGGGAAGTTGGTGCAGGCTGCTCCTAGTTGCAGGGCCCTGTGAAGTGTAGGTGGTGCCTTGAGTGTGTGGCAGAGGCAGGGTGTGTACATTCCCAGGGGAGTGAGAGCAACAATGGTGCTTGGTTGCAGTGCCCTCCTCTATGTCGACCTCTGAAGTGACTGGGGCCGTAAGTGGTGCCTGTTCACAGACCCCTAGTGGTATTGGGCCATGCCCACCTCTGGAGTCTGAGATGACTGAGTTTGCCCCCTGACACCTGTAGACCACGCAGAAGGTGCCCTGTCACACTTAGTCTGCACAGCAAGTGCCACCACCTGTGGCCTGTGCAAGAGGAGCCTATCTCCTGTAGCCCGAGCAAGAGGCGCCTCGCTGCCTGTAGCCCTGCCCTCCAGGAGTCCATGCTTGCACAGAGAAAGATATTCCTATGGCAATCTACTCCTCTCCTCTCGCCCTCCCCAACAATGGTGCCTTGCTTCTCCTGTGGGCCCAGACCTCCTCCCAGGTTCCCTTGGCTCTGGCGCTCTGCTCCACAGCCCTTGGCACACTGCTCCCTAGTCCCTCAGGCTGTCTCTTCCCAGAACTGACCTCCAGAGCCTGAGTCTCAGCACCCAGCCCCCTTCCGAGCGTCTCAGGCTGTGGTGTCCTGGGATGTGGTACTGCTGGTCTCTATGGCTCTCTCCCTTCTCAGTCCAGCTGCTGCACTGTTCTCTGCAGCTTTGAATTCCCTCCATCTCAGCTGATCTAAGTTAGGTGGCTTCCCAAGGTGTGGGTTCCTTTCCTCTTTCCCAGCTCCCTCTCAGGAGTGCCCGTCCCTCCTGATTCTTTTTTCCTTTTCTACCCAGTTATATGGAGGGTTCCTTGCCCTTTTCGGAGGTTCAAGTTCTTCTGCCAGCATTCAGTAGATGTTCTGTGTGAATTGTACATGTAGATGGGTTTTTTTTTTTTTTTTATGTGTTTGTGGGAGAAGGTGAGCACCATGTCTGACTCCTCTGTCATCTTGATCCCACCGTTTTTGGTGTGGTTTTGAAAGGTTTATTTTTAATGTTTTGTTGTTAGTATACAGAAATGCAGCCAATTTCTGAATGTTAATCTTGTATCCTGCTACTTTGCTGAATTCATTGATCAATTAAGAGTCCTCAGGGTTTTTTCTATGTGTGGTATCGTGTCATCTGCAT
Source organism: Sus scrofa (assembly GCF_054392235.1). Classification (NCBI taxonomy): domain Eukaryota; kingdom Metazoa; phylum Chordata; class Mammalia; order Artiodactyla; family Suidae; genus Sus; species Sus scrofa. Next base: position 89,067,962 of record NC_139385.1, on the reverse strand, counting down.
ACGGTGACAGTTTTACCTCTTCTCTTCTAATTTGGTTACCTTTTATTTCTTTTGTTTGTCTGATTGCTGTGGCTAGGACTTGCAATAATATGTTGAATAAAAGTGGTGAGAGTGGGCGTCCTTGTCTTGTTGAGGAGCATTCTTAATAGCTTCTTCTGAAAATCAGTAAGGTTCATATCAGCCTTCATACACGTGGCCTCATGGACTCACAGAAAACTGTCAGTACAGTAAAAGCAATGGCCTGTGGAGCTGCAGCTGCGTGGTCCAGGGCCAGGTTCTTTGGACAGTGGGAATGACCTTTGTTATAGGGGAGCTATTTTTCGGCCTTGCTCTGGAATAGGGTCCAGTCGATTGACATGTTCAGTCCCCATCATCCTCATACTTTGAGCTTTGTTGGAGGGCAGCAATGCACTGACTGCTCAGGAGGCCAGAGAGCTTGGAGGTGGGGGGATGAGGACTAGAAGTTCAGTTGAGCTCCTTGTCCATGTGGCAGTTGCCTCTCTTTGAAGGCCATCTAAAGACCTCTCATGACAAGGTAGATTAGTCTTGCTGTGACGTGGCCCCAGTCAGTCAGCCAGCTGGTGAGTGTCCACATGGGAAAGCAAGGGGAGAGCAATCTGGCGACAGCCTTCCCGCCGCTTTGATTAGAGGCACCCACTGCTCTTCCTAGGGCCCAGGAGGACTCTCTGACTCTGACCCTAGGGAAGCAGCCCTGGAGTGGGGGGAAAAGGGGGTGCTGAGGCTGAGGACCCAGAAGATGGCCACAACTTGTCACCCAGCCGTGGGACACTAGCCTACCCCTTCATAGCTTTGAACCTGTTCTTCCTCTTCACGTTGCTTGGTTTCACCTGCGGAGGAGGGGGACAGAGCACTCAGGGTAACCTGTCCCACAGGGAGAGACAGGGCTGATCTAAAGGACTTCAGGGCTTGGACAGCCAGGGAGGGAGCTGGAAGAGTGGCAGTTGCTCTTAGTCCTTAGTGTCCCAGTCTGAAACCCCCCAGTCCACTGTGCCAGGGCTGGCTTGGGCCTCTCGTGACTGCCCCTTTTGTTGTCTGCCCCTACATATATCATTACTGGCTTTCATGCTGCCTCCCATGCCTGGACTGGCTTCTGCTTTTAAGTTGCTTTCTTCTGTCCATCTCGTTCCCCCTGAAGCCTTCCAGCAACATGACAGTGCTGGGTCCTATCCCACTGCTCCCCCCCTTTCCTTGTGGGCAGCTTCCTGTTCTAGAGAAAGAGCAGCATGAGAGTCTCTTTGGTTCTCTGGCCAGATTCTGCCACTCCCTGTGTGGCATTTACCATTTACCCCTGTGGCCTCCTGGAAAAACAGCAAGAAACTTCAAGGCTTTGTTCCCTAAACTGGCAGGGCTGGCTCTGTCAAGCCACACCTGGGCTCTGTGGCTGGTACAGGTGTGTCTGTGCACTCAGGTACGGAGAGAGGCCAGAACCCAGCTTCCTGAGCAAAGCTGGTATAATTCAGATTGTTTGAAAGGGAGCTTGTGATTTAAAGAGTCCTGGGAAAAGTCTCCTTGATCAGAGGAGGGTTATTCCCTAAGTCGATTATTTTTACATTTGAATGGTTTAGGTGAGAGAGAAGCATTAACCCCCTAACACACAAACTGCACACACACACTCTCACTCGCTCACTCTCTTCCCAGTCCTCTACTCTCCATCCTGATCAGCAGTGTGTGGGAGGGAGCCCTGGCAGCTGTGACAGGCCTGCACGACGGTGGGGCAGCAGGTACCAGGAAGATTAGGTGTCCAACTTGCCCAGTTAGTGTGATCCCATGCATGATATGGGGGCATATTTTTACTGTAGGGCAAGAGTAAGCCAAGCCTGTATCACTACTAATTATATCCGGTAGGTCATACTGTGTCCGTCTATCCCGAAAATGAATTTTAATACCAAAGTCTGGGTGGTCCCTAGCATATTCTAAAGCTTATGTGGCTTGTCTCTTGGTTTGGCCAAGCACAGGGCAGAACTGGTGTGTACAGACCTTTCTCAGATGGGAGGCTTGGATTCATTGTTCATGGCCTGTGCTCTGAGCCCTCTACTCACTTAGTCCGACCTCCTGTTTGTTGCTTCCCTGTTTGTAAGGGGGCTGACGGAGGCCTCTGCCCACTGCAGAGCTGCTGGCCTCCAGGAACTCTGTTAAAATACATGATCAGAGAGCAGGAAGTACCCATGTGGAAATGTAGGTTGTTTAAAGTTACTGACAGCCTAGCAAGTAATTTTCACCTGAGCTATCTGTTGGCTGCTTTGAAAAGGGAGTGTTGTATTCCTGGAAGGGTCTGAGTAGAATCCCCCCCCCCCCCCCGCCCCGAGAGGCTTAGAAGGAAAGATGATGTGTAAAATCTAGACTCTGGAAACGAGGGCCGGACTTTCAGGCAGCATTGCAGAAAGTGGAGCATCGCAGGGCAAGAGTGGAGCCCTAGAAATCCAGAGCTCGTGTAGCACTAGGCTGATGTTTTCTTTGACATGATGGATGTCTTCAGCAGTCATGACTTCCAGGCATGTCCACTGATTATCTCTGTCCTAGTCGACTTCTCTCTTTCTTTGGATTCTGTGGTACTCTACATGCAATTTGGAATGAACACTTAGGGATTTTTTTTTTTCTTTCAGATGTATCTGTCTTAGTTCTCATAAAAAAATTGTGTGGTGTGGGGAAAATTGATTTGTTAAGCAGATTCCTAAGTAAGATTATGAAGGGACTGCATATGCAGGTGGAGAAAATAACCACCTATAATCCTTCTTTTCAGAGGTACCATTTCTATGAAAATCATTGAATTTCAAATCTTTCCTGGTTGCTGAAGGGCCTCTGGCAACACTGTTAGTCTAGTTCAGGTTGGTGTGTATACCTGAAAGTTAGCTAGAGGTGCCTTCTGCAGAGCTTATAATTCTAGCTCACTACTCACTCCCAAGATAAACAGACACCTTTTTTTTTTAAAATAATGAGATCCAGAGAACACAGATTAGAGATCACATCAGGAGAACAAAGGTAGAAGCATTGTTTGCACCCCTCTCTTGCCCCAGCATCATCTTATTCCAGTCTCTGGTCTAAAGACCACCCCTTTAGTGGATGGGAACAGGAAGGTAGAGGGGGATTAGCCGCACCTCGAGGCCTGACTCTAGCCATTGAGAGAGTTTCTAGAAATGGAGCAAGAAATAGAAATTGGGGGCTATAGGCTAGATTCGGCTTCCACCCTAGTTTTCCAGCCCATGGGCTCAGCTTTTTCCATAATTGTGAAAACAATTTGCCTGTAAGCGTTTTCATGTGCAGTTTCTTAAACAGCCACCAGGTGAGGATGTGGCTGCATGAAAATCCTTCTCAGCAGGATTTGGTCACTCATCTCTTTGTCCCTTTAACCAGTCTCTCCCCTCTTCTCTGTGTGCCTGTTTTGTAGCTTGTCCCCCAGTTGGTTCATAAAGAGTTTGGGTTCTGGAGTCATGCAGGCTGGATTTGACTCTGAGAGGTTTCCCTCTCTGTGAAATGAGGACAAGAGGGCCTGCCACCTGTGGGAAATGGGCACCCATTCGGTCTACCAGTGGGAATGTAAACTGATGCCACCTGGTAGCTGTAGAACACACATCAGAAGTACACATGCAGGTCCCCTTCACTCAGCAGTTCTTCTGACTCTGCTGGGGGTGTGCTGGCACATGTGCAGTGGCGTTTGTAATAGCAAAAGTTGGGAAATACCATATATACCCGTAAGTAGGGAACTGGTGGAACAAGCTAGAGCGCATCCTTACAGTGGAGTGTGGTGCTGGGCAGTGGTAAAAACAGGGAGGGTGCTCTCTGTATTGCTAAGAAAAGATCTCCAAGATGTTTCATTAAAAAAGAAAAGTGGAGTTCCTGTCGTGTCTCAGCAGAAACGAATCTGACTAGCATCTGTGAGGACGCAGGATCGATCTCTGGCCTCGCTCAATGGGTTAGGGATCTGGCCTTGCCTTGAGCTGTGGTGTAGGTTGAAGACATGGCTCAGATCTGGCATTGCTCTGGCTGTGGTGTAGGCCAGCAGCTACAGCTCCGATTCGACCCCTAGCCTGGGAACCTCCATATGCCATGGGTGTGGCCCTAAAAAGACAAAAACAAAAAAAAAAAGAAAAGGAAGATTCTGAAAATTCTGAACAGTGCGTCCTGTATCCTTTCCTATGTTCCTATAAAAGGGGGGGAGGATAAAATAGCTTTTTGTGTTCACATGTGCATCAAGAGGTGAGAAACACACAAAATTAGACTAGTTACCCATTTTTGTGAGAGTATCTGGTAGTAAATGTTTTTCTTGACTTATGTGAAAAATTGGCTGCTTTTTCTTCCTCTGTTGGACTCCTTTGTTCCTTGTAAGGTGACGTGTTGCACCGCTCTGTCCCCCCCACCCCCACCCCCATGACGCTAGCTGACACTCGGCAGGCCCTGGGCACCAGGTGCCGTCATCATGCCCTGTGTTGCCCTGGCGTGTTTTTGTGAGGCATGGGGACAAGGGTGGAGGGCGATTTACGTCTGCAGTGTATTTTATGTTCGAGTCTATGGTACCTGTCAGAACAGTTCTGATTAGTCCACATGCACGTGGTGGCTGTGAGGGTGCGTGTGACATGCATGCTCTGCTCTTGGCTTGCTTCTGGTTGCCTGGAGCCTTGTCAGGCGGTCAGGACGCTCCCAGCAGAGCCCTTGCCCGTACACTCACTTGGATGGGGGGGGTAGGGTGGGGAGAGTCTCCCTCCTGAAGCTCCTGTCGGAATGGTTCTGTTTTCACATCCAGCTCTCTGATTGTTCCTTCTTCCCGCCCTGAGCGCTCAGCCTGGTTCTCCCTGCCCGCCGCTGGCCTGGTGGGCTTCTCGGTCCCCATCTCGTTCTGTCACAGGCATGCACACTGTGTGACCATTACCCCTGTCAACCATCTGGCTTTCCCCAGCTTCCCTCAGTTACCATGTTAATTGTAAACCAAGCCAGCAGGAGGAGATTGCTCTCTCTGATCGCTGGCTGTCTTTGCAGTGAGAACTGCCCACGTGCTCCACAGCCTAGGGTATGGTTTCTGCTGAGGGGGTCCTGCCTCCTCCCCTGGCAGAGCAGGCACCTTGAGAGCCCCTGGGCTCAGCTGAGGCCTGGTGTAGGGTGGTCAGAGCCAGGCTGGAACCGCCTGCCTGCTGCCAGGAGTGTTGTGACAATAGCTGCTGCAGGGCCAGCACAGGGAAGGCCTAGGCCGGGCCCCTTACCCAGTGGGGCTGGGCTGAGGAGACAGGGACCCAAAAGACTTCAGGCAGGACCAAGCCTTGACCCTGATTTGGACCTGCATTGATCCTTCTGGGCACCTGCTGCTGAGACTGCTCCCAGCCACAGGAAAGCGGAGGATAAAATGATGTTCTCCTATGTCCCCTTGGAAGGGTCTGGGGCTGAGGAAGAGCCAGACCTGTTTTTCTCAGAGGAAGAAGCCATCATTTATTCTCTTTTCTCTTTGACAAAAAAAAAAAAAAAAAAAAAAAAAGTCTTAATCATTAGTAAAAAGCAACGTTTCCTGGACATGGATGCAGAAAGTTTCTTTCTCTCTCCCTTTCCCATTTTGTAGGGACCTGAAGCGTCAGAGGAACCCTGACCTGGGGACATCTCAATGGCCCTGGGAGAAGAAAAGGCGGAGGGAGAGGCATCTGCCGACACGAAGGCCCCGTGTGAGAGGTGGAGCCGCAGGGAGCAGGAACTGGACCCCTCGAGGCTGGTGCTCCGGCAGCAGCCGCCACGCCTGGAAGCTGAGGGAGGGCCCGCCTCCCCTGCCGGGGGTGCTGAGGGGCTCCCTGCCCCTGCCTGCTGCGGTGGGGCTGGCCCGGGCCCCTCTGGAGCCTACCAGCCGCAGGCCAGCGGGGCCAGCAGGGAGCCGGTAGTGGGTGGGTCTCAGCCTGCTCTCGGTTACCTGCTTCTCCCTGCCGGCCTGGGGGCTGGAGACCTGTGCTCCTTGGGAAGCCAGGTAAGTACTAAGTCAGTACTCTAGCCTTACTGCTGCTGTTGGCCTCTGAGTACGTTCCAGCGTCTCACCATCTTACGTGCTTCTCCAGGCCCTGAACAAGGGGGGAATTGGGCGAGCCTGGGTGTGATGGTGTCTGTTTCACAGGTTCACGTGGAGAGTTGGGCCTTGGGGCCAGCAGGGGGCTCTGTCCACAGCATCTCTTGTTTCTCAGGAGGGTGACTGGTGACCTTTGGAAGATCAGGGATGCTGTGGCCAAGACCTTCTGGCCAGGGGAGCTGGGACACAGGGAGCCATGTCCTGTTTTTGACTTCGTGATGTGGAGCCTTTTTGGGGCCCCTGAGCAGACTTGGGGAAGGAGGGTCCTGAGCTGTGGGCTCCTCAGGACTCTGAGACTGTGTCCCCTTGGGACCCAGGGAACTTGGCAGCACCTTGGAGCCCCTGTAGTGGGCAGCACTGTCCCCGGGCCAGGAGCATTTCCCCGACTGCAGGGCAGCCTTGCCTCGTGGGAATCACATGGAACAGGGAGTCTCCCTGTCTCTGTGACCTCAGGCGAGTCACCAGATCTTTCGGGTTCTCGGTATAGTTGGGGAGGTTACCTGAGTGACCTGTCCCTCCCAGCTCTCACTTCCTGTTGTGTTCTGCTTGCCAAGGCCTTTCATGGGAATGGCTTTGATCTCCTCTGGGTCACTGTGGCATTGGCTGCCACATGCTGTCCCCACAGAGCCCCATCCTGTGAAGAGGTCCTGAGCGTGACTGGGAGAACACAAGCTGGGTCCGCCCGCTTGGGTGCCAGGGCCTGCGCGAGGCTCAGGGTACAGCGAGGTGAGCAGCAAGGGAGCGAGCACAGAAAGGCTGTTCCTGAGTGTGAGTCTGTGCTTGTTATTGTAACATGGCTCAGAGTTGAGCTCTTAGCCTGAGCTTTTCACCCTGAGCTCATTTAATCCTCATGTCCTGGGGAAGAAGTCCTGTCACTACCCCCGTTTTACAGGTAAGGGAAGTGAGGCTTAAAGTCAGACGTCTGGAAGCTGGCAGTTAGGTGCTGGTGTCAGGTCTGTCTGGCTCCAGAGCCCGTGCCCTTAAACACTGTGCTGTCCTGCCCCCCACCCCCCACCCCCGGGAAGGCTCTTCATTGAGCTTATTAAAAATCCGGAGCGAAGAGGCTGAGGGGAATGACTCATTGGGCTGCCGCTCAGTCACCCGTGGTGTGAGCTGAGCAGGGTGGGGCCTGGTGTGTGGCCCGAGGGCCGGGTTTGGTTGTGCCTCCTGTCAGTGACAGAATGCTTGAGGTCCTGTCTGCCCAGGACACGCTGCTCCAAGGCCAGGCCGTGGTCCAGCTTCAGCGCGCCCGAGCTATTTGTGATCTGCTCGCTCACAGACCAGGCATCTGCGGAGGAAGAGCCTTGGGAAGGACAGGGTGGGATCAGTTCAGGAAGACAGTCTGCTCCGCAGCGGCACACACGCTGTTTGATTCGCACCAGCTGCCTCTACCTCTCCAGCCCTTTCCTCAGAATTGGGCCCCCCAAGAAAACTCCTGAGTTGTCATTGAGGAAAGAGGTTTATTTGGCTGCCTTGTTTTCACTTTTTCCTTCCCTCCTGTGCTGCAGATGGAGGCCAGGCCCTCTGCCTCCGAGGAGCTACCTCAGACTCGCACGGTTCTCAGAGCCACCACTCTTTGCTCAGGCCATGATGCTGATACCGAAGATGACCCATCCGCAGCTGAGTCGCCGCAGGTGCTGGACCTCAGCCCACAGTCCCCCGTCTCAGGCTTTCCGTTCCCGTCTCAATGGAGGTCCTCCATGAGCCCGGGTGCTGCCACACCTCAGTCCTCCAGCTGCAGCGGCTCTGCCTCATCCCCGGGCAGCAGTGTCCAGGGTCTCCAGGAAAAGGCGCAGCCTCAGGGTTGCCCCCTCGCCAAGGTCTCCTCCCTGGAGCTGGTCGTCCCGCCGGTGGCTTCCTCAGTGGTGGGGCCTGCTCCTCGGCTCCAGTGGTCGCCCCAGCCTGTGTCCTCGGGGAGCGATGCTCCTGGGCTGGCCAGGAGGCGCCTCTCCTTCCAGGCCGAGTACTGGGCCTGCGTGCTGCCGGATTCCCTGCCTCCCTCCCCTGACCGCCGCTCCCCACTCTGGAACCCGAATAAAGAGTATGAAGACCTGCTGGACTATACTTACCCTCTCAGGCCCGGGCCTCGGCTCCCAAAACACCTCGACAGCCGTGCACTGGCAGACCCTGTCCTACAGGACTCAGGCGTAGACCTGGATAGCTTCTCTGTCTCCCCAGCAAGTACCCTAAAGTCACCCCCTAACGTCTCCCACAGTTGCCCACCAGTCGAGGCCACTGCTCTGCCATTCTGTGGGCCCAGAGAGCCAAGCCTTAGGCAGTGGCCCTCTGGAGCACCCCAAAAGCAGGGTGATGTGGGGTTGGCATCTTGTAGTCTGCCCACATCTACCCCCAGAGCCCCAGGCAGCAGGGACACTCCGTGGAAGAGTAGAGAGCCAGCCCCGAGGGGCATGAAGGACTGGCCACCTGTGGGTAAGCACCTTGACCTGGGCTCTCCCCACCTGAGGACCCAGGAGAGAGGGCGGCCCTCACCCAGGCTAGAAAGAGAGAAGGGGGCCAGCCAGGGCATAGGGCGCCTCGCCTGCACAGAGTCTGGATGTAAACCAGAAGAGGAGGTGGAAAGTGATGATGAGTATCTGGCCCTGCCCACTCGGCTGACACAGGTTTCTAGCTTGGTCTCCTACCTGGGTTCCATTCCCACCTTGGTGCATCTGCCCATTGACGCCACCGAAGGGCAGAGCTCCCTGGATGTATCGGACAGTGATGGACCAGCTTCCCTCCCGTCGGACTCCAGCCAAAGCCAGCTTCCCTCTGGGGCTGCCCTCAGAGGGTCTGGGAACCCTGAGGGCCAGAACCACTGTTTGCTGCGCTCCTTTGTCCGCCCAAGGGGCTCTGCGGGGGAGGGCAGTCTGGTGAGCAGCCAGGCGCTCGGGGTCTCTGGGCCACTGAGAACACGTACCTCCTTGCCATCTATGTTGGACCGGCAGGCATTCTTGGATCCCAATGCTGAAGGGCAGCCTCCTGGGAAAGGAGCACAGGGAAGGGAGTCGCTCGTGCAGTGTGTGAAGGTAAACACGACATTTCAGAGACTGTGCGTCTACTTGTTTGTCTCTTCTTCCCCCTAGTCCACAAAGCTCATAAGAAAATCCAGCTGTGGAGTTCCCTTGTGGCACAGCAGGTTAAGGAGCCGGCGTTGTCACTGCAGCAGCTCGGGTCACTGCTGTGGCACGGATTTGATCCCTGGCCTGGGAACTTCTGCATGCTGCAGCTGCAGTCAAAGAATACCAGTAACACTGAGCACTAATGTGCCAGGCACTGTACTGCACCTCCTCCTGTTTCATCCTTCTCACTCTACATGTTCTCATGTCATAGTTAGAGAAAAGGCCATGAGAGGTTAGGTACCTGCGCCTTCGTGGTCAGCAAGGGTTGGAGCCTGAGCTGCTAACTGCTACTCCAGGCTGTTCCGCAAGGCTCCTGGCCTTGAGGATTAAGAGGTGCTCTGCACAAGGAGGGCCTGTGCTTGGCTGCCTTTAGGAAATACGGGCTCAACCAAAGTAAGCATTTTCTTAGAGCTTCAGTTTGATAATGTGGTGGAACTGTAGGGCTGAGAGTATCAGATGCACCATTTCCCTAGACTTCTTGGCCACTGAACCTTCTCTTGCAGACCATCTAAGACTGTCTGGAGATGGCTCTGATTATTCATGGAATAGGGTTGTCGGCATTAGGCAGATGTGAATTTCAGCTCAGTTTTTTCTTTTTTTTAAATGAAGTCTAATTGATTTACAGTGTTGTATTAGATTCTGATGTACAGCAAAGTGATTCAGTTTCATATATGTTTATATATATAACTATATATAGTTATATATGTATAATTTTTCAGATTGTCTTTCATTATAGGTTATTAGAAGATATTGAATGTAGTTGCATGGTCTATCACAGTAGGACTTTGTTTGTTTATATATAGTGGTGTGTATCTCTTTATCCCAAACTCCTTATTTGTCCTTCCCTCCTCCCTTTCCCAGTTTGTTTCCTGTGTCTATGAGTCTGTTTTGTAAGTAAGTTCGTTTGTGTCATTTTAGATTCCACATACAAGTGATATCCTGTGAGATTTTTTTCTAACTTCATTTAGTATGATCGTCTCTGGGTTCATCCACATTGCTGAAAATGGCATTTTTTTTGTTCTTTTCTATGGCTGAGTAATACTCCATTGTATATATGTACCACATCTTCTTTATCCATTCCTCTGTCAGTGGACATTTAGGTTGTTTCCCTATCTTGGCTCTTATAAATAATGCTGCTGTGAGCATTGGGGTGCATGTATCTTTTTGAATTAGAGTTTTTGACTTTTCCAGATACATTCAGCTCAATCTTGGAGGTTTCTTGCTTGTAGAATGTGGAGCTTTGGGAATTCCCTGGTGGCACAGTGGGTTAAGAATCTGGCCTTATCACTGAAGAGGCCTGGGATCGGAACAGGGACAAGCAGCTTTAATTCTGTCATTTTCAATCATAGGATCCAGTCAGTCATGATCATGGTCACATAGTTTATGTTCATGTTTTTCCCAGGAATTGGTCTGAGTCAGGTGGGCCCCTTCTGGGCTGTCCCCGTCTCTGCCCTCATACGAGCTCCTCCGTCACCACCCGCAGGGCTGGCATTTCTCAGACTGAGTGGAGACGGAACCAGGGTGCACACTGCACATTGCCCTGGTGGGGGTCCGAGGTCTTGGGATAGGGCGGGCAGGGAGAGAGGAGACCATGCCTCGGTGAAGGGATGCTCTGGGAAGTGCACAGTCTGTATCCTGAGATTCCCATGGTGTTTTTAGCTTTTGAAAATGGAAGCAGTGGTTCTGCGGGTAACACCCTGTGTTCTTTTATTTGTCTCCACAGACCTTTTGCTGTCAGCTGGAAGAGCTGATCCGCTGGCTGTATAATGTAGCCGACATCACCGACCACCTGACTCCACCCAGGTCCAGCCTCACAGGCCTCAAGTCTTCTCTGCAGCTTTACCGGGTAATACGTGCTCCTGGCTTCTGGCTGAGTGTCACTCATGAGAGCGGGGGCTAAATTACTTGATTAGGAAGTCAGAGTCTTAATGCTGGAAACTGTAACATGTGTGAGTTATTTCCCAGGCCAGGTAGAGTTTGAAGAAAATAAATTTTATTTATCCTCAGTCAGAAATACTTCAGGGTGGTTTATGATGTCAGATGTCTCGGGGGTTGATAGGTGTAGATTTGCACTGATAAGTCACGAGACACTCACACGGTTATTTAAATTAAGGAAAATTAAAGATCAGGTTTTTCCGTTGTTCTGGCCACGTTTCAGGTGTTCGGTCATCACGTTTGTCTAGTGGGTACCATACTGAACAGAGCAGATGGGACATTTCCATCATCACAGAAAGTTCTGTTACCACTGACTGGTATTTAAGGATTTGAGTTGAAATTGTATTGACTCCAGAATATACACAAGGCATTTTGATGGTATTTCCACAACAATAGGATTCAATTTGCTTCTCGAGGTATTTTGGGGCGGGGGGTGGGATAGGGGTTGCCTCTTCTTAGGTTTTGTTATTTTAAAAATCTCTTTGTGGGTTTTGGTTAACTTGACTTTGGGACAGGTATATTCATAGTGGATAGTTGGTGCTGTTTTGGCATAATTATCAGTAGGTCCCCCTTCATTCTTGGAAGTGTTCTAAACTGGATGATAAAATATATCAGTTACCCTAAGCGTTAACATTAACTTTGAACTACCTGCTGACTCCTAGCATGTCTGGTTGGTCAAGCCTCTCTCGCCTCTTCTGAAGGAGCAGAGGTGGTATTTGTGGTCTGAACTCGATGCTAGTCTACAAAGGGTTTTCTGGAAAAGTTCTTTGAGCAGAAGAGAGCATTATTTACTTGTGCCTGAACCAGGGCGGCAGCATCCAACCCAGAGCTCCCACCACACCCAGGCTGGAGGGCCTTTGCTTTCCAGCTTGGAGCCAACTAAAATTTGGGGGAGGGGCCTTGCCCTCGTGGGAATGCTGTTTCCTGCTCGGCAGAGAGGTTGCCGTGAGCTCTTCCCCCAGAGTGCACTTGAGAGGAAGGCTTAGTCTCAAGGTCCTCTGTGTGCCGCCTCCAGGAGCATGTACAGAGCTGTGCACACCCCCAGGAGGCCCAAGGGCAGCACTGCTGAGGAGAGAGGAAATGACCCTAATAGGGCTTGTGCAGGTGGTCTTTCCAGAATGCCTCAGCCTCGTTCCTGTCAGAGCAGGTGTCAAAACAGCTCCATCCATTTTTTCCCTCACTGCATCCTTCTGTGCCTCAACTTCCAGGCTGGTCCTGAGCAGCTCTCTTGCTTTGTGGGTAGAGTTGAGATCTGAGCTGGGAGATACCTTGCAGGTCAGTGAAGCCTGACCCACTTGTGTCACCCACGCACGCAACTATGTCACAAAGTGGGACCACACTGTCAACCCCACACAGAATGGCGCTTGACTCATGTATATGTATGAGGTACCTTGACCCCTGCTTAGATACCTGATGTAAGCACGTACATTTGTGTTCATATATTTTCACTGTGACTCTGTCTTACATACTTTGTCTTAATGACACAGTCTGTGGCAGCATATAAACTAGCCAGAGTACTAAAGAATAAAATAATAAGTATAGGTATTAGGGCAAAGGAGAACTGTCAGCAGGAATATAGTAAATCCAGAAGTAAAGTTGTAACTTCAAAATGTGAACTGCCAGTTTCTCCACCCAGTACTGAAAGTGGTCATGAATTTGACTTTACATCTTTGCAGCTAAAGGAACATCAGAAACAGCTATAGATTTGATACCATGAGGGGAAAAGAAAGCAGCTGTTTAGGAGACTTACAGCTTCCCTGAGGCCTGCCCAGGGTCCACAAAGGGGGGAGCTCCCTGTGCTCACGGGCACTGTGCCGCTTGTGGCTCTTACCGAGTCCGTTAGGACACAAGACTGTGTTTGAAGACTCTCAGGAGCCCTGTGAATTTAAGGAGAACCTGTGAGTGCAGCACCAGCAGGAAACCCTGACTCCAAGCTGTTCATGAGCCAGACTATGCCAGGGAAAAGAAAACCCTGCTTTTCTCATACTGTAAACAGAAAAAAGGATTGGCTCTGTTTGCCTTGGGCCTAAAGAAGGTGAAGTTAAACTTCTGGACTGTTTACTTGAATTCTGAAGACTGGGTGGGTTAAAGGGGAATCGAGCCACTGTGCAAGGGATCATTTTTGATAACTTTTACAAAATTATAGTAATGAGGCTTTGTTCTTCTTTTCTGATATGCTTTAAGCAATTTAAGAAAGATATAGACGAACACCAGCCCCTGACGGAGAGTGTCTTACAGAAAGGGGAGATTCTTCTTCAGTGCCTGTTGGATAATACCCCAGGTGAGATGCTTAAGGTTGGGAATTTAGCCAGTAGTCCCTCTTAGCGCAAGTCCAGAACCCACACCCATTGGGAAGGAGCCAGTAGTGCAAGGGTCCCTCCCATCCGCACCCATTGCCTTCCACTCCACAGTCTTCTGTGGCCCCCATGTCATCACAGCCCCTCAGCCACACGGTGAGGCAGTCGCAGCCGTTGCAGGTGCCCTGAGAAGCTGGGCGTTGAACCTGCAAGAATGATGCTCTTTGGCTTCTGCTCTTATCTTTCCCTGGTGGTGATGTGTGTGGGAGTGCAGGCTTTAGCCCAGCTGTTCTTGGCTTCCGGGCTAGGATGTTCAGCGGGGAGTCCCTAGGGTTCCCTTCCATCCACAGTGCGGGCTGGGCCCCTCTCTGGTTATCTGCTTTGGAGAAGGATTTGTTCTAGGGTCTGAGAGCACTCAGTCTATTCTCCAGGAAGATTGAAGGAGGAAGGGAACAGATGAGAGGGGACAGGTGGACAGTGGTCACAAACTAAGCTCGAGCCCACTTTTCAGGATGGCTTTCCAGGTTAAGAAGGTGTGAAAAGTCAGATTTCAAGAGTATATCACAGGTTGCAGGGGTTTACTCTTGACTGTGCCCTTGCTGGGGGCAGATAAGAGAAGACGTGCTAGGAGATTGCTGGGTTAAAGCAATGAACTGATGGACCCCAGTGCAGCCCCTAGTTTCCTATAAGACTGAACCACCAAGTGCTGTAAGAGCCCATCTATATTATGCCTCAGTTTTGGAGTGAAGTGGGGTTTACACTGGAAGCAAACAGCATGAGCAAAACTGGGCAGGAGCCATTGGCTTGAGAGGTGATGAGGTGGCACTTTCCTGACCAGTAGTGGGCAGGTGCGTGGTAGGGGGTGGAGTAGGAGTTTCTCAGCCTGAGCACCATCGACACTTTGGGCCGTGCAGTGCTTAGTTTATCAACATCCCTGGCCTCTCTGCCCATTAGATACCAGTAGTACCTCCCCAGCTGGGATAACCCCGAACATCTCCAGAAATTGCCAGATGTCCCCTGGGAAGGAAGAACCCACCAGGATTGAGAACTGTGAACAGGCAGGGAGGGTTTTGATGGGATGAGGAGCCACGGAAGGTTGTCAGCAGGACAGTCATTCCCCAGTGTGAGTGAATTAGGCCTCTGCAGTCCCCACTTGCGAGAGGCCTTTGCATTGGCTCTTCTGGTGTTTTCTTGCACTAGGACGTTTTCGTTTTTACTGGAGCAGAGTATGCCAAGCTCCTTGTCCCTTGTAATTATACCAGCATTTTGCTAAATACTGAGTGCCAGACGCTGTGCTGAAGCGTATCAGTTGGGGTTGTGTTGTTGTTTTCCATTTAATCACAGCCCTGTGAGATGGATCCTGTTATTACTCTTAGCTCACAGAGCTGTGAATTTGCCTTAGGCTACACAGGGAGTGGCAGCCTGGCTCCAGCCCCTGTGCACTGGTCCTGTGCTGCTGTGTCTGGAGGTGCAGGAGCCTGAGCTGGAAGAGCTCAATACCAGGAAACTTTTCTGGAGGCCACATGTAACAGTGGGCCTCTTACAAGCTACAGGTTCTTGCACCTTCATTTAAAAATTAATTCAAGGAGTTCCCATTGTGACTTAGCGAGTTAAGAAACTGACATAGTGTCCATGAGGATGCAAGTTCAATCCCTGGCTTCACTCAGTGGGTTAAGGATCTGGCAATGCTGTGAGCTGTGGGGTAGGTCAAAGACATGGCTCAGATCTGGCATTGCCGTGGCTGTGGTGTAGGCTGGCAGCTGCAGCTCCAATTCAACCCCTGGCCTGGGAACCTCCATATGCCTCAGGTGTGGCCCTTAAAAAAAAAAAAAAAAAAAAGTAATAACCTCTCAGTACTTTATCTGT
Source organism: Sus scrofa (assembly GCF_054392235.1). NCBI lineage: Eukaryota > Metazoa > Chordata > Mammalia > Artiodactyla > Suidae > Sus > Sus scrofa. Next base: position 89,052,693 of record NC_139385.1, on the reverse strand, counting down.
AATAACATCCCACTTTGCCCTTCTCTCCAAAGGTGTCTAGAGTATTTTACTGCCCCAAGAAGAGGTATTTGGGTATTCTGTGGTCTCCAGCCTCATTAAGATTGCCACCCTGCCCCTCCTGATCCTCTGCTTGGAAAAACCAGGAACTTGGCTGTTTTGTGGAAATCACAGGGCCTGTCCAGCTAGGTGCACAGCTGTCCTCTCCAGAGCACACGACCCGCTTTGTCAGTCATTGGAGCCAGTCAGCGGAGCCTGAGCACAAACACTACCCGCGCCCCCACCCCCCTGCTTCTTCACAGCCCGCTTTCTTCCTCAGCCACAGGTAGAACCTTAGGGACAGGAAGTCAAATTAATTGCTTCAAAATGTGCCCATCTCAGTCTCCAGGCAAAGGCTTCCCCATGGCTACCGGGCAGGTGTTTTCACTACATTTTGACCCAGGTTCTTCCATGCATGAGTTGACAGTCCTGTCGCACATTGACCCTTCATTATACTGGCTCAAATGACTAGAACCTACTGACATTAAGCTGAACCAGGCCCCTGTATGCATGTATTCAATTAGAATATATTAAAGTCTCACTCGGAAAAATTTCACCACCATTCCCAGCTTTTATTTGACCCCAGTCAAATGTTCTAACGTTCTAAGTTTCTAAGTTAAAAAAATAAAGCTCCCCTGGGAGTTCCTGTTGTGGTGCAGAGAAAACAGATCCGACTAGCATCCATGAGATTCCATCCCTGGCCTTGCTCAGGGCGGTAAGAATCCAGCGTTGTGGTGAGCTGTGTAGGTCGCAGGCGTGGCCCGGATCCCGTGTGGCTGTGGTTGTGGTGTCGGCTGGCGGCTACAGCTCCAACTTGACCCCTAGGAACCTCCACATGCCGTGGGTGTGGCCCTAAAAAACAGAAGAAAAAAAAATAAAAGGGTCCTCTGAACTCCACTGACTGCACCCGGAGGACTGAGCAAAGGTCTGGCGAAGGCGCAGGGGAGAACCCAGCCATTTGCCTCACGTACAAAGTGAGGGGTGAGCTGCACTATGGTGGCATTCCTCAGCCTGCCCTGCTGCCTCTAAGCTCTCAGGATGGTACTTTGCCCTAAGGTCACTGCACTGTGTGGCTTCCCCAGAGGCTGATCTCAACACGGCCAGCCCATTCTTTCTTCCGCCCATCCGTCAGCACCCTCTGCAGATATGCAGCTTCCCCTTTCCCTTCCGCCACTAGCAGATGTTGCAGCTGTGGCAGGAAACTAGGGAGAGTGTGAACACAGCTGATAAAGGTGCAGGAAGCAAAAGCAGCCTTTATGTTTCACAAAGGAAATAAAAGTTTTTGAGGGAAAAAAAACAAGCCTCCTGTGTGTGATGCACCCTGAACGTAGCCCATCCCTTCCTCAGATGAACACTTGGCCTGTGGGGGACGGAATCTTGGCCTCACTAACCGTTTTGTCCTAGCCTGCTTCCAGGTCATTTTCTTTTGAAGTCCGTTCATTTAGGATTTGCAAAAAACGGTTGATGGGCCTTCCCATATTATATTACCAGACCACTCATACACTTGTGAAAAGACAGTCCCACAGCCTACAGAAGCTGATAGGACCTGATTAGAACCAGGTCCTAATTTTGACATGTTGCTTTGTTTCACTTCAGACTCCTGCCCCACAGGATTTGGGTGTGCACCCTGGGCCTTATCTCTAAAAGTCGGATCATACCAGGCACCAGATAACCATGTCTCTGTGCCTTTTTGTGAAGTATGTCCTTCCAAGTGGAGCCAGTGAACCTCTTTTCTCAGCTTTTTTTTTTTTTGGTCTTTTTTGTCTTTTTGCCATTTCTTGGGCCACTCCCACGGCATATGGAGGTTCCCAGGCTAGGGGTCTAATCGGAGCTGTAGCTGCCAGCCTACGCCAGAGCCACAGCAACGCAGGATCCGAGCCGCGTCTGCAACCTACACCACAGCTCATGGCAATTTTCTCAGCTTTAATCACAATTTACCGTAGATCCTCTAGTGCATTAGTGCCTAGGGAGTCACTGTTGAGGAAAAAAAGAAAAAAAAAAAGCAGACATTTTGAAACTATTGCCATGTTCCTGTGTTGTATAAAGTACTACATCCTCGTATGCTCTTTTAAAAGCATACTTACTGTTGTTTCTTGGGCCTGACTTCTGTAACCCTCGTGTGTTAGTGTTAAAGGACATCCTCGGGAGGATCTCCAGGCAGCCCAGCGAGCTGGAGAGCCACGCGGATCACCTGTACGACACCATCTTAGCCTCCCTGGACAGGCTGGCTGGCTGCACCCTCGTCCCTGACGGCACGCCCATGGCACACAGGAGCGCCAGTGTGAAGGGGATTAGCCTGGTAGGTAGAGCAACCCAAGAGAAGAAAAACTGTCCTCGGACCCCAGTGCTGGATAAGGTACAGAGCTCCTGCTCCAGCAGGTGGTGGATTCCTAGAAGTTTGTTGAGCTAAGAGCTACTGAAACAAATGAAAGGCTAGGAGAAGCCCCTGGACCTGAAAAAGAGAGATTCTGACATGGCCAGGAAGAAGATTGGGGGTCTTCCTGTGGTAACTACAGCTCAGTGTGGTGCTTTCCATCACTCAGCTTCACCCCTGAGCTTGCTGACGACTGGGGTGCTCTGCACTTCAATTTTCTGTGGCAGACCCATTGCCCGCAAGCATGACTGCAGAAGTCATCGATACCTACTTTTTATGTCTGCACACACATGCTTCTCCAGTATAGGCTGCCCCCTTTACGTAGACTCCTCTCACCCAGCTCATTTGGTGTTCCACTGCTGAGTAACTCTTGACAGCACCAGGTGCCCACAGGGATCCAGAGTTGCTGATAACTAACTCCCCGACACCTCCTTTTCCCAGAGAAGGCTCACTGGGAGCTTCCCGGTGACCTTCCCACACCACTCCCTTCTGAAGAGGGCTGGGGGAGACATGGAAACACCATGCCTCAGAGACTCAACACTACAGCTTTAAGTGGGCGTTACCATTGCCCAACATGATTCCACAACTGGAGCAGACTTGCTCTGAAGCTTCCTCTCCTCCAGCCAAAACCTGGTGTTTAACTCATAGACTTCCTGGGTGAGAATTCTCTGTAGACAAAAGAAGGTAAAAGATAAAATCCAGGCATGTCAATAGCAGAGAGTCCCTATATTTCCATCAAATCTAAGCAGTAGTCATTTTAATTCTAAAATGAATGCAGGTGACTGCCCTGTCATTTCTTCTGCAGCATTCCACCTGTAACAGATGCTGCTTTTTCTCTTTCAGGCATCTTCTCAGCCAGAGATATAATCTGTCAGCCAAGACTTGGCTAGTGGGAAACTTCCAGAAGTCCTTGTAAGAGCCATTTTACACTGACATCAAGGGGGAAACTTAACTCTGATGTACTAGCTTTAAAATGCCTTTCTCTTCCCTGAAGTAGGGGCTATTGAGCTACTATTTTTATTTAAAATGAATCCTTCCAAATTAAGGTTTTCCTTTGGTGCTTCCCTGCAATAGAGCATGTAGTTTTGCGGTTTTTGATAAAGTAATTCTATAAGGCTTACGGGTCTTTTCTCCCCCTCTGTCCAGTTACAGAGCTCCTAAACTAGTCCACCTGCTGAGATCATTTAAAGAAGGCTGGTATGAGGAAGAAGGTACCAAATACTTGGTATTCTCAGGCAAACGAGAGGACCCAAGAGACTGAAAAAAATGACTGGTGGGCCAGGAACTTGGGTCTTTTCATAAAATGAAGCTTAGGCTTATAAATCCCTCTTTGAAGACTAGAAGAGACTTTAACTCTCCAAATTAATAGAAAGTTCTGAACAAATAGAACCTCTACAAATTACTTTGGACTGTTATGGACTGTTAGGGTACTTTTATCATCTTAAGTGCTCAGGGCTCCATCTGCCTGCCTGCCTAATATCTTAAAGGGAAATGTGATAGGGAACTGCCCTTAAACTTTAGCTGGGCTGTGGACGAGGTATCCACCTAAAAAGGAACCTCAAGGAGGAGGCAGCCCTCTGTTCCTACTCTCCCTTCAAAGAGTAGTCCGAGGTCAGGGGAGGGCATGGGTAGGATCACACACCCTGGTTAACTACAGAAGCTAAGGCTGTTGACAGCGAAGGAAAAAAAGGGAATTCTTTGCTGCTTTGGGAGTTGACAAGTAAGTACCCTGTAGGAAAAAAGAATCTATGGATCAGCTATTTAAAATCAGTTGTATGGATTTTTAAAGCAAAATGATCAGCTATTGCTGGTAACCACAGATTCTACAAAAACAAGAAAGCACTTAAAAAAGTTTATTGGGCCACGAATGAATGTGAGAAGGGGAAAGCACTTTCCCCATATGTTTTTTACTTAGCATTACAGTGGGCTAAAATTTAGAGGAGTTTTTCACATTTAAGTATGTGAGACAATCTTTTTTTCAAATTCCAGATTCTCATTTGAGGAGAATGCTTAAAAAAGGAAGATCTTTTAAATTTATAAACAAGTTACCTCACCCTGGAGAAGGTAACAGTAGAACAGTTATTCTCATAAAGCAGATTTCTGATATCCCCTCAGAACAAAACATATAAAATTATTCTCTGTAAAGGAAGTTTGGGACTTTAGTTTCAGGGGCTGAGCCACATAATCTTAATACCATCTCACTCACCTCTATGTGAACTAAAATGCTATTTATTATTAAATGTGACTTTTCTGCTTTAAAATTTTTCAGAGTTTATGCCAGAAGTAAACTGTTAAGTTATAATATTTAAAGAATAACTATGAAGCAAAACTGTGTAAAATTCAAAAGCACCTATATAAAATGCAGTATTTTAAGTGCCTCTGCTACTCTGGTATGATTTTACCATAATGCCAAAGGGCATGACCAGAACTAAATGGTATATTATGATTCCACCATCTCCACTGTAACCTTGGTTCCATACATAGTGAAATTTAAAAAGGCAAAACAAAACACCTCCCTAGCAAAAAATTGTACGTAAGATAGTCTAAAGAGGGTAGAATTGGTTAAAAAGACACGTCTAATGGTTTCTATTCTTAAATTGTTCTATTTCACCTTCTCTTTAATGTGGCTATAAATTGGTACTTGCCTTTCCAGTATGTTACAGTATAGCCCTTGGGAGTTAAGCCCGTTTATTTACTGACATTTAATAGGCATAACATTTAATAGGCTAGAAAATAAATTTACTAGCTGGCAAAAAAAACTGATTACAACCCTATAGAAACAGACTGGCCAACGGTATTTTATAGCTGTTGAATGCTAAATATGCCATTCTCCTATTCAGCCTAGTAATTATAATGTTATTTTACAGCTACTGATTGCTAAATATGCCATTCTTCTATTCAATCTAATAATGTTTCAACTGACAGAAATTTTCACAGAATATTTTATTTCAGAGTACCCTGGTTCCCAGGAAAGTACAACTTTACCTAGAGATGATCTAAGATATTTTTGTTCACTTCCTTTGAGATAAGGTGTGACTGAAGGTGCCTACTTTAGCTCGTTGTGAATGCCATGAAGAGTATCAACACAACTGTTAATGATATCTTTAGAAGTTTAAAACCTCCCTTGAAACTCAAACTGTCTCCACCTAGGAAGATACTGCCAGGAGCATTCCATAAGCAGGCCTGGCCAAGTTAGATTCACTGTGGTACATATTTAGCCTTAGAACAGCAGTGACTTGTAGTGACATAACGTGTGGTTATGAAATCCCAAGTTTACCTGTAATACAACTTCCTAGTAGTCCCCCCGAATTAGTAGAAATTAACTCCATAGGAAAGTGGCAGTACTGCAGCTGGATTGGCAGTTTGAAAACCTGGGTTCTTGTGGAGCCCCATGTGGTGTCAATACAGGGCCATTTTGAAGCTTAGATGGGAACATAAAGAAGGGCTGATGTAAAATATGCTCCAATGGCAACGTGTATGCTGAAGGAAATTTTGGTCCAGGGTCAAAGAACAGGGATTACTTACTGCTCAGACCAGAATGGCTATCATTCTGCAAGGATTTCCCAGAGATTGTGACTGCTTAGGTTTAGAACACTCCACTTCCGTAAGCTGATTAATTCATGGCAGCCACTTACATTTGAAGTAAGATAAGCAATAATTTCCTCCCCGAGTGAACAGATTATTAATGCCCACAGTAGCTTGAAATGTCTGTACTTGAAAATGGGGGTAGGAATGGGAATATATATAGTTTCAAAACTGCATTTATTGGCAAGTTCATAATAGCAAATAGTGAAGCATGCTGAAGCGTCTTGCAGTAAGCCCTAGTCTCAGTTGCCACTGGGAAAGAACACTAGAATTTTCAAAACTAAGTAAGTCATTATGTGAATATGCTTACATCTTAAATTTATGTTTTTTGATGATTCACCAAGAATAAGCTGACAGTTTATAAAAGGGAAGTGCATCACATTGTTTAACATTTGTATCATCTACTTTAAAAAATAGTTTCCAGATTCTTTCCCCCATTATACTGAATTGATAAGGCAAAAAAAACCCAAACCATTTGAAGCATCAAAGAAAACTTCACCCAAATAACTGTTGGTAACTTGAGGAATTTTTCAGTTGCCTTATGTGAGGATGAATAGATCCAACAAGCACGTCTATAATACAAAGTAAACTGTAATTTTATTGTGAAATTCTCATAGATGGAAAATTAAATTGAATATTTATTCTGTCCATTTCATTTTACAATAATCTTACCACTTATTTTTGTACCATGTATTTCAGTTGCCTGTTTAGTGAAAATAAAGAAACCTGTAATTTTTGGCTTGTTCTTAGTTTAAATTTTATCACTGAATTAAAGACCCCACCATAAAATGTGTTGCCAACAGCCACATCCCAAGCCCCTAAGTAAAGAATGTTTTGGCTGCTACTTGAACCCCAAGGAAACAATCTTTGACTACTTTCACTTTAAAATGCCAGTGTTAGCAAAAGATTTTTGTTCCCACAATAAAAACAAACCTTAGGATCATTACTGTCCTAGTTAACAAAATTTTCACATGTGCAAAATTCGACTGAAATAAATATATTTCTCTCATTCCCACCCAGCATTCATGTTTTCAGCTAATTTTAAGGGATAAAATGTCTAAAATTAGGGCCGATAGTAAATTTCCTGCTATCTACTTCAATGCTTTGACTCTCCTCCAACCTAAGTTACACGATTGTGGAGGATAAAAGAGTTGACATCTAACTTTGAGCTTGGAAGAAAAAAATATTAGCACACAAGTTAGTTTAATAATCTGCCAATCAGGAACAGTGTACTGCTCTCCACCTCAACCACAGAAGAATTAACAAAATGTTGATCATGAAGTATTTCAAATGGTTTAAGAGAAGGATCAGAGATAATAGGCTAGATAGCATACATTCTAAATTTATTTTCATACAATTTAATCTCCCTGAACCACTAAGCTTGGTTAAATCCCTATGCAGCACAGAAGCCTCCCTAGGTCATTTATTGGGTGTATTACCTGAAAAGCATAAATTGGATGCTGCTCTAAGATAGGTCTACAGTGCCCTGGTTGCACACACAAATGGCTGTTTTGAGTATAATGCAAGGCTCTTTCCCTTTAGCCATAAGAAGTAAAACAATACTTATCACCATACAGTTTGATATTACTTCCAATAAGTACAATATTTATTAAACATATCTTCAGTTGTCTTGTTACATAGTGTGCAACAAATTACAATATTCTGCAGCCACAAATTATATGCAGAGTATGAAGAAACTATTAATCAGATAGTGTAATCTTTCCATTTATAACTCTACAAGGAAGAACTAGCAAATCAGATCTTACATATAACATCTCACTAAACTTTATGCATGGAAAGTGACAGACACTGGTTGTGCTGTTTGATACAAAATGGCTGAACTTCATCTTCAGAAGACTAAACCTGACATCTAAACATGCCAATATAAACATCAAAACAAAATATATTCTAACCAACCACGGGAAACAGTCTGGTATCAGGAAAGCAACAAGGATTACACACATTATTTTATAAACCAGCACACAAAGGTTTAAAACAGTTCTGAAAATGAAGTTAGCTGTCTTGAGTCAAGGGAATAAAAAAAAAGTCAGTATTGACCATTTACAATCTCTGACCTTTGTGGAGACGGTAAGAATCTGTTGTAGTGCAGCTACATACAGTACAATTCAGGCAATTTTGTTTTTTCACTTGGGTTCAGATTGCAAATTCATTGCTGTGAGAAAAGGACGGAGGTGAATTTTAGCAGCAACCTCCACCTGACTGCTTGACTGGAGTGCTCTGAATTTTAACATTGGACTTCTCTGCACCGCCAGCTGTTGCTCCAGGACCCATTCGTTTTTTAATCTCAGCTGCCATCGTCATGAAAGACTGTTCTACATTCGTTGCATTCTTAGCACTGGTTTCCAAAAATGGAATTCCAAGGGAATCAGCAAATTCCTAAGAAAATATATAAGGCACAGTTAACACTGAAAAAACCTTTTTACTTAGTGCATCCTATCATCTGAAATGAGGAATGACGAAGGACTAAGTTTACTGAATCCAAAGAGACACGGCACAAATTATCATGTGTTCTAGTGCAGGCATTTTAAAAGCTAAGGTGGTTGTGGCCACTAGATGACTCCACACCCACATATAATTCAGATTCAGAACCTTCTATTTCAGTTTGAAAATCCAACTTTGAACATACCTTTGCTGTTGTGTAGTCTACTACTTTCTTTGTGGTCAAATCACATTTGTTCCCTACCAACAACTTGTTGACGTTTTCACTGGCATAACGATCTATTTCTTGTAGCCACTGTTTAACGTTATTGAAGGACTCCTAAAAAGAAACATTGTAAAGACAATTACTTTGGGACATAAGGGTTCTAATGAAGCAAGTGATAAACAGAAGTATCTAGGCTGACCTAAGAAGAGCCAGTGAGACAATCTAGCTACAAAAAAACCTCTAGTGCTGGGAAAGAAGTGAACTAACATTAAACGATGGTAATACCTGTATGAATTAAGAAATTAAGAGTCTGAAGGCTTGGGGATGAAAATGCCTTATTTACAAGGGAAATACAGCTCAGGCAAATCCAACTGTTTTGGAATATGCAATTTAAATGTACTACAAAACCTGGTATTTGAAATGTGACAAAATTTTGGTTTAGGATAGCCTACGAAGTGTTACTACTAAAGACAGCAAAAGATTTTAAGTGGGTCCAAAGTAAAGATGCTTGTTTTCTCTTCCACAATCATATTTTTGCACCTCCAGCACGTGGAAATCCCCAGGCCAGGGATTTAACCCAGGCCACAGCAGTAACCTAAGCCTCTGCAGTGATGCCAATCCTTAACCCACTATGCCACAAGGTAACTCCTACAGTTACACTTCAGGGGATCTTTTTTTTCTTTTTAGGACTGCACCTGCAACATATGTGGCATATAGAAGTTCCGAGGCTAGGGGCTGATTAGGAGCTGCAGCTGCTGGCCACACCCATGATGGGTCTGAGCCACATGTGTGACCTACAACACAGCTTGCAACAATGCCAGATCCTTAACCCACTGAGCAAGGCCAGGGATAAAACCTGCATCCTCATGGACACTATGTCAGGTTCTTAACCTGCTGAACCACAGTGGGAACTCCAAGGCAGAAGAAAATTTTTTTTTTCCTCTTTTGGCTGCCCCACAGCATATAGGGTCAGAGATCAGATCCCAGCTACAGTTGTAAGCTGCACCTGCAGCAATGCTGGCTCCTTAAGCCCACTGTGCTAGTCCAGGCATCAAACCTGCCAGCCAGGGCTCCCAAGATGCTACTGATTCTGTTGCACCCCAGTGGGAACTTCAGAATTTTCATTTTAAAATACTACATTGTAATGACTTGAGATTTTTTTTTAATTTTGCAACATTTTTTCCTTCATGTTGCTGTCACTCACCCAATACTCCTAAGAATTGAATCTAAAGTCTATAATTCAGGAGTTTCCTTGGTGGCGTAATGGTTAACGAACCCAACTAGGAACCATGAGGTTGCATGTTTGATCCCTGGCCTTGCTCAGTGGGTTAAGGATCTGGTCTTGCCTTGAGCTGTGGTGTAGGTTGCAGACGCGGCTTGGATCCCACGTTGCTGTGGCTCTGGTGTAGGCTGGTGGCTACAGCTTCAATTCGACCCCTAGCCTGGGAACCTCCATATGCCGCGGGAGTGGTCATAGAAAAGGCAAAAAGACAAAAGAATAAATAAATAAAAAATAAAGTCTATAATTCAAAAGAATAATTATGGCCCTTGGACCACATTCTTCACACTATCTCCACATCCCCCTACTTTCTTTCAACAGCTAATCTTTAGATAATCACTGACCTCTTATTAAAACCTTCCTCAAAGCTCATCCTATTTCTGAACCACATACTCCCCAGGCAGAGACCCCTAATATTACTTTTGGCAATTCTGACAGGGCTAATTACCAGGCAAATTACTGTAAATACATAGCACCAAGAACACAGTATAAACCAAGCAACCCCAATTCCCTACAGACTCCTGCCAAAACAATCATTTAATTGATAATATACCTTGGGTCCCTTGAAAGCAAATCTAAAACCCATTACTAAATCTTCCATTTACTAAAGGAAAAGAATAGGAAATTCTGGTTGACCAAATCATTAGATATTCAAATGATGGAGGAGAGAAAAATAACAATAAACTTGTTCATAAGAGTATTGCTTTGAAACATTTTTTTATGTGATTAACAATTAGGGGTGGACATATGCAAAGTAAAATAATCTGATATTTATTTATCAAAATAATAACTATCAGTGTAACAGTTTTCTCCTGGAACTTACCTGATCTGTCACATCATACACAACTATGATGCCATGGGCTCCTCTGTAGTAACTGGAGGTGATTGTTCGAAATCTTTCTTGGCCTGCTGTGTCCCACTGTTACAAAACAATCAAGAAATCCACATTCCATTAACAGTTGGGGAAAAGGACAGGAAGAGGGAGATGGTTTCATTCACATAGTTGTGATTATCAGGATTTGACATGGATGCATTAGCTCTCTGTACTCACACTACTAAATTGCCCAGTAACTGCCAAATACCTGAAGGTCCAGAAAAGAAGGGAATGCCTATAATTTCGCTTGCAATAATGCTACCAATATTGTAATTATAAGCTCTTTGAGGTCAGGAACTATGTCATACTTTTCATATTCTCTACAGCCTTCAGCATCATTTTACAGGCTGACTTGGTATTAGGAAAGCTAGTGTCTAATGCCCCTGTAACACAGTACAACTCTCATGCATTGATGAAAATCACCTGCTAGCATATTTTATCATCATGGAAAGCACTGAAAAAGACCCAATTCAGATTAACTACCAAAACAGCACTTTAACCATCTCAGGAACAATTATCTTAATCTAGGGGAAACAATGTAAGAAAGAGCCCAGATACTTCTAAAAAATTCTTTTTGAGAGCAATTTACCACACCTCAACCATTTAGGCTCAAACACTGGAAACAAATACATTGCTACATTAAGGTTCTGAGTTTAAAGAAACTATTAAAAACATCAGGAAAACTCAATTGTTAGATTTTAAAAAGGGTGACAAGAATTTTGTTTAAACTGCTCCTATACAATGTCCTTTTCTTAAAAAAAAAAAATTGTTTAGAATAGCTTCCTACTCCACTAAAAGATACTGGTAAAAAAATAACATTTTGATTCCTGGGAACATAATAGACTGGTTACTTAATGGTTACTGTTTAAAAAAGAAAAAATGTACTTGAAGCCTAATACAAGTGGAGATTAAGATTTAACAGCCTTTTAGGAGGAAGAAATTATTAAATTTTGGAATATATCTGTGAACTTGACATTGATCCCCACTAACATCCTAAATGGAAAAAAAAAAAAAAAAAAAAAAGTTCCAGAGCACTCAGTGAAATCACTTCCTTTTCTAAGACCCAACCAAGCTTGGGTCTTAGCTGTTAAAAATAAGTTGTACTTTTGGGGAAATTTGAATACAGACCAGATATTAGATAACATTAAAGTATTAGTGTCAGTTTTGTTGGATGTGATAACAGTGGTTATTACATAATAAAATAGAGATGCATAATTACTATTTTTGGGGTAAAACATCTATATTTTCCTTTAACATACTGGGGAGAGGGGGCAAATAATAAGCAAATAAGGTAATATGTTAACAATTGTTCATCAAACAAAAACGAGCCACCACAGTTTCATTACCTTTTACATCGAAAGTACTAGCATAAGAGTCAGAAGACTGTAGATCTACTGTATCAATAAGAAGCCTTAAGTCTTTCAAGATATCCTTGGAGAAGCATGAGGTCTGTAGTTAAGCCAGTGTGACTTCAAAACATCAAAGCTAGGTTCCTGGTTTAATGCTAGGAGGAGTCACCTAACAGTTATCTTCATATAAAAATTCCAGATATCACTCACCTTACTTACATAAGTTTAAGTTTAAATGAACTAATGTTTGTAAAGTGCTTATTAGCAACAATGCCTGACTATACAAACTGCTCCATAAAATACTAATTCCCTTCTCTTCTCCACCTACCAACCTGTTCCACAAAACAGAAAGAAAAGAACTTTCTGAGTAAATGCTTTAACAAAGAATTGTAGCTTACTGAGCAGTGGCATCCAGAGAGTAAAATCCAGAGTAACTGATTTTCCCATGCGGGTCTCTTCTACTAAAACTGGACCTCCTCCTACAGGGCTGTTTCACTCATCCCTGCCCTATCTGAATGCCTGGCATAATGTAATCATTTCCATAAAGCTTCATGAATGAATACACTGTCAAAGAAAGAAGCCTTTCATGGTACGGGACTGGACTCTGTACATGCCCTGCACTGCTGAATACTCTGTAATCACTAACTCTGATAAAGACCCAGATGGCACACTTGAACAGGAAAAGCAGAAAAGAAAATTAAAATATAGATAAACCAAATCATTTTGAAAGACCTAGAGAACTTGGAAGGATAACTCAGGCCTGGCAAGGTGATATGTTAACAGGCTTAAACGTAAAGTCTCGCATTTAAGATTTTTAAAACCTCAGTCACAAAATATAAGACAAAACCAAAAACCCACCAAAACCCTTAAGATCCAAACTTAAGGTTTTTGGTGGGTTTTTGAGATAGCAAATGCAATAAACTCTGATTTTCGTTTTATGTTCCTGAATGGGTCAAAGATGAGAAAATGTAATGAGTCCCTGAAGTCCAAGAGAAAATAAGGAAATATTTACCCCATGTAGTCTACACTGGCTGGACTATATCTTGTATTTGATTTTAGGAATCATATTTTAATAAAAGGCACTTGTAAAATGCAAGTGTTACTCAAATTGTGAAAGGTTCTGAGAACATGCTCCAAAAGGAACCACTGACTTCAGAAGTAGAAAGTTGTGATAAGATTAATGTAAATGTCAGGCTGCCAAAAGAAAAGGAATTAATTTAATCTCATTAAGGCAGCTGCAAAAGGCAGAGAAATAAGAAACAGAAGTTAAAGAAAACTGGCTTTGGCTCAGTGTAAAGAATTAACAATTAGAGGTTATTTATAAATAACTGACTGCTTTGAAAAATGGTGAGCTTCCCAGAAATGTTAAAAAAAAAAAAAAGGCACCAGATAGAGAAAGGAAATTCTTCCTTGAAGATGAAAGAAGACTAAGTGACCTGTAAGATCCCTTCCTAGCCACAGCAAAGTCACACTATATTATAAATGTTTAACAAAAACATATTCAAATCGTATGGAGGCCAATGATCACACAATCATTTCACATGAACAGTTAGAGGCTTGAGTGCATCTTTCTGAAATATTTTTTATGGTGCCAAGCTGGCACTCTACATACAACGGGAAAAATCAATATAGAAAATAATCTCTACTGGTTCCAAGTATTTCAAGCCATCTCTGATAACTACATCCCTGCAAATCCTAATTTCGGGTATTAAAGGTGTTCACTTGTAACAAAATCCATAATTCTTTTGTAGGGTTCCTTTCTTTTCCTTATCAGAGTCACGAAAGAAAGGGAGCAAATAAAAAAATAATAACCCATCAAATATCCACTTTATCTGGGTATGACATATCATCAGTAACATCTGTATACTGCCCAAAAGTTTAAAAAGGACTTTCACATACATTACCATATACACATACACAGCACTATAGATTTGGTTCTCACAACTACCTTATTAGTGAACCAGGTATCATCACACTCATTTTAGAAAACTGAGGCTCAGGAAAAGGGTTGAAGTAAGGTTTAACTATGACTAACCAATAAATGGAATGAAGACCACAGATCCAAGTTTTCTAACTCCAAATTCAGAACTTCCAGTTCAGGATGATATCAATTACATGAAGAGAAAAGTCACTTGTTTTCTATGTTACCTCATAGTAATAACCAACTCTGAAAGATACTCAGAGATTAATTTTTTTCAAGACCACAGATATGTCCACACTGGTAGTAGCCAGACCCACGATAAGGTTCTACTACAACTCTCTATTTAATTGAGGGTTGGGGATGTAAGGATGGATAAGGGGTTGAGGATGGCATAGGGACACAAAATACTGAAAACAGAGAGCTATGGGTCACATGGTTCTGCTAGTAGTTGTAGGCAAGTTGTTAAATCTCTCAGCATCCATCTTCTGAGCTGTAAAAAGCAAAGTTCCCTTCTAACAAAATTCTCTTTCTACAGAGTTGGAACATACTATCTAAGACTCTTCAACTAAACCACATATGGAGAACCTTTCCTAGGTTTCTTGAAAAGTTCCACAGTATTAAGCACAATAAAAGACATTAAAGAAATTGTTCACTATGCTTTTGCTATAAGACAAGGTAAACTTCAACTTAGACCTCTGGGATCCTGCTGATAAAAGCACAAGAAAAAGAACTAGGACCAAATTTGACTTCAAACGTGTATTTCTCTGTTTTATGAATAGAAAATTCCATTCATAGAAGGTAAACCTAAGTGAAATCATTTTTAATCTAAATTCTTAACCTACCACTCTATCATAGATGAATGATTCTGAAGATACTCTAATTTTGTTAACATTAAAAAAATGGCAAATATATTCTAAGTTTACCAAAATAATTTCCAAAAATATTTCTAGTTCAAAAATTACTTACTATTTGAAGTTTGATTGTTTTCCCATCTAACTCTATAGTTCTTATTTTGAAATCCACACCAATTGTGCTGATATAGCTTTCTGTATATGTATCATCCTGAAGAGAAAGAAAATTAATAATTAAAATGAATGTTCAATAGAGTAAATAAGGAAATATATTGTATACTTTTATCTACAAAGCTGATAAAGTTTATAAGGCAAACATTTTGAGAACAGCCATTTTATCCTGCTCCAGCACTCAGTTCATGTTCTGAAGAAAAGTGCTATTTAACAATGGTTTCTTCTTAAGATTTTTTTCAATAGCTATTCTTTACTTTTTCCAAACATTTCTTGGTAAATTCTTTACATACTTATACATATAGAAAAAGGTTTTATATTTTCAATGATTATGAATAATTTATCCAATTTTTTTTTTTTCTTTTTTTCTGTAGGGCTGCACCTGTGGCATACGGAAGTTCCTAGGTTAGGGGTCAAATCCGAGCTGCAGCTAGCTGCCTGCCTATGCCACAGCCACAGCAACACCAGACCCTTAACCTACTGAGCAAGGCCAGGGATTGAACCCACATCCTCACAGACACTATGTTGGATTCTTAACCCACTGAGCCACAATGGGAGCTCCAATTTTTCCAACTGCAAATCAGCAGAACACTTATTCCTCCAGCGCATCCAATTTATTCACCACAAAGTTATGATCATGTCACTCTCCCAAATTTTTTTAAGAAAAATCAATTTCATTTCTTGGTTATGACTTTTCAAGATTGAAATACAATCCACAAAACATAAAATTCACCCTTTCAAAATGTCAAAGTCCATGGAGTTCCCGTCTTGGCTCAGCGGAAACGAATCCAGCTGGGAACCATGAGGTTGCAGGTTTGATCCCTGGCCTTGCTCAGTAGGTTAAGGATCCAGCACTGCCGTAGGTCACAGATGTGGCTCGGATCTGGCACTACTGTGGCTGTGGTGTAGGCCAGCAGCAGCAGCTCCAATTTGATCCCTAGCCTGGGTACCTCCATATGGCATGGGTGTGGCCCTAAAAAAAAAGCTAAAATTAAAAAAAAAAAAAACTTTTTGGAGTTCCGGTCGTGGTGCAGCGGAAACAAATCCAACTAGGAACCATGAGGTTGCGGGTTCGATCCCTGACCTCTCTCAGTGGGTTAAGGATCTGAGTTGCCATAAGCTGTGGTGTAGTCCAGAAGCTGTAGCTCCGATTCAACCCCTAGCCTGGGAACCTCCATATGCTGTGGGTGCGGCCCTAAAAAGCAAAATAAAATGTACAGGTCCATTTTTTAGTATATTCAGATGGTTCTGCAACCATCACCACTATTTAATTCCAAAACATTTTCATCAGCCCAAAAGAAAATCCTATACCCCGTAGCAGTCACTCTCCATTTCCTCCTCCCTCTAGTCACAAGAAACTACTAAACTACTTTATGTCTCTATGGATTTGTCTGTTCTGGACATTTCACATCAATGGAATCATACAGTGTGGCCTTTTGTGTATGGCTTCTTTCACTCAGAATAAAATTTTCAAGGTCCAGCCATGTCATAACATGGATCAGTACTTCATTCCATGTTATTCATGGCTGAGTAACTGTATAAGGTATAGATATACTACATTTTGTTTACATTCATCAGTTCATGGACATCTGGTTGGTTTCTACATTTTGGCTATTATGAATAATGCTGCTATGAACATCTGTGCACAAGTTTTTATGTGAATCATGTTTAACCCAAGGTTAAGCTTTTAAAATTACACCTGTTTTTTTCCCTCAAGTGTCTATTATTTTACTCATAATGGAAATAAAACTCAGTTTTTTCCTTTAAGTAAAAATGTGAAAAGATAGGTGAATGGAGAGTTCAGGCTTTCACCACCTAAACAAACCCACTGTACAGTCTTATCAGGCACAAAACACCACCTAAGAAGTATTCTGCCAACAAAGATGAGCTTAAATCTAAACAAGCCCAAATCTAGTAAGCAGCACTGTCAAAAAAAAACTGATAGGTTTTACAAATTGTAGCCAGTAGTCCTACTATGTGGCTAGTGAGAACAAGGAACTGAATTTTTTTTTATTCTATTCAATTTCAATTAAATTTAAATAGTCACAACGAACTAGTAGCTTCTATAAGGAGAGCACTGCTCTGGGGCCTACTTCTGATTAGAAAAAATGAGGGAAAAAGGAACAAAATTAAAGACACCACAGAGAAGCAAGATGACAAATCTAAAATGTTGGACAATTTACAGGACAAGGGCTCCAGTTTCTGCAAAAAGTAAATGACATGAAAAAAACATAAATTAAAAAGAGGAAAGTTGGAAAAACTCTAAGAGACTAAAAGCGGCAAAACAATCAAGTGGAATGTGTGAACCATGTCTTGAATTGTGATTCACACCAACTGTAACATCACACTTCTTAGACAACCTGGGAAATTTATTTTGTAAACCAACAAATGTATATTATATGAAAGAGTCCAGTTCTCAGAAATGCATACTGACGTGTATAAAGGGAAAATGACACACTTGGGATCCGTATTTACGGCACTCCAACAAAGAGAAGGGGAAAAGGGATTAAATAAAGCTGTTGTGGGCTAGTCTTTTTTTTTTTTTATGTGTGTTCTAATCAACCACTTTTATTTATTTATTTATTTTGTCTTTTTAGGGCCGAACTTGTGGCATACGGAGGTTCCCAGAATAGGGGTCACATTGGAGCTGTAACTGCAAGCCCACACCACAGCAACGCCAGATCCTTAACTCACTGAGCAAGGCCAGGGATCAAACCTGCATCCTCATAGATACTATTCAGATTCATTTCCACTGAGCTATGATGGGAACTCTCAAGCAAGTCTTTTATTTTTTTATTTTTATTTTTTTTAATTTATTTTTTCCCACTGTACAGCAAGGGGATCAAGTTATCCTTACATGTATACATTTTTCCCCCCACCCTTTGTTCTGTTGCAATATGAGTATCTAGACATAGTTCTCAATGCGACTCAGCAGGATCTCCTTGTAAATCTATTCTAAGTTGTGTCTGATAAGCCCAAGCTCCTGATCCCTCCCATTCCCTCAGGCAAGTCTTGATAAAGCTGAATCATGGGACTGAAAGATCTCTAAAGAAAACTGAAAAATGTGATGAGAGAGAACTCCAAGTATTAAGAGGTAACTGGCTGACTTATCACATACATTCACATTTATGCACACATAGACTCACTGGGAAAAAGATATTTTTGAAGTATTGTATGCAGTTTGACAAAATGCTCATCATTATTAGGTGTTTTTTAAATTAAAAGTTTTTACTTCGTTTTAAAATTTTTTTTCCTTTTTCTGGCTGCCCTGCAGCAAATGGAGTTCCTGGGCCAGGGATGAGATCCAAGCCACAGTTGCAACCTAAGTTGCAGCTGCAGCAACACCTGATCCTTAACCCACTGTGCCAGGCGGGGAATCAAACCTGCACCCCAGGGCTCCCAAGATGCTGCTGATTTCATTGTGCCACAGTGGGAACTCCAATTTAAAATTTTTAATTGTCTAGTAAGTATCAGGTTCTACAGAAAGTGAGCAGAAAACAAAATTAATGCAGTAAATGTTCACCTAGCACTTCTACATATGAGGTGCTTTGTTAGAATTCTTATAAACCCCTAAATGACTCTCACTTACATGCCTCTGAGCCTCTGCACATGCCATTCCTCTGTCCCAATCCTCAGTGTCTCTTTCTGCATACCCCCTACTCCCCATCCCTTGGGTCACAAGGCAATTTTTATTCATTTTTCAATTTTGAACTGAGGCAATACTAATTGTCCAAGCATATCCCAACTCCTTGGGTAATAGTCAAGAGATTCTTTTCTCTGTGCTCCCAAAGCTTACTATGCATTTCCTCAGCATACCTTTTGTAGCCTTTCTCTATTTTGAGGGGGGGTCTAAGAATCAGTATTTTTTTTTTTTTTTTTTTCACCATACCTGTGGCAGTTCCCAGGCCAGGAATCAAACCCATGCCACAGGTGCAACCGGTACCACAGCTGTAGCGACACCAGATCCTTAACCCGCTAAACCACAGGGGAATGTCCTAGAATCAGTGTTTTAAAATGCTTCCTGGGTGATTCTACTGTGTAGGTAGTTCTGAAAGCCTATGACTTAGATCAACAGGCATCCTGGAAAGGATTTTCTTTGGAGCACAAATACCACCTCCTCAAGAGATGCCAGATTCTTCCCACCTTCCTAGAATTGCTGATTTAGTACTAGGAATTATTGGGCGATCTTAATAGTAGGTTAAGGATCCAGCCTTGTCACTGCAGTGGTTTGGGTCACTGCTATGGTGTGGTTCAATCCCTGGCCCAGGAACCTCTGCATGCCGCCAAAGTGTTAAAAAACAAAAAACAAACAAACAAAAAAACCTATGAATTTATTCTTTTTGTTTGTTTGTTTTTCATTTTTTTGCTTTTTAGGGCCACAGCATAGGAATTTCCCAGGCTAGGGGTTGAATCAGAGCTGAAGCTGCCAGCCTACGCCACAGCAACACAGGATCTGAGCTACATCTGAAACATACACCACAGCTCACAGCTCTCAGTGGTAAATCCTTAACCCACTGAGCAAGGCCAGGGATTGAACCTACATCCTCATGGATACTAGTCAGATTTGTATCCACTGCACCAAAAGAGCAACTCCCTATTCTTAATTTTAATCTTTGTCAATTTAATAAAAGCAGTATCTAACTTTAAAGTCTTTTAATTACAAGTAAAATTGAACATTTTTTCATATTAATTGGCAATTTGTATTTCTTTTGTGGCCTGCCTGCTCATGTATTTGCTCGTATTTCCACTATGACAAACATTCTTTTCTTATTACTGTATAAGTGAGATTTACATATTGGGAATATCATCCCTTCCTCATGTATCTATTTTTGCTAGTACCATTTGTTTTCTAACATTTTTATGTGCTCAACATTAATTTTAATGCAATCAAATTTAACAATCCTTTCTTTCCTGATATTTTTCTGTTAGAAAATATTTTCATACAACATTAAATAGCCACCTAGGTTTTACTGGTACTTCCATGGTTTCATTTTTAACTATTTTATATACACACACATATTATATATAATTGATATTCATTAATACCACTCCTCAGAAAAATCATATTAAGTATTTCAGATGCCATCAAGCTTGCAGCAGTGAATTTCAAGTTTTCTAAAATTCTAGTTTTCCCCCGAAAAGCTTAAATTTATTATAGGCAGCAAGTGCTCTCAGCTATTTTCCTTGAAGTGACAGTCTCTGTTCATCTGACAAAATGTATACTCAATACTCAGCTCTACATAACTATAGTTTGTTAGTTCTTCTTTCAAATTAAAAAAAAAGTGTTCAATGAAAAAAGCAGCTGGGAGTTCTCCTGTGCTGCAGTTGGTTAAGGATCTGGTATTGTCACTATAGCGGCTTGGGTTCAATTCCTGGCCCAGGAACTTTCCAAAGCCACAGGCACAGCCAAGGGAAAAAAAAAAAGAAAGAAAAAAGCATCTAGTTTATTAGCTCACAATGGAAACAACCATACAAGTGCCTTTCTTTCCCTCAAGACAACCAACACACTCCAGTCTGCAGTAAAACTACTTCATGTGTACTCTTCGTTTCCTCACACAGAATGTTTAAAAAAAAACACTCAAGGATCAAGATTTTTAAAAAGTATTCACTTTTAGAAGCAACCAAATTGTCCATCAACAGAAGAATGGATAAAGAAGATGTATACACACACACACACACACACACACACACACACACACACACACACACACACACAGAGGAATACTACTCAGGCATAAAAAAGAATGAAATTTTGCCATGTCCAACAACATGGATGGACCTGGAAGCTATTACGCTAAGTGAAATAAATTAGAGAAAGACAAATACTATATGATATCACTTATATGTGGAATCTAAAAAAATAAAACTAGTGAATAATAACAAAAAAGATATAGGGAACAAATCAGTGGTTACCAGTGGAGAGAGGGAAAGGAAAAGGATCAAGATAGGGGTATGGGATTAAGAAATACAAACTAAGTATAAAATAAAAAGCTAGAAGGATAAATTGCACCATACAGAGAATATAGCCAATATTTAATAATAATATAAATGGAATATAACCTTTAAAAATTGTGAATCATGTTGTACACCTGAAACCCATATATCAACTATACCTCAATAAAAAAAAGAAAAAAATTATTTTTGCTGTTTCATCAAAGACATTCTTAAGTTAAACTGGTTCTTTCACCCCTGTGAGTGAACAGAGATAAATACCATGACTGTAAGTACAGTTTGGGACTAAGCACTACTTCAACATGGTGCTAATAAAGCCCTGGCAGTTTTACCCACCACTGCTTTAGCACTATTAAAGTAATGGTCAACAGAGTGAAAATAGGCAAATGTCTTCTGACTTAGTAACTATTTGCTTAGTAAATACTAATCGTTTAGTGTTATTAGGAAAGTAGTTTTGAGCTCATGGACCCCAGGAAGGTCTTCATAATGTCCATAGGTCAATACTCTTAAGAACCAATGATCTAGATAGTGAGAAGGAAAACATGCTAAATTTGAAGGCAGTTGATAAAGACTATGAATGAGACTGTTGATTCTATTTCTTAGTTTGTAAATTTCAGCATATAGAAAGAACACTATCCCATTGTCAAAAAGTTTGTACCAAGCCCTGCTTTTTTTAATTCTTCTAAAGATTTACTTGAAGATTTGTTTTTCATCAAGTGACTTTCAACACAGGCCAATTAACATAAGGAATGAAACACTGTTTGACAGATAAGAGTATTAGACATTCCGACCTTATAACCACACTTTGCTTAAACTTCTTTTAAGAGCAACAGCACTACTTCTATTTAACTTTAGATTATCACTGGGGATGTGTGTACACTTGGAGGCCTTAAATATATAAATTCTGAAATAATTAGTATTTGGAATAAAATTATTTAATCTCGTATCTACCTAGAAAACATACACAGCATTAATTTCTTTAAAAGCAATTTGATTTCAACTTACTGCAAACCTAAGAAGGAGGCAAGACTTTCCAACCCCAGAGTCGCCAATCAGAAGTAACTTGAATAAATAATCACTGCAAAAAGAAAAAGGAAATCACATTAATAAAAAACATACCGTATTGTAAGTTCTACCTCAACAAAAATACAGCCAAAAATAACAGCTCACTGAGGAAGACCATAGCTCCTGAAAACCCCATGAACGGCCTAACAGAAGCCAAAACTGCAACCAACATCAGGAGACCTTTTGATGAATCACTGAACATGAGAGAATTCTGTAAAAATAAGATAGGCAGTGCCACCTGTGATCTCTGAGGATCAATGAACTTCCACTTCCAAAGAAAGAATGAAAGGAAATATAAGCGATATGCATTTTGGAGAGCTCAAGAGAATTGTGCTAGAAAATCTCACTCTTCTGCTGTATAACAACACAGGAAGTTAAGTAACTTTCCTTTGTTCTTGCCAATGAAAAAAATCTCTCCTTCAAATTCCAATCTCAAATTATTATTTCATAGCAATCCTCCAACGAAGGGCTTTTATGATCCTTTCCTAGCATCCAACTGGAATTCTCCCCTTAAAAAAAAAAAAAAATGCATCATTTAACTTCTGAAAGCCTATATTATACTTTAAACTG
This sequence comes from Sus scrofa, assembly GCF_054392235.1. Lineage (NCBI taxonomy): Eukaryota > Metazoa > Chordata > Mammalia > Artiodactyla > Suidae > Sus > Sus scrofa. The sequence goes on along the minus strand of NC_139385.1, from coordinate 89,030,001 downwards.
GAGATGCAGTAAAATCAAAGACTGTTTATGTAAATGCACAACTTTACCAACATTCTAAGCTTGTCTTAAAGCATTCATTCTTGTGTTAAAGCTGAGCTCTTTTCATGCACATTTACCACTGCCAAGCCTAACTCAAAAACCATCCCCAGGGAGTTTTTCATGGACCTGAAGAACAAGAGACAGTCAGTTCCTCTTAGGTTCTTCCCAACCCTGACCAGTTCTGTACGTTCTTTTAAAACAATTTCAAAATGACAAAAGACCCAGAATTTACAGATTTTTTTTCAGAAGACACATATGAATCTTAATTTTCTTTCATGTGATTTAAAAATGCTACCTACTCAAAATGACACGCAAATATCCCTTGCAAATGTAATATAAATTATAATTATCATATTTACATGTAAGTGAGATGTTTGGAAGTGATTAATTAGCTCTGTGAATATTAATCAACTGTTAACAATCAATGTGTTTACAGAGTGATATGTATTACTTAAAATACATCTTTCTGGGAGTTCCCTTTGTGGCTCAGCAGGTTACAAACCCGACTAGTATCCATGAGGATGTGGGTTCGATCCCTGGCCCTGATCGGTGGTTTAAGGATCTGGTATTGCCATGAGCCATGGTGTAGGTCACAGACACAGCTTGGATCATGCACTGCTGTGGCGGTGGTATAGGGCAGCAGCTGCAGCTCCGATTCTACCCCTAGCCTGGGAACCTCCATATACCACAGGTGCAGCCCTAAAAAGCAAACAAAACAAAACAAAGATATCTTTCTGGTTTTACCAAGTTATCATGGTATACCTACTGTCCCTAATTATACCTAAAGGAAACAATTCTTTTGGCCACGCCCAGGACATGTGGAAGTTCCCATGCCAGTGATCAAACCCTTGCTGCAGCAGTATCCTGAGACACTGCAGTGACAACACTGGATACTTAACCCACTGCACCACAGAACAACTCCTTAAGAATTTTTAAAAAATCCAAAGTGCCTTAGTTATCAGCAAAATAAAGGTCACAGAAGGAAATATGCTTTTAAACAATTCATTAAGAAGGGTTGACTGAAGCACTGGATGAACCTGATAACTAACACCCTTTCCAGTTTGAGATCCTAAAGAATAAAAGGGAGTAGATAACGATTATAAAAATTTACCCTTAATAAATTACTGATACCTAATAAAAAAACGACTTGTATTAGTCAGTACAGTGCTGACTGACTTTAATACTATTGAGAGCTTGCTCCTTAATTAGACCAAACGAATTCTGAAGAATGCTCCATGTTGAACATTAACAATGAGTACATTAAGTATTTACATTTCAGGAGTTCCTACCGTGGCACAGTGGGTTAAGAATCCTACTGCAGTGGCTTGGGTTGGTTGCTGTGGAAGTGCTGATTCAATTCATGGCCTGGTGCAGTGGCATAGTGGTCTCAAAAGAAATTAGTAGTATAGGTCACAGCTGTAGCTCAGATTCAATATCTGGCCCAGGAACTTCCATATGCCCTGGATACGGCCATTAAAAAAAAAAAAGAAGAATTCACATTTTGGTTAGCAAGAAACATTATATACCACTGATACTACTATAATTACTTAGTTTTTAACAATAATTGTGACACAACAAATGCCCTGAATTTACCAATTTCCCTGAGCACAGTGCTAGGCATCCAATACACACTCAATAAACATTCCCTGAATCAGTGGTATTGGACCCAGTTAAAATAAAGGACAGTACTGGGCCACAGATGTTGTCTGTGCTATCATTCACTTATCTTAAAGATCAATTTCTCAATAACCAGAAGGTTGGAAAAAACATGAATGCGTCCTGTGTTACAGCTTACATTATGGTCTCAAAGAAATTAGTAGTCAATTCTTAAAAAAAACACACTTTTCAATTACCTCTTTATTTATTTATTTAGCTTTTTAGGGCCACACCTACGGCATCTGGAAGTTCCCAGGCTAGGAGTCAAATCTGAGCTTCAGCTGCTGGCCTACACCACTGCCGCAGCAACACAGGATCTAAGCCACATCTCTGATCCATGCCACTGCTCATGGTAACATCCACTCCTTAACCCACCTGAGCGAGGCCAGGGATCGAACCCACATCCTCATGGATACTAGTTGGGTTCTTAACCCACTTAGCCACAATGGTAACTCCCATAAACTAGCAGGTTTTTAACAAGTGGATAGTGGAGTAGCAAAGATAACAGCAAGGGAAAAATTATTTTTGCTATCAGTTTCTCCTTACGTCAACACATGGTCTACTTCATCAATACTGTAGTAGGTTCTGTATTTCCATTATTTATGATCTGAACATTATCTTGATACCTATGCCATTTTTGCTTGCAAGCATTATTTTCTGTACCTTTAAAAAAGTCACTGTTGTAAAAGCATGAAATAATTTTTTTTTTCCTGTCTTTTTAGGGCTGCATTCACAGGGAACCCCTAGTTCCCAGGCTAGGGGTTGAATCAAAGCTGCAGCTGCCGGCCTACACAAGGAATGCTGGATCCAGGGATCAAACCCGTGTCCTCATGGACACTTGTGAGGTTTGTCACCACTGAGCCACAAGGGAACTCCCCATGAAATAATATATTTTCTTTTCTTTCTTTTTTTTTTTTTTGTCTTTTTGCCTTTTCTGGGGCTGCTCCTGTGGCATATGGAGGTTCTCAGGCTAGGGATCTAATCGGAGCTATAGCCACCAGGCTACTCCAGAGCCACAGCAACGTGGGATCCGAGCTGTGTCTGTGATCTACACCACAGCTCACGACAACGCTGATCCTTAACCCACCGAGTAAGGCCAGGGATTGAACCCATAACTTCATGGTTCCTAGTCGGATTCGTTAACCACTGCGCCACAACGGGAACTCCCCCCATGAAATAATATTTTTAAAAAATTACTAAAACCCACTTCAGCTCAAAATTCTATGTAGGTAAAGTGTTTCTCTTTTCATGAAATTATCAAACCGCATATATAAAATATGAAGTAGAAGATGAATCTGACTGTTTCTGAATCTAAACTACTACTGGGGAGCTCTCTTGTGGCATGGCGAGTTAAAGATTCAGCGCTGTCACTGCAGTGTCGCAGGATTGATCCCTGACCTGGGAACTTCCACGGGCAACAGGTGCAGTCAAAAAACAAAAACAAAAACAAAAACAAAAAAAGGAGTTCCCGTCGTGGCTCAGTGGTTAAAGAATCCAACTAGGAACCATGAGGTTGTGGGTTCGATCCCTGGCCTTGCTCAGTGGGTTAACGATCCAGCGTTGCCGAGAGCTGTGGTGTAGGTTTGCAGAAGCGGCTCGGATCCCTCGTTGCTATGGCTCTGGTGTAAGCCAGTGGCTACAGCTCCGATTAGACTCCTAGCCTGGGAACCTCCATATGCCGCGGGAGCGGCCCAAGAAATAGCAAAAAGACAAAAAAAAAAAAAAAAAAATTACTGGGAATTCTATAATCTCAAAAGAGACTATTACATGAAACACTGTTATGTGAAAAGATTACAGAACATTTTGTCTAGTGTAACTCATTTTTGTTAAAAAAAAAAAAAAAAAAATTTGTACAGGAGATCCTGTGGTGGCTCAGCAGGTTAAGAATCCAACTAGTATCCATGAGGATGGCAGGTTAGATCTCCAGCCTCTCTCAAAGGGTTAAGGATCTGGCTTTGCTGTGGCTGTGGTATAGGCTGGTGGCCACAGCTCCAATTCGACCCGTAGCCCAGAACTTCCAAATGCTGCTGTTGAGGCCCTAAAAAAATCTGTATACACATGAAAGCTTTGGGGGAAAAAAATGGACTCTTTTAAATTGTAGGATTACATTTGATATCTTCTTTTTTTTTTTTTTTTGGTCTTTTGAAGGCTGCATCTGAGACATATGGAGGTTCCCAGGCTAGGGGTCCAATCAGAGCTGTAGCCACCAGCCTACTCGAGAGCCACAGCAATGCCAGATCTGAGCCTCATCTGCGACCTACACCACAGCTCACAGAAACGCCAGATCCTTAACCCACCCACTGAGCAAAGCCAGGGATCAAACTCGCAACCTCATGGTTCCTAGTCAGATTCACTTGTGCCACGGTGGGAATTCCTGGTATCTTCTTTTTACCTTTAAAAAGTAGTCTGCATGAAGACTATAATTAGAAAAAATTTTTGAGGGGAGGAAAAAATTTTCATCAATTGGTTTATTCAATGGTGGATACCCTTGCAATTCCTTTCGACATACTTGTCCTTACACAAATGACGTCTAAGTAGGTAGAGTAGGTCGAGGCTGTATGCAGATAGCACTGGCACATTCCCAAAAGAGCCTCAAATATATGAACTTTTTAGATTAAATAAGAATAAGCATCTTTTCTTCTTTTATGAAATAAAATTTGGATTTCAGACACAGGTCATCTGTCAATGAATATGTTAAAAGAGAGTTCAAGACATTAACATAACTTTCAACGTACCCTCTGCAAATAGACCAAGAAAGAAAATACAAAATTAAAATAGTGGAGAATGACAGTTGTTTTTAACCAAAGATTAACCCCAAAACATGAACTTACAATGTCGGCTATAATAAAAGTATACCTTAGAAAAGGCCTGCTATTTTTACAAGTTCAATGGAACCTACATTTGTTCTTTCACCTAGAACAAGTTCACCTGCATGATAAGAATCATCTAAGTTCACCTTTTCATAAATGCCATACTTGAAAAACAGCCTAAAACTAAGCTTACATAACAAATTTAAAACAAAATCATGATTATGGCCATTATAGTAGCCAAATAAACTTTAATTCACTATTAAACTACACATTAGTCTATAACCTTTCTAGTGGAATGACTAACAAAACTTGAGTTGCAGTAATTATGGTTTGACTTCAACTTTTCTTCTTTAGTCACTTTAAGCATGCTCCATGGAACACAACTCAAAGTTAACCATCAGGCAGGAGAAAAGAGCTAAGAACTTTTAGTTACTTCCAACGCTTTTGTATCATTTAAACTTTATAGCACAAATATTACTTTTATGATTAAGAAATTAAGAAAATTAAGAAAAAACTAAATAAACCTTCAGCTATGCACAAAAGCAGCCTATTAGTCAAAATAAACAATTACCGAAAATCTGACAGGGCAAGAGTCTTTCCTATATTTAAGAAAATAGCCAAGCAACTTTTTAAAAACTCTCCCTTTGAGTTCCTGTCGTGGCGCAGTGGTTAACTAGAAACCGTTCGGTTGCAGGTTTGATCCGTGGCCTTGCTCAGTGGGTTAAGGATCCGGCGTTGCCGTGAGCTGTGGTGTAGGTCCCAGATGCGGCTTGGATCCCGTGTTGCTGTGGCTCTGGTGTAGGCCGGCGGCTACAGCTCCAATTAGACCCCTAGCCTGGGAACCTCCATATGCCACGGAAAGCGGCCCTAGAAAAGGCAAAAAGACTAAATAAATAAATAAATAAAAATAAAAACTCTCCCTATACCTGACCCTGAAAACTACATTTAAAAATATTTAGAGATAATAGATTAGTTTTCTAGATTCCATTTTAGCTCAGTTTAGAACACTGTTCCAAAAATCCAAAGCTGCAATTCAGAAAATGAAGAAAAGTTTTGTTGTTCTGAAGGAAGTGGTAAGCCATACAAGAGGACAAAAGAGTAAACGGTCTTAAAACATATATAACAGCAAATGTTTCCTGGAAAACACACCAAGGAGGAGATGTAAGTGTCCACTACCTCCTTACCTTTCAAGGCCTGCATGCGTTTTAAAGCTGTAAAGACCTTTATTTGAATTCAGGCTCCATCACACACTAGCCACAAGACCTTGCGGCAGGATACTATCACCATGAGGCTCTATTTCCTCACCTGCAAAAAGGTTCAATTAGCACCCTCTACCACCCAATTCGGCTCCGGTCAAGATTATAAGTATTGCCTCTAAACATTTAGCACTGTGTCTAGTACATGATAGGAGGACAGGAATTTGCAAGTATTATTTTTCCTTCCTTCCTCCAAACCAGGAGATAACTTGATGAAAAACTTGAAGAGCTATAGATAAAAACTTTGAAGCTATTCAGTCAAAGTTTCTGTACAAATGATGGGTGACAAAGTAACACAGGAGTTTACCAGTAAGATCTAAAGTAAAAGCACAGAAATTACCCGCTAACAGTTGTTAGTACTATGCTCACAACTCCCAAAGTCTAGCAACACATAAAACATAACAAGGTCTGCAGCAAACGTGCCTGCCTCTCCAGCAAGAGAAAGGCATTCTCTGCTTTATGTAAGTTCTTCTCACAGAAACACATCCATGACTTCTAAGGCCCCAAGTATAAATATTCAAGAATAATCATGAGGGTAGAAAAAACTGAGAATGGGAGTTCCCGTCGTGGCGCAGTGGTTAACGAATCCGACTAGGAACCATGAGGTTGCGGGTTCGATCCCTGCCCTTGCTCAGTGGGTTAACGATCCGGCGTTGCCATGAGCTGTGGTGTAGGTTGCAGACGCAGCTCGGATCCCACGTTGCTGTGGCTCTGGTGTAGGCCGGTGTCTACAGCTCCGATTCGACCCCTAGTCTGGGAACCTCCATATGCCGCGAGAGCGGCCCAAGAAAATGGCAAAAAGACAAAAAAAAAAAAAAAAAAAGAAAGAACTGAGAATGGATACAATAATTAACTTCAAGCCGAGAGAAGCTTTAAATATCAACCCAATACAAAATGTCAAGAAAGTCAAAGACCCATTCATAATACAAGCCCTCACAAGCCCTTCTTAACATTTTAAAAAAGACCTCTCCAATCATGAATTTTAGACATAACTGACCACAAAAATGCTAGTTGCCTAATTAACTGGCTTAAATTTTAAATGCCTTCAAGTTAACCACACATAGTAAACTGGGAACAGCATACTTGAACTATAAAGTCACAGGCCCTTGAGTTAAAATTCCAATTCTACTGCTTAATCTGAATGCCCTTGGGCAAGCCATTTGGCTTTTCTCTGCCTCTGACTCCTGTAAAATTAGGACACTGTTTCTTATGGGATTATGGGCAGTAATATACATAGGTAAAATTTCTGACTGTAGTGGTAATTCAAATTGACAACCTTATCCTAAGATAAGGTTCTGGAGAGTCCTCTTCAGTGATCAGTTCCTCTCCAGCTAAATCAACATAACTATAACTTTCCAATAATAACAGAAATCCTAGGCTCCTCCAAATCTTCTGAACTATTATGCCATCCTATTCTTTAAAAGTATCACAATATTGGAGTTCCCGTCATGGCTCAGCGGAAACCAATCCAAATGAGAACCATGAGGTTGAGGGTTCGATCCGTGGCCTCACTCAGTGGGTTAAGTATCCGACATTGCTGTGAGCTATGGTGTAGGTCGAAGCTACAGCTCGGATCCCGTGTTGCTGTGGCATAGGCTAGCAGCAACAGCTCTGATGCCACCCCAGCCTGGGAACCTTCATATGCCACGGGTGCAGCCCTAAAAGGACAAAAAAGACAAAAAATAAAAATTAAATAAATACACAATATTTGATTTGTGTTAACACTATTAAATTGACAATGCTTGTTAGAGCTTCAATCATCTTAACTATTTGGACTCTAGAAGCAGAGTCCATGTTTTATAATTAAAAAATAAAATCCCCTCAACCCCTAGCAGAGTCTGATGACAGAAGAAAGAAATGCCTGACTGTTTTCTTTACCAAGTTTTTTTCCAGGGAAATCAGACTGTGTGTGTGTGTGTGTGTACACATACACATTCATTGGAAGACTTAAAAAAATCAGTACTGAAAAAAATTTTTAAATAGACAAGGTCAGAGATCAATGTGCGATGATTAAATGTGTAAGAAAACTTTAAAAATTGAAACCACCTGCTATTTACATATATTCTAATATCCCTTACTGGAATACACATGTCAAATAACACCTGCACAGCACTGTTCAGTTTACTCTTGAGATTCAGAGGGTTATGAACCCAACACTAGTATCCATAAGAATACAGGCTTGATCCCTGCCTCGCTCAGTGGGTTAAGGATCCAGTGTTGCCATGAGCTGAAGGAAGATGTGGCTCTGATCTGGTGTTGCTATGGCTGTGGCTGGCAGCTGCAGCTCCAATTTGACCCCTAGCCTGGGAACTTCCATATGCCACTGCTGCAGCCCTAAAAAAAAAAAAAAGAAAGAAATGAAATGAAAAAAAAAAAAAACCAAAACAGGCTCAAAAGGGAAAACGACTTATGTAAAGCGCTGGTCTGAACTGACAACCGCTTTTTTTTTTTAATTTCTCACCACATTCCCTCAGTGATATATTTTATATACTCAGATGATTAAAAAGTCAGTAAATATGTTAAATCTTACATATAAAATCTAGCAGAATGAATCAAACCATCTATGAACGAGCACACAGAACCTGACTAAATATAAAGAAAAGTGTGATTCATTGCTTAAATTAACTTAGAATATTCGTCTTAGTAGAGAATAAGTTAGCTCAGCTCAAAAGAGCACGGTAAATTTTGGAGTTCAGAATTCATTAGCTTTAATAAGTGATAAACCCAACTGCTCTTCATGAGGACAGATGCCAGCCATCAACCTACAAATTAAGCAGTAAATAATTATCCACAGTGTAAGTTGACAAAGTTGTTTCAAATGTCCTTTTATAAATCTAGCTATTCCATCTAATTCGCTTAAGACTATATGTTACATTTAGCTAGTTTATCCTAACTACATCCATATGAATTTTAAGGTAGTAAAGATACCGAAGAGATGGTTTATTGTTCTTAATGTGAACACTAACGTTCTATAAACTGAATGTCTGTTTCAAAAATCTTGAAAACACCTTATATATTAGTAACTTAATGAGAAACCAAAAGTTAAGCATCAAAAAAAAAAAAAAGACTTCCTATCATGGCTCAGCGGTTAATGAATCTGACTAGCATCCATGAGGATGTAGGTTTGATCCCTGGCCTTGCTCAGTGGGTTAAGGCCATTGCTGTGAGCTGTGGTGTAGGTTGCAGATGTGCCTTGGATCCCGAGTTGCTGTGGCTGTAGCACAGTCTGGCAACTACATCTCAGATTCAACCTCTAGCCTGGGAACCTCCATATGTCGCAGGTTCGGCCCTAAAAAGAAAAAAAAAAAAAAAAAAAAAAAAAAAAGTTCCAGTTGTGGCTCAGCAGGTTAAGGACCCAACCTTGTCTCTGTGAGGATGTGGGTTCAATCCCTGGCCTCATTTAGTGGGTTAAAGACCTGGCTTATAAGCTGCAGCATAGGTCACAGATGTGGCTTGGATCCAGTAGTGCTATGGCTGTGGCATGGGCCTCAGCTGCAGCTCCAGTTAAACCCCTGGCCTGGGAACGTCCACATGCCACAGGTGTGACCATAAAAAGAAAAAAAAAAAAAAAGAAGAAGAAGAAAAGCACAGACTAGGTCATCATCAAAATAAAGCTAGGCCCAAACAAATCTCACATTTCAAAACTAGTAAGTTCAGGATACCAGATTTAAAATTAAACTCTGTCACTCTTGGGTTTCCACAGTTCAAAAGAATGGTAGTAAACATTGTCTTTTATGTTTTCAATCTTCTTAATCGGGCATTCTTAACTTGAGGTTAATGAATAGGCTCAGGCAATGTGAACAGCTTGCCACTTTATGTGAAATGTTATGAGTATGTATACGCATAAGGACAGACCCACAGGGTTCATCAAGTGCTCCTAGGAGTACAGAACCATATATGGGTTAAAAACTAACTTAAATCAAGTTACTGGAAAATATCTATGGGCAGAGTAGAAAAGTCAAAGAATAATTCCGCTTAACTACTACTGTTAGTCAAAGAAAATACATTCAGACAAATTAAATCCATCACCATTCTTGGAAAACTTCAACTATATAACTCAATTTCATTTGTTAAAAAAAAAAAGCTCACTAGTTTGAAGTGTAGACTGCATAAAATGCCCTATATAAAGACCCTGGCTACATGGCAGGCACACAGAGTAAGCACTCATTAAATAGTAGCTATTACTATTACAAAGATAATGCTTCCAGGAGTTCCTGCTGTGGCACACGGGATGAGCAGCGTCTCTACAGTGCCAGGACACAGGTTCGATCCCTGGCCAAGTACAGTGGATTAAAGGATCTGGCAGTGCTGCAGTTTCAGCATAAGGTGCAACTTGGGCTCAGATCTGATCCCTTGCCCAAGAACTCCATATGCTGTGGAGAGGCCAAAAATGGAGGAAAAAAAAAAAAGATAGTGTTTCCAAAGAGTGGAACCCCTTGTAAGCAAAGATAACACTATCTGTCAGAATTAGGCATCTATAAATATGGAACAGAGTAAACTTAACTAGAACCTATCAACGACCTTAGATTTAACAAAGCAGGATGTTCTGACCAACCATGCCATCAGTCACAAAAGGACCAAGGAATATTTCATTTCCTACTTATCCTTGTACCTTCTTTCTTCACATGTTTAAGTTAGTCAACAAACCAACAAACACCTGTTCTCTGGCTCCCTAAGGCCTCTAAACTATGTTTTTTCACCAAATATCATGACACCATTAACCTTTTATAATCTGAAACACAGGGTGATTCCAAAGAAAAGCCAAGAGCTCGGTTTTCTTCCCTAAATTCTATTCCAGACATCAAAGAAGCAATCTCAGCCCCACCTTCTACAGGAAAACAGTGGAATAGTCTGACTGCTCTCCACTCCCTGTAAGATTAAAAAAAAAAAAAAAAAAAAAAAAAAAAAAGGCGGGCATTTTGCCTAAATCTCTTACTAAACCTCTAAAATGAAGTTTAGACAAAGAGTGGTAAAAAGCCGATAAGCTACACATCTAAAGTATCTCAGGCACTGGCATCCTACACCCATTTTAGGTTTCTCTTCATCTTAAAAACACTCAAGTATTTTTTAGCAAATCTTTAAAAATCTCAAAATCTTGAAAAGTATTTTACTTAACCCCATTTTCATACATTAGGAAAAAGACAAGAGTATAGAACATTACCAAAAGGACGCTATTCTTAATTATCAAAAATGAAACAATCATCACAACTGCAAACAGTAAAACAGCATATCATACAGTCAATTGCATACTGCGTATGCATATTGAAATATGCACACAGTCAATATGCAGTGTATGTACAACTATATGTATACATACAATATGTACGTACTATCAAAGATGAAACTTGACTATCACAACTGCAAAGAGTAAAACAGCATATTATACAGTCAACTGTATAACTGCATATTATTCAATCAAAAGTTGCCAAGGAGAGAAAACACATATACACACACAGTCAAAGGACTGCTGATACGGTATGAATCTAACAAAGATACTAGCACATAGGAAAATCACTAAGATTGCGTCTTTAAAAAAAAAAGGCTGAAATCTCAAAGAAATAAAATTACTTATCAACTAATGGAGAAAATAAAAATCATAAAAAAATCAACTAATGGAAAAAATAAAAATGATTAAAAAAAAACTACTCAGAAAGCTAAACTCTCTTTAAAAGTCAACTGAAGAGTTGGCAAGAGAACACTTGATTCTGAAGATCTTCCATCTTTAAGGAAAAAAAAACCCCAAATACCCACCCTTGAATATGTAAGAAACTATCAACACTCTACACTTTAATTACAATGAAAAGGACAAATAAATGCAAAATTTCATCTTCTTTAAATGATCCTACAAGATCATTCATTCACACAAAACTCTTAAGAGTCTATTTAGCTGAAAGTCTATATAGCTACGGGTAACATATTACCCAAAGAATTACATCTGTTGGTTCTCTACAGACATTAAATAATCATATTCTGAATAGTGAGAATACTTCTTCAAACTTTTCTGAATTTTTAAAATCACTACCTATACCACCAAGCCATCAAGACAACCAACAAAAAGAATAACCTATTTTTAGTAGATTTCTGCTTCTTTTCTAATTTAAAAAAAAATTCTAACTAAAAATAGTGTAAAAGGCAGTAACAATACACTTATTAATGAAATTACATTCTGTCAGACAGATAACAAAACTGATTAACTTCTTACTTTCAAACCCTTAAGTTAAAAGACAGATTTATCAAAAGCGCAGTGCTGGGGGGGAAAAAAAGCTAAATGTTCCTTGAATCTACTGTAACAGAAAACAAAGTTTAAGAGACTAAAACTTAAGCCATGATATTTAAAAGAGTTAAAAACAAGGTTACTTTTAAAATTTTATTTATTTATTTATTTATTTTTTTGGTCTTTCGTCTTTTGAGGGCTGCACCCACGGCATATGGAGGTTCCCAGGATAGAGGTCTAATCGGAGCTGTAGCCACTAGCCTACACCACAGCCACAGCAACACCAGTTGGGAACCGCATCTGCAATCTACACCACAGCTCAAGGCAACACTGGACCCTTAATCCACTGAGCGAGGCCAGGGATTGAACCCACAACCTCATGGTTCCTAGTCAGATTTGTTTCCACTGCACCATGATGGGAACTCCCAAGGTTAATTTTTTTAATGAAATTTTTCTGCATTAAACTATTTTATCCAAGTAGACCACTACATATATTCTTCTTACTGTAGTTAACTGGTATATTCATGATAGATACACATACTTTATTCTCAACACATTCCTCACAGATGAAGCAGCCAAAATGATTTTCTTGACACTAAAAAAAAAATCCACTAGAAGCTAATGGATTAGGAAAAATGTCTCTGGTATGAGAATCATGTTAAATATTTTTTAACCAGGGTGCCACAATAATCACTGCCTGCTTTGCCACCTCACTCAGAAAAATCAAAATCTTTCTTCAAATCTCCAGGGGAAAAAAAAAAGTCCTGATCCTTTTTATCTATTTTTTTCCTACCACTTCAGATTCCACATCCAGTTGTATTCTGTTTTTGTTTGTAGTACCTGAAGTTCAAATGAGTCAGTCATTACCTTAATTTCTACTATAAAAATAACGAAGGGTCACCATTTCTCCCAAATCAGCCAAATAACATGGAAAGTAGTCAGAGAAAGCTTAAAATTTAATCACTAATTGATGTATTTCTTATTCTCCTTACTACTAAACCAAAGATTACAACTTAAAGATCATAACATAAAAGCATTCAGAAATAAAACTACCAAGAGGTAATATATTTCATACCTATATACATCTAAAATCCTGTTCATACTAAGAAAACTAAACTTTTTCTTTTATCAAGAACTCATTTTCATTACCAAATTGAACAGCACTCATAAAGCAGATTTTAAAAGTTTCTAAAAGGATAAATAAATAGATGATGAACCAAAACAAAGAATATTTAGGTTGCACCTTTAAACATTATTACCTGGTATACTATTCTTTCATATTTGCATATATATAAAGTGCATGCTATAGCATACATTATAATGTACTATACTGTACCCGATATGCCATAAATAGCCATAAATATTAGCTATTAGGATAACATTGTGGAATCATGAAAGGCACTCATCCATTAAAAGTTTTAACTTAAGAAAAAAACATGATTTTAAAGTTTAGCACAAGGCTTAAAAGCAAATGGACTTGTATTTGGGTGATTAAACTCTAAGAATTTCTTTTTCTCTATTTTGCAATTTTTCTCTAATTACTTTTACGACGGTAACAAACTCTGTATTATATTAAAGACAAAAAGAAGAAACCACTTGAGTCAGATTGCTAAAAATCTACTTGCTAGTTGCTCTTGTGACCTTGCATAATAAAACACCACCTCCTCTCACCCTGCCACTAGTGCTTTTTCAAAGGTTTTCCCAAACTCTTAAGTGATTTTACTAGAAACTGTCTAGAATATAAATACAGTAGCCCACGTACTGGCATCCTCAATGCCATAAAAATATAAAAATTTCTGGGTTTGATTCTGTTGCGGCCATTAATCTAGAGTCCTCTAAAGAAAGAATGGTTTAGCACCGTATTTACTTAAGAATAACTATTCTTGCTATTTAACCATCGTTCTTTCTTCTTCCCCCTTGAACAATCCTCCTTATTCCCTCCTGCTTCTCCAAATCTATTGCTAATAATTCCTTTACTGGTTTGTTTTCTATAAAGTCTTCCTGAACCCTACTAGCCAAACATAACCCTACACTATTCTTTAAAATCTTGTTGTTCCAACCCATGCCACACATCTGGAACTTGCCATTTCTTCTGGTATTTAACATATATAAAATCTATCTTTTATATTCCATTATAAATTCCTTGAGGATAAGGATTACATTCCTAAATACTGGCACCACGGGAATGCCTTACATGATAATGATGTATATCACCCAGAGTGCTGTTACAATTTACCAAATTCTTTTACACATACTTGAGCCTCACAGCTACCCTGATAGAAATAATCACTATTGTCCTATTTTACAAAAGGGGAAACAGAATGATTCACAGTCTAAATCATTTGTCAGGGTTCTGTTCAGTTAATCCTCAAAACCTATTTACAGTACTAAACATAAGTAGCAAATACAAGAAACTTCCTGAATAGAAGACGAACTTCCATAAAATGGAAAATCCATGTACTTTATTGTTGCCAGGAAAACTAGTTAGGAACCTCAAGTTCAACTCTGCCCAACTATGCAAAACCAACTTTCTCCTTGGAGCCCTTAATAGGAAAGTGCCGACAGAGCAAATATGACACTATCAGAACACTATCCTCAACGTCTTAAAGTATACAAAGTTTTAATAAATTACTATGGCTTCTGTTTAGTACAAAAAAAGGGATATTTCAGCATCAAACCACAGTATTACAAAACTTGAAGTCAGAATGCATTTTGCAAGAGCCATGTGACACACACATGACAGTCAGCTAAACTGATGGGTGGACCTTTTTAGGGGAAAAGTTTAGCAGTAATTGACCGAAGAAGAAAATAAACTCAACATTTAGGACAAATACTGGGTTTTGCTTTAAAATAATTCTCCCCTCCCCCAAAGCCCTCTGACACTGAAGAGGAATAACAAATCTCCCCCAATTATTCATTAATGTACATATGCAAAATGTAGAAGGTTTTTTTTTTAGGGCCATTAATGAGAGCCCAATAAAGTCTTCCCAAGGAAAGTGAACACACCAGTTCCCAGAAAAGGTGCCAGGTGTGTCACATCTGCTGTGGCGACTTTTTGAGTAAGCAAGAAAAAGAAATGCATTAACTTTTCATGACATGTCATGGAACCTCATTCCCTATTTGCAAGCATTCAAGTAGGTAATCCAAAACCTACAGATCATAGGGCCCATTCGTTTCCCTTTCAACTTGGCAGAAAATTAAAATTCCCTTTAATTTGGTACCAACCAAAGATATCCCTAGGTTTTAGTGCTCCTGTTCTGTTTTTCTCTTGACCTATACAAGACAAAATGACTTCAGTGTCCTCTAAAAAAATTTCTCACAAATGCCAGGTTTTTAGGAAGGCAATGACCCGAGGAGTTGGTAAAGAACTCCAAGAAATAACTAAAAAAGAACTAAAAATTTTATATCGATTTTCACCATCTACTCATTCCCCTCAATCCCACGCAGTCCTGAAAAGCATCCATATTACCTGCAACCTGACGGGGAAGGTAGAAGTGAGAGCCAACAAGCTCAAGATTTACAAGTAAAGCTGGTTTCCACCCCGACGGTTCTGACAGCTCCGCAGGATGCGGGCGCAGGGTCTGACAGTGCCCTCTAGGAGAGTTCTCCCACCCATCTCCTCCCCTCAAAAACAAGTCCTCCTTCACAAACCACTGCTTCCAAAAGAAGCTACCCCTTCCCAACCCACCACCAACTCCCCAACGCCCCAACCCCCTTAACAGACTGTTCCTCCGCACCGACCTGGCACTCAGGCCCTCCAACCAGACTGGGTCCAGGCCAGGGCCGCTTACCCCTCCGGCCCGACCCCTCCCCCCGACCGCCCCTCCTCCGTCAAACAATGGGGCCCGACTCCCCGCCGCTAACCTGTCCTGCCCCATCACCTTCCCCTCATCCTGGCCAAGGCCCTCACTCTCCTCGCCCCCCCTAAGCTTTCCCGAGCTGGCCCACGGACACAGCCAACCGGTGCTCTCCTGCACTCACTATTCGGGATTCATGCTGGACATGTCACTGCAGCTGCTGCCGCCGCCGCCACCACCGCCGCCCTTGCTGCTGCAGCCGCCGCCCTGACTCTCCGCGCCACGGGTAGTCGAAGGAGAGGAATGAGATAGGCTGTTCCGGGAGAGCAAACGTCTTCCCCCCACTCCGTCCCCTTAGAACACAATCAGCAGCAGCCACCACTCAGCTGTCGCTTCCACCCAAAATGGCCGCCGGCGAACCAGGAAATAGGAAAGCCTTAGACCGAGGGGCCTTTACACAGCCCAAAGGGCGGCCGCACCGCGTGGCATGCCGGGAAAGAGAGTTGCAAGCTCGGCAGCAGGCGCTGGGGAACGACAATGCGGTGTCGCGATCCGGACTCAGCTTCCCGCCAAGCCCCGCGCCTCTGGGGCATGCGTATTTGAGGGGTTGTCGCCCGCCCCATGCCCCCCTATCTTACTCCCCCCCGCTCCGCCCCTCCCTTCTCCCCTCCCCGCTGACTCGCTGGCTAGGACTTCGCTCGGACTCCCCCTAGCGGATTGGCTAAGGCCAAGAGGCCCTGGTGATGTCATCAGTGAGACGTGGCAGCCGGGCGAGTCAGCGCCCCACGGGGGAGGGGGAGGGGAGGGACAGAGGGCGGTGCCGGCCGCTGGCGGAAGAGGGGGGTGGGGAACAGGGCACCCGGAGGGTGGGGAGAGAGGTTGCACAGAATCCAAGGGGTAGCTCGAGTGCCGAGGCGCAGGGAAGGGGACAGTGGGGTTTTGAAGGACGCACCTGGCCGGTGCTACTTCCTGTGCGCCTTATGCTGGCCTGACCAGCTTGAGCCTTGAGCTTCCCTGCTGGTCCCAGGGCGTCCGCTCTAAGCATGGAAGAAGAGTCGAGGGGCCTCCACGGAAAACTTTGGGTCTCTGGAAAACACGAAGCCGTACTTTAAGTTCTCTTCCTCTCTCATGCAGCTCCACTGGGTCTGGTCATCGTCCAGTGTTGGCTACAGGCACTACCATTTTCTTACCATTCTCTTTCCAGCCCTACTCTGATCACCTCAGCCTGGATATTGCAGCACACTTGGCCGAGTGGACTATCTGCCTCTGTCTCTTCTCTGCCCTGGGCCGTTTTGCACCTATAACCAGATTTCACTTGCTGAAGTAACGTTTCCATCATTACCCACACGCCTCTCAGTGCCCCCACATTGTGTGGACCGGACACAACCTGGAGCCAGACAAAAATTCGTGATCTTTCTGCCCTGGCTCCAGCCTTTGGATTGAATTGTACTTGTTTTTAGTTATTTCATTCTGAGCCATTCTACAAGATTGGAAATTAATAACCGATAGTGCAGATCATCACTATATAATGCCTGGAAACTCCAGGAATAATAGTAACAAATTTTTTAAAAACCTTATGGTCTTAACAGCTCTCTTTAATTAGCTCAGGGATTCAAAACTCCACTAAACTTTAACACATTATCTCGGGTTACTTAATTACAAAGGGCATAGTATAATACATTGTCCAAAGTTTATCTTCCAACTTGTCCTAAGAACCAAGAAAATTATCTCCAAAGATTGATTGCAAAATTCCCATGACACCAAAATATGGAAAGAAGACAGTTCTTTTTTCTACCCACTTACTAACTATATGCCTTAAGGGACAAATTCCAGCATGTGCCTTAGTTGACAACCTCATCAAATAGTACACTAGAATTCCTGCTCATCATGTTGGCTTCCGAAATGAACATGGTCACCATTTCAAGAGAAGTACCCTGAGCAGATCAATGACAGACATCAAAAAGCGCATTATCCTGGACTCTTGTTCCTTTCTGCTTATTGTGATTTCACCGAAGGAAAAACTCAGAAAATCTGTGAAGAGTTCATCCTGAGCCAAAGATAAAAATTTTCACCTGTTCCTCTCCTTGGAAGTATATATACCCCTATAGTTCCTTTAGTTATTTATTTCCTTTCCCAACAAATAACTAGTAACTTTTAACCTAAGTAATGGAGTAACTGTAAGAATTGAATACAACATTATAGGAGTTCCCTGCCGGCTCTGGTCACTGTTGTGGCTGGGGCTTGATCCCTGGCCTGGAAACTTCAGAATGCCATGGGCGCGCGCGCGGGGGGGGGAAGACAACAAAAAAAGCAGCCAAATAAAACGTATAGTACAATGAATTTGGGGGCACTTTGTAAATGGTAATTACCTTTCTCCTTGAAAGTCTCCAGTGGACCTACTGTATACTAAAGACAGAATGTCTCATATCGTGGTTGTGGGATTGTAATATGCAAGCAGGGAGTATTAGATGGTTTTTTAACTTGGGAGTGGTGGGTGGTTTTTTTGCCACCTCTACTTCACCATATATGCCATTTACATTCAGACTTCCTTCCCCAAAAAAGTGACAGTTTAAGACTTCCTTCCCCCCAAAAAAGTATATTTTATATTCAGTATTTAAGAGTAGCTGCTTTTATAATTAAGATTAATAACTCAGAATAATTTATTAAAGTAGCATGAGAGCTGTTGATTGCCCCTCATTAAATCAGAACTCTCCTAGGGCTATTTGTCCATTCATTCTTTGGCTCATTCTTTTCTTTCTTTCTTCCTTCCTTTCTTCCTCCTTTCTTCCTTCCTTTCCTCCTTCTTTGTTTTCTCTTACTTTGTTTTCCCTTTTCTTTTTTTAAATATTTATAACCTGTCATGTAATAAATGTGTTGGGACCATGAGGAATACAAAGGTGTGTGATTACAGCTCTCTGCAAGAAAACAACCTCTTGAGAGAAAGATGTGTACACAAACAAAACTGAGAAGGGGAATATGTAAAAATACATTTAAATAATAGGAGGTGTATGGGACAGAAATCAGTGAAAGTGATTGCCAGAAACTAGAAATGCAGGAGGGAACTGCCTACAAGGAGACACAAGGGAACTTTTGGGTCTGATGGAGATACTCTATTACTTCATTGTGGTGATAGTTACACAACTGTATATGCTTGTCAAAAGTCATAGAACTATACACCTGAAAGGGGTGAATTTAGTAGTATATAAATTATACCTCAATTAAAAACCTGACCTTCAAAAATGATACGTGTGGAAGGAGGGAAACAATTCCAACTCAAACTATTAGCAATATTTTCATGAAGGAGGTGGTATTTGAATTAGGCCTTGAAAAAGAATAAAATGTTGATCATTGGCAGAAATGGGGAAGATGGAGCCATTTATTCTAGAATGACAAAAGAAAAGTGACACAAAGGTGACCTACAAATGTGAAGATACACATGTGTTTAGAGAATGGTGATTATAGGTCCCATTGGAGGTGGGAGACAATTTGGTTAAGATGAGGTCATGGGGAGCCCCAAACACCTGCGAAGGTGATTCAACATTATTCACTTGATAGTAGCAAGACCAGAATGTTTCCAGGAAGGAAGAAGTGAAGTGATCGGCTCAGTATTCTAAAGGGATCACTTTGGAGTTCTGTGGAGACTGAAGTGGGGAGGTGAGTTACAAGGTAATCAGATTCATTTAGGCAGGAGATGATGTGTTCTGACCAAGGGCAGTTGCATCTAGAATGGAAAGGCAGGGAGATTCCAGAGAGGAAGAGATAGAATCTGAAGGTGTAAGGGAAGGGAGGGGCTGAGAGTGACCTAGAGATAATCCAGTTGACCTCCCAACTTGGGAACAAGGCCCCAACCAAGTCAGAGAACAAGGGAAGAGGGGCTTGGAGTCGGGAGGAGAAGGAGGAAAATAGGCAGTGCTATGGTCTGAGGTCAGGGTTAAAGCTGCCCTGGTGTAGAAGTAACAGACCTACCAGAAATTGTTCTCCTTCTGAATTA
Organism: Sus scrofa; assembly: GCF_054392235.1. NCBI lineage: Eukaryota > Metazoa > Chordata > Mammalia > Artiodactyla > Suidae > Sus > Sus scrofa. The sequence continues at coordinate 89,010,238 of NC_139385.1, read as the reverse complement.
GCACGCACGTGCACGAACACACACACACACACACACACACACACACACACGACTGCCAAAGGCAGACACTAGTTAAAGGGCTAAGGATAGATTTTATTCAGTAATAACTGCTGTAATGGGGAAGAGGGCTGAGTGTCAACTGCACTCCGCAGTTGTTGAAACAAGAGATGGGCTTTTCTTGGCAGGTTGGAGCAGGGAGTGAAGTAGAAAAGAGTAGCTTTTATTGCTTTGCCAGGCAGAGGAGGCCACAGCAGGCTAATGACCTAAAGACTGTGTGCTCCAAAAGATGGGCTTTTTAAAAGCTGGAGTGTGCTAAGGAAAAGGCATTGAGGAGTGATGAGGGGGCTGGCCCATGTAGCTAGGCCATCGTGGTTAATTGGCACATATCCAGAAGACCATATCTAATATTGATTTCCAATACTGTGTTGGTTTCAGGTGTACAAGATAGTGATTCAATATTTTTGCAGACTACATTTCATTATAGGTTATTATTAGATAACGGGTATAATTCCCTGTGCTGCATAATATATCCTTCTTATCTATTTTATATATAGTAATTTATAACTATGATTCCCATACCCTTAATTTTTCTCTCCCTACTTCCCTCTTCTCTTCCTCAAACCACAAGTTTATTTTCTATATCTCTGAGTCTGTTTCTGATTTGCATATATATTCATTTGTATTATTTTTAGAGTCTACATATAAGTGATATAGTAGTTGTCTTTATCTGCCTGATTTATTTCACTAAGTATAATATTCTTTAGGTCCATCCACATTGCTACAAATGGCAGTATTTCATTCTTTTTATGACTAATGCTCCATTTTACATTTTACATAATTCCATATATATATGTATATTCCATTATATATTTTCCATATGTATATATTCCATTATATACATATTCCATGTATATAATGGAATTCCACTCTATGTATTCCATTATATATATAATGAAATTCCACTCTCTATGTATATATATATGTTTGTCTTGGCTATTGAAAATAGTGCTTCTACAAACATTGTGGTTCATGTATCTTTTGGGGCTTTTTCTGTCTTTTTTAGGGCTGCATCTGCAACACATGGAAGTTCCCAAGATAGAAGGCTAGGATTCAAATTGAAGCTGTAGCTGCCAGCATATGCCACAGCCACAGCAATGCAGGATCCGAGCTGCTTCTGCCACCTACACCACAGCTCATGGCAGTGCCAGATCCTTAACCCACTGAGCGAGGCCAGGGATTAAATCTGCGTCCTCGTGGATACCAATTGCATTCGTTACTGCTGATTCACAACAGGAACCCCCACCTGTATCTTTTTGAATTGATGTTTTCATTTTTTTTTTTTTTTTGGATACATACCTAGAAGTGGAATTGCTGGAGTATATGGTAGTTCTAGTTTTAGTTTTTTTAAGGAAACTCCATACTGTTTTCCATAGTGGTTATACCAATTTACATTCCCACCAATAGTGTAGAAGGGTTTCCTTTTCTCCAACATTTGTTATTATTATTATTATTATTATTTGGCCACACCCTTGGTATGCAGAAGCTCCAGGGCCGGGGATCAAACCCAAGCTACAGCAGTGACAACATTGAATCCTTAACTGCTAGGCTACCATGGAGTTCCAGTTTGTAGACTTTTTGATGATAACCATTCTAACAGGTGAGAGGAGATACCTCACTGTGGTTTTGATGTCTCTAATAATTAGCAATGTTGAGCATCTTTTCATGTGCCTGTTTGCTGTCTGTATGTCTTCTTTGGAAAAAATGTCTTTTCAAGTCTTCCCTCCCCCTCACCGCTTTTTTTAAGGGCTGCACCCACAGCATATGAAAGTTCCCAAGCCAGGGGTCAAATTGGAGCTGTAGCTGCCAGCATACACCACAACTCATGGCAACACTGGATCCTTAGCCCACTGAGCAAGGCCAAGAATGGAACACTAACACTCATCCTGATGGATACTAGTTGAGTTCGTTACTGCTGAGCCACAACAGGAACTCCCCTTCTACCCATTTTTTAATTTTTTTTTATATTGACTTGTATGAGCTTTTGTATATTTTCGATATTAACCCATTGCTGGTCACATCATTTGCAATATTCCATTCCATAGGTTATCTTTTTGGTTTTTGGTTTTTTTTTTCTTTCTATGGTTTCCTTTGCTGTGCAAAAGATTTTTAAGTTTAATTAGGCCCCTTTCGTTTATTTTTACTTTTCTTTTGTCTTAGGAGACTGAGCCAAGAAAATAGTGCTATGATTTATATCAAATAGAATTCTGCCTATGTTTTCTTCTAGAATTTTGTGGTTTCAAGTCTTATACTTAGATCTTTAATTCATTTTGAGTGTTTTTTCGTTTTTTGGGTTTTTTTGGCAGCATCCACAGCATGTGGAAATTTCTGGGCCAGCAATTGAACCTGTGCCACAGCCAGATCCTTAACACACTGCTCCACAGGGAATTTCCCATATTGAGTTTATTTTTATATAAGGTATGAGGTAATGTTCTTTTTTTTTTTTCTTTTTGTCCATGTCTGAGGCATGCCCACGTCAGAGACTAAACCCAAGCCACAGCAGCACCTGAGCCACAGCAGTGAAAACATCTGGTCTTTAACCCACTGAGCCAGAGAGGAACCCCTGGAATTAGAATCTCATTGTTGTACATGTTGCTGTCCAGTTTTCCCAGCACCACTTGCTGAAGAGACTGTCTTTCCTCCATTGTATATTCTTGCCACCTTTGTTGTAGATTAATTGACCATAAGTGCATGGTTTTATTTCTGGGCTCTCTATTCTGTTTCATTGATCTGTATGTCTATTTTTGTGCCACTACCTTACTGTTTTGATTACTGTAGTTTTGTAGTAGAGTCTAAGGTCTGGAAAGGTTATACCTCTAGCTTCATTCTTTTTTCTCATGATTACTTTGGCAATTTGGGATGTTTTGTGGTTTTGAATAAACTTTAGGTTTATTTGTTCCAGTTACGCGAAAAATGTCATGAGTATTTTGATAGAAATTGTTTTGGGCAGTGTGGCCATTTTAATAAAATTATTTCTTCTAATCCAAGAGCACAGGATATCTTTCCATTTCTTTGAATAATCTTCAATTTCTTTCATCAATGTTTTACAATTTTCAGAGTATAGGTCTTTCACCTCTTGGTTAAGTTTGTTCCTAGGTTTTCTGGGTTGGTTGTTTGTTTTTTGGCCACATCCAAGACATGCAGAAGTCCTCAAGCCAAGGGTCAAACCTGTGTCACAGCGGTAACCAGAGCCACAGCAATGACAATGCCAGATCCTTAACCTACTGAGTCACTGGGGAACTCCTGTGGGTTTTTTAAATGAGATTTTTAATGGGATTATTATTATTTTTTACTCTCTCTAGTATTTCATTATTAGTGTATATAAACACATCTCTGTATATTAATCTTGCATCCTGAGAACATGCTGAATTCATTTATTAGTTCTAATTGTTTTTGGGTGGAGACTGTAGGGTTCTCTCTATAGAGTATCATGTCATCTGCAAATATCAGTTTTATTACCTCCTCCCTTCCAATTTAGATACCTTTTATTTCTTTTTCTTTTCTGACTGCTGTGGCTAGGACTCCCAATACCATGTTAAATAGAAGCAACAAGACATCCTTGTCTTGTTCCTGAATTTAGTGGGAAGACTTTCATTTTTTCACTGCTGGCTGTGGGTTTGTCACAAATGGCCTTTATTATGTTGAGATATCGTCCCTCTATACCCACCTTGATGAGAGTTTTTTTAATCATGAATAGATGTTGAATTTTGCAGAAGACAAACTTTTTGCATGTTTATGACAGGAGGAAGTGGTGCAAGTTAGACCAAGGTGCCCAATGGTCTGGGAGTGAGTAAGAATTCTCTCTTTGAATGTTTGTCTTTCACAGAAATACAAAGCAGAAAAGGATTTGTAATTGCAAGCTTTCTAAAGTAACTTTTCTGTGAGGGGGTCTTGGGGTCTATCTGGCTATCACCAGGTTTGGACTGGGATAAACAGTAAATTCTCCAGGCAGCATTGAGCTTTCTTAGCCAGGCAATTTTAAGGGGGGCTGGTGTCATACTAAGGATGTGTCCTTGAGTTGTTAGAAAGTATCCTGGTGTTTGCTCAAATCTCCTGGTGTATAGGGGCAGGGGAGTCAGGGTAGGCAGACAAAATCATTTGTCTGAGTGTCTGTAGTTTTTACAGGCCAAGGTTGAGACCCAGTTGAGAAAAGGGCTGTAAGGAAGCTAACCAGAGTTTGGTCAAGGGGAGAGTTTTTGTCAAGACAGAACTCTGTATTTAAGATGCCCATCGAGTGTGTGAGAAGTATCACTATATTTCAATGGCTCTGAAGTACCACATTTGATACAGATGGGAGGCAGCAATGATGAAAAATCTTAGGGAAAATCATAAAGTTGGAAAAAGTTTCCAAGACTTGAAGTTCCCAGTCACTACCCCACCTCCTTCCTCCAGATACCCTCTCCCCATACCCAATCTTACCCCAAATGTACATTCAGCTCATCCCCACTTCAGTGTAAGGTGTTTTCCACTCCCGCTCTGCCTTCTGCCACCACTCCTAACTTTAGGGGTGAGAGATAATTTAGAGGCAAGGTTACCACTCCTTCACCTCTGCTTCCTCCCTCCAAAACAGGAAGGTGGAGAGGATGTAGACTCTTGTATCCCTACAGCCCCTCCATTGAGTCTTCTCAACCTGGAGCAAGACTTGAAGCTGGACAGAATTGGCTTCACCATCCTCTTTCACTAAAATGTGGGAATTACAGAACATTGGTGCAGGACAGAAACTTGGAGAACATTTACTAAAGAGCACTTGATTGATTTTAGGCAAGAAAACTAAATCCTGTGGGTGAGTGAATGACAGGAGGACTAGAACTCAAGTACCCTTTGAGTGCTCGTCCCATTGCCCTCAGGATTAGTTTTGGAGACCCAGAAAGGAAGTATCAGGGGCCACTAAAAAGAGAGAAATGTGTCATCCAATCCAACCAACTTCTTAACCCAATAGATGAAAAGAAGCCAGAGACGATGCTACTCTGTTAATATTCACTCTCTAGAACCTCCAAGAGTGCTCTGGAAATACCCAGAAGCTAGTACTATCTTCTACTTAGTCTCCTGTCAGAATCCTGCATATTCCTAGGACTCAACTGTAACCATACCCCTTCTTGGAAGCCTTCCCTATCACATCAACCTGAAGTGGGTGATCCTCAGCCTCTTGTTTACCTCAGTTCTTTTTCAGTGCTCATGTAATGCCTCCTACAAAGCTGCCCAATTCAGAAGCTATGGTCCATGTATGGTTATTTAAAATAATTAAAATTAAATTAAAAATTCAGTTCAGCAGAATAGAGAGCCCAGAAATGAATCCATACACAATAATTAATCTTCTACAAAGGAGGGAGTTCCTGTCCTCGTGCAGTGGAAGCCAATCCTACTAGGAACCATGAGGTTGCTGGTTCGATCCCTAGCCTCGCTCAGTGGGTTAAGGATCTGGTGTTGCCGTGAGCTGTGGTGTAGGTTGCAGACACAGCTCGGATCCTGTGTTGCTGTGGTGTAGGCCAGCAGTTATAGCTCCAATTTGACCCCTAGCCTGAGAACCTCCATGTGTCTCAGGTGCAGCCCTAAAAAGAAAAACAAAAAACAAAAACCAAAAAACCTTCAACAAAGGAGGCAAGATATAAAATGGGAAAAAGACAGTCTCTTCAGCAAGTGGTGTTGGCAAAATTGGAAAGCTACATGTAAATCAATGAATTCAGAACACACCCTCACATCATGCACGAAAATAAACTCAGAGTGGCTTAAAGAATCAAATGTAAGACAAGATACCATAAAACTTCTAGAAGAGATTATGGGCAAAACATCTTCTGACATAAACCATACTAATGTTTTCTTAGCTCAGTCTCCCAGAGCAATAGAAAAAAAAAACAAAAATAAACAAAAGGATCCTAATCAAACTTACACACCCTTGCACAGCAAAGGAAACCATAAAAAAAAAAAACCACACAAAAAAGATAACCTACGTAGTAGGAAAAAATATTTGCAAATGATGTGACCAACAAAGGCCTAATTTCCAAAATATACAAACAGCTCATATAATTCAATGACAACAACAAAAAAATCCAATTGAAAAATGGGCAGATGACTTAAATAGACATTTCTCTAAGGAAGACATACAGATGGCTTTAAGCACATGAAAAAATCCCCAACATTGCTAATTATAAGAGCAATGCAAATCAAAACTACAGTGAGGTATCATCTCACATTACTTAGAATGGCCATCATTAAAAAGCCTACAAAAAACAGGAGTTCCCTTCGTGGCTCAGCTGTTAATGAACCCGACTAGGACCCATGAGGATACGGGTCCAATCCCTGGGCTCGCTCAGTGGGTTAAGGATCTGGCATTGCCGTGAGATGTGGTGTAGTTTGTACATGCTGCTTGGATCCCACATTGCTGTGGCTGTTGTGTATGCTGGCAGCTGTAGCTCTGATTTGACCTCTAGCCTGGGAACTTCCATATGCTGCAATCGCGGCCCTAAAAAGCAAAAACAAAAACAAAAAACGCACACACACAAAAAACCCTCAAAAACAAAAGCAAAAGATACATGCACCCCTATGTTCACTAAAGCACTATTCACAATAGCCAAGACATGGAAGCAACCTATATGTCCATCAACAGATGAATGGATTAAGGAGATGTGGTACAATGGAATACTACTCAGCCATAAAAAAGAACGAAATAATGTCATTTGCAGCAACATAGATGCAACTAGAGATTCTCATAAAAAAAGTGAAATCAGAAAGAAAGATAAATACCATATGTTATCACTTGTATGTAGAATCTAAAATATGGCACAAATGAACCTATCAACAAAACAGAAATAGACTCACAGACATAGAGAACAGACTTATGGTTGCCAAGGGGGAGGAAAGGGGAGAGAGGGATGGACAGGGAGTTTGGGGTTAGTAGATGCAAACTATTATATATAGAATGGATAAGCAGTGAAGTCCTACTGTATAGCACAGGAAGTTATATACAGGCTCCAGGGCTAAACCATAATGGAAAAGAGTATTTTAGAAAAGAATGTATATATGTGCAGAACATACATATAGTCACTTTGCTGTACAGCAAAAATTAACACAACATGGTAAATCAACTGTACTTCAATAAAAAATAAAATTTAAAAAAGTGGTTGGAGTTCCCTGGTGGCCTAGCAGTTAAAAGGTTCGGTGTTGTCACTGATGTGGCTCAGGTTTGATCCCTGGCCCAGAAACTTCTGCCTGTTAAGAGCATGGCCAAAAAAAAAATTGGTTCAGTTGAAATCTACATTTCTTTTTTTTTTTTTTTTAATTTTCTTTTTTTGTCCTTTTTTTTTTTGCTATTTCTTGGGCCGCTCCTGCGGCATATGGAGGTTCCCAGGCTAGGGGTTGAATCGGAGCTGTAGCCACCAGCCTACACCAGAGCCACAGCAACACGGGATCCGAGCCGCGTTTGCAACCTACACCACAGCTCACGGCAACACCGGATCGTTAACCCACTGAGCAAGGGTAGGGACCGAACCCGCAACCTCATGGTTCCTAGTCGGATTCGTTAACCACTGCGCCACGACGGGAACTCCTGAAATCTACATTTCAAATGCTCAACATCCATGTGTGGCTAGTGCCTGCTGTAATGGACAATGCAAATTATAGAGCATTTGCATCATCACAGAAAGTTCTATTGGACATCACTACATACCATTATAATATTTTATGTATTTGTTTTATTCTTCCAGCTAGATCATATGCTCCATGAGGGCAGGGACCACACCTAACCAAATTGTATGTCTTCCCACCAGCACTAGCACAATGCTTTATTACCTAAAAATATCCAACATATTCATTGATTGGGCCCTCAGGAAAGCATTGCCTTATTAGTAAGTTCAGGGATTACTGAAACATTTTTTGCTTTTTCCTCAGCCAAAAATAAAGCTCAATCCATCTTCCCAGAAAGACGAACAATGCTTTGACACTAACAGATAAGAAACTCCTATCCACCCAGTCATGATCAGCAGGAAAAAAGGGCAAAGGAAGAGATTGACTGCTGTGTGCTATGGTTGCCATAGATATCACACTCCAGGCCTTTGACCCTCTGAAAAGAACTCTGTCTGAATGTCTGGTTCCCTGACTTCACCTCCTATGGAATTCTCTCCAATTTGCAATACTTCAGTGAGATCAGGGCATTGCAAAGGCCACCGGGGTGTTCAACAATCAGCAGGGCAGGCCACAAGTGTGTCAAATAAAATCAGATTGAAAAGTCACTAAATAGGTCTAGAACCATTCCAGATACCAGGGCCCTGAGGTGACAAAGAGCTCAGCTAGTTAACCTGGACAAAGCATACCTCCAACAGCTCAACCTTCCCTAGCACTCAGGTACCTATCTGATCTCAACCTGGCAGGCTTTGGGATTCAGTTACTAAAGTCTAATCTCTTCCAGAATCCACTAGCAAACAAGATCTGTATCATGCTTGAGTATATTCAGTCCAGTGTTGTCTTCCAAACAGTTTCTATTGTTTTAAGAGTAATACCTGTACCCTTGGGAGCAGAGACCTCATTGCCATCACTGTCCTCCACATTTTTTGAGATGATTAAATGAGGGTGATGTTTGTGAAGGGGCCTGCCATGGAGGAGACCTCAAAAATGTCAACTCTCTCTGCCCCTGTCTCCCTCCCTGGCATCCAGCCCTGAACTATATGTATATAGTTTTCTAGAACTATATATATATATGTATATCTCCTTGCCTTGTTCCTCTAAGTCTTGTCCATTCTAAACACGCAATTTAATGTCGCCCTTCTCTCCATGAAGTCCCTCTTGACCATCCAGTGCAAAATGATCTCTGTTCTTTTTTTGCCCTTTTTTTTTTAGGGCTGCACCCACAGCAAGTAGAGTTCCAGGCTAGGGGTCTAATCGGAGATACATCTGCCGGCCTACACCACAGCCACAGCAACCCAAGATCTGAGCCACATCTGTAACCTACACCACAGCTCACAGAAAAGCCGGATCCTTGACCCACTGAGCAAGGCCAGGGATTGAACCCACAACCTCATATTTCCTAGTAGGGTTTGTTAACCACCGAGCCATGATGGGAACTCCTGTGTCTGCTTCTTAGAGATTGAAAACTTCTTTGTTTTCAAAGAAGGGCTCCAGGGCTCAGCCCATAACACATCTTCTATACATATCTAGTGTTTGACTTGTTCGTAAAATCCACAAACATATTTTAACAAATGATTAAGGATATTGAACATACAGGTATTGCTCATCTTTCTCCATAGGAGAATATATTCAGGACAAAGGCTTTTAATATGGTCTTTAGAAAATATTCATATTTTGCAAAGTGCTTTGATGCAGAGTAAATATCAGTGAAGTTACCAGATAAGCCCTCTAAAAAAGCATGGTCCTCTGGTCACTTAGAGTCTAATATATATGAAATAGTGATGATCTCTTATTAACAGTACCATTGATCAAAAAATCTCAATAATGGCTCTTCTCATGGGGCATGTCCCAGTGCTACCCACCATGGCACCATGCATGAGCATAGCATCATAACCTTCTGCACAGGATCACTCAAGTTTCAGCTGATGCTCTTGTAGGGAGAAAAACACTTTTTCCTCTACTCATTTTAGGTTCAGTGACTAGTGCCCTGTAAATTGGATTGATAAAAGACAGATTAGTGAGAGAAAAAAAAACATGTCCATGAACACGTGTATTGTACATACACACATGGGAATACTCAGAGGTGAGTAGCTCACAGGGATGGTTAGAACTTGGGCTTGTTTCGCATTTGCACAAAAGGATCATAAACTTTTAGAGAAGTGACAAGAGGAAGGGAAGGATCTTAGGGTCTCTAGCATTGGCAAAGTGTGGAAAGGTATGTATATGGAGGAACTAATGGAAGAAAAAGGGCTAGTCAGTAAAGCTTGTTATGTGGACTCCTCTGCAGCCATCTCTGGGTCTATCATGGTTAGCCTCTGTCCTTCCAGGTAGAGAGGTGAGAGGGGTACATCTTTACAAATTTACATCTTGCTTTTAGGCAACTGCAGGAGGGCAAAGATTTTTTATATCTGCTTCTTTTCAACTGTCTTCAGTCCTTTATACCAAAGTGGCATATTCTGCACCCCTTCATTCTTCAATAAGCCATGCCACAATGATATATCATGTGCAAGGAACTCACTTTTGCTCACTTCTCAAACCATGGCAACCCATATGGACAACTTCAATTTCACCTAATGGTGCTATTGCATAAATAGGCTGGGCAAATCAAAATCACAATCTAGCCATTAAGCAGCTGCAGGACAATATGAGGTCACTATCACAGCTCCATGTAAAATCCTGTATAATTGCATGATGTTCTCCAGAACTGGGTTAAAGGGGAAGGGTGAGAAAGTGGAATTGTCTTTTGAGTCATTCTGCCACAGGAGTCTCAGCCAGGAAGTCTCATCAGTAAGAGCTGACCTTGTACACCACAAAGTCCATTTTGGTCTGTCATCTACTCTTTGATCCACTTTTATTCAACAGCTATATATTAAGTATGTATTCTACTCTGATACGGCTAAGTCAGTGAACAAAACTGACCGGGTCCATGCCCTTATGCAGAATGTTACTTCTCAGGAGAGATCCATCAATCCACTACTGTATTTCCTCAAAGCTAAAGCATCACTGCTTTCCATCGTGGATTTAATAATAACTTTTCAAGAAAAAAATTGCACTAAACACAAACATTGATTGGATGTTGGAATCAAAAATGCCTCCCCCCAAATATCACCAAGGCAATGAGTTGCTATAACAAAAAACAAAATGCATTGCTTACCAAAGTATGGAGAGCACAACCAAGACCCTCTATAGCATCTCAAAGAGGGGTAAGGGCAAAACTGGGCTATTTATTGAACTTTAAAAGTCTGGATTCAGGTGAGTCCTATCCTGAGGGTTGGTTAGCATTGGATAAGGATCATGATAAAATAGTTTAGGACTGGGAGACCCGGAAATTGAGGCAATGGGCTCAAAGAGTCTTGGAGTATAAATTGTCATTTGATGCTTTATTTTGAAGACTTGATGGGTCTTTCAAAAAGGTCCTGGTATCATTTCTAACTTTTTTATCTTCCTGGTCTAGAGTTTCCTGGAATAGTAAAATTATATGTTGATGAGAGCAATAGAACAGTAAAGTCATGTTAATGTATAGAGTAAGATACGTAAATGGCCTTATAAACATGTGAAAAATATGTGCCCTAAGAGAAAATTACCCAATAAAGGATATATAATTATGACTGTAAAATGTGCTGGATGGACAAATAAAGGGTTCTATCAGAGCATGTAACGGAGGCACCTCACCTACTCTGCAGAGGTCAGAAAAAGCATCTTTGAGGAACTTGTGTTTGAACTGAGGCAAAATGATGAATTTGGCTAAGGGAAGAAATGAGAGGTGGGGGTGGTAGGATAAGATAGTATGTGCCAAGGTCCTATGACAGGAAGGAAAATGGTATGTGTGAAGACTTAAAAGATCACCCATGCTTTGATTGAAAGGACAAAGGCACAGAGTAGGCCAATTGGTTATGAGGTGGGGAGGAGATTGCTATCCACTGCTATGCTTCAGAGCGATTTTTTTTTTTCTGAGATAAAAACTATTTTATGTTCTTATATCTGAAGATTGTATCCCCAGAATCTTGATCTAACATTCTCAAAGCTTTAAAAGGAGTGACAACTGAGCCTCCATACTAGGCTACCAGAACATCAGATTCAAATTGTTGCCCAATAATAGCAAAACCAGTTCTAGAATAGCCTTCTACATGAACTCAAACTTGTGATCAAACAGGTTGTCTTGATACTGGTCTGGAGATCTGGCCATGCCCAAGAAATCAGATAAATTTAAATTAAAGAAGTGTTTGAACATTCCTTAGTGACTTATAAATGAGCAAAGCAACATTTAAAAATACATCTGGGAGTTCCCATCGTGGCTCTGTGGTTAATGAATATGACTAGGAACCATGAGGCTGTGGGTTCGATCCCTGGCCTTGCTCAGAGGGTTAACGATCTGGCATTGCTGTGAGCTGTGGTGTAGGACACAGATGTGGCTCAGATCTGGCATCGCTGTGGCTCTGGTGTAGGCTGGTGGCAACAGCTCCAGTTAGACCCCTAGCCTGGGAACCTCCATATGCCGCGGGTGCGGCCCTAGAAAAAAAGGAAAAAAAAATACACACACACACACACACACACACACACACACACACACACACACACACACACACATATCTGGGAGTAAGACTCTGCTTTATAATTTTTGTTTTATATCCGATCATTCATTAATTCATAAAAACTCTTGAATAATGTGTGCTAAGTACCAGCTGCTATGCTAGTTCTTGAGTAAAACCTGCCTCCTGTTTTTAAAGCTTCTAAGCTAAGCAACTGAGGGTGGGCTTAGAACTACATGGTCACGTGAAATTCTTTTTTTAGGTGCCTCTTTGTTCCAGTTCTCTATGGCCGTGTAGCAAACTACCCCCGAAAAACAATGTATTAATATCTTTTGTGGTTTTGTGGGTTGACTGGACTCAGATCAGCAGTTCTTGCTCGGTGTCTCTGGTGTAATTGCTGCTGGAGGTCAACTGGGAGTGCAGTCACCTGAGGAGGGCTCCGCTGGGTTAGACAACCCAGATGACTTGCTTACCTGGCCGGCAGTTGATGTTGAATGTTGGTCAGGGGCACAGCTGCAGCTGTCACCCACAGCACCTGTGCGTGGCTTCTCCACCTGGCCTGGGCTCCCCACAGCATGAAGGCTAACTTATGAGCAACCATAACTACCCAAGAGCAACCGTTCAAGAGACAGGAGTAGAAGCCATTGGGCCAGTAAAGGACTATGGCTGGAATTTCCCCAGTGTTAACTTCTGCCGTGTTCTATTGGTCAGACAAGTCACAGGGCCTTCCAGATTCAGATAGATGGAGAAATAGACTCTTGCTTTTAATAAGGGAGGGACAAAGTCACATTGCACAAGAGCAAAGGGGAGGGGAAGGAGAGACCACCACAGCCATCTTTGGAAGGTACAACCTACCATATTGGCATAGTGATAATATTTGGACAGAAGCTTCCACCAAGCCATATAAGGAGGAGAGAGGTGCAAGAGAATAACACGCATGGGTCTTGCCTTTGAGGTGGCTGTTGGCAATGCCAAACTTGAGAGAATGAGTTAAGGTCTTTCCAAAACCACATACCTCCCACTCTGTAGCAGAAAAGCTCTTCTGAAAAGTAGAGACTCTGTGTAAAAACCCCAACTGGGAGCCTATTTTGAATTATTTAAAGGGAAAAAAGTATAATTAGTTACACATTAGCCTCAAACCCCGATCAATCCTCTAAGTCAAAATTAAATATGGCAATGCATCTATCTATCTATCTATCTATCTATCTATCTATCTATCTATCTATCTATCTATTTATCTATCTATCTATACACACACACACACATATATATATGTCAATCAACTATATTAGGATGGAAAATGCTTAAAACATTTCTTCCTGATCACTGGACATTTAATGTGAACGCTTATAAATAGCTGCTTTGTGTGAAAAACTATGAAGAATTTGAGATTTTTTTCCTACTTGCAGGCTAACAAGTTGTCTGCCACAGTTTGGTGGAAGCTGACCAAAGACAAAGCTTCTGGGTTAGTGACAAAAGATGGTTTATTATTACTCAGCCCAACAGCAGTAGCCAGAGATCTATCATTTTCTTGCATCAGTTCTCCCACCCCAGTTCCTGCATGTGACACCGAAAGAGCCGGGTGATGCCTGCGCATGCAGTGGGTTACATTCCAGGAGAGGAGCCTCCAGCTTAGGAAACTCCAGTTTGGGATAAAGCCCAGCAAACAAACCCATTGCCCAAGCTTTGCCCCAGAGGGAGATATTATCATATCACACAGCAAACAAATCTTTCACTCTGGAGGGAGACCCTATCTCCCATCTTCCTAGACTACACTATCCTTGAAAAGATAATGCAGAACAAAAGCCTGTTGGTGTCTTTGCTCACAAGACATGAAAAACGTGAGCGACCCATGGAGAACTGTCTTCCAACATTCTGTAGGTAGTCAAATTCTGATTCCTAGGGTAAGCAATGGCTGAACTGTGTGCCCTCTCTGTTGACATTTGGCATTTTCAAAATATCTACATGGAATTCTGAGGCTCTAGCACCTGTGTTTGGAATATAACAAGAAACTTTCCCTGAATTTTTTTTTTTTTTTTTTTTTTTTTTTTTTGGCTGTGCCCACAGCATGTAAAAATTCCAGGGCCAGGGATTGAACCTGCACCACAGCAGTGACAACACTCATTAGGTCACCAGGGAACTCCTGAATATCATTTTTTTTTCTTTTTATGGCCACACCTGTGGCATATGGAAGTTCCCAGGCAAGGGGTTGAATCAGAGCTGCAGCTGCCAGCCTATGCCACAGCCACCGCAACACCAGATCTGAGCTGCATCTGTGACCTATGCTGCAGCTTGTGGCAACACCAGATCCTTAACTCACTGAGCAAAGCCAGGGTTCAACCCACATTCTCATGGACACTATGTGGGGTTCTTAACCCACTGACCCAGAATGGGAACTTCCTGAATGTCTTTTTTTTTTGTTTTTTTTGTCCTTCTATAGTGCACCTACAGCATATGGAGGTTCCCAGGCTGGGGGTCGAATCAGAGCTACAGCTGCCGTCCTACACTACAGCCATAGCAATGCCAGATCCAAGCCGTGTTTGCAGCCTACACCACAGCTCCAGGCAAAGCCAGATCCTCAACCCACTGAGCAAAGCCAGGGATCAAACCCGTGTCCTCATGGATAATAGTTGGGTTCATTACCCACAATGGGAACTGCCTGAATATCATTTTTAATTCAGTTTCAAGAGAAAGAGAATCGGCAAGATACATTTTCTTTTCAGTCACCAGTATACTGAAAACTGAGTCCATGGAAGGGAATGATGAGATCATCATCTAGCATTTGTTTATTTCTCTATTCATGTGCTCACTCATTCATTTATTCAATGAATAATTATCTAGGCTCTGAGGATTTTAAGTGAAAGACAGTCATGTTCCCTGCTGTCATGGAGCTTACGGTCTAGTGGAAGACACAGATATTAAACAACTAATTACAGGATGAATTGTTTATTAGAACTGCAGTATGTGGTCTCAGAGAGTGAAGGCTGAGATTGCCTAGGGAGTCAGAGAAGGTTAAAAAGATGAGAGGAAGTTAATTAGGCAGCAAAGGGGGAAGATGGAGAGGAGTGAAAAGAGAGAGCGAACTGAGGAGCATCCCTGAAGGTAAAACCTCTAAGGGAAGAACACTATTATTTAAGGGAAGGGAGAGGAAAAGAAGTCCACAAAGAAGATCAAAAAGGAGAAGCTAGAAAGATAAGAGGAAAGTATTAAGAACAATTGTCCCATGGAGTTCCCGTCATGGCGTAGCAGAAACGAATCTAACTAGGAGCCATGAGGTATGGATTCGATCCCCAGCCTTGCTCAGTGGGTCAAGGATCCGTGAGCTGTACTGTACATTACAGACGCGGCTGCGAGCTGTGGTGTAGGTCGAAGACATGGCTCGGATCTGATGTTGCTGTGGCTCTGGTGTAGGTCGGCAGCTATAGCTCTTATTAGACACCGAGCCTGGGAACCTCCATATGCCACAGGTGTGGCTCTAAAAAGACAAAAAAAAAAAAAAAAAAAAGAAAGAAAGAAAACTTGTCCCAAACTTGGCAATGGATGAAGAGGGTGACTGCATGTGTTTTTTCAATGTTATAGTGATGCACCCTTTAAGCATCCAAGGATGACTCCATTTTGAGGGGAACATACCATGAATGTACCTTACTCTTTATTATTAATTAAGGATTGAGACTCTGTAAACTTATTTACTAACATGTTAATTTATGTCTAATAAAGATTTGAATAATTTCTTTCCAGTGGAAATGGTAGCTGGTAAACTGGCTAAGGGAAGAGGAACACGCTCACAAAGTTCCTGAATAGTTAACAATCAGCCGGTATGACCTAGCTCCAGCACAGCACCTGGTAACCTCAAAAATTATGGTTTATTACCCTGTAGGTCATTAACCAATTTTATATCTTTCTTTCTTTCTTTCTTTCTTTGGCCACTCCCATGGCATGTGGAAGTTCTCCAGCCAGGTATCAACCCCACACCACAGCAACGACCCAAGCCGTTGCAGTGACAATGCCAGGTCCTTAACCTGCTGCACCACAGAGGAACCCCCAATTTTGTCTCTAACCTAGCAATGTTATTCTAAAACTCTTTTTTTTAAAGGATTATAGGGAACTAGACATTATCACACTAAGTGAAGCAGTCAGAAAAAGACAAATACCATATGATATCACTTACATGTGGAATCTAAAATATGACACAAATGAACCTATCTGTGAAACAGAAACAACGCCAACAGATTTGTGGTTGCCAAGGGGGAGGGGGTTGGGGAAAGGATGGATTGGGAGGTTGGGGCTAGCAGATGTCAGCTATTATATAAAGAACAGGTAAACAAGCACTGGGAACTCTATTCAATATCCTAGATAACTATAATGAAAAAGAATATTTTTAAAGAGAATGTATACATATGTATAACTGAATCACTTGCTGTGTAACAGAAATTAACAACATTGTAAATCAGCTGTACTTCAAGTTTTAAAAAAAGAAAGAAAAGGATTATATAAACTCTGGTTTCTCAAAATTCTTTTTGAGCCAGCTCTACTATCTTAATGGACTTCCTCATTAATTAATGAATTGATTGTATTTTGACACATTTTCATTTTATATTTGTGTAAGAGTGATGTTTTCAAACTTTCTGAAAATTATATTTTTATCCTAAGAGTGTAGCTTTGTGGAAGCCCAAGTAATCATTTAAATTCAAGAATAATGGTGTGTCACAATGTGAAACCACTTCACACCCACTAGGATGTCTAGATCAAAAGATGAGATAATAACAAGTGTTGACAAGGATGTGGAGAAATCAGAACTCTCATACAATGCTGGTGGGAATGTAAAATGGTGTAGCTGCTTTGGAAAACAGGATGACAGTTTTGCAAATGATTAAACACAGAGTTAGCATATATCCAGATATTCTACTCCTAGGTATATACCCAAGAGGAATGAAAACATATGGCCACACAAGCATTTGAATACAAATGTTTATGGCAGCATTACTCAAAATAGCTAAAAGGTGTCTACAACCCAGATGCCCAACAACTAATGAATGGATAAACAAAATGTGATATATCCATTCAATGGAATATTATTCATTGATAAAAAGAATGATGTACTGATATATGCAGTAATTTAGATGAATCTTGAAACCATCATGCTAAGTGAAAGAAGCCCATCACAAAAGTCCACATATTATACAATTCCTTTCATAGGAAAATCCAGAATAGGTAAATCTAAAGAGTTAGAAAATAGATTAGTGATTGCCTAGGGATGGGGGTGGAGGATGGGGAAAACAGTAGTGACAGCTAAGGATACCAAGTTTCTTTGTGAGGTGGTGGAAAGCTGACTGTCATGCAGTGTTAAATGCTCAGAGGAATCAAACAGAAAAAGAACAATGAAGTGGAAAGTGAAGAGAGAGAGGACTTTTTTGGGAAGTTTGTCTGTGAAGTGCAAGGTAGACGTCTAAGGTGGAACATGAGCAAAAGTTCACTTAGTGATTGTATTCATCAGAGTATATTTTTAAGACTGAAGGTGTCAGTAGAGAGGGAGAAGTCAGAGAGAGGTTTATCGGTAGAGGTCCCTGACATTGGCGCCAGTAGAAAAATGCGGGGTACGGGTGAAACACACAATCATGGGAAACACTTCTTTTGGTGGAATGGCAGGGATGAACAGAGGCAGGTGGGTATGTAGGCTGGGTCACAGGAAGTTGAGGAAGTTCTCTGATGGCTTCTGTTCTTGCTGTGAAGTAGACTGGACCATCCGAGGGAGCAGGGAGTGAGGAAGAAGGTGACAGAGTTGGGAGACTGAGGCGTGGAGTAAGTTTGAAATGGTTGCTTCTGAGAATGGGAGAGTGGCTTTGCAGTGTTGAGGAAAGACTGTAGTGGAAGAATCTTATTTGGTGCCTACCCAGCAACCCCAGAAGTTTAATTCATCAATATATCCACCAAGATGAGCACGAGAATGATGGACCCCTGGCTTAGGGTGGCCTGTTGGAGATTCCTGTTAGGATAAATGATTCTGGGTTTGGATCTAAAGACCTCAGATCTAATTTCAGATAAGCCACTTACCTGTTAAATGATTCTGAGCAATCAATTAACCTCTCTATGCTCCAGTACTTTTTTTTCATTGAAATTATATTTTTGACTTGAAAAATTATTTATCTTGAAATAATTTTATAAACAGTATTTTTAATAGTTATTTCCCCAATATCTTGAAATAATTTCAAATTTATAGAAAATACAAAGATGGTAAAGAGGTCTCATTACACCTTTCACTGCGCTTCCCATGATGTTGACAATGCACAGGATTATTGCCAATGTCATTTATCAAAGCTAGGAAATTAACACTGGCACGATACTAAACTACAGATTTTAACTGGCTTTGACCAGTTGTTCCACTAACATCCAGGTTCTGTCCCAGAATCTAATTCAGAATAATGCATTCCGTTTACTCATCATATTTTCTCCCATCTATGACAGCATCTTAGTCTCTTCCTGTTTTCCATGAACTTGACACTTCTGGACAGTACTGGTGAAGTATTTTGCAGAATTTCCCTCCACTTGGGGTTTGTCTGATGTTCAGACTGATGTTGTGGATTTGGGGGGGAAAGTACTATAGAGGTGATGTGTCCTTCTCATCATGTCAGGGGATACATGATATCATGACTTATTACCAGATGTTTATTTGATCCCTTGGTTAAGAGGATGTCTGCCAGATTTCTCCTTTATAAAATGATTACTCCCCGCACCCATACTCTGTTTATTAGAAGTCAGCCACTAATTCCAGCCCGTCTTCATGAGGAGGAGAATTCTGTGTTTCCACTTTTAAGCTTTGCAGTGAAGAAGTTTAGCCTCCAAATTCTATGACATTAGGCTGTTTTCTATGGTTCTCCAATGTGAGGGGGACCAGGAAGTTTCCTGACACTAATCATCGACCTTTCCTATCCTATGACTGAAATTCCAAAATTAACGAGGCATTCCTTGGTGTTTTGTATTGCGGGTCTTTCAAAATGCAGTCATTTCTGGGAGAATCATTACCATCTTATCATGAATGGGTTGGAGTTTTGGATGCTTGGAGGCCAAAGAGTGCAAATTCCCATACAAAGTGCAAATGTCCTCATGGTGTGTATGCATGTGTAACCCGAAAGTGCCTACTGGGTGGACCTTGCTTCGGCTCTTTGCCCTGACTTGAGACCAGGCAAAGAATTTATTGCCTTAGACATATACCCAAAAATACTGCCCCCAAAGCACTGTTAAGTCATTTAGATTTCACTGATATTTTCAGTGAAGCCAAACAACAAATAGTTCCCATTAGACAATCTCTGTTCTTTCTCCCATACCACTCCTACCCCAGCTGACCATTCCTAATCTCCTTCCACAATCTGCCCCCTACCCTGCTCTCCATCCCATATTATCCCCATCAATAAACACTCAACACCTTCTGCTAGCAAAACAAACCCCCAAAGCTGGTCAGGTGGCCCCTGGGGAGGATCTTGGGCCAGCCTGTCACATCTGGGTCATACCTCTTTGAGATAAAAAGCTAAGAACTGTTCACAAAGAAACAGCATTTTACCAACATGTCTTGGGGGCTCTCAAAGCCCTTCCTTAAACCCCCTCAGGATCCCAGGGCTCTACCGCATTCTTGAAAGCTGGCCCTTCATCTCTGCTTATTGTGTCTGGGGAATGGAGTCATCAAGCAAATCTATTCTCTGGAGTGACAAATAATAAGTCAAGTTTGCTTCTATAAAACTGCTTTTCCTATATTTGAGGACTATTATCATAACCCTTTTGGTCTTCTGATTTTTCTGACCAAGCAGCCTTATTTTCTTCAGTTCTTTCTTTCTTTTTAGGGCTGCACCTGCAGCATATGGAAGTTCCTAGGCTAGGGGGTCAGATCAGAGCTGCAGCTACTGGCCTACATCACAGCCGGAGAAATGCAGGATCTGAGCCATGTCTGTGACCTATACCACAGCTTACATCAATGCTGGATCCTTAACCCACTGAGCAAGGCCAGGGATTGAACCCGTGTCCTCATGGATACTTGGGTTCTTAACCCACTGAGCCACAATGGAAGCTCCCATTAGTTCTTTTTTTTTTTTTTTTTTTTGTCTTTTGGTTGTTGTTGTTGCTATTTCTTGGGCCACTCCCACGGCATATGGAGGTTCCCAGGCTAGGGGTCTAATCGGAGCTGTAGCCACCGGCCTATGCCAGAGCCACAGCAACGCGGGATCCGAGCCGCGTCTGCAACCTACACCACAGCTCACGGCAACGCCGGATCATTAACCCACTGAGCAAGGGCAGGGACCGAACCCTTAACCTCATGGTTCCTAGTCGGATTCGTTAACCACTGCGCCACGACGGGAACTCCCCCATTAGTTCTTTAAAAATGAACAAAAAATTATCTGGAAAAAAAAATAAAATTAGCATTTGTTAATTCTAGGTTTGAAAGTTTTTCATAAAAAATTGTCCAGTTCCCCCTTACCCCTTCCCAATACACATATACTCCTCCAAAAGCAGATACAGGTCTACAAAAGGGACTCTAAATCTATCTGTTTTAATCAGATGCTGTGTCATCCCAGAAGAGTGGTGGAGCCTGGAGAGGCTCCTGTCTGTGCTTCTCAGGGTAGGGAAGGGCATGCAGGCTGAGAGGATAACAAAGAGGCCAGGAGGGCACCTAAGTCGGCGCTGCTTCCATCACAATCCATGATGGACCGTGGGAAGGTCATCTCATCGCCCATTACGGGTTACCTCACATCTCGGCTAACCTAACTTGTCTCTGAAACAAGACTAACAACACTCGACTCTTCCTAGAATGAAAGAGAGGAATGTGGAGGCACCAGAGAGAGAAGGAATTCATTCCTTAGTGCTGTCTAAATATATGGGCCAGCCAGCCACCGCAGACACCTTACAATAGGCACGCTTTTGATACCATCAATATCTGGAAGGAAATGAGTCCTATGGGGAAAGGACTAAGGAGACTAGAAGGGCAGAAGGAATAGAAACGACTTCTCCATCAACGAGCTGGTATTTGCAGGTGAAAACACTGGAGGTTGTCTGTCTTCACGTTTTGAAGCAGAGCTGCTCAGAAGGACAGAATGGTATTATTCTGCAACCTAAGAAAAATTGAAGACAGTCATCCTTGGGGAAGAGAGCCTAGTACTGAAAGATTCCTATAGTAGCCCTTCTCAAACTATGTGCAGTGAAGGACCGTTTTTTGTTTTTTTTGTTGTTGTTGTTTTTTCCAGTTCCAATCCAACATCTTCCGAACTTTTGCCAAATAAAGTTGAAAATAAAGTACTCAGAGAGTTCCTGTTGTGGCTCAGTGGTAATGAATCTGATTAGTATACATGATGATGCAGGTTCAATCCCTGGCCTTGCTCATTGGGTTAAGGATCTGGTGTTGAGAGCTGTGGTGCAGGTTGCAGATGTGGCTTGGATCTCACATTTTTGTGGCTGTGGCGTAAGCCAGCAGCTATAGCTCCAATTCAGCCCCTAGCCTGGGAACGTCCATATCCTGTGGGTGTAGGCCAGCAGCTGTAGCTCCAATTCAACCCCTAGTCTGGGAACTTCCATATCCTGTGGGTGCGGCCCTAAAAAGCTAAAAAAAAAAAAAGAAAAAGAAAGTACTCAAAAAAAAAAAAATCACATGCTTAGATTGCCATAAAACTTCTTAGATGCTTATTCTCAATGTCTGCACTTAGATTCTCGTAGATAAGTTACTTTGCTGACTGGTCACAGTCGATGGACTCAGCCTTGAGTAGTACCGCCCTCTGAGGCTGTCTTAGGAAGCAAATCTCCTGTTGTCCAGTTTCACAAAAAAATAGGTCTTTTATAAATGAACTACTATAGAAAGGTGGGCATTCCTTATTACATGCTTCATTAATAAGAGAAAATCCAGTCTACGTCTTTTTTTTTTTTTTTTTTTTTTTTTTTTTGCTTTTTAGGGCCACACCTGTGGCACGTGGATGTTCCCAGGCTAGGGGTCTAATCGAAACTACAACTACCAGCCTACACCACAGCCACAGCAACGCCAGATCTCAGCCGCGTCTGCAACCTATACCAGCACTCACAGCATCGCCAGATCCTTAACCCCCTGAGCGAGGCCAGGGATCAAACCTGCAACCTCATGGTTCCTAATCGGATTCATTTCCTCTGGGCCACAACAGGAACCCTTATGTTTATTTTTCATTGCTGCATCAAAGGAAGTTGGCTCATTCTAAGCAAATGTATTTTAAACGGTTTGGGTAGAAGAAATTAGGACAGGCTGGCATTTTGTAAAACTCCGTCTCAAGCCTCATCCAGATTATCCAGTCTCAGGAGGCAAGCTACTTGTCCTATCTGGCAATTTTTATTAACTGATCCACCAGTTAATTAAGAAAGAGAGAAAAATAAAGAGAGGGAGAGAAAGCCCTGATAGTTAATCTAGAGCATAGGTTGTCAAAATTGATGAGCATAAAATTTCATTGCTCTTGAGACTTCTCACACCCGCCTAACTCTGAACCAGGTACACCTGTTTCCCAAGACAACCCCAAAGACAATGCTTCTACTAAGGGTGGCAAGGAAAGGAGTGAGTTTCATGCAAGGACATGCATTTGGGGGCTTAATGAGGCACAGAGGATTATTATTTATAATGCAATCAATGTACGCAATTTATGAAGTGATTAAATCTTGTCCCAGAAGGGCTCACATGGATCCCTGCCATGATGACCCCGTTATTTAGAAGATATTTTTTCTTTCCTGTCATAATTTTCTCCCATGACCAAAAAAAAAAAAAAAAAACAACCAAAAAAAAGGATTTGAACCACTGAGATAAAATTCAAGGCCATACTTTGTCTTCCCCAAATTAAATGGTAGCCAAAAGAAACACTCAGCTTAAAAAGCAAAACAAATTTAAAATAACCTCACCCCAAACCCCCGGTTGGGGCCATGCCCATTTGGATCTCTGGGTCATCATCCTTGGTATTTTAATATCCTTTCATTGCCTAAGACCTTACATTTATATGGTTGTTATTCTTTGGAAGTATTTTTAGTTACTGTACAAGATCCTTCCAAACTCTTCAGGATGGGCAGTATAGCTATTACATCCATTTTCTGTGGAAGGCACCACCAGTCCAAATGAGGCATAAACCAATCAGAAGTGACACTGGCAGTGAACTCCCAGTACATACAGCTGGAGCAGAGCCCACAAAGAAAATTGGCACAACCCATTTGTGAGAGGAGGAAATAGAGGGTCAGGAAAACTATGCCTTGTAGTCACACAGTCAGTATTTTCCACTTCAGGGTACAAGGATTGTTTCCAAGCTATCTGACTTCCAGTCTGAATCTCCTCCCTCCCATCACATTTCCCACGACTTTAAAATAATGCTGAGGGAGTTCCCATTGTGGCTCAGTGGGTTACAAACCTGACTAGTATCCATGAGGATGTAGGTTCAATCCCTGGACTCACTCAGTGGGTTAAGGATCTGGCATTTCCATGAACTGTGGGGTAGATCACAGTCATGGCTCAGATGCCCTGTTGCTGTGGCTGTGGCGTAGGTCAGCAGCTACAGCTCCCATTTGACCCCTAGCTTGGGAACTTCCATATGCTGCAGGTGCAGCCATAAAAAACAGAAATTAATTAATTAATTAATTAATGCTGAGGAGTTCCTGCTGTGACTCAGTGAGTTAAGAACCCGACCTAACATCTGCGAGGACGTGGGTTCGATCCCTGGGCTCGCTCAGTGGGTGAAGGATCCGGCATTGCCTCAAGCTGCAGTGTAAGTCGCAGATGCAGCTCCGATCTGGCGTTGCTGTGGCTGTGACATAGGTCCACAGCCTCCGCTCCTATTCAAATTCCTAGCCTGGGAACTTCCAATATGCCGCATACCAGCTGTAAAAAGAAAAAATAATTAATAAGTAAATAAATAAATAAAATAATGCTGAAAGTCCAAAATGAGTGAAGATGGTAGTTAAGTTCCTTTCATGTCACTATAAAAGGGAAGGAAGAAAGAACGGCTGAAGGGAAGAGAGAGGGAAGAAGAAATCTCAGAGCCCCATAAAGAGCATTCGTTATGAGAAGTGGAAATACAGTCTCACTGTGATCAACTATTTTCAAACATCGGTTCTGTTCGGGTTGATTGTACTTGTTCAATGCAGTTTGTCTGTTGAGTGCCAGGTTTCTCAACAGCGATGCAATTGATATTTGGCTTTGGGAGCCACATAACTCTTTCCTGGGGGTTGAGGGCAGCACCACAGGATGTTTAGCAGCAGCCTGGCTTCTACCCACTAGATGTTGGTAGATGTACCCCTGGAATTGTGACAATGAAAACTGTCTTCAGACATTGCTAAATGTCTCAGGTCTCCAGCTGAGACTTACTAGTTTTGTGTGTTTGTTCTAAATATGTTCTCAAACTCAGTTCATTTTATACCTGCAGGTCAAAAGTTGCAGTTGAGAACTGGAATTTATATAGAAAAGAAAAATACAAGATTCTTTCATTAAGGAAACTATAATTTGATCAAAGAGTTTCCCTATGCTCTTCTCTGACTGGATGTTGAATGCAAATGGAATTATTAAATCAGACGAGCAGCCAAGAACAGATGCCTATCTGGACAAATGCTGTACCATTCCACTTACATGAGGCATCTGAATAGTCACATTCATAGAGACATAAAGTAGAATGGTGATTACCAGTGGCTGGAGGAAGGAGGAATTGAGAGTTTTTATTTAATGGGCACAGGGCTTTTCTTTGGGATGATTAAAAAAAAAAAAAGGTCTGGAGATGGATAGTGGTGACGGTTTGCACAATGTACTTAATGCCAATATGCTGTACACTTAAAGTGATAAAAATGATAAATTTTATGTGATGCGCATCTCGCCACAATAAAAAAGTTAAATCAGAACATTCAGCAATAGGAGGTCCCTGGGGGCTCAGCAGGTTAAGGATCTGGTGTTGTCACTGCTGTGGCTTGGGTCACTGCTGTGGCACAGGTTTGATACCTGGCCCAGAAAGTTCTGCATTCTGTGGACATGGCAAAAAAAAAAAAAAAAAAGAGAGAGAGAAAGAGAACATTCAGCAATATAAGAAGACTCTCTGTATGTTAAAAATGTGCCGCTATAATACCTTGCTCACAAAAAGCCCTTTTCTCTGGGGCAAAGGGCATGACATCACTGTGATACACATAGACACACCCAGTGTTCCTTGGAATTTGATCGAACATGTTTCCAGAAGTCCTGCTGGACTACGCTGTGGCCAATCCAACCATTTCAGTCATCCCTGAACTCCAACTACTGAGGCAAGTCAACCTCACAAAAACTCACTAAGCTCATATTGACGATTCACAAAAAGAAACTGCCCCATTATTTTTCTCTCAGTCTCAACCTCAGATTCAGTTCACTGGCCTCAGAAGAATGTTCAGATCAGAGCTGAGAATGAATATTGTTTCTCTCACCCCCTGGGAAAGCCAGGTGGAAGCAGCATGCATTTCTTTTCATTGCCCAAAACCCTATCAATAAATATCTGCCATTGTCTGTGGAACTGATTTTCTTCTGTCAATAGCAGAAAAGGTTGAGTGTCTGCAGTAGAGTGCATCATGCACAAATTATACTCTATACTGGCCAATGAAATTCAATGTTGGAAAATAGATTTGTCATATTTGGGATGAAGCGCTTCCGTACAAAACATGGCATTTATTGTCTGGCCACCGTCAGCATAAGCGTAGACACCCTACTTCCACACCAATCCTACACCCACGTCTGTATAAGTACACTTTCATATGCAAGGAGGTTTTATTTTGTGATAGAATGTGGAGAGGAAGAGGGGGGCGGGTGGGCAAGGAGTAGCTGAGGTTAAGGCACTGGAGGGTGGAAGGAGACAGAAGGGCTTCCAGCATCCATCTAGTTCCTTGGACTGGTTTTGAACTCACCAGTGAGAGAGTCAGAGGCAGAATGTGATGGAACTATTCAAGAGGAGTTTTGGGAGGCTTGTCAATACCAGGGCCTCCTGCTTCTCTTTGCATCAGCACTGTTCAATGAGACATGCTGGGAAAACCTAGAGAGTGCGGCTGAGGGATGGGAATCAGAGAGTACCCCATGAGGCTACAGACAGCAGCAGTGGCTAAAGGGGTCGAAACCTGGAGAGGAAGGTGGGGGAGGATGTCCTGATAGGCACTTTTTTTTTTTTTCTTTTTAGGATCTTTTTAGGCATACGAAAGTTCCCAGGCTAGGGGTGGAATTGGAGTTGCAGCTGCTGGCCTATACCACAGCCATGGTAACACCAGATCCGAGCCACATCTGTGTCCTATGAAGCATCTTGCAGTAATGCTGGATCCTTAACCCACTGGGATCGAACCTGAGTCCTCATGGATTCTAGTCGGGTTCTCAACCCACTGAGCCACAGTGGGAACTCCTGATAGGCACTTTTAAAACACTCCCAAAAGGAGCTCCCATCGTGGCTCAGCAGTTCACAAACCGACTAGTATCTATGAGGACTCAGGTTTGATCCCTGGCCTTGCTCAGTGGGTTAAGGATCTTGTCATGAGCTGTGGTGTAGGTTACAGATGTGGCTCGGATCCCACATTGCTGTGGCTGGGGCGTAGGCCAGCAGCTAGAGCTCTGATTCAACCCTGAGCCTGGGAACCTCCATATGCTATGAGTATGGCCCTAAAAAGACAAAAAAAAAACAAAAACAAAAACAAAAAACAAAGAAACCCTACTCCTATTGTAATGCTGGGTCACTGAGCCGGGAACAGACAGGGGTATCTTTTTATTTTTTAGAGTTGCACCCCGGGCATATGGAAGTTCCAGGCTAGGGGCTGAATTGGAGCTGTAGCTGCTGGCTTATGCCACAGCCACAGCAACGCCAGATCCAAGCCTCGTCTGCAAGCTACACCACAGCTCGCAGCAATGCTGGATCCTTAACCTGCCAAATGAGGCCAGGGATTGAACCCGTGTCCTCATGGTTACTAGTGGGATTCATTTCCACTGTACCACAACGGGAAGTCCAGGAGGGTCTTTTTGTGAGCACAGTGAATCATAAACGCCAGAAGGTGCTGAATTACATATAGGTTTTAAAACTTAACTCCTACAATAATTTTGTGAGGGTAATGTTTTTATTATTCTCATTTTACAGGTGAGGGGATTGAGGTTCAGGAAGCTTAGATACTTTTCCCAAGGCCACATGACTCCCAAGAGGCAGAGCCAGGATTAGAACTTAAGTATATGTCTAAAACCTATGTCTAGGAGTTCCCGTTGTGGTTCAGTGGGTTAAGAAAACTGCTAGTATCCATGAGAATTAGGGTTTGATCCCTGAGCTCAATCAGGGGGTTAAGGATCCGGAGTTGCTGCAAACTGTGGCATAGGTCACAGATGGGGCTCGTATCCTGCATTGCTCTGGCATAAGTCAGCAACTGCAGCTCTGATTCAACCCCCAGCCCTAGAACTTCTATATGCCACAGGTGCAGCGCCCCCCCCCCAAAAAAAATTTAAAAATAAATAAATAAATAAAACCTATGTCTGTAACTGCCATGCTTCTCTGCATCCTAACACAGAAAACTAGGTTGGGAACAGAGAATTCCAAATGTTGCTAATTGCCCCATTTTATACACTATTACTTTACAAAACACTTTTTTTTTAATTAAAAATTTTTTTTTGTCTTTTTGCCATTTCTTGGGCTGCTCCTGAGGCATATGGAGGTTCCCAGGCTAGGGGTCGAATCGGAGCTGTAGCCACTGGCCTACACCACAGCCACAGCAACGCCAGATCCGAGCCGCATCTGCAACCTACACCACAGCTCATGGCAATGCCGGATCTTAACCCACTGAGCAAGGCCAGGGATCGAACCCCCAACCTCATGGTTCCTAGTCGGATTCGTTAACCACTGAGCCATGATGGGAACTCCACTTTATAAAACACTTTAAAGAACACTACAGATTGCACATATGCATAGTTTTGTCATTTTGCTACTAAATGCTATAGAAAAAGGCTCCTGGTCTTTCTCATGAATTCATACATTAACTATAAGTGATTGTTTTGTATGCTACTATAGTACTTGAAAAATGTTCAACATAAAAGTGGGGGTGGGGCAGGAGTTCCCTTGTGGCTCAGCGGTTAACAAACCCGACTAGGATCCATGAAAATGTGGGTTCGATCCCTGGCCTTGCTTAGTGGGTTGGGGATCCTGAGTTGCCACGAGCTGTGGTATGGGTGGCAGATGTAGCTCGGGTCCTGCGCTGCTATGGCTGAGGCGTGGGCCGGAAGCTGTAGCTCTGGCTCAACCCCTGGCCTGGGAACTTCCATGTGCCTTGGGTGTGGCTCTAAAAAAAAGCTGGGGGGCAAGAGCCTATCCCAAACCATTTTCAGATAAGCTTGTTTAAAAACAAATGCTTTCTGAAGCACAATTCTAAAACATTAAAGAGCACCTCCATGCACCTCCCAGCAGGTTTGTAACCTGAATGCACATGTACTTCATATGTTGACAGTTAAGATTCCATGACATGTTTTTTTGTCCAATCCTTCTGAAATGCCTTGACACTTTGGGCTAACACAGTCTCTCTCCTCCATAACGAGCTCCCTTAATGGAGTTAAACACATTCCAAGTGTTTAATAGAACATGACAGAGTGACCCTGGAGGCCCTTCAGTGGGATCCCTCTTGCACAAAGCTCTCCTATTTGGTGGCAAAAAGACTTCCCCTAGAACTTAAACTCCCCAGAACAGAAGCCTTATTTTGCTCTCTGCTCTATCTCTGGAACCCAGAACTGTGCCTGGAGTCAAGTAGGTTTTCAGTATACACTTGTTGAACAAACATGTGAGCGAACTTATCCAGACTCTGTGAAGGAAAGGGAGACGTGTTTTAGATACACATGAAAGAGAACTCTAGAGCCTGTCTAGCTCCTTGGGAAGCCTCAGGGGCCTGGCCCTTGCTTTGGTGCAAATTCCTAGTCTGAGCAGCCCAACCAATGACCGGGCCTCCTAACATCCTGCCATCTTGTAATTTGAAGCCCAGTCTGTGGATGAGCCTTTCCTGTGTCAGAGGCCCATCATGAGTCCCATCTCATCCTCCTCCCTTTGCCCCCGACTCCTCCAGAAAGTCCTGAATGGAAGATAATGCAGGACGGTGGCCAGTTTAAGCAGACACCTTAGCTAACATGTCCTCTGCTTTGCTCTTTAAAGTGTGGCCCCTGAACCAGGAGCCTAGAGCTTGCTAGAAATGCAGATTCTCAGGCTCTCCTCAGACCTACTGGATCAGAATCTGCATCCTAACACAATCCCCAGGTGATTTGTAGGAGCATTAAAGTATGCAATACACTATTATGCCACACCATCCTTGTAATATCCCTGCCAGATATGGTGTTAACCAGATGCATTATACTCAGAGCAGCTCTTCAGTAGCATCTTTGACCCCAGTACTACCATTTTCCAGCTCTTACTTTGCCTCTTATTTTATTTTCACTTTTTTTTTTTAGAACAGCCGCCCCTGAGCATATGAAAGTTCCCAGGCTAGGAGTTGAATCAGAGCTGCAGCAGCTGGCCTAAACCACAGGCCACAGCAATGCCAGATCTGAGCCCATCTGCGACCTATGTTGCAGGTTGCAGCAATGCCGGACCCTTAACCCACTGAGCGAGGCCAGGGATTGAAACTGCATCCTCAGAGAGACAACAATGGGTCCTTAACCCACTGAGCCACAACAGGAACTCCTTATTTTTATTTTTACTTTTTAAACAATAGAAGAGATGTTATTTATTGAGCACTATGGGATATTAATCCTTTTTTTTTAATACTTGAGGCTAAGAGATGTTCTATCATCTATTTAGGAGTGTCATAAAATTCCTAGGTACCCCTTGCCACACTCAAGGGATAAAGCCTTAGAAAGCATCCATAGGTCACATCATTTCCTCAGAAGGAAAAATATCAAAGGATTTTGTTGCTTTATGTCTAAGCTTTAGAGCTGAAGTGAGGTAGCTAGGGTTCCTCTGGCTTGGCCCTATCTCGAGGAGTTCTCTTAATAAGCTCTGGAGGAGCCCCCAAAACTTCAGCCAAGCACGTCCCTCCAGTAGCTCCTCAAGTCAGAGCTGTTACCTCTGCTGTACTTTAGAATCACCAGAGGACCTCAAAAAACAAAAACAAAAAACAAACAAACAAACAAAAAATACTGTCTGTGCTCCGTCTCCAGGCATTCTAAATTAATTGGTCTGAAGTGAGGACTACTTTGAAGTTCTTGATAACGCGACTGTGCACTCAGGGTCAGAGCCTGTGCCCTATAAACCAGTCAGACCAGTGACTTCCGGGCATGATCAGAAGGCAAATGTCTAAATATGGCTCTGTTGAAGGCCCTTTAGTGGCTTCCTGGTGCCATAGCTTTCCCATGAACTAGATTACTAGAAGGCCTTTTCCTGATGGGATACGAGGCCGACTCACAAGTAGTTTTGGTAATTAGAATTTATTTTGTGGGGCAGATAAGCAAAAAGAGCACAAAAATAGTACAGATGGAAACCACACTGGAGGCTCCCATTAGCTGGTGACTCCTTATACATTGCTGGGTAATTCTGGTGTTCCTGAGGGAGCGCCCACCACGGCTCCTGTCAAGGCCAGTAGGTCATGGCAGCGGTGTCTCCGGATTATTAAAAGATCTAAAGAGAAAGTTCAGGCCATTCTAAACTTTGAAAGTCTACCAGGAGTTCCCATCATGGCTCATTGATTAAAGAAACTGACTAGTATCCATGAGGACGTGGGTTTGATCCCTGGCCTCACTCAGTGGGTTAAGGATCTGGCATTGCCCTGAGCTGTGGCATAGGTCACAGACGCGTCCAGGATCCTGCGTTTCTGTGGCTCTGGTGTAGGCTGGCAGATATAGCTCCAATTTGACCCCTAGCCTGGGAACCTCCACATGCTGCAGGTGCAACCCTAAAAAAAAGATAAAAGACAAAAAAAAGGAAGGAAAGTCTACTAGGAGGTGAAAGCATAGTGTATTCATGGAACTGAATTAGGCCTGTGTGCTTGAGTCAAGAATGACAAACAGTAACTTAGACAAAACCAATTAATTTCTGTCCTAGAGTCAGAGCAAGATGGCAACTACTTTTGCCCAATGAAACAATAGTGTGTTGTAAGGGATTTTTTTTTTTTTTTTAAGGCATAAACTCACAAGGACAAGAAGAGTGGGAGAAGACACAATAGCATCTCAATTTTGGAAGCTGGAAAGCAAGGAGCAAAGGATTTAGCAGAACAGAGAAACCTAAGGGAAATAACATTAAAGGCCCCCCCAATGAAATGGCCCAGCTGGATAAACTACAGAGAATTTCAGTCAGGAAGGTCCATGTACGCTCTCAAAGCTTCAAGTCAGATCGTCCATCTCTCCCTACTCTCTGTCAAATAAGAGTATTGTAAGACTGGGAATAAGACAAAAATGCTTATTTTTCACCACTTCTATTCAATATTATACTGGAAGTTCTAGCCAGAATAATTACCTAAGAAAAAGAAATACATGGCATTCAAATCAGAAAGGAAGAGGTCAGGAGTTCCCGTCGTGGCGCGGTGGTTAACGAATCCGACTAGGAGCCATGAGGTTGTGGGTTCGGTCCCTGCCCTTGCTCAGTGGGTTAAGGATCCGGCGTTGCCGTGAGCTGTGGCTCGGATCCCTCGCTGCTGTGGCTCTGGCTACAGCTCCGATTCAACCCCTGGCCTGGGAACCTCCATATGCCGCGGGAGCGGCCCAAGAAATAGCAACAACAACAACAACAAAAGACAAAAGACAAAAAAAAAAAAAAAAAAAAGACAGGAAGAGGTCAAATTATCTCTATTTGCAGATGACACAACCATATATGTAGAAATCCTATGGAAACCACACACACACACAGCCATTAGCACTAATAAATGAATGCAGCAAAGTTACAGTTAAATTTGTCATATTTCCATAGACTAGGAATAAACAATTCAAAAATCAAAATTAAGATAGTAATTCCAGGAGTTCCTGTTATGGCTCAGCCAAAATGAACCTGACTAGTATCTATGAGGACACAGGTTAAATCCCTGGCCCCTCATGGATTAAAGATGCAGCATTGTTGTGAGCTGTGGTGTAGGTCGAAGATGTGGCTCAGATTTGGCGTTGTGGGTGTGGTGTAGGCTGGCAACTGCAGCTCTAATTCGACCCCTAGCCTGGGAATTTCCATATGCACCCTGAAAAAATGCAGCCCTAAAAAAAAAAAGGTAATTCCATTTGCAATAAAATCAGAAAGAATAAAATATTTAGGAACACATTTAACAAAGGAAATACAAGAATTGCACACGGAAAAATTAAAAAAGAATTACTGAAAGAAATTAAAGAAGACCTAAATAAAAAGAAAGACACTCTATATTTACAATTTGGAAAACTTAATATTGTTAACATGGCAATACTACCCAAAGTGATCTACAGATTCAATACCAAAGTCTCAACAGCCTTTTTTGCTGAAATGGAAAAACTGATCCCAAAATTCATGTGGCATTATAAGGGGTTCCAAATAGTCAAATCAATCTTGAAAAAGACAAAAAGTTGCAGGACATACTTCCTGATTCCAAATTTTTCTACAAAGCTACAATAATCAAGACAGTATAGTACTTGTATACAAATAGACATGTAGATCAATGGAATAGAATCAAAGTCCAGAAATAAATTCATACAGCTATGGTCAATTGATTCTCAATAAATGTGCCAAGACCATTCAATGGAAGAAAAAAATCATCTCTTCAACAAATATCCCTAGGCCAACTTGATATTCACATGTAAAAGAAAAAAGTTAGATTTCCTACCTCACTCACATCATGTAAAAAAAAAAATTAACTAAAAATAAATGAAAGACTTAAATGTAACTGCTAAAAGTACAAAAACTCTTAGAAGAAAACAGGAAAATCTGCATGACTTTGGATCAGGGAAAGTTTTTTTATATATGATACCAAAAGCATAAGCTACAAAATAAAAATATAAATTGGACTTGGTCAAAATTTAAGGTATGTATTAAATAAAACTATGAAAAAAAGTAAAAAGGCAACATACAGAGTGGGAGAAAACATTTGCAAATCATGTATCTGAAAAGGGTATAATATGTAAAATATTTAATAAACCCTTAAAGCTCAAAAACAAAAAATAAACAGTACAATCAAAGAAGAGCAAACACCTAAAGATTAGCAGATATCAGAAGGGAGCCTCTAATGTCGAAGATGTGGACCAGGACAAGCAAGTAGAAAAAAGAAGCTGTTGGCAACAGCGATAATGCAGAGAGAAGGCAATCAGTAATCATGAAATAAGCACAGTATGCTACTAGGGAAAAAAGAAAACATTCAGCAAACGGTCTTGGAAATTAAAAGCAAAAAACTCAGAGTTCCCATGGACTTGGAGAACAGACTTGTGGTTGCCAGGGTGGGGGGAGTGGGATGGACTGGGAATCTGGGGTTAATAGATGCCAACTATTGTATTTGGAATGGATGGGCAATGAGATCCTGCTGTATAGCACTGGGAAATATTATTTAGTCACTTGTGATGGAATATGATGAAGGATAATGTGAGGAAAAGAAGATATATATATGTGTGTGTGTGTGTTTCTGGGTCACTTGGCTGTGCAATAGAAAACTGACAGAACACTGTAAGCCAACTATAATGGAAAAAATTAAAATCATTAAAAAAAAACCCAAACAACTCAGAGTTCCCATTGTGGCTCAGTGGTAACGCACCCAACTAGTATTCATGAGGACACAGGTTCGATCCCTGGCTTCCATCAATGGGTTAAGGATCCAGCATTGCCGTTGAGTGTGGTATAGGTTGCAGGCAAGGCTTGAATCTGGCATTGCTGTAGCTGTGGTGTAGGCTGGCAGCTGTAGCTCTGATTCGAACTGGGAACTTCCATATGCCGCAAGTGTGGCCCTAAAAAAGACAAAATAAATAAATAAAAATTTAACAAATAAAAAACTCAATAGAAGATTTGGAAAATGAAGAAGAAAGTGTCAAAATTGTCATTTTAAACTCAAGTGAGCCTGACCCCAAAGCCCATGAAAATAAAAAATAGGTATCTTGATTTTGTAGACATTATCTAACCTGAATTATTTCCCTGTGATGGACAATAGGCGTCTTATACTGCCAGATTTATTAGAGTCAGCTTAAATCTGTAGTTAGTTTGGAATATACTGGATCATCAATGAAACTAGAGGCAAATCTACTTCTCCTGTTTGTTCCGGAAATACAGAAAAAAATAATTTTAGGTTTCAATCTCTTCAGGAAGTCATTACGTACAAACTATGGGGTGGCATTCATTCAAATTGCTTCTGACTAAAGCCTCACAACATATATGTGGTTTATTTATTTGTTTTTGCTTGCAATCTCATTTTGGATAAAATATAAAACAGCAATGTTTTAGGACTGTGGAATTTTGGAGTTAGGAAGAACCCTAGGTGTCATCTGGCTTTGCTCAAAGATATGAAAAACGAAGCTAGTTTGTCAATGAATGGGGACCAGAATTCAAGTATGTTAGCTCCGAGTCCACTGCTATTTCTGCTCTGTAGGACTATTAGAAGTAGAAATAGCAATAGCACTAATGCCTGCATATAATTACTCCAAAATCAGGAAACAGTAACTGGGTCATCTGCTTCTACCACTGAATAAAATGAAAACGAGGACAGAAACATGTAACTTGGTCTCCAAACTGTGGGTGCTGATGGGAAAGACAGCTCAAGTCTTCTAACTTCATTTTTCCTTTACATAATCATCAAGTATTTATTGACTAGTCATCAAATACATAACAATGAATGAAGCCACTGGAATATAAACTGAAGCACAAACAGAATTGCTTTGCATAAGCTGTCTCTACACTATTAAATATCATTCAGTGCAACATTCATTTATTTCAATGAATCACCATCTTAGAAATGTCACATATGAAGTTCAATTCCTCTCACAATTAAGCCAGTGAAACATTGTCTATTTGTGTGGCAGTATTATTTTTTTCACAGTGAATAAACTGTGAGAAATCATAGGGAAAGGAAATAGAGCTGGGTCCTTTTTTCTTTTTAGAGTCACACCTGCTAAATGGAAGTTCCCAGGCTAGGGGCTGAATCAGAGCTATAGCTGCCGACCTGAACCACAGCCACAGCAATTCAGGATCCCAGCGGCATCTGTGACCTATGCTGCAGTTTGTGGCAATGCTGGATCCTTAAGCCACTGAGCAAGGCCAGGGATCAAACCCACATCCCCATGGACACCAGCTGGGTTCTTAACCCACTGAGACACAACAGGATCTCCTAACATTTTAAAAATGACCTCTTATTGCAAATGTAGTATATATTTAGTGGAAAGAAATGAAATTCAGAGAAGCAGAAATAAAAATCAGAGATCATTACATTAGTGCATATTTGAAATACTTATCTTTGTAACTGTTAGTTAAAATTAGATTGTTTTACATACTGTTTTATAATCTGCTTTTTTTTTTTTTCAGGTAATGTTCTCTATCTTTTCATTTCAGTAAATTTTATCTTACTGTCCAGATCCCTAGCTGTCTTTATCATTTGTCTTGTTCAAGAAGATTCAAGTCCAGGATTTCCATTCCATCTGGTTATTCTGCCCCTTAAATCTCATTTAATCTAGCTTAGTCTGTTGTATTACACTGACCGAATAAAGAGATTCAGCCAGGTGTCCCACCTCTTGGTTTTTGTTTGTTTTTGTTCGATTGCTTCTTTGTGGATATTAGGTTGGTCCTCTATCCCCTGTTATTTCCTTCATACTGCAAATTAGATTCAAATGTTTAATGTGTTCCAATTAAGCAGTCTTGGGTAGACTATGTCGTAGGTGATATTGGTATTCCCTTGTATTACATCAGAAGGCAATTATATCTGGCTGCCTGGAGTTCCCGTTGTGGTTCAGCCAGTTAAGAACCAAACTATTATCTTTGAGGATGTGGGTTTGATCCCTGGCCTCACTCTGTGGGTTAAGGATCCAGCGTTGACACAAGCTGCAGTGCTGAATAGACCCCCAGCCTGGGAACTTCCATATACCACATGTGTGGCTCTAAAAAAAAAAAATATATATATATATATATATATATATATATTACTGCCGGAAAAGTAGTTATCAGTCGCCTGCTGTGTGCTTAGTCCCCCAGGAGAACATTAGCAAGTGCTGAGGCAGAAAACGAGTGATGTGTGTCCAACACACACTTTAACTGGTCTTTCCTGTATTCTCCTTTTCAGTATCTAGATTTTCCATGTTATGCCTTTGTTGTTAAGCGGCTTGAGAGCTTGGGTGTGTTTTCTAGTGAGGAGTGACTGGGGTGTCTGTGAAAGTCAGGGAGAAAGAGTA
The DNA here is from genome assembly GCF_054392235.1 of Sus scrofa. Lineage (NCBI taxonomy): Eukaryota > Metazoa > Chordata > Mammalia > Artiodactyla > Suidae > Sus > Sus scrofa. Next base: position 88,973,761 of record NC_139385.1, on the reverse strand, counting down.
ATTATTTAAAAGACAGGATGAAATAATGCCAGGGGCTCTGATAAGGCTCCATTATCCCCTTGCCTGTGTGCACTGCACTGCAGCAATCACTTCCCTACTGGTCTCCCTGTCACTGGCCTCACCCGTCCAGTGGGACATTTTTCATTCTCTATATCACCAGAGCCTCTCTGTTTAAAATATAATCTGGGAGGGGGAAGGGGGTGGGATGGACTGGGAGTTTGGGGTTGCTAGACACAAATTATTACATTTAGAATGGATAAGCAATGAGGTCCCATACAGCACGAGGAACTATATCCAATTACTTGTGATAGAACATGATGGAAGATAATATTAGAAAAGAATGTATATGTACAACTGGGTCACTTTGCTGTACAGGAGAAATTGACAGAATATTTTTTTCTATTGCTGTTGTTTGTCTTTTTAGGGTCATAACAGTGGCATATGGAGGTTCCCGGGCTAAGCTTGGAATCAGAGCTGCATCTCGCGGCCTACACCACAGCTCACAACAACGCAGGATCCTTAACCCACTGAGTAGGGCCAGGGATCGAACCTACGTCCTCATGGTTACTACTCGGGTTCTTTACTTCTGAGCCACACTGAGAACTCCGAAACTGACAGAATATTGTAAATGAACTACAATAAAACATTATTTATTTATTTATTTTTACTATTATTATTATTATTTATTTATTTATTTATTTTGTGATTTCTTGGGCTGCTTCCGCGGCATATGGAGGTTCCAAGGCTAGGGGTCTAATTGGAGCTGTAGTCTCCAGCCTACGCCAGAGCCACAGCAACGCAGGATCCGAGCCACGTCTGCAACCTACACCGCAGCTCACGGCAATGCCAGATCCTTAACCCACTGAGCAAGGCCAGGGATCAAACCCACAACCTCATGGTTCCTAGTTGGATTCATTCACCACTGAGCCACGACAGGAACTCCAATAAAATATTTTTTAAAAAAAGAAATAAAAAATACAATCTAATTGAATTGTGTAACTCTCTTGTTTGGAAGTCTCTGCAGGCTCTATCTACTACAGGAGAGAATGCAAACTCCCCAACACAGTATTCAAAGCCCGTCCCATCCTTACTGGTCCATTCATTCCCCTCCTTGCATCCACACACCCTTCTCTGTGGCTATAATAGGCTTGCCGCCCTCCTTGGAAGATACCATGTCCCTTCACAACCCTGTCTCAGACCATGAGGTTTTCTTCCACCTGCACCCCCCACTTCTAGCTTAGAAACTTCCACTTAACCTCCTAGACCCAGAATAGCCCACCCAGGTAAAGCATTCTTAACTCCCCTGCATGAGGTGTTCTCTGTTTAGAGCTGATATCACCCTTTGTTGCTATCTTATGCCCTTAGCATTACAGGGTTGACTTGCCTGTTGAACCAGTAGGTTGGGCAAGCGTCACATGCAGATTATAATCAAAAACCAACTTTTGGAGTTCCTGTTGTGGCGCAGCAGAAGCAAATCTGACTAGGAACCATGAGGTTGTGGGTTCCATCCCTGGCCTCGTTCATTGGGTTAACGATCTGGCAATGCTGTGAGCTATGGTGTAGGTCAGACACGGCTCAGATCTGGCGTTGCTGTGGCTCTGATGTAGGCCGGTGGCAACAGCTCCAATTAGATCCCTAGCCTTGGAACCTCCATATGCCACAGGTGTGGCCCTAAAAGGACAAAAGACAAAAAAAAATCCAACTTTCTTTGTCCAACTCATCTTTTTTCTCTAACTCTATATAATGGAGTTTTCACATATATAAAAGTGAGAAGAGTATAATAATGCGCATGTCCCCATCACCCAGCTTCAACAATTGTCAACTCACGGCCAGAACTGTTCATCTCTGCCTGCACTCATTTCCTCCCCTTGAAAGTGTTACTCGGAAGCAAATACCAGACTTCCTATCATTTCATCTATAAATACCTCAGGACATATCTCTAAAAGATAAGCAATCTTTTTTAAACCATAATAAGGATACTAATATGTCACTTTAAAAAATTAACCATAATTTCTTGATAACATCAATGCTCATAAAAAAGTGGTCATTTTTTTATTCAAGGGAGTTCCTATTCTCCTGACACTAGTTGAAAATTCCAGTTGGCCTGTGATGCCTCTGCTCAGTCTTACAAAAGAAACCTGGAGTTCCCTGGGTGGTGCAGCAGGTTAAGGATCTTATGCTGTCACTGGTGCGGCTCAGGTTGCTGCTGTGGTGCAGGTTCGATCCCTGGCCTCAGGACTTCTGCATGCTGCAGGCAAAACCAAACAAACCAAAAAACTAAAAAACAAAATAGATAGACTTATGCTCACTTTTCTTCAAGTCAACTTCAATAGCAAACACATTCTCAACTCAGAAATCAGAATGTCCAGTTTCTTGTAATTATCAAAACTTAGGGCCTCAACTAGGGTGTATCTTCCTAGTGTACTAGGATGGAGAATTTAGATCTTCTTTCTGCTCTTTTTGCTCACTACCTTCCCTGCTACTGGCAGGGTTGGGGTCTGGGGGAGAGATGAATAGGCCCCTTCCTTGCCATTTTCCTGCCCAAGAGGATGGGCTGTTCCTCTGGACAGTCGCATGTGCCTCCATCCTCAGCCCCTTGGCCTCTGGATCCCCCTCCAGTCTCTTCTGTTCTAGGAAATCAATCTTACTGGACAGGACACAAGAAGGGCAGGCAAGTTCAATGCAGGACAATCTCCCGACCCCACAACCAAAGCTGCACCCTCACCTCAATGCACTGAATGATCCAGGATGGGAATCAAACCCTGTTCTATGGTCTCTTTGAAATGATTCAGGCCTGACTTCTGCCTCTGTCAGCTGGAAGAAACACACCCCTATTTGGTTACATGTGAAGTGAGCTCCTTGTGAACAGCATGCAGTTGGTCATGTACTTTATTCACGCCACTAAGCCCTGTGTTTAGACCATTTACCTTAACAATATGTTAGGACTCAAGTCCACCTTTTGGGTTTTTGTTTTCTATTTATTCCCTCTGAAGAAACACATTAAAAAGCCCGTCCAGGTAACCACTTAGAGTATCCCTCAAGCATGGGATTAAGAAGGTCGAGTTCCAACTCTCTTTTCTCAGGGACTGGGCCCTGTTCCTTTTTGTAGCCTTGACCTTACTAAGGAGCCTAGCAATTGCAAAACAAGTGACTTTTCATTCCCTATGTAAATTCTGCATGGGGAGGGGGAACTGTTATCATCAACTTACTTTATTATACTGATATCTATTCATTGGTATCTCAGTTGATGCTGAGGCAGAGATGCTCATTATCCCAGGACGCCTCCCTCCCCTACTAGACCGTGAACAATATGTGGACAAGACCTGAATGTTACTCATCTTTATGTACCCCCAGCAACTGCTAGATGCTTAATACATGTTGATGCCTTATTTACTAACACTTAGCCCAAACCTTTTTCTAAAAAGTCTATTTTGAAATAATTCCAAACTTAAAAGCTGCAAGAATTGTGCAAAGGACTCCCAGATACCCCTTGCCCAGAGTCACCCATTGTGAGGCTTTTGCCTCAGGGATCAGATCTTTTTTTAAAACCTCTGTTTGATTTAGTTTTGAGCAATTTATTTCCATTTCATACCTTATATTATCTGTCTTTTCTCTCTGAATTCACCAATGTTCATGTTCTAATCAAAAGGGAAGAGATGGCGTAGAAAGAATAAGATGATCTTATTCTTTCAGTAACGACTGGGCTTTCATCCATTTAAAACTATGAGATTTAGGACTTCCCACTGTGGCACAGTGGGTTAAGAATCCAACTGCAGGAGTTCCCGTTGTGGCTCAGCAGTTACGAATCCAACTAGTATCCATGAGGATGTGGGTTTGATCCCTGGCCTCGCTTAGTGGGTTAAGGATTTGGCATTGCCGTGAACTGTAGTGTAGGTCACAGACAAGGCTCAGATCTGGCATTGTTGTGGCTGTGGCGTAGGCCAGCAGCTGTAGCTCTGATTGGACCCCTAGCCTGGGAACTTCCATCCACATGCCATGGGTGCGACCCTAAAAAGCAAAAAAAAAAAAGAATCCAACTACATTGCCTCAGGTCTCTGCAGAAGCATGGATTCAATCCCTGGTCCCACAGAGTGGGATCTGGCATTGCCACAGCTGAGGCTCAGATTCAATCCCCTGGCCTGGGAACTTCCATATGCTGTACTTGCAGCCTCTAAAAGCAAATAACAATAACAACAAAAATTTAAAAAAAAAACCAAAAAAACCATGAGATTTAGTCTGAGAAACCAAGAAAGGCATTTTAAATATCTATGAATACGGTCAAGCTAGAAAAAAAAAAAACTGGAGCTACCTTCTAGAATAGACTATTTTTATTTTTATCAAGGATCAGATCTTACATTATGCTGCATTATATAAACAGCCCTTTCTGGAAGCATAATGATGACTCTGCTTCTCCTACTTAAGGAGTCAGCCAAAAGAGGTTGGGAGAAATCTATTATGCTATCAAAGAGAAATTTTTCATACTGGTCCAGGGGACTAATAACATTTAGGAAGGACCTGACCTTGTCACTGGATGTAGAGGTGGGGAGGAGTCTTTGGGAGAATGAATTTCAAAGATACATCTTCATGTTCCATGGGATACGTGGATAAATCCTGCCAATTCCAAGGGAGATCATCCTTATTCTCACTTTAACTCACACTGATTCTCACAGACTGAGTAGTGTTTTTCACTTTAAGGAAGTACTGAGTGAAATCAATGAAACAGCTGAATTGATACCAGTTCCAAGAATTGCAACATACGGAATATAAAGAACAATGAAATCATTCATGGAAAAGGCCATTCACAGACAGCTTTACCCCACTGCAGTAAGAAAATAAAGAACAAACTGGAGGGAAAGCAGAGTAGCTCAGGATTCTGGAGTTAAAAGAGTTTTGACTTAAATTTAATTTACAGCCTTTTCAAGTTCACAGTATAGGTTCTTGGGCTCAAGAAATACAACCAAAGTGGCACTATTCATTAGGTTCATTTATTCAACAAATATTGACTGCCTTCCAGACTCCATATTAGGCCAGGTAGCATTCTAGACACAGGGCATTTAACAGCAGGCAATACACCCCTCTCTTCACCAAGCTGCCATTCAAGTGGGGAGAGAGGTGATAAATGTGTAAGTGAAATAGGGTGCATGTTAGAAGGTGGCTGGTGCTATAGGGAAATGAGAACAAGATTAGATGGATCTCGCCTGTGTGGAGGAGCAGGCTGCCATCACAAGGGCTGGCTTTGTTAACGAGTAACTGTAGGAGTTCCCTGGTGGCCTGACAGATTAAGGATCCAGTGGTGCTGTCACTGCTTTGGCAAGGGTTCAGTCCCTGGCCCTGGAATTTCCGTAGTTCTCAGCACGGCCGGAAAAATAAAAAAGTAACTGTAAGCAAAGACTTGGAAAAGGTGTAGCTGTTTGGGGGAGGAGCCTTCCAGGAAAGGGGAGCAGCCAGTATAGAGTCCCGGCAGGAACATTTTGGCTTATTCTAGAAACGGCAAGGAGGTAAGGGCGACTGGAGCAGAGTGGGCCAGGAGGGAAGCAGAAGGAGATCCTGTAGGGCATGGGGCAGTTGAAGGATTTCAGCTTCCTCTCTTTCCTTGTTTACTCTGGCTGAGACTCTGCTTTTGAGCAGAGAAGGAACACAATCAGACTTTTTTGGGGTGGGGGGGCATGCCTGCAGCAGTATGGACATTCCTGGGCCAGGGATCGAACTCACACCATAGCAGTGACCCAAGCCACAGCAGTGATGATGCCTGTTCCTTAACCCACTGAGCCACCAGGGAACTCCTGGACTTCATTGTTAAGCAGACTCTCTGACTCTTCGGTTGAGAATATACTGAAAGGCAACAAGGCAAACACAGGGCAACCTGTTGGGAGACCTCTGCAGTGATCTAAGGAAGGGCCAAGAACGCTTTAGACTGGGTATAGAGAGGTTATGGGGCAAGGTGATCATCTTCCAGATACGCTCCTGTAGATGGAACCAGCAGGACTTCCTGCAGGGCTGGGTGCAGGCTGGGAGAGAAAGCAGAGTCAACATGCCCCCAAGGTTTTTGGCCTGAACAACCACAGAAAATTAAGTTGTCATCATCTGAGATGGGGGAGCCACTGATGGAGCAGCCTGGTAAGGAAGAGGGCAGATCAGTTCAGTTTGGGGTATATTACTTTGACCTGCAAATGAGGAAGTTGGTGGCAAACTGGAGTCTGGTGTTCAGGAGAGAGCTCTGGGCAGGACACGTGCTTTTGGGAGTTGTCAGTATATGGATGATATTTATTTAATTATTTCCATTACTGCCTTTTTTTTTTTTTTTTTTTTTTTTTGTCTTTTGTCTTTTTAGGGCTGTACCTGCACCCGTGGCATATGGAGGTTCCCAGTCTCAGGGTCTAATTGCAGTTGTAGCTGCTGGCCTACACCTACAGTCACAGCAACACCAGATCCAAGCCCCGTCTGTGATCTACACCACAGCTCATGGCAACACCGGATCCTTTACCTGCTGATCGAGGACAGGGATCAGACCCGCAACCTCATGGATCCTAGTCGGATTGTTTCCACTGCACCACGGCGGGAACTCCTCCATTATTTTTAACATGTATGTTTATAGCATACCGAAGTGTACATATAGTTAGGACACACACCTCTACCTCCATTCCACAATTGTTAATATTTTGCCACACTTGCCCTATATCTCTCTAGACATACATGTATTTTCTTCGTTTAAAGGATCCCTTTGAGAGTCGTGGGCATCTCGTTCACACACTGCCGCATTCCTGAGTGCAATGTAAAGTCACAAGACTGAATGAGATAATGAGGGAATGAACACAGATAGTGACGGGGCCAAGGAAGGAGCCCTGGGGCTCCCCAAGGCTAAGAGTTCTGGGCAGAGAAGAAGAACCAGAAGGAGCAGCCACGGAGGGAGGGAGAAAAACAAGAAAGGAGTGTGGCATCGAGCTGTAGGGGAGCAGCAGACATTGTCCTCTGCCTGCTTCCACTGCCCAAAATGTAAAGAGACACAGAGAAAAGCCATTCAAGGGATTTGTCTTTCTAACTTCAGTTTCTCTCCTTCACTTCTGCGGAACTGCCCATTCCCTCCTCCACTGAAGACTGGAGTAATTATGAGAGGAATCGGCTAACTCCCCTGGAGTGCTTTAAATGAGCAACCTCACACGCCCTGGGTCAGAAACTCCACAAGGGCTTGACGGGTAGCGGCAAAGGCCAGCCTGAGCTGCTTTGGCATGTTGATGCTTTCAAGCTGAAGGAGCTTGAAAAATAGCAAATGCAGGGAGACACTTTCTCTGACTTCTCTTAATCTGCCTCAAGACAGATCCTCCTCCGAAAGGAACTCTGTTGTCGTAAATCTGCTCCAGGAGTTTCATAAAGCAGAGAAGACTGGCTCTTATCACAGGAGAGGAGCCTAGAAGTCGACGCCACACCCAGACAGACTCTATCTCCCATCAGTCCTCCTAAGGGTCCGTTCCTAAAAATCATTCACTCTCCCCGAAGAGACCTCCATCTCCGCTCCCTCCCCCCTACTGAGATGGAATTGATTCTGAATTCTAAGCCATTTTTCAGGGAGTTATTTGTTTTTCCCTGGGTGTTGCCCGTGTATACACGAGGTATAGATGTTCATCAACTTCCGTTTGCTTTTCTCTCACGAATCTTTTATTACAGGGACCACGGCCAAGAACTCAGAAGGGTAGAGGAAAAATTATTTTCCCTCCTCTACAAGATAAAAAGGCCAAGCCCCCATGTGGCTGTCTGAAATGGTGTTAAAAAAAAAAAAAGCAGTTTAGTTTTCCAAATGAACTCAAACCAATCAATCAAATTCAGAGAATAATTTCAAGGGGGAAAAAGAAAAGAAGTGGAATGACCACTGGATTTTTTGTTTGTTTGTTTTAATCGCACAGCTATCCCTTTTTTTCAAAGGGGCTATTCACCTCTACCTACACTAAATAAAACTGTGGCTAGAAACTAAAACCATAACTAAAAGTATTTTCTTTCCCTTGAACTAGTGTTCACCGTCTAACCACAGCTGAGATAAACAGGGTATCTGGAAGTTAAGAGCAAAACTTGCACCCTAGATCTGGTCCTTGGGCATAACTTGGAAAAGATTCATTTTTAGACAGAGGTTCCTAAGTGGTCAAACAAATCTCATCCATTCTTGGGTTTCCTGAACACTAAAAGCCCCGCCTTCATGACTCAGGAAATAACCAACAACCAACAAAATAAAGCAGATGTGGATCCAAGATGAGACAGACTTTACAATAATAATAAAAATAGTTGATGTCATCTATAGCCTGAAGCCCAGAGAAGAAAGACTAGGGAGCCATGGAGTCCAGCATCATGCATTTTATTCCAGGTCTGAGAGAAACTAAGTCTGGCTGCTCCTGGGAAACTGGAGAGTGATTGCTCCAAAAATGTACGAATCAGCTCCAGAAATATCTTTTCCCTGGAGTGGGGTTGCTTCTCTCTCCAGCTCTGATTCTTCATCCAAGAAAGTCTCCTGTCCCCTTTTTTAGCCAAGAGCCAGGTTCAGAAAAGAAAGTACTGTTTCCCAGACTTTCATCTGTCTGATTCAGAACAATATCAAGTCCAAGGACAATACAGCTCCATTCTAAGTCATAAGGAGAAATTCAAAGAAAATAAAGAGGAAGAAAAGAGACCTGGAAGAAAAGGGTTGGGACCGAGAGAAGGGAAGAAAATGGGAGGAGGGAGTAAGATGATTCTATTTTTCCACTTAGTACACTGAATACTAAACGTAGAAGGAACCAGAGGGAAAAAAAGGATTCTATTTTAAAATGAGCTGCTTGCACATTCTAGGAGGGTTGCCAAAGGATGTATCTTGTTGGAAAGGCACTGAAATGGGTTTTGTTAGGCAGAGGTAGGCCCCTGGGCCAAGTCTAGAAGCCGAAAGTTGAGAAAAGAGGAATGAAATCACTGCATGACAGCCTCAGAGGTTATCTACAATGGGGCCACCTGAACCTTTGCAGATCTATCTCTTCGATGCAAACTTCCTTTTGTCACTTGGTATGAATTCGGTATTGTCCCTAGGAGTTGTTGGGACATTGAGTATCATGTCGAGTTTTGCCTGAGAGCTACCCATGGGCTGCCAGGAATAGAGCTGCGGAGGATGACTGAGAGCTGGACAGGCCTGCCTGGATGTCACCGTGGCACAGGACTCCCCAAATCAAGCTTTGAGCCGACATAGAGTGTTTACTATGTTCAAGATTCTGCTGTGAGTGCTTTATCCGTATTATGAATACAACCTTGGGAAATAATGATTCCTCCAATGTTACGAATGGGCAAACAGGTACAGAGAGGTTAAAGGTGGCTCAGGTGGCAAGTGGAAAAGCCCAAGCTTGCACCCAGGCAACTTGGACCTCCAGACACCAGACTTTAACCCCTTCACCACCACACTGCACTTTTAAGAGGCTAGAACCACCCTCCTCAGCCTGATATGGTTATTTGAAAAATTCAGTCCAGGCTTATGGACTATTGGGACCATTAAGGTTTGAGGATTATCCTGGTACTTGATGGAGGCCAGAGGCAAAACCCTATGGGAAGAAGGTGGTGTGTAAACACTCAGACTTGAAGAGAATGTGGCAGGCAGGAGGCAGGCGAGGAGAAACCCAGGCTTCCTCTCAGTGGAAGCACCCAGCCAAGGGAGGACATGGCCTTAGGGCTTCCACATCTCGTTCAGAACTGTGTTCTTGACGTTTGCCCCTGCACAATGCCTGGCATGTGTGCCTGTTGAATGATTTTGTAAGTGAACCAACTAACTGCAATACATGCTCTTCTACAAGTTGCTGTTTCTTGTTTCGGGCACATACTGAGTTTCCCTGGCTGCCATTGCATGGATACAGTTCTCTTTTTCTAGGGCTCTTCCCTAGTTACAAAGCATCTAGAGTAGATGAGAAAGCATCTGCTTTTGTTTTTGTTTTTGTCTTGCAAAAGCCACATGAGCATTTTGTGAGCATGCCTGCAAGGACTGGCAATCCAACCCTGATTATATCCCACCTCCCCTTGCTCCTTTCCTACCAATCTCACTGGCATTTCCTGCCTTGGCATCATAATTCTTGTCATTGAGTGACATTTGACTTTGCTTGATTAGGAAGTTTTGTACTGTTAGTTCTTTTTTTTTTTTTTTTTGCTTTTCTTTAGGGCCACACCCACGGCATATGGAAGTTCCCAGACTAGGGCCTAGGGGTCAAATTGGAACTGCAGCCGCCAGTCTACAGCACAGCCACAGCAACTCAGGATCCAAGCTGCATTAGCAACCTACACCACAGCCCACAGCAACATCGGATCCCTGACCCACTGAGTGAGGCCAGGGATCGAACCTGTTTCCTCATGGATACTAGTTGGGTTCATTTCCACTGTGCCACAACGGGAGCTCCCTGTACTGTTAGTTCTTTAGAAATAAGAAGTCATTGGAGTTCCCATCGTGGCTCAGAGGTTAACAAATCCGACTAAGAACCATGAGGTTTCGGAGTTCCGTCGTGGCGCAGTGGTTAACGAATCCGACTAGGAACCATGAGGTTGCAGGTTCAATCCCTGGCCTCGCTCAGTGGGTTAAGGATCCGGCATTGCCATGAGCTGTGGTGTAGGTTGCAGACACGGCTCTGATCCCGAGTAGCTGTGGCCTAAGCCAGTGGCTACAGCTCTGATTCAACCCCAGCCTGGGAACCTCCATATGCTGCGGGAGCGGCCCAAGAAATGGCAAAAAAAGACAAAAAAAAGAAATAAGAACCATCCTAACTTTTTTTTTTTTTTAAGGGCTGCAGATGCAGCCTATGAAAATTCCCAGGCTAGGGGTAGAATTGGAAGTGCAGCTGCTGGCCTATGCCACAGACACAGCATTGCAAAATCTGAGCCACATCTGTGACCTACGTCACAGCTCATGGCAAGGCTGGATCCTTAACCCACTGAGTGAGGCCAGGGATTGAACCTGCATCCTCATGAATACTGGTCAGGTTCATTTCCACTGAGCCATAATGGGAACTCCTACATTTTCTTTTAAAATTATTTAAAAGTTAAAATGTTAGCGATATTGAACTCCAAACCCAACGAGTCTAAAATGCCGTCATTAAAACAGCATAAAGTTGTCTGCCACATGATCTAAATGCTCAATAACAATATTTTTTTTTTTTTGGCCTCTCACCCATAGCATGTGGAAATTCCCAGACCAGGATTTGAACCCATGTCCCAGACCAATGCCCTGATCCACAGCAATGACAATGCCAAACCCTTAACTGCTAGGCGACCAAGGAACTCCTCAGTAAATACTTCCTGAGTGAAAAGTGAGGCACATGGATCCCCGTATAGGGAACTAAACACCTGTTCTCTCCCAACCCTGTCACTTACTTGCTGTGAGTAAGTGGCTACACATACATTAATGTAAACTATTAAAAAAATTGCATTATGATTCAAAGTCTGTGATGGGGGATGTGGTAAGACAGAATAATGGTTCCCCCTCCCCAAGAAAAGATGTTTGCATCCTCATCCCCAGAACCTGTGAATATATTAGCTTAGATAGCAAAGGGGAATTAAGGCTGCAGATGGAATTAAGGCTGCTATTTAGATGACATTAAAATAAGATTATTTTGGAGTCTCCAAGTGGGTCAGTGTAATCACAAGGGTCCTTATATATGGAAGAGAGAGGCAGAAGAGAGTCAGAAGGAGAGGTGCCTATAGAACAAAGAGATGCAACACTGCTGGTTTGAAGAAGGAAGCAGTAAGCCAAGGAGCATGGGCAGCCTTGAAAAACTGCCCAAAGCAACAGATTCTTCCCTAGAATTTCCAGAAAAGAATTCAGCCCTGTGTACACTTTGATTTTAAGCATAGTGAGGTATCCAAAGCAATGTTATCAAAGCCCACTTGACCATTCCATGAGTGGAGACCTAACTGCTTTCCCTAACGACGCCCCTTTTCAGCAGGAAGAAGTTAGAGCGGTCGTCGCCCCTTTTCCCACAGTTAGAGTCTCCAACTCAAAGGGGGGAATTAAGGTAGATTTTCAACTCAGGTAGTCAGTGTAGGGATATGGGCTTTGATACATTCTTTGTGGCTATTTATTAACATTTGTAAACTGAGGGTCATATAGCAAGCCCAACTGCTATAAAGGTTGCAGGTATTGCCCCATGGATCCACCACATCAGAGTGAAGAAGGTTGCATCCGCTGCTGACATGGACACCGGGGAGGCTGTACAGCACCTCGAGAATCTTCATGGTCAAGTTCCAGAGAATCCTTTTGCCATCATCAGAGTGCTAAGCCCTGCTCTGGCCATCCGTGAAAGCTGGTCAGTCTATGCACAGCAGAAGCCCGAGGAGTTCCACCTGAGACTTAAAACTTGAACTCTGAGACTTAACTTGGACTGTGTTCTGTCTAAGCGAATAATTCAAGAAGAAATGAGAAAAGTTGCAAGACTTATTTTTGTCTTCCCGCAAAAACAAAAAGGGGGAGATGTTGCAAGACATGTTTCCTTGAAAACTCCATCTTGTCTTTCTTTACTTTATCCCATCTTCTTGTCTTACTTTATCCCATCTTCCTTCTTGGAAAAACAGTCACAGTGCTGGTAAATGACTTAAGCTTAAGAGCAAAGACCTAAAGGCATAAATGACTTAAGCTTAAGTACTGTTATGTGCCTAGAGGTCAGAGTAAGAGCTTAACCCTTTACCACCTAAGTGGCTTTCTAAACAAACCCTGTATCATCCACCCATAGCCACTCCTCACTTAATCTCACAATAAAAGCAGTGTGGTTTCTTGAGGCAGTGCTCTTGGTCCCTGAGATCTGGAGTTCCCCGGCGCTCCTGGTCCCTGAGACCTTGAGTCCCACGCTCTTGGTCCCTGAGACCTTGAGTCCCTGGCTCCCACCTTTACTTAAGATAAATGTCTCTGTGTCTTGTTTTATGTTAACTATTTTTCCTTAAGTTCCACAGCACCCGTTCTTCCCCATCCTGCTGAGCTGGCCCCGGCAAGTGGCGCCCAACCCGCAGATATGTAAGAAAATAAATTTGTTCTGTATTAAGCCATTGAGTTTGTGGTACCCTGTGTCATCAGCGAAAGAAAACTAACACGGAGATTTAAAAAATATAAAACAGGGAGTTCCTGTCATGGCTCAGTGGTAACAAACCCAACTAGTGTCCCTGAAGATGAGGGTTCGATTCCTGGCCCTGCTCAGTGGGTTAAGGGTCCTGCGTTGCTGTGAGCTGTTGTGTAGGTCACAGAGGTGGCTCAGATTTGCTGTGGCTGTGGTGTAGGCCAGCAGCTATAGCTCCGATTTGACCCTTAGCCTGGGAACCTCCAGATGCTGCAGGTGCAGCCCTAAAAAGACAAAATAAAGTAAAATAAAATTTAAAGCAGAGTAAAATCCTTGGAGAGAGCTTTAATAAGTCCTTTGATATTATATGACTAAATTGAATCCAACACACACACACACACACACACATTTTTGGCCATACCCATGGCATGACAAGGATGGAACCCATGTCACAACCGTAACCTAAGCACAGCAGGGACCATGCTGGATGCCTAACCTACTGAGCCACCAGGGAACCTCTCGAATATATTTTTAATTAGTTTATTTTTTAATTACCTAGATAATAGTCAAGAATATGCAGCTGGCATAAGGCTAGACCTATAGACCAATGGAGTAGAACTGAGAGGCCAGAAATAAACCCATACATTTACAATCAATTAATTTTCAACAAGTATATAGAGACAATTGAATGTGGGTGAAAGAACAGACTTTTCAACAAACAGACTTTTCAAAGTTGGGGAAAACTGGCTATCCACATGCAAAAGAATGAAGGTGGACTCCCATTTCATACCGTATACAAAAATTAACTCAAAATGGATCCAAGACCTATATTTAAGAGATAAAACTATAAAACTCTTAGAAGACATAGGTGTATATTTTCAGGACCTTGCAATTGGACAATGATTTCTTAAATAGGACATCAAAAGCACAAGCAATCAGGGAGTTCCTTGGTGGTCTAGTGGTTAGGACTCACTGCTTTCACCACTGCAGCCTAGGTTCAATACCTGGTTTGGGAATTAAGATCCCACATTAAGCCACTGCAGACTGCGGGGGTGGGAAGGAAGCAATCAAAGAAATAACAGATAAATTGGGCTTTATCAAAATTAAAATATTTCATCCTTCATAGGACACTAATCAAAAAAGTGAAAAGAAAACCCATAAAATGAGAGAAAATATTTGCAAATCATACATCTGACAAGTGACTTCTATATAGACTATATAAAGAACTCTTACAACTCAACAATAAAAAGTCAACCAAATGGAAAAATAGGCAAACAATTTGAATAGACATTTTTTTTTCGAAGCAGTTATGTACATGGTTGATAAGCCCATGAAAAGATGTTCAGCATCATTAGCCTTCAGGAAAAATCAAATTAAAACAAACATGATACACTTCATATTCACCAGAATGGCTATAAAAAAAATTACAGGCAATAACAGGTGTCACAGAGGATGTGGAGAAATTAGTATCCTCATGCATTAATAGTAGGAAAGTAAAATAATGCAGTGCCTTTAAAAAGTGGCCTGGCAGTTCCTCAAAATGTTAAACACACTGTATGAGCCCGCACTTCCACTCCTAGAAAAATATCTAAGAAAATTAGAAATGTATGTCCACATAAAAACCTGTACACAGCATTCACGTCATAAGAACTCCTAGTCATAAGGGCCAAAAACTGACATAAATGAACACCCGGTGAATGGATAAATAAAATGTGCTATATCCATATGATGGAATATTATTTGGCCATAAAGAGGAATGGACTATTGTTACATGCTACATACAACATGGTTGAACTTCACAAACATCATGCTAAGTGAAAGAACACAGGCACAAAAAAAATCACATACATATTATATGATTCCATTTATATGAAATGTGCAGAATAAGCAGTCCATAGAGACAGAAAGTAGATTAGTGGTTTTGAGGGCTGAGAGGGAAGAGAAATAGAGAGTGACAGTTAATGAGTACAGGGTTTTGTTGGGGTATTTAAGGGAGTGATTAAAATGTTCTGGAATTAGATAGCAGTAATGCTTATGCAACTTTGTATACTAAAAATTGCTGAATTATATTATTTTATTTTATTTTATTATTATTTTTTTGTCTTTTTGCCTTTTCTAGGGCCACTTCCTATGGCATATGGAGGTTCCCAGGCTAGGGGTCGAATCGGAGCTGTAGCCTCCAGCCTACGCCAGAGCCACAGCAACACCGGATCCAACCCGCGTCTGCGACCTACACCTCAGCTCACGGCAATGCCGGATCCTTAACCCACTGAGCGAGGCCAGGGATTGAACCTACAACCTCATGGTTCCTAGTCGGATTCGTTAGTCACTGCACCACAACAGGAACTCCCTGAATTATATAATTTTAAATGGTGAGTTTTATCATATGTGAGATATTTCCTAGTCAACAATACCTAGAAACAATTCCAGTAATAATTCGATTAAAAATGGGCAGAAGACCTGAATAGACATTTTTTCCAAAAATATATACAGATGGCCAACAGACACATGAAAAGATGCTCAACTTTGTTAACCATCAGGAAAATGCAAATTAAAACCACAATGAGATATCATCTCACACATGTCATATGGCCGTCATCAAAAAGAACACACATAACAAAAGTTGGCAAGGATGGGGGGAAAAGGGAACCCTCATTGGTGGGAATGTAAATTGGTACACCACTGTGGAAAACAGTACGGAAGTTTCTCTAAGAACTAAAAACATAACTGCTATATGGCCCAGCGATTCCACACTTGAGAATCTATCCCAAAAAAGAAAACAAGAATTCAAAAAGAGAAATGCACACCAATGTTCGCAGCAACATTATTTATAATTACCATCAACCTAAGAGTCATCAGTAGATGAATGGATAAAGAAGGTGTGGTATATACATACAATGGAATACTATTCAGCCATAAAAGAGAATGGACTTCCCATTTGCAACAGCATGGATGAATTTTGGAGGGCATTATGCTAACTGAAATAATTCAGACAGAGAAAGACAAATACCATATAATATCACTAATCTGTGGAGTCTAAAAAATAAAAGCTATGAATATAACAAAAAGAAAATGAATTCACTGAAATAGAGAACAAACTAGTGGTTTACCAGTGGGGAGAGGGAAGGGGGAATGGGCAATACAGAGGCAGGGGATTAAGAGGTACAAACTATTATACAGAAAATAAGCTACAAGGACATTTAATAGAAGACAGGGATTATAGCCAATATTTTATATTAGCTATAAATGGAATGTAACCTTTAAAAATTTTGAATCACTGTGTTGTACACCTGAAACATCTATAATATTATAGAACAACTCTATTTCAATTTTCAAAAAGTCAGCAGAAGGGGATATTCCAAATATGGAAAGAGGATTGATATATCTTTGTGAATATACACTTGAGGATATAATATAATCTAAATCAGCAAGAGATGATGTCCTGGATCAAAGACTTAAATAAAATCTCAAAACCTTAAAAAAAAAAAAATATATATATATATATGAGCTCCCTGGTGGCTCAGTGGGCTAAGGATCCAGCATTATCACTTCTGTGGCTCTGATTATGCTGTGGCACAGGTTTGATCCCTGACCCGGGGATTGAACCCACACCTCTGCAGTGACCCAAGCTACTGCAGTCAGATTCCTAACCCAAGGCACCACAGCAGGAACTCCTTGTCTTTGCTTCTTAACCTTATGAAAATGAGGTCAGTCTATATATACTGCTTGTTTTCTTCACTTAGCTTCCTGAGGATATCCCACCAGGTCAATATATACAGGTTTCATTTGTATAAAGTTCATATATTTGATCTATCATAATTTATTTTTCCTTCAATCTGATGGTTTAAAAACGGCATCACAATATATCAAAACATCAAGTTGTACACCTTAAATATATATAATTTGTTTATGTCAACGATATCTTAAGAAAGTAGTTAAACTTACTATTTTGTTGTTTTTGTTGTTTGAAGTGCTCGTATCAGTATGTGTCTCTGTGAATTTTCATAGTCTGAGCACAACCCTGTAACCAACAGCCCAGGTTAAGAAACAGAACATTACTAGAACACATGCATCTCCTATGACCATTGCCATCTGTTACTATTACCATTGCCATCGTGTCACATTCCCCTTGAATCAATATATTTTAATCAAAGAAATGAAACATTGCAGTTAACACTGAAATCCCTTTGGACTTCAAATCCCATGTCTGTAACCCTCCTGTAGGTTCCTGGGCCCTGAAGCAACCACTCATAGATTGAGCACTTTTGTACTTTTCAGGCATATATTTACATGCATGTATTCATTGCATTTTCCTGACTGCCAGTGAGACAAACATCTTTTCCTGGTTCCTCTTCTACGAATTGCCTTTTCATAACACTGGCTTATTTTTCTATTGTGTTGTCTTTTGTTTATTAATCGATAGGAGGCTTAGTTTATTAAGATATTTACCATTTTCCGTCAATTTTGTGGCAAACATTTCCCCTCACCTTTTCTTTCCATTTTTATGATGTCTTTAATGTTGCAAAAATATTAATTTTTATGTAGTCAAACATACCTATGTTTTTTCTTTAACTTCTCTGAGTTTCCTGTCTTGCTTAAGATCTTCCCATTCCCAAGGTTATACAGATATTCTCTTATACATTCTTCTAATGTTTTATTATTTTACATATTTAGATTTGTTTGCAAAGTACCCCATTGCAGACATCACATGGGATACATATGGATACCCTGGACTGGTTTGGGAGAGAGGTTTGAAAAACTCTCTTGAAAAACTAAATTGGAGCTACTTTTGCAAGCTACCTAGCATTTGATATTTTGTGAGCAGAAAGCTGAGAAACACTAACCATTTGATAAAATGAAATCAGATGAGGATTTGGGGGGCACACCTGTGACACAAGGAAGTTCCCAGGTCATGGACTGAACCCACATCACAGCTGTAACCAGAGCCACAGCAGTAACCAGAGCAACAGCACTGATAACACAGGATCCTCAACCCTCTGAGCCACCAGAGAACTCCTGATGAGGATTTTTAATTTTTTTATTTTATTTAATTTTTTTTCTTTTTAGGGCCACATCTGGCATGTGGAGTTTCCCAGGCTAGGGGTCTCATCAGAGCTACAGGTGCTGGCCTATGCTACAGCTTTAGCAGAGCCAGATTCCAGCCGTGTCTGCGACCTACACCATAGCTCATAGCAACACCGGATCCTTGACCCGCTGATCAAGGCCAGGGATCAAACCCGCATCCCCATAGATCCTCATCGGGTTCGTTAACCGCCCAGCCACGAGGGGAACTCCTGGATGAGGATTTTTTAATCTGTGACTTTTTTCCAGTGGTACTTGAAAAACGTGATAGTCCTAAAACTATTGTAGTTTCTTTCTAGGTAATGACAAGGTCCAGGAATGAGTATTAAGAATAGCTGAAAATAACTGTTTAAATTTAAATATCAGAGAAAGCTGTTTGGTGTTGGGCATTTCTTCACCAGGCTGGCTCCTTGCTTTGTTCTCCCTCAAAAGCAATGGATTTTTTTTTTAACACCAAAGGGGGAATGGAGGAAGTGAGGCAGCTAAAGAAAATGTCATTGCTCCCACTACCCTAAAACACACTGTATCTGATTTCACACTTTCCCAACAAGAAACAAAATGCGCCAACACCTTTCGCTGAAGCAGTCATCTTGAACTAACTTTGTAGAATACAGAGTTTGCACTTACTTGGTTAACAGTGGAGAACTGCTCAAAGTTTTTGAAGCAATTCACCGTAGCTCATTCCAAGTAGTTTAACCTGGCGGCCACAATGGGCTATAAACAGACGCTACCTATTGTAATTGAAATCCTCAGTAACGTTCCTGCGCGCCCCCTTCTGGCGGAGTGAACCCACCTCCCTGCGTGATCCATATTTATTGCAGCTGCGGCTAAGGCAGTCGTCGAGGGAAGGGAAGTTCGTATTGCAAAAAGGTAAAAACATTTAAATTTTTAAAGAATATTTTTCATCATTTTTTAGTAGAGAAATCGACAACTAATTCAACTCTGCTGGAAAGTTTCCCATGAGTTAGTCGAGGGGGGTAAACGGCCATTTTGGTTGGGCTTTTCTTAACAGCCTTTTGAAAACCTTTCTTGAAGGTCGTTTTTTTTTGTTTGGTCTTTTGTTTGTTTGTTTTTCCCTAACGGATCAGAGGGAAGCTTATTTAGTAAGATAACCAACAGCTGGACTGGATTGAGAAGGTACATGGAACTCCCCACCAAATTAAGGCGGCTGCAGTCTCTTTACTTTTGCTCCCTGATTTGGTTTACAAGGTTAGTCAACTACCCCTCACCACAGAGCACCTGGGTTAATGATTTATCTAACTGGGGTAGATACCATATGCCGTTGCAACACTGCAGTTTTTTTTTCCGCTTTTCCAAACTGGTCAGCTCTTGCACGTTGGTGACGTAGCTTAATGCTGTGTTACTAGACTGTTCTAGAACACATGTATATATTATGTTCACAATGCTGTGAGGAGCAACAGAGAACTTCCCTTTTTGATAACACTATGATGTTTCTGATAACCGTGAAAGGAAAAAAGAAAAAAGTGACCCAAAGAGACAAGATAGCATGTAGGTAAGGTTAAATCAGATTGGATCTCAGGTTTGAGGGCTTTAGGGCTGCACCCACAACATATGGAAGTTTTCAGGCTAGGGGTTGAATCAGAGCTACAACTGCCAGCCTACAGCCTATACCACAGCCACAGCAATGCCAGATCTGAGACGTGTCTGTGACCTACACCGCAGCTCACGACAATGCAGGCTCCTTAAGCCACTGAGGCAGGGATTGAACCCGCATCCTCATGGATACTAGTTGGATTTGCTTCCGCTACGCCCCAAGAGGAACTACTAAGGGCATTTTCAAAGTAAATTTTTATTGACGTGCCACATACAGAAAATTACACAGCAGGGATCATTAATGCACAGCATGAATTTCCACAAACTTCACACTCTTCTGTAATGTTCATAGATTATAAAACAGAACAGTATCACAACCCCAAGAGCCCTCCTGTCTCTGCTACCAGTCACAAAGCCCCCTAAGTTAATCATATCCTTCCTCTGACACCCTAGCTTAGTATTGCCTATTTTTGAACTTTATATTAATGGAATCATGTTTTGTTTGATATCTGGGTTCTCAGCTTTAAGTTTGTGAGCTTTATCTACATTGTTGCATGGAGCTGGAGTTTGTTCATTTTCATTGGTAGGTAACATTGTGCAGTGTGTGCATACCACAATTTATTTATCCCTTCTGTCATCGATGGGTATTGGGGTGGTTTGTAGCTTTGGATTATTGTGGATACTGCTTCTGTGAACATTCTTAAATATATATATGTGTATATATACACACACAAACATTTCTGTTGGACATGTATAACTAGGAATGGAGTTGCTGGGTAATATACATACAATTACATATGTATACAATACGCATGTGTATATATATATATATATTTAGCATTAGTAGATACTGCCAGTTTTCCAAAGGGATTGTATGACTAGTCTTTTGGCTCTGTATCTTCACCAGCCTAGTATTTTCTGTCTTTTTAATTTCAGCCATTCTAGGAGGTACATGGTAGTATTGCACTAAAGTCTGTTTGGTTGTTTTTTTAAAAAACTTTTCAGGAGTTCCTGCTGTGGCTCAGTGGTTAACAAACCTGACTAGTATCCATGAGGACATGGGTTTGATCCCTGGCCTCACTCAGTGGGTTAAGGATCCGGTGTTGCTGTGAGCTGTGGTGTAGGTTGCAGACATGGCTCGGATCCCATGTTGCTGTGGCTATGGTGTAGGCCAGCAGCTATAGCTCAGCTTCGACCCCTAGCCTGGGAACCTGTATATGCTGCGGGTGTGGCCCTAAAAAGACAAAAACAAAAAAACAAAACAAAAAAAACCCAAAACTTTTTATTGAAGTATACCATACATAAAAGTATACCTCATTTTATTGCACTTTACAGATATTGTGTTTTTTTTACAAGTTGAAGGTTTGTGGCAACCCAATTTTTTTTTTTTTTCTTTTTAGGGCCACTCTCACAGCTTCTGGAGTTTCCCAGGCTAGGGATTGAATCAGAGCTGTAGTTGCCAGCCTACACCACAGACACAACAGATCTGATCGGCATCTCTGACCTACACCACAGCTCATGGTAATGCCAGATCCTTAATGCACTGAGCAAAGCAAGGGATTGAACCCCCAATCCACATGGATACTAATAAGATTCGTTTCTGCTGCACCCCAGCGGGAACTCCGTGGCAACCTTATCTTAAGCCAGTCTATCAGCCCCATTTTTCCAACAGCATTTGTTCACTTTGTGTCTGTGTCACATTTTGGTAATATTTCAAACGCTTTCTTTGTTATTAATTTGTTATGGTGATCTGTGATCAATTAACTTTGAAGTTACCGTTGCAACTCATTGAAGGCTCAGATTATGGTTATCATTTTTTAGCAATACAGTCTTTTAAAATAAAGGTATATACGTTGGTTTTGTAGACGTAATGCTACTGTCCATATAACACACTACAGTATGCTGTCAACATAACATATGTTTAATTCATGTGACTGGCTTTATGGCAAATATGCGCTTTATTATAGTGGTCTGGACCAAACCTGCAGTATCTCCAAGATTCGCCTATACCAAAAAATGCATGTATAATAAGTGTAGAGCTCATTGAATTTTCATGAATTAAAGTCAGTTGCGTCAACAGCACCCAGATCCAGAAACAGCACATTATCACTATTCCAAAAGCTGCCTTGGGTTCTCTTTCAGTCACTACCATCCCTCCCACAGAGGGATAATTTCTATGCTGACTTCAAACTCATAAATTAATTTCGGCTGGTTTTGCACTTTATGTAAATAAAATCATAAAGAAAACACCTTTGTGTGTCTGATTTATGTCACTCAGCACCAGTAGTGTATACGAGTTCCTCACCAGTTGTTGGTATTTTCTGTCTTTTTAACTTAGTCACTCTGTGGAAGTATAATGTGTTGCACTGTCATTTTATAGAGAATCACCATGTCATTTTAAATTGCTTTCCTGTGATAACTGATAAAAGTGAACATCTTTTCATATATTTACTGGCCATGTGGGCCTCTTTTGTAAAATCTGTTTGTCTCCTATTTTATACAATTGTTTGCCTTTTTCTTATTTGTGAGAGTTAATCAGTTTCTCATAAAGTTAAACATACACCTACCCTATGGCCCAACTATTTCTGCTTCTAGGGATTTAGTCAAAAGGAATAAAAACGTGTCTACAAAATTAGTTGTTTTTGAAAGTTCGTAGCAGCTTTACCCATGATTGTTGCGTACCGGAAACAACCTAAATGTCTATTAACGGGAGGGTGAATAAACAAAGCAGAGTGTGTTCATAAAGTGAACTACTACCCAGCAATAAAGAGGAATGAGCTTCTGATCATAAGCAACAATACGAATGAATTTCAAAAAGATGCTGAGCCAAGGGAGTTCCCACTGTGGCTCAGCGGGTTAAGAATCCAACTAGTATCCATGAAGATTCAGGTTCATCCCCGGCCTCTGTCAGTGGGTTAAAGATCTGGCATTGCTGTGAGCTGTGGCATAGGCCTGCAGCTCCGATTTGGCCCCTAGCCTGGGAACTTCCATATGCCACAGGTACAGCGCTAAAAAGCAATAAATAAATAAATAAAAATTCTTATATATAATGAACCTTATTTATGTAACCCCAAAAGGTGAAGGAATTAAATCAATTAGGATACAAAACTGGTGATTTAGAGAGAAGGAATTCTAACCTTTCTACAACATGAAACTGGAGGCTGAGAGTGAGCTGTTAAAGTGAATCGTTAGGAGTTCCCGTTGTGGCTCAGTGGTTAACAAATCTGACTAGGAACCATGAGGTTGCAGGTTCGATCCCTGGCCTTGCTCAGTGGGTTAAGGATCTGGTGTTGCCATGAGCTGTGGTGTATGTCACAGATGTGGCTTGGATCTGGCATTGCTGTGGCTCTGGCATAGGTTGATGGCTATGGCTCCGATTTGACCCCTAGCCTGGGAACCTCCATATGCCATGGGAGTGGCCCAAGACAAAAAAATGATAATAATAAAGTGACTCATTAATGTTTTTATTTCTAAAGAGAAGATACATTTTTTACAAAATTGGGATAATATTCATTTTGTAAATAATTCTGTCCTTCACGCTGCCTATATGCTGTCAGTGATTTTTAATAATTTTTTAGCAAAAGGTTCAAAGAAGAAAATTTGCAGTTAATCAATACATCAGATAATTACATTCTGAAGTTTTTTAGACACTGGGCGAAGAGGAGAATTCATATATATGTATATATACATATATATATAAATTATATATAAAACTGAATCACTTTTGCTGTAGACTTGAGGCTAACACAATATTGTAAGTCAACTATACTTCAATTTAAAAATGTTAAAAACTGGAGTTCCCGCCATGGCACAGTGGGTTAAGAATCCGACTGCAGGAGCTTGGGTCACTGTGGAGGTGCAGTTTCGACTCCAGCCCCGCTCAGTTGGTTAAAGGATCCAGTGTAGCCCAGCTGCAGCTCATGTCACATCTGTGGCTCAGATTCAGTCCCTGGCCTGGGAACTTCCATATGTGGTGTAGCCATAAACTTAAAAACTGCAAAAATTGTTTGATTAAACAAATGAAAGCAATTTAGTAATGAAAAAGTATAATAGCTGTAACGATAACACATTATGTGTAAATAGTTCAAAATAGAACTTTAAAATTCACTGATCATTTTTGGAGAACCAGTTCATTATTTCTAAAAAATGGGCTATAGGTACAGGAGAGCCTGTTGAAACTAATCTGCAGTTTTTCAACTAAAACTGGAAGACTGGACCTTATTACTTTGGATCCTTGAATGCTAAGATAGAGATCGTTCTATTCTATGCTGTTCATAGTTTACTCAATTCTGTAAAAGAAACAGAATGGGTAGGAATGCTTTTACCCATTTTGTATTTTAAACAGATTTTTACCATAAATTTATAACTCCAGGTAGCCATGTAAAAATGTTAATGAATGATGACAAAGATAGAAAGGGAGAGGCTTCATCATACATAGTTAAAACAAACATGTTGGTCTGTTCTAACAGATTGCAACCCATTGGCCATGTGTGTTAGATTTATAAGGAAACCTCCATTTAAATTTGCACTGGTGTGTTTCGCAAGTTTCGCTATGGGCCAATATTCCTATACATTTATATTAAAATACTTCTCCATTCTAATAAACTCCTTTAGCCTACCATCATAAAGAGAACAGACCTACCTACTTTGCATCCTCCTCTGTAATTTTCTATTCTATCCTTCGGGGGTAGATTACCCCCATTGACTCAAAGCATTATTAGGTCAACTCATAGTAACTGCCACAACTATAGTACATACCCCGTCCCAGAATAAAGAGGATTTGAGGATGCAAGTTATATCAGTTACACTCTTTCCAAAAAGGACAGGAAAATGGACTTTATTTTATTTTATTTTTTGTCTTTTGTTGTTGTTGCTATTTCTTGGGCCGCTCCAGCGGCATATGGAGGTTTCCAGGCTAGGGGTCGAATCGGAGCTGTAGCCACCGGCCTACGCCAGAGCCACAGCAACGCGGGATCCGCGTCTGCAACCTACACCACAGCTCACAGCAACACCGGATCGTCAACCCACTGAGCAAGGGCAGGGACCGAACACCGCAACCTCATGGTTCCTAGTCGGATTCGTTAACCACTGCGCCACGACGGGAACTCCAGGAAAATGGACTTTAAAATGAGTGAACCAAGAGACAGCAGGCATCCAGAAGTCTGCTCCTAATTATCAGGTCTTAAGGGATACACACATGGGAGTGGTCTCACCAAGGGTACTGACTACACTCTTTTTATTTCTCAAAGACAGCAGTATTCACAGATAAGGGTAAATTCAAGAAAACAGAAATCCTGATGGTGCCAGACAGTCATAGCAAACATTTGTGTTAAACATCACTTTGAAAGTCTCTGTGCTACTTGTCGGAGGTACCAAGGAGTATGAAACAGTCATTATTCTCGAAAGACTTTCACAAATAGCTTTGACCGAATGCTTCCCACGTACCATGTTCAGCCCTTATGTGTGTGTATCTTATACACTGTGTATCAAAGCCTCATTATAACCCCTTCAGATAGGTATCGTTGTTTTCCACTTTACAAATGGAGAAACCCAAGCTCAGGGAAGCTAAGTAACACAGCTAAGTCAGTGTTGGATCTGGGGCTAGAACCTTAACCGTCTACCCTTAGAGCTGAGCATTTAACTATTAGGCTATCTTCTCCACTGCAACTTTGACCAAGAATCAGAGCATTTACAAACTAGATAAAATGCACAGGTGCGTAGGTTAGAGGTTTTGGTTTTAGGACTTACTCTGACATTTCAGTCGATTCTCTTTGTGCCTCCTTTTCTTCATGTATCAAATGAGAATGTTAACATGTCTATCTTATGTAACCTATCTTATGCGAGTATTACTGTAAGTGTTGAGAGAATGCGTTAAAGGACAAATAGTATACAAGAATAAAATGCTGTTTTAGGAGTTCCTGTCGTGGCGCAGTGGTTAACGAATCCCTCTAGGAACCATGAGGTTGAGGGTTCGATCCCTGCCCTTGCTTAGTGGGTCAATGTTCCGGCGTTGCCGTGAGCTGTGGTGTAGGTTGCAGATGCGGCTTGGATCCTGCGTTGCTGTGGCTCTGGTGTAGGCTGGCAGCTGCAGCTCCGATTCGACCCCTAGTCCGGGAACCTCCATATGCCGCAGGAGTGGCCCAAGAAATAGCAAAAAGACAAAAAAAAAAAAAACAAATTAAAAAAAAAAATGCTGTTTTATCTGTCTCTGTCTTTGTTGGGTCAAGGTCTGGATTGATATTCTAATTCAACAAATATGTATTGAGCATCTGCTGTGGCCCCAGCAAGTGCTTGGCACTACTTGGATAAAAGTTGTGTAAACCAGATATGATGGCTCCCTTTGTTGAACACAGAGTCTCAAGTCAAAGACAAACATTAAACAAGCAAGTATACACATGTGGGTATAATTTTAAATTGTGCCCCCCCCCCAAAAAAAAATAAACCCCTTGTAAAGAAAGAGAATACAAGAATGGAGTTGGAGGTAATGACTTCCATACTGGCGGAGGGAAGAACTGAAAGTGTGGTTGAGGGGTGTGGAGTCTGAGTCAAGCAGAGAGTTGAAAGCCGGAGCAGGGGGAGGAGGGGATATCTCGTATAAGAGTCAAGGTGGGGGAGGTACCAGCCCAGGGACAGGGCATGTGGGCCCTATAGTGGGTTTTGTATTTTATCCCAAGTGCAGTGAGAAATTGTTATTGGGTTAAAAGTGAGAGTCTGGCACAATCAAAGAGTTGAAAGTGTTTGCAAAAGTGATTACACTGGAGTTCCCATTGTGGCTCAGCAGGTTAAGAACCCGACTAGAATCCATGAGGACGCGGGTTCCATCCCTGGCTTCGCTCAGTGGGCTAAGGGTCTGGCGGTGCTGTGAGCTGTGCTGTAGGCCACGGACACGGCACAGATCTGGTGTTGCTGTGGCTGCAGTGTAGGCCCTCAGCTGCAGCTCTGATTCAACCCTTAGCCTGGGACCCTCCATATACCTGGGATATGGTGCTAAAAACAAAACAAAGCAAAACAAAACAAAACAAAAAGTGATTACACTGACGACCCATGATGTCAGGGCTGGGTAAAGGATCCAAGAGAGGATGGGACTGCAGGATGGAGAGACGCTCATGGGAGTGAGCAGTGGTGTCAGAGCAGAGCAAAGTGGCTGAAGATAAGAAGTGAGAGGACTAAAAGGCCAGGACAAACTGAGTAAACCAGGAAGGAAAGTTTCAACTCTAGAAGGCTCAGGCTTGAGGGTTTTGTGCCTGGCTGCCCCCTGTTGGTCGATTCTGATAGAAGCCCAGGAAGCCCAGCTGCTGGCCGAGTGGAACCCTAAAAAGCTTACTGAGGCCACAGGCAGCAAAGAAGAAGGCTGTTTCTCCTTAGACATGACATTTTCACTTTTTCAAAATGTCTCTGCCAAGGGTTTTTGGCTCAGAATGCTCTCACAACGAAAGTTCCCTTTATAAATAATCCCAGGTTTGTGTTCTCAAATGAAAATGCAACATGTGAATAATTGCGAGAACACAAGTTTCTCTCTAAATTTTGTTTTTACTTAATGAGGTAAAAAGTGCATGTTATAAAATGCATGAATCTTGGAATTCCTCATGGCTCCGTGGGTTAAGGATCTGGCATTGTCACTGCTGTGACTCTGTTTACAGCTTTGGTGGGGGTTCCATCCCTGGCCTGGGAGCTTCCACATGCTGTGGATGTGGCTAAAATAAAATAAAATGTGCAAATCTTAACTGTAAAGCTGGATGAAATTTTAGAAACATGTAGACCCATTACAGTACAGATATAATTAAAATGTAGACTATTCCAGCAGCACAGAAACCTCCCTCTTGCCCACCCCCAGTCACCACTTACTCCATGATCCTGACTTCAAACCACTACCCTGACTTTTAACAGCATAGATTAGCTTTGGCTTTTCTTGAACATCACATAAATGGGATCAAATCTTTTGTATTTCGCTTCTTTGACTTAATGTGTGCCTGTGAAATTTATCATATCGCATGTAGCAGTAGTTCATTCCTTTTTTAAAAATTCCACTTAAAAACCATACCACCACTATTTATCCATTCTCTTACTGATGGGCATTTAGGTTGTTTCCAGTTTATGGCTTTTATACTGCTCTGCTAAAAGTCTCACCCCTCTGTATGTCCTTGGTTGATTGTATGTATGCATGGTAGATATATAACTAGATATAGAATTGCCAGATCAGTTTAAGTGGATACTGTCAAAAGGTTTTCTGAAGAGGCCCTCCCACCAGATCATTCCGGTTGTTTTGCATTTTTGCTAAGCCTTGGTGTCATTAGGTATTTTGTTGTTTGTATTCTGGTGTATGTGTCCTCTCACATTAGCCAAGCAACAGAGGGGACTTCAAGAGAACTCCTTGGGGAGTTCAATCTGTGTCTCTTGCAGTTTGTGTGGTGCAGAGATGAGTGCCAAACTTGTTCTGAAACAGTTCTCCAGGCCAAAGTGGCTGGTAGTGCCAAGTACAGAGGGCTGTACTGAATGTGGACCAGACTCCCTCCTCGGGCAGGGCTAAGCCTGGATGCTTCTTATGGACCAGATGCCGGTCTTGAGTTGCTCTTGAATCCTGTCCTGAAGCAGCCATGAGATCCCAGCAGAGAGGTGGCCTGAAAGACAAGAAGGAACAGTTAGGAATGGCAGCCAGGGAGTTCCCACTGTGGCTCAGCAAGTTAAGAACCCAATATAGTGTCCATGAGGATGCAGGTTCCATTCCTGGCCTGACTCAGTGGGTTAAGGATCCACTGTTGCTGTAAAAAAGAATGGTAGTCAGAGGAGGGGCATTGCCAGGGCCCAGGGCGCTGTCATCAAGGAGCCCGGCATGGGGATCTCTGAAGGATCAAGAAAGGGGCACATGAGAGGAACGCCTGCCCAGGGGGCACCTTCATGAGCACCTGTCAGTGAAGTCTTTCTTTCCCTTCCTGTCCCAAAAGAAGAGCTGAAATAGCCTAGTGAGGGCCAGGGAAGAGGAGAACCACAGTGGGAAGAGAAATCCAGAGCTGACCCTCTCCCCACTGTTGCCTCCCAGCCTAAAGCAAGCCAGAGCTGGGGCGGGGTGTGTGTGTGTGTGTGTGTGTGTGTGCAAATCAGGTAAGAGTTGGAGTTGTGATTAATGCACTCTCCTGAACACTTTCATTATTAGAATACCCCTGATAGACCCTGAAACCCAGGTATACATGCATATTTCTTTGCCTTCTCTTTTTATTTGAAGTTGGCCAAATCATTTAGTGTCACTTTTATGCAGTACTTTAAGTTACAGTGCTCTTTTATTTCTACCTTTTTATCGATTTGTAGTTGATGTACAACATTATGTTACTGTGTACAACCTGGTGATGCACAGTTTTTTAGGGTTGTACTCCATTTATAGTTATTATAAATATTGGCTATATTCCCTGTGTTGTGCAATATATCCTTGTGGCTTATTTATTTTATACATAACAGTATGTACCTCTTAACCCCCTGTCTCTATCTTGCCCCTTTCCCTTCTGTCTTCCCGTTGGTAACTACTAGTTGTTCTCTCTATATATGTGTGTCTGTTTTCTTTTTGTTATATCTACTAGTTTTGTTTTTTTTTTAGATTCCACATGTAAGTGATATCATACAGTATTTGTCTTTGTCTGATTTATTTCACTTAACAGAATACTCTCCAGGTCCATCATGTCATTGCAATTAGCAAAATTGTGTTCTTTTTATGGCTGAGTAATATTCCTCTGTGTGTGTGTGTGTGTGTGTGTGTGTGTGTGGTGTATGTATCACATCTTCTTTATCTCTTCATCTGTTGGTGGACCCTTGGGTTGCTTCCACATCTTGCAATTGTAAATAATGGTATGAACATTGGGGTGCATGTATCTTCAAATTAGTGTTTTTGGTCTTTTTTGGATATATACCCAGGAGTGAAACTGCCGGGTCATGTAGTAGTTCTATTTGGTAGTTTTTTGAAAACCCTCCATACTAGTTTCCACAGTGACTATGCTAGTTTGCATTCCCACCAGCAGTGCATGAGGGTTCCTCTCCACGTCCTAGCCAGCGTTTGTTATTTGTGGTCTTTTGATGATAGACATTCTGACAGGTGTGAAGTGATATTTCGCTATGATTTTAATTTGCATTTCTCTCATGATTGACAGTGTTGATGGGAGTTCCTTGGTGTCTCAGTAGGTTAAGTATCCAGTGTTGTCATTGCAATGGCTCAGGTTGCTGCTGTGGCACAAGTTTGATCTCTGGCCTGGGAACATCCCCCTGCGAGGGTGTGGCCAAAAAAACAAAAAACAAAAAAAACCCCAGTGTTCAGCATCTTTTCTTGTACCTATTGGCCATCTGTAAGTCTTCTTCAGGAAAAGGTTTTTATACCAGTACCATACCATCCTTAACCTCCTCTTATTTTAAAGCAATTATATAAAACAATATGTATATAATTGTACTGTTTGGCCTATAACATGTAGAAAAAAATGTTTTTCTTTGGCTTTTTTCAGGATGCACCTGAGGCGTATGGAAGTTCCCAGGCCAGCGCTCTAATCAGAGCTGCAGCTGCTGGCCTAAACCACAGCCACAGCACCGTGGGATCTGAGCTGCATCTTCGACCTATACCACACCTCATTAGATCTTTAACCCACTGAGCGAGGTCAGGGATCAAACCCGAATCCTCATGGATACTAGTCAGGTTCGTTTCCACTGAGCCACAATGGGAACTCCTAGAAATGTTTTTGACAATAGCAGCACAAAGGAGATGGTGGGAGCTGTAGGGAGTGAGTAAGGAAAGTGATGAGTATGATCCACAGGGACAAATGAAGAGATCAGAAATGGTAAATAGGAAAGGTCGTACAACAAAGTCTATAAATATACACTTGTTCTCTTTTCTTCAGTTAGCTTCCTTACTAGATGTAAAATTACATAAAATAATGGGTATAACATAGTTTGTATACATTTTAAGCTATATGTAGACATGATATATATAGACATAATAATGTGGAGACATAATATATGTAATATTACAAAAAGGAGAATAGAGCTATGTAAAATAATATTTCTATATCTCATTGAAATTGAGGTAGTGTAAGTCTGACGTTGATTCTGATAAGGTATCCAGAGTGATCCCTAGAGCAATCATTAAGAAAATAATTAAAAATGCATACTTACTATTAATTAAAATATTGCACTAGAAAATATTCAATTAATGCAAAGGAAAGCAGTAATGGAGCACCTGAGGAACAAAAATACAAGAGACACGTAGGAAACAAAAAGTAAAATGTCAGATGTAAATCCAAATGCGTCAATTATAACATTAGAGATGAATGGATTAGATAATTTTATCAAAATACAGACATCAGACTGGATTCTTTAGAAACCTAGCTGTGTGTTATCCAACTTTAAATTTAAAGATACAAATGAGAAGCCAGAGTGACCATACTAATATCAGACAAAATAGAATTTAAAGTAAAAAAAATGTATTACTAGAGGTAAATAGGAACATTTGATAATAATAAAAGGAATACTCCATGAGGAAAACATAGCAATTATAAACCTGTAAGCATGTAATGACAGAACACCAAAATATATGAAGCAAAACTAAAAGAAATGAAAGGAGAAATAGTCAAACAATAATGGTTGGCCTCTTCAACAACAACTTCATGATAAAAGACAAGTAGCCCAATTAAAAATAAGCAAACGGGGGGTTCCTAATGTTTCACAGTGGGTTAAGAATCCCACTGCAGTGGCTCCAGTCATTTGATCCCTGGCTGGGCCTGCAGTGAGTTAAAGGATCCAGTGTTGTCACAGCTGCAGGGTAGGTCACAACTGTGGCTCAGATTCAATCCCTGGCCAAGGAACTTCCATATGCATGGGTGCAGCCATAAAAATAAATTTAAATTTAAATAAACAAAGGACCTGAATGGACAGGTCTCCAAAGAAAATACACAAATGGCAGATAAACACATGAAAAGATGCTCAACATCATTAGCTATTAGATAAATGTAAATGAAAGCCACAATGAAATATGCTGTGATCAAAAAGACAATAAATTTTGGCAAGGAAGTGGAGAAGTGGGAACACATACATTGCTGTTGAGAGTGTAAAGGGTGCAGTCACTTTAAAAAACAGTCTGGCAGTTCCTCAAATGTTATGCATGTATGTATATGTGTGTATGTGATCCAGCAATTTCAGAAATGAGGAATAAAAATATGTTTTCACAACTTGTACTTATATACAAAACAGAAATGTTTATAGCAACATCATTTACGATAGTCAAAATATTAAAATGACTCAAATGTCCATCAAGTGATGAACAGATAAACAACATGTGGTATACTCACACAAAAGAATTATTCAGCAATAAAAAGAAATGGGAGTTCCCGTTGTTCCTCAGCAGGTTAAGAACCTGACACAGTGTCCAAGATGGTGTGGTTAGACCACTGGTCTTGCTCAGTGAGTTAAAGATCCAGCATTGCTCTAGTCTGCTGCTATAAGCTGCAGCATAGGTTGCAGATGTGGCTCAGATCTGGTGTTGCTGTGGCTGTGGTGTGAGCCTCAGGTGCAGCTCTGATTCGACCCCTAGCCCAGCAACTTCCATATGCCACAGGTGAGGCCATAATAAAAAGGGAAAAAAAAAATGAAGTTCTAATACATACTACAACATGGATGAACCTTAAAATCATGCAAAATGAAAGAAGCTAGTCACAAAGGGCCATATAATGATCCTATTTATATGAAATGTCCAGAAGAGGCAAATCTACAGAGATAGAAGGTATATGTGTGGTTGCCTAGTTCCATGGAGATGAGGGAGTTGGGGAACTGGGGGTGATAGCTAAGGGTACAAGTTCTTTGGAGGTAATAAAATAGTCTAAAATTAATAGTGATGGTGGTTGCACAACCCTGTGAATTTTCTAAAAGCCATCGAATTTTACATTTTAAATGGGTGGATTGTATTGTATGCAAATTATATTTCAACAAGGCTTTTAAAGAAGAAGCAAATGTCACAAGTTTCTAAAAGGATGTTAATTAAAGGATAATTCAAAATAGCAAAGAAAATACTGCTTTCAGGTTTACCTAAAGACAGAAAATTTGAAAAATTTTTATTTAATCCTATAAGATGTCTGAACAATAGGATATTAAAATATTATTATACTTTTATATTTGATAATTTTATCCCTTATTCTTTCTCTCACCAAATCATTTTTATGTCTTATGTTGATTTCTAAGTCCTCTTCAATTCAAATACAACTCCATTGACAAAGGACACAGAAACAAATTAAAATAGAATTTTTTATTAAATGTACATATATGTATATTTAAATTATTCCAAATTGATATAATATGAAAAATGGTTCTAGTTAAAAGGAATATAATAGGTTTCTATCATTTACATCTACAATGTATCATGTATACAAAAGTCTAATTTTTCTCACTTGTTTTATCTCTAAATTGTTTTCTTCATGGGAATAAGAACCCCCGTCAAATGAGGTTAAGGAAATTATTTTTAAAAACCCACCCATTTGCTCTGAGAATTATGTATTTGTTACTTTGGTTAGACCTAAATGCTCTAATTAAATTATATCTTTTTAAAATTTCTAAACTCTCTTTATCACTAGCAATTGTCACAATTCCAGAGTTGTTAACAATTTGCTGTGCTTTCTGTAAGCTTTTTTACATTAAACTTATTTATATCCGTTACCCCAGGGTCTAATAACACTTGAGAATGTAATATGGTTTCTTTTATAATGTACTCTAGAAACCAACACTGAGACTGAGAAAAGCTTATGAGGCAAATGGTATTTTTTCTCTCTTTAAACCTTTTGTAGTTTTCATACATCACCTTTTTGATTCATGCCGTTCCTGAGATTTAGGTATCTGCTATTCTGGCCAAGGCAGTTGAGCATCAGAAACAGCTCTAGAGTCTGCAGGTTCACTTGCCCCTGTGCGGTAAAGCCAACCTACCGATACCATGTTGTGATGAAGAAAGTGCAGTGTTTATTGCAGGGCGCCAAGCAAGGGCAACCAGTGCTTAAAAGACCCAAACTCCTCCAGGGAAAGGTTTTTAAAGACAGCGTGAGGGAGGGGGTTTGTGGGATGTGTGGTCAGCTCATGTACCTTCTTCTGATTGATTAGCGGGGAGGTAACTGGGAGTCAATATCATCAACCTTCTATTGAGGAAGTTAAGCCCAGACACAGCCGGTGAAGAGGAAAAGAGGTGGGACCTCCAGACAGCAGGTGGAATAGCCCCGGGCTTTGAGGAGGGTGCAGGGAAGAGAGAATCTGTGTGTATACTTTGATGATTTTAGCACCAAAGGCAGGACAACTCAACACTTTGGGTGAAGTGGGGATTAGTGGGTGGGGAAGGGTGTATAGAGGGTTGTGACAGACTGAACTACTCATTCCTAATTCTAACATTTCCTTTGTTAGGAGGTGGGAACAGTATAAACAGATGTGCAAAGATAGGAAATTGCAAGGTGTAATGGGGGATAGGAAGTAGACGGCTTTAGTTATAACAGAAGATTCATACAGGGGCGGAAAAAACTAAAAATCTGGGGCAGAGGTAGATTGTGAAAGCCTTCAGATGTCAGGGCAAGGAACTGGGTCCCAGCAAGCGGAAAGGAAGGCTTTTCAGCAAGGAAGTAAAATAATGAGCAGGTGGAGTTCCCGTCATGGCTCAGTGGTTAACGAACCCGACTAGTAACCATGAGGTTACAGGTTCAATCCCTGGCCTCGCTCAGTGGGTTAAGGAGCTGGCGTTGCTGCGAGCTGTGGTGTAGGTTGCAGATGGCGGCTTGGATCCAGCATTGCTGTTGCTGTGGTGTAGGCTGGAAGCTGAAGCTCTGATTCGACCCTGGGAAACTCCATATGCCCTGGGGGCTACCCTAAAAAGACAAAAGACTAAATAAATAAATAGTGAGCAGGCATTTTAGAAAGATATTTCTCAGGGGAAGACAGAATGGAGGCAGAAATCAGAGGCAAGAAAATGAGTTAGAAAGCTAAGTTTGGAGCAAGGGCCTTAATGAAGTGTGTATAAAACAGTTTAGCTTCTGGGCATTTGCATTCTAAGGAGATAATTATGTACACAAAGATTTAACTACCAAAGATGCTGGTTGCAAAATACTAATAAAACATTTATAAAATATTTGTAAAAACAATTTAAAGAGCATCTTCTTGCAGCTAAATCTGTGCACACATTCTTCATTATTTAATAAAGTTCTGTCTATAGATTAAAAATCTCTGGAGTTCCCATTGTAGTTCAGCAGTTAATGAATCCGACTAGGAACCATGAGGTTGCAGGTTTGATCCCTGGCCTCCCTCAGTGAGTTAGGGATCTGGCAGTGTGGTGAGCTCTGGTGTAGGTTGCAGACACAGCTTGGATACTATGTGGCTGTGGTGTAGGCAGGCAGCTTCAGCTCCAATTGGACCCCTAGTCTGGGAACCTCCATATGCTGTGGGAGCGGCCCAAGAAATGGCAAAAAGCCAAAAAAAAAAAAAAAAAAAAAAATCTGGAGTTGCCATGACTGTAGCGTAGGCCCCAGCTGTAGCTCCAGTCGACCCCTGGCCCGGGAACTTCCATATGCTGCAGGTGCATCCCTAAAAAGAAAAAACAAAATAAAATAAATTTCCAACTTTGTTAATGAAAATAAATCATTATGATCTTTCTTAGATCCACAAGACTAAAATGACTAAGAAAGATATAGCTATATAGATACACACACTGCTATATAAGCTCCTAAGACAGAAGTGTCAAAGTATTGCTCAAATATACTGGTTTTGGAATTGAGAGGGAATTACAGAGTTCTGTAGATATTAGAGGCTTCTTCCATGACCACCACCTAAACTGACATGGGAGCAGGGCAGGCAGCTCAGAGGGCAAGAATCCTCCAAAGGGAATGTCAAGGGCAGTTACCTAACTTTTCATGTCTATATCCCATCTCTAAACTACACTGTAAACTCAATGAAAGTAAACATAACACCATCCAAATGAGCAATAAAATAAGATTTTTTTGGTGGTGCCCACACCGTGTCAGAATGTCCCGGACCAGGCATCAGACTGGAGTCATAGCAGTGACAATGCTGAATCCTTAACTGGTGGGCTACCAGGGGACTCCCAATAAATAGGATTTTTGAAAATCTTCATAGAAAATTTTTTTTCCTTCATTGGGCCAATTCTGACCCAATTCCAGTGATCAGCCAATCCCACGCAACGGGCTCCTATTTAGATTACCTCAACCAGTGATGCTGCAAGGGCAAGGGGATTATTACCTGATCAAATTAAACCCACTGGAGCCCTCCCTAGAAGCTGGGGATGGGGATCCATCAATACAATCCCTTGGGTTTTGTAGTGGCTACACTATCTGGATGTTGGTAGAATATCATAAAGATGAAATTGGAGCCTATGACAGCAGAATTCAAATGTCAATAGAAACTGCATTTTATGGCAATAAAGACTTTGCAGGCATGATCACAGAACTGCTAACAGCAATTTGAAAAATCTTGAAGAATAAATAAAATATGAAAAGACTAGACTTATGTAGACAGTATTATAAAATGGTGGGGAATAGTGAGGAGTAGTTGGGAGATAAACTCTTGTCAACTAATATAGCTATTAAACTAACTGTAAGACAGTGGTTCTCAACTCCTGAGTGTCAATGAGACTTTTTTTTTTTTTTTTTTTTTTTTGTCTTTTTGTCTATTTGCTATTTCTTTGGGTCGCTCCCGCGGCATATGGAGGTTCCCAGGCTAGGGGTCGAATCGGAGGTGTAGCCACTGGCCTACGCCAGAGCCACAGCAATGCAGGATCCGAGCCACGTCTGCAACCTATACCACAGCTCATAGCAACGCCGGATCGTTAACCCACTGAGCAAGGGCAGAGACCAAACCCGCAACCTCATGATTCCTAGTCGGATTCGTTAACCACTGCGCCACAACGGGAACTCCTCAATGAGACATTTTTAAATGCTACCGTGATTGGAGTTTCCACTGTGGCTCAGTGGGTTAAGAATCCAACTAGTATCCACAAGGATTCGGGTTTGAGCCCTGACATCACTCAGTGGGTTAAGGATCTGGGATTGCCTCAAGCTGCAGCATAGGGCATAGGTCACAAATGTGGCTCAGATCCCGTCTTGCTGTGGCTGTGGTGTTAGCTGGCAGTTGCAGCTCTGATTCAACCCCTAGCCTGGGAACTTCCATATGCCACAGGTTTGGCCCTAAAAATAAAATAAAATAAATCAAACCAAATCTACAGTTCTTGATGGCACCTGTGACTGGATTGAAAGACTCAAGAGTTATACTAAGCCTGTTGGCAGTAATACATGGTACTGGCTACCCCAGGACAAACAAGTCTGACATTCCTTGTGTAGTAGACAGCTGTCGCTTTGGTTTCCCAGCATCCATTCCCCATTCTTTTCGGAAAACAGCAGGTGAGAACTTCCCTGAAGAGCCCCCTCTCCTCTGTCCTCAAGCCACATTGTTGGAGCACTAGGGAGGCTCCCTGAGTCATTAAGTAATTCCCCTCCCCTTGGCTGCAGTGATTGGTCCAAATCTGGCCAGTAAGGGTGAGGACCAGGGTTTTTGTTTGGCTATTGGAGGAAAGAAGTTCTTTCTTTCCTTTTGGATGTGAAGCAGAAAGGACATTGGAAAGAGCCACTGCGCTGCCGTTTTTTAGGCGTCCTAGGGTGGGGGTCGAGGAGGGAGCAGTGGAGTCTGGAACTGCCTGAAGCCACCAGGTGGAGCCTGAGCTCGATGCAGAGCTAACATCCTGTGTGTCATATTCAGCAGTGCTGGAAAATTTACTTCCCTGAACTTTTCAGTTATAGGAGCTGTGTTGACGATATCTTATCTTCTGTGTTCTTGATACTTTGGCATTTGGGTCCCTGACCCTGGAGAGACTGCCATCCCACAGCTAGCTCATTCTTGGGTATAGCAAATGGCTCCTCATTCCCCTCCCCCCATAGACACACCCAACACACCCAGTGTGTGCCTTTGACTGTGCCAAAGAATCCAGAGTGATCTCTCTAATTATCTCTTATCAAACGCTCATACAACAAGCTAACATTTCCCCTGCCCTTCATTAATCCAGGACCAGGACCCAGGATCATCTAATAGCTGGAATTAATCAAACTATCCCATCCTAAACATACTCAGATATCTATTTACCCTGTTTCACCCATTCTTTCCCACCAAAACCCTCTGGGCCATGTTCTCCCCTCCTGCTCCTCCCTGCCCCCTGACGAACCCTGGTCCTTCCCCATGTGGCCCTGTGTTGGGCCTCCTGTTTCTAAGGATCCCTGAGTATAAACTTCTTTCTTCATGACAATCATTTCCACGTGGGCATGTCTTACCATACCTGATTAAAACAAGTCCTGGGTACATTTTTTAACAGAAGCCAATACATTCCTTTCTTATCTTTTTAAAAGACAATTCAAGTTAGACGTTGTTGTTGTTGTTGTTGTAAGTGTTGATAGAAAATCAGATAACAGTCAAGCGATGAAGAAAAAACTAGAATTTTATTCAAACCAAACTGTGGATTATAACTTAGAAACTCAGAACTGTTCCACTCGTTAGCAGTTAGATATGCAATTTCATACTTTTTTTTTTTTTTTTTTTTTTTTTTTAGTATATGTGCTGCCAAAGCGAGCACGGATTTCATACATTTTTGAACCAAAGAATTAAAGTATCATATTGACACTGTGTGTAAATACATCAAAGATGTTTTTGGTCAGTTGTGCATGTACGGAGCAAGGCTTTGGTCCATGCGATGCCCTGTGTGGGATGAAAAAAGAAACACTAATTTGAAAATTATAATTCTGGTGTCTGAAGAAAGAGACTGTTTGTCTCAAAGGTTGATTACATCGTCCAGCTTTGAGGTGGTCTGGTTAATGTGTAATAAAGATGCACCGTTGCTCATTGGGAAAGGCCTGCCACAAGGGGGCATCTTATTTGTTTATTTTTCTTTCTGTATTTAGTTTGAGTGTCCTGCCATAGAAAAGTTTATGATTACACTTTATCACTGTGTCAGAAAAAGTCCTAACTGATACATATAATTATTGCACCACGGTGGCCTTCGTGACTTTTTAGCTGTCTAGCACACATCCAATTCCCCTTTTTTGGTAACATCACTCTGGTGTCCTGTTAAGAATTCTTCCTAATATGTGCAGCAAGTGGGTAACTTCCATACAACAGGAGATGAGCATGGGGAGTTCCCACTGCAGCTCAGCAAGTTAAGGATCTGGTGTTGTCTCTGTGGTGAAATGGGTTTGATCCCCAGCCCAGCACAGTGGGTTAAGGATTACCATGGCTGTGGTATAGGTTGCAGCTGTGGCTCAGATTTGATCCCTGGCCCAGGAACTTCCATATGATATGGGAAGCAAAAAGAAAAAAAAAGAAGAAGAAGAAGAAAAAAGAGTTGAGCATGTAACCAGGACTCCTGTTCACAGGGATTGGTTCAGGGGAGGTCATTGACCAAATTTGCCTAATCACAATGAACCAGGGGAAAAAATTCTTTTCAACTGACTTTGGATGCAGAATGATACAGAATGGAGAGCTGCTGACACCATCTTACCACCTCAAGTAAAAATCTGCGAGAGATTAAGCCAACAAAATCGAAATGTAACCAAGAGATGGGGAAGGAGAAATTGAGTCCTGATGTCAGAATTTGAGTTCCTGATCACAGTATGCCTGAAGTCCACACCTAGTCTTCTCAGTTACATGAGTCAACTAATTCCATGTTCTGGTTAAGCCAGCTTAATTTAATTTAATTAAGGCAATTGTTAGAATCCTCTTATGAAATTTTAACTTGGTCACTCTTCAGTACTATGGCTTGTTTGAGTAGAACCGTTTACTTTTCTGACATGTAAACCCTGGAGAAATTTTGATGTGCAGACCTGGGCTAAAATGAACAAAATGCACTAACAAAGGACACAGATAGACTTTACACAGACTATGTCACTGAGTCCAAGCTCTTACTGCTCACTGCACGGCAGACCAATAAATGCAGAGACGAGGTGCTGGGGCAAGGTTAGCCACTGTCTTTGGAAAGCCAGCAGACAGAGAAGCTGGGGACTAGTATCCTAAGAACTAGTTTCCCCAGTTAGAACTCAGGCTTCTTTTATACTAAAAGGGGAGGGGATGTGGCTCGTTGTTGCAAACATCTTGGTGCTGGAATCCTTCGTTCTTACAGCTGTCTAGGTAGGTCTGGTCACAATGTTTCTATAACCTCCAAAACAAATGTTATTCTTTGTTCTACAGGTTTTAGCTCCATGAGAATGGAAACGTGCTTTACTTTTTAAAGATCAGAGCCTTGAGAATGGGATATACTACATATTTCAAGCTATAGGCAACATTCTTTTACAAAAGGTGCAGAACCAGCATGAGTAAGCACAGACAACAGAGCACAAAGGTTAGAGCTAAAGGAATAGATCTAATACCGAGTCAGTTTTGTTCGTCTCTGTGCAATGGTCCATCATGAATATTCCACAGCTAACCTCTCAAGGTTTTCTAGAGAATCTGTGAACAACATTTAAGTTGCTAGCTGCACCTGATTCAGAAATGGAAAACAGGAGTTCCTGTCGTGGCGCAATGGTTAACGAATCTGACTAGGAACCATGAGGTTGTGGGTTCGATCCCTGGCCTTGCTCAGTGGGTTGGGGATCCGGCGTTGTTGTGGCTGTGGTGTAGATGAGCTCCTACAGTTCCTATTCAACTCCTAGCCTGGGAACCTCCATATGCCACGGGAGCATCCCTAGAAAAGGCAAAAAGACCAAAAAAAAAAAAAAAAAAAGAAAAGAAATGGAAAACAAATCTCTTTGTTTCCAAACTGTTTTTCTCACCTCTTTCCCATTTTTCTTTTATGATTGCTGTTCTCTCTTTCTTTTAGATAGACCCACTCTGTCAGTTTGTTTCTTATATACAAATTAAAAAATCCTAATAACTCTTTGAATTGTTCTTTGATTTTTTTCTGACAATCTTATTCTCCCAAAGCTAATTTATTAATGTCCTAGGAACAAGCAAACTTTCTTTGCCTGCTTTTTGTCACATTATAAGGCAGTTAGCTCAAAGCAACTGAAATGCCGATTTGTGCTGTATCACGTCACCTTCTCAGCCCCAGGTCATGGCAGACAGGCATCACCATGACCCTGTGTATACTCAGTTATGGAAATATTAAGTTTTCACATTAGTTAAAATTTTGTGGCACTCTTGTGAAGGATTCATGGAAGACCAGTTTGCTGCCAGACAACCAGGAATAGTCTTGATCCCCAGTCCAACTGTAGAATAGGCTACTATGTGAATGCTTTGTAAATTCTTCTAAGGTCAGGTGATAGGCAGTAAGAACCAGTAGAGGTTTATTAAGAAAAGTCATTTTAATTTTTGATTGGGCTAATATTCTGTAAATATTACAGTAAAATTTCTAATTCAAATAAGGAGTCCAACATGGTCTTTCCTGATATTTTGATTGTAAAATAAAGAAGTGACATGGGTAACTGTGTGTGCAGCTAATTGAATAATCTCCCCAAGGTATCGATTTTTTAATTTAATTTACATAAACATTTATTAAGTATCTCATAGAGAGAGTTCCCATTGTGGTGCAATGGGACTGGCAGTGGCTCTGGAGCACTGTGATGCAAATTCTCCCCTGTCCAGGCACAGTAGGTAAAAGGATCCAGCATTGCTACAGCTGCAGCATAGGTAGCACCTGTGGCTCAGATCTGATCCTGGGCCCAGGAACTGCTGTATGACGTGGGAGCAGCCAAAAAAGGAAAAAAAAAAAAAATCTAGTATGTATCAATCACTGTATTAGGTTTGGTATACAGGAGGAGACTGCAGCTCTCCCCAGCAAAACATGA
This sequence comes from Sus scrofa, assembly GCF_054392235.1. Classification (NCBI taxonomy): domain Eukaryota; kingdom Metazoa; phylum Chordata; class Mammalia; order Artiodactyla; family Suidae; genus Sus; species Sus scrofa. The sequence continues at coordinate 88,932,279 of NC_139385.1, read as the reverse complement.
TACAGAAAAAACATCTTATTAGAATTTTAATAGAACCATATGCAAATCCAAAGGAGAGATAGCAAATGTAGCCTGGCTATAACTACTTAATGAACTATTGTGCCATCTTTAAATACAATGCTGAAGAAAATTCATGATAGTATTGAAAATGCTTATATGTGTAAAGGGAAAATGTGGAACACAAATTTTTATACAAACTTTCATCTTAATTATGAAAGCCTAATTCACATAGGAAAAATACTAGAAAAAATGAACCTAAATTTTAAGAGTGGTTGTCTCTGGATAATGGGTGGGTTATGTATGAGCTCTATTCTATGTTTTCTCTTACTATTCTAAGCTTTATCCTTCTCTGCCATATTTTCTATTACTTTCGTAATAAAACACTTTAAAATGTATTATAAAGTTTGTTAAAATAGTAATAGGTAGATATAAGAATATAATGAACTCCTAGATTCGATGATTATCAAGTTTTTTCCCATTTGCTGCATCTTTATTTTTTCGCCAGAGTATTTTAAAGAAAATCCCAGATATCATATCATTTCACCTGTAGATAATTTGGTTAGAATCTCTCTCTCTCTCTGTTTTTTTGTTTGTTTGTTTGTTTGTTTGTTTTTGTTTTTGTTTTTGTTTTGTCTTTTTAGGGCTGCACCCATGGCATATGGAGGTTCCCAGGCTAGGGGTACAATCAGAGCTGTAGCCACCAGCCTATGCCACAGCCACAGAAACGCAGGATCCAAGCAGCATCTGTGACCTTCACCACAGCCACAGCTCAGGGCAACGCTGGATCCTTAACACACTGAGCAAGGCCAGGGATTGAACCCACATCCTCATGGGTACTAGTCAGGTTCGCTAACTGCTGAGCCACAATGGGAACTCCAAGATAATTTTTTTTTTTTAACAAAACTGCAGTGCCTTCATAGCACTTAGCAAAATTAACAATAATCCTTTGGTAAACTCTTATACCATCTAGTAACAGAAACTCTTTTATTTCTGTCAATTGTCTCAAAAATGTCTTTTGGAGTTCCCATCATGGCGCAGTAAAAATGAATCTGACTAGGAACCATGAGGTGTGGGTTTGATCCCTGGCCTCACTTAGTGGGTTAAGGATTTGGCATTGCTGTGGCTGTGGTATGGGCCGGCAGCTGTACCTCCAATTAGACCCCTAGCCTGGGAACCTCCATATGTTGCAGATGTGGCTCTAAAAAGACAAAAAAAAAAAAAAAAAAAAAAAAAGAAGAAGTATTTAAAAAGTTGGTTTAGGAGTTCTGCTGTGGTGCATGCAGAGGGTTAAGGATCCAATGCTGTTACTGCAGCAGCTTGAGTTGCTGCTGTGTCATGGGTTGGATCCCTAGCCCAGCATCTTCCACATGCTCTGGGTGCAGTTAAGTCCAAATAAATAAATAAATAAAGTTATTTAAATTCAAGTACAAATAAGGACAACACATTACAGGGACTTCAGGTTAAGATGGCGGAATAGAAGGACTGGAGCTCAACTTCTCTCCTAAAAACAACAAAATTTATAACCAAATGCTGAGCAATCTTCAACCAAATGGACCAGAAACTTTCAAAAAGATATCCTACCCCAGAAGAAAAAGAGGAGGCCACATCAAGAGGTAGGAGGGGCAAATATGTGTGATATAAGCAACCCTATACCTCCCAGGTGGGAAGCCCCATGGACTGGAAACTAACTGGTTCACAGAGTCTCACCTACAGGAGTGAGAGTTCTGAGCCCCACATCAAACTCCCATGTGTGGGGATCTGGCACTGGGAGAAAGAGCCCCTGGAGCATCTGGCATTGAAAGCCAGTGAGGCTTGTGCACAGGAGCTTCATGGGACTGGAAACGGAGACCCCATTCTTAAAAGGTGCACACAGACGTTCATGTGCACTGGGTCCCAGAGCAAAGCAAAGTCTCCATAGGAATCTGGGTCAAACCTGACTGCAGTTCTTGGAGGACCTCCTGGGAAAACAAGGGTGAAGGTGGCTTGTTGTGGGGGAAGGATATTGGAAGCAAAGCTCTCGGGAATATTCATCAGCGGGCCTTTCTCTGGAGGTGGTCATTTTGGAAAATCTAGCCCCACCCGTCAGTCAGCGCTGAGAAGCCCCAGGGCAAACAACAATCAAGGTGGGATCACAGCCCTGCCCCTCAGTAAACAGGCTGCCTAAAGACCCCCCCAGGCACACAGCCACCTCTAATCCCATCCAGAGACAAATCCCCACCTACCAGAGGGATAGGAATCAGCTCCACCTATCAGTGGGCAGGCATCAGTCCCTCCCATCAGGAAGCCTACAGCAAGCCCCCATACCAACCTCAGCCACAAGGGGGGCAGACACCAGAAGTAAGAGAGGCTGGGATTTCCTGTCGTGGCTCAGTGGTTAACAAATCTGACTAGGAACCATGAGGTTGAGGGTTTGATCCCTGGCCTTGCTCAGTGGGCTAAGGATCCGGCGTTGCCATGAGTTGTGGTGTAGGTCACAGAGGCAATTCAGATTCCGCATTGCTGTGGCTTTGGGTAGGCTGGCCGCTACAGCTCTGATTAGACCTCTAGCCTGGGAACCTCCATATCCCATGGGAGCAGCCCTAGAAAAGGCAAAAAGAAAGACAAAAAAAAAAAGTAAGAGAGGCTACAACTCTATTATCTGTAAAAAGGTCACCACACCAAAAACCTATAAAAATGAAAAGACAGAGAACTATAACTCAGATGAAGGAGAAAGAAAAAACCCCAGAAAAATGGCTAAGTTATCAGGAGATTCTCAGCCTCCAGGAAAAAGACTTTAGACTGTTGATGCTGATGATGAAACAAGACATTGGAAATAAACTGGAGGCAAAGATGGATAACTTACAGGAAACACTGGCCAAAGAGATACAAGATATAAAACTTAAGAAGAGATGCAAAATACAATAACTGAAATAAAAAATTCATTAGAAGCAGCCAACAGCAGAATACAGGAGGCAGAAGAACGAATAAGTGAGGTGGAGGACAGATTAGTGGAAATTACGGATGCAGGACAGAAAAGAGAAAGAAGATTGAAAAGAAATGAAGAGAGTCTCAGAGAACTCTGGGACAACGTTAAACACACCAACATCCATATTATAGGGATGCCAGAAGGAGAAGAGAGAGAGAAGGGGATAGAAAAAATATTCCAAGAGATAATAGCCGAAAACTTCCCTCACATGGGAAAGGAACCACTCACTCAAATCCAGGAAGTGCAACAAGTACCATATAAAATAAACCCAAGGAGGAATACACTGAGACACATATTCATCAAACTGACCAAAATTAAAGACAAAGAGAAAATCTTGAAAGCAGCTAGGGAAAAGAAACAAGCAACATACAAGGGAGCCCCAATAAGGTTATCGGCAGGTTTTTCAGCAGAAACTCTGCAGGCCAGAAGGGAATGGCATGATATACTTATGTGATGAGAGGAAAAAACCTCATCAAGATTACCCAGCAAGGCTCTCATTCAGATTTGAAGGAGAAATCAAAAGCTTCACAGATAAGCAAAAGCTAAGAGAATTCAGCAACACTAAACCAGCTTTACAATAAATACTAAAGGAACTTCTCTAGGCAGAAAAGAAAAGACAGCAATAGGAAACAAAAATACCACAAATGACAAGGCTCACCAGTAGTTATATATATAGTAAAGATACGAAATCATCCATGCACAATTATGCTACCAAAATCAGAAATGGTGAGAAGAGGTGGGTACAGATGCAGGACACTGAAGATGCACTTGCAATTAAGAGAACAACAACTTAAAACAATCTCTTATATATATAGACTCTTACATCAAAACTTCAGAATAAATACAAACCAAAAATCTACAATTGATACACAAACAAATAAGAAAAATCAACTCAAATACCACACTAAAGATAGTCATCAAACCACAAGAAGAGAGAACAAGAGAAGAAGGGAAGAAAAAAGAGCAACAAAAACAAATCCAAAGTAATTAATAAAATGACAGTAAGAAAATACATATCAATAATTACCTTAAATGTTAATGGACTAAATGCCCCAACCAAAAGACATAGACTGGCTGAATGGATACAAAAACAAGACCCAAATATATGCTGTCTTCAAGAGACCCACTTCACTTCTAGGGACACATACAAATTGAAAGTGAGAGGATAGAAGAAAATATTTCATGCAAATGGGAATCAAAAAAAGCTGGAGTAGCAATACTCATATCAGATGAAATAGACTTTAAAATGAAGACTATTTTAATGGACAAGGAAGGTCACTACCTAATGGTCAAAGGGTCAGTCCAAGAAGAAGATATAACAATTTTAAATATCTACGCACCCAACATAGGTTCACCACAATATGTAAGGCAACTGCTAACAACCTTAAAAGGACAAATCGACAATAACACAATAATAATGGGGGACTTTAACACTCCACTTACAGCAATGGACAGATCATCCAGACAGAAAATCAATAAGGAAACACAGGCCCTGAATGAAGCATTAGACCAGATGGACTTAATAGATATTTATAGGACATTCCATCCAAAAGCAACAGAATACACATTCTTCTCAAGTGCACATGCAACATTCTCTAAGACTGATCACATCCTGGGCTACAAGTCCAACCTCGGTAACTTTAAGAAAATTGAAATCATATCAAGCATCTTTTCTGACCACAACACTATACAACTGGAAATCAACAACAAGGAAAAAACTGCAAAAAACACAAACACATGGAGACTAAACAACATGCTACTAAACAACCAGTGGATCACTGAAGAAATCAAAGAGGAAATTAAAAAATACCTAGCAGCAAGTGACAATGAAAATACGACACTCCAAATCCTATGGGATGCAGCAAAAGCCATTCTAAGAGGAAAGTTTATAGCAATACAAGCCCACCTCAGGAAACAAGAAAAAGTTGAAATAAACAAGCTACCTTTACATCTAATCAGCTCGAGAGAGACGAACAGACAAGACCTAAAGTTAGTTGAAGGAAAGAAATCATAAAGATCAGAGCAGAAATCAATGAAATAGAAACAAAGAAAACCATAGAAAAGGTCAATGAAATGAAAAGCTTGTTCTTTGAAAAATCAACAAAATTGATAAACCCTTAGCCAGACTTATCAAGAAAAAAAGAGAGGACTCAAATCAGTAAAATTAGAAATGAAAAAGCAGAAGTAACAATGGACATCACAGAAATACAAAGGACCATAAGAGACTACTATATGCAACTATATGCCAATAAAACGGAAAACCTAGAAGAAATGGACAAATACTTAGAAAGGTAAAATCTTCCAAGACTAAAACAAGATGAAATAGAAAAGATGAATGGACCAATCATAAGAACTGAAATTGAAACTGTGATTAAAAACCTTCGACAAACAAAAGTCCAGGACCAGATGGCATCACAGGCGAATTCTGTCAAACATTTAGAGAAGAGCGGAGTTCCCGTTGTGGCGCAGTGGTTAATGAATCCGACTGGGAGCCATGAGGTTGCGGGTTCGGTCCCTGCCCTTGCTCAGTGGGTTAACGGTCCAGCGTTGCCGTGAGCTGTGGTGTAGGTTGCAGATGCGGCTCGGATCCTGCGTTGCTGTGGCTCTGGCGTCGGCCGGTGGCTACAGCTCCGATTCAACCCCTAGCCTGGGAACCTCCATATGCCGCGGGAGCGGCCCAAGAAATAGCAACAACAACAACAACAACAAAAGACAAAAAAAAAAAAAAAATAGAGAAGAGCTAACACCTCTCCTTCTGAAACGATTTCAAAAAATTGCAGAAGAAGGGATACTCCCAAACTCATTCTATGAGGCCACTGTCACCCTGGTACCAAAACCAGACAAAGATTCCACAAAAAAAGAAAACTACAGGCCAATATCACTGATGAACATCAATGTAAAAATCCTCAACAAAATACCAGCAAACCGCATCCAACAATACATTAAAAGGATTGTACATCATGATCAAGTGGGATTTATCCCAGGGATGCAAGGGTTCTTCAATATCCGCAAATCCATCAGTGTGATACACCACATTAACAACTGAAGAATAAAAACCATATGATCCTCTCAATAGACGCGGAAAAAGCCTTTGACAAAATCCAACACCCATTTCTGATAAAAACCCTTCAGAAAGTGGGCATAACGGGAACCTACCTCAACATGATAAAGGCCATATATGACAAACCCACAGCACACATCATTCTCAATGGTGAAAAGCTGAAAGAATTCCTGCTGAGATCAGGAACAAGACAAGGATGTCCACTCTCGCCACTACTCTTCAACATAGTTTTGGAAGTCCTAGCCACAGCAATCAGAGAAGCAAAAGAAATAAAAGGAATCCAAATTGGAAAGGAAGAAGTAAAACTATCACTCTTTGCAGATGACATGATACTATACCTAGAGAATCCTAAAGACTACCAGAAAACTGTTAGAGCTCATCCATGAATTTGGCAAAGTTGCAAGATACAAAATTAATACGCAGAAATTGATGGCATTTCTATACACTAACAATGAAAGATCAGAAAGAGAAATTAGGGAAACAATCCCGTTTACCATCACATCCAAAGAATAAAATACCCAGGAGTAAACCTACCCAAAGAGACAAAAGACCTGTACTCTGAAAGCTATAAAACGCTGATGAAAAAAATCTAAGATGACACAAATAGATGGAAAGATATACCATGCTCGTGGATTGGAAGAGTTAATATTATCAAAATGACTATACTACCCAAGGCAATATACAGATTCAATGCAACCCTGATCAAATTACCAAGGACATTTTTCACAGAACTCGAACAAAATATTTTAAAGTTTGTTTGGAAGCACCAAAACAAAACAAAACAAAACAAAACAAAATAGCCAAAGACATCCTGAAAAAGAAAAATGGAGCTGGAGGAATCAGGCTCCCTGACTTCAGACTATACTACAAAGCAACAGTCATTAAAACTGTATGGTACTGGCATAAAGACATAAATATAGATCTGTGGAACAGGATAGAAAGCCCAGAATTAAACCCATGCAGCTACAATCAACTCATCTATGACAAAGGAGGCAAGAATATATAACGAAGAAAAGACAGCCTGTGCAATAAGTGATGCTGGGAAAACTGGACAGCCACATGGAAAAGAATGAAATTAGAATACTCCCTAACACCATACACAGAAATAAACTCAAAATGGATTAAAGACCTAGATATAAGACCAGACACTATAAAACTCTTAGAGGTAAACATAGGCCAAACACTCTCCAGCATAAAGGACTGCAACATCTTCTCAGATCCACCTCTTAGAGTCATGACAGTAAAAACAAAAATAACAAATGGGACCTAATTAAACTTAAAAGTTTCTGCACAGCAAAGGAAACCCTAAACAAAATGAAAAGACAACCCACAGAATGGGAGAAAATCTTTGCAAATGAATTGACTGACAAAGGATTAATCTCCAAAATTTATAAACATCTTCTGCAGCGCAATACCAAAAAACAAACGACCCCATCAAAAAATGGGCAGAAGATCTAAGCAGATGATTCCCCAAAAATACATACGGGTGGCCAAAAAACACATGAAAAGATGTTCAACGTCACTCATTATTAGACAAATGCAAATCAAAACCACTATGAGGTACCACCTTACACCAGCCAGAATGACCATCATCAAAAAATCTACAAACAATAAGTGCTGGAGAGGGTGTGGAGAAAAAGGAACCCTAGTATACTGTTGGTGGGATTGTAAATTGGTACATCCACTGTGGAAAACAGTATGGCGATTCCTCAGAAAACTAAAAATAGAATTACCATTTGATCCAGCAATCCCACTCCTGGGCATCTATCCAGAGAAAACCATGACTTGCAAAGACATGGGTACTCCAATGTTCACTGCAGCGCTATTTTCAATAGCCAAGACATGGAAACAAGCTAAATGTCCATTGACAGAGGAGTGGATCAAGAAGATGTGGTAGATACACACAATGGATTATTACTCAGCCATTAAAAGGAATGAAATACCGGCATTTTTAGCAACATGGATGGACCTAGAAATTATCATGCTAAGTGAAGTCAGCCATAGAATGAGACACCAACATCAAATGCTTTCACTGATATGTGGAATCTGAAAAAAGGACACAATGAATTTCTTTGCAGAACAGATACTGACTCACAGACTTTGAAAAACTTATGGTTTCCAAAGGAGACAGTTGGGGGGTAGGGAGATGCACTGGGGTTGTGGGATGGAAATGCTATAAAACTGGATTGTGATGATCATTGTACAACTATAAATGTAATAAATTCATTGAGTAATAAAAAAAGGACAACACATTACAACTGGTTGTTTTGTCTACTAAATATCTTCTAATTTAGAGAAGTCCCCCTATCTGTGCACATGTGTACATACACACATATTTTTTTCATGTCATTGATCTGTTGCAAAAATTCTTGTCCTGTAGAATATTCTCCATTATGGATACATCCCTTTGTTTCCCTGTGGTATCATTTAACTATTTCTCTACTCCTTGAATTGCCTCTAAATGGAAGTTGCTAACTCTAGAAGCCCAATTAAATTCAACATTTTTAAATCAGGAATACTTTATAGACAGTAAAAAAAAAAAAAAAACATTAGGGATTTCTCGTTGTGGCTCATTGGGTTGAGAACCTACATAATCTCCATGAGATGCAGGTTAACCCTCACTCAGTGGGTTAAGGATTTGGCACTGCCTTAAGCTGTGGTAAAAGTCACAGATGCAGCTCAGATCCAGCATTGCTGTGGCTGTGGTGTAGGCAGACAGCTGCAGCTCCAATTCAACCCTTAGCCTGGGAACTTCCATATGGAGCTGTAAAAAATAAATAAATAAATAGGGAGTTCCTATTGTTGTTCAGTGGTTAATGGACCTGACTAGTATCCACAAGGCCTCGGGTTTGATCCCTGGCCTTGCTCAGTGGGTTAAGGATCTGGCATTGCCATTAGCTGTGGTATAGGTTACAGATGTGGCTTGGATCCCGCATTGCTGTGGCTGTGGCATAGGGCAGCCACCACAGCTCTGATTCAACCCCTAGCCTGGGAACCTCCATATGGCGCACATTCAGTCCTAAAAAGACAAAAGACGAAAAAGCCCCAAAACCTGTGTTTGAAATAAACATTCATTTTAACATGATGAAATGGTCTCCAATGAAGATGATGTAATTAATTAGAATAAATTTAAAAATGCCCTATTAGGGTGAAAGATTAAATTGCAAGGTGTAGGCTGAGAACACCTGGATAATAAGCATTCAGGAAAGAGAAACCAGAAGCTTTCCACTGAGTGGGGCCAGAGGCAGAGCTACATTGTAGTAAAGAGAGTGGATGTCAGAGCTGGACAGGAAGGGTTTGTATTCTGGCTCTGCTGCTTTAATGGCTGTGCACCTTTTTGTTAAACTGGTTAACTTCTCAGTGACCTCACCAGTCATAATTATAGCCAGTACTCAAAAAATATTCACAAGCTAGTATTTTTACTACCACTATGTATGGTAAATACTACACCAGAAAAACTTTCACACTCATGCACAAGTCACATGCAAGAATATGCATTACAGTTCTCATTGTGGTTCAGCGGTAACAAACCCGACTGGTATCCATTAGGATGCAGGTTCGATCCCTGGCCTCACTCAGTTAGGGGTTAAGGATCGGGTGTTGCTGTGAGCTGTGGTATAGGCTGCAGAGGCGGCTCGGATCCTGTTTCTATGTCTGTGGCTGTGGTATAGGCTGGCAGCTACAGCTCTTATTTGACCTCTAGCCCAGGAACTTCCAGATGCCTCAGGTGCGGCCCTTAAAAAAAAAAAAAAAAAAAAAAAAAAAAAAGAAGAAGAAGAAGAAGAAGCATACTTTATCATGGAAAGAACTCAAACTTCAAATCAGACAGACTTGGATTTGAATTGTGATCTTCCTCCCAAGTGTGAGACTTTAATTAACTTTAACCTCCCCCAGTCTCACTTCTCTTGGCTGTAAAATAGTGATAATAGTACCCACCTCCTAGGATTGTTGTGAGGATTTGGTTAAATTTAAAGGGTTTAGGGGAATTCCATGGTGGCCTAGTCACTGCTGTTGTTGTGGGTTTGATCCCTGACCTGGAACTTCCACATGCTGGGAGTTGTGGCCAAAAAAATTAAATAAATACATGCATAAGTCGATAATAAAATGGCTTAGTATAGTGTGTGGCAGAAAAAGAGCCGCTTAATAAATAGCAGTAAGCTGCTGTTCCTACTAAGAATGAGACTTTGTTACTGTTTAATTTATTTAGACCTTCAACTCCTCTTAACCCCCAGTAAATGGACTAGTGTTCATTTTCAGGAATAGTATCGTGCTGTAACATGCTTCTTGATCTCATTGTATGCTTCCTGAATGAGTAATAGGTTAGGCTTTTAGGTTGTACAAAGTTGATACTAGCGAATCCTCGGAAACTCTTTTCCTTGAGGTAGTTTACACTAGCAAATTCTTAGTAAACTCTTTTCCTATGAATTTACGAAAATATAATGCCTAAGAAACCTTTTTCTACATCAGCGTAATTATAAGACCGGATCAATAATGAAAAGTATCTCTGCCCCGTAATCTTAACCAAAAAGAGGGATCATTTATCCTTGAGAATGCTCCGAACGGGTTTGAACAGATCTGTTTCCCTGAGGCAACTTTGCATTCCAAGATGAAATCTTATCCAGATATTCAAGAGAAACTCAAGCTCTCTACACTATGTGATAAATAAGTTGCCATGGCACCAAAATTAAGTGACAGGTCTCCAATGTGAGTTAGTCCACTTTAGCACACTTAGGTTTCTCTGCCTTTGTTGATGACCAGGCGGTCATCAATGACAACATCCTTCTAGGTACCACCACATTGCTTTTCTCGTTCACAGTGGGAATTCTATTCAGGTATAATGAATACACATAAAGAAGTGACCGCATTTCTAGAAATGTTAATAGAGGTCATAGGGGTGAATGTGGTGAATCTAATTCTGATAATTAAGGAGAAAAAGGAAACATGGGAATAATAAGGGACCAGTATATGAGGTGAGCCTATCTGATCATTTTTCTTTGGTTGGTTGGTTGGTTTTTTAGAGCTGCACTGATTTGTAGGCTGCAGCTCCCAGGCTAGGGGTCAAATCAGAGCTGCAGCTGCCAGCCTACACCATAGCTCATCATAACCCACTGAGTGAGGCCAGAGATCGAACCCACATCGTCATGGATACTAGTAGGGTTCGTTACCCCTAAGCCATAATGGGAGCTCCCCTATCTGATTATCTTAATGCTCAGCCAATGAAAAAATAAAAGTGAACATGAATTTCCGTGTTACAACAGTGATTTGTAAAATAGTAATAATAAATATAATAATAATACCTTTTATATAGTAGAAGAGTAATGCATCTATTGGGGGCAAAAACCAAACTGAATTGGATAAAATGGGAAAAGCTTAAAAAGTCAGGTCAGACAATAAGGTCCTACTATATAACACAGGGAATTATATTCAATATTGTGTGATAAACCATAATGAAAAAAATTTAGATAAGTATAACTGAGATACTTTGCTGTACAGCAGAAAGTAACACAACACTGTAAATCAATTATACTTCAATAAAATTAAAAAAAGAAAAAGATATGAGTATTACAAAGATTTAGGGGAAAAAAAAGTCTGGTCAGCAGTTAGAGTGGCCATAGTTAACAAATCAGAAAATAGCAAATGCTGGAGAGGGTGTGGAGAAAAGGGAACCCTCCTACACTGTTGGTGGGAATGTAAATTGGAACCACTAAGGAAAACAGTATGGAGGTTCCTCAGAAAACTAAATATAGAACTACCATATGACCCAGCAATCCCACTCCTGAGCATATATCCAGCAAAACTTTCATTGAAAAAAATACATACACTTTTAGTATGTTTTTAGTACATTCATTGCGCCATTATTCACAATAACCAAAACAAGGAAACAACCTAAATGCCCATTGACAGATTAATGGGTTAGGAAGATGTGGTACCTATATGCAATGGAATATTAGCCATAAAAAAGAAAAAAATAATGCCATTTGCAGCAACATGGATGGAACTAGAGACTCTCATACTGAGTGAAGTATTCAGAAAGAAAAAGACCAACACCATATGATACCACTTATGTGTGGAGTCTAAAATAAGGTGCAAATGATCTGTCAACAAAACAGAAAAGATCATGGACATGTGGACAGACTCATGTTTGCCATGGGAGAGGGGGAGGGAGTGGGATGGACCGGGAATCTGGGGTTAGTAGATGAAAACTCTTGTAATGGACAGGCAATGAGTTCCAGCACAGGGAACCATATAGCTAATCACCTGTAATGGAACATGATGGAGGATAATGTGAGAAAAAGAATATATATGTATATGTATGACTGGATCGCTTTACAACAGAAATTGACAGGACATTGTAAATCAATCACAATAAAAAATTATTTTGAAAAGATCTGGTCAGGATCACACAGCTAAATAATCTCAAAGTGAAGACTGGAACCCAAGTCTTTAACTCATGGTGCAGTGTGCTTTCCACTAGCTTTGTTATTCCATGATATAACTGTACTCATTAGTCCATCATTTAAGTTTTCTGCATCTCAGTCTACTCATCTTTAAAAGAAGGGGATGGTTACAAATCTGAAGGTAGTCATGGGCATCTGAGGGCTCTTGTCAATATTCGGCAAAAAAAAGGCGATACTGTTATTTCCTAACAGCGATACTGATTATTTCAGGGTATGCCACCACAGTAATTGGTGCCTACGCCAGTCATGTGCCCATGCTGAACACACAGATGATGAGTTCTGCTCGGCAACAGCTCAGAACAAAAGGCAAAATAAAGCAGCAAAGGGTACTCCATGGGGTCCTTGTACTGGAGAGTCTGGAAACTATGGGACTAGACTGCTATGTGACTTTAGCAGTGGCAGAGGGTTAACTCCCTGCTTGTTCTTCTGAGAGCCAGGACTAGGAGATGAGTCTGACCTTCTCTGAAAGCCAGGACTAGGAGATGAGTCAGAGTTTGAAGAAGGTTCTCAGCTTCCTCTGACTATTGCAGGTGAAGAGCTCAGCTGGACTCAAAAAGACCATGATAGGAATTCCTGTCATGACTCAGAGGAAACAAATCTGACTAGCATCCATGAGGACACGGGTTCGATCCTTGGTCTCACTCAGTGGCTTAACAATCTGGCGTTGCCATGAACTGTAGTGTAGGTTGCAGATGCAGCATGGACCTGGCATTGCTGTGGCTGTGCTGTGGCATAGGCTGGTGACTACAGCTCAGATTCGACCCCTAGCCTGGGGACTTCCATATGCCGCAGGTTCAGCCCTAAAAATACCAAAAAAAAAAAAAAAAAAAAAAAAAAAAAACCCGAGAGAGACCATAATACAGATAAGAATTGATGGGGAGGACAGAAGCAGCAGACCTTCAGCCCCCAGGCCAATGGAAGAGGCAGGGCTTGGGCTGCGTCTTATCAAGCTCTATTTTTATCTCCCTAAACTCACATATTTTTATTTTAGACTTGTTTTTTAAACTTCAAGGCCTGAACAGCTTGTGACAAAAGCTCATGCTGTCCCACACGCTACTGTTGGGAGATATGGCCATGGAACATATTCCTTTTTGATCTTTCGTTAGAAATTTAAATTTATCACCATCCCCACAAGCCGTGTGTTCAGGTTTTAATCACAATATTGAGGTAACAGCATATCTTATTCAGGTTAAATATATCAATTCTGAATTTAATCAATTGTATACATTTTATGTAGATGATTCTTAAATTGAAACTTTTTTTTCTTTTTCTTTTTCTTTTCTTTTTTTTTTGCTTTTTAGGGTCGCACTTGCAGCATATGAAGGTTCCCAGGCTAGGGGTCTAATCAGAGCTACAGCTACACCATGGCCATAGCAACATAGGATCTGAGCTCAGTTTGTGACCTACACCACAGCTTGCAACGCTGGATCCCTAACCCACTGAGTGAGGCCAGGGATTGAACCTGCAACCTCATGGTTCCTAGTCGGATTCATTTCAGCTATGTCATGACGGGAACTCTGAAACTTTTTCTTTTTTGGCTGTCATCCTCGTTGGCATGTGGAAGTTCCCTAGCCAGGGATGGAACCATACCACAGAAGCAACCTGAGACACAACAGTGACAGTGCCAGATCCTTAACCTGCTAACCATCAGGGAACTCCTTTATAATTTTTATTTATTTATTTTATTTACAATTTTTTTTTCTTAAATTGAAACTTTTGCTGTACTAAGAGTTTTCTGTCATTGATGACAGATCACTTTGAAGTCAGGAACTTGTATTTTGATGTTGTGAGGAACACTTTTCCCCCTAAGTTATGTGAGAAGATAATCAAAACTACTTGCTTATTTAAAAAAACTATTTAGGGATACTGTACCCTTATTTAAAAGTCGACTGTTAATACTTAAAATTCTGAGGCCAGTGACAGCCTCGGATAACAGCACGAATGAATGAACCCCACAATTTTGAGTGAAAGCAATGAAACAAAAGAATAAATAGTGTAATGATTCCGTTTATACAAAGTTAAAAATAGGCAAAATTAATCTATGTGGTTAGGAGTTGCGTAATGTGTTCATTGGGGTGGAGAGGTGGGGCAATGATGGAGAGGAAGTATGGGGGCATCTTTAGGATGCTTTTACAATATTGTAATTCTTGACCTGGGTGTAGTTACATAGCTGTTTTCACTTAGTGATTGTGTCTTGAGCCAAAAAAGTATTATTTGTGCACTTTTCTATATGTATATTCTACCTCAAAATTTATTTTAAATTCTGTATATTTATTTAAACATTTTATTTTATTTTGCTTTTTAGGGCTGCACCCACAGCATATGCAATTTCCCAGGCTAGGGGTTGAATCAGAGCTGTAGCCGCTGGTCTACACCGTAGCCACAACAACATAGGATCTGAGCCATGTTTGTGACCTACACCACAGCTCACGGAACTGCCAGATCCTTAACCCACTGAGCAAGGCCAGGGATCAAAGCTGTGTCCTCACAGATACTAGTCAGATTCACTTCCACTGAGCCACAATGGGAGCTTCTAAACATTAATTTTTAATTACATGGGAAATACATGAAAGTATTCCTTCTGCAAAAAAAGAAAAAAAAGGAAAAGAAAACTGGAATAGTTTAGTAAGAGTGAATCCTTTTTGATCCCTTTCAAATTTTGTACTCTCCAAAGAGGGCATCGACTTATCCTTTTTACATATATTTACATATCTAAGTAAAGACATATAAAAATATATGTAGTATCATTATGTGTGTGTATTTTAAGTTCTGTGCTTTTTTAAAAAAACTGGATAAATAGATTTTGCATTGCTTATTTCAGTAATGCAGGGTATTAACAATACCTTTCCCTAAGAAACCTTTAATAATCTTTACTAAAATTATATATTATTTGGTTATACACACTATAGACATAAGTTTTATCACATACATAGTATATTGGATATATATGTTTACTTTTTATATGTGTCATATACATTTTATTATAGCATAGTTCTACTAAACAACTTGTAATAAAACTTATACAAAAAAAAGTCATTGTGTTCCTGCTAATTAGCAATCCTCGAGGACAGAGAATTAAATCTGGAGACAGAAGTCTGTAGGAATTCCTGTCCTGGTGCAGGGGAAATGAATCTGACTAGGAACCATGAGGTTTCTGGTTCCATCGGCGACCTTGCTCAGTGGGTTAAGGATCCAGCGTTGCCGCGAGCTGTGTTGTAAGTTGCAGACGCGGCTTGGATCCTGTGTTGCTGTGGCTGTGGCCTGGGCCGGCAGCTGTAGCTCCGATTGGACCCCTAAAAGCAAAAAAAAAAAAAAAAAAAAAAGAATCAACAGTAAGTGGCTAGGAATTCCCATTGTGGCTCAGTAGTTCGATCCCTACACTTGCTCAGTGGGTTAAGGATCTATAAGGATCTAGTGTTGCTGTGGTTGTGGCATAGGCTGGCAGCTACTGCTCAAATTCAATGCATAGCCCTGGAACTTCCTCATGCCACACATGTGGCCTTAAAAAGACAAAAAAAAAAAAAAAGAAAAGAAAAAAAAGTACGATGTTGAGTTTAGTAGCAACATACATAACAAAGTTCCAAATGTTTGTAAAAGTGCTGCCCATGAGATTATCCTAGAATGTCTTTCATATTTTATCTAGAAACCTAAGGAAGCTCCCAAATCCAGGATTAAAATTTAATTTAAGCAGGATGCACTATGAGCTTGCAGTTTATATAGCATCAGGTAAAAAAGACTTGATAAAAATAAAGTCAAAAAAGCCAAATAATCAGCCATTGTTTATTTAGTACCAAGTGTTCCAACCACGTCAACACACACACACGTTAAAAAGTCAAATATTTTTTAAAAAATATTTATTTATTTTAAACTGAAATACAGCTCATGTATAATATATAAACTACAGGGATACAATGTAGTGATTCACAATTTTTTAAGCTTATATTCTGTTTGTAATTATTAAAAATATTTGCTCTTTTCCTCATATTGTACAACATACTCTGGTAGCTTATTTTATACCTAATAGTTTGTACTTCTTAATCCTGTACCTCTGCATTGCCTTTCCCCTCCTCTTTCACCCCGCTGGTAGCCACTAGTTTGTCCTCTATATCTATGAGCCTAATTCTTTTTTGTTATATTCACTAATTTTTTGTTTTTTTGATCCCACATAGAAGCGATATCATACAACATTTGTCTCTGTCTGAAAAGGACAACTGGTTTAACAAAGCTTTTAATTTCTACTCCCAATTTTTGTCTCCTCAAGGTAATTACCTTCAACGCTTTTAGTTGTTCCTTCTGATATTTAACTCCTTATTTCTGAACATGCTTCTTCAGTTATTTCTTGACCTTCTCACTTTATTTATTTATTTATTTATTTATTTATTGTCTTTTTGCCTTTTCTAGGGCTGCTCCAGTGCATATGGAGGTTCCCAGGCTAGGGGTCTAATCGGAGCTGTAGCCGCTGGCCTATGCCACAGCCACAGCAACTCAGGATCCAAGCCACATCTATACCACAGCTCACAGCAACAAGGGATCCTTAACCCATGAGCAAGGCCACAGATCAAACCTCCTGTGTCCTTGTGGATGCTAGTTGGGTCCTTTAACCTGCTAAGTCACAAAGGAACTCCTTTTGTATTACAATTATAAAAAATTTCCCTGCATTTAATCACTGCCTAGGTTTCCTTTGTTTAAGAAGTTATGACTGGAGTTCCCATGTGGTACAGCAGAAATGAATCCAACTAGTAACCATGAGGTTGCAGTTTTGATCCTTGGCCTCGCTCAGTGGGTTAAGAATCCAGAGTTGCTGTGAGCTGTGGTGTAGGTTGCAGATGCGGCTCAAATCATGGGTTCCTGTGGCTGTGGCTGTAGGCCAGCAGCTGTAGCTCTGATTCGACCCCTAGCCTGGGAATCTCCATGTCCTGCAGGTGTGGACCTAAAAAGCAAAAAAAAAAAAAAAAAAAAAAAAAAAAAAGAAGTTATGACTAATTCATTACCAAACTCTCCAAAACAAGTATATATCCCTCAAACATGTAAAATACATCAGAAAGTCTAGTCTAATTATGTGTGTGTGTGTGTGACAAAGAGAGAGAAAGAGAGACAGAGATTTCCCTCCTTAAGAACTTTATCCTGTTCCTTGGGATTTTTGTCCCACCAACATTCATGAAATTCTTATTTTTCTCATGTCTCAAATCCCTGGTCTCCTAGTTCTCAGGATTTCTTACTTCCCTCTTTTTCCAGGAGTACATCCTTTAGTGACCTTCTGAGAAATAGAGCATGTCTAGAAATTTTTTTCTTAGTTCTTGGAAATAATTTTGTTTTGTCTCTCAATTTCCCCCACTGTTTTCTGACATTAAACTTCCTGTCCTGATTTTTTTTTTTCTTTTTCTTTTTGGCTGCCCCATGGTATATGGAGTTCCTGGGCCAGGGATCAGACCTAAGCTACAGTTTTCACCCATGCTGCAGCTGTGGCAACACCAGATCCTTAACCCACTGTGTCAGGCAGGGGATAGAACCTGCGTCCCAGTGCTCCAGAGACACCACTGATCCCATTGTGCCATAGTGGAAACTCCCTGTTCTTCTAGTTTTTAAATTTTTTCTTTCTTTTCCCCATTCTGTTGTCTTTTCACTGTACTTTCTGGAAAACTTGAACTTTACAGTCCAGCTTTTCTATTGAAACTCTCTGAGGACATGAAGATATTAATTATAATTATTATTTTTTAAAATTCTCTTCTATTTTCTACATTGTTACTGTTTGGATTTTTCTCTTAGGTGTTAGGGATTTTCTTCAAGTGTCTGATGATCCTAGACTGTCCAATGATATTTAAGAGTGAAGCACTAAAAACCAATTGGAAGCTTTATGTGGGCAAAGTCTTGCCAATGGGTGGGTTTTACCATAGTGTGATCTCGCAGAGGTTGACTGTTTTTGATTGGGGATCCCCAGCTGACAGGATCTGTAGGTCTCACCTCTAGATAGGTCTTGCTTTGCTTTTCCCAAGAGAGTAAGAAGAGTGGAGTGGAGCACTGAGTAGGGCAGACGTGCAAAACTGAGTCCCAGTGCATCTCGGGTTGGATGGGAAGGAGGCTGAGTTTCTCACCCTTTTGCATGTAAACTTCCCCATCATCTCCCTGTTATCCTCTGTGGTACCTGTCCCTGAGAACAGAGACCCTTTGGCTTTAACCCACTCTAGAGAAAAGCTACTTCATTCTATGGCAGAAGTGGGAGACAGAGAGGTATTTGGGCAGGGAAGTGGGCATCTGTCTGGAAGGGCTGAAGGAGGAGAGTTAGGAATCCAACCGATTTATACCTATTTTCAGTCAATTCCTTTTCAAGTTTCTGCCTTATGAATAGTCTCGCTTCTTTTTCCCCCCCATTTCTTTTTTTCTTTTTTTGTCTTTCTGCCTTTTCTAGGGCTGTACCCCCGGCATATGGAGGTTCCCAGGCTAGGGGTATAATCGGAGCTGTAGTCGCCGGCCTAGACCAGAGCCACAGCAACGCGGGATCCAAGCTGCACCTGCAACCTACACCACGGCTCACGGCAATGCCGGATCCTTAACCCACTGAGCGAGGCCAGGGATCAAACCCGCAACCTCATGGTTCCTAGTTGGATTTGTTAACCACTGAGCCACGACGGGAACTCCTTTTCCCCCATTTCTACCTCAGGCATTCAGTTTTCTGCTTTCTTAGGCTTTGCTTTGTACCTATCATTCCTCCATCTGTTTTTTTCCTGCTTACAAATATTTGTTGATATCTGTCTTTTATCTCTCTTTTCCACATTTCTTGTCTTGTGGTTTTTATAATTAAAAAACAAAGGAGTTTCTGGAGTTCCCGTCGTGGCGCAGTGGTTAACGGATCCGACTAGGAACCATAAGGTTGCAGGTTCAGTCCCTGCCCTTGCTCAGTGGGTTAACGATCCAGCGTTGCCGTGAGCTGTGGTGTAGGTTGCAGACATGGCTCGGATCTCCTGTTGCTGTGGCTCTGGTATAGGCCGGTGGCTACAGCTCCGATTCGACCCCTAGCCTGGGAATCTCCATATGCCGCGAGAGAGGCCGAAGAAATAGCAAAAAGACAAAAAAAACCCACAAAAACCAAAGGAGTTTCTGTTGTAGATCAGCAAGTTAAGAACTCAACACAGTGTCATTGAGGATGCAGGTCTGATCCCTGGCCTCAGTGGGTTAAGAATTTGGCATTGTCCTGAGCTGTGGTGTAGGTCACAAATGCAGCAGAGATCTAGCATTGCTGTGGCTGTAGTGCAGGCTGGCGGCTGCAGCTCGAATTTGCCCCCTAGCCTGGGAACTTCCATGTGCCTCGTGTGCAGCCCTAAAAGTAAAAGTAAATAAATAAATAAAAAGAAAGAAATGAAAAAACATTTTTGAATTATTTTAATGAAATTAGGGAGAAAGTGGAGATGTTATGAAGATTTATCTCCTATGTTTTTTTTTTTATGAGGTTTATAGTTTTTCTCTTCAGTTTACATCTTTGATTCATTTCAAGTGAATTTTTACCCATGGTAAGGTGGGGGTAGGGGAGATCAACCTTTCAAATGAGGTCTGTCCAAACTAAAATGTCGTCTAATCTATAGCTTATATACACTAAATACCCATGAGATTTGTTTTTTGATTTTAAAAATCATTTAACTAGCCTAGTTTCAAAACTATAACTGCAACTGCAGTGGCTAATTTGGTCAAAACCTATTAGCTTTGGAAATGAGAAATGGTGGGTTAGGCAAACTGTGCTTTATCATTTTTTGGTCCAATCTGGCAACAATCATTGATGACTGCTTAAATTCCTAAGTGACAAGTTCATGAGGAACTCTGCAACAGATCATTTGGTAACACCAAAATCCAGTGAATAATCTTAACATCACTAAATATGGGACACCCAGACACTATGATTCTTCAAATGTGATGCAGTAGGAAGTATATACAACTGCCTATGAAATACTTTTGCCAAAAATAATTTAACATTAATCTAATCAAGCTTCTAGATCTAACTACCAGTTTACAAAAAAATATGGAGGCTAGTGGAACAGGAAAAACAGCACTAGGTGGATGCGGCCAGCCAAATCCAGAATGTGGGAAATTCTGGAGAACCAATGATTCCATTTCTTCACACAAAATATAGTATAAAAAATAGACAGGGAAGTGTTATAGACTAAAATAGTCTTAAAAGACCTATCAACCAAATAAATGATATGAGTGTTCTCTTCCTGAGTTCTTCAGGTACAGAATAAGGTGTAATATATATACTGGTAACACTATCAGTTTCTAAAATAAGTGAACACCTTTGGAGTGAATTAAAGTTTTACTCAGATAATTCCCAAGGTGGCTTTGTGCTCATTAAATTAGAAACTGTGGACAGAAAAATAACTGCATTTTTAAGGGAATCCAAAGAAATCATCCTCATCTGCAAATTCTGGAGAGAAAAGTGTTAATTATATTTTTATTATTTAACTTCAATTACTGGTAGATACTGTTTTTCTACTCAAGTAGGATACATATCTATGAATAGGTGTATATTTTAACAGCCATGTACTCTACAGCCATAAAAACATATGGACCCATTTCTTCTTAAGCACAGAAGGTAAATCAGGTCCAAGTGAAAGGGTAGAATCACTCCTGGAAAGTCATTTCCAACTGGTATGCCAACTGGAGTTTCATGTATTCATAACAGACTCAGACTTTCCAAAAATCCTAAGTAAACTGAACTGACTTTGGGGTCATGCCTACCTGTAACTAATCCTAGTTTGGTGGATTTGGGCACGTAACAATTTTTTTTTTTTTTCATTTTTGGCCACCCCACATCATGTGGAATTCCTGGGCCAGGGATCAGATCTGAGCCATAGTTTCAAACCTGTCTCATAACTGTGGCAACACCAGATCTTTTTACCTGATGTGCTGAGTGAGAGACGGAGCCTGCGTCCTGGCACTGCAGAGATCCTGTTGGGCCACAGCAGGAACTCCAGGTAATAATTTTATTTTTTTTCTTTTTATGGCCATCCCTGCAACAAATGGAAGTTCCTGGGCTAGGGTGAATCAGAGCTGCAGCTGAGGCCTGCGCCACAGCCACAGCAACCCTGGATCCAAGCCACATCTTCAACCTATGTCACAATACTTGTGGCAGTGATGAATCCTTAACCCACTGAGCTAGGATCAAACTTGTATCCTCAGAAAGACAGCTTTGGATTCTTAACCCACTGAACCACTACGGGAACTCCAGGTAACAATTTTAAAAAACAACTTTTTTTTTCATTTACAATATACAATTTACACATCTTACAGTTTCATAATTTTAGTAAATTTATACCACTGTGCAACCATCACCAAAGTCTAGTTTTAAATTTCCATCACTCTATAAAGTTCTCTCATGCCTGTATTCAGCCAAACCTGGCTCTAAGTCTGAGTGATCACTGATATGTATTCTTTATCTACAAATTTGCTTTTTCTGGAAACTTCATATAAATGGAACCATATAACCATATAGTCTTTTGCAGCTGGAGTGTCTTTAAGTTTCAAACCTATTACAGTGTGTAGATTCCCTTTTATTTCTAAACAGTACTGCATCATATGTATATACTACATAGTTTACTCATCCACAAATTGAAGGCTATTTGGATTGTTTCTACTCTTTGCCTATTGTGAATAATGCCACTATGAATATTTGTGTATAAGTCTGTGGATATGTTTTCATTTCTCTTGGGTATATACTTAGGAGTGGAATTGCTGAGTACGGTAATTTTTTTTCCTTTTTCAGCTGCACTTGAGGCATACGGAAGTTCCCCAGCCAGGGATAGAACCTGAGCTGCAGCTGCAACCTACACCACAGCTTTAGCAACGCTGGATTCTTTACCCACTGCACCACAGTGGGAAACTCCTGGACGTGGTAATTTTATGTTTCACTTTGTGAAAAACTGCCAAACGCTTTCCAAGTTTCATGCTTATTAGCCATTCATAAACCTTCTTTGGTGAAATGTCTATTCAAATCTTTTGCCCACTTTTTCCCCCCATTTTGGGCCACCTCTCAGCGTATGGAGCTCTCAGGCTAGGGACCAGACCTGAGCCACAGTCGTGGCCTAAGCCAAAGCTGCGGCAGCGCTGGATTCCTCAACCCACTGTGCCAGGGATTGAACCTCAATCTCAGCACTTCCAAGATGCTGCCAACCCCATAGTGTCACAGCAGGAGCTCCTGGCCCACTTTTAAATTAGGTAAGGGAGTTCCCTGGTGGCCTCGTAGTTAGGACTCTGCACTTTCACCACTGTGGCCTGGGTTCAGTCCCTGGTCTGGGAACTACTGAGATCCCATACCAAGCACCTGCATGCTGTGGTCAAAAGCAAAAATTAGGTAATGTGTCTTATTGTTATAAGTGTACTTAATTTATTCTGGTACAAGTCCCTTGTGGGTTATATAATTTGCAAATATTTCCTTCTAGTCTGTGGCTTGTCTTTTTTCTTAATACTCTAGTTAAAAGTTTTAAATTTCTGGAGTTCCCGTCGTGGCGCAGTGGTTAACGAATCCGACTAGGAACCATGAGGTCGCGGGTTAGGTCCATGCCCTTGCTCAGTGGGTTAAGGATCCAGCGTTGCCGTGAGCTGTGGTGTAGGTTGCAGATGCGGCTCGGATCCCGCATTGCTGTGGCTCTGGCGTAGGCTGGCAGCTACAGCTCCGATTCGACCCCTAGCCGGGGAACCTCCATATGCCACGGAAGCGGCCCAAGAAATAGCTAAAAAGACAAAAAAAAAAAATTTTAAATTTCTATTAAGCATAATTTATCAATTTTTTCTTGTACAGGTCATGATTTTTGGTGTCATATCTAAGCAATCTTTAATTCAACATCAAAAGATTTTTCTCCTGTTTTCTTCCAGAATTTATAGAGTTTTAGCTCTTTGACATTTAGGTCTATGATCCATTTGAATTTTTTTTTTTTTTTTTTTTAGGACCACCTGTGCGGAACATGGAAGTTCCTGGGCTAGGTTGAATTGGAGCTGTAGCTGCCAGCCTATGCCACAGCCACAGCAACTCAGGGTCTGAGCCGCATCTGAGACCTACACCACAGTCACGGCAATGCTGGATCCTTAACACACTGAGCAAGGCCAGGGCCAAACCCACATCCTCATGGATACTAGTCAAGTTCATTTCTGCTGAGCCACCACAGGAAATCCTTGAATAAATTTTTATGTATAGAGTGAAGTAAGGGGCAAATTTCTTTTCTTCCCCCGCTGCCCCTGACACAGATGTTCAATTACCCTAGCACTATTTGCAGTTTTTTTGTTTGATTTTTTTTTTAACAAAAACCTCTTTCCCCATTGAATTGTTTTACCACATTTGTTGAAAATCGAATGACGATAAATGTGAGGGTTTATTTCTGAGCAGTCTATTCTGTTCCATTGAGCTATGTCTATCCTTGTTCCAGTACCATACTGTATTTATTACTGTAACTTTATAGTAAGTTTTGAAATCAGGTAGTGTAAGTCCACATAAATTTTAGAATCAAACTTGTAAATTTCTAAAGAGAAAAAGGGCTGCTGAAGTTTTGATAGAGATTATATTGAATCAATAGATCACTTTGGAGAGAACTATCACCTCAACAGGTATTCAATCCATAACCATACTATGTTTATTTACCTCAATCTTTGATTTCTCTCAGAAATGTTTTGTAGTTTTTAATGTACAGGTCTTGCTTTACTTTCATTACATTTATTTGGGTTTTCTGATACTCTTGTAAATAGAATTGTTTTTCTTATTTAAGTTTCAGATTGTTCACTGATGGCATATATAAATATATTGATTTCTGTATGTAGATCTTGGTGACTAAGTTTATTAAAACTCCCATTTTGTCATGTGTAAAAAGGGAGTATCAGCCTGATGAGATTTTGTGTGGAATAATATACATTAAATATCAGTAGAAGGCTAGAAATGACGCCCTCCAATGACCAAAAAAAATTTAAGAACCTAAAAATGTGAGGTCATGGGGAGGGGGTGTGGAGGGAGTGGGATGGACTGGGAGCTTGGGGTTAATAGATACAAACTATTGCATTTGAAGTAGATAAGCACTGAGATTCTGCTGTATAGCACAGAGAACTATATCTAGTCACTTATGAAGAAACAGATGGAGGATAATGTGAGAAAAAGAATGTATATATATGTGTGTGTGTGTGACTGGGTCACTGCTTTATGATAGAAAATTAACAGAGCGCTGTAAACGAACTACAAAGGAAAAAACAAAAATCATTTTAAAAAACACAAAAAGTAGTCTAACAAATCAAAAAAATAAGATAAAATGTGAGATCACATTATTTGGAGGAAAGTGAAATGATCAGGATGAGTCTGCTGTAGAAGGCAGGAGCCAGTCACCAAGAGCATTATATTTGAATGCAGATAACGCAGAGTTTTGTGTAACAAGGAGTCCATTTGTGTAGCAAATTTGTTGCTATCGTCTATCATCCATGTATCCTGATTTTATAATCAGAAGGGTACAACAAATATTACTTCTTAAAAAGTAAAAGTTAGGAATCCATTTAATTTCATAAAGAGGAAAAGTAAAAGGAGCTAGAAATGTCCTGGGTACAATTTGCTGAGACCAATTAAATATACTTCCAGGTGTTCCTGTCATGGCACAGCAGAAATGAATCTGACTAGTATCCCTGAGGATGTGGGTTCCATCCCTGGCTTCGTTCAGTGGGTCAGGGATCCACTGCTGCTGTATGCTGTGGTATAGGTTGCAGATGTGGCTTGGATCTGACCCCTAGCCTGGGAATCTCCATATGCCTCGGGTGTGGCCCTAAAAAGGAAAAACAAACAAACAAACAAAACACTTCCAGAAAAACTGCACAGTGCTAGGCCCAAAGAAGTAAAATGTATAACTTACGAAGGAATGCACTGTTCAGCACTCTCCAGTACCTCCAAGACTACTGAAACAGAAGCAGTGACACATATTCCCCTCCTACCCATCTTAACTTCTCAAACTTCCAACAACTGTGATAGCTTTATTCTGATCTATTTTTATATGTTGGGTTTCCATATAAGATTAAATTTGAATGAAACATTCTATGCCTTTGTAAGTTTTGAAAACCACTAGCTAATAAAAGAACAAAGTGAAACTGAAAGGCAGTCTAGTAGTATAATACTGAACTGGGGATTCATGATCCAAGTTTTAGTCTTATTATATCTTTACAGGGAGGAAAGGCACAATTCTAGTCCTCACCTCTCAAAAATGATGACTTTTTTCTAGATGAATTGTAATGTCGTTTGTCCAATAAATACATTCTTGGAAAAATAACAGCAAAGAGTAAAGAACATCTCAAAGATTATCTGTAAAGTCTTCAAAGATGTGACTACTGAGTTTGAGAGCATGAGAAGTCCTCTGATGGATTAAAAAGAAAGAAGTAGGGACACTACAGAGAGAACTTCACGTTTAAGAGTGTAGAACACGCTTACTCTCTGCTCAGAATTTTATCTCCACAACTGATGGAAGTAAATGTTATTATCCCCATGCATTTACAAGGCTATGCCCAGATCACATAATTCTTGAGTGGCAGGGCCATATTTGAAAATGGGATTGTCTGATGTCAAAACAGAAACTCTGGGTTCAAAGACGTACAGACACAGAAGAGGTACGAAGCAACATGGTGCTGTTGGGAGGGAAGTGGTGATCGATGAGGCTCACTTTCGCTCATTTTACTAAAGGCGAATCGAGCAAATATGAGTTGAGTTGGAATTGGCATAAATGCATGATTTCACGTGTGTATACCCACCCCGGCTCTGTCCACTGAAAAGGTCTAGAAAGCAATGACACACCAAGCCTTGTTCAAAGGTGGGTTAACAAAAATGTCTAGGTTTACTCCCGCCTCCCGCCCTCCTGGCAAGCTTCTCTATCACAACCCGCTGCCGTCCCTCGACGGACCCGGTGTCCTTCGTCTGCCTGCTCCTTCTGCAGCCGGGTAAGCGGCGCCCTTAACTCATGCGAAGCCTGGGGGTACCATTACGGCCCCGGGAGGCGCCGGTAACAAGACGAGGACAGGAAGAACCTGGTCGGGCGGCGACCGTGAAGGTGGAGCTGGAGCCAGAGGAGGAGCCGGCGACGTGGGCGGGGCCTCGGGCTTCTTTGTTTCTTATTGGAGCTCGCCATTGCCAGTATCTGCCTCCTCCCTCCCATCCCCACCTCTTCCGCACAGGCAGTCTGTTAGGTGGCGGGCGGGGCCGGGCGGCCACTTCCGGTTGGGGGAAGAAAGTTGGGACGAAGGAGGGGCCGGGAAGAGGGCGGAGGAGGAAGAGGAACCCGGCGGACGGAGGCGGCTGTAGGTTGTTCAGCGGCGGCGGCGGCTTAGGCGCTCTTTCCGGTGGACGATGGACAGCCAGGGCAGGAAGGTGGTGGTGTGTGACAACGGCACTGGGGTAAGCGCTCGGCGGGGAGGGTACGGCGGCCACAGGCCCAGGCGGGGATGTGCTGGCGGCTCGCGGGCCCTTGGCGCCGGGGGCGGCACCTTTGGGCCCCCGGCAGCCGGAGCCCAGGGGCGCGGGACAGCACTTCCTGCCTCCGCGGTGTGGGGCGCGAGCGGGCGGGGCCCTTTGGGTCCCCGAGCCCACCACTCCAGCATCTCGGGGTCGAGACGGCTGGCCAGGCTGGCGGGGGATGGATGGGGTTCCCACCTGCCGCCCCACCGGGGTCGGCTCTGCGCTTGAGCCGCGGCGATTTGGCTGAAGGGCCGGAGGGGGTAAAAGGCTGGGTTTGTGTGCTGCAGAAGGGCTCCTGTCCCCAGGGTCGCCGGTATGTAAAAAGGAGAACGACCAAGAGGCCTTCCTCTTCCTGTGTAGTTGAAGATACGGAACGGGAGGCAGGAAACGAGTTTAAAGAAAAAAGGGAAGTGCTGTCATGCAATGAACCCTAGTCCTTTGGTAGTGTTTGAAGCTTTTGGGTTTTTGGATTTTGATTTCTGAGGGTAGGGGAAGCCAGTTCGGCAGCGAATCATTTACTTTTTGTTCTGCATGCTGGAAATTTGGCCCAGGTGCAGCATCGCAGAGACCAGCATGTTTCAGTGGATGATCTTAAACCCCTGAAGTCCCGAGTATTAATTCCACTAACCTTAGGGGAAGTTAATCAGTTTGGGTACCCCTCCTCCTCTCTTTCCTTACTTGAAGGATGAGATAATGTTAGTATTTAAGATTCTAAAAGGAAAATCATTGTAAAAATCTGAGAGGAACACTGACAAGTAATTTGAAAGTTGTCTCATTCAATCGCCCTCTTCCTTATTTAAAAAATTGTATTTGGGCAGCAAAACTAGCAAATTAGAAGACAAAAATGTCACTTATTTTAGATGAGTTCTGTAGTGATCACTACATTACAAAAATTTCTAATCATTTTGGAGTTGCAATGTTTTGTGACTCTTATCCCCTTCCTTCGATAAATGTAACATTGTGAGTTAAAATCGATTTTATTTCAACTTTAAAGCAGTTTGGAAACTGGATTGTTGAGGGGAAAGAAGAGCTGATATTCACTTCAGTAATACTGACCTTGATTGAATTTGTTACAGTCTTTTACAAGCAATAATTATACCAACTTTATCTGAACTGAGTTAAAAAACAGATAAGAGAGACTTCCCGTCCTGGCCCAGAAGTAACAAACCTGACTAGTATCTATGAGGATGTGGGTTTGATCCTTGGCCTTGCTCAGTGGGTTATGGATCCCGTGTTGCCATGAGCTGCAGAGTAGGTCGTACACTCGCCTTGGATCCAGCATTGCTGTGGTGTAGAGGGGCAGCCAGAACTCTTAATTCAACCCCTAACCTGGGAGCTTCCATATGCTGCAGGGGCAGCCCTTAAAAAAAAAAAAAAAAAATTTACCACAATTCCATTTATGTGCTCTTTATTAAAATATTTATGTGTCCACAAATGTGTATGTGTATGTGAAATTTTGAAGGGATTCATAAGAAATGTATGTTCATAGCAGTTACCTGTGGAGACTAGGAATGAGAGTGAGGTAAGGTGGGAAGGACTTCATGACTTCTGAATTATTGGAAAAATGTTCTTGGTGGTTGTTTTTTTTTTTTTTTTTGTCTTTTTTTTGGTTTGCCATTTTAAGGGCCACTCCCCGAGGCACATGGAGGTTCTCAGGCTAAGGATTTAATCGGAGCTGTAGCCGCTGGCCTACGCCAGAGCCACTGCAAGGCGGGATCCGAGCCGCGTCTGCTTCCTACACCACAGCTCACGGCAACACTGGATCCCCAGCCCACTGAGCAAGGCCAGGGATTGAACCCGAAACCTCATGGTTCACAGTTGGATTCGCCAACCACTGAGTCACGACGGGAACTCCTGTCCTTGTTTTTTTTAACAAAACATATATTGCTACCTTTAAATGAAATTAACTAGAAGCAGGTATTACTTTTACAGTTCAAATTCAGTTAAAGGTGCAATATTTAAAAAATATTAGCCTGGTGCCCATTGTAGTCTCAGATTGACCTCTAAATAAATGTAAATTGGGACTTCCCTGGTGGCACAGTGGGTTAAGGATCCTGCATTGTCACTGCTGTGGTTTGGGTCATGGCTTTGGCAAGGTTTCAGTCCCTGGCCTGGGAACTTCGACATGTAGCATATGTGGCAATAAGTAAATAAATGTAAATCTTCAAAAACTGAGTTTAAAATATTTTGTCTTGTTAATATGTCAGCTTTTCTCTTTAGAAATTGAACATGGAGGAGTTCCCGTCGTGGCGCAGTGGTTAACGAACCCGACTAGGAACCATGACGTTGCGGGTTCGGTCCCTGCCCTTGCTCAGTGGGTTAACGATCCGGCGTTGCCTTGAGCTGTGGTGTAGGTTGCAGACACGGCTCGGATCCCGTGTTGCTGTGGCTCTGGCGTAGGCCGGTGGCTACAGTTCCGATTTGACTCCTAGCCTGAGAACCTCCATATGCCGAGGGAGTGGCCCAAGAAATAGCAAAAAAAAAAAAAAAAGAAATTGAACATGGATATATTTGAATGGACACCTCCTCTTTGAAGGGCAGTGAACCTGATTTTTGTAGTGTATATGAGGTTTTTTTCCATAATATTTGTTAGCAATGGGAATGTTAATCATGAGCTCTTTTTTATGTTCCTATTTCATTAGTTTATCCGTGTTAGAACTCTATTATTGATTAGTCTTATGTCTAATCCATAGTTTAAGAATCTTGTTCCTTAAGATGAAAGATCAGTTACTATGACATAAATAGGAAAAAATGTAGTTAATTCAAACAAAAAAACTCATGTATTTGGTGTTATGTTTCTAGTTACTTTAAAATTTTATCCAGATTTTCTGTAGACATGGTTGACTTCAAATGAAGAAACAGCTCTGATGTAGTATGTGATATTTCTGTGTAGTATGTGAAATTTTAGAGGATTAGGAACCACTTAAGATTCTATATTTCTTACAGCTTATACTTCATAGTCATCTTGGTTTTATTTAGGTACCTGAAGGTCTAATGATTCATCTTGATTAAATAAAGAAGATATTAGAAATTGATTTCTAAAACTTGTGGGAATAGTTGTTACTCTGAAGCAACTCACCTGTTACATTTTTTAGGTTTTTAAGTTATAGGCTATTTGAGAATGTGTTAATTTAAAAAAACAAAAAACCACAAAAAAACCTTCCTTTTGGCCCTAAATGGAATGCTCTCTAAGAGTAGGTCAGTTCTTATGATCACTTGCCAGATGTTAAGTCCTACTCTTTTTCCTAACTAGGTCCCAGCCAAACCAGTGTCTCCTTAGGGCCTCCGAGAGGAAGAAAACTCATCTGATTCCAACACTTTATGCACACCATCCTCATAGCCATTCAAAAGACCATTGCTAAAATGGAGCCTTCCTCTAAACCTCCACCTAAAATAGATCTGCTGAAAGTGGCCAGATAGGTGAAAATGTGGAGATCTGGATAGGTGTAGATGTCTTCCAGAAGTTGAGCCCAGGCCCCTGGTGTTGTGTTCTTTTACCAAACTTGGGTGATTTCATTAGCATTGAGTTAGTTCACCAACAGTGGAGACTTTTGGAGTGTGACTGGTATAATTTTGGGGGTTTAGTGATACAAAGTAGCTTACAGTGTTAGGAGAATTATTCATTTATTGTTCACTTTTGTCATTGATTATGGCTTGCTTTATCTGGCTTATACAAATTTTTATGTTGAATTCAGGAGTGTTTGAAGTAGAAACATACCAAACAGAAATTTGGTTTTACTGTGCAAAATGCTTTGGGATAAGCAGAATAAATATTTTGATAATCTAAGATCAGAATAGTCACTAGGCAATTAAATTAATATATCAATACCATCAGGTTAAATTATAAACAAAAAAATACAAATTAAATAAGCTCAAACGAGTCTGTATAAATCCCAGTTTATTTTTTGAGGGGAGAAAGATGCCTTCAGAGTAAATGTAGATGGAATTTTTCTTCATTTTTGCTTAAAAGAACATTATACTGTTCATGTTCTTACCATTTGATGACTCAGTGGGAAGTAAGGGAACCAGTTTAAACCACAGTGCTGTGAAGAGGAAACTATATATGGTAAAATCTATTTCTTAAACACAGCCTTATTGCACACAGTGAGAGAACTAAGTTACCAAGTCTTAGTTGATTAGAGTGGAGGGAGGTAGTTCAAGGATTAAAATGATACCAAATGAATAGTTTAGAAAATATTTTCTTTGTATTTTATTATATCATTGTTTAGATCTTTAAAGAAAAAACTGACTTTTTGCAAGAAAGGAACTGCCAGATTTTCTATTATATATTATTGAGAAATAGATAATTATAATTATATTGTTATTGTAGCTATTAATGCTTTCACATTTGAAATAATGTGAAATAGTGCAGCTCTTGCCATTTGACCAAATATCTAGTATCCTGTAGGAAGGCTAGCACTGGATTACTATGGCAAGTCTGCTTCCAATAAGCTGCTGCTTGAATGGAATAAATAATTTTATTAATTGATTGATCTTTTGATTTGAACTAAAAGCCAAATTTTAATTTTTTAATAAAGCACAGGAATAGTAGTTTACAATTATTTTCATAGTTTAAGGTGTTCTTAATTTTTGTCTTCTTACCTTAGGCACTTAGCAAATGTTTTGTCCCTTAAAATCTGCTCAAACAAGGAGTTCCCTGGTGGCTCATGAGTGTCGTCACCACTATGGGTCTGTTTACTGCTGTGGCTTGGGTTCAGTCCCCGGCCTGGGAATTTCCACATGCAGTGGGCTTGGCAAAAAAAATATGCTTAAACAAGAATTTTGTTTTCATTTTTGTTTTTCTTAGGGCTGTACCCACAGCCTATGGAAGTTCCCAGCCTTGCAGTTGAATAGAAGCTACAGCTGCCAGCCTACACCACAGCCACAGCAACGCAGGATCTGAGCCATGTCTGCGACCTACACCATAGCTCACGGCAACACCAGATTCTTAACCCCCTGAACAAGGCCAGGGATTGAACCTGCATCTTCATGGATATTGTCTGGTTCGTTAATCGCTGAGCCACAATGGGAACTCCCTGAAAAAGGCTTTTAGGATACAAGAGTTCCTATTGTAGTGCAATAGGATGGGTGGCATCTGTAGCTCCAGGACACAGGTTTGATTCCTGGTCCAGCACAGTGGGTTAAAGTCCAGCATTGCTGTAGCTGTGGCTAGTCTGATAGCCCAGCAACTCCCTATGCCTTGGGGTGGTCAAAAAAGAAAAAAGAGGAACTATGTCTAGTCACTTATGGTGGAGCATGATAATGTGCAAAAATAGAATGTGTACATGTATGTGTAACTGGGTCACCATGCTGTACAGTAGAAAAAAAATTGTATTGGAGAAATAACTATTTAGAAAATAATAATAAAAGCTGAGACAATGAAAAAAAAAAAGGAAGAAGAAAAAAAAGATTTTAAAGATACAATTATAATAAGTAAACCTTCTGTGATGTGATTATGGATTTGCCAGGCTGTGTGTTTCCTAGTGTGTGTGGCTCAGAATGAGGGGAGGTACGTCACAGCCTCCTCCCTGTACCAGGGCTTGTGCCCCATCCCAGGCTCCTTTTCCCACCTTCATCTTCTGTTATGATTTCTCACTTAAATCATTTGTCTGCATTTAATATGCAGAGATGCCCTTACAAACTTGTAGATTCTTTTTTTTTTTATTGATTCATCCTATAATTTTAAGAACATTTACACCCACGTGAGCATTTCAGCCTGGTGAATGGACACTTTTGATTCTTGAAGTGTCATTATCTGTTCATTACTTTAAGGTAAACCTAAGAATTTAATGCCTTACATAGTATTTGCTTTCTCTATTGGAATATATGTGTAAGTTTTAACTAATGCTGATATGAGGCTGATGATCCTGACAGATCTTATTTTTGTGGAAATTTGGACATGGTTGGAATAATGAGAAGAGATTTACTGTTCTTGCCTATGATTTCAGTTCACATCCAGTGAGCTGGCTTTTGACTTAAGGACAAAAGAGAGTTTGATTTAGAAGGGAAGAGTGTGAGAGTTTTTCTTTTAATTTGAATAGACTAGAAAATACTAGGTATTTTCCTCTATGGCAATTGTCTCTCTAGCTCTTTCTGGGTCACAATGATAAATTATTTGGGGAGACGTTGTGGAGAATTGCACTGGCACTTCTGAATTCTGTTAAACACTTTTTAGAGTGGGAAGTATATTGTAGTTGTTTACTGTCAACTATTATTCAAATAGAGAGGTAGATATGAGCAAGCAGGTTTTGTGCTGTGTATGCTATCATACCATGCTAACTTCTGCCCTGTAAGGGAATCCAGTTAGAATTGTATTACAGTTTTAGAAACATATTTTGGCTCTGTGTTAAACTGACCAGGACTAGGTTTTGTGGGTTTGGAAAAAAACATATCTGAACCGTATGTTTTATGTAGGTTTTGAAATGTAAACTTGAACTGAGAAGATAGGAATTCGGGTCGTAATTAGAAATATGAAATTTTAAATTTTTAGACAGATTTTTCATGCTAGTAGTTTTAGTGTGCTGAAGACTAACATTTTTAAAAGCTGTATTTATAAAAGACTTGAAATTATGCATGGCAGAATGTTCTAGGCTATTTATAAGTGTGGTTCATCAACATCACTTCCAACAAGGTTGCTTTCGAAATATAAAAAATTTATATTTTGGAGGGTTAGTCAGAAGTCAGTGAGTTTAAGGTTATTGCTAACTTTTATCACTATCAAACAAAACAGTGCCATGTATAAAGCAGCCTTCTGTGAAGAAATGGGTTTCTGTCCATTTTTGTGTTTTCAGTGTCATGCGTCACATTCAGATACTCTTTCTCTCCTTAATTCTTCTACGAGAATATAGTGCCTGAAGCCATGGAATAATAGACTTTCTCAATATTAAACACACTCTTTATATAAAAATAATCATAGTATCATACTCTCAACAAAACTTTATTTATTTATTTTTTTGTCTTTTGTCCTTTTAGGGCCGCACCAGAGGCATGTGGAGGTTCCCAGGCTAGGGGTCTAATCGGAGCCACAGCTACTGCAATGCCAAATCTGAGCTGTGTCTTCGACCTACACCACAGCTCACAGCAACACAGGATCCTTAACCCCCTGAGCGAGGCCAGGGATCAAGCCCACAACCTCATGGTTCCATGGTTTCTGCTGCACCACAAGGGGAACTCCCAAAACTTTAATATTTATTGATCAGTTATTTAGTATGTGCCTGGTACACGTCAGCCACTGTTGTAGGTGCTTGAGATTCATCAGTAGGCAGAAAAGGCCTTGCACAGTGTAACTTACGTTGAATAAAGGCTTGTTAAGAGAGAGGGCAGAGACTGATTACATTTCCTTTCTTGTGTAGCTTCTTCTTCCCACCCTGAAGTTTTTTAATTGCCTTTTTCTTATAATAGCTGCTCTTGAAAATAAAACTAAATAGAGTGTATTATTGGTGTAAGAATAAAAAACCCTTGGTTCTATTTTCAGTTTCACTGTAGTCATTAAATCTCCTAGTATATCAGTTTCTTACCCTAAAATGGAAGTGTTGTCAGAATCAGTAGTGTGTCCTCATTGGAGAAGTGCACTATCTGAATGTGTAATTATGTCACCTGGTATTACTACATATATTTGTTTAAATATACAAATGTAAATAGCCCCAGATGCCTAATAAATGTTTATTTTGCCACTTGATTTTCCCATTTTGGATAATGAGGTTGCTTAAGTGAATTGCCAGACATGAATGAAAGCCTGCTTTAGAAATGAAGCTTTAGTTCTTATTGTCTAGCATTTCTTTTTCAAAAATGCTTAGCATTTGTTGAACGAATTTGTCCCTTCCTCACATTGTGGGTCAAGGCACTGGGCTCCGGCATGAGCTGCTCAGCTTAGCTCCCTGCTCTCTTGAGGCTTTCCCCGTAGTGAGGAGACCTAGGCACTAAATAAGCAGTTAACCAGGAAAGACATAAGAACTCTTCTGGTAGCAGTGCTGTAACAGGAAGTAAGTGAGGATATGATAGACTGGGTGACTGCTTGGGGTAATTTGAAAGCACTAAAAGTTAAAAATGCAAAATGGGTATTTTTCAGATACTGTTTTTAAATGGATATAGTAGATACCTTACACTAACCCCTTTTATTGTTCTTTTCCAGTTTGTGAAGTGTGGATATGCAGGCTCTAACTTTCCAGAACACATCTTCCCAGCTTTGGTTGGAAGACCTATTATCAGATCAACCACCAAAGTGGGAAACATTGAAATCAAGGTAATATTTTATTTATTGATAAATGAGGATCAAAACCTGTGAGGTGTTCTTTGAATTAACTAGTTTTAAAATGTGATGCCTTGAAAAGCAAAGGAGGGGAGGCAGAATTTCTTATATTTTAAATTTTATCAACATCTGAAGAAAGACAAAAACTGAAGTTAAGTTCATCTGACTTTTAAGTATGGCTTGATGCCATTACTCTCTGAACGGAGTAAATACTTAGGATTTTTATGTTGATGTGAATACTGTACTAGTGACTTAAAAGTCATATTTCATAATATAATTTTTAAAAGAAATCAGCCTGGTATTTTTATGTCTTTCAACTCCATATATTTGCCATTCTATGTTAGTGTCTCTTTGGGACCTAAGACTTTTTCTTTCCATGTTCTCATGGCCTGATCCCCTACAATTTTATATAATTAGTCTGGAAAACACAGGATGTAAATTTTATTGGTTCCTTTTTCACCAGTATAGTTGATTTCCATAGTGTGCAGGAGGAAGCCGTGCAAGTCTTTCTTTGGCCTTGCATTATTTATCTTACCACAAGGAGCGGGGAGGGAGCGTTGTCCTTGCCTGCTCAGTGTACTTAACATGAGAGACTAGACATTAAGCATAGACTTTTCTCTTCTATTAAAGGAATTGGAAATCAAGTGGGAGTTAAAAATATTTTAGGAGAAAAAAAGGGAAAGAATTATAAAGAACAGTGGTCACCAGTTGACTTAAATTCTTCAGGTGGCCTAGGGATCAGGTTATACAAAATGCAGTAGAAATCAGGGGCCCTTGGAGTTCCTGTCATGGCTCAGTGGTTAATGAATCTGACTAGGAACTGTGAGGTTGAGGGTTCCATCCCTGGCCTTGCTCAGTGGGTTAGGGATCTGGCATTGCTGTGAGCTGTGGTGTAGGTCGCAGACGCGGCTCACATCCTGCATTGCTATGGCTGTGGCATAGGCCAGCAGCTATAGCTCAGATTAGACCCCTAGCCTGGGAACCTCCATATGCTGTGGATGTGGCACTAGAAAAGCCAAAAAAAAAAAAAAAGAAAAGAAATTAGGGGCCCTTTTACTGAATTATCTGTGAACAAGCTAGCATTGTTGGTCCTATCTGGACAGTCCTCAGCAAGACCTCGCTAAATTGTTAGATTATGAATTAGGGTGCACCTCTGTGAACATTTGTTTTGAAATGTCTAGGAAGGTGGTAATAGGTGGTAGAGACTTGCTACTTGGTAGCTCTGCTGTTGGGACTAGAGAATTGAGTTACACCATAATGAATAAAAATATAAACTGAAATTTAGGTTCTGTGCTAATTTTTTTAAAAATTAAAGGAAAAAATGATTCTGGCCTCTGTTTTGTTTTGTTACAATCAGAAGGGACACTCAGTATTGAGAGTTTTGAAGTTTTTTTTAAGGGTCTTTTGGGAATTTTATGCAATTCCATATCCTCTTTTTATGAACTCCTTTCATGCTGATTGAATTCAATCTTAAATGAACTTCAACTTAAAATTTAGCTCATAATGGTGATAAGGATAAACTTTTTAAATTAGTTACACTTTTATTCAGTATCAGGATTTTAAAGAATGGCTTTTTATATAGTTTATGGATAATAACTTTTTTGAGGTATTAAGATACATCACATGTAGCCATTTTTATTGTCCAACATAGTCAAATAATTACCTTTCTTTTTCACTCTCGCTTTTCTTGCTTTTTAAGGCCAAGTGATAGAAATGAAACTAGACGATACCCTAAGAAGACATTTTTGCTAAGGAATTCCCCAGTAGCATTTGCTTGTATGGTTTGTCATTCTGTGTTTGGTTGGCTCACTTCTGTTCAATCTGCTTAATCTTTTAAGTCTTTCAAGTTAATTTGTTCTTCCAGTAGATAATGGTGAAAGAAAAGAGACCTGTGTCAGATTTAACTTGACTGCTAGAGGCTGG
Organism: Sus scrofa; assembly: GCF_054392235.1. Classification (NCBI taxonomy): domain Eukaryota; kingdom Metazoa; phylum Chordata; class Mammalia; order Artiodactyla; family Suidae; genus Sus; species Sus scrofa. The sequence goes on along the minus strand of NC_139385.1, from coordinate 88,895,178 downwards.
AAAATCAACTCTTAAACACCTTTTACTTACTCAGCCAGACCTTTTCTGCTATTTATTTTCCTTAATTAAGGTTCTTAAATTCAGTAATGAATTAAAGAAATTTGACTTTTTGGAATTCCTATGCCTAGTGGATTGACTTATACTTTTTGTGTCTTGTTAGCTAAAATGTGGTAGACTGAAAACTGGAAATTTAAATTGTTTAATGAGTTAATATTCGTTCAGGAGTGATAACTGTCCATGTTAATTTGGCCCTAATTATTAACTCCGTAAACTATAGTAGTACTGCATCTGACCTCAACCTAATTTGTCTCTATTGCTTGTATGTTTAAAAATTTCAGTGAGGATTTTATTTAGGCCTTTTCTGACTCTTACTTCTACCTTCTCTCTCTTCACCTTTCTTGACCTGTTGAAGTAGAATAACAAAAAGATGGTAAGTGAGGTTACACACATGCTCTCTGTTTGTTTTCCACTTTTGCTTGGTGGGACAGTAGTTGTTGTTTTGTGTCCCTTTAGTATTGGGGAGGGGGGGGTAATTCCATATTTTAATTTTAAGTACTTTGATTTTTAACCTTTTCCATTGCTTCAATTTGGTAGCAACTAATTAAATCCTATACTTTCCTGATTGCATACAATGGACCAAACCAGAACTAATTACTAACATAGTTTTGAATTGTTTTCTTGTGTTTTTTGTAGATGAATGTTACAATTAAAATGGAATGTGGTGTGCGTTATCTTAGAAATTAAGTAGCTTTATTTAGGATATGTGTGATCCAAAAAATTGGGATGAAGTCTTGCATTTGGATAAGTCCATTTTATTGGCCGATGTTAAATTGAACATTGCCTGTCATAGCCTATATATATACACACACATATATATTATTATATATTTGTGTATTTAATAAACTGAGTAAAATTTTAATGTGCAAATGAACTGTGGATAGGAAAGGAGGAGAAAAAGAGATTGACTTGTTTGCTGCATTATCCTTATTGATGAGCAGATTTTACAACATTATCTGAGTATTAATAAGAAAAAGGGGAAAGTTTTCTAAGACAACTGATTTTCCCTCTAAATAAATACCATTGTGTGGCACCTTTTTCTTTTGAACTAGAAGCTTATTAGGCGCATCTCAGGCAATTGACTCTTTTATTATATTTTTCTATGATAGTCTAAGTGCATCTATAATAAATATTTTCAACTTTGTTTTTAATGTTATTTGTAAACAGCTTTGACAAAGATGAATATCAGGTATTTCAAGTGATATATATATATATATATATATTTTTTTTTTTTTTTTTTTTGCTTTTTAGGGCTGCACCCACAACATATGGAGGTTGCCAGGCAAGGTGTCCAGCTGGAGCTACAGCCGCAGGCCTACACCACAGCCACAGCAACTCAGGATCCAAGCCTACACCACAGCTCACAGTAACGCCTGATCCTTAACCCACTGAGCGAGGCCAGGGATCGAACCCGAAACCTCATGGTTCCTAGTTGGATTTGTTTCTGCTGTGCCAGGACGGGAACTCCAAAATGAAATATTTTAACTAGTAGTAGCAACCTTTTGTGAAGTTTTCTTTTGAATAAACAAAAACATTTACAAGTGGAAATTTCTGTATTTATCCTAAATAAAAGATCATGCATTTGTTTTAAAATCCTAAGGAGATTAGGAAAAAAGTGTACTTGTAGAGAACAGTGTAGGCTTAATTAATGTTTTTTATGAAATTTCGTTCTAAGAATTGTGGTTTTAAAGTATATTTGATCTATTTTCCTTTTTGAGGTGACATTGTTCAAAATGATTCTTGGCAAATCTCATCTACATTGCCTACTTTTCGTAAAATATAAATGTGTTTAAAACAGCATTTGAGACAGTTACTCTAATTTTTCATTCTTTCAGGTAATAAGTGATGGTTTAGGCTTAAGGTCCAGTGATGAGGTGGGTGGTAAAAAACTAAGGCCTGATTTGATTGCCTCTTAATTTTATTCTTAGCAGTGAGGGCAAGTTACATAAAGCTCTTAGCATTTGGGAATTTTGGAAGTTGAAATGTTCTAGGGGAAACTATGTTTTAGGATTTTTTTGGATTAAAATTTTAGATATGGATAAACTTTTGAATTAGGTAGCTTGAGTTACTCAAGAATATTTGCACAAATCTGATAAGTTAATACTTGTTTTCTTCCATTTTAAATGTCGTCTTTGTTCAGAGGGATGGTAAGATAATTTAATGCCAGATGTTTCTTTCAGTTAATTCTTTAGAGTATATGTCCTAAAAGTAGATACAAAAGGCTTTTATTTTGAGTTGGCATTGGATCAGATATATATATGCAAGCCCCTATTCTTGCATGGAATAAAAACTAAATATTCTGATGAAATCAGACCAGACTTGCTAAATTTGTTGATATAAGAATGTATATCGATGATATAAACCATCTAATTATCTAATCTGTTATAACCTTATATAACACAAAGAAAGATACATTCTAAAAGAAAGTAACAAAATTGTATATTAAATTATATTAATGGTCATATGTACTTGGAGGTATAGATAACTCCCCCTAACATTTTATTAAGAAGTATTTAAAATATACAGCAGGAGTTCCCGTCATGGCTCAGCAGTAACGAACCCGTCTAGGATCCATGAGGATTCAGGATCAGTCCCTGACCTTGCTCGATGGGTTAAGGATCTGGCGTTGCCTCAAGCTGTGGTGTAGGTCACAGACGAGTCTCAACTCCTGCTTTGCTGTGACCGTGGTGTAGGCTAGCAGCTGCAGCTCCGATTCGACCCCCCTAGCCTGGGAACTTCCATATGCTGTGGGTGTGGCCATAAAAAAAAAAAAAAAGATTTAAAATAAAATAAATATACAGCAAAATTGAGGGAGTTTTACAGTGAAACTTGCAGATTCTGACATTAATATTTACTATACTTATACATCACATATCTATCCATTTATCCATCATCAGTCCATCAATGTATCTCATTTTTTGATGTATTTGAAATTATCAGTATACCTCTCACTAAGTAATTCAACAAATGCATGTAATTAACTAGAGTTCACAAATACACATTTTTAGTTTTGCATTTTTTTATCAGATGATTCTAAAAAGTTAATATTTAAGAAATTTGGGTATTAAGTTGCAGTAAATTAAATTTATAAGAAAATTGTTGCAACAGAGAAGTCTTAGTGAACATTTCTAGCATCTGCTTTAACTTTGTTTTTGCTTTTCGCTGTTGCCTTCAGTGGTGATTTTCCAGAGATCTGGTTTTGGGGTTTTTTGTTTTGTTTTTTTAGAGTCCTGGTTTAGCTCTTATCTTTTTTTTTTGAGTTGTTATTTTTTAAAGTTTTCAAGTCATATATATTAAACCTCTGTTTTAAAACATCTTAAAGTCTCGCAGCAAATAGTAGCTATTTCTGATACAAGGATTTTTTTCTCTAAGTTGGATTCATCCATATATGTAGAAATCAGGATTGTTTAATATTTTGAATAACTGATTTCTAAAATAAGTTTAAATTCTGAGTCCTCATTAGCTTTACTATACATACAAAATACGACTTTTCAAATGTGGGTCATCTTAAGTACGCTCTCATTGGAGACAAGACTTGTGAGTATTCTGCTTTATGTGTGATAGCATAGCTTCGCAGTATTTAAGATTGAAAGTGTTGCTGAGATAATTTCAAAGAACAGCTGTTTCTCTGTGTCTTAATTTTTTGTATCTATACAAATTGTCATTCATCTTTGTGAGGCATGTATAGAAACTTAATTTCAGTTCTAATTTAGACATATATAGATAGGAGTTTGTGAAATTTACAAGTTATGTGGTACATATATCCATTATTGTAGTGTAATAAAAATCATTTTATTTTTTGCTTCTCATTGTGCTTTATAGTACCTACACTTATCATTTTGATATTTAGTACAAAGAAATGTGCTGCATGCATTGAGCATTTTTCTACAAGTTTTTTTTTTTTCCCTGATGTGCTATCTCACATATCACAGGCCTTATTTTTTGAACATTTGAGCAAAAGAAACAGCTGAAACCTCATACAAAACCCTCCAAAATATGAAAATGTGGGGTTTATTTGTGCTAATGCTCTTCTTTTGGAAACATGTGTGTTAAAGGTAAGGTCAATTTATTGCTTTAAACCACCTTGTACATAAAATGTACTTTTCATAATTAAGCTTTGCAAAGCATTGTTCATGAAAGAAAAGATCTCTTTAACTTGTGGAATGAAGAACTTTATCTGAAAGTGCCAGAAAGATTAAAATTAATTATTCCCAAGCCTTCCGAAATATCATGGGAGGATAATTTTCTGAAGGCATTTTATACAAAAATTTGGTCTAAAGCTTTGATATGGTTTTCTAGGACCTTATGGTTGGTGATGAGGCAAGTGAATTACGCTCAATGTTAGAAGTTAATTACCCTATGGAAAATGGCATAGTACGAAATTGGGATGACATGAAACACCTGTGGGACTATACATTTGGACCAGAGAAACTTAACATAGATACCAGGAATTGTAAAATCTTACTCACAGAACCTCCTATGAACCCAACCAAAAACAGAGAGAAGATTGTAGAGGTAAGTTTTTAGATGAGTTGTGCATATATGTGTTTCTGTGGTGTGATGGTAAAGCCAATTGTTTTTTTCTTTCATCTTACCATTGTTGTTGAGAATGGAAAGGATAAAAATAATTGTTATTTCCTCCCAGATGCTATTTACTGAGCACTTAACTATATGCTAGTCATTATTTACAAGTAGAATATATCAGTAAACAAAACAAAATCCTGCTGCCATGGAGCTTACCTTCTAGCAAGGGAAAACAGACCACACACACACACACACAGAGTTAATTGAATGGTTTGTTAGAAGATAATAGATGCAAAAGCGTTTTAAAAAAATGTAGGTTAAGGGGCAGATAGGGAATGTGGGGAGGTTGTGTTTTTCATAGGATGTGATGGTACAAGTCTGTGAGAAGGTGATGTTTAAGTAAAGACAGAGTAAGGGAGTTAGCCAGAGCACTCCAGGCAAAGGGAATACCTGGTGTAAAGGTCTTGAAATGGGAACAAGCCTGGCATATTAGAGAGTCAGCAAGGAAGCCAGTGTGGGAGAGCAACAGGAGATGAGGTGGAAGGAATAATGGGTCAGATGACCTGGGGCTTGTGGCCTCTTACAGAGGAATGGAGGGCTCTTACAGGGAAGGGACACATTCAGATTTAGGTTCCTGTTGACTGCTGTGTTGAGTGTAGAACATAAGGAAGTGAGAGTAGAAGAGAGACCAGTTTGGAGACTTTTTCAATTATCTAGGCAAAAGATAATGATGGTTAGGATTAGGGGTAATAGCACAGAAGGTAGTGGGAAGTGGCCAGATTGTGGCTGTATTTTGAAGGTAGGACCAAAAAATATTCTGATTCCTTAGGTATGGGTAACAGAGGGATAACTCCAAAGGTTTCAGCTTGAGCAGCTAGAGGATGGGGAAAGATTGTAGAACAGAATTTGGAAGGCAGATGGGTCAGGTAGTCAGTTTTGGGCATGTTAGGTCTTCATTAGTCATCCTAGCAAAAGTGTCAAGTGGATGGTTACCTGTCATGTTCAGGAGTAAAGTCTGAAACAAGATAAAAATTTGAGAGTCATGAGGATATAGATAATATGGTTCCCCAAATAAGTGTTGTTAGCTATATAATATATATCATTCCTTATGATTTATATATTTTTTCCTAGCAACTCCTTAAACTATGAAAGATGGGCTTTATTGTATTAGTTTATATTTTAATTGAATTTTAGAACTTTCTAAGTGATTTACAATCACTAATACTTTGTGATGGATAAGTAATCATTGTAATTGCTATTTATTTTTAGTAGCACATTACAGAATCAGATGGCAGAGATTTTTTTTCATTAAACTAAAAAATTACTACACAAGGAAACCTCTTTAGGAAGGTAACACAGTACCAGGATGAAAATCAACTTCTCTTTCAAGCAAAAGTTTAGGCAGATGACATTATGCCTGAGTGCCTTTTCCACTAACTAGCATTTGACTAGGACACATACTGTTTTAATCTGCGAAAATGACAGGACTTCGTCTTTCCTCACTCTAAGGTCTCATATTTGTTTAATACTCCTTTTACTTGTGAGTGCAAACTTGGCTATGATTCATAATGCCCTACTTTAATCTCATCCAGAGAGTCATTTTAGAACTACAAATACTTTCGAATGGTTTTATAAAAACAAATTCTAACAGGCTGTCAAGTTAATAAATGCAAATACAGTTGAACCCTGAACAGCAAAGCATTTAGAGGTGCCAACCCCTCTCAGTGAAGATTTACATATAACTTTATAGTTGGCCCTCTGTATTCAAAGTTCTCCATCCCTGGATTCACCCAACCTCAGATCACATGGTGGTGTAGTATTTATTTATTGAAAAAAAATCTGCAATTAGATGTACCTGTGCAGGTCAAACCTGAGTTGTTCAGGGGTCAGCTGGATAGCATCACTCTTCCTTTTTCATCCCTGTGGAGGGGAAATAAGGATGATGGAATAGAATAGTAGTTAGAACATCTAGTTGCTGGAGTTCCTGCCGTGGTGCAGCGGTAACGAACCTGAGCACGTGGGTTCGATCCCTGGCCTCACTTAGTGGGTTAAGGATCCACTATTGCCATGAGCTGTGGTATAGGTCACAGTCACAGCTTGGATCCTGAGTTGCTGTGGCTGTGGTGTAGGCCGGCAGCTACTGCTCTGATTCAGTCCCTAGCCTGGGAACTTCCACATGCCGTGGGTTTGGCCCTGAAACAAACAAACAAACAAACAAAATCTGCTTGCTTAATTGCTGAGTATTTCAGAGTTGTAAGATTTAAATTCTGTATAATTGTCATTGTGGTCAGTTGCAAAACTTATAAATATCTAGATATTCAAAGTGGTCATCAGCACTGCCAGCAAGGAGTGCTCACTATAGATGACAGAAAAAATCTTGCAGGATGTTCCCATCCCACCTGCACTACAGCGAAAGAGCAGGGTTGTGAGCAGAGAGGGCGTGAGGAAACTCCTCCTTGCCCTGTACCTTGGCTGAGGGGAGCTGCAGCCTTGGCACCAATAAGGAGGGAGGGCTCAGCAGCTGAGCGGCTTCTCTATTGCCAACATTCAGGAATGACTGTGCTTATTTTTGTTTTCCTGCCCTGCTGTTTTACCACTTACTTTTTTTTTTTCTTAAGTTGCTGTAGGTAGAGCCATAGTCTTGCTTGGCCCAGTTTGAGGGAGGGCGATGGGAAGGGCCAGCAGTTATCAATTTCTATAGTTTGTCTTTGAATTAAGAGTTATTTTCCTTAAGGGACGTCATTTGAGAAAGGTTTGTTCAAAAGTGCAAAGATTTCTTTTATTCTAATCAACCATTAACTAAAACACTCAGAAATCTTTGTTTTGTAGCATTTATGAAATACTTGGGGACTCAGTGTACATTCAGAAGTCTGTCCCCAAGCATTTCATAAATGTCCCCAAGGTTGGAGCTCTGTGACAGCAGAACTTAAAACAGAGACGAGAAGAGCTGAAGAGAGTGGAGGACACTTGGGTCCTTTGATTCTATTTTGGGCAACTAATCCACTCTGAACATCAAGAAAGCATATAAATATTTATTATATAATATCTAAATATCTAAATACCAATCCCCCCCTTTTTTTCATTTTCAGGTAATGTTTGAAACTTATCAGTTTTCTGGTGTATATGTAGCCATCCAGGCAGTTCTGACTTTATATGCTCAAGGTAGGTGAAACTTATCTTCTAGAGTAACCAGTTTAGCAAACATTTATTAAGTATGTTTTATGTCAGAGTGATTTTATTTTTCCTGTAAGTTGTAAATCCCAGAAAAGCATAATATTTATATATCCAAATGTTTTCAAATATATATTCACATATTTCCACACTTCGTAAAACTTGTCAAGTAATATATATACAATTTAATTTTCTTTACTCAACGGTGAAGGACTTAAGGTAAAAAGAGACTACTCAACTTTTTTAAAAGTAGGAGGTTCTTTCTTTTAGGCTACTTAATGTTAAAAAAAAAAAAACAAACATGTGGAGAATGAATTGGCATACAGGTTCGATCCCTGGCCTTGCTCATAGGGTTAAGGATCTGGCATTCCTGTGAGCTGTGATGTAGACCAGCAGCTATAGCTCCGATTCGACCCCTAGCCTGGGAACTTCCATATGCTATGAGTGCAGTCCTAAAAAAAGCAAAAAAAAAAGAGAGAGTCACAAAGGTTAGTATAAAATCATGTTTGTCAAATACATAATGGAGTAAATACAAAAGAAAAGGCAGACATTTGGGAGTGCCTTCCTGACTTTTAAAGTGAACTTCATGGAGGAGGCCTATTCTCTTCTCTTCTACTGCCATTGGGAATAAAACATTAGCCATGTAAGGAAAACTCCTTATATCCTGATGGTCTTATGAAGAACGTAAGGGGTCATCAGATATGTGCCACAGAGTCTGTTAGGCACTGAAAATGTAAAGATGCCCTTAAGGACTTCGTCTAATAAGAAAAAAGATACAGAAATTGATTCAGCATGTCCGAGGTTTCTGAAGGAGGTGACAACTGAATTAAGTCTCAAGCCTTAACACTTAAGCAGTATGTATGGCAGTACAGTTGGCCCGTCAACAATGCAGGTTTGAACTATGCGAGTCCATTTATGCATGGATATTCAGTAGTAAATACTGCAGTACTACGTGGTCTGTGGTTGGGGATGCAGAGGGCCAACTATGAGTTATATGCAGATTCATAACCTTCATGTTCAAGGGTCAGTTGTACTTAGAAAACCAGCCTTAACATTATGGTGATTCATCTGATTCTGCACATGGATTAGTGAAAATCACTCTGCCAAAATACATACTAGGTTTTTAAACTGTCTTTAGTACTACGTATAGATACTAAGAAAATACTTACTTGGGAGAATTAAATTTTTAAAGAACCTCTATTTCATTCACCAAGTGTGGCATGTGGCTTGCTTTCTGTTTCGTGGAGAGGATATGGCAGTGAGTAAGCTAGTCAGTAAACCACATGTGGTCTTCTTGCCCTTATGGCAGTTACAGTCCGCTGTGAGTAATTAGTACTTGTCAGCATCTAGGTAATTTTGTTTCATTTTTTTAAATAGATTTTAGAAATTTTTTTTGAAAATACTTTGTAAAATAGATACTAAAATTTTTTGAATCTAAGCTTTGATACTGGAGATAATAGTTCCATTTAGGAAGTAGGATTTCTATTGAAATGAATTTTTGTTTTAACTGTATTTGAATAAAATGGCCTTAACAGATTTTTCTAGCAAACATTCATAAATTTATTTCTGTCCAAGAAGATATCCTGTCTTAACTCCTGATATTTAGCTATTTTTGTTTAATTGTTGAATTCTTAATTTCGAGAGATGGTAGTCCAGTAATATTAATCAAAAGAACTCTAAGCTGTGGAAAATTGTTCTTAAACAAGGCGGCTAGTACTACCAGTTAAACCAAAAAAAAAAAAAAAAAGGTAGGAGCATTCAGAGCCAGGAAATGTTTTTGAATAAGAAGTGACACAGTGATTCAGGAAGGTGTGTGTGACTGTATTTTGCAGACAGGATTGCGGGGAATAGCTGGAATAATGAAGGCTGAGCTGGAGGTTAGAGTGGTCAGGAAGGTATCAATGGAAAGGTAAGAACTAGATTGAGCTTTAAAGAGTCCTTAGGAATCGAAGTGGAAAGAATAGATAATTTGGTGACAAAAGGATGTGGCACTGGAAACGGGTCAGACATGTACAGGGCAAGGCCAGTACATAACCTGGTGGGAGTGGTGGAAAATAAGGTGAGGCTGGATGGGAAGGTCTGCTTAGAAAATAAAATATGTAAATTCTTGCTTTAGTTGATATTACTGGGAGTATTTTTTGAATTAATGATATTATGGAATCCTCTTATTTGCAATAGAAAATCTCTTGTTTAAAAGTATGCAAAGGGAGTGCAGCAGGTTAAGAATCTGGCATTGTCAGTGCAACAGATTAAGGACTGGGCATTGTCACTCCAGGGGCTTGGCTTGCTGCTTCAGCAAGGGTTTGATTTCTGACCCAGGAACTTACGCATGCTGTGGGAGTGGCCACCAAGAATAAATAAATGTTAAAAAAAATAAAAAATAAAATTATTGGAGTTCCCATTGTCAGCTCAGTGGTAACGAACAGCACTAGGATCCATGAGAACGTGGATTTGATCCCTGGCTTTGCTTAGTGGATTAAGGATCCGGCATTGCCGTGAGCTGTAGCGTAGGTTGAAAACGCAGCTCAGATCCTGTGTTGCTGTGGCTGAGGCATAGGCTGGCAGCTGCAGCCCCGATTCAACCCCCATCCTGGGAACTTCTATATGCTGAGGGTGCGACCCTAAAAGACAAACAAAACAAAACAAAAAAACCCTATTATTAGAGTATTTAAAACTACTAGAAAGTGTGAGTTAGAAAAAGTTTTGTTTTGTTTTTCCTGAATTAACCCTGGCACAAAAGGTGAAACACTAATTTGTAGCCATTTATACTTGCAGATAGCACATATGGGAAGCAGGGCAGTTTCTTTGCCATTTAACAGTTTAACTGACATTGTCTTTTTGGTTTCTGGTAAATAATTAAAATGGTCCTTTCCCTAGTCAAGATGAATTGTTCTCAGATTTCTAGCTATCTAGTATCAACTGGAGTTTTCCAAGCAACATAATTTTGAACCTACTATATGATGAAAATAATAAAGAGCTAGATTATTTCAGCAGGTTCACTATCAACTCGTGTAATACTACCTTTCACAGTGGTTTTCATAGAAGTTATCTGTGATACTTTAGAAAATTTTACTTTAAGGGAATTCAAGGTTCAAGATGAAGTCGAAAAGGAAAATAAGGACAATGTTGTATTTTTTAGTCACAGGTCTAAGGGTCTGTTTCTTCCCAGCTCCAGGGGTAGCACATGATTAGACTAAAATCTCCCAGCAGGCCTATGAGAGAAAGAACACTGACTTTAGTGTCTGTGTTTGAGAAATAAACTGCATGGTAAGTAAATAATAAAGAAATGTTGGTCTTAGACTTTTCTGGTTGGTGACATTTCTAGTTCAACTTCTTTGCTAATGTTTGAAATCTGCTGGCTTTGATTTTTCTGATTTGGCTTTTTATTTATAACTTCATGGTTATTACACAGGTTTGTTAACCGGAGTAGTGGTGGACTCTGGAGATGGTGTGACTCACATTTGCCCAGTGTATGAAGGCTTTTCTCTCCCTCACCTCACCAGGAGACTGGATATTGCTGGGAGGGATATTACCAGATATCTTATCAAGGTAAGAAGAAGAAAATCTCACAGAATTAGAGTTTGTAGTTTGTGTTTACCAATTTAACACAAAATTGAATGTGTCATTCTAGGATTCTAGATTCTAGATAATCTGTATCACTAGAGAAGTGGTGCGGTTACCTCATTATTCATGTAAAAATCCATATGAGACGCACACATGTGGTCTCTTGTATACTAACGAGAGTCGATCATTGCATAATTATATTTGCTATTCCCGAGGAATGAGTTGAGAGGTATTCAAAGATGGAGAGAGACCAAAACTTCCTTGCGCAACTTAGGCAGCCTTTCTGCCATAAAACCTTACTTCGAACAAGTATATGTTGAAGTTTACTTCTGAATATGATTAGTTATAATTTTCTTTAAAACATTGCTGGATAAAGTATTTAAGGCCACCATTTGGAAGCCTGTAGGGTTTTTTGTAATATGAAGAGAAAAGAAAGTTTAGAATATTGTTTGTACCAGAGTTCTATAGTTGGTGTATTCTCTCCAGGTCAGTGGCTCTCAGGGACATTTGGCAGTGTCTGAAGACACTTTTTTTAGTTGTTACAACTTTGTCGGAAGGCTCCTGAACATCTTACAATGAACAGGGCAGCCCCCACAACAAAGAATTATAAGGTCCAGGCAGAGCCTACTTGCCTGCCCACTTGCATCTCTCACAAGCATCTTAATAAATCTATTTCTTGGAGTTCCCATGGTGGTGCAGCAGAAACGAATCCAACTAGGAACCATGCGATTGCAGGTTCGATCCCTGGCCTCGCTCAGTGGGTTAAGGATCTGGCATTGTCTTGAGCTGTGGTATAGGTCCCAGACGAGGCTCAGATCCTGAGTTGCTATGGCTGTGGGGTAGGGTGGCAGCTGTAGCTCCAATTAGACCCCTAGCCTGGGAACCTCCATATGCCATGGGTGTGGCCCTAAAAAGCAAAAAATAAATAAATAAATCTATTTCTTGCCACAGATTTGCCAAAAAAAAGAATTGTAAGGTCCCTATGTCATTGGTGCTACTGTGGATAGACTATTCCAAGGTGATGTCTATGCAGTAAATTGTGACATTCGGTTCCTTTAGTCTCATTTATAGCAATAATGAGGTTGTTAGTGAGAAATGTAATACTCTCATTCTAAGCCCAAATTCTCCTGAGGGTGACTGCCAGAGGAGTGCCCATAAATTTTCTTTTGAACATAAACACAAAGATTAGGGGATTTATTATTTTTTTTTAAGTTTATATATGAAAAGTCCAGTGTGTTTATGAAGCATATTACATTTTTTTCCATCAGCATGTTGAATTCCTTTATAAGTTATTTAACAAATGCTATTGCCCATCTAATATGTGTCAGACATAATACTAGAGGCTAGGGATAAAACTTCTTAAGACCAAGGGGGTTTTTCATGAATTTGACATTGTTTGAACAAATTGCAGATTTTAGAAATCCAGTGCTAAAATATTGTTTATTAATAGACTTGCCTGTTTATCAAAACTATCTAAATATTGGTACTCTATACTCATTTTTAAAGCCAAAGTGCTCCTTTTGCTCACTTTTTATTCATGAACTGTTAATTTTGTTATTCTCTGTGAAACTGAAATACATCTTTTAATGGTAAGTAATATTCCCATTTCTGAAATAGAGCTAAGGATCCACTGTCTTTTGCATTTGTTACTGACATGACATATTTAGAGAGTATTAGTCACTTTTGCAGAGTTGAACTCATTCTGATTGTGAATTACTGCTATTTCTTTGTACTAGCTACTTCTCTTGCGAGGATATGCCTTCAACCATTCTGCTGATTTTGAAACGGTTCGCATGATTAAAGAAAAATTGTGTTATGTGGGGTATAATATTGAGCAAGAACAGAAACTGGCCTTAGAAACCACAGTATTAGTTGAATCATACACGGTAAGTATTTCCAATATTCACTTAATTTATATGTGGTTTTAAAATGGACAACTGTGATTATTGGAGTGTGTTTAAAGAGGTTTTCTTGGAATCCAGCTTTTTTGTTTGGGGTTGTTACACATGTGCAACCTTTGATGTCTTTCTACATTAGGATTCTATGATTTAAATATTTTAGGACACCATATAATGTAACATAGGCAAGAATCATACTGCTTTTCTACCTTAAAATACAACTAGATATGAGATGTTATTTTGAGATTCTGGTATCTCGAGTAGCATTTTCAGTATGAGTTTTACGTAATATTATTTCTCAAAAATCAAAATGGGAGTTACATTGTCAGATAAGTTTGGAAGAGAGTCGGTCTCACTTTACTGAAGGGCCTCTCATATACACTGATTTGCGTATGACTACAGTATTCTTCAGCATTTCATGGGGCTGGTGTTTTGTTCTAAGATTCTTTGGGAAGTAGTCATCCTATAAGATTGCTTTAATAATTCAGTAGGTGGCAGTCTTCCTGACTTAGTATTTTCTTAATGAAATATTCAAAACAAATGTTAACTTGAAATTGTAACTAAAGAGACATAACCCAGTTATAGTTTACACCAGGGGAGTTGGTCCTGCCTGAAAATTGTTTTTTTGTTTTGTTTTGTTTTGTTTTTTTGCCACACCCACTGCATGTGGAAGTTCCCTCTCCAGGGATCTGAGCCATAGCTGCAACCTGTACCATAGTTGCAGAGTTGCCAGATTCTTAACCCACTGTGTTGGGCCGGGTCTTGAACCTGTGCCTTAGTAGTGACTTGAGCTCCCACAGAGACAACACTGGGTCCTTAACCCACTGCACCACAGTGGGAACTCCAATCCTACCTGGATTTTTTTTTTTCTCTCTTTTTTTTTTTTTGTCTTTTGAGGGGCCCACCCGTGGTATATGGAAGTTCCTAGGCTGGGGTCGAATCAGAGCTGTAGCTGCCAGCTTCCTCCACAACCACAGCAATGTGGGATCTGAGCCACATCTGCGACATATACCACAGTTCACGCAATGCCAGATCCTTAACCGACTGAGCGAGGCCAGGAATGGAACCTATATCCTCATGGATCCTAGGCGGGTTCATTACTGCTGAGCTACAGCAGGAACTCCCTACCTGAATTTTTAATGTATTGCTATCTTAAGTCTATCATTTTCATCTGGGTATAAACTCTTTCCATATTGCATCCTTGATACAGTATTTACTAAAATGATATTGAGTAATAGGCAGTAAAAGCAAGTAGTCTTAAGTTCATCTGTTTAATATAAGTTTGGCATATCACAGATATGTACAAAATAGTCATTTAGAAAAAGGGGAGTTCCCGTCGTAGATAAGTGGTTAACGAATCTGACTAGGAACCATGAGGTTGCAGGTTCAATCCCTGGCCTTGCTCAGTGGGTTAAGGATCCGGCATTGCTGTGAGCTGTGGTGTAGGTCGAGGCTGCTCGGATCCCACGTTGCTATGGCTTTGGCGTAGGCCGGTGGCTACAGCTCTGATTAGACCTCTAGCCTGGGAACCTCCATGTGCCACTTGTGCAGCCCTAGAAAAAGACAAAAAATAAAAAAATTTTTTTTAATTTAAAAAAAATTTTAAAAAAGGAAGTTCCTCTGTGGTTCAACAGGTTGAAGATCTGGCATTGCCACAGCTGTGGTGCAAGTTGCAACTCCAACGGAGGTTTGATCCCTGGCCCAGGAACTTCCACATGCCACAGTGTGGCCAAAAAACTAAATAATTATAAATTAAAAAAAAATTATTGTAGTATAATTGATTTACAGTGTTCCTTCAATTTTGGCCATGCAGAATAATTTTACATTTTTATAAGCTACATTGTTTAATTTTAGAAGATGCTCATCCAAATAGTCAGTAAGCTAACACTTTGGAATTTAATGAGCTTCATGTTTTCCCTGGGATTCTTTCCTGAAGCCTTCTTGATAGTTTCCGTAGATTTATAATTTGTTATCTATCTGACTTTGAAAGAAAGTGTCATGAGGCAATGGATAAGGGAACTAGAAATGAAAGACGTATTAATTTCTTCTCTCTCTCCTTAAAGGATTTGAGGTAGGTTAAAAAAACATATGCAATAAGTAAAAGTGAACTATAGACTTGTGGTTGCCAAGGCAGAGGGGAGCAGTGTTGGATTGGGAATTTGGGGTTAGCATGGATAAACAACAAGGTCCTAGTTTATAGCACAGAAAACTATAGTCAGTATCCTCTTCTGACAAACCATAATGGAAAAGAATATGAAAAAGAATGTGTATGTAACTGAATCACTTTGCTGCACAGCAGAAACTAACACAACATTTAAAAAAAAAGACTGTACTTCAATTAAAAAAAAAAACCCAACCCAGTGAACTGATGAGTGAGAGCAGACAAAGGCTAGGATAAGATTTGGTGTAAGAAATGGGCACATAGGGTTTTAACAGTTCCAAGAGGTGAGTAGTTCCTAGGCAGGTGGCCCCAGGCTGGCCTGAGCCAGAGCTTTGAGAGGAGCCTCAGCATCAGAGGCTGGAAGGGCGACAGAGAGGTATTGCTAAGTAAGTCTGCCATGTAAAGTTTTTCCATGTATATATATCTGGGGTGATTTCATGTAAAGTTTTTCCATGTATATATATCTGGGGTGATTTTAAAGTCATAGGGTGATTGTGTTTATTTTTAAGAGTAAATTTTTTAAAAGAAAGTTGATAGAATTTATAAAGATAATTCTAGAGTTTTTGAAAATATGATTGTACATAAAAATATGATTGTACATAACTGTAAACAGTTACAGCAAATACAGAATAGATGTATTGAAGAACTTGCTCTGTGATACTTTGTCATGTTGGAAAGTCATTTTTGGAATCTAAATATAATAATATTAGTTTAAATATACTGTTAGAAATATTAATGAAAATTAATTTGACAGAAATGTGTCAAATACCACACATAAGCATGTTTGTTATACTTGGATCAATCCAGTGAATTTTGAGGGAGTTTTTGTTTAACATCTCTCATTTAATTAAATGTAAACATGTAACTTAAGGAGTTTTCTGCACAAGGTCATGTTGTGATAGTATCTGACTTATTGTTCAAATCTTATTTTAATAGAACCTAGTAAGTAGGATATGGCAGAATTCCCCAATAAAAAATACTCTATATCAATATTCTTTAAGCTTTTTTGATCTTAGAATTTTTTTGGATTAAGTGATTTAACAAAGTTTCACCCCAATATAAAGTGTTTTGAAACTCAAAATAAGTTTTCTAGAGTAAATACTTGGTGAAGGAAACTACTTTTATTTATTTATATAGGACTGAACCCACAGCACATGGAAGTTGCCAAGCTAGGGGTGGAATCAGAGCTGCCACTGCCAACCTACACCACAGCCACAGCAACACCAGATCCTTAACCTACTGATCTGGGGGCCAGGGATCAAACCTTTATCCTCATGGACACTAGTTGGGTTTGTTTCCACTAAGCCACAAAGGGAACTCTTGCTGTGGTGCAGTGTTAACTGTCTGACTGCAGTGGCTTGGGTCGCTGCTGAGGCAAGGCCCTGCAAAGTGAGTTAAAGATTCGGCATTGCCACAGCTTGTGGCATAGGTCATGGTTGCAGCTCACATTCCATCCCTAGCCTGGGAATGTCCATATGCCATGGGTGTGGCTTAAAAAAAAAAAAAAAAAGGAAAGAAATAAAAAAAGGCGGAACAGAACATGATAAAAACATTTTTTTCTTCTTCTTCTTTTTTTTGGCCAAGCCCACAGCATTTAAGTTCCTAGGCTAGTGATTGAACTGGTACCACAGCAGTGGCCCAAGCTGCTGCAGGGACAAGGCTAGATTCTTAACTTGCTGTGCCACAAGAGAAATCCTAAAAACAATTGTGTTAGTGTATTTTATTATCTTTTTTTTTTGTCTTTTTTCAAGAATGTATTTTAGGCAAAATGCATTACTGATTACAATTTTGGTTATAGAACAGGTGTGTTTGTAAGTACTAGTGTGTAGAGAACACTGGGAACTTTTAAAACCTGTTGCTAATATCTGGTTGTTCTTGGTTTCCAGCTCCCAGATGGCCGTATTATCAAAGTTGGGGGAGAGCGATTTGAAGCACCAGAAGCTTTGTTTCAGCCTCACTTGATCAATGTTGAGGGAGTAGGTGTTGCAGAATTGCTTTTTAACACAATCCAGGCGGCTGACATTGATACCAGGTACATTAGAAATGGCTGCTTCAAAGTTATGTATCAGAAATAGGTGGAATATAAATAGGATGACCATGTTGTCACCTGTCTCACTCATGTTTTTGAGAGGATGACACTGGATGTTGAACAACATATTGTGTTCTCAGATGCCTCTTTAAACTTGTTTTGAAATAAACTTAATTTGAAGTAATTTAAAATTTAAAAGTTGCAAGAATAAACAGAGAACTCCTGTATACTCTTTGTCTAGTTTTCCCATTTTACTGATTTTAACGTTCTGCATGTTTGCTCTGTCACGCTTTTGCTTTTGTTCCCCTTGAGCCATTTGAGAAGGTTGAGTGCATCAATCCTCTTTACTCCTTAATATTCACTTCGTGTTTCTTAGGAATGAGGCTGCTCTCTTACAACCACGGTGCAGTTATTGAGTTCAGGGGGTTGAGTACTGACATGCTTTTATCTCCCATCCATATTTCAGTTTTGTCCACTGTCCCAGGAATGTCCTTTACACAGTTTTTCTTTTCCCCAGTAAAGGATCAAATCTAGGACCACACATTGTATTTAGTCGTCATGTCTCTTAGTCACCTTTTATCTGCTGTAATTCCTGTCTTTCATGACATTGACATCTTCAGTTTGGGTTTGAATGTTTTCATGATTAGATTTAGGCTATGTGTTTTTTACCAGAATACTACTTATGTGATGTGTCCTTCTCAGGTTATCATATCCAGAGGTGATGTTTGTTCCTTATTGGTGATATTAGTGTTAAGCTCTTGATGAAGTTTCTTATTTGCTCCATTGTACAGGTTTTCTTTTCTTTTCTTTTTTTTTTTTTCTTTCCTGATTTGTAAGTAATTTGTGGGAAAATGCTTTGAGACTCTAAATCTCGTGTTTCTCATCAGACTCTCCCCCCGCCCCCAGCATCTCTTGATAATTCTTGTCTAAATCCATTTTTAACATGATGGTTGCAAAAGGTGATTTTTCTAATTCCATTATTCCCTCTACATTTATTAGTGGGCTTTCTAGCATAAGGAAGTGCTTTTCCTTCTCCCTTGTTTTCAGTATGGGCTTATGACTTTATTCAGTGGATTATAATTTGTTACTGCCTTATTTTATTTTGGTGCTAAATTGTTCCTGATTTGGCCTATGAGAGTCCCTTCAATCAGGCTCCCATGTCCTTTGATGTGCTCGCATCTCTTTTTGAGCACATTTGATTTCATTCTGTTTTGTAGTACAGAGGATATTCTTGACTCATCTTTAATTTTGGTTTTTGAATAGGCAGAACATTTAACAGTAGAGTCAAAACTGTACATGGAGTTCCCTCATGGCACAGTGGGTTAGGATCTGGCATTGTCATTGCATCGGCCCTGGGTCAGTGCTATGGTGTGGGTTCGAGTCCTGCCCTGGGAACTGTCACATGCTGTGGATGCAGCCAAAAAAACCGCAACTATTCAAAAAAACATATTCAGAAATATTATTCTACCCTCACCTTGTCTTCTGCCCTAATCTTCTCCCTGTGTTTCTTATTTTCTTATACAAAAGGTAGTATACTATAAATACTCTTCAGCACTGCTTTTTTTCATTTAGTCTATCCTAAATGGTCTTTGCCACTTCCTGGTGGTTGTCCTTATTTCTTTTTCTGGTTGCATACTTTTTTCTACTGTGTACATAATATCATGATTTATTCAGTGGATCTTAGTTATTTAGGTAGATTCTTTTTTTCTCTTTTTTTTTTTTTTTTGTCTTTTAGGGCCTTACCCCTGGCATATGGAGGTTCCCAGGCTAGGGGTCTAATTGGAGTTGCAGCTTCCAGCCTACACCGCAGCCACAGCAACACTGGATCTGAGCCATGTCTTCGACCTGTACCACAGCTCACGGCAACGCTGGGTCCTTAACCCACTGAGCGAGGCCAGTGATCAAACCTGCGTCCTCATATATACCAGTCACATAGGAATTCCTGTTTAGGTAGATTCTGATATTTCTGCTGGCAAGTAATGCTGCAGTTAATAACCCTGTGGACACTATCTTTGTATTGTTGGACGTGCGTATTCTGAAAAAAATGTCCTGAGGGGGAGTAGTTGGGGCCAAGGGTGAATGTGTGTGGTTTTGTTATTGCTCAGTTCCCTTCTGTGAAGGCTGCGCTCTTTTTCTTTCCCACCAGTAATGTACGAGGGCATGTGCGTCCCCACAGCTTGTTCAGAGTTTGTCAGCCAAAAAGCTGACAAAAAATACTTTGATGCCAGTCTGATGAGTGAGAAATGATATCTTGGTGTAGTTTTAATTTATGTTTCCCTTAAGTGTGAAGTTGAGCATATTTTTCTATGTCTGTCTTCCTGGTGAATTACCTGTTTGTGCCTTTTGTCTGTTCTATAGAATTTTTGTAATTTTTTTCTCTCAGTTTTCAAAGAAGTTCTTTTTGTATTAGCTTTGTGATACCTGTTGCAGATATTTTGTAATTTTTCTTTTGTCTCTTATGTTGTTGTTTTGCCATACAAAATGTTTTATTTGTATAAAGAGATGTATAATCTTTTATTGTATCTAGAGTTGAGTCATAGTTAGAAAGCTGTCTTTTATAATCATGTTATTGAGAAATTCACTCAGAAGCATTTTATTAAACAAGTGTTTATTTAACCTTGAGTGAAATAGCCAAAAATTTTATGGGATGGCTGGGGAACAGGACAATAATGGAAATTAATAAAAGTAGCTCTTGGCTTACAACAGGCTATAAATCTAATGGAAGATGGTAAAAAAAATCTAGTCTAGACTTCATAATTATGATAAATGCACATAGTAGGGAATAGGTAGATGTTTTTGGTCCCTTGATTTAATGATCACTAATAGCTATATTAATAGTTATATTTATATGTGCATTCCTGTTGGTGGTGATTAATGTTTTGGCATTCCCAAAGCACTGGAATCAGGTTTAGCAAGTAGCACAACTCAGATTTTGTTTTTCATGTGGAAAGCACACATGTAAAATGTTCATGGATACAGATCCTTAACTACTTAGTTTATGTTATACTCATTTGCATACTTCCACAATTAAATATAATACAAAACTTCTTCTAGAAGCTAGAATTACAATAGCTTGAGCCCTTGAGGACCTGGAACTAAATAAAAACCTGGAGGCAAGTTTGAATGAAACCAAAACAGATGTGACTCAGGTCCTGAGCTTTACTATGAGAAGAGTTCCTCTCTCACTCAGATTGTAGTACTTTTTCTACATATGCAATTATTTTAGTTTTGATTATCTGGTATCATGACCAACAACATCATATTTAAGGAGGAAAGAGAGGACTGCTCTAAGAAGCTAACACATCAATCTAACCATAAATAATAGCTGACAGCCTCAAGGCAAAGGAACAAAAAATGGCAGAAGGCAAATGGGAAAAGTCAAAAGCAAGAACTGGAGTCATGGCAGACTCTGGTTAATTGTAGTAAACAATCACACCTCTGTGGCTCCAGGAAAGCACTGTGATAGCACAGTCCAAACACAACAGGCTTGTAGTGTAAACTGCATTGTTAAAAGACTCAATTACATTTGTAAGAAGATATGTGCTTTAGAAGTATTGCCATCAACGTGATAATAAATGATAATAAATACTTTATATATAAAAAGGGTTTATCTGTGAACAGTAGTAGTAGCAAACATGCAGCCCTGTGGTTTACATGTTGAATTTTATTTAATTTTCCCAGCACCCACCTGAGGCTGATGTAAATAAAGGAGCTCAGAAGTACTGTTTACTGATCTGAAACCTGTAATGAACACCTATTGTGTCTTTCTAGATCTGAATTCTATAAGCACATTGTGCTTTCTGGAGGATCTACTATGTACCCTGGGCTGCCATCACGTTTGGAACGAGAGCTTAAACAGCTTTACTTAGAACGAGTGTTGAAGGGAGATGTGGAAAAACTCTCTGTAAGTATCAAGTCAATAATCCAATTGTTAACGTACTTTTAAAACACTGTTAACATACTTTTTAACCACCAGAGGGAGCAAGAGGTCTTCCTAAACAAACTCCTAGTTCAGTCTGCCTGGAACAGGGAGGAAGTAGATAACCCTCAAGATGAACCTTTATTTTTGCTTTTTTAGGGCCACACCTGCAACATATCGAGGTTCCCAGGCTAGGAGTCTAATTGGAGCTACACCAGAGCCACAGCAACACCATATCCAAGCCGAGTCTGTGACCTACACCACAGCTCACAGCAACGCTGGATACTTAACCCTCTGAGCAAGGCCAGGGATCAAACCTACAACCCTATGGTTCCTAGCTGTATTTGTTTCTGCTGCGCCACAACGGGACCCCCCCAAGATGAGCTTTTCTCAGAGTGATCCTAGTGTTGAGTCACCTCTGTTTTCAGTGGATAGAGGCGATTAGGTTCAGGGCCAGATGTTGGTTCATCTGTAACAAAACAGCCTGGTGCAACCAAAGTGCCCTTAAATGCAGTGAGAAATGCCTCCGTTGGGTTTTATTTTTATTTCTTAACTTATTCTTTGACTATGTAATCAGCGT
Source organism: Sus scrofa (assembly GCF_054392235.1). Taxonomy (NCBI): domain Eukaryota; kingdom Metazoa; phylum Chordata; class Mammalia; order Artiodactyla; family Suidae; genus Sus; species Sus scrofa. The sequence continues at coordinate 88,873,275 of NC_139385.1, read as the reverse complement.
GCTGCTCTTGGACTGTCTCGTATTTCTGATTCTGTTATTTTCTGGCTGTTTCTTGCATATGTTTTATCTCCTCAGTCTGGTAGTATAACACCATGTCTCCAGTTCTTTTGCATCCCTGTCAACTGTTATAGCTCTTGAAACAGACTTTATTTATTTGGCCTCACCTGCAGCATGTGGAAGTTCCCCAGGGGCTGAACTCATGTCATGGCAGCAACCTGAGCCGCTGAAGTGACAATGCCAGATCCTTAACCTGCTACACCACAAGGGAACTCCCCTTGAAACAGACTTTAATTGGTAGTAGCTGATGTGTAGAGTAAGAAGGAAATTTTAAACTAGTATGCAGTAGTTAATGGTTATATGGCTTTTTTCCCCCTCTAAGCCTGGACTGTGTTAAGTACGGTATACATACTAAACACCAAGAGTCATTTAATTTTGAGTTAAACTCTGAGGTTCATCTCACCAACTTGGATCAGTTGTTTTAGATAATGAGATTATATCCCGCAGAGACACTATGTATATATTGGAGATACAAATGTTACAAATCTCATTTGTGACTCACATTGTTGAAATTAAAATGTCTAAGTACTTCACTCATTTTTCTGATTTTATTGAGTTATACATATAATTTAAAATCAGTCTCGAGTGATTATTTTTCCTTTTTACTGCTGCACCTGTGGTATATGGAGGTTCCCAGGCTAGGGGTCAAATCGGAGCTGCAGCTGCCAGCCTACACCACAGCTGCAGCGACTCCAGATCTGAGCCATATCTGCGAACTATGAACTACGCTGCAGCATGTGGCAACTCAGGATCCTTTAACCTACTGAGTGAGGCCAGGGATCGAACCCACATTCTCACAGAGCCAGTGTTGGGTCCTTAACCTGCTTAGCCACAATGGGAACTCCCCAGCAAATATTTCTTGAACTACTTTTGGGTGTCAAACACTTGTCTAGGTGCTGAGAGAAACAAAACAAAAATAAGTCCCCGTTTTTAGCCTGTGAATAATGTATTAGCAGTAATGAGCACTGTGAAGGAAAGTCAGGGTAGGAGCGAGAAGGTGGAGGTGATGGGTGAGATGGTCTGCTCCTTCGTGCAGTGTCATCAGGGAAGGACTCTGGTGGGACAAGGTAACTTCTGAGCACAGGCCTGAAGGGAGCAAGCGAGGGAGCAGCCCGACTCTGTGGGAGGAGAATCTTGCAGGCAGGAACAGCTCTGGTTGGGATGTGCAGGTGTGGCAGGAGCAGAGTGCGCAGGGAGGTGAGCTCAGAACGGCTGTCAGGACGCAGGTCTGGCTCAGCTGTGGGAAAGAATTTGGCTTAGCTCTTAGCGAGAGAGAAAGTCTCAGGAGAGTCCTGAGCAGAGACATGGTAGGATCTGACTTGTTTAAGGGCTCGTTAAGGGTTGTGTGGTGAGAGGATTGTTGAGGGAGGTGGAGGTAGCAAGATGGGTTGGGAGGGGGAGGAGGCGGCCAGGGTTTATCACGTATAGGGGGAGGCTTGAGATGGTTTCCGGGAGAGTGGAAGAGAGAAGTGTTGAGGGATTGCAGTGCCCAGGGGCTCAGTCGTGGTGAGGGTCCTTCTCAAGCTAGCTGTTGAGTTCCTCTCACACCGTGTTCAGTTGCTGGAGAGCAGGGGCAGAGCAGAGTGGCACCCAGCTGTGTATCCTGCCGAGTGAGGGGGAGAAGAACAAGGTCACTAAGGATGACATCAGGACAGGGTGGAGAGAGCGTATCGTGCCCACGCCCAGCAGAGCAGGTGTGAGAAGAAATGACCTGGGCAAAGAGGGCTGATGGGTGGCATGGTCCGATGGCGATGAGTTTCTGAACAGCGTGGCGTTGCAGGGAGGAGGGAGAGAGCAACAGCCGTGAGGAAAAGGAGTTGCTGTTGCCTGGCCTCTGGGTTAGGAAGGTAGTGAGAGAGAACCAGCAGCCAGGTGAGGGGGCTGCGGGCCAGCACTGTCCTCAGGGGCTAGCCAGGTCTCTTGGAACACAGCCGGGCTCATTCTCTTACTTACACAGTGTTACCTGTTGTCACATGTTGTCTGTTTAGGTACTGCCAGAGAGCCCCACAGAGCCTTGAGTATTTACTCTCTGGTTCCTTGCAGGAAATGTTTGCTGACCCCTCCCTGCCGAAGGGTAAAAAAGTAACTAGAACAGTTAAGACAGTAGGTTAGCCTCAGAATGAATTAATAAGCCAACTGGTGTTTTTCTGTGTCATATATGAGAGATCTGATGCTTCGTTTATGTGATGTAAAGACAATTTAAGACCAGCATAGTTATTTTGAGTCTTTTTGGAGGATTTGTATCTTTGTAAATAAAACTGCTACTTCATTTTAAGATTTCTCTTTCAGGTGTTGACTGACCATACAGATGAAGGGCCGTCCTTGTTGGACACTTAATAGTGGCTACAGAATATAAACATTTTCCCACTTGTCTTTAATTTTGGTGACTGTGTTCATTTTTTCCAACATCCCCCATGATTTACTTTGACCATGTTTGGCTTTGAGAACATTTCATTTGAATTCTTTGCATATAAGAAAAGAACCTCAGTCTTACTCTTCTGCTCTGTAATATTGTCACAGGAGCATTAGACCTTGAAGAAACTCTAGAAGTCCTCTTATTGAGACTCTTCATTTGACAGCTGGCCAGGTGGTTTCCACTGGTGGGAAACCTGTCACAGTCGGTGCTCTGGTACCTGGGCTCCTGGGTAGTGTGACCACAGAATTCATTGTTCAAATTAGACTTTGGAGGGTGATGAGGGGTGCAGTGAAGGATGGGGCACAGGTGTAAATGGGGACTACATAAGCACACTGGGATATGGGTGATCTCCTGGCCGTGAACTTTGGGCAAATTACCAAGTGTCTCTCTCTACCTCAGCTGCCAAACCCTGCTGTTCTACTTATATCACAGGACTTTTGTGAGGATTCAACAAAAGACTATATGAAAAAGTCATTTTCCTAAGGCAGAAAGCACTGTGCACATGTGATGTTATCATCTCTCTCTCTCCTTTAGAAATTCAAGATCCGCATCGAAGACCCACCCCGCAGGAAGCACATGGTATTCCTGGGGGGTGCCGTTCTAGCAGACATCATGAAGGACAAAGACAACTTCTGGATGACCCGACAGGAATACCAGGAAAAGGGTGTTCGTGTGCTGGAGAAACTTGGGGTGACTGTTCGATAAACTGCGAGGCCCATTCCCGTCACACCCCTACTGCTTTCTCTTTTTCTTTATTGCCAATCTCTGAACTCCTTCAACGCCAGGACTTGGAAGAGGCCTCTCTGTGCCCTTATGACTGGAAAGGTCAGGTTTTATTCTGGTGTCTGGGGGAAGCTTTGTTAAATTTGTGTTAATGTGGGTAAATCTGACTACTTAATTCCACCACTTCCCTGCAAATAGGACAAGAGGGCAAGGGTCTTGTCTGCTGCTTTGTTTCTTCTAAGTAGGCATTTAGATCATTCCTTAGGCTTCTTCTTTTCACTTTACTGCTCTACTGCTGCTAGTTTTAGTCTTTAGCACACTAGGTGGTATGCCTTTATTAGCATAAGAAAAATAACTTTAACAGGAGCTTTTACATATTATTGGGGTGGGGGTGGTAAGGGCCGGGTGGGCGGCTGCCGAACCCACTCGGGCGTTTCCCTCTGTTGTGGCGCTTTCTACAGTTACTGCTGCAGCTTTAAATACCTGAAAGCTTCTGGTATTGACATTTTAGGGAAATGTTAGGCTCAGAACTTAAGTGTTTCGGGTGGGTTTTTGTGTGGAGGGAAGGGGTAGTCTTTTAATTTTTTGATTTTTGAGCATTTCTGCTCTGGGGTACGTCAGTGAACTTTATTTACAGTGCTTGGATTTGGCAGGTTGGTCTGCCTGGAACTGTTTCCACATCATGTAAAGCAAAGGTAGTTAGTGTCCCATTACCGTGTGGCTTAGGGATTTGTTTTTTAAGATCAGCCATGTCAGCTGGTATTAGACTCCCTAAAATCTATCAGTGATAAAGTAACATTGAAAAAATGCTTTTAGAAATTCAAATTACAGACAAAAAGTGCATAAGAGCTGGTATTTTCTAAGTGCCTCTGTTTAATTAAGGTCACGCGGTGCCAAGTACCATTCTTGCAAATGATTCTTTGATACAACTGACCAGTGCTTATTGAACAAAAACACACAGATACATATGAGTAATTATTGGCAGTAGGTTTTAATTATTGGGTAAAAAATAACATTGAAATATGGGACCTGTGAGTTGGGTAATTTTCACTAGTTTTTTTGTTGGTGTGATTTGAAACCTAGAAGTGGAGTAAAATTTGACTATTTAAAATGTTTCCCCAAAAATGAAGATTTAAATGCGTTTTGTACTGAAAAACAAATCATAACTCCTAAGTCTCAGCCACCTTAAGCTTGAAAGAAGAGTCGTTGGTATTTTGTAAATATCAGGCTTTCCTATTAGAAAATCGTATTTATGAATTCTGGTATCTGAAAAAAAGCAAAACAAGCAAAGAAAGCAAACAGTACCCAGACTTGAATTCCTTCTAAATTTGAAAAATAAAGTAGTAAGAAATTGTGTCATGCTAAGTACAAAATGCAAATTCTAGAGAGAAGACTTTTCCTTCATTTCAAAACATTCTTTACCAATACTTTCTTTGAAAGAAGCAGCTTACTTTTGGGGGCGACTGAAATTGGAGACATTATTGGCTCTAGCGTCTTTTTTGTGAAAAAAACTTAAAAATCAGTGCAAATGAAGTAAGCGCAAAAGGAAGTTAGTTTTAATTATGTAGCTTCTGTTGTTATTACAAATTTTTTGTCTTTTTTACCTCAGTCTGAACAAATAAAAGGAGTTTGCCTGCATGCTGGACATGCTTCAGTACACGTGAATAGCCTATACATAACGTCTGTTAGATTTTAGGGTGTCAGAGCCACTATGGAATTCTAAAGTGTTCCTAAATCATGTTCTTGTAAATCCCCCAGCCTTTTAAATACAGTTGTTCAAGGACACCAATGGAGGACCTGTATCTGTTGGCTGTTCATTTCACGTAAACGGATCGACTCCTGACCTTTGGTCATGATTTTAAAATATGAGAGTTGCAAACAACAAAGAATGGGATAGACTCTTAAATAAAGCATTTGTCATCTGTCCCTTGAATATAGAATTTGGTTTTAATTTTATAATTCTGTGGGCAAACATGACAAAATGGTGTATTAATATATACAGAGAATATAATTTTAAATTACATCTTATAGTTTTCCTATTCCAAGGTGAAATAATGCATTTAGTAATTTGGGGGTAGGGTGGAAAAGTATTATGTTTAACTGGAGTTGACAGATATGAGCCCCTTAGAAATTACGATTTTCTCTCTTTTAAAAGAAATCTGATTTATAGCTCTTGAAAACCATTGCCACTCGGTTTCCAATAATGATTAAAATTCTTTTAAAATTAGAATTGCCAATGCCTTGACCTTTGAGAAGGATTTCTTAGAAATACGTCCTACATTTAATTAAACTTTTTTCATTAAAATATGGTATTGGATGTTAACTTTTACACAGTTCTGAGCACCATTAATATCTGGAAAGTGTCTTGAAAGATCAATGGAAAGTTAAACATTCTAAATTTAACATGAATACATTTCTTTTTGATTCAGAAAATAAAATCAGATTTTTCAAAGTAAATTTGAATTTTGTCTTTGTTTTTCCTCTTAATAGTATTTCTCTTTGGTTTCATTTGCTTATTTTTATCCATATTTTCATTTTTGCTAATGCAAAATGGATCAACAATTTTATGCTAGTTGTTAGGCCAAGTTCAGTTCAGTGCCATTCTGCTATTTGACCAAAAATAATTTGCTTTTGATACGACCTTTCTTTCTGATATGATTTTACATACAAAAAAAAAAATACCTAGAAATAAGAGTAAGGAGTTCCCTGGTAGCCTAGCAGTTAAGGATTCTGTGTTGTTGCTACTGTGGCTGGGGTTCAAGTTCCTTGCCTGGGAGCTTCCAAGTGCTATGGGGGGGCCAAAAAAAAAAAAAAAAAACCTGCATCAAAGGTAAGTGGAGGAGGTGGGAGGGGGACCGGGGGGGGGGGAAGCTTATTTGCAAGTGCGAGTACTAACTGTAACCCTGCTATAATGCAGTAACTTTAGCAACAGAATAAAAATAAAGTTGGGGGGGGTTATAGTCAGTATCAGCAGGGAATTGGTTCCAGGACACTAACCACCCCCCCCACCGCCCCCAGGACAGGAAATCCAAAGATGCTGAAGTCCCTTATATAAAATGGCATGGCATTCACATACAAATCTATGCAATCCTCCTGGTACACTATTCATCATTCCTAGATTACTTACAATACTTAAGGCAGTGTACAGGCTGTGTAAGTAGTTGCTAGGGCATGCGGCAAGTTCAAGTTTTGCTTTTTGAAATTTTCTGGAGTATTTTTCATGAATATTTTTAATCTGCAGTTGATTGAATCCACAGGTATGGATGGAACCTGCCATCTAGAGGGTTCAAGTCCCTTGCCTGGGAGCTTCCAAGTGCTATGGGGGGGCATTTCCTTTCGGAAGTCAAATCTAAGGATTCTATTAGCTTTTTATATTTTCACATTTCATGCCAACTTAGTGTTTGAAGAGTATGTTTGGGCTTTAACAGAGGTGAAAATGTCGAAAAAAAGTTTATGCTTTTGACCCCTTATTTTAAAACTCTTTGGTGACCGCCAAATGTGTGTGTTGTCTATGTTTTCTTAGATCTACATGTTCGTTGCGTGTCTTGCATTTGTTAAATTTAAGAACTGTTGACAAGGAATCTGTTTGGAACCTAAAACTATTGACTAGGTACAATTCAAAGGATCTCTCTTTTTTTTTTCCATTTTTTAAAGTTTTATTGAAGTATATATGACTTACAATGTTGTAATAATTTCTGCTGTACAGCAAAGTTATCCACACAGCCATTCTTTTTCAGATTCTTTTCCCATGCAAATTACCACAGACTATTGGGTAGAGTTCCCTGTACGTATAGGAAGTCTCCGTTGGCCAGTCATTCCATATACCACAGTGTGTGTGATCCATTAGGGAAGCCCTTTTGCTTGTTTTATTTTTACTTAGCAGTTTAGGTGGAATTTAATGTTAAGTATCCTATAGAAAACGGTGCAACTAGAGTGTAATTATCTAAGTTTTTTCAGTGGTTGCCAACATGAACAGAATCACAGGGAGTGTGTAGAAGTGCAGGTTCCTGGGCCCCACTGTGGACCTACCAAATCTGACGGAGGATTTGCCTGTTTTCCAGCTGCACTGACGGTTCTGATCCCCGCCGAGGCTCTCGCTCCCCTGCTGTAGGGATTAACTGGGCGAGCAGGCTCCAAAGTGCGACCCTCTCCCCTGTGCCCACACCTGCATGCCCTTGCCTCGCTCTTCTGAAAATATGTGGGGCTTTCAGCAAATAGGCTCAGAAGTGAACAAGCCTGGAAACCATTCTGACCTCCACTCCCACCTCCCCAAATCCTCAATTCAGGTGGTGGTAATAGCCTTCGTTCAAAATGCAGATTTTTCTGGGAAGGTTAAAGCACCATCAGTCATTTACACATTTGTGTGAATTAAGAGGATGTCAGGTGACTCAAACCGACACCTACTGAAGATTAGCAGCTCTTTGTGATTTAAGTGGAAGGAAGGTCTGTAAGTTTGGCCTAAGTCCATTGGAAAAAATGGGCAAACTCCTGAGGAGACGGGAAGAAGTCAGGAGAGCAAGCTCACCTTTCAGGACCCCTGTGGATGTCAGCTGGGTGCTGGCGGTAGTGAAATAACCAGAGCACGCTTCTTATTTCAAAATTGTTTTCAGAGATGTTTTCTCCTTACTTTTCACTTACATGATTCCCAAATCCCTGAACTCAAGCTCTCGTACTGGTGGTGCTACGATTCAGCCACTTGATGGATTAAAATGATTTGTAGTCTGGCCAAGGAGCCCACCCACCAGATGTAGCTTTGCTTCTGGAGAGGAAATATCTGTGTTTCAATTTCCATGCAGCTGACATACCAACGAACTTAGGGATGCAGTGTGGAGACCACCTATATATAGTTTCAAGTTTTGATTTCTTTAAGGTATTAAGCCCAGGTGGTTCCAAAATTTGAAAGTTTGTGAAGTTTTATTATGTTAGTTGCCAGCTAGTTAGAAGCAAAAGCTCACCCCTTGAATTTGCACTTTTCGGCAAGAATAATTTTAGCCAGAGATTTGAATGGAGGGGAAGAAGGAGGGACCGTGTTGTCACTATGTACTAAAACTTAAGTCACCAGCTGCAGATGAGCATATGAAGGCGAACAATTAAGTCACCAGCTGCAGGTGATTACGTGATGGAGAAAAATTAAGTCGCCAGCGAGCGGCAGGTAAGGCGGTAGTGGGTTTTCATTGCAGAAAGGAGCCCTCTCGAAGGAGGATGCATTCGGTGGATGCTCTGGGTGAGTAGGAAGTGACTTTTATCTCCTGAACCTAGTTCTTCCACAGCCCATGTAAACAAGCTTTAAGGTTTTCTGTGGATGGAGAGTTTGTGGTCGATGCTGGATGCATTTTCTTGCTATTTGTTTGCCTGCATATCTCATTCCCACTGTTTCCGCCCGGGGAAGCTTCCCTTAAGTCTTCATTTCACTCTAGAGAAATTTCAAGCACCTCCTCTGATAGTACAGTTAGCTAAAAATGCACATCAGATGTTTAGAAACCTTGTTTGTTCTCAGTGTTGACCCCAAATTTGTCCTATGTGGAAGTGTTTAATTGTTTGTAATGTCCAGTAGTTATTTTAATGACTGCTATCAATACATTTCTTATGGCATAAAAACTGACTGAAAAATCATGAGTTATCCTAAAGGAGAATGCTGTTCATAGTGTGGATTTGGGGGTGTATCAGTGTTTGCTGTTTGCCTTTTCTCAAGCACTTAGGTGGAGGTGGTACTAGGATAACTAGCTTCTGACTTTAAGCTACTATTTTAAAACAGTGTGACAATTTATTGGTTATCTTTTTTTTTAAAAAAAAATAGTTTTGGTTAGTTCTACCTATCTCAGAAAAGAGTTGGCTAAAAATTATCTTTCTCTTCCATTTCATATATGGAGCACTCTTCGTTGCCTTAAACATTTTTTTCTGTTTATACCATCCAAAAGAAGCTAAGATTTGTGGTGTGTGAGCCACCACAAATCTTCTCTTAATTGTTTTAAAAACGATAAGAAACGCTTCCTTGCACATTCTAAATGAAAGTGTTCTTTGTTTTTGTTGCATTCATGGGTCTTTTGACCAAATATATGCGGGGAAAGATTTATATAATGAAATTCCCATGTTTTGAGAGTCTAAAGATGCTTAGCTGAGAGTTGTGGTGCAGTGGTTAACAAATCCGACTAAGAACCATGAGGTTGCAGTTTTGATCCCTGGCCTCGCTCAGTGGGTTAGGGATCTGGCACTGCTGTGAGCTGTGGTGTAGGTCGCAGATGTGGCTCAGATCCCGAGTTGCTGTGGCTGTGGCGTACGCCGGCGGCTACAGCTCTGATTAGACCCTTAGCCTGGGAACCTCCATATGCCACGGGAGCGAGCGGCCCTAGAAAAGGCAAAAGGACAAATAAATAAAAATAAAGATGCTTAGCTTTAAGGCACACCCACCCCCACCCACCTCCACTGTCAAATCACTGAGACTGGAAGTTTTGAATGTGGCACCAATCGTTAAAAAACCTTTGCCGTTCCCACATTCTCTGAAATGACAGGATAAAATCAAATACTAAAGAGTACCTTAAATGCTTAGAACTCAAACTTGGCTAACTGGCAAATTAAACTAAAAGGTAGGCTGCTCCACTAGCTGATTTATATTCAAAAGCTGGAGCCGGAGGAGGGCCTTTTCCCACCAAATTTCATGAATATGTCCTGTTTTCTTCAGGCTCAGAGCTTGTCTGCTAAAATAATTAGCTGTGAGGCAGGCAGGGAATGCATTGCATTTGCAAAAGGCGGGACAAGTTTAGGAGAAGAGGAGATAAAGCCCATACTTGACCCACAGCTGTCCACCCTGCAAGGAGAGAGCCGCCCAAGCACATCCATGCTGATTTATGGAGGAGAAATGAGGAAACCATTTAGCCCATATCTCTTGGATTTGTGACAATGTCAGTGTAAACTATTTCCTTTCAGAACAAGAGAGAAACGTGAATCTCTGAGGTGTCCCCTGCCCCACACCTTCATTTCTTTCTCTCTTAGCCTGTCTGGGGATGTTCAGCCCAGCAGTTCACAAACTTTGGGGTGCCTGAGACCTTGGGGAGCTAATTTTTGCACAGATACCTGGCCCCACTTCCAGAAATTGAGGTGACACTCTTAGAAGGGCTTCTTTGCTCTTGAAAAAACATGAGTCAGAAACCAGGGGAATTTTGTGCAGAATTAAGTTACAGCCTAAATAATAAAAATCTGGATCTATTTTTCCAAAGCTTTCATTTATGGGAGTTTTCTTAGCATCAGTGCTTCTTGGTTTCCTGGTTTCTTTTTGTCTCCTTCCCTCTCCACCTTGAGAGCGTTCTCTCTCTCTCTCTCTTCCTCTCCCCCCTCCCCTACTGTATGTATCGAGAAACCAGCTTCCTTTATTATTGGACCTTAATTTTACTCACAAAATATAGTGCTACCAGTCTCATATGTTTCAAACAGCCTTTATTTGAAATGACTTTTGGAGAAAACACATTTTCCTGCCTTGGTTTACTGCCTTTTGGAGAACAAGAATGCATCTTAAACAAGCGTTTGTCGAACTTCCTTGACTTTCTGTGAACTGTGCCAACAAGGGTCTTCAGGCGCCGCAGCCATTAATGCATAGGAAGCATTAGCAAGAAGGATGACCACATGGCAGACGCTGTAGCGGTCACTGCTTACTGAGCACACATTAAGTACCAGGCGCTGTCCCTTAAGCACTTGACCAGCATTCTCCCGTAGTACGAGTCAGATTTATTGCCTTCACTTTGTAGATGAGAAAACAGATTGCAGAGGGAAAGTAACTGGAACAGGGACTCAGCTAGGAAGCGGAAGAGGTACAGTTGAGCTCCAGCATCTTTCCAGTTGCACAACCTTCGCCTCAACCCCTGCCATGGTTCTGTGGGCAGTCTGAGTCTCAGTCTCTTTAAGCCTCCACCAGCCAGGACCCTGCCTTGACTCCACCCCCTTGCTGAGAGGCCTTGGGAAAAGCACTTGTCTCCTATGTGGCCTAATTTAACTCAGGCCACTGAGTAGAGTGCCCCCAGCCTGGAGTGGTTGACATCCTAAGTGCCATTAGAACAGCGCTTTGATAAGAAGTGCCCCGTAAGAGCTTGCTCTTCTGTTTATAGCAAACCATTCCCATGAAGAAAATCAAGTGGAGGCTCTGGGAGTGAACAAGTGATTGGTCTACTGGACCCAGGCATCGAAGTCCAGAGGGCTTGTCACACTTCGAGGAGTTATAAAGTTCAAACTTTTTTTTTTTTTTTTTGGTAAGCAGAGCTTTTGCCTAGCAGGTGTTCATGTTGTCCCAAGTCCCCGAATTTAGATCAGAATTTGACAAATTAGCCAATGGAGTTTTCAAAATCTCCACTTATAACGGGAAAGCAAGAAATGGAAAGAATGTCAGTTATTGAGGTTAGCAGTGGCCCCTGGAATCCAGCCGGCTCTTGAAAAGCACACTTGGGGCAGGGAAGCATTTGGATCACTTAAATCTGCTAAGAACGTGCCCCGTGTGGAATGCTCTTGACAGAGTGGCGAGGGCATGAGCAAGCTCTCGGAGCGACTGTCGGCTGTCGGACTGGGACAGCCTAATGGGAGGCCGTCTGCAGAGGCTAAACTCTAGAAGGGGCATTGCCTGCTGGGAGCCGGTCACTCTGCTCCCAAGCAGAGCAGCTGCGTGTCACTTAAGTGGCAGCTAAATTCGCTTGCTCTCTGAATTTGAGAATGTTTCCCAGATCTCAGTGCTGAGACGGGGCCCTTATTGCTTTCACCCCGCCTCTAGCCAGGAGCAGAGGGAGGAGCCTGGCTCTGTGTCTCCTTTGCCTCTGCAGGACCAGATTAGTGGTTAGCCTATCTCTACCCCGGAGAGCCGAGGGTGGGAAGGAAGGAAGGAAGTTATGTAGGATAAACAAAACAGAGCAAACCCAAAAAAGCTGCAAGAAAGGATTTCAGATGTGCAAGGGTCTGTAATTCACATACTCGTGGGACGGTGGAAGGCTAGGACCTGGATTAAATGTTTTCATATGAAATGGTGAATACCAAGTAAAAAGCAATTGAGAGAGTGGAGGGCCTGGTTTGGTTTAAAGAGGTCCTGGACACATTCCTGTTAGGCTTCTGGATGTTTAGACACATACATCCTATTCAAAAATTGTTTTAAAGCCATTTAAAATACATGAAGCCATTTGTTTAAATGGCCAGTCTGCCTTCAGCTTTTTGTAAAACAATGAAACACATTTTATGATTTGGTTGAAAATAATTCATCACTTAAAAAAAACCCTGTGTTTTAAAAGAAGTGACGAGGGAGTTCCTTGTGGCTCAGTGGGTTAAGAACCTGATTAGTATCCATGAGGATGTGGGTTCAATCCCTGGCCCCGCTCAGTGGGTTAAAGAACCAGTGTTGTCATGAGCTTTGTTGTAGGTCAGATCTGGCGTTGCTGTGGCTGTGGTGTAGGCCGGCAGCTGCAGCTCCAATTTGACCCCTAGCCTGGGAAGCTCCATGTGAGGCAGGTGCAGCCCTAATAATAAAAAAAAACAAGTGACTATACTGATAAAAAGTATGAAATGATCTCTTGAGTGTTCATCAAAACCAGTTCCAAAACTCCAGCAGAAACTATCTTAGAGTAACTGGGCTGTTGCCTAGTGACCTTTACAATTCAGTGCTTTTATAATCAAAGAAGAAATTCCTCGGGACTGGTGCTGTGGGCCACACCTCAGAGTTGGGTTTTTTTTTTTCCACATCTTAATGGCCCTTCGGATAGAACCAAACAAACACCTTTCAAAAGTAGGAGTGGTGGGCATTTTAATAGGCTACTAAATTATCTCAATATTAAGTGAGCCAAGAATTACTAAGCCAAACGGTATGCTGCAGTTGGAAGGGTCAGCGTGAGTGCAGCTGTTCTGGTGAGGGGCTTGAGGGCCAGCTTGTGTGGGAGCCAACCTTTTTGCAAGTTTGATACATGTATATGTGTTAAATTAATCTGTAGATGATCTGTCAAGTAGAACTTGACAGTGAACCAAAAGCCCAAACAAAAAATAACAAAAATCAACTCACGATGATGTTCGTTTTGGTTTGTGCAAAATAAGAACTTTTTTTGTCTTTTGTTTTAGGGCCACACCCAAGGCACATGGAGGTTCCCAGGCTAGAGGTCAAATTGGAGCTACAGCCGCTGGCCTAGCCACAGCCACAGCAATGCCAGATCTGAGCTTAGTCCGCAACCTACACCACAGCTAACGGCAACTTCTGATCCTTAACCCACTGAGTGAGGCCAGGGATCGAACCTGCATCCTCATGGATACTAGTCAGTTTCGTTTCCACTGTGCCACAATGGGAACTCCCCAAAATAAGCACATGTGAAAGCTCCTATGTATTGACTTGACTTTGCAGGAAACATCTCCCCCGACCCCCTGCCCCGAGTGGGTAACATTATTTTATCCTGTGTTAGTTACAATCACATAATTGCAAAGCTTGGGTGGAAGGTTAAGGAGTCCCATTGTTGAAGGCTTTCAAGCTGTACTTCCTAAATCAAACGGTGCAGGAGCAAAAGCAACTTCCCAAGACATTCGAGGGAGCTTGATATTGACTAAATGTCTGCAGGCTTCAGTTCCCTCCTTCCCTTTTTAAAATAGTCCTCAAAACTGGTCTGAGGCCAGTGGCATTTAAAATCACTCCTTGTGGCTCAGCAGATTACAAACCCCACTAGTATCCATGAGGACTCGGGTTTGATCCCTGGCCTCACTCAGTGGGTTAAGGATCCAGTGTGGCCATGAGCTGTGGTGTAGGTCGCAGATGCGGTTCCCAACTGGTGTTGCTGTGGCTGTGGTGTAGGCCAGCGGCTGTAGCTCCAATTTGACCCCTAGCCTGGGAACTTCCATATGCTGCATGTGCAGCCCTAAAAATTTTTTTAAATAAATTAAAATAAAATCACTCGCATTTGCATGAAAATCTCTGAGTTTTGAATATGAAGAAGTTTAGTGTTCCGCGGGGCTCTAACCTGGGTGAGAGGCAGCCTGGGGTAGTTTTCCCAAGAGTAGCCGGTGAAGCCCAAGTGCCAACAAAACACCCGAGAGCACAAGTGTTCTCTGTGGTCCAGAGAGTTGGAAACGCTGCATGAACCTCCCTGCGGCACAGTCAAGTCTCAGGGAAGCCTCACAGGGAGGAAAGGGAGTGGACTTTATGGATCCAGTGCAGACTCTCTGTCTCATAATCATTGCCTCTTTCATCTCTCCTTTCCTCTCTGGTCACCCATCTATTAATACTACACAAAGCACACCCCGCTACGTCGTGGGCCTGGCCAGTAGCTGTGGCCAAATCCCACATTTCTGGGCCCCGTGTCCTCATCTGGAACCCCGAGGTTTCAGGGTGCTGGGAATAGTTGTGACTTCCAGTCTCTTGAAAAAGATCACTTCAGAACTAAGGTGTGAGAATTTTACAGATTCTTTCTCTTTCTTTTTAAAACCCATTTAGTGGACAATAGCTGATTTACAAGGTTGTGTTAGCTTCAGCCTGTACAGCAAAGTAAATCAGTTATACACACACCCATATGTCGATTCTTTTTCAGATTCTTTTCCCACATAGGCCATCACAGAATATTGAGTAGATTTCCCTGTGCTATACAGTAGTTCCTCATTACTTACTAATTTTACACATAGTAGTGTGTATATGCCAACACCAATCTCCCACTTAATCCCACCCCTCAACATTTTCCCTTGGGTAATCATAAGTTTGGTTTCAAAATCTGTGTCTATTTCTGTTTTGTGAATATGGTCTTTTGTATCATTTTTATTAGATTCCACATATTAGTGATCTCACGTGATACTTGTCTTTCTTTTTCTGACTTAGTATGATAATCTCTAGCTGCATCCATGTTGCTGCAAATTACATAATTTCATTCTTTTTATGGCAGAATGATATTCCACTGTGTATATGTACCACCTCTTATTTATCCAATCCTCTGTTCAGATTCTGTTTTTCATATTGAGAATAAGCCTTGAAAAGCCAGAACAACAGAGAGAAGACAATGAAAGCAAATATAGTAGACTAGCAAACTCGAAGAAAACCTAGAAGCTGTGCGTTTTCCCTGGGTTGACTCTTCCCATGTTGGTGCTGTATTGGTGGATGTTGGTCATGATGCTTGTGGCCAAAGCATCCTTGGACCTCTCTTCCCCTATCTTGTGGCTTTCCTACATTGTAAGGGCTGCCTCCTCGAGACAGAAGTCAGTCACTCACCTAGCCTCCCAGCCTTTCTTGGAGGGGGAGTCTTGCCCATCAGACCCTCCTGCTTGGGAGGCAGACGTTCAGTGGAATGGTTTCGTATTTGGTGGACAGCACAGGCCTGGGGCTTTTGGGTGCAGCTGCACCGTATCCAGTGCCCAGTGGCAGAAGTGTGGGTGGCAGAGGCTGTGTCTGGAAGGGGAGGTGGCGGGGGTTGCTGCTGAAGCCCTTCTTCCTGCCCGGATGATCTTCAACTGGACCTGGCTTTCCTGGGGACTCTGTGAGCTCCCAAACCTCCCTTAGTAACTTCTTTTCTGCTGAAACTCTCCAGGGCAGGTTATGTTGACTGTGGCTAAGACCCTGACCAGCACATAGGCCCTTCCTGCCGTACATGGCCACAACATAATTCTCACGAAACTGGTGCTTAGCGATGAAGGACACTGGAGGTAGTTCCGAAGCATTTAGTTCAATAACATAGAATGTGCTTATCCTCTCAAGTGGCTGGGACAAGAGCTCCGTATACCACATGGAGCAGAGGCTGGCTTGATAGCTGTCAAATTAAAGACCACTCTCTTTTTTGAGCCAGAGGCCCGGCTCAGTCCCCTCCATCTGGTAGGGTGAGTATCTGACTTGAGATTTTCGTGGAGCCGAAGGTCAGAAGAAGAGCAGAGAATGTTCTCCGCTGCATCCTGCCGAGTTTGTTTTTTCCACCCCACAAATGTACTAAGAGCAATAAAATCCCAAGTAAATTTCCAGGAAATGTGGAGGAATTTATAAATGACAATAAAGTAAGACAAGTTCACTGCTGGCTTCTCCTCATCCTTTAGAGGAGCTGGGAGGAGACTGGGGAGGGGGTTGGTGAAGGGTCAGCGTTTTCTTGGTGCCTCCTCTGAAACCAAGCAGAAGTGTTAGAAACCAAGAAAGTGATGTTGGAAGGTAATGCTCCTGGCCAGAAACTGTGGAATTATTTAATCAAATTGAAGCAAAGCTTTGGACTTCACTACTATGGGCTTAGCTTTCTGCTGGCCGCTGTAAGGAATATTGCAGCAATATTTACTTTTTCTGAACCATTTGAAAAACATTGGGCCCATTTATCTCTTAACACTTCAATGTATTATTTATCTCTTAATACCTCAGTATGTATCTCCTAAGAGCAGCATATTCTCTTACAGAGCTGCTGTACTGTGATCAAATTCAAGAAATTTAATATCGTTGCAATGAATTTTTCTCTTCTACGCTCTATATTCCAAGGTTGTCAATGGGCCCAACAGAGTTGCAGGCACGTCCCCTGCTCAGGTGCAGAGTCAAATCTGGTACCACCTATGGCATTTAGATGCTTTGTCTCTTTTTTTTGTTTTCTTTGCTCTGGAACCTCTCCTCAGCTGTGTATATTTACCATTGACATGTTCGGAGAACAGAGGCCAGTTATTATATAGAATGTTCCTCAGTTTGAGTTCTTGGATGCTCTCTTGTGACTAGGTTCAGGTTACATACCCTTGGCCAGGAGACGGCATCAGTGATGATGTTGGGTGATGTCCATCTGCTCACATGCTCACCTGGTCGGGCTTCTCCACTGCACAGTTACCAGTTTGTCCTTGTAACTAATGAGCAATCCCTGGGGCCACGTACTCACCTTCTAAGGGACTAGGACATACCACCACGTTACTGAAAGAGGCTGCAGAGGGCGATGGTGAGAAATGGCCCAAATCCTGACTCTGCCATTCACGAGCTGTGTGACCTTGGGCACATCCCCATACCTCTCAGATCCACCTTTCCTCATCTGTAGAATGAAGTAAGAATAGCTCCCCCCCGCCTCCCCGCCAGTATTGTTGAGAAGATAAATACATAGGGCGCTTGGCATGGAGGAAGCATTGCACCAAGTTTAGCGCTCTTCTCATTCCCTTCCTCCGCCTTTTTAAAGTTACTTTAGGGAGTTCCCATTGGGGTTCAGCAGGTTAAGAACCCCACTAGTATTCACGAGGACATGGGTTCAATCCCTGGCATCACTCAGTGGGTTAGGGATCTGGTGTTGCCATGAGCTGTGGTGTAGGTTGCAGAGGTGGTTCAGATCTGGTGTTGCTGTGGCTGCAGTGTAGCCTGGCAGCTGCAGTTCTAATTCGACCCCTAGTCTGGGAACCTCCATATGCCACAGGTGCGGCCCCCAAAAAAGCAAAATAAAGTTACTTTGAAGGCGGTAGTCGGTTGGTTCTTATTGTTTCCAGTGCTATGAAGGGACATCAAGGACAAGCAAGTCTGACAGTGCAACAACTATGGCAAGAGGCATGGACACTAGATAAGCAACACAGTGAGAAATGTTTGGGGTTTTCTTCAGAAATGGCAGGAGCAGGGGGTGGAGAGGGCAATAGGCAGTCTTCGGGTACGTGATCACACTCGGCTGCAGAGTCAGCTGTCAGGTAAATGGCCACACGCTCAGGTTATGAGACTGACTTGGGCTCTAGGACTCCAGCTCTGAAACCTCAAGGGCCCAGGGGGTACACCCCACACCCAGACCAGAAGCTGCTCTGCCACCCAGCTGAGTCCCTGGAAAAATCACCAGCCTCCTCCCAGCCTCCACTTCCTTATCTGTCACATAGAGGGTTTTGACCAAATCTGTAGTTCTCAATCCAGGCTGGGTGTCAGAACCAGTAGGGGAATTTTAAGAAAATGCCAATTCCTGGGCCCATCCCCAGACCAATGAAATCAGAACTCAGATAGCGGAATTTTTCAAAACTTCCCCATGTGAATCTGCTGTAAGCCAAATTTGAGAACCACACACCTAAATAATCTCAAATGCCCTTCTTGAACTTGAGCATCTATGAGTCCTTGAAGGGAATAGTCTGAGGAACTTAGTTTTCCAGTGAATTTAGAACTCTCCACTAAAAAGGCCTTCTCATTTCTATTCCTATTTATGAAAACATTTCTGAAGAAAGTCTAAATAATCATGGAGGTCCTTCTTAACCTTGATGTTTTTATGGCTACATGAGAAGGATATTCTGAGGAACTGGAGTTTTCTGGTTAATTTAGAAATGTAGGAGTTCCCGTTGTGGCTCAGTGGTTAATGGATCGGATGAGGAACCATGAAGTTGTGGGTTCGATCCCTGGCCTTGCTCAGTGGGTTAAGGATCTGGCATTGCCGTGAGCTGTGGTGTAGCGTCGCAGACGTGGCTCGGATCACACGTTGCTGTGGCTCTGGCATAGGCCGGTGGCAACAGCTCCGATTATACCCCTAGCCTGAGAACCTCCATGTGCTGCAGGTGCGGCCCTAGAAAAGACAAAAGAAAAAAAAAAGAAAGAAAAAGAAAAAGAAAGAAATGTACCAGTTCCCTGGTGGCACTGGCACAGTGGTTAAGGATCCAGCATTGTCACTGCTGTGGCTTGGGTCACAGCTGTGGTGTGGGTTCAATACCTGGCTGAGGGAACTTACACATGCCATGGGCATGGATCCCCTCCCCCCCCCAAAAAAAAATAGAATTGCATCAAAAATTCCTTTTCATTTTTATTCCTATCTTTGAAAGACTTTTATAAAGTGTCCAATTTCCTGCCTAGGGAAACAGGGACAACAACTGCCTAACATGGGGGCTGTGGCATGCCCTTTCTGTAGCCAGGGCAGACATCACTAATTGATGACACCTCTGACTTGCCTTAAAAGTCCTTCTCAACCTTAGGCAGCCACAACCAATCAAGTAGCTGACACTTGAGATGAAACCTATCTACCATTCTGAGTATGGTGGATTTAGCTCACTATTTCTTTCCTAATGGGATATCTTTCAGAGCTTCAAAGGCAACATTCCAAATAGCCCTTCCTCCCTCCAGTTCTTTCAAGTGCACAGGACTACTGAACGCATGGTGTAGACGGCTGTGCTGAATGTGTACTGAGTTTTGATAAACTTTGAGTATAAAGACACAATTTTATTAAAATATGCTTTACTGCCATTTACTTTTTTTTTTAATTGAAGTATAGTTGATTTACAATGTTGTGTTCGTTTCTGGTGTACAGGACTTCCCATTGTGGCTTGGCAGGTTAAGAACCCAAAATAGTGTCCATGAGGATGCAGGTTTGATCCCTGGTCTTGCTCGATGGGTTAAGCATCTGGTGTTGCCTCAAGCTGTGGTGTAGTTTGCAGATGTGTCTCAGATCTGGTGTTGCCATGGCTGTGGCATAGGCCTGCAGCTGTGGCTCAGATTTGATCCCTAGCCTTGGAACTTCCATATGCCACAAGTGTAGCTGTAAAAAGAAAAAGAAAAAAAAAAAAAAGCTTCTGGTGTACAGCAAAGTGATATATACACTTTTTTCAGAGTCTTTTCCATTATGGTTTATTATAAGATATTGATTGTAGTTCCAGGTGCTATGCAGTTGGACCTTGTGTTTATCTGGTTTTTACATACAGTAGGTTGTGCTGGCTAATTTCAGACTCTTAATTTATCCTTTTCCCCTTTCCCCTCTTGTAAACATAAAGTTGTTTTCTATGTCTTCGGGTCCATTTCTTTTTTTTTCTTTTTCTTTCTTTCTTTTTCTTTTTTTTTTTTCTTTTTTTTTTGGAATTCCTGGGCCAGGGATGGGATCTGAGCCGCAGTTGCGACCTATGCTACAGCTGTGGCAACCCTGGATCCTTTAACCCACTGTGACAGGCTGGGGATTGAACCTGAATCCTGGCACTGCAGAGACACTGCCCATGCCATTGTGCCACAGTGGGAATTCCTCTATTTCTATTTTATAAATAGGTTCACTTGTATCATATTTTAGATTCCACATGTAAGTGATATCATATGATATTTGCCTTTCTCAGTCTGACTTCACTTAAAATGACAATCTCTAGGTCCATTCATGTTGCAAATGGCATTTTTCATTCTTTCATATATATGTGTATGTATATGCACACACCACATCTTTATCTGTTCATCTGTCAATGGACATTTAGATTGTTTCCATGTCTTGGCTATTGTAAATAGTGTTGCTCTGAACACTGCAGGTGCGTGTATCTTTTTTGAATTATTGTTTTTTCTGGATATATGCCCAGGAGTGGGATTGCTGGGTCATATGGTAGTTCTATATTTAGTTTTTTGAGGAACCTCCATACTGTTTTCTTTAGTGCTTGTCCCAATTTACATTCCCACCAACAGTGTAGGAGGGTTCCCTTTTCTCCACACCCTCTCCAGCACTTGTTATTTGCAGGCTTTTTGATGATGGCCATTATGGCTGGTGTGAGTTGATACCTCTGTGTAGCTTTGATTTGCCTTTCTCTAATAATTAGTGATGTTGAACAGCTTTCACGAACTTGGCCATCTGTCTGTTCTTTGAAGAAATGTCTATTTAGGTCTTCTGTCCAATTTTTGACTGGGTTATTTAGGGGATTTTGTTATTGAATTGTATGAGCTATTTGTATATTTTGGAAATTAAGCCCTTGTCGGTGGCATCATTTGCAAATGTTTTCTCCCAGTCCTTAGGAGGTCTTTTTGTTTTGTTTATGGTATGGTTTCCTTTGCTATACAAAAGCTTATAAATTTGAT
The DNA here is from genome assembly GCF_054392235.1 of Sus scrofa. Lineage (NCBI taxonomy): Eukaryota > Metazoa > Chordata > Mammalia > Artiodactyla > Suidae > Sus > Sus scrofa. The sequence goes on along the minus strand of NC_139385.1, from coordinate 88,852,393 downwards.
TGGTCTCATTTGTTTTTTTTTTTTTTTTTTTTTGCTTTATTTCTATTGCTTTGCGAGACTGAACCAAGAAAACACTGCCATGATTTATGTCAGAGAAGGTTTTACCTGTGTTTTCTTCTAGGAGTTTTGTCATGTCTTAAGTCTTTAAGCCATTTTGATCTTTATTTTTGTGGATGGTGTGAGGGTGTGTTCTAACTTCATTGATTTACATGCAGCTGTCCAGCTTTCCCAAAACCACTTGCTGAAGAGATTATCCTTTCGCCACTGTATATTCTTGCCTCCTTTGTCAAAGATTAATTGACCATAGATGCGTGGGTTTGCTATTTGCTTTTTTTTACTTAAATTGAATACAGAGAAGACAGTTCTGGTGAAATAGTGTAGCAAATAGTTTAAGAGCCAGGGCTCAAATTTTCTGCTTCTGCCACTCATTAGTTGGGTCACTTTAGACCAAGTTACTGAAACTCTTGTCTATAAACGTGGCTAATGATAGTATCTACCTCAAGGGGTTACTGTAAAGTTTGAACGAAGTAACACAGCTAACATATCCAGGGTCTGACATACAGGGAACTCTTGACAAATATTACCTTGTAATACCATTCATCAAGGTTTAATTGAGTGAGTTATGATGAATAAAAATTGTATGGAAAAGTGTATTAGAGGTAGTAAAGATATTCTCAATGGAGATACTAAAAATAGCTGTTTTGTGCCCTAAACACCAGCTGGTGGGAGGGACGTATGGGTCTGTGTCCATCCAAAGTGGGTGCTCGTCAATTAGACCTTGGGTGCCAGTGATTCACATCTGAGCTGTGGTGCCCCAGAGGGGGCATTTTTGAAATTAGTGCATGTAGTTTGGGGTTGACATGCACATGGGTATTTGGGGATGGAGAGGAAGCCAAATATTCTGCAATATTTGGGAGATTCTCATACGACAAAGAATTGTTTCATGTCCCATGTGACTTTTGAATGTTCTCCCAGATTAAACTCACTACAGATGTAAATCAGCAATACTTAGAACATAATAATTCAAAAAATGAGTTCTAGGAGTTCCCATTGTGACTCAGTGGTTAATGAATCCGACTAGGAATCATGAGGTTTTGGGTTCAATCCTTGGTCTCGCTCAGTGGGTTAACGATCTGGCGTTGCTGTGAGCTGTGGTGTAGGTCACAGATGCGGCTTGGATCCCATGTTGCTGTGGCTATGGCGCAGGCTGGTGGCTACAGCTCCGACTCAACCCCTAGCCTGGGAACCTCCATATGCTGCGGGTTCAGCCCTAGAAAAGACCAAAAAAAAAAAAAAAATCTAAAAAGTTACTGAAAAATCCAGTAAATTTAGAAGACCATTCTATAGAGAGAAACTCAAGTGGAAGAAAGATCTTGTCTGACAATGACTATATTTTAGACTCCACATAAAAGTGATACATGGTGTCTGTCTTTCTCCTTCTGACTTACTTCACTCAGTATGAGAGTCTCTAGTTCCATCCATGTTGCTGCAAATGGCATTATTTTTTCCTTTTTATGGCTGAGTAGTATTCCATTGTACATAGGTACCACATTTTCCTAATCCATTTGCATTTCAGTTCTTTGGCTGGATCTCAAACCAGATAGAAATTAGCATACCCATGAAACATAAGGATCTTATTGAATTTCATTATTGTGTTAAAAATATTATTATAATATGCCATCTATACACACACACAGGCACAATGATGAGAAATGTAGGTTGTGAGAATTTCACTTTCAAATTATAGATTTTTTTCAGTTGGCTTTTTCCTTTTCAACATTATTTTGATGACTTCCCTACAGGTCTTCCCACCACTTGGCCATTTCAATCCACTCTCTCATAAGATACAGCCCCAAGTTCTTGTTAAATACTAGAGATTCTATCACTATAGCGATACCCCTGGTCATTAAATAGGGAACCATCCTGATGCTGCACTAATTTATAAGTCCCAGCTCATTTAAAATTTTGCATCTATAACTGGTTTTAGTATACTATCTCCATTTTAATTATAGTTATTTTATTCTTTCACTTATGTACAGGTAAGTGTTCCCTGTTATTACTTAGCCTAACACTCATTTCTCTTCTAATGTCCATCCATACGTCTACCCTTACATTTTTTCTGTTCTTCTAGATAGAGCTTCTGATGGTCTCACTTCTCTTAAGTCTAAACCCCTTCACTGTCAGTAGGGGCAGGCTGTTGGCTGCTTCGTTGTGTCTCCCATTACAGTCGCGCTTGAGCATTTAAATATTGAAATACGTGTTGCCTTATTATACCTTATCATCTTTTATGTTAGAGGAGTGGTTCTGAATGGAGGATGATTTTGACCCCCAGGGGACACTTGGCAATTGCATATTGGCAATATCTGGAGACTTTTTGGTTGTCACAATTAGGGGTGAGGTACTACTGGCATTTAGTGGGTAGAGGCCTGGGATACTGCTAAGCCTCCTACAAGGGGCCCAGGATGGCACTTGAAGAGATCCATGGCTGGGAGTTCCCTGATGGTGTAGTGGTTAGGATTTGGCATGTGCACTTCAGGGGCACAGGTTCAATTCCTGGTCTGAGAACTGAGATCCCACATCAAGCTGCTGGATGCAATGGCCATTAAAAAAAAGTAAAGTTCCACGGCTCCATGTCAGTAGTTCTCATGTTAAAAACTCTTGTGTTCAGCATTCCTATTGTGGTGCAGTGGGTAAGGATCTGGCACAGGTTGCAGCTGTGGCTCGGATCAGAGCCCTGTACCTGGAACTTGCCTATGCTGTGGGTAAAGCCAAATACAACTAAAAACTCCGTGTTAGAGTGTTACATAGATATTTTTAAAATGTATACAGATGGCTTACATAATCCATGAATTTCATTTGGGATATTAAAGGGAGTTTACAAAATATTTGTTACACAAACAAGCTACAAACCACTGGCATAAATCAAAATAAGAACTAGGAGTCTAGGTAGACTTTGGATTCCCCGCTTTCACCATGGCCCTTGAACTAGTGAGGTAAATAGAAAATGACTTTGAAAAAGTGTTCTATCCTCAATCTTGTGTGGAAGCCAAAGGTCAAAAGCGAAACTCCAGTGTGTCTAAATGGCTGCACGCCATCCCCAGCTGTGTTCCTCCAGCGGCCATCACCAAGCATCCTCATGTCAAGAAACATTCGCTCGGCCCCCAGTGGAGCTAGCCTTCTCCCCCCGCATTTTGAAGAACAAAAAACGGGAACGCACAGGAGGCTCCAAATCACCCACAAAATTTGGTAGAAACACTTCCCCTTCAAGTCAGCCCCCAGCTCTGGGACATGGTCCCCGTCTGGGAGGAACGCAGCTGCAAGGAGGCCACAAGGGCTTCTGCCCGGTGCCTCAAATATCCTGAGAAGAATGTGTCACAATTACTTAAAGGCGTGGCGCTTAGTGTGGCTAAGACGGGGGAGAAGCAAGTTTGTATATAGTACCATCAGCACATTCCTTCCCGAGATGCACTGGGAAGCCTTCCCTGCAAATGGCATTAAACAAATGGAATGGAAAATTCCAGAGTCTGCAAAGCAAAATCGGGGTGAGACTTAGGAGGGATGCTGAATTCTCTCCCAGCGCAGTAACTCCGCAGCATCTGGCCCCCGTGCAGCCATTTTTCATGCTGGGTGGCCTTGAACACAGCCTTACTCTTCTGTGCCCTGACGGGTGCTGCTTCTGCTTCACAAATCCACTCAAGGTTGCAGCAAACAGGGGAAAGAACGGCCCCATCCATGTCAGAACCAGAGCTGGCTTTAAATGCTGTTACATCCCCAGCCGCCTGGATGGCTGGGGAAGGGTCCTAGGCACTAAGCCAGCCCTGAACTCTGAGCCCCCTGGAGGCCACTTACTGATTTAGGCCTGGCTTTGGACTTTCAAACCATTTTAAGAGGGGCCACTGGATCCTTATAAGCTCTTGCTCTGTGTTGGGTTATACATGCATAATCTCATTTGTTTCCTCACGAGAATCCAAAATATAGGAGCTAGTATCCCTTTCGTGGGCGGGGAAGATGAGGCCCCAGCTGTGACGTGAGTTGTCCCGGCTCATGGTGATGGGGATGGAAGGGCCGAGGCACGGCTGAGGCCAGGCATGGCGCTTACCTGATGCCTTTGGAACTGGTCAGGGCCTCATCCCTTCCTTCTGGGGCAATCACTGCCAAAAGCCAACTCTCACACCTCCTGGGAAGAGAGTTTGTGAAGCCGACCAGCCCTTCTCCAGGACTCCCAACTCAGAGGGCCTCAGCCCAGCACCCCCACCTTGGCTCCCGGCAACCACATCTGCTTGGTGGAGAAATGGGTGGGGCCCAAAGAAGAGATTTATTGCGTCTCCAGTGCTTTGGGCTCCATCCCAGCCACACAGAATTGGAGCGATGACAAGGATAAATGTGTTTGGCTCTGAGCTCAGTCACTGAGGATTTATTTAGCACCTGCAGCAATAAAAAATAACGATGCTGCAGCGTGCAAGGCACCGCACAGGCACGCGGGAGGACGCAGAGGAGGGTTGACACAGAGGGTGCTCACTTGCTCTCCAGCGGCTTGTAATCTAGCTACGGAACAGAGCTGATTCCCAGCGAATCTCCAGCAGGGGCGAAGGTGGGGCATCTCCGAGAGGAGGAACCCCAGAGTTTGTGTGCACTGAGGTCACACATGAGGAACGGAGTGACAACGGCAGATTCTGTTGACATATGAGCTTTCTTTTTATTTTTCTTTTCTTTTCTTTTTCTTTTTTTGGCCTTTTAAACACATAGAAAGATAAAATTGAAAAATAAAGCTAAGAAAAAAGGAAGGAAAAAACTACCCCAAATGCATTGCCCAGAGATAAGTATTATCACCCTGGTGGACACCCCCTAGCCTCTTTCTCTATGTGGATGGACATGAACATGCCAGCCATGTGTGTCCTTCTTTTATCAAGCTGGATCATGCACATACTGTTCAGGAACCTGCTGGTCTCCATTACAGTGCTCAGCAGGTATTTATTTATTTATTCACTTATTGAATTTCTGTCTTTTCTAGGGCCACACCTGCAGCATGTGGAGGTTCCCAGGCTAGGGGTCTAATTGGAGCTGTAGTCGCCTGCTTATGCCACAGCCACAGCAATGCGGGATCTGAGCCATGTCTGCAACCTACACCACAGCTCACGGCAACGCCAGATCCTCAACCCACTGAGCGAGGCCAGGGATCGAACCTGCAACTTCATGGCTCCCAGTTGGATGTATTAACCCTTGAGCCATGACGGGAACTCCTCAGCAGCTATTTAAGTGGCTGCTGAAGGGCAGGAAGAGGAGCACTTCTGGAAGTTGTCCCAGCAGAGGCTGAGGAGGTAGGTGGGAGGCAGCTGGGTAAAGGTGACACCTGGAGGGGAAAAGAAGAGCCTGGTGAGCCGTGTGGAAGGCTGAGCACAGAGATGCCAAGTGAACTGGTTCAGGTCTGGGGTGGGGGTGGGGGAGCGAAGGAGGCGAATGTAGAAAGAAACGTGCTTCAGGGCTCCTCCAAGAGATGGAAGATGCTGGCGAGCCTGGCTTTGTGGCAAGAAAAAGTGCCATCTCTGGGTTCTTTAGGTAACCAAAGCAACCAACTTTCCTGCAGCTTCCCACACACCTACACAGACGGCGTTTCAGGAGGCAGAAAGCATGAAACCAGTATGTTGCAAGCTGTGTCCCAGGAATACAAATCCCACAAAAACAGTTCTCCAGAAAAGGGGTTTTAAAAGTTTGAGAAATATAATCTACAGTCACCCTGCCTTGGAGAATCACAAGGCTGGAAGCTTACCTAGGCCCTGGGAAGTAAAGAGATCAGCTTGGCCCAGGGTTTCCCAAATGCATTTTCTCCGAGTGGTGCTTGGCATCTATGGGATTTCCCTCTTGCTCTGAGCCCAGTGATGTTGGAGGAGACACCACAGTGCACTGGGTTGGGGCTCTCCCCTCATCAAGGTGGCTTCCTTACCATTAGCGGAAAGCCCCAGGCCTCACAGGTACCCACACCGTGGCTCTGGCAGGACCCTAAAAAAGGCAGATGTCAACCATTTTCAGGTCTCCTCCAGCTCCAACATGCTGTTTCTGAAATTCATGCCAATTTGATCTCCTTTGGAGAGAATACCTAGGGAGTGTGGTACCCTAGACAGGCAAATTTGTTGGTTAAATCTACTCATTTACTCAATGAATAGTTCTTGAATTCCTGCTATGTGCTGGGAAGAAGCATTGGAGATTCAGAAGTAAATCGATAAGATCTTTTCCTTTATTGCTTTCATAGGGAAACATTTACAAATAATTGTATCATATATATGTCATCTAAGGGCTATGAAGACAATGTGGTGTAAGCATTGAGTTGCAGGATGGGAGATAGAAAGGGGATGCTATGTTAGATAAAGTGATCTGGGAAGGCTTTTCTAAAGGGGTGGCATTGAGCAGAGACCTGAGAAGTAAAAGATGAAGCCATGCATAAATTTCGAGGCAGAGCTTTTCAGCCAGCAGGAACAGCAAGTGCAAAGGTCCTGGGGCAGGAGCATGTTTGAGGAACAAGAAGGCCAGTGTGGCTCAAGGGAATAAAACAGGGGGATCATGTTAGGAGATAAGATCAGAGAGATAGTGGGGGCCAGATCTTGTAGGACAGTGAAGGTCATGGCAAGAAGGCTGATTTTCTTCATGTGAAGCCATTAGAGGGATGGAGCAGGAGAATCATGTAATACAAGGAAGAATTTCTGCTCTCTAATGGGGGCGAACAATTTTTTTAAATGGCAAGTGCCCACTCTTTGAAAATAATAGAACTTCTGAAACATAACTGAATTTTCCTCTATTGACTGAAGATCTCTCAAGGCCTCAGGATTGGTCATTCATTATATACTTTATCGAGTATCTACTATGTGCCAAGACTTTTGCTTGGCACCCAAGATACAAATGCAGTTGATATGGCCTTGAGTTTCTAACTCTTGATGCAAAACCCTCACAATTACTTTGTCCCCCTAATTAAATAGGATGCCAAACTCCCACTGGTCATAGTGGCAAGGAGTTCCATCTCAGTCATGTTTCAGGAGTCAGAGATCCTCCCTTTCCTCTGTGGTTCCATGTGAATCCAGTTGCTCACAGGGGCCTGGGTGAGGAAGGGCCTCTGGTCTCCAGTCTGTCATGGATGATGCCATGATGCTCATGGTCTAAGCCCAGTGGTCTTTTCAAAGACAAGCAGCTCCTCTGTACCAACCAGGGCTTCCAAGCTCCTTCCCCTGGTTTCAAGGTCACAGCTCTTAAGAAACACAGTCTCTCTGGGATCTGTTTCCACCCTCCACACCCAGATCATTAATGGATTCTTCCTGGGTGCATGAGGCACAGTCCCCTTCCTCTAGCCTCTTCTAAATTTTGGTCCAACAGACAAGTAAAGTGTGTGTGTCTGGGCTCTGCTGGGGAGTTGGATAGACCCTAGAGATATTGTCCCTACAAAGAGTGAATCAAAGCAGGCCGAACAAACCATGTTCCTAAGTGTTTTTTTTTTTAATGGAATGTTCAGTTTTTAATGTGATTAATACAAAAATCATTCATTCGTTTTCAGTTTTGTGCAACCAGAGAAAAGTACCACAGGCTGCCTCTGTTCTTGGGAAAGATGCTAAATTTCTTAAAACTGGAGAACAGAAACAGAAGTTTATTTTTTTACTTGGAAGTAGAAGGACTTTCAGGGATCATCTAGATTACATGAGAAAACTGGCTTCATCCCTTAAACGTGTCTAGTTACTTGACCTCTCCAAGCCTCAGTTTCATCTCTTGCTTTTAATTCCATGTATCACAGTCAATCTTTTACTAGAAAAATAGCTAGGTGACTAGAACTTCCTTTGTGTGTCAAGTATGTTCTGCTTTTGCTTCATTCCCTGGTCATTTAGGGACAATCTCTCTCTCCTTCAACTCTTTCTTTCTTTACTCTTTGACCCCCCCTTTTGTCTTTCTTTACTCCCTTTTAATTTCTTTACCAGTTTATTATAAAGGGTACAGATCAATAGCTAGGGTGGGGTTCAGAAGGGTCCCAAATGCAGGCGCTCTGTCTCTGTGGAACTGGGGTGCCCACCCTTCCACATGCTGATGTGTTCACCAGCCCAGGAGTGCCAAGGTTTTTTTTTGGTTTTTGTTTTTATTGGAGTATAGTTGGTTTACAATGTTGTATTGGTTTTGTTTTTGTTTGTTTTTTGCTTTTTAGGGCCGCACCTTCGGCATATGGAGATTCCCAGACTAAGGGTCTAATTGGAGCTATAGCCGCCAGCCTATACCACAGCCACAGCCATGCCAGATCCGAGCCATGTCTGCGACCTACAACACAGCTCACGGCAACGCCAGATCCTTAACCCAGTGAGCAAGGCCAGGGATGGAACTCGCAACCTCATGGTTCCTAGTTGGATTCGTTTCTGCTGTGCCACGACGGGAAGTCCCTAATGTATTAGTTTTAAGCATACAGCAAAGTGAATCAGCTATACATATACATATATTCATTTTTTCCCCCATATAGGTTATTACAGGACACTGAGTAGACCTCCCGGTGTTATATAGCAGGTCCTTGTTAGTTATCTGTTTTTCATGCAGTTGTTTGTATGTGTAAATCCCATCCTCCCAATTTATCCCTCCCCTCATCCCATGACTTTTTCTTTGACAATCGTAAGTTTAATTTTAAAATCCGTGAGTTTGTTTTATACATCAGTTTTTTTGTATCATTTTTATTATATTCCTTATGTAAATGCTAGCATATGACATTTGTCTTTGTCTGACTCACTTCACTTAGAATGATAATCCCTAGGTCCATCCATGTTGCTGCAAACTGCAAATGGCATTATTTCATTCTTTTTTATGGCTGAGTAATATTCCATTGTATTTATGTGCCACATCTTCTTTATCCATTCCTCTATCGATGGCTATTTAGGTTGCTTCTGTATCTTGCTACTGTAAATAGTGCTGTAGTGAACATTGGGGTGCCTGTATCTTTTCAAATTATGGTTTTCTCCAGATATATGCCCAAGAGTGGGATTGCTGGATCATATAATAGATCTATATTTAGTTTTATTTTATTTTTTGTCTTTTTAGGGCCACCCACAACATATGGAGGTTCCCAGGCTAGGGGTTGTATTGGAGCTATAGCCACTGATCTATGCCACAGCCACAGCAACACCAGATCCAGATCCAGATGCGAGCCATGTCTGTGACCTATACCACAGCTCACAGCAACACCGGATCCTTAACCCACTGAGAGAGGCCAGGGATTGAACCTGCATCCTCATGGATGCTAGTCAGATTCATTTCCACTGACCCATGACGGGTTCTCCTTTATTTAGTCTTTTAAGGAATATCTATACTGTTTTCCATAATAGTCGTACCAATTTACATTCCCACCAACAATGTAAGAGGTTTCCCTTTTCTCCACACCTCCTCCAGCATTTATTGCTTGAGGACTTTTTGATGATGGCATTCTGAGTGGTGTGAAGTTATACCTAATTGTTGCTTTGATTTGTATTTCTCTAATAATTAGTGATGTTGTGCATCTTTTCATGTGCTTTGTGGGCATCTGTATGTTTTCTTTGGAGAAATGTCGGTTAAATCTTACACCATTTTTGGATTGGGTTGTTTGTTTTTTTGATATAAAGCTGCATGGGATATTTGTGCATTTTGGAGATTAATCCCTTGTTGATTGCTTTGTTTGCAAAAATTGTCTCCCATTCTTTGTGTTGTCTTTTTTTTTTTATGGTTTCCTTTGCTGTGCAGAAGCTTTTAAGTTTGATTAGGTCCAATTTGTTTATTGTTGTTTTTATTTTCATGACTCTAGGAGTTGGATCCAAAAAGATGTTGCTTTGATTTATGTCAGGGAGTGTTTTGCCAATGTTTCTTTCCTCTAGGAGTTTTATAGTAGCCAACCTTATATTTAGGTCTACAAAGGTAGTTGTTGTTTTTAATTTTTATGGCTGCGCCCATGGCATATGGATATTTCCGGGCCAGGGATTGCATCCCCGCTGAAACTGTGACTTACTCCACAGCTCTAGTAACACTGGATCTTTAACCCGCTGCCCTAAGCTGCGTATTGAACCCGTGCCTCTGCAGTGATCGTGATCGGAGCCACTGCAGTTGGATTCTTAACCCACTGTTTTTTAAGATGAGTTGAAACTCTGGGTGATGGGAACCAGGCTGGGTAGGTTCATACTGGGCTCCACAACCTCACCTGGACCTTCGTCTCAGCCTGGGAGGCCCTCAGCGCCCTTTATCCAGGTAGCACAAGTGCCACGGTGACCCGCCACTGTAGGACTCTCTCAGAGAAGGGTCAACATCAGCTGGTAGCAGCGCTGCTGCTGCACTGATGAAGTTTAGGAAGTGCTGAGCTGAAAAGAGCATGGCGGGGGTAAGTGAATTGGTGTCAGGCGCATAATGCTTCTTGAGTCTTTCCCCCTCCTTTGGTAGGAAGAGCCCTTTCCCTCACATCCTCCATAAAAGCTCAAGGAGAAAAGGATGTTCACCCAGCTATATATCAACCCTGTCTATTGAGTAGGAGTTTTGGGAAACCATATGGAGAAGCACACTTTTAAACAAGGCTTTGGAGCCTGTTAATAGCAGGTTGGGCAGGGCACAGGAAGAGGCAAATGAGTGTTTTCCATAAGATGCTGCCAGGTGATAAAATATTTAAAACCAGCGCAACACTTGCTCTTCAAGGAATGGTCTTAATGATTCTGTCGGATAGCTGGGCTCTGTGGACAAGTGGACACTGAGCTTTGTGCTTTATCAAAAATCACTTAATGGGTGCCATGAAGGGATGCCAAGAAAGCTTAATGGGTGCTAGGCCCCGGGCTTAACTCTTCCACGTGACTCATTTAATCCTCACAACAATCTGGTGAGGGAGGCGCTATTATTATCCCCATTTTATAGGTGAGGAAACTGAGGTTTGTCCCAATCACCGAGTTTTGAGACCTGAAGCTTGGCTTGAAATCTAGGATTGGAATCCAAAGCCAGCGTTTGCTCTCTTTACTTCTTTTTTTTTTTCCTAGGGCTGCACCTGTGGCATATGGAGGTTCCTAGGCTAGGGGTCCAGTCGGAGCTGTAGCCGCCGGCCTACACCGCAGCCACAGAAACACCAGATCCGAGCCGTGTCTTCGACCTACACCACAGCTCATGGCAACGCCAGATCCTTAACCCACTGAGTGAGGCCAGGGATCGAACCCACAACCTCATGGTTCCTAGTTGGATTCGTTTCCACTGCACCACGTTGGGAATTCCCCTCTCTTTACTTCTTTGATAAAAGACTGTAAGGAAAATAGAATATATCCATACATGGCCAAAAAAAATATTATAGAAGAGTTTACAATGCAAAGGAATTCTGTCTCACCAGACCCTGCTCCAGACACAGACACCATCGCTGGTTTCTTGTGTTGCTTCCAGCTGTGTGGAATACATACACAGACGTGTACATGCTTGTGTGTCTAAACGTGTGTGTATACAGGCGGTTGTGTGCTCACCACACAACGTGCCCCTGTCTTTCTTCATTCAGTATGCCTTGGAAGGATTTAGTGTCAGTACAGAGAGAGCTGCCTGGCTTTTAAATGATTGTATGGTAAGTCATAGGATGGATATATCAAAAGTTCATCTGTGGGAGTTCCCGTCGTGGCTCAGCGGTAAGCCAACTAGGAGCCATGAGGTTGTGGGTTCAATCCCTGGGCTCGCTCTGTGGGTTAAAGATCCGGGATTGTCATGAGCCTTGGTGTAGGTTACAGACGTGGCTCGGATCCCATGTTGCTGTGGCTGTGGTGTAGGCTGGCAGCTGTGGCTCTGATTTGACCCCTGGCCTGGGACCTTCCATATGCCACAGGGGCAGCCCTGAAAAGTAAAAAATAAAACAAAACAAACAAAAACTTTTGTCTACTTTTTAGGGACATTTAGGACTTTCTAGTTTTTTTTTTTTCTGGATTTTGGCCAGCAATATCCATGCCTCAATAAGCATCCTCAGGCCAATGCCCCTGCACAGGTGTGTGAGCAGCGTTGTGGTTGATCACACGATGACATCCAGGAACAGACGGCCTCACTCACCAGGCCACTCATTCAGAGACTGCGCTTTCATCATCTCTAGGGTGCTGGAGATGGCATCCAGGGGGCCCAAGCAGACTTGTGGCTTTGGGATGTCCCGCGTGTCCAGCTCTCCAGGTTTGATAGGAACAGACTTCAGCACTGCCGGGTGCTGCAGGGACATTTCTGGGTGAGGACAAGGGTGTGGAGGGCAGAGGTCCCTCTCTCCAGCCACCATCCCATCCCATCCCCCTGGGGCAGTAAAGATCATCAGTCCTGCTTGCCACCGCAGGCACCTGCTTCCCCTAAGGGAAGCTTGTCCACCGTCCCGCAGCGAATTCGGTGGGGAGGTGTCGTGGGTCTCTGTCTCCTCGCGTGCTGCACCCTCATGTCTGCTCAGTGCAGCTTCGCTTCTTCTCCAGTTCGTACCAAGGCTTGAGACGGTCTTGAAGCCCTTCCTGGGCCAGGTGGAGAGGGTGCAGGATGGATTAGCAATGCTCGCCCTGTGGGGAGGGGCAGGGGGTCATCTTCTTGTCACCTTGTCACCTTCCCTTCCCTGGAGTGGAGCTGGCTTTTTGTCTCATGTTGATGCTTCTTATTGAAACCACTGCTGTCTCTGTATAAGTCAGGACAACCTTAGGTGGTAACAAACAAACCAAAAATGATGTTGGCTGAATGCCAAGATTACTTTTGTCCTTTCTCATTCCCTTCCTGACTCAGGCCCCTCCTCATGTCAGCTGTCCTCCTGTTAGTGACTCTGTGACCCCATCTGCTTTCACCTTGTCCTTTCCCCCTCAGTGGGGGAGGGGTGGGAGGACACAGGAGGGTCACAACCTGACTCTTAAATGCCTTTCTAGGTCACTTCCACTCCTAGCCCATTGGCTGGCAGAGGGGTGGTGACTGGGTAACCCTGAGTGGTATGTGCCAGGCCCACAGGATAGAGGGGCCAGGTGAATGTGGGCTGCAATAATAGGCTTGTGGTCACTATTGTTAGTAACAGGAGATTTAGGGACAAGTATTAGCTTTTAGGTGCCCCTCAATGGCTAGTTCTTCTGCAAAGGACTTTTATTTTTTCCTAACCATCTTATTGCCAAATAAAACACACATACAGAAAACCTCACACAACAAACACAAAGCTTTACGTTAGAAAATTATTATATGGCAAACACCCTTGAAACTGCCTCCCAAGGCAAGAAACAGAACTTAACAGTAGTGTTAATTGTTTTAATTTTTGGACTCAGCAATCTATTTCATCAAACTTGAGTCCAGTGCAGCTTTGGAAAAGTGACGTTTTGAATTTCAGGGATAGGACGCTCCACTTTTATGCTGACGGTGGTTAACCTCGACAATGAACTTGTAGTGTGCCTGTGAAGGAGGCCATGAGGAGGTCCTCCCTTCCCGCAGCAAGTGTGAGGGTTGGGGTGTGGGGTGCTGGGGGCACTGCTACCCGACTGTCCCCAGGTGCCCTCACCATTCCCTTGATTCTGGAGTTAGCCTCTTCCCCAGTGCTCCCAGGAAATGCTTCTGTTCAGAGAGGCTACCAGACCCACGATGCGGCCCCTTCTCCAGGCCAAACTGCAGCCTGGAGGTCAGCCTGACCCTGGGGCCTCCCAGCTCTGGGCAGAAACTCTGTCACCCTGCCGAGGTGTGTGTCAGTGTCAGAGCAGCACATCATGTTTTGGTAACTTGCAAAGGCCAAATCCTAGAAAGACTGTGTGTTCCTGGCCGATGGCCACCCAACCTTGGTGATGCTTGGCCCGCCTCCAGGGAGCCCAGTGCACCTGCTGGGAGGACGCACTGGACAGGGCGTCCCATCAAGCGGTGTCAATACATATTTCTAGGCTCAAGTCAGACTCGGGAAAGCATGGCTGGCTCCTGTACTCACACCCTGGCCACCTTGCCCGCATGAGGTGGCTGACCCAGTTTTTGATAGAAAAATGAGAATCTGTGTAGCCAGAGGAAAGGAACAGAAGCAAACCCACGCTGAGCCTGGGCCCAGTTGAGCCTGGGCCTTCCTTCTGAGGAAGGGGCCAGGAACTTGCACCTTCTCACTCTCTTTTCAGAGCATTTGGAACAAATGCCTAAAATACCAGAGGCTGAGTGCCAGCCTCCTTTGCTGTCAAGAGCAGCGATGAATCATGCAAAACACGCCGTTTCTCTCGTCCCAAAATACTGCCTATATACTTACATTTAGTGTCATTTTACACTGGCAAGGTATTTTTTAAAAATTCTTTTCTCTCTCTCTCTTTTTTTCCCCAAACCAAAAACACCAGCTGTAAAACCCACTGCTTCCTTCCCCGCTAAGTCTGCAGGGGTAGGAGGTGGTGGCAGCAGACAGCCAGGGGCCCCCTGTGCTCTGAGTCAAGCCTCCCTCTCAGTGACTCGCTGCCTGCAAAACAAACTTAAAAGCTGGGGAATGGCACCCAGGGGCCCACAGGCAGGCAGGGAGGCCTAAAATATTTGTTGAGGCGCACACTCTCTTTGTAGAATGAGAGGCCACCATGTAAATATCTGGGCCCCATCGGGGAGAGGCTTCTTCAAAGTGGCTTCTGCTTGTCACATCAAGGCAGCAAGGTAGCAAAGACCGTCATTCAACAGCAGCATGCAGGAACCACCCCACCACTTCCTGGCCCCAGAGGAAAGACTCAGAAAGGGACCACAGGCCTGGGTCCTGTCTTTCTCCTCTGCTCCAACAGCACAGGATGGTTTTGTGATGGCCTATAATGTTGGCTTTCAGGGCTGGGCAGACATGATCAATTTTCTCTCTTTTGGCAAGGAAAGGCTTTTTTGGAAGGCGCTCAAAAAGCAACCATAGTTAGTTATTAATGGAGCACGGCAAGTCTGAGACAGAAGTAGTCATTACCCAGGCTTGACAAAAGGAGACAAAAAATGTAAGATGGTTTTTGCATCAAGCCACAAGTACTAATCCCAAGGACAGCCAGGTGAGTGCAGAAGCAGGTCAGACACACCTGATTCCCCCGCCCCATAGCATCCCCTAAGATGCCCAGGAAAGTCCCATGCAACAGCCCTGTGAACCAACGAGGAGGCCTGGAGCCAAACTGCAGGCAGAATTTTCACTAAACACATTATCCACTGGGATGCATTTAGAAGAACATTCTTGGATTTCACACCATTGTGTGGCCCCCCTCTGAGCCAGAATGGGCCAGACAGCCCCCATGGAGGAAGGTAGGGATCTTCCACCTGGGCAGGCAGGAATTATCTTCGAGGTCAGACAGAGCCTAGCTTCATCCTCCTTCTCTTTCTCTCTCCAAATGACAAAGACTGCAGTTCTCAGCACACAACAAAGTGAGAGAGAGAAGGATGGCTAAAAGCACGCCAGCAGCTGAAGACTTTGAATTGCTAGAGGAAGTGCCATCAACAGTGGTAGAAAAGGGGAGGTGTGCTGGGAGGGGCTGCTCAAAGCTCTGCAAACTGCATTAGATTCTCCAGTCTGATCGGGGATCCCAAGAGCTGAGCAGAAGAACACCCCTGGGCTGGCTCAGAGATGCCCTAGGCAACACCTGCCACATCAGCCTCTGAGCCAAGCAGGGTTCAGTGCCAGAGAGAAAGCAGCCAGCACCCGGGTGGGAGGCTAAGGACACTGCTGTTTTCCTCGTCGGATGACCAAGGCTGAACCTGGATAGAGGGCTCTCCAGGTGATGGAAAAGTACCCATGAGGGGCCAAGGCAAAGGAGAGAAAAACTGCCCTCAAGGCCCGGAGGCAGCACTTCTCTCTGAACATGATTCTTCTTGATTGTTCTACAAGAAATAGATGCTGATTGTAGATAAGGGCTGCCCTGTGTCCTCTGAGAGACGCAAGAGGATATGGTCTCAGTGGAACTGCTGGAGAAGGAATGAAAAGGAACAAAACAGTCTGAGATATGAGAAGAGATATACAAAAAGATATACAAAAGAGCTGGCAAAAATAAGATAAAGGACCCAAAGAGAGAAGAGCCAGAGTCAAAGCTGCATTTGAAGAGAAAAAGAGCAGAAATGTGTGACTGGGTCACGTTGCGGTACAGTAGAAAATTGGCAGAACACTAAACCAGCTTTGATGGAAAAAATAAAAATCATTTACAATTTCAAAAAAAAAAAAAAAAAAAAGAGTAGAAATGAGTAAGAAACGGTTTGTTAACCAGAGAGGAAGAGGCCACAAACTTTTTGTTCTCAGGATCGCTTTATACCCCCAAATGACTGAGGACCCCAACAAGCTGCAGTTTGAGTTAGTTATAGCCATTGCTATGACTGCATTAGAAATTAAAACTGAGAAAATTTTAAAAATATTAAAAAGGTATTTAAAAATAATAAACCTTTTGCATGTTAACATAAATAACACTTGTGATGAAAAAAATAACTGCTTTCCAAATAAATATATTTTTGTGAGAAGAGAGTCTCTGGCTTATATTTTGCAAATCTCTTTAATAGCTGACTAAATAGGACTGCGTTCTTGTAGCCTTTAAAAAACTGAGATATAATAGACATATAACGTTATACTAATTTTGGAGTTCCCTGGAGGCCCGGTGGTTAAGGATCTGGCATTGTCACTGCTGTGGCACGGGTTTGATCCCTGGCCTGGGAACATGTGCGTGCTAAGGGCACAGCCAAGAAAACCATATCAAAACAAAACATTATACTAGTTTCAGGTGTACAACATGCTGATTCAGTATTTGTATATATTGTGAAATGGTCACTACAATAAATCCATCGCCATACAGTTAAACATTTTTTTCCTTCTGATTTAATCTGTTAGCAACTTTCAAATATACAATGTATATTAACTATAGTCACCATGCTATACATTATTCCCAGGACTGACTTTATTTTTGGAAGTTTGTACCATTTGACCCCCTTTATCCATGTTGCCCACCCCACACTCTCCGCCTCCAACAACCACCAATATGTTCTCTGTATCTATGAGTTCATTTTTTCTTTCAGAATCCACATCGAAGTGATATTATACAGTGTTTGTCTTTCTCTAACTTATCACACTTAGCATACATGTTGTCCATACATGTTGTCACAAATGGCAGGATTTCCTTAGTATTTTTCTTTTTTGGCTGCCCTGTGGCATATAGAGTTCCCTGGCCAGGGATCAGATCTGAGTCACAGTTGTGACCTAAGCCACAGCTGCGGCAATGGCAGATCCTTAAGTGACTGTGCTGGGCTGGGGATCAAACCTGTGTCCCAGTACTCCAAGACACCGCTGTCTTGCACCACAATGGGAACTCCAGGATTTCCTTCTTTTTTTTTTTTTTTTCTTTTAATATTTTAGTGTATATGGGCTTGTGTATCGGCTACTGTAAACAATGCTAGTATGAACCCTGGGGTGCATACATCTTTCTGAGTTAGTGTTTTTTGTTTCCTTCGGCTCAATACCCAGAAGTGGAATTGCTAGATCATATGTTTTATTTTTAATTTTCTGAGGAACCTATACCCTGTTTTCCATAGCAGCTGCATCAATTTACATTCCCCCCAAACAGTGCACGAAGGTTCCCTTTTTCCCAGAGCCTTGCCAACACTTATTTCTTGTCTGATTGATAGCCATTCTAACAGTGGTGAAGTGATATCTCGTGGTTTTTGATTTGCATTTCCCTGATGATTAGTAATGCTGAGCACATTTTCGTGTACCTGTTGGCCATCTGTATGTCTTCCATTCATTTACTCTGCCCATTTTAGTCAGGCTGTGGTTTTACTGTTGCGTTGTATGAGTTCTTTATGTATTTTGGATATTAACCCCTTATCAGATATATGATTTGTAAATATTCTGTCCCATTCAGGAGCTTGCCTTTTCATTCTATTGATGGTTTCCTTGGCTGTGCGGAAGGTTTTTAGTTTGATACAGTCCCACTTGTTTATTTTTGCTTTTGTTGTCAAATCCAGAAAACTGTCACCAAGACCAATGTCAAGGAGCTTTTCCCCTAATGTTTTCTTCTAGGAGTTTTATGGTTTCAGGTCTTACGTTCAAGTTTCAAACTCATTTTGACTTAATGTTTGTGTATGGTGTAAGACAGTGGTTCAGCTTTATTGCTTTGTGTGCGGCTATTCAGTTTTCCCACCACCATTTGTTAAAGAGAGTGTCCTTTCCCCGTTGTACCTTCTTGGCTTCTTTTCTATAAATTAGTTGACCATGTATGTGTGGGATTATTTCTGGGTTCTCTATTCTGCTCCATCGATCAATATGTCTGATTTTATGCTGATGCCATCCTGTTTTTATTACTATAATGTTATTATGTAGTTTGAAAACAGGAAGCCTCCAGTTTTGTTCTTCTTTCTCCAAATTACTTTAGATATTTAGGGTTCTTTGTGATTATATACAAATTTTAGGATTGTTTGTTCAATTTATGTGAAAAATGTCATTGGATTATTGACAGGGGTTTATTGAATCTGTAACTTGCTCTGGGCAGTATAGACATTTTAATAATATTAATTCTTCCAACCTAGGAGCATAGAATATCTTTCCATTTATTTGCATCTTCTTCAGTTTCTTTCATCAATATCATAGTTTTCAGTGTAAAGGTCTTTCACATCCTTGGACAAATTTTATTCCTAGGCATTTTCTTCTTCTTCTTTTTAAATTTTATGGCTGCTGCTGAGGCATATGGAAGCTCCTGGGCCAGGGATTATATCTGAGCCACAGCTGTGACTGTGGCAATACCAAAAATTTTAATCCACTGCCAGACCAGGGATCAAACCTGTGTCCTTGGTGCTGCATAGATGCCACCCACCCTGCAGCACTACAGTGGGGACTCCCATTTTATTTTATTTTTTTGATAAGTTGTAAGATTTGTTTTCTTAATTTATCTTCCTAATAATTCATTACTGTATAGAAATGCAATGGCCCTTTATATAGATTTTATATCCTGCGTCTTTATTGAATTTATTAGTTCTAACAGTTTTTTTTAAAATAGGTTTTTCTATTATACATAAAAACTGTCATCTGCAAATAGGGACAGTTTTATTTCTTCCTTTCTGATTTGGATTCTTTTATTTATTTCTTCCTACCTAATTGCTCCAGCTAGGGCTTCCAATACTGTGTTATTAAAATTAGTAAGTGTGGGCATCCTTGTCTTATTCCTGATCTTAGAGGAATACCTTTTAGCTTTTCATCTTTGAGTATGACATTAGCTGTGGGCTTGTCCCGTATATGGCCTTTATCCCTTTATACCCATTATAATGAGATTTTAAAAAATCTAAATGGATGTTGAATTGTGTCAAGAGCTTCTTCTGCATTATCAATAGGGATAATGATTTTCATTCTTCATTGTGTTAATGTTGTGTATCACATTTAAGTTTTTTGTTGTATAGAATCTTTTATGTTGCAGTTAACTTTTTTAAAAGATTTTTTATTACAGTTGATTTACAATGTTCTGTCAATTTCTGCTGTATAGCAAAGTGACCCAGTCAGACACACACACACACACACACACACACACACAATTCTTTTTCTCACATTATTCCCCATCATGCTCCATTACAAGTGATTAGAGATAGCTCCCTGTGCTATACAGCAGGATCTCATTGCCTATCCACTCCAAATGCTATAGTATTCATTTACTAAACCCAAACTCCCAGTCCATCCCACTCCTTTCCCCTCCCCCTTGGCAACCACAAGTCTGTTCTCTATGTCCATGAGTTTGTTTCTTTTCTGCAGATAGGTTCAATTGTGCCATATATTAGATTCCAGATATGTGATGTCATATGGCATTTGTTCTTCCGATTTACTTCACTTAGTATGAGAGTCTCCATGTTGCTACAAATGGCTTTTTTTTTTTTTTATGGCTGAGTAGTATTACATTGTGTGTATACCACATCTTCTTAATTCAGTCATCTATCAGTGGACATTTAGGTTGTTTCCCTGTCTTGGCTATTGTGAATAGTGCTATAAAGAACATAGGGGTACATGTATCTTTTTTTCTTTCTTTCTTTCTTTTTTTTTTTGTCTTTTTATCTCTTCTAGGACATATGGAGGTTCCCAGGCTAGGGGTATAATAGGAGCTGTAGCTGCTGGCCTACACCACAGCCATAGCAAAGCAGGATCCAAGCCATGTCTGCAAACTACACCACAGCTCATGGCAATGCCGGATCCTTAACACGCTGAGCGAGGCCAGGGATCAAACCTGCAACCTCATGGTTCCTAGTTGGATTCGTGAATCACTGAGCCATGATGGGAACTGCCACATATCTTTTTCAATGAAAACTTTGGATATATGCCCAGGAGTGGGAATGCTGCATCATATGGTAGTTCTATATTTAGCTTTCAGATGTACCTCCATACTGTTTTCCATAGTGGTTGTACCATTTTACATTCCCACCAAAAATGTAAGAGGGTACCCTTTTCTCCACACCCTCTCTAGCATTTGTTACTTGTTGACTGGATAATGGTGGCCATTCTGACCTGTGTGAGGTGGTACCTCACTGCAGTTTTAATTTGCATTTCTCTAATAATTAGTGATGTTGAGCATGATTTGAAGATTTTGAACCATTCTTGCATCCCTGGAATAAATCCCACTTGATCATGGTACATAGTCCTTGTAATAATTGTTGAATTTGTTTGCTAATATTTTGTTGGAAATTTTTACATCTATGTTTATCAGGCTTATTGGCTTAAAATTTTCCTACAGTGTCCTTGTTTGGTTTTGGTATCAGAGTAATGGTGGTCTTATAAAATGAGTTTGTGTTTCCTCCTTTTTCGTCTTTTTGGGAGAGTTGGAGAAGTATTGGTATTAGTTTTTCTTTAAATATTTGGTAGAACTTTCCAGTGAAGCCATCTGGTCCTGGACTTCTGTTTCTTGGGAGGTTCAGGGTATTCTTTTTTGCCCCACCTGCAGCATGTGGAAATTCTTGGGCTAGGGATCAAATCTGTGCCACAGCAGTGACCCAAGCCACAGCAGTTTGTCACTGCCAGATCCTTAACTCACTGAGCCACAGAGGAACTCAGAGGAACATCTGTCGGGTGTTTTTGATTACTGATTCAATCTCATTACTAGTCATTGAGCTATTCAGATTTTCTATTCATGATTCAGTCTTTTTCTAGAAATTTATCCATTTCTTCTAGGTTATTCAATTTGTTGGTAACTGTTCATGGTAGCCTCTTAAGATCATTTGTATTTTTATGGTATCAGTTGTAATGTCTCCTCTTTCATTTCTGACTTTCTTTCTTTGAGTCCTCTCTTTTTCTTTGTTTCATTTGTATTTCCACTCTGATCTTTATCTCCTTCCTCCTACTAACTTTTCCTTCCTCCTACTAACTCTGGGCTTTATTCTACTTTTTTGTAGTTTCTTGAAGCATAAAGTTAGGTTGTCTACTTGAGATAGTTCTTGCTTCTTGTTGTAGGCATTTATCACTATGAACTTCCCTCTTAGAACTGCTTTTCATGCATCCCATAGTTTTGGTATATTGTATTTCCATTTCATTTGTCTTGAGGTATTTTCTGATTTCTCTTTGGATTTCTTCTTTGACTCATTGGATGTTTGGTAGTATGCAGTTTTATCTCCACACATTTGGGAATTTTCCAATTTTTTTTTTCTTCTAATTGATTCTTAGTTCATACCACTGTGGTTTGAAAAGATGCTTTGCTATGTTTTCAATCATCTTAAATTCATTAAGGCTTGTTTTATGGCCTAATATATGCTCTATACTGCGGAATAGTCTATGGGTACTTGAGAAGAATTTTTTGTTGTTGCTTTTGGATGGAATGTTCTGTATTTATCAAGTTCACATGGTTTAACATGTTGGTTAAGACTGATGTTTCCTTGTTGATTTTCTGTCTGGATGATTTATCTATTGATGAAAGTGGAATATTAAAGTCCCCTACTATTACTGTATTGCTATCTATTTCTCTCTTTAGGTCTGTTAATATTTGCTTTATACATTTAGGTGCTCCTATGTCTGATACAAAAACATTTACAAATATTATATCCTCTTATAAGACTAACCTATAATGACCTATAGTATTGATCTATACCTATCATTATGTAATGCTCTTCTTTGTTCTTATTATAGTCTTGATTTTAAAGTCTAATTTCATCTGTTGTAAGTATAGCTTATCCCAGCGTTCTTTTGATTTTCATGTCATGTAATATCTTTTTCCATTATTTCACTTTCAATCTCTGTGTGTCCTCACATCAGACTTGACTTTCTTGTAGGCAGCACATAGGATGGGTCTAGAGAGACATTATAATTAAAATGTCAAAAGTTAAAAACAAGAAGAAAACCTTAAAAGCAGTAAGAGAAAAGCAACTTGTCACATACAAAGGAACTATTTTAAGACCAGGTGATTTTCAGCAGAAACTTTGTAGGCTAGAAGGGAGCAGCATGATATATTCAAAGTGCTTAAGAAAAAATTTTCAACCAAGAGTACTGTATACCCGGCAAAACTGTCCTTCAGAAAAGGAGAAATACAAAGTTTTTTTTCAGATAAGCAAAAGTTAAAGAAGCTTGATATCATGAAACCAGCACTACAAGAAATGTTAAAGGGACTTATTTATTTTTTTGGCTGCACCAGTGACATGTGGAAATTCTCAGGCCAGGGTTTGAACATGTGCCATTGGGTTGATCTGAGCTGCTGCAATGACAATGCCAGATCCTTAACCCACTGTGCAACAAGAGAATTCCTTAAAGGAACTTCTTTAGATTGAATAGAAAGGGCATCAATTAGTAACAGAAAAACATATGAACGATAAACCTCACTGGTAAATCTCACTGGTAAAGGGGTTTGTGTGTGTGGGGTGTGTGTGTGTGTGTGTATACACACAGTAAAATTTAGAATAACCTAATGTAAAGGTGGATTAATCACCTGTAAAGCTAGTATGAAGGTTAAAATAACTATAACTACCATAATTAGGTAAGGGATACACAAAATAAAAAGAAGTAAAATATTACATAAAAAAACAGAAAACATAGTGGGGGATGATTAAAAGTATAGACTTTTAGAAGGTGTTCGAACTTAAGTTATAATCAACTTAAAATGCTATTCTAAACCTAAGTTGTTATATTAAGCCTCATGGTAGCACAAAGCAAAAACCCACAGTAGATATAGAAGGTGGGAAAGTAATCTAATCCTTTCACCAAAAAAAATTATCAAATCACAAAGGAAGAGGTCAAGAGAAGAAAGGAACAGAGAAACTACCAAACAGCAAATAATTTAACACAATGGCAATAAGTTTATAAAAATATGTTTTTAATACAGAATTATACATATAATTATTTTAAATGGAAATGGACTAAACTCTTCAATCAAAAGGCAGAGTAGCTGAAGGTGTATTTTTAAATGGGTTTTAGAGAAGTACTGGTAGGATGCAGAGCGATATTTTAGTTCCTCTCTAAAGAGAAACACGTTCACACACACACAGATGTACACAGTTATACAATCATCTGTGTGTAGACGTATAGAAACATATGGAAGGACACATGATGCTTTCTTTTGTTGGGACCATGGCATGATGTGGTTGAATCGTGTCTCTCCCAAATTCACATGGAGTCCTAATCTCTTCCTTTAGAACATGGACTTAAGTGGGGACAGGTCTTTACAGAGGTAATTAAGTTCAAATTTGGCCATTAGAGTGGGCCTTGATCCAGTATGACTGATAAATATCCTCGTATAAAGGGAAATTAGGACACAGAGATACACCTAAAGGGAAGGTGTGATTTCTTCATGGAAAGGGGAAGAAAGGCCATCAAACAAAAGGTGAAGTGAATTCACGGTTTATTAAATTCACTATGGTATAGTCCTGGCAACCTAGCACAGGGAGATGCTCATTTTTATACTTTTGTAGTGCATGACATTTTTATGACTGTGTATTACTTTCGTAATAATCAGAGCCCTCTCCCAAAACTTTTGGGGAAAAGACATGAGAAGAAGAGACATAATGAGAGGAAAAGTGTACAAGGCCTGACTACCACATAACTGGTTTTATTCTTCTTTTATAAATTGATGGAGCCTGCCTCCTCCTACTCTCCACCTGCCAACCCTGCCCTTGAGGTGGGGGTCAGCTTGTCTCGAAGGAAACCCTAGCAGTGGTGGCTGCTCCAGTTGAGGAGATGGGAGGGCCCTGATTGGCAAGGTCATAGCTGGTGGTACAAGATGTCACCAGGGTCCTCTCCTTTCATTCCACCCATCTGGTTCAGGCCTAAACAAAGCCATATTTCTAACCCTCTCACCTTACAAATCAGAAAGCCCAGCAGGCCTGCAAGCCGCTGGCACTCTCACAAGCTCTGGCCCCTTGTTCACGTGGACCCTACTGTGATAGCCTGCTCAAAAACCACGCTCAGATAACAAACCGCCCCGAGTCCCCAGGAAACAGAACCCCCCCCCATCAACACTTCCTTCCCAGGGAAGATCTCCTGATTTCCTGGGAGTGGGTGAGCGGCAGGGAGAAACAGAGGCCTCTGAGATGAGGCCAGAGTCTCACCCAAAAGGCCACAGAAAGGGGGCTGGAAGTTCAGGACGGCAGCTCTGCAGGGCAAGTCATGTACCCTGAGGGATCAGTCAGCCCGGGGCCCTTCACAAGGGCTGTTAAGGGATCTAGGAGGGCCAGCAAGGAATTGAAACCTAACTTAGAATTCTAGTTTAGAACCATAGAGAGGTTAAGAAAAGGAAATCTCAATACACAGGTAGTAGGTCTACATACTCACAAAACATCCGCAATGGCTTCAGCCTCCTGTGCTTCCAAAGATGTCTTCTTCAGCTCTCGATATTTCCTGGGGTCCCAGAATAGAGGGGGACTGAGGAAGGAACGAGCATTTTGAAACACCTCCCGGGCACTGCACTGTAACAACAGTGTCAACTGCAATCATATGATCCAGTGACACGCAGAAGGTGGATATGATCCCACTTGTTCCACCTGCAGAAAGCCAGGCTCAGAAGGGTGATTGACGTCCCTTGCCCAAGGGCTAATGACTAGTAATGAGAGAAAGACTGTCCAGGGACTGAGTGAACACAGTTTCTCTATGCCTGCTTCCTCACTGGTAAAGTAGAAATGAGCCCTCTCCTCCGCAGAGGGCTGAGGAAATGACGGAGGCAGTGAGCCCAGTTCCGGGCTGAGCACGCAGGGCAGCAGGTGCCAAGCTCATCGAGGAAGCCCGATCGGCCCAAGAGAACTGGGAGGACTGGGCAAGGCTCGTGCCTGGTGCCCACCTGTCAAGCCTGCAATCAGGGAGGGGGTGAGCAGAGCCATCAGTGAGGCCCAGCCAGGACCTGGGCTCTGTAGTCCATCACCTGGTAGGTCCTCACCTTCTGTCACTGCACGTGTTTTCTAAGCCTCAGTTCTTCACCTCCAAATATAGATGGCAGGAGGGTCGTGGCCCGGGAGGTGGTGGGAGGGTCAGGTAAGATCTTAGGACTCCTTCTCCCTGCGACGTGTCCTCCAAGTTCTCTCTTTTTTTTTTAAAATTGGAGCAATTTATTCAGGATTAATTGTCGTAAGTAAATGCATACGTATGCATCATGCTCTCTTGCCGGTATTATTTCTTTACTTCACCAGTTCTTTGGAGCAGTCCCGTAATTCCTTTACCGTCAAACGTCTTGAGGACAAGCTTCACATTTGACATTATTTCCTCCATGTTGACTCTTCGCCCCCATAATCCAGGTTGTGCCTCTCCCGGTCTAACGAAAAGGGCTCCCACGAGGTTCTCTCATCATCTCTTACTCACCCATCTCCATGGCTTCTCTTCCCTCACTTTTTCATTTTTGGCATCTCCTGCTGCGTTTCACCTTTGCCAGTGGTCTGGAGAAGTAATCCCTTTTGATAAAGAGTCGAGAATAGTATGGAGGCCCCTCTGCACGTCTCTTTTTAAGGCCCTTATTACTTGGTTCTCTAGAGAAGAAGCTGAAACCTTCTTCTGTGACCCTTAAAAGACCCCACACTTTATTTCCTCCAGGGGATTGTCCCTGTAACTTTTAAGCATCCAAAGAGCTCATTTGGAACTGAAAATGGGCCAAATATCAGTGAAATCGAACTGCTCCGTGGAGACCAAAGATCTTGCAGTTTTAACAACCGTGTTCTGTGAGAAACTATCTTCCAAACCGCCCCCCCCCCCCCACACATGCACACTCTTAAGATTCATCAGGAACCGGTGGAAAACAGCTCAGAGGAAGTACAGCTGTACCCTCCGAGGAGCACGCGTGGAGGAAGCCAGGCTGAGGAAGAGGGGGTGTTCCCTGGGCGGTGACATACAGCATTCTTTTCACTTGAGGCATCCAAGCCTGAGGCGCTGCAGTCTCCCCTGGGGAATATGACATAATCATAGGCGGGAAGAGCCTCACAACAACAGACCAGTGTCCACACATCCTTCTCCAAAGGAAACCCCTTCCCATCCTGTGTGCGAAGCTCCCACGGCCGCGGAGGCTCCAATGCCAACCTGCCTCCAGCCAGACAAAATAGCCCAAAGCCAGTGATCTGATAGGATGTATTTATATTTACATGGTACATTGTAAAGCAATGGCTACATTGGTCATACATATTAGAAACCATAAAAAAAGGTTAAGAACTAAAATGTACATCATACACTTGTATATATATTTTTTACACAGAGGTAAAAAGGCTTATTATAAAAAAATCAATACAACGGGGCTTTTAGTACACAGGTAAAGAAGGAATTATGCTTCAGGCACTTTAATCTGTTAATGTGAGCAAAACAGCTTGGTGGGTGGGGGGTGGGAGGTGGTCAGCGGTGGGGAGGGGCTTCCAAACAGAAAATCTTTTGTTACTGCTTTGTTACCACAGATACAAAAATAAAATCTGAAATAATTTCTCTTGGATGATTGACGTCAGTATGGCAAAGCTGATGTTCAGCTGCAGTGTGGCAATTAGAGAGAGACGTATTTACACAAATGTCCCCATGGCTGTCCTTGTGCCCTCAACCGCTACCTTCTTCACAAACCAAAAAGAATACGTGGAGTAAGATTCACGAGCGTTACCTCTTCAGAGGGGTAGAAAAGGACAAGGGGTAAAGGAAGACAGAAACAGATGATGACTCGACAGAGATGACCAACAAAAAGCAGCCAGGATGTGTGTATTCTTACTAAATAAATAGGGGCACTTGAACTGAGGTCTAACCAAACATACATTAGTGTTGTGCTTTGTAGAGAGGAGACCTTGAGAAAGACCCTGAGGAAATGCCTCAGGACAGGGGGGAAAGACGGTCTCTTGGCGGTGGGAGGCTGGCTGAAGCCCTTCTAGATGTTCTCCAGGCTGGGAAGCGGCTCTTTTCTTGCATCATCAGATTAATAGCTCCTTTCCCAAACTGGAAGGCGCAACCAGTCGCTCCATCTAACGAAAATGTCTACCAAAGAGCTCAGAAGCACACTGGGTATTTACATCGATGATCAGAGAAAGAAAGGCGATGGGCTCTCAGGAGAGCTGAAAACATTCCCATGAAGGTAAGCGTGGCTAGCACTTTCCCAATACGATTGGCAGACTGGAGAAAAGTCCCTTTTCTTGGAGACTGATGTCCTGTGGGCCACAGAGGAGGGATGCGGGAAGTGGGGAGGGTGGGATGAGGCCAGGCCCTCGGCTGGCAATGACCACAGGAAGATCCTGGTGGGAAGGACAGCCAGTGCTGACAGGCCTGTCCTCTGTGGTCTCCACGACATCCTGATTGTACTATGGCAGGTACAGGTAACCACTCTCCATTCTACTTTCTGCGGTAAGATTTGGCTACTCCTTGCAATATATTAAAAAAATACTCTTTTCCAGCTAATAATCAGAAGCCTCCTACGTGGCAAGGCGAAAGGGGTAGACCCAGCCTGCTGACCTAACCATCTGTGCACCCCAAGTGGCAGGTCTGGGTTTGGAGTTGCAGGAGAAAGACAGTTAGGCAGCGGAAGGGTTTTTACATATGGCCTTGTTTTCCCCAAGTATAAATGAAGAATCTGGTGATGAGAAATTGAGTCCAAAATGAAAACACAAACACAAACCCATGAACAAAATGCAACCCACCACTCTTCAAATTGATGGTATTTAAAATTTCCCCCAGTTAATAGAAAATAGCCACTGGGGGGGGGGGGAGTTCCTATAGTTTTATTTATCACAACCTTAGTGATTCTCAACTGGACCGTGATTGGAGGACACTGGTTTGTGCCTGAAGAGACTATTTGCTTTGCAAAACCATGAGCAGAATTTCTTACTTCATGAGCATTTTCTTCGAATATTGCTAAATTTTTACAAGTGGTGGTGACATAATTTTAAAAAGTTCTACTTTAGGGGTAAGTGGGGAGGCTCAGAGAAACCTGAAATCCCCTTTCTAGCCCTGGTCTGAGAGGATGTGATGCAGTTAAGAGAATTTTCCTGATTCTCCCAAGTTAATCTGAAGTTAAGGCTCAATTCTCAGTCATTTCACGATTAAATGTTTTGTATCAGTGAATGACAGCTTTTGGGAGAAGTGAGGGGGGAAATGGGAGATGATGGGCTCAAGAGAGAAAATGCAGCTCACATGGGAAATTCGGCTTCAGAAAAGTTAAAGCGATCTCGGGAGAAGTTAAACTAGCTCACCTTCTATACATAATAACTGACTGCAGGTTAAAAGACGTCTGGGAGGCTTTTCATCATTCCGACATCCCATTTCCACAGGAACCCGAGGAAGCGTTCGCAAGAGGGAGGCTGAACCAGGACAAAGATGGTCTTCGGAGCTCTCGGGGGGGAAAAAAAAACCACCGACAAAACCCACCCCAAATCAGCAGTTCCCACTGTAGGCGCCTTTGAACTGGAAGAGGTGGGGAGAAAGGATGAGAAATCGACACCTGTATGAGACAGTCAGCTTGAATATACAGACTGTTAGTAATACACGAGCGTCCAGGCGGAGGGTCCCTTCCTTGGAACACTGTGTGTGCGTGCGTGGGTGGAGCCGGGGCAGAGAGGGTGGCGGGGGTGCAGCGTCCACCAGGCAGGGGCCCCAGGCTGGAAGGGTGCCTCCGGTACCGGGGAGCCGGGGAGAGATGAGAGGATGAAGAAGACAAGTCCCCGTGGGGCTGTGGCTGGAGGAAGGGGAGGGAGGGAAACCGCGTCACACGGCCGCTTTGTGCTTCCCTCCGCAGCACCTGCACATCACTCCGCAGTGGTAGCAGGCTCGCAGGGGCAGGTAACAGCACATACAAGGGGCCAAGAAAGACAAGGCAATAAGAGCCATCCACCGGAGGCAAAACTTCTCGTCGCTAGTATCGCACGAGCACGGGTCTGTATAGTCTCCCTCGGGGTCCGACATACAGTGATAGAGCATGCTGTCCGCACACCACATACAGCTCACCCGGCGGATGCAAGTTCTCACGGAGTCGGGTGCGTCCTGACAGTGGCCCCTCCGGTTCTCCTCGTGGTTGAACATGTCCCGACAATACTCGCACCGGGAGCGCTCCCCGTCCTCCTTCCGCCGCCGGGACTTGCCCCGGGAGGGCTGGGTCTTGATCACGTTGCCCCCGCGCCCTTTGGGGTCCTCGCCGAGGCCAAAGTCTGAGGAGTCCACGTAGGGGTAGTTGTAGTCATGCTTGGGGACCTCGCCCTTGGCAAAGCGCACGTAGGAGTCCGCGTCCTCCGAGGGGTCCAGGTATTTGCCCCTCACGGGCGCGTGCCGGTAATCCTCGTAGCCCGTCATCCAGATCTTCTCCCTGGGGTTGATGCGCACGATCTCCTCGTCGTCATCCGGGAAGCTCACCTGGCGGTAGGGCCTTGGCATCGGCTGCCGCAGAAGAAAAAGACGTTCGTTTGTACCAGTGCCTCAACCAATCCATCAACCAACCTCCAGTATGCATCTTTCACCTTGGCAAAAGGGATCTCTTTAAGAAACTCACCCATCCTGTAATTACTGTACAGCTTAGGGTGAAAGATGTATTTCCAATTGTCTCAATCCCTTCCTGGGTCAGGAAATCAACTTAACGGGCATTGGAAGAGTTTCTCCCTGTTTTGTTGAAGTATTACCCTCTGTCCGGGGAAGTATACACACTGTTAAGAATCAAGGGTGAATTTTCAGAAGCTGGACATGCCCAGATCAAAAAAGCAGAACTGGAGGCCCTCCCTGGGATATCCTCATCTCCCTTCAGTGACCTCTGACCACCTAAGGTGACAGTGACTGCTATCCTGATTTCTAATGGCTTACTTTCACCTGTTTTGAAACAGTGTGCTCTCTTTTGTAAGATTGGCTGTTTTTTTTTTTTTTTTTTTCCAGTGAAGCAAAAGAACATTGGAGTGTGTTGCATGTTTTAAGGTATGTTCATTTGTTACCTTTGTGTACATCTGTAACGTGCACTGGGCCACAATACTAAATGCATATCTCACTTTGGGCCATGCTCAAAAAAGCAAAAGTGGACACTAGAAATTATGAGGCTCACAGGGACCTTGTCATCTGGTTGGGAAGGTAAGATGCTGGGATATGCAAAACCTAAGAGTGCAGGCTCCAGAGGCCAACTGCCTGGGTTCAAATCCTGCCAGGATCTATTTGACACATAGCAGCAGAGCTAAGATCTGAGCCCTGGGGGAAGGCCTGATTCAGAGCCACACCTTTTAGCCTTCAGACCAACCTGCGTTTTCCCTTAGGGTCAATCAGTCATCTCTGCAGTCAGGCTGGCTCTGGTGTGCACCAGTGCCTTGTCCAGAGAGACAGGCACTAAATAGTGGATTCAGGTAAGCCTGCCTTGCACCAGGCATCCCAGTTGTGGAAGACAATTGAGAGTTTCCACCTTTGAAGCCCTCTGAGCATAAAGGCTTTTTTTTTTTTTTGTCTTTTTGCCTTTTTTCTAGGGCCGCTTCCATGGCATATGGAGGTTCCCAGGATAGGGGTCAAATCGGAGCAGTAGCTGCCAGCCTATGCCAGAGCCACAGCAACGCGGGATCTGAGCCACATCTGCAACCTACACCACAGCTCACGGCAATGCCGGATCCTTAACCCACTGAGCAAGGCCAGGAACCGAACCTGCAACCTCATGGTTCCTAGTCAGATTCGTTAACCACTGTGCCACAACGGGGACTCCATGAGCATAAAGGCTTTTTAAGGAGTGAGGAGCATAGCTCTGAATAAACCCATTGGAGTGGAAACTTCCTAGCAAATTGCTAAGCCTCAGACTCCATTTCTCTTGACTATCAAACTGAACAGGGCTATTGTGAGAATGAAGAGAAAGAATCTATGCAGTGTCAGCACAGGGCCTGTCACATAGGACACACTTGATACCTGTTGCCAATGTCCTCCTTATAATATTGTCATAGAGTTTATCACATGGTAATTAGGCGTATCCATCACTTTCCACAAAATCGTGAGCTCCTGGAGGGCAGGGGCCATGTCTTGCAGGCGTTGCCCTAATTCCTGCCAAATTCTTGATGTCAGAGTTTCCCTGACTTTGGAAAAATCACAACCCTGCAGTACTTCAAAACAAATCTTGGGAGTTGACATAGACTTTGCTAATGATTTATTTTGCAAAGTAAGGAGAGTCAAAAAGTCAGTTCCCATTTACTGCTACCTTAATGTGATTTTAAAATAGAACATTTTAGTGCCAAAATATTAGGAAGCACACACTTAGATGATTTGGAAAGAAGAGTCATATATATCTATCTTTACGTTAAAAACCCCAGGTGCCTCATGCTTCTTCTCTTTTCAAAGCAGACTGGTGGCCACATCTTACTACCTGGGCCCCAGGCTATGGCCCACAGTTCGGGAACCTCTCTGAAAAACAGCCGCTTGGTAAATATTTGCTGAATTACTGAATTCCAGCTACAGCTCCCCAAGAAAGCCGGGGTCTGCAGCCCAAGATGCCAGGGTGCCTGAGCCAAGGGTACAGTATTCTGTGGTCCTGATCATGGCTTGGCTCTGTGCTTTCACACAAAGCCAGGAGGCCCTTTGGACAGAGAAAGGTACGAGGCAGTGTGGCACCTTGGGTGAGGAGAGATGGGCATTTGAATCTTGTGCCACTAGGGACCCTCCCTAGGCCGCAGCCTCCTCATCTATAAAGTGGGGATGCAGAGGACCAGCTTGCGGGTAACCTGTGTGCATTAAAGGAGATAAAGCATGTGAAGGGTCTGGCAAGGTGTCTGGCACACAGAGCACTCGGAGTAAGGGTGAGTCGCCCCCACCCCTCCGATGAGGGGGTGGGGGTACAAAGCGGGAGAACTGAAGAGGCCTAGGCTCGGGCACGTGGCTGAACGGGAAGGGGAGGAGGCTGTTCCAGAATCTCAAGCCACCCACCCCCTGGCCTCTGAGGCATGAGATGGCTGCTCACCTGTTCGAGGTGATAGTGGTCCGTGGGGTAAGGGTCGTGGAGGTGGCCCAGGGTATAAATCCTCCGGTGCTCACAGGATGTGGGGGAGGAGATCGTCCGCGTAGGTTGTTCCCTCTTCTGAGACGAATTTGAAGAACTGTCTGTAGCTGTCTGTGTAGAATGAGGTACCCATGAGTTAATTAAAAAAAAAAAAAAACAAAAAACGAAAACAAAACCCAAAACCAAACCCACACAAAAATTCTAACACACCGTCTACTCTGACCTGTGGTGTCTTGCTGGACTTCCCGACATCCTGAGTTTATCTTGGCCTGAAGGGCCAGGTCGTCTAAACACGGCGGGCAGAGAAACCAGCCACCAGACCCTGGAAAGCTGGGTTTGTTTTCTCAAATGTGGGAGCAGGCCTGGCTCTGGGGAGGGGCTCACCGCTCCAGGCCCCCTGCTGGCGCACTCCCGTTTGATCAAGAATGGTACCCGTTTGTGGCCCAGGCTGTGGGGTCCTCGGGTAAGCAGAGAAGATGCATGCAAGCAAATATCAAACCCAAGTGTTTCTTTGTGGGGCTCCCTCCAGCCTGGGAAAGTCTGAGATAAGGATGTCTCGCAGGGGCATTCTGGGTACTGACTTTCCAGGAAGAAATTTTACAATCCTCTCCAGATGTCTTGCACTCAGGGATGAAGGCCACCATCTCTGAGGGTGAGTGCAGAGCAGTTTTCCCAGGAGAGTTCAGAATGGAGCCTCCAGGACAGTCTCTTTGGAAGGTGGTCAGATATCAGGATGGATTATGGCCTTCCAGTATACCCACCACCTAGGTGCTTCGTGCTCCCAGCCTGTGCCGCCCTCCACAACCCTATGGCCCAGCAGCCACATGCTCATAAAAGGCTTTGCCAAGTACAACTGGCACCTGCCTTAAAAGACCAGGGGCCCCTCGGAACCCCCATTCCATTTTCCACATCCTTAGAATGATGGACCCTTCTCTCTTTTTCTTTTTTGCTCTGCCTGTGGTGTGCCAAAGTTCCTGAACCAGTGATCAAACTTGTGCCACAGCAGTGACAATGCTGGATCCTTAACCCACTGAGCCACCAGGGAACTCCTCCCATCTTTCTTTTATCCACAAATAAATAAAAAGGTTTTCCTTAATATCTAGATGTCCTCTTTCTAGTAAGTATCTAGGAACTTCTGGTAAAAAACCTAGCTGCTTCTCACTTTTACATTCCCCTTATCTCATTTGCTTATTTTTTTATTTTATTGTTATTTTGTTAGTGTCACAGAGCCTTCTGGGGGCAAGGCAAGGTTAAAACAAGTAAGTCTTATGAAAGTTATTTCTACCCCTCCCCATTAAAGTAATAAACGCACAGAAAAACTGGACCACAAGTATTCAGGAAAAAGACAAGACACCCATATTTCCATTATGCAGCACAACCACTGTTCATTTTTAAAACTTGGTGGATATGTACAGCATTCCTTTGGATTTTTCTTTAACTCTGGTTGGTCCATGTGATGTGGGGCTGTTTCCCATCCCACAATCACATCAACGAATTCAGATTCAGCACACAGTACTCTCTGAGGCAATACAGAGATTTCTGATGGCGAGGTCAGAAGAGATGCTGTCTCTGTCGCTGAAGTTAAGGTCTAAGAGTCCTGTCAGTGTAGAATTGTGGTGAAGGGCAGGGAAAGAACCTATCTGAGGATATGAAGTGAAGCAAAACCAAGGGAAGAAGGGCTCCACAGATACCACTGGAGCTTCGGGATCCAGCCAAGCCTGAATGAATCTTAATCTACCCTAGGATGTCCCAAAGCTAAGAGCCAATTCCCTTTGGTAACTTAACCCAGAATGCGTTGAGTTTGTCTTTTGCATGCACTTTCCCTCATTCCTGACTCCTTTTCTGTGGCAGCTGTTCCACTTGCATCACATTCCCAGCCTCTTTCTTGCTGTGCTCACTCCTCGCCACAGCAGGGGGACTGGAACAGGGCGTTCGATGCCTGCTATTTTCCTTCTCTGCCTATTGGGGGCCACCCAACTAGCTCGTAGCATGTGCTGGTCATCATTCTTGAGACTGTGAGATCCACTTGGAGGTCAAGGGCCCAGCCCACCACGGGGAGGGTGTGGAGACCCAGCGCACACATGCCCAGTGGTGCAGGTCTATCTAATCCTAGGGTTCAGCCCTGGGATGTCCCCTTCCCACGAATGTAAGTCAGGATAAACATCATCAGTAATGAAGGGTCTCCGATCTTTTTTTCTCAGTCAGTTCAGAACTCAGGTAAGAGTTGCTATTTACTCCTCAAATCCCAGTAACTAAAGGAAATGAAATGGATACACATGAATTTTTACTCTCTTCCAAACTCTGGTCTGTCCTCCAACCCTCACCCACCCTTTCCTTATGTCTTTGCAGGTACTGCCTCCCTCTCAACACCTGAGTGATTGTAATAGCACGACACGCAACCCTGAACAGTCTCAGGTTGATCCTGCTGGATATAGCACAGGGAACTTTATCTAGTCACTTATAATGGAATATGATGGAGGGAAATGTGAGAAAAAGAATGTATATATATGTGTGACTGGGTCCTTCTACTGTACAGCAGAAATTGACAGAACATTCCAAACCAATTATAATGGACAAAAAAATAAAAATCATTTAAAAAAATAAATTTGATCGTAAGAAAAGAGAAAACCTGGGAGTTCCCGTCGTGGCTCAGTGGTTAACGAACCCGACTAGTATCCATGAGGATGCAGGTTCGATCCCTGGCCTTGCTCAGAGGGTTAAGGATCTGGCGTTGCTGTGGGCTGTGGTGTAGGCCAGCAGCTGTAGCTCTGATTTGACCTCCAGCCTGGAAACCTCCATATGCCATGGGTACGGCCCTAAAGTGACAAAAAAGAAAAAGAAAAAGAAAAAAAAAAAAAAAAAAAAGGGAGAGAGAGAAGACAAAACCTAAAAAACAAACAAACAAAAAGTCTCAGGTTATGTGAGGGCTTATGACATGCCAGGCCCTGGCTACATGTGAACACGACGGCAGGTAAAATACCTTCTCTGCCTCACACAGAGGAAAACGCAGACTCTGAGAAGTCTGGGATTCTGCTGACTGTGGCAGGCAGCCCCTGCCCACCAAGCTCAGGGGGGATCTCTCTGCACCACATTGCTGCTTCTCCAGCCCAGCAGAGCCCAGGCTAATGCCTGCTCTGTGTTAACCTTGGCGAGATTAACACAAGCACAACTCTTCCAAGTTAAGAAGGTTTGTCCTGATTCATACAAACCCAGGAGGTAAGGGGGCGGTATCTCATGACACAAAGGTTTCTCCAGATCTCAATAAATACTCTGTGAATGAGTAGATAAGGGCCCTTTGGTGTGATTCAAACTTCAAGGGTTAAATTAACTCTTATCCAACACCCATGTGACAGCCACGTCTCGGGTCAGAAGCTACCCTGGGACTGAACACTGAACTATGCACTCAGCATTTAGTTCTCAGAAACCCAGTTAACGCATCACGGTCTCCTCGGCATTAGTCATCTGTTCACTGGAATCCCTCCTGATTTCTGTGACCTGTGTCCAGGTTAACAATGTATGGAAAGTCATTCTGAGAAACCAGGCACACCCGTATTTCCCAGTATTCCTCAGCCAATCAGATGCCCCCTTCTGACGCACCCATCCTTCCTCCCCAGCTGGACCAGCCTCTTCCCACAGCAGAGTCAAATGCGGAACTTCCTGGACAATTTTCTGACAGTTTAGAGAACATGAGACCCAGAAAGGCCTTTCCACATCTCCTAAACTGATGACAAATCTGGACAGAGGAGTGGGGAGACCAGGAGCCTGAGGCGTGTCTGCCATTCATCGCCTCCTGTGGGGAGGTACCAGGCCAGCCCCCGCCCTCTGCACCGGACTGCCCTGGGTTTGTCTGGACCCTGGAGGAAGAGCATGTAGGAGGGGTGGTCTCGGAAACCAAGGGTCATTTCACACCTCTGCTATCGGACAAATCTTGCCAAGCGGCGAGTGACCAACCTACTAACAAAAGTGATACACTATCAGGGCATCTCCAAGAGAGATGTGGGGAAAAGCTTTGCACCACATGCGCCTTGGAACTGGTGCCCCCTTGACTGCTCCTGAAGAAAAGCAGCCAGCAAGCTGTGCCCACAGGCACATCAACCAGCAAGATTCTAGAATGTGTCTCCTTTACTTGTGTGCACACGCTAATAACTCCCACCAACCTACTGATCTGAGAGTGTCACCTTGGAAAGAGTGGCTGAGCTTCTAGCTTGCCTCGCTGGCAGGGCGGGGGTGGGAGTGGGCAGGGAATCTTGGAACTCCTGCAGGTTTGAGCTCCAGCAGTACAGAAGCAGAAGTCCTCTGTGCTTGGACCGCAGGCTCCTTAGTGGGGTGGCTTGAGTGGCAGGCTTTCAGAGAGAGAAATCAGAGCCAGACTCTGATGACACTCATGTGAACAAGGCCAGACACTGCCACTGCCACTTGCAAATGTGCCCTCCAGAAAAATTTGTCTCTGGTTTTGGGTTTGACTCTGACTCAATATCAGTGCCCATTGTTAAAAAGATGTCCAATTAAGGAGTCCGCAACCTAATAAGAGGCCTGAACAATGGAAAGGCAATGGAGTATTATAATGCTAAATAACAGGGTCCAGACCCAGGCAGACTAGATTTGCATGGATTCTCTGATAATTATTATAAGTTGTGGGGGTTTTGGTCAAGGTGACCTCTAATTCCAGTTTTCACATCTGCAAAATGGAGCTAAAATTGTCCTCAGGATAATTGCAAAAATGAAATGTGATTAAGCATTTCCATTGTCTAACCAGTTACTACGGATTACACAGAAAAGTTATTGATCCTGTTATCGGGTCCCATTGTTTAACGCCTTATAAAAGTTCAAATGCTTTGTCCAGTAATTCTCTGGACTTTTCTAAGTAAATCCTATCAGCCACAAAAGATAGTCTGGTCTCCTTTCCAATAGCTGTGCCTTGTTTTTCTTGTCTTGGCCCCTTTTTTCCCCAGAGTTTCCAGCATGATGTGGGAAAACAGAGCGGTCCTGCTTGTCCTAAACTGGACTTTGGTGGGATTTTAATGATTCTCTATGAAATATAATGTTTCCAGATAACTGGAGTGATTCTAAAGTCTCCTCACTAAAGGTTTTCACCAAAATGTGCTGGATGTAACCAGATGTTTTTTCTGTATCTATTGAGATGATTATAGCCTCTCACCTTTAAATCATTAATGTTAAGCTTTTCTACTATAAACCATCCTTCTTCCATGCCTAGGATGTATTCTACACTACTAGTCTTTCATTAAATTTGTACAAATAGTTGATGTGATTTGTTAATAATTTACTTTAAAACTTTACCTCTAGGTTCATAAATGAGTTTAGCTCCTGATTGTCTCAAATTGAGCTCTTCTTGCTTAGTTTTGTAACAGGGTTACACTGGTCCTGTACACTAAGCAGTATTCTACTTTTTCCTATACTTTGGGAGTTCTTTCCTTTTTTTAAAAAAATTGAAGTTTAGTTGGGGAGTTCCCATTGTGGCTCAGCAGGGATGAACCCAACTAGGAACCATGAGGATGCAGGTTCAATCCCTGGCTTCTCTCAGTGGGTTAAGGATCTGGCATTGCCATGAGCTGCAGTGTAGGTCACAGATGTGGCTTGGATCTGGCGTTGCTGTGGCTGTGGTATAGGCTGGCAGCTGCAGCTGTAATTCGACCCCTAGCCTGGGAACTTCCCTATGCCACATATGTAGCCCTCAACCCCTACCCCCCTAAAACTGAAGTATAGTTGATTTACAATATTGTGTTAGTTTCCAGAGTACAGCAAAGTGATGTGCACACATATTTATTTTTTCACATTATTTTCCATTATCGACTATCAGAAGATATCAAATATGGTTCCCTTAAGCTACACAGTAAGTCCTCTGAGCTGCAGCTGCAACCTACAACACTAGATCCTTTTAACTCACTGCACCTGGCTGGGAATTGAGCCTGTGCTGCCAGACACAAAACCAGATCCCTAACCTGCTCTGCCACAGTGGGAATAACCACTTAAATTTGGTCCCCCTTTTAAGGGGTATACCTTTGACTACATTTTCAAAAATTTCTACAGTTATATAAAAACACATATTTTGAGTAATAAGCTTCGCAGGGCCTGGTTCTCAAGCCCTCTAATGGGGCAGTGAGTGGAGGTAAGACTTTGACAAGGACACACAGGAGGTTGAAAAAAGAAAGGGAAGGGAGGTGGAAGCAAGAGTCAGAGTGCACTGAGACGAAGTACGCTGCCAACCTTACAATAATAAATAGAGACACACCGGCCTGACCGAGTCCACTCCGGTAGTAAAAATGCTAGAGGACTGGCAACTGCTAATTGTCTTCTCCCTCTTGGGGACAGGGACAGATAGGATGAACGCCACCTACATAGAGGCAAGTGAACAGGTACAGCCACTTCATCCTCCTTGGTCCCCAGGAGCACATGAGCTGCTGTGAACACACAGCATGTGGAGCCGAGTCTGTACTTACCAGCCTTTTCTGGAGGGGAGCAGACCCACATGTTTTGAGTAGGGCAGAGAAAATAAAGTGAAGACGCTGCTTAAGGAGCTAGTCCCCATCATCCCAGAATCATACAACCATGTTAAGCAAAAACAGCACTATGCAGAGAGAACTGGAAAACCTCGACTGCACGCCAGGCGAGGCCACATGTCTTGGGCCAGTTGTTTAGCCTCTGTGGGCCTCAGGGTCCTCACGTGTAAAATGCGGAGTGACCTTGGATGATCTCCAAAGGCTGTTGGAACTCTAACAATTTTATATTGAACCCTTCTGCCTTCCTCCTCAGAATGTTGCAGAGGAGCTTGACTATTAGTCCATTCAAGGGCCACAGGATGTATGCCAACTATAACTCAATAAATAAATAAATAAATAAAAAATCACCATAGGGAGAAAGAAAAAGTCTGTCCATAGATGCTGATATTCTTAATTTTTAAAGGCGGCTAACTAGTAGTTATGACCCCAGTTTGTATTATTTTTACTACACTGCACCACCAAGACAGACTTTAGTAGCTGAAAGAACCAAAGCAATATTAAATATTCTTACTATTGCAAGGGCTTCCTGTTTTAATTTTTAAAAAGCAGGTAGACACATGTGCATTTCTATGTGTAAGTATATACCCTGCCTCTCAACCGCAGGCTGGGAGAGGAGAGGAATCACACGGAACACCCTGTCTTTGGATGGATGCAGGCATCAGGAAACTCCTGGCTCGGTGGTTTGGGGCTGAGCTGTTGTTTCTAGCTGTTCAGCAAAGCAAGCCCTTCCCCTCAGCAGCTATTAGACTGGAAGGCCTATGGGCAATCCTTTTTCACTGGTAGACAGGAAGCTGTCCCCCATTTTGTCAACAGGACTTTGGGAACAGGTAGTGCTGGCTCACCTGTCCTAAGGACCTACGATGGTTCCAGGTATCCTCTTTTAAAGAGGTCAGCAGAGCAGGAAACCAGCCCAGTACACGCTCTTTTACAATCCCTGCTAGTGGGCAGTGTGGGTCTAAGAGGCAGCTGGTGGGGGGAAAGGGATGACTTTGTCCTGAACGCTAAGACATTATCCTGTCCAGGACCCAGAGGGCAGAGAGAGTGGGCATTTTTCTACTGTGAAAAAACAACAACAACAAAAAAAATGAAATTCCTACACATTAAAAAAAGGTTTCAGGAGATCCCATTGTGGCTCAGTGGGTTAAGAACTTGATTAGTATCCATGAGGATTCAGGTTCGATCCCAGGCCTTGCTTAGTGGGTTAAGGATCTAATGTTGCCATGAGTTGTGGTGTAGGTTGCACAGAAGCAGCTCAGATCCCGAGTTGCTGTGGCTGTGGTATAGGCTGCCAGCTGCAGCTCAGATTCAACCCCTAGCTTGGTAACTTCCATATGCTGCAGGTGTGGCCCTAGGAGAGAAAAAAAAAAAAAAAGTTTCATATTGAGTTCCCGCTATGGTGCAGTGGGATTGGTGGGGTCTGGAGCACTGGGATGCAGGAATGTCATATGCTGTGGGGTGGCCAAAGAGGAAAAAAAAAGTTTTATGTGTCTTTCTTTTCTTCCTTCCTTTCTCTCTCCCTCTCTTTCTCCTTCTTGCCTTTTTTTTTTTTTTTTTTTTTCTTTTTAGCACCTGCAGCAAATGGAAGTTCC
Organism: Sus scrofa; assembly: GCF_054392235.1. NCBI lineage: Eukaryota > Metazoa > Chordata > Mammalia > Artiodactyla > Suidae > Sus > Sus scrofa. The sequence goes on along the minus strand of NC_139385.1, from coordinate 88,812,049 downwards.
CAGGCTAGGGGTGGAATTGGAGCTGCAGCTGCTGGCCTACGCCACAGCCACAGAAATGCCAGATCTGAGCTGTGTCTTCGACCTACACCACAGCTCATGGCAATGCTGGATCCTTAACCCACTGAACATTCAGGCCAGGGATCAAACTTGCATCCTCATGGATATTAGTCGGGCTCGTTGCGACTAAGCCACAACGGGAACTCCCAAAGTTTTATGTCTCGAAATTTTGAAAGTAGGTGAAATTTGGAAATGAAAGGACTCTGATAAACCCGCAGCTTGGCTTCTCTGGCAGGGCTGTGAGCAGGAAGCAGGTGTCAGGTAACCCTGAATATCTACTCTGCATGAATTAATAAAATGGAAATAGCAGTATCTTACCATCCACAGTTTAAAAAGATGAGATGATATATGTATAAATGAAGAAAGACACAAGTTCGTGAGCTAACAAAACGCCTTTGGACTTCCTGAAATTGAGAGCATTTCAAAGCTTTTGAGCCTTAGATATTTAATTGCTTTAATTTAGCCATTGCAAATATTACAGATTGAATAAAAAGATCCTCCTCTCACTATGTAATGTGAGCTTGATAATTACTGTCATTCAGACGGTAAGCAGTTCCCACCCAATCTTCTGAGAACCTCTACGCCACCCCATACGGGGTTGGGTTTCTGCCAGCAGTATTTTCCCTGGTGTCACCTATAAACCATAGCTGTCCTTCCCCCCAAACAGTCTTGCTTTTCTTAATAAACCACTGTGGTTTCACGAGTTAAACTTTGTAGAGGTAACTGACATTTTCAACCTACTTTCTCTTTACTTATTCTCTCCCTGCTCTATCCCCTAATCCCTTAATTCCAACAGCAGAGACAACAGAAACTTTTTTTTTTTCCCTTTTTAGGGCCACACCTGTGGCATACGGAAGGTCCCAGGCTGGAGGTTGAATTAGGGTTGCAGCTGCCGGCCTATACCACAGCCACACCAGATCCGAGCCATATCTGCAACCTATGCCAAAGCTTGTAGCAACACTGGATCCTTAACCTACTGAGTGAGGGCCGGGATCTAACCTGTGTCCTCATGGACACTATGTCGGGTTCTTAACCTGCTGAGCCACAATGGGAACTCTAACAGGAACATTTTTGATCAACTGATCTTCTAAAATGAGACTAGGGCTCTCAGGTGGGCCCAAGAGAACCACCTCATAGTGCCACTGAAGAGTCAGCTGAGGTTTTAAGTCAATGTACTAGCTGAAAAGTCCATCACCGAGCTTCTTTGGCAATGATGAGTATCTGGTATATTTCATATATGAATGTGAAATGCAAAATCTACTGAAAGAAACTGAATAAATATTTCCTTTTCTTTAAGTTCCCTGAAAGGCAGCAAGTAGATGTGGGGTGTGCATTCGCGTGAACAGAGGATGGAACTGAGCACAAGTCGCTTCACTTCTCCAAGACTTGGTGACTTTATCTGCAGAACCAGAGCATCAATAAGTACCTGATGGTTGGTTGTGAGAACCAAACACAGTAACCGAGTGAAGGTGCAGGGCACAGGGCCAGGGCCGGCTCCCGCCACAGTGTCTTTCCTTCCCCTCCCCTTGGACCAGCAAACACAAACTCAAAGGAAATATTTCACCCTGGAAGGTTTTGAGTCCAAAAGGAGCAATGATCACAGCTAATTAATGGGAGAACCAAGTTTAGGGTCCTGGCCTCTTCCCAGCCTCTGAACTCGGCACAAGCAGGAGTCACACCCCCCTTCACCTTTGGAAAACATCCTCTTTCTTAAAAAATCAGTAAGCAAACCCCATTTATTACAAAACTGGTAGTTTTGCCTTCAGTTTGAATGTGTTCTGGGAATGGATGAGGTGGGAAAAAACTCTTCAAGAAAAGGAAAATTTTGTGGAATTCTGTACTCTCCTGCTTCTATAAGGGAAAGCTTCATATTTTTAAATTCCCATACATTCATTTCTTTTTTCTTTCATTAAGAATGAAAATAAGCACAACTTGCAAAGACTCAAAAGCTCATCTAGGAAAAAACAAACTGTTGCTTCGTACTTTGGTTGCAACCACTTGCTCTAACCACACTTAGAAAACACCTGGGGTGGACGGGAAAGGGTTCAAGATGTCATGAGGGGCAACTGCTCTGAATAGCCAGAAAGTCATAAAATGCAGCTTGTGTAATAAACAGGATGTCAAGGGTTCAAGCATAGGGCATGAGGAAGAACCAAGTTTTCTAATCCGGGCAAAAGCATGGCCACAAGCTGTCGTCGTCCTAACAGACATTTTTTCCTATGTGAAGGAGGACTGCCCTACCTAAAGAAATAAAGTATGGTGAGACAGCAAAAGATAACCAGGCTCTTCAACTGGATTCTAGGAGAGAATTCAGACCCCCACAAAACGCTAGGAATGACTCTCCCCAGTTCTGCGATGGATGGTACATGGTTACTGCTATTCTAGGTGCACAGGAGAGACTACGGTAACTCCTCACATAGGATGGATGCCATAGGGGAGGGGGTTAATTAGGATTCCCTATGGAGAAGGGCTGCTCTGATCCAGAAACAATACTTAGGGGGGAGTATAAACCTAGGAGGTTGGAAAAAAAAAATACAAGGGAGGTTTTCCTATTGCTATTCTGGGGACTTCTAGGCTGTAACACTCGCTCAGGCGCCAAGTTTGTCACATGAATGGGCCACTTGGTGTTGGTGACATATTTATTCTCTGGTATCTCTTCTCCCCTTTCTGACCTGGGTCCAAGAGACCCTAAAACTGAACTCTTGTATAAGGTTGCTGTATGAAAAATAGAACAGGAGTTCCTGTTGTGGCTCAGTGATTAATGAATCTGACTAGGAACTATGAGGTTGCAGGTTCGATCCCTGGCCTCGCTCAGTGGGTTAAGGATCCAGCGTTGCCGTGACCTGTGGTGTAGGCCAGCAGCTGTAGCTCCGATTCGACCCCTAGCCTGGGAACCTCCATTTGCCGCAGGTGCAGCTCGAGAAAAAACCAAAAAAAAAAAAAAAAAAAAAAAAACCCCAAAAAAAACAGAACAGCTGAAAGGCCATATCACTATTATGGTCTCACTATTCAACAGAGGAGGAGAAACATGGCGGGGGCGGAAGGGAAAGGTGAGGAGAGGGTGTTTGTCAGTCGCTCCCCCATGAAGAACCAGCAGGGTGATCTTAGGCAAGTCGCCATCTGACTCTGAGCTGCTTTCAAGACTGTGTCTCTACAAGGAGGCAAATCCCACTTTGTTGACCAGAAGGAAGCTGGCTGATCTGATGTGAATTCAAAATCCCTTCCAAGACCTACAGTCCTAAGGAGATGGCATGTCCACAGCTAGTCTGGCCTCCCAGCAAGCCAAACACTTCCAGCTAACTCTTGTCAGTTCTCCTCCCTTTCAGGGGCCTTCCTTTCCATGGTGGACACGCTGCTGCCTACGCCAGGCAGGAAAAACAGCCAGACAAAGAGCATAGAGAGGCGCAAAACTCAACTTCCGTGGTGTCTCTTTAAAGCCCAGGTGGTGGTGGTGGGGAAACCAGGACTGCTGACACTAATCAGCGCGGCTTGATTCCTCCTCCTCTGTGATCCCCTCCCTCTGCGAAAACTCCCTCTCGTTTTTTCTTTAAAAAAAAAAATAATATCAGGAGTTCCCGTCGTGGTGCAGTGGTTAACGAATCTGACTAGGAACCATGAGGTTGCGAGTTTGATCCCTGGCCTTGCTCAGTGGGTTAAGGATCTGGCGTTGCTGAGAGCTGTGGTGCAGGTCGAAGATGCGTCTCGAATCCCGTGTTGCTGTGGCTCTGGCATAGGCTGGTGGCTACACCTCCGATTAGACCCCTAGCCTGGGAACCTCCACATGCCGCGGATGCGGCCCTAGAAAAGGCAAAAAAAAAAAAAAAAAAATCCTGTAATATCGCAAATCGCAGTCTCGCCCCTCCTCTTAGCTGCTCACTCTCCACAGAGAAACACACTTTCAACTCCTGTGGCTCTTTCTTCTTGTATTTCTCGCCATCCTTTCAATGACATCTTGTCAGATTACTATTTGCTGATTTGAAGATTTAGATATTCTTTAAGGCCTTCTTACTATGGAAGATGAAGGCTTAGCTATTTTATACACCCCCGAATATCTTTCTATAAAGCAAACATTTCCCTAATCCCCCAGCTTTAGAGCCAGAATCCAGCCACTCAGCACAATGACAGCTGAAGCACCGACCACACTTGACCACAGATTCTAGATGAGCCTGCTCTGGAAGGACGGGTACTCTGCAGCTGCATCCTCCCAAGAGCGTATTAAAATTCTCCTGGTCTAGCCATGAAGATGCTGATAACATTTGTAAATGATTTCAGAACTCTGCAGCAGTAAATTAACCTCCAGGTTTTAATGGACCCAATCCTATAAAACAGGAATCAGGAAAGTTGTTCATTAAATGACCATAAGAGCTAGAACTTCTCTAGTTCTAGACAATCCATTTTCTGCACTCACTCTCTCCCCATTCTGATTACCCTCTTCCTGGCTGGCTCCAGACCCTCTGGCCTCAGAGTGCTTGACTGAGGGATCTGAGAAGAAAGCAGCCCCAAGCCAGGGAGCAAATCAGCTCAGCCTATCCACGGTGCTACACTGTTCACCTCTCAAGTTCACCCGAACCTCCTCCCCAAGACCAGAGCATGAAGGAGGGAACAGACTCGAAGGTCTTTCAGTTCCGTCCCTCTCAAGGTTCTCCAGGTTTGGAGAAGAAGTGAAAAGCCGTCTGCTGGAGGCACGGACGAGAGCACGCTGATTCTCAGAGATGCACCCCAATGCCCGCGATGGAACACTAGCCTTTGTTCCCATTGCTTTATATTCTTTTATCTCATCTTACAAATCTGTATCAAGTGGCTCAGGCACTGGAATTCCGTCCTACACCCATAGGTAGTGCCGTGTACACCCTGGCCACCTAGGTGTCTGTGTTCACCTGCATGGACCACTGTAACTGAGGTCTCCCATGCAGGACAGGGGACTGTCTGCGGGAACAAGTCCATGCGAGGCAACAAGAAGCTTAGAGTGGGTGACGATGCCAGAAGCTCACCTCCTAGTTGTAGATTCAGCAACACAGCAGAAAACAGTTAGAAAAACACGACATGAAGCTACTGTGAATCCCTCAAAATCACCTACCTTTAGATGGTCCCCCAAGACAACAATAAAGTCAATGAGTAAAATGTGAAATAATCAAACTGGTTGAGGGAGAAATATTGAGACACACAGATGGATAACTAGCCCAAGCCTCAGAAAATCAGAGTGGTTGCTAATCAGGAGTCTCTGGTGGGTTTTGCCAGGAAAGATGTGGACATGTGCCACGGCGGTGGCAGGGGCAAGAGAGGGCTCATGCTGCAGAAGCAACGGGGCTGGTGACTGGCAAGACGCACGGGCAGAGTGTGCATGTGTGACTGTGTGTGCGGGATGCTGACTTCATGTGGATGACTTGTAACACGGTTTTATCATCCTGAGAAGTCAGGGGGACGGGCTGGCTGAGGGGCTGAGAGTCAGGCGCGTGTAAGCAGAGAAAGCCCACGCTTGCCAAGCACCCAAGCCAAACAACCACTCCACAGGTGGCTGGAGCACCCCTTCTTCCACTTTATGCCCAAGATAGAACCCCCACCCACGTTGTCCCCAGTGTCTGGTTTTCCTCCCGGGACCAAGGAATCCCCTGAGATGGAGAGAAGCCCTGGCTCCAGTGACAAAAACAGAAGATCTACTCTCGGTTCCTCAAGTTATCCCTCTGTAGGTTTTCTCTGACACAACTGTTCTCTGAGAAAGTTCTCATTCTGGCTCATCGTAAGTTGGAAGAAGGCCCTTCACCATTTATACCCTTTCTATAATAAATGAGTTCCAAGTTCTAAACATCTGCCTTAGCCACGGAAGTTTTAGAAAGCAACAAGCCTTGGGAAGCTGTCGGCTATGCAGGAGTTAATGCAGCTGCTCGCTTCCTTGGCTCCCACGTTCAGAAATCTCCCTGACTTCTTAGGACGGAAAGTCTCATGACAGGGTGCTCATGAACAAACAGGAAACCTGGTGGGCTAGCCCCCGATGACACTCCCACCCTTACGTGCAATGCTGCTAATAGTCAATGGCTTAATGACTGGGCTTGTCTTTGGGAAGGTACCATTATTAAGTGGAATGAGGGCAATGGCCGTCTACATCAGGGCCCACAGGGAATGCAGTTAAATTGTGTACCTCCTGCAGTGAGTTTCTGAGTGTCTGGAAGCAGCAGGGCTGTTTCTATGTTTTCTTCCAGGCACTCAGTGTCACCCTAGAGCAGCGCGTTGATTCCCTGTGGATTAAAGGACACAACCAGGAGGGATGCTGGCTTCCATCACCCTGCTCGCTCTTGCCCTCTCCCGATCCCATAAATCACTTCTGGCAGGTAGCTGGGAAGCAGCTGCGAGTGACAGTTTCGCTCTGGAGCACAGGAAGCCACCTTTTAACCCGCCTGCTGTTGTTTGTCTCTCAAAATGTGACAAAGGAACAGATGTAAGCAACATGCCAACTGTTGAGAGGATCTGCTTGGAGCGCTATGGGAAGCCTGCTCAGAGCCACGTCACACCAGCCGCTCCACGGAGGCACAACTGAGTTCATTTCCTGACACCCCACCTCCACCCCAGCACTCCCTCTTCACATCAGGCTGGGGTCTGTGATGCTCAGGCAACCCACCCCAGGTGTCCTGCCGCCGTCTTCGTCCCCTGCCCTGAAGCCCCTTCCCAAACCCTGTTCCAATGTCACTGAGGGCCAGTCCAGCCTCAGCTCCTGGGGGTCTTCTCTGCCCCTCACCCTGCTCCCCATAAAGGGGCCAGGGCTGGTTTCTAAGCCTCTCACAGGCCCACCTCATTCATCTCTGTCCAAACCGCCCTGTTGCCTCCACAAGGACTGGAGCTGTGGTTCCCATACCTGTCTTCCCAAAGTAGTGTTTTTCAAATCACTAGTTGCAAAATGAGCGCGTCAGGAAATCAAATATAAAGGGTTGCGACCAATATTTTACAGTATTACATAAAAAACTAGCTTATAAAAAACACTCTTGGGACAACTGAAGGGTTTTCAGGGACCTATTAGATGATATTACAAAATTCCTATTAATTTTCTTAGGTACAGTAATAGCATTGTATAGGAGAATGCTTTATTTTTAAGAGATGCTCAAGTATTTAGAGGCAACTTACTTTCAACTGGATCAGCAGAAAGTACATGTGTGTGCCCGTGTGTACACATGTATGCACAGATAAAGCACATGGGGCGAAATATTACAACTGCCGACTCCAGGTGTAGAATATACTGGTGGTCCCTGCACTATTCTTTAAATTGTGTGCTTAGAAAATTTCACAATAAAAAGCAAAAGAAAATAGAGAAGAAGAGGAAAAAAATCAGGATGCAGAGCATGAAACATGACCTGGCTTGTGGTGTCTATGGCTGTGTGTCCTAGGTTACAACTTAAATGTGTTTCCTACCGTGGGTCAAAGCCCAGAGTTTGAAATGCTACCCTACAGCTCCTCGCTGCACCAAGCACACAGCAGGTGCACCCTGAACTGTTTATTAACTTCTAGAAGCACAGAATTTAAGCGAAGGGGCAAGCTGAGAAATCATTTTGTCTCCAGTTACAGCCCATTAATTCAAGCTGTGTCAAAATATCCAAGCCCTTTCCTGCCTTAGCGCATTTGGCCCTAACCTCAACTCAGCCTTCAGGACTCTCATCAGATGTTTAATTACTCATCAGGAAGGTTACTCCCCTGCCTTCCGCCCCCTACAATGCCAGAGAGGTTGGGTGGGGGTGGTGTTAATGGAAGACCCTGAGAGTAGGGTGACCAGTTGTCCCAATTTGCCCAAGAATGAACTATGTATTTTGCAGGACTAGGGACTTTCTGCACCAAAACTAGGACAGTGCCAGGTCAACTATGAGGGCTGCTCACCTTAAATGTGAAGGAAGCCTTGGGGAGAGCCTTGGATAGCTCCAAGAGAGCTGACACTACATGGTTTGTGGCACCACTGCAACCCTGGTGACCAGGGCAAATCTGGGGAGCAAAATTATGACAAGACAGAGCTTGCCCCGATGGCACCCCAACAGCAAATGCCAACTGCAAAGTGTCTCTCATGCCCCTGAACAGAACCCCGCCCTGATTACCCACCAACTCATCTGGAAAGCAAAGCACAATGGGAACTTACTGTAAAAACGTCATCATCACCAAGCTCAGCCTCGTTGTGGATGGTGGAAGATGATGTTGTTGAGCCTAAAAAGACACAAAACCCACAAAAGAGTGTTTCCAAAGAGGACAAGTCAGAGCCAATCATTTAAAAAGTATATTTTAATAAACCACAGTCCACTCCTTTCCCATGTGAATCATCAGCAGAAATATGTTACCTGGAAATTAAATGCTTTTAATTTACATTTTTTCCCCTTTTTTTCTGGCCATATCCTCAGCATATGGAAGTTCCCAGGCCAGGAATCGAATCTGAACGGGAGCTGCGACCTCCACCACAGCTGCAGCAATGCTGGATCCTTAACCCATTGTGCTTGGCTGGGGATTGACCTGACACCTCCACAGAGACAAGCTGGATCATTAACCCACTGTGCCACAGTGGGAACTCCAATTTACTCTTCTTTAACTGATTTTAGCCAGGATGTTTCCTCAATGAGTTTTGCCTATTGTTGTTCCCAATCAATCCCTCAAACTCCTGCACTTGCCACTGGAGAAAAAGCACACAGAAGCACCACAGAGCAGGTGCATGGAGAGTCTGCCTACTGCTCTGAAGGGCAGGCATCACGACTAGCCTCCACCGGTAACCCCCCACGTCCCCTGCGTCGTGAGAAAAGCACTGGAGAAGCCCAGTGAGACCCACCATAATCTCACTGTGAAACTGGACTTAGATCTCTGGGCTTTCCAGTTACCCATGAAGGGGTTTGATAAATAGCTCATGCGGTCACCTCCTATTCTGCAATTCAGACTCTGCACTCTGAGCCCCAGATTCTGGGAGCCATCTTCTAAGCTGATATCTGGGCAAAGAGGTTTCCTCTTGCACTAATCAAGGCAGCAGTGAGTTTTCTCCATTTTTACAGGCCAGCATTTAGGCTCATGTCAAAAAACCCACTTTATTCTATCAGGGAATAACGGGTTCGGTTGCTTTATTTGTTTATCTCCTTCTTCACTCTGGTTGGCAAATCAGTACAACTTGCTCCCTTCCCTCCTAATAGTATCCTGTAATGTGTGGATCAAATAAACTGACACTGTTAATGGCCAAAAGGAAAAATATATTTCAATCTGCATAAGTGATATGTCTTGAAAGAGAAATTTAGTCTCTATCTTCTCCTTTTCTTGGTTAGGTCTTAAAATGTGCACGTAGAAAATATATTGTGCTATTACATAAAACTGAACTCAGAAGTCTTCTTCAGAAAGGAATGAGAAATAGTTAAATTTCCAATGAGGGGTCACGGGAGGAAAAACAGGTCCCACAATAGCCTGTGTGCTAGTCCTAGGGATCTTTTGGGGGGTTTCCTCTACTAAAAGAAATACTCTAGTCAATCAGTATTTAAGGCAAGTTTGTTAGAACAGAGCTAGGTAGTGTATACAGAGAAAAAAATTACCAGTGAGAGAATCAAATTTTGTGTGTAGATTCACTGATGAAGTACATGGACATATTGCACACATCTACCAATAAAGCAGGGGCTGTTTTCTAAACACTTAGAGGCTATGTTTAATAGCAAGATTTTACATAGCTGCCACTTACATCAGACCTATGATGTGAAAAACACTGTTTTATTTATTTATTTATTTTTTAACTGATTTTGGCTACTGCGTGGTTGCACTTCACAGATTCAATGGAGAAAATGACTTCAGAACACATTTCTTTCTTATACAAATTAAACATATATTCTCTTGTGATTGACTTCCCCACATTCTGAATGTGACTTTACCATGCCTTGCTTGATATTTCTTTTTTCACGGGGCCCTGGCTATGGCGCCATGAACCCTCTGATTTGATAACTCAATGTGCTGAAGTGGAGAATTTGTGGGTTTGCTTCTGTGCACTCTAGAAAATCCCACAAGACCTCACTGCCCAGGAGGAGCCTTTCAGGCCACGATTAAATGCAAGACAGTGTCTACCAGCCGCTCCCCCGGGGACTGAGGAGTCACAGATCCCTTTCCTTTCCAGTGGCAGCCACACTCCTGGGCTCTTCTCCAGGCAATGGGAAGGCCTGGAGCCTTTTCCGGCCCATTAGGATCCATTCTCTACCTCTGAATCAAGATAGATCAGACCAAAGCCAGTTTTCAACATTCAGGGAAAGATGAGATCCATCAAAAAGTCATTCCTATGGAAGTTCAGAACCTGTCTTTTCAGAGCAGGATCTAAAAGCCAACTGGAATCACCCCTTACTCTGAAAACCAACTCCTCCTCCCCTGCACTATGACTTGAAACGTTCTTCTCCTTGGATGTTCCTAAAGTTTTTGCTTCTACTGACCTGGCCCCCGGCAAATAATGCACAAATAGATGAGGGCAGACAACTAGATTGAAAAGAACCTAGAAACTTCCCATAGTCCCACTGAGAGTGAAGTGATAAATGCTATACCTTCTATAAGGTCTTCAATTGCTTTCCTTACTCCCCTGTCAAAGGCTCGAGCATCAGCAGGGCTTTGGAAAGTAAGTCCAAACTTCCTATTGTCGACCTTCCAGTGATGAAAAGTTGGGTTGGCTTTGGTGTAGACCAAGTCCTTTCTCACATAGCACTCCAACACCACCTGAAGGATTGAAATACACAAGCGGGTTACTTGTCCAATAGTCGTGATGGTGTCTGGTTACAAAAATCTAACTGGGACCTATCCGTCCTTGGTGGCAAGGATGGAAAACCCTCCCCCCTGCCTTCATGTATCTGTGGAGGCTTTGGCTGCTTCCATTGACGATCTGCTCCTCGTTGGCCCCTCGCCCTCACCCTCAGTGGTCCTTACTGCATTGCTCTGCTCCGTAACCACCCCCTTCATTTCACTCACTTTCCTTCTTTCTGCCCCTGACTGGGGGGCACCAAGCCGAGGCTCTGTCTTGGGGCTTTGCTCTGTTTCAGGTTGACTGCATCTAAGTTAGGGCCGTTGTATTCACAGCTCTCAATCTTCCTCCCTCTGTCCTAATGGGTGTTTCCCAGTGACCTCAAATTCAGCACACTGAGAAAAATCTTTCACCTGCTCTGAAATTTCTGCCCCTTGTTTCCTCTTCCAACTTCCCCATATCTAGCCATGCCAACCCCTCTCTATTCATTCATGCTGGCTCCAATCTCTGTGGTTTTCTTTTCCCTCTTCTGCTTTCTCTAGCCCTTGTATTATTAATCACCAAGACCATTTCATTTTTCCTTCAACATCTTTTGTATCGACGCTGTTTCTGTTGCTACTACCCTGATGTGGGTCTCTATTAACCTTTTATCTGGATTAGTAGAATGGTCTCCAAATTTCTCGCAATAGTCTCAGAACTGCCTTTTACCAAACTATAGCTTTGGTTGTCCCAGACCTTCGACCTCTTTATCTCTACGACGGAAGTAACACCAACATAATTAATCAAGGAGAACACACACACACAAATGTGCTCTGAAAGCACTGAACAATGAGAATCCCGACTGCTCACTCACAGTCACACTGACTTCCCAGGATATCCCAGAACATCCTACTCTTTTTATTCACTTGTTTTTGTCACCTTCACAATTTAGTACTGACTTCATATTATTCTCTAACAGTTTCATGTGCTAATCTTATTCCTGTAACTAGACTGCCAAAGAGCAACATGTTTAATAAAATAACTCCCTCTGGGTATAGCGCAGTGCTATTATAGGTAAAGATACCAGAGTTTAACGTTATAGAATAAAAGAGGCATTGCAATCGTGTGAATGTAAACGCCATTGTTTTTTTCATAGATAATTCCAAAATACTGACACTATTTACTTCGATGGCTTTGTTATATACACACCAAAATGATTTTGCTAAGTTTTACTTGCTTTGATCTTGTGCTGGCAAAGTTCTACGTTTAACCAAATGAGATCTTATTGATTTTAGACTAAGGGATGGGAAAGTGTACAGGCCCGCCTAAATTAGTACAAATTCAAAGCAGAGAATATCTTTCAATGAGCACAAGTTTCAAGAATACATCTAAGCAAACAGAAATTAAGCCTGGCCTAATCAATGTTCCCTAACTTAATAAACACATGAGAATAATAGTTAAATTGGTGTATCAAATAGCATTCCCAGGCATTTAACTTTATTACATTGTATTGAAAGAAGACAACAGTTCCCTCACGCAGTTCTATTTATGATTAAATTGCTTATTACAGCCATTTTCCCCCTAAGAATAGCGCAATGATTAAATGTCAGCCCAGCCCCATTCCAAATTGGGGAAATCCAAATAACCAAGGCTTTAACTAACAAATGTTATCTATTTTGGAATTTAATAGTCTCAATTCAAAGTCTCAAAATAAACTTATTTGTAAAAACAAAGACTTCCAGTTTCTCTGTATTTTTAGGGTGAAAAAAATGTCTTTGGTTGACATTTCCTGAATTTAAGATGATTCCAAAGGTACATTTTCTTAGAGAAGTTTAATAAATTCTTAGAAAAGTAAAGTTTGGCCACCTAAATATGTGATGGGGAGGGGACCAGAAACCGTCTCTTTGTCCTCTTAAACAAAACTACATTATTGCATTAAGTTTAATGATAAAAAAATGAAAAAATCCAAAGGCTTCAATCTTCATAACAGGTATCACCCCTCTAATTGAAGTTCTGACATAACCTATTATAAATCCTCTAAAATGAAATTTAGGCATTAACTTAAAACTTGAGAAAGGCTTTAAAAAATATCCTTTTAAATGAGATGGATGGGAGTGGGGCGGAAATAAGTGGTTATGTATTCTTGTTGGAGGTTTTTTGTTTTGTCTTTTTAGGGCTGCACCCACAGCATATGGAGGACCCCAGGCTAGGGGTCTAATTGGAGCTGTAGCTGCCGGCCTACACCACAGCCAAAGCCACACCAGATCTGAGCCATGTCTGCGACCTACACCACAGCTCATGGCAATGTGAGATCCTTAACCCACTGAGCAAGGACAGGGATCGAACCCACAATCTGATGGTTCCTAATCGAATTCGCTTCTGCTGCGCCACAACGGGAACTCCTGGAGGTTTTAAAAAAACTACGCAAGGGAGTTCCCACTGTGGCTCAGTGGGTTAAGAACCTGACATTATCTCTGTGAAGATATGGGTTTGATCCCTGGCCTCACTCAGCGGGTTAAGGATCTGGTGTTGCTGTGGCTGTGGTGTAGGCTGGCGGCTGCAACTCCAATTCAACCCCTAGCCCAGGAAATTTCATGTGCCACAGGTGCAGCCCTAAAAAGAAGAAGAAAAAAAAAAAAACTACACAAGAAATACATATTGTAAAAGAGTCAAGCAACTTAGGTGAGTCCATGAAGATTCTATTCTCATTCACTTCTCCCTCCCTACCTTTAAACACCTCTCCATCTCCAGAGCTGCCCGCTGTCCGTACAGTGGACACAATCCCAATTGCCTTCCTGAAGCTTTTGTATATGTTCATGTAAGTTTGGGTGTGTGTTTAAATGTAGCCACACCTATAAATTGCTCTGCAACTTGCCCTTTCTTCAAAAACATGTCTTAGAAATATAAGAAGGTAAAAAGGACTGTTTAGTGGCTGCGTAATAGTCCTCAGTATGGATATATTAGAATTCTTCAGCCATTCTCTATACTAATGAGCATTTAGGTTATTTCTAATGGGTCACCACGACAGACAATGCTGGAATGAACATCTTTGTACGTGTTCTCCAAGTTTGGTCTCTAGGCTCCTGGGAACCTTCCCTCTATACCCCCAGGTCCTTTCAGGGGGTCTAGGATGGCAAGACTACTTTCATATATTAAGACTTGTTTGCTTTTCCATTTCTGCTAATAGTTTTAAAAATAATAATAAGTTTTAATTATTAATTAAATATAATACTTATAAATATATAAATTTAAACAAATAAATAATGAATTAACAATTATTATTAATAACAAGTTTTAATAATAGGTTTTTTAAAATAGTGTTGCCATTTCTGCTAATAGTGCAAAAGTAACAGTGGGTAGAGTGGCTGTTCTGAGGCATCAGTCAAGGCAGGGCAGTGGCACCAAACAGTACCAAAGTTACTGGATTTACCACTGTCGCATGGTCAAAGTAAAAAATGTTAAGACTGCTCAATGTTAAGACTGTCCTTGATGAAGCAGTTAAAATGATTAAATCATGGCCCCTGAATACACATCTTTTATTCTGTGTGATGAAATGGGAAGTACACATAACTGGATTCTCATGTCTGCCTCTGCATTTGACCTGCTATTAATATGTAGCTTTGGCTGAAGTATGGAAGAACCTCTGGCTTTGCATGAATGCAGGGTTGGAAAAAAGGAAGAGTATCCTCACAGCCTTTCTACTTCTGCCACTTAGGGAAGAATGACAATTGTCTCAAGGAAACACTTGTCCAATTGCTGCAGTTGCGCTAATTGCTTTCCTCATGGATCACTAGGTTTACTTGAAAGAATAACTAACAGATGAAACTGCGGTTATTCAGACTTGGGTACGTGGCAGACATTTTCCTGAAAATGAACACAGTGAGCCTGTCACCTCAAGGAAAACAAGGAGATATTTGTGGCCAATAATAAAATTTGAACTTTCAAGTGAAAGTTAGAATTTTGGACAGCTTCCCAATACTTGAAGACTTTTCTAATGAGATCAGTGGTGATATTAGGAAATGTGGGTTTTTTGTTTGGTTTTGGTTTTTTTGGTCCTTTTTCTCTTTTTAGGGCCACACCCACGGCATATGGAAGTTCCCAGGCTAGGGGTCTAATTGGAGCTGTTGCCGCTGGCCTACACCACAGCCACAGCAACGCCAGATCCGAGCTACATCTGAGATCAATACCACACCTCACAGCAACACTGGATCCTCAACCCACTGAATGAGGCCAGGGATCGAACCCTCAACCTCATGGTTCCTAGTTGAATTCGTTTCCACTGTGCCATGATGGGAACTCCGGAAATGTGGTTTTTTGATACTATAGAATTAAACGTATCAATATTTGGAAGATCTGTTTAACCCTGTAAACCATTATTTTCCAAGTGACTAACATGCATGATTTTACAAAATCAGGAATCAAAAAAAAAAAAAAAAAAATCCACGCAAAGAGAAAGAAAAGCAAGCAGACATCCTCCACGGCCCCTCCCCCCTTTTCCTGCTGCATCCACAGCATATGGAAGTTCCCAGACCAGGGATGGAATCCAAGCCACATCTGTGACCTACACCACTGCTTTGGGGATCCTTAACTCACTGCACTGGGCCACGGATGGAACCCGCAACGCCATAGAGACAAGCTGGATCACTAACCCACTGAGCCACAGTGGGAACTCCCTAAACTGGTGGATTTTAATGTGACAGAGTATGAAAAGGTCATTGATATGGTTTCAGAGCCACATTTAAGAAATGACCACAAGCCCAGTTTTGGTGCAGCATTAAAGAAGTCTATCTATAATTGTCTGAAGAAGCTAATATTTCTCCATTTTCCAACTATATATCTTTGTGAGGCTGGCTTTTCTTCACACACTTTTGCAACAGTCTGAAGGCAGGAGCGGCTATTAGGATCCGGCAATTTTCTATTAAGTCAGATATTAAAGAGATGTGAAAAAAAGCAACATAATGCTATTCTTCTACTCATTTCCCCCCTGGAAAACAGTTATATAGTTATTTACCATAAAGAATGTCATTTATGCTAGCACTACCATTTATGATTTTCAATTATTTCAGTTTTAATTTCTAACACGGTAAATATTAGTAGCTATAGTCTACAAGACAAAAGCATTTTGGGGGATTCTGAGACCAAAAATGTCTGTGAACCGTAACTCTCCATACATCTTTGTAAACCTGTTTCCATAGGATAGGGTTTAGAGGTGCAACTGCCAAGTAAAAAAGGAATACACATTTAAAATTAATATCTTGCCAAATTGCCTTTCACAGAGCTTTGCCAGCTGGAACTCCTACCAAATGTGTGAGTGCTCGCAGACCTGCACCGGAATGAGCAACATTTTAGATTTTGTGATTCATCTTCCTAAGGTGGTTTCTCACAGGATTCATTTAAGAAGTAAAATCGCCTAATCCAGCGAAAATAAGCTTCAACTCAGAAATGTTTAATTTATGTATAATTTCTCAGGGAGACTCGATTGTCTCCAATTTACAAAAAAATTATCCAAATAACAACTTTGTGAATGGAGAGTTGGAACACAGACTTTTCCCAAAGAAACAATGGCAGTGAAGTTCACAGGCGTCAACATAGAATTCAAAAGACAAAAATCAAATGTGCTGAATTCTGGAACGGCACTCCATGGAAAAGCTATTGACCACATTGTTTCTAGCAGCAAAAGCACGTTATGTCTTAGCTGGAATACTGGGAACTCTGATACCAGCCAGTCGCTGTATTCCAAAAATGATCTCCAGCCTCCCCTCACCACTGCACCATGCATGGGGCAGGCCTTCAACAACCCACCCCATTTGCAGAGCTTCCAGGCAGATTCATACCCTCCAGTGGGCAGAAGTGTTGCATTATGGAAGCCTGGGGGCCAAAGGGGTGTGTTCGTGTCTGTGTGTTAGGAGCCCAGAACTTGCCAGAGCGTGAAACAGGCAAGGTGAGGCATGGAAAGATGGAGAAGCACAGGCAGGTGTATGGGTGTGTGACTGAGCTCCCATGGAGAAGCACAGCCAGGTGTATGGGTGTGTAACTGAGCTCCTAGAGTGGATATAAAAGTCCAGAAACATTGAGTCACAGAATGTGAGGGGGACAAGAAGAGGGAGAGAGTGAAGGAGCAATAGAATAGGGGAGGGGATGAGGCACACAGTCCCTGTGCTACAGCAACACACAACAGAAGCTGGACCACAGCCAGGATTGCCCTATTCCTAGGCAGAGTGGGAATGAAGGGGCCAGGTTTTGGCTTCACAGAGAGTTCTCAGGGCTGGTTCTGCTAATGACCACGTGCCCTAGACTGAGGAAACGGATCACTTCTTGGAGCACTGGATTCCCCCACTACGAAGCAGAGATAATAGTCTCGTCCACCTTGCTGCAGGAACTTAACTGAGCGTATTTATTTACACAAAGGGCCTCAAACAAAACCATCGAAGTTTACAATTACTATGTTCAAGTCAGTGGTAAGATACAAGTTTATAAATGTGTCTATGAAATGAAGGGGCTAAATTAGACAATCTAAAGGCCATTTCAGGTTGACATATTTTATGACAAACCATGGAAATATCAGGAAGAAACAGACCTAAAAAGATACAACCATTCAGGTAAGATAATTTGTTAACACAAAAGCAGACACAGTCAAAATAAAAAGGGAAAGAGAGAAAAACCCTTTTCTATCAAAATCTTTGTAGGAAAAGAATACCAAATACAATTAAAAAGGCAAACAACAGATAATAAAAATATTTGCAGCAAATGTGGGAGATGAAGATGAATGTCTTCATCACGTTTGGAGGGCGTATGTATCACGGAGAAAAATCAGACCCCAACAGGTAAATACGCAAAGGACACAATTCAGTTATGACTGTTTAACAAACAGAAAGACATTTGATCTCATTATTGACCAACAATAAGATTACCATTCTTACTTCAATCAAATGTGGTAAAGATTGAAAACATCTAACCCTCAAGGTATTAAAGGAAATTTTCATCTATGCTGGAAGAAGCTCTTTGTGCGAGCATTAAAAAATCATAAAAATCTGACCCCTCCAAATTATTCCAAGAAAATAGAAAAAAGAAAAAAAGTGTGGAAAATGTGGGTAGGTAATATTGGGGTGGAGGGATGGGAAAGAATCTTAATATTAATATTTGATACTAAGGAGATCATCAAATAAACAGTGAACATCAACCTGATACCAGCAACACGGAAAATTTCCTATGAGAATGTTATGGCAAAACAAAGGAGATACAAAACTGTTTATGCACTCCAATTATAGCCATATAAAAATAAAAACATGCACAAGCGGGAAAATTATATCAAAGGGCTAAAGGTGGTTGTACAGATGTGACTTTGGCTCAGTCTGGGGTCAGAGTGACAGGGCACCGAAGACAGGTTCCTGGACCCAAGATGGATCACCCAGAACAAGGAGTCTTTCCAAATCTTAGTTTCTTCAGTTATAACTATACAGGCTGCTATAAGGATATGATGATACAACTTAACTAGAGGGCTAACTGTACTTAGCCCTTAGGTAAACCCTGGATAAAAGGTAGTTATTTTACTTTTTCTTGTTAGTGTGGTTACACTGTTTATTGAGAATATTTTAGAAACAAGAATGTTTTAATTATCTATTATTATGTAAGGAATTTCTCGAGTGGCCACATTTCTTAAAATGAGCCATATTCTCTCTTTAAAGTTTCATTCATTTTGGAGCTCCCACTGTGGCACAATGGAGGAGTGGGACACAGGGACACAGGTTGCAAATGCAGCTCGGATCTGATCCCTGGCCTGGGAGACTCCATAAGCTGTGGAGCAGCCAAAAAAAAGGGGAAAGAAACCAAGAGAGAATAAAAAAGTTTCATTCATTTCATTTTCAGAAATGCATCAAATGGGAAAATACCATTTCTGTTAACCCATATATAACATTTAGAAATTGCTGTCTCATTTATTTTGTAACTTATATAAACATTAAGAAGTCACTGCCGAAGAAGATGGATTTGTACACCTAGCACATAAAACCCAACACATACCGTTGTCAAGAGTCTCAAATGTACCACTGATATATTCCTTTGGTGATTGTGTGTTTTATCTGTTGAGATCCTGCCTATTTGAAATCAACACTTGGCTTTGGAGGACACACTCCGGGATCAAATACAGAGAGGAGCATGCTCTCCCCAGGTTCAAGGTCATCAATTAAATACAGACTTAGACACTCAATTTTCCTTCCTGTCACAGATTCCTTCCTAACAGAGAACTAAATGAAGGTCCAATTCTGCCATGAATCTGTATGTTATAAACTATCAACACTCCCATTCTTGTGAGCTAATGACCCTGCAAAGTGCATAGTTTTAAGTACATAAAATTACTACAGAAGTGTAATGCCACTGCTTTTTGTGACTTTCTTTTCCCAAACATGTTTTTTTATTCACTAGCTTATGCAAATAGAAGCTGCAGTATCTTTTAGATAAACGTGTATTTCGAAGTAACAAAATGTCAGAGGCCACTTCTGTCTTTGCATTCTACTTTTCACCAACCAAACCGGGATGGCATGCTCCGTGGATAAACACTAGGTTTAAAAAAATCCTGACTTCACAGCTCACTACAATGTGATTCATAATAGAGAACATACTTTTGTTTTGAACATCTTGTTACAGTAACAGGAAGGCAGCTTAGTTCATCAGAGACGCAAACAAGAGAGCCACATGCACGACTTCTAAGCATCTGAGTTATATGGTGTGTAGTAAAAAGTGACTTCACTGGAAAGCCAGGGTTACATTTTGTAATCTGGCATCATCTCTGGGAGCTGTAACTTTGGAAGCTTTTGGAAGTGTCTGAGGTCAGAGACAGAAGGAAAAAAATACCTACAGGAAAAGGGCTATGCATTAATGTCAAGAAATCAGTTGTTACTGGTTTAACCCCCACGTAGCACGTCTGCCATTACCAGTTTGTCTTTCTGCCGTTCACCATGGATGAGAAAGCCGCTTCGTCCATTGCCTTCGGGGTGCATGACCTTACAGACCCCCACGCGACTGATCCCGCCTCCTTCCTGTGGGAACCATCCCCCGCTGGAGTCATCTCTGGTCATAACCACAGCCTTGACACGCACAATATAGCTGTCACTAAAACGACAACAACAAGAAGAATGGGGCATGACAATGGTCTGGAGCTGGAGGACATGTTTCAAGTGCAGGGTGACCACAGCCAGCAGTCTGGGGACTCTTCAAAAGGAAATCTAAGCCTGGCAGCAACCTTAAAAAGATTGCCCATCTCAATAATTAGGTAAAAAACAACACTCTTAAACTCAATATAAACATAAAAACAAAAAAAAAGAGGCCCAGTCATTAAAAAAAGTTGAGAGTCTTTGCGGAGGTTTTAAAGCATAACATTCTCCAGTTTCTAGGTGGAAGTATTAATAATAAAATGAAAGAACTGATACCTATAGTTTGGTATCTACAAGTGAGAAAAGACAAATTAAGAGGATTTTATGGTTTCAACCCTGAAAACTTACATCTATGCAGAATGACCAAGGTTTAATGTTTTATAAAGCTAATGATCTTCTAATTTAGCATAAGAAGAGGGTAGGCCACTCCCAAATCACAAATTCACCATGTGATCATTTATACAGGTGGGGAGATATTTCAATTCAAATACCCTTTACACATGTGTAGCCTCCTGTTATTTTTTCCAGTCCACACTTTGATTTCGCAATAAGTTCTTTTGCACCTTTGCCAAAAATCCTTTCTCCTCCAGAGACCAACTCTAGCTTCTTTTCATTCTTCATCACTTTTGGGGAAATTTATGTGGACTTTCGGCAAGACCATTAAATTCTCACTGGCTGTTTTCGTACTTGGAATAGCATTCCTTTCCTTAATGCTTCAAACATACATTCTCATCTTCTATACGCCAGGTGCTGTACCAGATTCTAGGGAGACAAAGATGCAGAGTAACACAGAACCCCCTCTTTTCATCCCTCAGGCCTGGTGCTCAGAGCCTAGCCAAACCATCTACAAACTCCTGGGGACCACTGAGATGGTCCCTCTGTCCCACATCCCTCACCTCTCACCCCCGAAGGGAAAGCCACCCAGATTCCCCGCTGCCCCGCAGCTCACCCACTACTGTGACCCAACTCCCCTCCCACTGTGCCCCTGGGACTCAAGGGTCAACGATCCCCTTACTTCCTCAGCCCTTCCTTTCACACCTGTTTTTAACTGCAGTGAAATACACACAACGGAACATTCACCACGTTAGCCATTTTAAGCAGGACCATTTCATGGCATTAAGCACATTCACATCGTTTGGCAACCATCACCAGAATGCCAACCATCTATTCCCAGAACTTTTTTCACCTTCGCAAACTGAAACTCTGACACTAACTCCCATTCTCCCCTCTCCCCAGCCTCGGGCAACCAGCATTCTCCTTCATTCTCCTTCCGGCCTCTATGAAACTGACAACTCCTGGTACCTCAAGGAAGTTCCTTTCTCTTTCTTAACCTACAAGAAAATGCCCTTGGGTTGAGGCACGTGGCTCACTCACAAGGCCGCCTTCTCTCTCCAGCATCCTTCCAGCTGAGCCAAGAGATGCTGGGGAGGGTACTCACCTCCATGGCTGACAAACGGCCCCCTCTCCAGTTCCTCCAAAGCCCCTAAGTCTGACATTGCCCCCACTGCCCTTCTTCAATCTTCCGCAGATTTCTGGGTCACATCTTTCATACCTTGAAGAGGTTAGCTGGTGGGCTCATTGTCCCTCTATCTCTTTGCCATGATCCCTGGCATGATTCTTTGTAATTTCATTGTTCACACAGAGGATTCCTCCAAGTCTCTGACCTCTCAGTTTCTGGAACTCTTTTCCTCCAATGCCCTGGTCTTACACTCAGCCTCAGGCACGCATGTCTAAGTTACGCTCTTGACCTTGTCAGTTTGGAGCATCCTGCTCTCCAGCCATACCTCCCTACAGTGCAGCTTACCTTCTCTAGATTCCAATAATTCTTTTTTTTTTTTTGGCTGTGCCTGTGGAATGTGGAAGTTCCTGGGCTAGAGATCGAATCCATGCCACAGCAGTGACCCAAGCTGCTGCAGTAACAATGCTGGGTCCTTAACCTGCTGGGCCACAAGGGAACTCCTAGATTCCAACAATTCTTCACCCCACCGGAGCCAACAATCTATTGTTCCCTGTTCCCCACACCCTCATGTTCTCACTTGATTCTCTACCCAACTTAAGTTCCATGGTCCGTCATGATACTCTTGCACAAAACCTTAACTTGTTTGCCCTCTTTCTTCATTTTAGTTCCCTGGCAAAACTTCAAACCCTGGTGTAGTCCTCCATCCACTTAACTCCATGTCCTCAATCAGGCTGCTGTACACGGTTAGAGGGAAAAACCCCAATTTACTGTGCTCGTAGGTCTAGTGTGAAGTCCTAACCACTAAACTCAAGTGGGTCCAGCCAGCATCCTGCTACATTTCCTGGACATGTCCCTAAGAAGATGGTTTCGTATGTCCTCCTGCCCCCTCCTTCTCAGATGATGGATGCACTTACTTTAATTTCACTGAGAAAATAGACACCATCCCAAGAGACCTAGCCCTGGCACCCACCAGCATGCCTACTAGTCACTACCAGCATTTGCTGCCTCCTCTCCTTTAACTGTGGCCAAACCATCCATGAATCAAGCCAACAACTGCACTTAAATATTGCCTTTGTGTGAACAGTGCCCCAACTCACATTTCCACATCCAGATCTCTTCCCTAAGCTTCAGATTAGTGAAACCAACTGCCTATGTGATTTCTCTGCTTTGGCATCTTGTAGGCACCTCAACCAATATGTGTAAAAAACTGAACTCGTGATTCCCCCCACCTGTGGATCCTACTGGCTCTTCCTTTGAAATTACCCAGAACACTTCTCAGATGACTATAACAGACCCAAACTGGCCTCCTTACTTTCACACTTGTCCAACTTCCTAAGGAAATTGAAAGGTAAGTCACATTAAGCAGATTAAAACCTTCTACTCAGGGAGTTCCTGTTATGGTGCTGTGGAGAAGAATCCAATTAGTATCCATGAGGATTCAGGTTTGATCCCTGGCCTCCTCAGTGGGTTAAGGATCCAGCGTTGCTGTGAGCTGTGGTACAAGTCGAAGACGCAGCTCGGATCCTGCGTTGCTGTGGCTGTGGTATAGGCCGGCAGCTGGAGCTCCCAATTTGACCCCTAGCCTGGGAACTTCCAATTGCTGTGGGTGTGGTTCCCCCCCCCCCAAAAGGCCTTCTGCTCAAACCCTCCAATAGCTTCTTACATTACTATGAATGAAAGTAAATCTGTGCTTTTCTTACTGCTCTCCTCCTTGCTCATTCTCCTTCACTCCCACTGTCCTCGATGGTCCTCCACATTAAGCACACTCCTGCCACAGGGCCTTTGCACTTGCTATTTCCTTCCCTTCAAACCCCACCCCCCATTCTTCTCTCCACACACCAACTAGGCTCCTTATTTCATTCAGGTCTCTGTCCAAGGTTATTTCACCAGAGAAGATTTCTCTGTCCACTTTATATAATAAAGTGGCGCCCCTTATTCCTCTTAAATCTTCTCACTGTGCCTTGTCTCTCTAAATGCTACTACATCAGCATCTGCCTTATTTGCCCACTTTTCCCAACTAGAATGGGAACTCCACTAGAGCAGGGACTTTGCCCTTTTTGTTTACTGCCATATCCTTAGAACCTAGGGTGCTGTCTTATAGGTAGTAGATCATGGAATTAATGGGTTAAATAGACAATACTTATAAACAGGCTTAAAAAATTATTTGTAGCTAATACAATCTGAGAAAATATAGTGTTCAATAATCATTTACTTACAAGCCACAATAGCTTAAGTGGAATAGGGTAAAGATTTCCTTGTCATTGACAGGAAAACTGAATTTTGAAAATCACATGATTTCTATCATTAATCCATTCATCTCAAGATTCAACATGCATATTCCTTTAGATCAGAGAGATTCAGACCATTTTATGATATTTGTTTAGTTACATACAATTTGTGACTCTACTCCCCTCCATTCCCCATTTATTCTAGAAAAACTAAGGTTTCCTAGGATGTATAAATCTCCAGTATGAAACGCAGCTTTGGGAGTTCCTGTTGTGGCGCAGAGGTTAACAAACTCAACTAGCATCCATGAGGACGTGGGTTCAATCCCTGGCCTTGCTCAGTGGGTTAAGGATCCAGCGTTGCTGTGAGCTGTGGTGTAGGTTGCAGACGTGGCTCCGATCCCATGTTGCTGTGGCTGTGGTACAGGCCGGCAGCAACAGCTCCGATTGGACCCCTAGCTTGGGAACCTCCATATGCCAAAGCTGCAGCCCTAAACAGACCAAAAAAAAAAAAAAAAAAAAGAAGAAGAAGAAGAAGAAGAAGAAGAAGAAGAAAGAAACGCAGCTTTTTCAAATCTTCTGTGAATGTACTATGTGTTCATCCCAACAGGAAATGGCCAAGGTGAATAATTGAAACCCTACATACCTCTTGCTAAAACATGCTTTTACTTTTTTTTGTTGTTGCAGCTGTGTGCTTTTCTCCCGTCTTTGGAAGGGATTAAGTAAACATGAAAAATGGAAGTTTGCATTACTTATGTTAGTGCCATAGACCTATTTCCAAAAAGCATGCATTTATTAGAGACTCAAAAAAAAAAAAACCTCAAAAAAAAACTCACCCCGGCTTCCAGACTTCAGGGGCTGTTAATTTTGCCCTTTGCTTATGGTCTGCAGCATCCTCTTTCCTGACCTGATTCCTCATCAGCTCCTTCCTGAGGGCACAGACTTCTCTGTAATGGGCTGTGTGTTGGGAGGGGTGGTGGTGGGGGGAGAAGCCCCCCCATCTCCTCTGCCAACAACCCCAACAGCCAGCATTAACGGAGGCAACCAGCTATTTAAAACAGGGCAGGGGGATAAAGTGTTGCACTAAAAGCTACGAGGGATGTCTGGATAATCCAGCTGCATGGCCGCACGCCAACTGCTTCCTATCCGTGGTGTATTTACGTTACTCAGGCACTCACCCCGCCCAGAACAGAAAGGACAATGAACTCCACCACCAAAAAGGTATAAAGAAGGAAAACTCCCTTCCCACCTTCCCTCCCTCTTTCTGGAAAGAATTAAACAACATGTTTAAACCAGATGTAGGGTTTGCTTTGGGGGGTGATGGAGCAGGACAGGCAAGAGCGGATTAGTCTCTTCATTTGCACAAGGAAAATGCTACGGGTGTGCTTTAGAAAAATGGTCCAAAAACATTCCTTGTCAAAAAAAACAACAACCTCATGCTTCTGAAAGTTTCAACTGTTAAACCAGTGTAACTGATTAGGACCTGGTGAAGTCCCAGGCGTGGGTCCAAACACCAAATGAATGGAGCCCTGGTGTCTGAATTTAAGTTAAAACTGACCCTAAGGAGTTCCTGCTGTGGCACAATGGGATTGACAGCGCCTTGGGAGTGCTGGGACACAGGTTCAATCCCCTGCCCGGCACAGTGGTTAAGGATCCAGAGCTGCCGCAGCTGCAGCTTAGGTCACAACTGTGGCTTGGATTTGATCCCTGGCCCAGGAACTCCATATGCCGAGGGGCAGCCAAAAGAGCAAACAAACAAACAAACAACAACAACAACTGACCCTAAGAATCAATGTCATTATGTGGTGTTTGACCATCACCCAAATGCCAACATATTCTTTAAGTGCACTTTGAATAAAACCAGCTTTTCTGAATCGGGCTGGGGATTTGCCCAAATGTGGTTCCTTTAAGGAAAAAGCTTTGCACTCCACACACATGGATTTGTAAAAAGAGGACTTGCTGCCCTATGATCACTCAGCATGCAATAGAGGTAGGTGACATCCCATGGCAGGATGGGGAAGGGAAGAAAGAATGATTTCAAAGACAGATTCTTTTTAGCGGGGGATGGGGTGCTGACTCCAAGATGGCACAAGTGGTTTTAGATCTCAGGCCTTTATGTCCTAAGTTCTCCCCAGATTCAAAGCAGGATCTGCCTGGACCACGTTACGGAGGTAAACAAAAGAGCAGTAGGAAATGGTGAGACACAGCAGTGTCCCTGGAAATAATATTCAGAGCCCGACAGGTTGGCACTGCCTTGACCTTCTTAGTAGCTGCAGAAGCCTCTTTTTGAGCTTCAGTTTCCTCATTTGCAAAAAGCCAAGAGAGGATATGCCGTGCTGGGCTGTCCTGAGAGTTAAACGCAGTGACAGAGGTCAAGTGCCTGATACAGAGAAGTTTGGTAAATTATAGTCATTGCAATTATTTCTGTTCAAAGGCTGACTTTAATTACAAGAACAGGTCTTTAAAGACCAGCCTCCCTGGCCACTGAGGACTGGGTTCCTGCCTGCCCACCTTCTTCAGCTGTCAGAAAGCAGAGGCACAGGAAGGCTGTCAAGGCCCTCGACAACAGGAGAAAATCCCAAATGGACCTCCAGCTTATTCACGCAAGGCAGATTTATAAAGAACAGGTTTGAGCCTACATTTCAGGCACCTGTAAAGGATCAGTTCATCTGCCATCTGGGAACTGCCTCTGTTCCTGCCTCTCCTCCTTGGATTTTGGAGCCTGGAACTTTTACATCCCCCATAAATACTTATCCCCCTTATCTGATCACACGGCTCCTTTATCTCTGCATTACGCTAAACATGCCACTCACTTCCTCCCAGCCCCACTTTTCAGCCTTCTCTACTGCACCAGACCTTGAGAGGGATTAGCCAAGATCTCAGCCTCTCAGCCTCCCTCTTGGCCCCAGCACAACCCCGAGCCATCAGCTGAGCCAAATATAACACTATGCCCTCCAGGGGAGTCAGGGCCACCCCTCACTGTAATCACACCCCTGGCCTCCCCAAATCTTCCTGGTGCCTAAGACTTAGAAAAGGTCTTTGATTACATTGAATCATGCACACAAATATGTAAAGTATTACACATATGAATAAAATATATGAGTGAAATATATGTGTCTTGTCATATTTTAAAAAGAATCCAGGAGTTCCCACTGTGTACAATCAGATTGGTGGTATCTCTGGAGTGCTGGGACACAGGTTTGATGCCTGGAGGGGCACAGTGGGTTAAGGATGCAGTAGGTTGCAACTGCAGCTCAGATCTGATCCCTGGCTTGGGAACTCCATATGACCCAGGGCAGCCAAAAAGGGGGAAAAAAAAAAAGAAAACAAAAAACACAAAATATTTCAGCAGAATCAAAGGGTTGAGAAGCCAAAGATATTAGTCATATTCTATTTAAATGGCTGATGGGTTCTTGAGTTCTATTAAGTATCAACTATTTAAAGAATTTAAAAAAATTTTTATTTACTATTATTATTTTTTGGGGGGGCCAAACTTGCAGCATGTGGAAGTTCCCGGACCAGGGACTAAACCTGCACTGCAGTTGCAACCTGTACCACACCCGCAGCAATTCTGGATCCTTAACCTGCTGTCCTGCAAGGGAGCTTCCTTAAGAGCCTTTCGAAAGGGGACTGCCCTGGTTTTAAGAATTTATATAATCCAAATTTCATAAGCAAGGAAAACTGCGCATATGTAGCTTTATGCATGGTAGTAATGTGGTCTTCAGCTCTATACATGTCCCTCAAGGTAGACACTTGCTCTGCATGCTTACTGTTGACCAAAATGTGTGTTGTTGGTCAAGGATTAAGCCACTACAAGCGACAGTGACAAGAAAAGCCAGCTAGAAAGGGAGACCGCACAGTAGCCTATGCTGGTGAAGACACCATCTCCCCTCTCAAACACTGATGAACAGGCACTACAAAGCAAAGAAGAAATTTTCTACACGTTAAGTGTTTGCTTGATAAAGAGAATTGGTTTGCGTAATATCAGACTTGGGGGAGCTAAAAAGTGGGCTACGGTCACGTAAGAAAAAGGCTTCTCCACAGTTATTTAACATCCATGAAACGAGTGATGAAGTACACTTGATGGAGAGTCGTCTTGGAAACGACCCTACCCCAGCATCTGCCAGGAGGAGAATCCATGTACTTGAACAGGTACCAACACCATAATTTTGAATGCATGGAGCCAAGGCCCTCTGCCAGTGCCCAGATTTACCCAGGCTTCTCCTCCAATCTTCACTGTGTCTCTGCCTTTCTGAGATGCTGCAGCTCCTCCTGCCCATACAGTCTTCCGCCCCAGAGGATTACAGCTTTTCTATCTTTGCAACCAATTTGGGTATTTAAAAAATGGTATGTAATGAATTTCCAGGAAGGGAACCCCAATATATAACGTGGTAGTGGAAGGTGGTGGTGAGAATGAGTGCTTGCCGCGCCATGCCTGGGGACGGAACCTTCATCCAGGAACTAATCAGGCCGAAAGCCAGGGGTTCCTGCTTCTATTATGGGTGTGAATAGGTTTTCCTCCTTTACCATGGGCTGGGCTTAGGATCTGGGAGTGAAAATAACTGGACAATGTGTTAGGAATCCTCATTTTAACTTTTCGTCATAGCCAGTAAGTTCTGCTGTCCTGCAAGGTCACCAGAGCCCTCCTTGTCTGAGTTCCATTCCAACCCCAAGGAAGAGGTATGGGGTGGCCCCATTCTCATCCTCGCATGCCCCACCGAAGCCCAGCATCTCTGTGGCTCAGGCTCCCTGGCTACCCTGAAGCATACAAATAGACCTACTCACCCACACACTATTTTCTTGTGCACAGATTACAAGGGGTCATTTTCCTTATTACTATGAACTACACTGCCAGCACAACTGATATTTAAAATAGGAATGACTATTACATTTAATAATGTATAAATCATTCTTTAGAGCCAATCCTAGCAAGTTGAAATTTATTAGACATGGGCCTCTAGTACTTTTTTTTGGTTTTTTTAGGGCCATATCCATGGTATGTGGAAGTTCCCAGGCTGTGGGTTGAATTGGAGCTGCAGCTGCCAGCCTATACCACAGCCACAGCAACTTGGGATCTGAGCCACATCTGCAACCTACACCACAGCTCACAGCAACACCAGATCCTTAACCCACTGAGCGAGGTCTGGGATCAAATCCATATCCTCATGGATACTGGTTGGGTTCATAACCTGCCAGGCCATGATGGGAACTCCTGGGCTTCCAGTACTTAATTCCCACTGAAATTTTGATTCAAAAACACTCCTTTAAAATAACTATTATGAACTCCTATTTTTATAACCTAGTGTTTCTATGATTCAAAATAAATGCCCGTACCTTGTTTAACCATAATTAATATCTATAATAATATCTTCCTTTACATTATAGTTTGCTGTAAGGAGATGCCCTTCCAGGGCTGGGAGTTTGGAATGGAAACGTTGTAAAATTGGGTTTGTGATAGCATAACAATAAATATAATCAATCTCATTGAGGTTAAAAACAACAAAAACAACAACAAAAAAGGAGATGCCCTTCCAATCTTCAAGGGCCACCGTACATTTTCTGGCCACAAGAGCCAGACTGGCACGAGCACTGACCATTCTGGCACGTGGGGCTGAAACACACCACGTAGACAATGGACACGCTGCCAGCTGGCCCATGTGGCACCTGCTGTTCATGTGTCCTGTGACCCAGCAGGGCCAAGAAAGTCCATGAAGCCAAGACAAAAAGGAACAAAGATCAGGTTAAACATGTAAGCTTGACAGAGGCTTAAGAGGCCTGTGAGGAGCTAGTTGAAGAAATACCGGGGAGGGAAATTAGGGATCCTTTGACATCCCCGCAGCCTGGGAACACTGACCAGGGAGCACTCTCTGACAGACCTGGTGAGCTAGAAAAATCTACAGCTGGCTGAGGCAAGTCAGAGCT
Organism: Sus scrofa; assembly: GCF_054392235.1. NCBI lineage: Eukaryota > Metazoa > Chordata > Mammalia > Artiodactyla > Suidae > Sus > Sus scrofa. Next base: position 88,782,556 of record NC_139385.1, on the reverse strand, counting down.
TCTGGTGGCGCCCGCACCTACACCTCAGTGACAACCCAATTCCAAGGGCAAACCTTCACACACTGGATGGAGGTGGTGATACTCAGCGCAGCACCCAGGGGCGCTGGAGGTTACCTTATTCAACACTAGCTTGGGGGCTTCCTTCTCAGCAAGGTTTACAAAGTTATACTAAAATCACTCCACCGTGCTGTCTTTAAAATACATTTTTAAATTTATCCTCTAAGCTTTTATTGCCTTGTAGTTTGAACCAGTATAAAGGTGTGATTCAGCTAGATTCACTCACTTACATTGCTCTCCATTTTTTTCCCTTTTGAAAAAATCTCCTTACTAAAACTTTTTGATTTTATGTATTGAATATATCCAGTGTCTTAAGGATGGAGCTATAGTTTTTTTTCCCTCCCACTTTAACCCAAAACTTTCCCTATCTTCATTTAAATTCAGAACTTAAATTCAGAAACCACCAGAACACTAAGTATATAACATCCACAATGACGGATCACTTATACCTGGGACCCAATAAAGATAAAGGCATGAGGGCTGTTATGCTAATGTACCGCCTAAAACCCTAACACTGGGCAGTTTTAAACCTGGGCAATGAATTGTTTGCTGAAGTAAATCTTAGCACCCGAAAGGCAATTTTACAGATGTGCCTAAGACAGATTTCTTAAATGGCTCTTTGGCAGCTCTCCCTGTGTCAATATAACTTTCCTGAGTGAGCACCTCCCAAGGTGAGTAATGCACTCAGCGAGGAGAAGAAAGGCCAGGCTGAGGTCAAGCCTGGAGAGATGGGGCAGGACAGGTGTGGGGCAGCACCGGTTTATTGTGGGAAATGCACCATCAGAAGGAAAGCAGTCATGCCTTATGGTATCACTTACGTGGCACAGATGAACCCATCCACAGAACGGAGACACATAAGGGACATGGACAGCAGACTTGTGCTTGCAGAGGGGGAGGGAGTGGGATGGACTGGGAGTTTGGGGTTAGTAGATGCAAACTATTACATTTAGAATGGATAAGCAACGAGGTCCTGCTAATACAGCACAGGGAACTATATCCAATCTCTTGTGACAGAACATGATGGAAGATAATATGAAAAAAAAAACATATATATATGAATGACTGGGTCACTTTGCTGTACAGCAGAAATTGACACAACATAGTAAATCAACTACACTTTAATAAAAAAATTTAAAAAATAAAGAAGGAAAGTTGTCATTTTTTCCAAGAAATTTGAAAACTATTTGCTCTAATCTCTACTAATAGCAGAAATCCTAATTTCCCCACCCTGGGGGTCCAGGGAACTGGAGATTCCTGGGCATATGTGCCTCTTAAGTGCTAGGTGGGTGTCCTGGTGGACCACTTGGGACCTCTGTACCCTCATCTTTCAAGGGTCTGTATGGAGGTCATTAGCTTACTATCAGGCTCTGGAGGCATTTTAAATTATCTTTGAGTTTTAAAACACTGGCTCCAAGAAGTTATCTCATACTACCCTACACCACCAACAAAAACCCTTAGATTTGGAAATAAATATAATTAAGCTTTTTTTAAAAAACAATCAACAATTCCATGGAATTCAACAAAACGAAACATTTTTTTTGGAAAAGATTTGCAACATGGATGGACCTAGAAACTCATGCTCAGTGAAGTCAGCCATACAATGAGACACCAACATCAAATGCTTTCACTGACATGTGGAATCTGAAAAAAGGACAGACGAAACTTCTTTGCAGAACAGATGCTGACTCACAGACATTGAAAAACTTATGGTCTCCAGAGGAGACAGTTTGGGGGGTGGGGCGATATGCCTGGGCTGTGGGATGGAAATCCTGTGAAATTAGATTGTTATGATCATTATACAACTACAGATGTGATAAATTCATTTGAGTAATAAAAAAAATGAAAAAAAAAAACCTCTCATGTTCTTTCCACTAAAAATAAAATAAAATAAAATAAGCTTAACATCCAATGATTCTCCAAACTGTCACAGGTAAGGTTTATATTAGCATAAGGGGAATAATTCCAATTTAGACTCAGCCTTTCAAGGCAAATCTCCTACATTAGGCAAGGCTGCCAGACACAACAGGACGTGCCCCCATCCTGCCTCCATCCCGTGTTCCTTTTACCTGTATATCCAGGAACCCTATCTGCTATAGACAGTTACTGAAATAACAAGCTAAATACCTACACGTAAATGTATATTTCATTTTAGCGTTAATTCTCTCATAGCTTTATGCATAGATTCTCTAACATGGTTAATGCGGTTAACGTTTTTTAAGATCACCTAAAAAACATTTTAAGAAGTTACAGGCAGCGTTTATCACCTAGTTCATTACCATTCAAGGCATCGATGGAGATTTCTGAGTTATTCTCAAAAATCACCAAAACACGAACTCTGACATGAAGAGACCACTTTAAAAAATGACGTTTATTTTATTCAAACCAAACTAGAGTGAGTCTACTACTTCTCAAAGACTGAAATGGTCTGTCCTCAAGGGTGAGTTCCTGGGTGATCACTCAGTATGAAGTGGGATGAGAGAGCCATGGCAGGCGAGAGGCCAAAGTCTGAATCCAGGTTTATGATGCGGCTTTTATTATCTGCTGCTTTGCTGAGCCTGGAGTTCAGTGGAGTTCATAATTAATCAAGATCAAAGGATTGCCAACTTGAAACAAGCAAAACAACCCACCGCTGAGGAACCCTTTCTTCTCCTACTTTTTACTCCAAAAGCAGTAATTTTCTTTGACTTTCCCTCTGTTTTACACACCCTTCCAAAAATGGTATTTATGATCCACATTTAAACCCCCAAAGGCCAGCTAATGGAAATGTTAGATTACTAAACAAAATTAACTCTCACCACATTAAAGTACACATGGAATAGAAAAATTGGTACTTTAAAAAAACAAAAGGCAAAGGGAGTTTTTAAGGTTAATAATCTACAATTCAGGTCTTTAAATTGCAGCCCTTGAACTTAAGCACCTGACTTTCTCAGAAATCTTTACTTTTTTTCTCACTGAATTAGAGAAATCCAAAAGGAAGACAGTGTTTAAAGATCACATGCTGAACTGGTCAGGGAGAAGTACATGGTATCTGTAACTTACTTACTTCATTTTTTTTTTTGGACAAAAGTATTTTATTGGCAGGCTGCAGAAAATCATGAATTCCTATGCACCCCTCCCCCCAAGTCAAGGGCTTAAAAGACATTTGAATTATCAAATACTCTGCAACTTACTTTGAAATGCATAAAAAATTAAGATGGCTGGAGTTCCCACTGTGGCTCTGTGGTAATGAACCTGACCTGTATCCATGAGGACATGGGTTTGACTCCTGGCCTTGCTCAGTGGGTTAAGGATCCAGCGTTGCCACAAGTTGTGGTGTAAGGTCACAGATGTGGCTCGGATCCTGTGTTGCTGTGGCTGGAAGCTACAACTCCAATTCGCCCCTAGCCTGGTAACTTCCAAGTGCTGCCCTAAAAAGTGAAACAACAACAACAAAAACCAAAAAAACCCAAAAAACAAAACAAAACAAAAAATGGCATCTTGGATGGACTGAGGGATGGCTGGATGGATAGATCACGGGGGTGATAAAGATGTAAGAGTGAAATGTTAGCTGTAGACTGGAACTGGTGGGTGTTGCCTGTACACATCTTTCAACTTTTCTGAACACCTGAAGACTCTTGAGGAGAAAGAGAGAAAATTTACAGTGCTCTATTTTAAATGGTGATCTACACTAAATCAAGAAAATGCTGATAATGGAACTGAAAATTCTGGTTACTTCTTACATCATCCAGGACGCATTTCCCAGTTTTTAACTGCCATCTGCCACCCTCCACTCCAAAGCAAACCATGGTCAAAAGGGTAATACCAAATTCTAAACCCACAAAATCCTTTAAAAGTCAGTCCTTAGTAAGACCTGTTTTCAAACAAAAGAGGTAATAATTTAGCCCCCAGAGGAGTTCCTGTCCTGGCGCAGCGGAAATGAATCCAACTAGGAACCATGAGATTGCAGGTTCGATTCCTGGCCTCGCTCAGCAGGTTAAGGATCCAGTGTTGCCATGAGCTGTGGTGTAGGTTGCAGACACAGCTTGGATCTGGCGTTGCTGTGGCTGTGGTGTAGGTTGCAGATGTAGCTCAGATCTGGCATTGCTGTGGCTGTGGTGTAGACTGGCAGCTGTAGCTCTGATTAGACCCCTAGCCTGGGAACCTCCATGTGCAGCGGGTGTGGCCCTAAAAAGCAAAAAAAAAAAAAAAAAAAAAAAAAAAAAAAAAAAAAAAAAAAATTTAGCTCACAGAGAAGAAAAAAAGTCAGCAAGTCCTGTTATCAACAGGCTGAATGAATTTTAAGATCCACTGGGTATGGATGCCCTTTCAGGAAGCAATAATGACAAATTCGTCTAATTCCTTTTCTACTAGGATTCTGCCACTTCGCTCATCAGAGATAAAAACTTGACACAGAGCACAGACAAAGCAACTGTTCTCCCTGAAGAACTCTGGACCTCTTCCTTTCCCAGGTAGAGATGGGAACAGAGGCAGAGGTGGGCCTGCAGGGAGAGTTTATGTCTTATATTACGACTAGCGAAGAGTCTTACGAACAAGTTAGTTACACTTTTGAAGCTAGAAAGAATCACAGCCACCCGTGAGAATGGCAGCGCGGGGGGTGGGGCTGCGACATCCTCCTCAGTTTGCTAAAGTTTCACAGCAACAGAGGCAATCCTCATTTTTGGACCCACAAGATGTGTAAACGAATGCCCTGAGTCAGCAGACTTGACCTTTACGGCACATCTCCTTTTCACTTCTGGCCAAGACCCCCGAAGACTCGACCCCTGAGCCCCAGTTTCTTCACATACAAAATGGGGGGGGGGAGGGGCCCAATGACCTTGGAGGCGCCCTCTCAACTCTGGCTTCTTAACTGTGTGTTAAAAAATACATGGCCTTAAAGTCACACCAGAGGGCTTAGCGAATATTCTACAAAAGCGTATCAGCAAACTTTCAGCAGTAAAAGGCAACTGAAAACGTCTTTGAAGAAAAACTCTGAAACCACAAAGACCTGAAACCACGGCAGATTATCAGCTATGTTCCCTCAGTGCAAGTGGTATTGTGCAATTTTCAAGTTCCCAGGAGCAAAGCTGGCCTATCAAAGTAATATGAAAATGCAAGGAGAAGACAAAATTGAGTTTTAATAAGTTGAATAAGATCTTTTGAACAAAACAAGTACAACCTAGCCATCTAGCTACATTGATGCATCCATGAGCATTGAGATTCTCCTCGGACACATGGAAGAAAATTACCAAGACATACTCAGGCAGCAAATGAAGGCTAAGGAGAGAAGAGGGGCCTGCCTCTTTTCTCCCACATAGTTGATCCTATAAGCTTTATCCTCTGACTCAAGACAGATGCTCTCGTACCAATCTCCATTACATTCAGAGAGAAATGGGAGAAATGTTAGGAAAAGGTAACAAAGCAATGGCTTCACTTAAAAACAGGGCAAGGCATTTACTTGTAGACCTTTGATAAAGCAGCTGTGTATTTCCAGGCCACGGAAGCCTAATCAATTCCTAAGACACTTGACTCACAGATCTATCCCCACATGGCTCTGACTGCCCGCTGAAGCCTCCTTAACTCTCCCTCCTCTGGTGGGATGGTCAGTTCTACTCCAAGAGTTTTCCTACGTGGGTGTGGGGTCAGGGAGGAAGGGCAAGCAAGGAGAAACTCTTCAACTCCTGATGGAGGCTTCATTTGGGTCCCTGGAATTTGGCGCTACTCTATCTTAAATGGCCCAGAAAAAAGCCAGCCTGCCCATCACTTGCTAATATGGCTGAGAAAGTTTTACAGCGACACAAGCTAGCAGACAAACCCAAAGGAAAGCATTCCAGTGACCCACACTCATGATGACTGGTATAAACGCAGGGTGATGATGTGACCAGTGCCAATGCTTTAGGAATTCCAAACGAGTGTCTCTGGGGCAATTGTGTTTTTCTTTTACAGCGGCAATAACTGGTGGGGAGCAATTAGAAAGACTGGAACAAGGTAAGGCTCACAGGGTCATCATGCAGCAGCGACTCCTGACCAGTTCTCGATTATGCAAAAAGAAGGGATTTGACCTGTGAGGTCAACTTCCTTCTGAGATATTATAAATCAGCCACCCGCCTGGGATATGCGCTTCCGATACATTGCTTTCTTGCCATAAAAGAACTGGGCAGTAAGGAGAATGTGTTGGCCAACTAGCTACCAAGCTGGTTCATAGTTTAACACCATCTTCTGAAGATACTGTTTCATTGGTAGGTGGGTATTCTTGTTTGATTTCAAAAAGAACTTGGAAGAAACATCAGAGCTAATTAGGAAGTTTCCTAGCCATGCCACTTCAAGACTTATGATCTGCACAGAAAATTGAGAGCCTTGGAGGCTATTAAGCTCCTGAATCTGGGCTTTCCTGGCCATCACCAACATGCTTGCTGCAGGGAGTCCAGCCAAGCCGAAGGGTCAAGCATTCAGTGGTAGCTAAAGACCTCTGCCCAAGGCAGATCAACCAGGCAGCCAGGGCGAACTTCTAACAGAGAGCGTTCCTGGCAAGGTGGCAGTCTTTGGGGCCCAACAGATGCAATTATAATACCATGAAGCCATGCGGTCACCGCAGGCTGCCACTTTATCAGGATAAGAGGGGCTCCAGGCTCAAGGTCTGACCAAGAGGAACCACCCACAGCCCCATTCATTCACCAGTGTGCTTCAGTCACCACCCAGGACCAAGCCCACCTCAGGGAAAGCTGCCACCCCTGAGGGAGCCCTAAATACACCGTCCTGGACTGAAAACTGCTACACACCTAGCAATCCCCCACAGCAAGTAACTCAGTACATGGAAGCGCCTGTGTAGACCGAAAAGGCTACATAAACACAGCGTGACTCGCCATGACGGCACTTTTTCTTGTGTGTCTGCATATAGGTACTTGCTCATATTTGCTGAAAGTCAACTACTATTTCAAAAAGCAGTCAAATTTCACATTCATGTTCATTACAGCGTTATTCACAATAGCCAAGAGGTGGAAACTACCTAAATATCCATCATGGGATGATGGATAAAGAAAATACATACAACACACTATTTTCCAGTGTTAAAAAAGAAAGAAATCCTGTCACATGTTACAACATGGATGAATGCAAGACATGATGCTAAGTAAAAGAGGCCCGTGACAAAAAGACAAATACTGCCTGATTTCACTTTTAAATTCCCCCATGTAAAGGAGCTGAACTCATAGAAAACAGAAAAGCTGGAATGGTGGTTGTAAAGAACAGGGGTAGGGGGATAGTGGAGTTGTTTAATGAGGACAGTTTCGGTTTTTCAAGATGAAAAGGTTCCAGAGATCTGCTATACAATATACATAGAGTTAACACTAATATACTCGACTCTTAAAAATGGTTAAGATAGTACATTTTATGTCATGTTTTCTGCCACACACACAAACACGCAAAGTTAATTAATTTAAGAAATAAAAAGGGGCCACTTGAAACGGGCATATTCAAAAAGGATCCCCAATTCATAAAACTGTGGCTTTGGCTAAAGGATATTTCTGTTGTTTTTAAGCAAATATTACCACTATTTTAAAAAAAGCCCACAAAACTCTCCCCTACTTATAAAAGCAGCCTATGTCCATTGTGCAAACTATATACATTATAACTACACTTTCAGAGATATTCTTCTATACTAGGAGGAACAATGAACAAATCTGCAAGACCTTCTCAAGGTAACTATACAAGGGAGTCCTTGTGTTTCGAATATAAAGGTAAATGCTGCCCACACTTTGCTCCTTGGGATACAAGGCAAATTGCATATATGCAAAACACAGACATTTCTTTGTAATTGCCTTTACTGAGACCAAAATGGCTTTTCTTCCAAGAACTTCTCAAGGAAGAACAGAAGAAAGTTAAGCATAATAGACTTTCCCTCAACTGTTAGCTCAAATTCCCCCTAATCCTCAGCCAATTAGAATCTAATAGAATGCTTATCATGTTTACAATATAAGCGACAGAATCCCTAGGAATATTTTTTATGATTAGTCTCTTGTTATTTCTTCGATTCCAACCTCAGTTTTTACCATTATTTAAAAAAAAACATACACACTTGCACACACTCACAAGGCTTTTCTAACAGTTCCATTTCTTTGACATGGGGGCTCAGTGATGTTTTTCAATATTTTTCAAAGCAGAAAACGGGGCAGTTTTATTTTTCTTTGGAACGTGTCCCTGCCAGATTTTGCACACTGTAGCTCTTTGGCGATGTGATGAGCACACATGCCCACCCACAGACACTAATTTTGCTCCTCACCCTTCCCAAGCAGCCTCTATGACACATGCTGTCTGCGCTCCATTTGAAGGAATTCAAGAGGCCCAGTCAAACAGCAGGCCCCCCCGGGGCCAGAGTGATGGCAGGCAACCCATCTTCTCCCCTGGATGGGTACAAGGATTAAGTGTTTAAAAAGAAAACCGTAAAAGAAGCCCAATCCAACATGGACACCTCCAATCTGAAAATCTTTACAGCTCTACGAATTAACACAGCAAGTGCAAAGTCATCTTTTGGGGTGAACTCTGGAAGAGATAACATCTTGCTGTGGTTCCTTGGGCAGAGCTCCTCGAAGATAATGCAGTAAACTCTGGGTGCACAGCAATGAGGGCAGCCTGTCCTGTGAGCCAGAAGCTTTCCAAGAGGGCTGAAGAGCCACCCGGGATCTGAGGCATTTGCTTGCTCTTCGGTGATCATTAGTCATGAAGAAATGTTGGTGATTAAGAATCCAACTAGAAATGGGCATGGCTCCCGTGACTGTCCCTCACCTGTCCTGAGACAATCTGGGCATCAAAGGTAATGCTAACAGACTGCTAGCAAACAAACCTGCCAGAATGCTCAGGACAAATAAAGTCCATGCTGGGTTTGATAAGAGAGTGGTCATTCACCCCATTCAATGTCCTTAAGAGTGGGGTTGATGCCCTAAGGCTGTTCTGTACTTGTCTCTGGTTTTTTTTGCGCCACTCAGGAAAGCTGATATTTCCAGATAACGACACAAGATTTACTGACAAGTGCTATTAATCCACCCACTATGTAGGCGGAGTGGCCATAATCCCGGATGTGGGGAGGACAGTGTAACAGCATATCAGTGGGCAAAGGACAACAGGCAACAGACAGGTCTAGTTTTCTCCCAGGGTTATAGTTACAACCAGGCATCCATAAACCATCCACCAAGGACAGCAAGAACTGACTGAGGACTCACTGAACAGGTCTTTCTAAATACAAGTAAGTATTTTTAAATGTTAATAGAGACAGCAATTTTTTTTTTTTTTAGGGCTGCACCTGTGCCATATGGAAGGTCCCAGGCTAGGGGTCAAATCAGAGCCACAGCTGCCAGCCACAGCCACACAGGATCCAAGCCATGTCTGCGACCTATACCACAGTGCACGGCAACAAAAGATCTTTAACCCACTGAGTGAGGCCAGGGATCAAACCCGCATCCCCATGGATACTAGTTGGGTTCGTAACCCATGGATCCACAATGGGAACTCTGACATAGTAATTTTATTTTTCTTCTTTTGTCTTTTTAGGGCCACAGTCACGGCATATGGAGGTTCCCAGACTAGGATTCAAATCACAGCTGTAGCCACTCAGCCATAGCAACTCCAGATCCTAGACGTGCCTATGACCTAAACCATAGCTCCTAGCAATACCGGATCCTTAACCCACTAAGCGAGGCCAGGGCTCGAATCTGGGTCCTCGTGGATACCAGTCAGATTCATTTCCACTGAGCCACAATGGGGAGCTCCCAATGTAGTAATTTTAAATGGTTACTAAATTCATTATAGTTTTCAGTCATCAGAATAAAATTTTAAGAGATGTTAAATAAGGGAGGGGTCTTCAAAACTCGAAAATTGGGAAAGATGTTTACTAATCTGTGTTGCTAAAATATTCAGGGAAGCTCTAAGCTTAGAGGATTCAAACGCTTTCTCTGACGGCCACTCCCTTCAAGGAAGAAGGGGGAGAAAAATCCTTTGTCCAAGGTTGTCGGTCTACTTGACTTAAAATATGGCCACCAAAACTATCAAATCAATTTTTAAGTAGGTCAGTTCTTTCCCGATATCCATCCAAGGAAAATTAGATTCTGTAGAGCCAGAAGGGGAGAGCTAAAAGTGGCTTCTACTGGACAGTGGTTCTGGATTATAGACCCCGGTTTATCTATGAATAAAAGAAAACTCAGCAGGAACCCATCGCCAGTAACGACGGATCCCCAATGAAAAGGGAACAAAAGCAAGGATGGGGCTGGAGCTGAATCACAGCATTTTTAAAATCCACACTACCCAGCACAGAGCTCACTCAGTATCTCTTGACTGCTTCCAAGCTGAGTGATAGGAGGCCCTCAGCACCGACACTGCTCTGTATCCCCTCTCTCTCCATAGGGAACGAAGGACTCTGAAAACCATGTGGTCACTCTGGACTGAAGGCTCTTGGCACAGTGGCAAGGGACCACCAAGAGGGGCAGACACAACCCTAGGGGTGACTACTGCCACCAATGGCAACGATCAATATGCGCTGAGGGTGAAATGTCACCAAAGCCAAAAGAAATCTATGGCTGCCCTGAAAAAATGTGGACAGAACCTGAGCTTGTCACAACTATGCCAATCTGGACCCCACCCCAAAAAGGTGGAGTGGGGAGGTCCCATCGTGGCTCAGTGTTGTAATGAACCCAACTAGCATCCATGAGGATGCAGGTTTGATCCCTGGCCTCACTCAATGGGTTAAGGATCCAGTGTTGCCGTGAGCTGTGGTATAGGTCAAAGACAAGCCTCGGATCCTGTGTTGCTGTTGATGTGGGGTAGGTTGGCAGCTGCAGCTCCAATTCAACCTCTAGCTGGGGAACATCCATGTGCCACAGGTGCGGCCCTAAAAAGACAAAAAAAACCAAAACCAAAAACAACTCCCACCCCAAAACTACACCAATCACAGAAGAGCAAGATGTTTTCACAGAAAACACCAATCCATCAGGAACTTTAAGAAATGTTTTTATGTACCTACCTGTAATAATTTCTATAGGCCTCAAAGAAAGAAAAAATAAAAAAGATACCGAAACCTACTCTTGCATTGAAATCAGAGCAAATTAGCTATTCACTTTTTTTTTTTTAAATGGCCACACCCACGGCATATGGAAATTCCCAGGCCAGGGATCAAACCTGAGCCTCTGCAGCAACTCAAGATGTGGCAGTCAGATTCTTAACCCACTGCACCACAGTGGGAACTCCCAGCTATTTGCCTTTTAATTCACATTAATTTCAAGTCACATTATTTTATCATTTTATTTAAGTCACATTATTTTTCTGATGACTTTTGACAAAGTGAACCCTGAGCTGAGTGTGGCATCTGCCAAAGCATCTAGAGACAACCCCATTTACTGTAAGATCACAAAATCCAGGCTTCAGTGCAAGCAAGCGTTTTTAAAATAGCCTTTCTTCCGTACCTTAAAAAAATGTTAATGAGAAGGAATGAAAAGGATTCTCACTTTGAATCTGAAGCATTTTTTAATATCACCAAATGCTATTATTAAATATTCACTATATATGTGTGTGTACACATATACATATAAAAATAAGCAGTACAGATGTGGGCAGGAAAATTCTTAGCAAAACCCCCACATATTTCAAATACTGTTCTTCCTCATTATTGTCCTCTGCCATAATTAGCATGTTACAGCATAACAGGTGGCTTTCATTTATAGAATCCAAAATTAATGAAATTTGGAGATGGTCCTGTCTCTAAAAACAAACTGGCCATTCTAAAAAAAGGTATCCCTTAATCTACAAAACAAACAGAAACACACCAAACAATCTCATTTCATGTTGCTTCACTGCATCTTCCAAATTTCTAAATGTATTTCAATAAGTAAATTTAATATATTTACTGATGGTTTAAAATACACATAACTCAAGGAAAACAAGTCCTTATTATGAGCTTTACAAGAAAGAGGAAGAGAGAGAGAGAGAGGCAAAAAAAAAAAAAAAAAAAAAAAAAAAAAAGACTGTTTTTCTAGCTTGCTAACCCCAGATCTGTTTAATGCTCTCTGAGCGATAACAGAATTTACCACCACAGACAGGGCTGCTCCACAAATGCTAAATCTTAGGCAAATTTGTGGGCAGTTGTGTTACAGGTCCTGACCCAGCCATTCTGGACAGACAGACCAGAAAAGCATAAATAGTACTGCTATAAACTAACTATAGCATCTGTCCCTAACAAGAGGGACTCAAAAAGTATTTCTAAAAAAATATGAGGAGACACTGAATGGACTGTCAACACACAGAGGAATGTTTAATACACTCAAATAAACAAGATATGTGCCTTAACTAGTCAGGCATTGTTTAAATTTAGTGAGTGAAGGGAGAGGGTCAGACAGGCGACACAGCCTCCCAATTATGCAGAACAATTCTTTAGATCATGTGAAAGCTAAAATTAAACGTTGTTTTCAAATCTCTACCACCCTTTCTCCCACCTAGAAAAAGTTAATGTATGAATTCAGTATAAGCAAATTATGTTTTGCAAAAAAATATTCACTTAAGGGGACTAAAGCTTTCTGGCATTAAGTCATCCATCTTGGAGGGGTAGGAAAAAGCACAATATTTAAAAAGGAAATCTGACATAATAAATACAGTAGTTATTAACTCCTTAGCGCATCTCTGCTTATTCTTTTTTATTTATTTACTTATTTATTTTAAGTTTTAGGCTACCTAACTCTCCCCCCAAAGTGGGGAGAGGTATTCCACCTTTGCTGTTTCGTAGGCAGCATCTTTTAAACTCAGGGCTTAACAATAGGGATGGTTAAGACCATTGTTCTCTGAATATCCAAGGAGACATTTGTTCTCAGAAAGGGAGATGAGTGGACAAGAGCTCTGTGTCCACCAAAAGACCAGTGTTACCTCTCTGTCCTTGCACGTGGGTGCCCTTGTGGGCTCGAGTGTGTGTGCGCGCGCACACACACGCGCGCGCACACACACACACTCTTCAGTTCTTTACAATTTGAATAATTTTTTCCCTCCCTTAAAAAAAATATTAAAAGCACACACCGGAAAGGTTAGGCAGAAGAGAACCACAAGAAAATAAAGTTCGTGTAAACAGTAAGCACATACCTGGCGGGCGATGCCATTTCCTCTACATTGTGGAGCCCAAGTGCTGGGTATTCGCATTATTGCTACTATAGAGCTTCCGATAAAAATGGATCGGCTCTTGCGGATCTGAGAACCAGCTGGCTGCTTGAGAAGTGGTTTCCCCCATATATGATTCAGTCTCCTTGACAAATATACTGCATCGCACTGGATGAGTCATCCGAGGGTTAGTCCGCATTTTATAGGCCTGTTGTGTCATTACTCACATTCAACATCCTGCTTCTCAAAAGTGGAAGCTGGAAGCCTGACAGCTGACAGATGCTTTCTCCAATTAAAATACTGTTTTAAAAAAATTCCTGTAAGTTACGATGATCAATCATTGATGATACTGTGAAATGCCCTGGGAGCACGCGGCACAGCTCAATACCTGAGATTACAGTCTGTAGAACCACCAGTGCAAGTTGTTTATACCCGCCCAGGTCTCTAAATACCTCTGTGCAGAGTTGAAAGGAAGGACTCCCTCTCTTAAGCTCTCAGGGAAATGAATACAGACATACTGATTCTTATATTGCAAGGTTATCTAGTCGCAGGAGCTTTGTAAAGAAGAACACATATCAAAATTTTGTCCATGGGGTAATAATTCTGTTAGGTGGGATAGTGGCATTGTGTTTATCAAATGCCCACTTATGTTAGGGATGAAATGCTATCATAGCTGGGATTTGTTATGAAATATTTTTGTCCCCAAAAGAGGGAAGGGTAAAGAAATGTGATAAAATCTTGATAAATGCTGCATCCGTGGTTGTGAGTATATGGGAACTGGCTCTATTATTCTCTCTTCTCGAGGACCTCTGACAATTTTCATAACAAAATGTTTTTAAAAATGAAAAAAAATTTTTTTTCAGTCCCCACTGTATCCACACAAGGCACTTACTTTCCTAGTTAGGTATGAACCTACCACACGTATGAATGGGGGCATCGTTCACACAGGGCAACCAGGTGGCCCTGTGGGTGTGGGAGCCGCCAGCTGGAAGGTCCTGAGGCCACTGTCAGGCCTGCACCCACCCCCTGAACCCACACCTGGTGCCCTCTCCTCCCAAGAGTGTCTGGTAGTTGGTCCTCACGCTTTCTTTGAGGACACAAAAAGCCCCAGCTTCGTTTGTGACAGGGGAGAGGTGACTCTTCCCGGCTTCCTTCTATGGCTTTGGAGAGGCTCAGAGAGATTATCTAAGTCCCGTCCACAGTCCCCTCGCACCTACAAACCTCTCCAGGACGTGGCATGGTGTTTGTGTGACATTTCATGCTCAAACCATTTTATTTAAATTGAGGCTTTTTTCTTTTCTTTGTTTTGGTTTATTTTAAATCTTATGGTCACATCCATGGCATTTGGAAGTTCCCCAGGCTGAGGACTGAATCTGAGCCATAGCTATGGCAACACCAGATCCTTTAACCCACAGTGCTGGGCCGGGGATTGAACCTGCGCCTCTGCAGTGACCCGAGCCGCTGCCATCGGATCCTTAACCCACTCTGCTGTGGCGGGAACTCCCTTAAACCATCTGAAGGAGGAAGAGAGCTTTGATTTTATGGCCAGAAAAACCCCAGATATGGAAGCTCCCGTGTATGTTAAATGAAATCACTGTTGAAACTAGCTGTGGTTTAAAAAGCCCTCTGTGCTAGGACATTCTTAAGGCGTGTGACAAGTCATCACAGGCCCAGGAAAGCCTAGGGCCTCAGGACTGCTCTCTGTAGGGGTGACACCAAAGGAAAGGAGGAGGTGTCAGGCCGAGGCCCCCACCTCCACCAACAGCCAGCCTGGTCCTCAAAGGACTGGGCCCAAGAGGGCTACAAACCAGCTGCAAATGGTTGTGAGGGGCCCCATGCCACGTCAAGTGACCCTCACGAATCCAGACTGTGCAGGACTGTGTGGGGGACGGAACTGAAGCCTTCCTTGTTTTTTGCAGGTTCTTCCTTCAAACGGACTGCAGGCTACAGGCGTATCAAAATGTCCCCTCAAAATGAAAAATCACCTTGCACATACTTGCAAAGTATCATTTACCTTAACTGCAATAGGTAGAAATGGGGGACTTAATACACTTTTAGCCTCATTTGAGTTTCTGTGACTATTTAAGAAATAAATCCATAGTTTATTAAAGGTCTTTTTTGGGGGGTGCTTTGCTTCTTAGGGTCCCACCCGAGACATATGGAAATTCCCAGGCTAGGGGTCAAATTGGGGCCACAGCTTCTGGCCTACACCACAGCCGCAGCAACACGTGATCCGAGCCACAGTTGTGACCTATGCCACAGCTCATGGCAATGCTGGATCCCTGACCTACTGAGCAAGGCCAGGGATTGAGCCCACATCCTCACGGATACTAGCTGGATTTGTTTCCCCGGCGCCATGAAGGGAACTCCCTCATTAAAGATTTTTATAATTCAGATTTCACTAACTGAAAATATAAGAGTAATAGCGATAATAAGGTACACTCACAGAAAAGGCATGAGAACACGGCAGATATGGTAAAATGTTAACGAAAGGGAAACCAGTTATAGAAGAGTCCTTCATACTATTCGTTTCACACTTACAGAAAAGTTGCAAGTTTCAAAATAGAGTTAAACACAGAAACACAAAAAAATATATAATCCTGTTACCAAGAAAAAGATTTTATGGATTTAATAACCACCATAATTTCTACTGCTATCCTCACGCATTTATTTTTATTTATTTGCTTTTTTAATTTTTAGCTGCCTTGCAGCATATGGAGCTCCCGGGCAGGGATCAGATCCAAGCTGCAATCTCAACGTAAGCCGAAGTTGCGGCAGTTCTGGAGCCTTAACCCACTGTGCCCACTGGGGATGGAACCTGCATCCCAGCGCTCTGCTGTGCCACAGTGGAAGCTCCTCCTCGCCCATTCAAAAAAAAAAAAAAAAAAAAGAAAAAAAAGAAAGAAAAAATTAGACCATAAGGAAACTTACTAAAACGTAAACATTAGGAAATGCTTCTGGGTTAGGGATTCTCAAAGAGCATTCCTTGCAAATGATTTTATAAGAGGCTCCAAAAGCAAAACAAATTCCAAACAAACATTTTGGGAAAACAACACACTATAGCCTCAAGAATACTAAGTTTGTTTAGTCTTGCAATTCACTAATTGATTTGACCACATTACCCCCCAACCATTACCATCCCTACGAGTTGAAGAAAGCACTTTGGGAAGTACTTTTCCCCTGGATCTTGTACTCTATACAATTTCTTCAGAACACACAACAAAAGACATCCAAACCTGATCTCTGCCACTTTTAATGGACATGTCTATTTGGCAGACTTGTACGCTGATGACCACAGGCAGCCCCTCTGACCACACCTCAAAGCTCTTGGAACCTGAAAACCAGCCTGGATGTCTTTGGCCCCTGATCTCCCCAGGCCTTTACATTTGCATCCCCTAGCAGAGGTTAACTAGGAGTTTCTTGGTGGGTGTTAAGCAGAGGTTAACTAGGAGTTCCTTGGTGGCCTAGTGGTTAAAGTGTCAGCATTGTCACTGCTGTGGCTCAACTTTGATCCCAGGTCCAAGGAATCCTGCATGCTGTGGGTGTGGCCCAAGAACCAAAAAACAAAACTAGCTGGAAGACACAGCAAAACATGGCTTCCAATTTCTTATAACTTGCTAATGGACTCATTTTTAGAATTTTTGCCATATATTAATTTATACAAGAATTTTAAGCAATTATATTTTTGCATATATTTGGGGGTCGGGGGGCACAGATGGCTAAAGCCCAATACTGGTTAATGTCAAGATTTAAAAGCACAAAAGCAGGAGCTCCTGCTGTGGCTCAGTGGTTAAGGAATCTGACGAAGAACCATGAGGTTGCGGGTTCGATCCCTGGCCTTGCTCAGTGGGTTGAGGCTCCGGCGTTGCTGTGAGCTGTGGTGTAGGTCGAAGACACGGCTTGGATCCCACATTGCTGTGGCTGTGGTGTAGGCCGGTGGCTACAGCTCTGATTAGACCCCTAGCCTGGGAACCTCCATATGCCGCAGTTGTGGCCCTAGAAAAGGCAAAAAGACAAAATAAAATAAAATAAAGGCATAAAAGCAAATGTGGCTATCAATGATGTAGGGACCCTGGGCTGGGCTGGGTAGTGGTGAAGAGCTTGAGCCTGGTTAAGCTGTCTTGGTTCCAAATCTAGCCTGGCTCTTACTTACATCACGTACCTTCTCTAAGCCTCTGATTCTCTACCTGTAAAATGGGTGTAATACTGTTAGCAACCTCACAGAATTGCTCTGAACGGGATAGATGGGATCATCTACAACAGTACTTTTTAGCATAGGGCCTGGCCATATTCAGAGCTCCAATAATGCAAACGACAATGATGAGGATATTTCTAAGTTTTATAGATTTAGATGGTCAGGAGTAGTCAAGTCATGGCCAACCACCACACTGGTCTGTTTATATATCATCTGTGGCTGCTTTAGAGCTACAAACTCTAAAAGTTGAGCAGTTGTGACAGAAACCATATGGTCCCCAAAGCTGAAAATATTTACTATCCAGACCTTCAGAGAACAAGTTTGTTGACCCCAGGGTGATCCACGTTTGGATGGATAAAGAACCAGATCTTTTCCCTATAGAAGTCTTGGACCCTTGTTCTGCTTAAGATCTCAATTTAGAATCAGCTACACAGTGTTATTTAGGCAATCTGGTCCACATGAACTGTGTAGCTCAGGCTTTCCCTACAATGTGAAATACACGCCTTGGTGCTGTCTCCAGGCGGGTGGGTGGGGAATCTACGGGGCCTGAGGTTGCCTGTTGGTCTTTCCGCCTCCCCTCCTTCCTGACCGCCCCCATTTCAGAGGCCGGTGACCCCAGCTGATGCGAGTCCACAGCTGTAATTCCCTTCCCCCACGTCACATCTGTGCATTATGTTGAAACCACACGTGTCCCCAGAGCCTCAAGCAAGAGGTGAAAGATGATCTGGAAGAGGCATTCAGGAAACTGAGCAAACAGAAATGAAGGATGCTTTGAAAAGGGCTGTACAGCCGTGGGCAGGATTCATACAGCACAAGGGGCCTTCAGAAACACGGGCCGCTGCAACCCTGCCATTGCCAGCCAGAGTCCAGTAAGGAGACTGAGGGTCAACCCAGAAAAATGAGGACCACGCCTCGAGTGAAGGTCCCAAGATGCATCCCTGTATCCAGTCGTGCTGCCTATTTTCTTTGGCAGGAAAGCCTGTTTATTTGGGGAAAATAAACCCACAGCATTAATGGATAATGCAGGTGAAGGGACTCCTGGGACTGGTCTCTGGGAGAGGAAATTTGAACAAAAGAAACCATTCTAACTGCCTTCAGTTATTCTCTGTTGTCTTATTTAAAAAAAAAAAAAAAAGTCCTAGCCAGCTGCTCAGACAGAGATTAAGTCTGTACTTAGACACCCAGTCTTTCTGGTGGCCACTTGCCTTCCTGGCAAATATCAACATCTTGGCGAAGCCAATCCAACAGCAAACTGCCTGTGTTAAATACCAAAGTGCATGATGAGGGCTGGGCTGGGGCTGGTCAAGGAAGAGAAGGCAGGCAGACGGTGTCTGCTGTTACCCACTGAGAGCAGGATTTCAGAGATGGCATGCAGAGTGACAAACCTCACTCGAAGCCAAGTCAGTTTTCGGCTGTGTTCCTTCAAGTGTAACTGTCTAGCCCAGGGATAAAATATGGCTCCCTCCAAAGCTCATGGTTAATTTGGGGATGTTCAGCTTGGCCAGAGCCAGAAGACCTGTGCTGATTAAATGCATACGAGCTATTGTGCTAAGCAGATTTTTTTGAAAAATACTCTTAAGTTGCGAGGACTTCTCAGAGCTAGGCTTGTGGGTTCAGCCAGGTTTCTTTAGGGAAAGGCAATGGGAACACACATTCACCAGGGGCCCATGTGGTGAGGGGTGCTCTGTGTGGCTATAGCAACGCACCCACAAATTTCATTCCTGGTCTGTGTGGAGGAAAACAGGGGGATGAACGACTAGGTCGACTTGGGCAGGAAAGTCTGGATTTTGCAAACAAGACTGCTAAAAGAGGAAGAAGGAATCTGAGATACATCTGAAATATGGGAACATCACCCTGGGAAATCATAGAAGGAGCCATGGGCTTGAATAGCAAGGAAGAGCTAAGAGCATTCAGGGTTCTGGGTCTATGGCTGAGCTGCAGGCCAGGCATCCATCACATCATTTCCCCCTTTCAGCCCAGAGAGCAAACGGGCAACAGGGCCTGGCCTCCAAACCCTGGGCTGCAGAGAGAAACCAAACCTATGTCAAGGGGTGAGGTTGCCTCAAGACCTGGAAAGACTCCCTCTCTCCACACACAGGGAGTGCCTAAGGGGTGACTACCTAGTGTGCTTAACATCTGCCAGATGGAGATGAGGAGTGAGGTCTGTGTCTGAAATCTGCTTAAGGCTGGATGGATGGTTTAATTCTCAAGGTATCATGGCACAGACTGAGCGTACTAAACCCAAATCTGCCAGCGGCCTAGCTCGGCGCTCTGTGGTTTCCCTAATCTCGAGCCAGAATTAGACCTGAGGCCGCTCAAAGGCCGTAGAATTCCAGGGACAGTCTTCAAAAGAGGACTCTACCTCTCACCCTGATTGATGCTGGTCACCATAAAACAAACAAACAAACAAAAAAAACATATCCAGGACAATGGTAGCCACCTTTTTTGTCAGATGGTAGTGCATATAGTGAGCTGCAGAAATGGAAATCTCTTCTGAGAACCCCCAACAACACTCTTTATAATCATCTGCCTGGGTATATAACACACACATGATGGGAGTTGGAATCCTGCACATTTATTCTGCTGAGAGGCAGCAGCTTGGGCCTGGCCTTGCCCTAGTTATATGACCTGGGGCTGTGCAGGTCTCTTACCTTCTTTGTGCCTCAATTTCCTTGTCTAGAAAATGTAGGGCTTAAACTAGCTCAGTCCTTAAAGCTTCAAAATTGTACAAAGAATGGATTGGTAACAGCTAGAGGGGAAAGCTGCTTAGTAATGCAAGCAGACAGAGAAGAAAGAGGAGTGGAAAGAAAGCTGGGCAGTGATGGCGAATCAAGACTAAGCTGACCCTGGATCCAAGAGGCCAACTTAAACGAACCTACCCATTTAAAAGGATGCGGATCTCACGCCAAAGCTGGAACTGACTTTTCCTTATGAATGACATTACTTAACAACAGCAGCCACCGTTGACATTAGCCACAGTTGTATCAGAGGCAGGCACTGAGCCTTCCAGTCTCACAGGGCTTTTAGTCACAGACAGAGACGGGAGATAGGGGAGTCTTCGCCGTCTGCACGGCTGTCAGTGCATAATGAGAGCATTTTGTTATGACTCGCATGTCATCTTTGCCATCGGACTTGAGATTCTTAAAAAGAGGCTCCTCCCCTTTTTAATTTTTGTAACTCAGCATCTGGCAAAGGTCAAACTCGTGGTAGGTCGAGTTTCTTTTATTGATTCAACAGACACAGATTAACCTTTATTGGCTTAAATGGGGAGGTGGAGATGAAGATTATAGAAAGGGAAGAAATGACAGAAAGGTCGCAGCAAACTCTTGTGTATTTTTTCTACTACAAAAAGTGTTAGGTTCCCTGTAGAGCCTTTAGGAGATACAAAGAAAAATATTCACCTGCAATGACAGCTAGGTGGTAGAATTTAAGAGCCTTATAGGTCATCTTTAGTCATGTGATGCATGTTTACTAATTTAATGTGTTCTTTGCCACTGTCTGAATCCTTTCCAAAAAAAAAAAAAAATTGAGAAATATTTTTCTGTTTATTCATTTCTGATTTTAAAAAACCAAAAAGATATGGCATGCAGGGCTTGGATTTTTTTTTTCCCTGTTTCAGTGCAGCACCCCAAAGGGGCAAATGAATAATTTATGAGTTTTAACATTTTATGGGCCTTAGAATATTAACTACTAACCAGAAGAGCAGCCTAGAATTCTAAAACAAACCTTAGAGATATCTAGTTCTATAGCAACCACATTTGACAGATAAGGAAACTGAGGCCAGTGGTCAAATTTCTTGTTCAAATTTAGTTGTAGCAGCCAGAACCAGGCCTAAAACCGCTGACACTAAGTCTGTTTTTCCTTACTGAGAATTACCTACCTAGCTAAAACCAAAATCATCCCTAAATTCTGTCACCCTATTAACTTCTGGTTTCTGAAAAGCAATTAGAGACGACTCCAGAACAAGAAAAGCAGATGATGGCGTCCAGAATATTTATTTACCTGCACTAGAATTCTCAGGCACCAGGTTAAATAAATCATCAGAAGGACAGCCAAAGTTACTCATTATTTTGAAAAGTGTTTCCAGGTTGTCACCAACATTTGAATCCTTTCAGGAATTTTAAAAATAGGCTAGTGAACCTGAGGTAGGGCTTGCTGGTCAACACACTGCAAAAGCTCAGATAAAGATTATGGATCCACGGCACAGACACCAATTTCTTGAGTTCTGCGTAGGGAAAGTACAGTTGGGGAGCATGTAACTTGCCTCAAGTCTCTCCCTCTCTCAGGAACAACTCCCCCCCCCCCCCCCCCCCCCCCCCGTCCTGAGAGCGGTCACAAGAACACTTGCGGGGAAAGGGAAGAATTCGCCGTACCTCGCCAAGCAAAGAAACTTCCTCCAGATGGTAGTTAAGGTGTGTGCCCTACAGGGAAGTCTCATAGATTCAGTTAACCTTCCAAATTCAACACCAAGAGTCTGGTTGGTTGATTTATTTAGTCTTTTTAGGGCAGCACCCGTGGCATATGGAGGTTCCCAGGCTAGGGGTTGAATTGGAGCTGCAGTGACTGGCCTACACCACAGCCACAGAAACGCCAGATCTGAGCTGCATCTGCCACTACACCACAGCTCACGGCAATGCCAGATCCTTAGCCCACGGAGCGAGGCCAGGGATCGAACCTGCATCTTCATGGATACTAGTCAGGTTCATTAACCACTGAGCCATGATGGAAACTCAGCTTCAAGTTTTATTAAAGTAAGTATCAGGTGGCTAAGAGGGACCAGTGAAGGGAATGGACAATGAAAGTGGGTCCCACTTACTTTACAGACAAAAAAACCCAAAGAGTAAGCCCCAAATGCACACCCTGGAATAAAACATAAAAGGTATATTTGTGCAAGAGCCAAGAATAGATCCTGAGTGTCCTTGGACTTCATCTTTCAGAGTGCTTCTAAACAAGACTTGTTCCTACATGTTTTTTCTTTGAAGTCTCCCCAAAGATACTCTCTGCCCTTCTTTCTCCACTCAGGAAGGAGAAAATTGTTTCACAGATTTCATTTGTTTGTTTCCTGTGAGCCCTGAGGAGTTGTCTCTGCTACTGAGAATATACCGGATGTGAAGAGCAAGTCTTAACATTAGAACATTCCATGCCACCAGGGTGGGACCGGTTCAGCTCAGAGGGATTTTGCTACCACTCAACAAAATCTGGAAATAAATACAAACACATTGGCAATAGGGTGCATAGGATACCAATGGATATGAGAAAGAATGAGCAGAGGGGCTAGAATGGGAAAGGAAGCCATGCCTACCCTCCCATCACGCCCCCTCCTCAGAAGACAGCAGCTAACTGCAGGAGGACACAGGCAGCTCCCCCTCTCCATCCGCTATGATTCAACTTTGGCTCTTGTCAGCTCAGTTTCAGGATGAGGAAGGGGGAGAGCCCAGGAGCTGCAGAACAGCAGCAAATATTTATAACCTACTGCTGAGCGAGGCATCATGGGAAGAACATGGCACACATGCCCTGGGCTGGCCATATTCTCACTGGTCCATTTCAGAACAGAGCTGGCATGTTTAAGTGCAGGTAAAAAATGATCAGAAGCTTGTAAAACAGACCAGCTGGAGTGTAACGAGTAATCAGTACATCTGTGCCATGTAAGTATAAATGTATTTATCCCTTTTAATTTAGTTCATTGTTCTGCATAGGTAACACAGTCATGATTCAGAAATTAAAATATAAAAAGGTATACTCCCACCACATTCCATCTGCCCTAATCCTTCTCTCACCCAACAAGCCGGTAGGAACCACTTTTTTTTTTTTTTTTTTGTCTTTTTGCCTTTTCTAGGGCCACTTCCTGTGGCATATGGAGGTTCCCAGGCTAGGGGTTGAATCGGAGCTGCAGCCGCTGGCCTATGCCAGAGCCACAGCAACGCGGGATCTGAGCCACGTCTGCAACCTACACCACAGCTCACAGCAACACTGTATCCTTAACCCACTAAGCAAGGCCAGGGATCAAACCTGCAACCTCATGGTTCCTAGTCTGATTTGTTAACCACTGCGCCACGACGGGAACTGCAGGAGCCACTTTTAAAAGTTATATATCCTTCCTGGAAATATATTTTTCTCACCCTTTCTCACCAAAAAAGGCAGCATATCACTGATATGTTCTGTTATCCCTCAGAGAGCTTTCCTCTTTTTTTTTTTAATGGAGGCACCTGTGGCATATGGACGTTCCCTGGCCAGGCACTGAATCGAGGCTACAGTTGCAACCTATAGCTATGTCAACACTAGATACTTTAACCTACTGTGCCAGGCCAGGAATCAAACCTGCAACTCTGCAGCGACCCAAGCTGCTGCAGTCAGATTCTTAACCCACTGCATCACTGTAGGAACTCCCCTGGGAGATCTTTCCATATGGGTACACAGATAATTCATTCCCTTTTTATGTCTATACAACATCCAAGTACAAGGATGTACCATGGTTTATTTAGCCAGTTCCTCATTAATGAACATTTAGGCTTTTCTAGAACTTTTAGCCATTGAAAACAATCTTGTGATGAACAACTTTATATATCAGAGTTGCCTTTATATATTAAGATGCTTAATTTACTGCTCTGTAACTACCTGGCCATGATATAGAGAAAGAAGGAAGACAACCTTGCACCTGCGAATCCATCTGAAATCAAGACAAATCTCCACTAAAGCAAAAAATATGATTACAGAACTATATACAATGAGATTTTGGTTTGGTATGTTACATAAGGAGCAGGCACTCCTGCGATATTTGTAGGAGTGAGAGAGTTCAATTATCCTTTAGGCTGCCCATTCTCCAACTTTCTCCTACTCACCCTCCAAGAACCTCACCCACCCATTCATCCTAGGGGCCATCCAGGCACCTGCCCCTTTAGGAAATTCTAATAGCATTCTTATCTCATAGACACTGTGCCCAAGTGGTGACTGTGAGGTTCCTGGTGCTACCTCAGAGGGTAGAAAGTAACACTCTCTGCCCCAGTCATCATCTGCGCCCACACTCAAGAGGTCCGTCTGGAGGTGAAGCCAGACAGAACCATCTGCATCCCTAGGGAAGCTGAACTGCCGGCTGGTCCCTACATCACAGCATCAGTGCCAGGTGAACCCTCAGAAGTAAACAGCGAACAGGACCCCTGAGCAGAGTCCAGAGAGGACCCAAGAGGCAGTCCCAACGCTTCCCAGCCACCGCCTCCAGCCCAGGAGCAGGAAGTTCTAAGCTGTCCATGGAGCTGACTCATAATTCTCTTTTCACAAGCACCCTGAAGGTTCTATTCTAAGTTTACCAAAGGGAACATGCCTTCAGGCAGAAGCAGAGCAGCACAGAAGCCGTAGCAGGTGGGGCCTCCGTGAGCTTTTCCTCTGCGACAGGTCAAGGTCCACTACAAAAGCTAAGTGCCAAGGAGACACCAAATGGCATTCACACCTTCTTTCAGAGGTGCACATGCATTACTACCTGTATCTGTACCCAGTGATGGCTTAAATACCCCAGGGTTAAAGCGAAACATTAAAAATGAATTATACTTGTTTGGATCTAAATTGGAACAAGCCAAATGTATAAAAGCATAAAAATGTTAAATATTGTTATTATTATTGTTAGTTTTTTAGGGCTGCATCCACAGCATATGGAAGTTCCCAGGCTAGGGGTCCAATCAGAGTATGGCTGCAGGCCTACACCACAGCCACAGCAACAACAGATCCGAGTCACGTCTGCAACCTACACCACAGCTCATGGCAACACAGGATCCTTAACCCATTGAGCAAGGCCAGGGATTGAACCCGCAACCTCATGGTCCCCAGCCAGATTCGTTTCTGCTGCGCCACAACGGGAACTCCAAATAGTTATTATTTTGTATTAAACACTTTATAAATTCCTGACCTTTTGAAATGTGGGAACTAAATAAGTAATGTAAGTGGGGCAGAAATCCTGCTCAAAGTATGTTTTGTAGTTGAGCCATAGAAGAGACTTTAGAATTATTACTTCAAAAAAATTAATTTTTAGTTATACAACTTTATCTTTGAGAAATCAATTTCTTTCCTTCTTTTTTCTTGGCCACAAGTGCAGCGGCCTGACGTGGGATCTCAGTTCCCAGGCCAGGAATTGAATGCAGGCTGTAGTGGTGAAAGTGCCCAATCCTAACCACTAGACCACCAGGGAACTCCCCATGAAAGCATTTTTAAAACAAATTGGAAAAAACTAAACACCGATTTGTGTTCAGTTCTTAGTGTATTAAACGAGATTACATAATCACTGTTGTTTTCTTTGGTATGATGATGGTATTATAGTCATATTTTTAAAGTCATTATTTCGTAGAGCTAGGTATTTAAGTATTTATGGATGAAATGATGCATGCGATTTGCTTTAAAATACTCTACCCTACCCCATCTTCCCCCAAAAGTATATGGTGAATGCTGAGTGGTAAGAACATGGGGTCCATTATACTGTCCTCTTTGCCTTAGTGAATATGTAAAATGTTTCATAAGACAGGTTGTTATTACAGCTACATGCCACTGAAACCTCACTGCTGATGAGAACAGGCTTGAACCCCTAGTGGTGACACCTCAGCCCCAGATGATGGGGTTAGTGACTGCATGAAAGCAAGTCAGCTAAGTAAGTAACTGCACCAGAAGATTTTTCTTCCCATCAAGTAAGACACTGGTTCACAAACTTGGCTGCACGTTGGAAATCACCTGGGAGGTTTGCAGGGTTTTTGTTGTTGTTGTTGTGTGTGTGTGTTTTTTCTTCCTGCCCACCCAGCACACAGAAGTTCTCAGGCCAGGAACTGTACCACAGCAGGGACAACACTGGATCCTTAACCTGCTGAGCCACCAGTGAACTCCTATGTGGTATATTTTTGATTTTTAATTTCTTTTTCTTTTTATGGCCACACCTGCAGCACATGGAAGTTCCCAGGCCAAAATGGAGCTGTGGCTGCAGGCCTCTGCCAAAGCCACACGGGACCTTCAACCCACTGAGGCCAGGGATTGAGCCCGAATCCTCGTGGAGATTATGTTGGGTTCTTAATCTGCTGAGTCACAAAGGGAACTCCCCTTGTGTGTTTTTTTTTTTTTTTTAATTGATGCCCAATCTAATTGTTTAAGGGCATAGTCTGGATTTCTAGATTTTTCAAAGTTCACCAGGCAATTCTAATGGATAGCAAAGTTTAAGAATCAGCATTCCAGAAACCAAACAGGGAGGTTCAGGAAAAAGTCAGGGGTAAGTGCGAGAGGACAGTGGCAGCTGGATGCTCTCTGCACATCTACCTGTGACCCCCTGAGTCTAATCAGCTGTCTCTTCAGGGCCCTCAAGTCTGGGGTCCAGACCAAGCTTCCCTGAACTACTGGTTCAATCAAGAATGATGCTAGAGCTGCAGTAAAAACGGGGCACTTGGAAAATGGATGAAAACCAGAAGCTGGGCCTACTTTAAAGCCAGACAAGAGGACCTGTTATCAATATCAGGACTGCAGCTCATAGGAAGCCCTCCGCTGACTGTTCGCCCTCACCCACCCGAGCAAGAAGCGCCAATGTGCATTGCTGCAGAAAAGCTCCTGTTCTATGAGGTTGGCGGGTCTTAAGCAGCTTAATGGGTTAGAGCTGCTGAGTGCTCAAGCCCCTAACAGCTGGCCTTACTCAAAGCAGAGAGGAAGTGGCAGGTCTCCTCTTTGGAGGGCGAGCCTTACCTCACAGAGGGACAGGGGAAATTTTCCTGCGACAGGTGGCATGTCCTGATGTACAACTGTGGGCCGCTGCCCACATTCCTGAGGCAATGGGGTTAATTCTGGTGTTGCTCTCACGGCCCTGGGAGAGGTGGAGGGCTTGCATCTGTTGAGGCTCCTCATAGATGGAACTCCTCTGACTCTTCCTCACGACAGTGCTAGTGTGAAGTCTTTACTGTGCTCCCATTTTACAGATGACAGAAACAGAGCCTGGGCACTGCTGGTTATGACATCACAGTCAACCTGGTGAAGTTTGACGGGCAAATTCGAAAGCCCCACTCTCTTTCCATAGCAATGTCCAAGATAAACCAAACACGGCAAGCTCCCTCCCACCCATAGGAAATCATCCAAAGGCTGCTGGTGGCCCAGCTTCCCTGGATTAGCCAATTAGTCATCACCAGCCTGAAGATACAAAACCTTTGAACTTTCTTCCATCATTCCACAGGGACACGCGTTTGTTCTCCACCCTGGGTGAGCCCCAGCCGAGTGCCAGCCGCTCAGAAGCCCGTGGAATCTGGAAGGAGGAGTCCTTTCACACACCCAGCTTTAAAGTCCTCTCACCAAGCTGAGGGCCCTTCCCTCGTCACACACACACTTCACACCTTCAGACCTGAATTCTGTGTGTCCCTTGTGAGGGGTCAACAGACCTGGAATTAAGTCGACCCAGGGCCAAGGCCAGCTTTTGGTCTCTTCTCCTCAGACGCAGGAAACTTTCTGCTACTGGCCCCATAAGTGCCAAATGCAAGGCCAAATTAGCTGGTACTTAGTACAGTCGGTGTACATAAGACTAACTTTTACTTCCCAAACGCAACTTTATAGAGCTTAGTTAATACTGCTCACTCGCCCTCACACTCCTGCCTTTAAAGTTTTTGTCCTAGGAGACTTTGCTCATATTCCAAAGATGCTGTCCCAAGTCAAAGTTGCCTGGAACCCTTCTTCTGGAACTGCCTTCAAGGCTAGTCTTATAATAAATGAGCTGGCCATTCAAATTTTAAAATCCTTACTTTAAAAAAAAAGTTAACCTTTTAATTTAGTTTTAAACAATTTCACGTTTTCCAAATAATTGAAGTCTAGCTGACTTGTAATGTTGTGTCTGTTTCAGGTGTACACAAAGTGATTTATGTATATATGTATTGTTTTCCTGATTCGTTTCCATTATAGGTTACTACAAGATACTATTCAGTTCCCTGTGCTACACAGTAAATCCTTGCTGTTCATCTGCTTTATATGTAGTGCTGTGCATCTGTTAATCCCATACTCCTAATTTATCACCCCCCTCTCCTGTCTCCTTTGGTAACCATAAATTTATTTTCTATATCTGTGAGTCTGCGTCTGTTTGTAAATAAGTTCATTTGTATTTTTTTTAAGAGTCCACATATACATGATCTGTATTTCTCTGACTTACTTCATTTAGTAAGATAATCTCTAGGTCCATCCATGTTGCTGCAAATGGCATAATTTCACTCTTAAAATGACTGAGTGATATTCCACTGTGTGCGTGTGTGTGTGTGTGAGTACCACATCTTCTTTACCCCTTCATCTGCTGATGGACATTTATCTTTATTTTTTTTTCTTTTTTTTTTTTTCTTTTTGTCTTTTTGCTATTTCTTGGGCTGCTCCCATGGCATAGGAGGTTCCCAGGCTAGGGGTGTAATTGGAGCTATAGCCGCTGGCCTACGCCAGAGCCACAGCAACGCGGGATTCGAGCCACGTCTGCAACCTACACCACAGCTCATGGCAACGCTGGATCCTTAACCCACTGAGCAAGGACAGGGACCAAACCTGCAACCTTATGGTTCCTAGTCAGATTCGTTAACCACTGCGCCACGGCGGGAACTCCTATCTTTACTTTTTAATTCAGCACTATTTTTTCTTAGTGGATCTATCACCAAAGCTTATTCTTTTTTGTTTGTTTTTTGTTTTTGTCTTTTTAGGGCCACACCCAAGGCATATAGAGGCTCCCAGGAGAGGGGCTGAATGGGAGCTGTAGCTGCTGGCCTACACCACAGCCACAGCAACATGGGATCTGAGCCATGTCTGTGACCTACACCACGGCTCATCACAACGCTGGACCCTTAACCCACTGGGAGAGGCCAGGGATTGAACCTGAGTCCTTATGGATGCTAGTCAGATTTGTTTCTGCTGAGCCACCAAAGGTTATTCTTGACTTATTAGCCAAACTTAGCTCTGAAGAACTCAAGGCCATTTCCAAACTTAAAATCTTTCTTGACAATAGAAATACTTAACATCGCCATCTTATTTTTTCTTCCAAAGAGCTCCAAAGAAGCGCCTGAAAAGGTTTCAGGCAAATCGCTGGTCTTGAGGTGAGGCCATAGCTTGGAAAGATACCACACTCAAGTACCAAGGTACATATTCAGATAGAAACGCACGTGCTCTGATACGTTTACATTAAAACAAGAAGAAAACCTCAAGCCACATGACCACATCCTATGGAACATTTTTTATGTAACTACAATCCATCATGCAGCATTAAAAGGCATTAATAATGATCACAATGAAATGTTAGCAGACAGTGATCTGATGTGCCAAGGACACTATGCCTTCATGTGTCCTCTTTAAATCTCACAGCAGGTATTTGAGGCAGAGCCTACGAGTATCCCGATTGTGTTAAGTGGGGAAACTGCCACCCAGAGAATGGAGAACCCAACCTATGAACCCATCGAATGGCAGAACCAAAAGAGAAATCCAACTCCAGAGCATACAACTCTCAACCCCTGGGCTCATTTCCAGACCTCATTGGGTTAGCCAGCCACCTGTGGAGTTGCCCGTTCTGCACCATCAACAAAACAGTGCCAGGACACCCTGGAGAGGCAAATGGAACATCTTTCAAGGTGGCGTGGACCCAGAACCAAAAGAGCACGTGGGGAGAAAGTTCTGCAGCATATAGCCCTTCAAAAACCAGGTGAGAGGGTGTCCTCCTGGCAAGGCTCAGAAGCACCCACAGTTACAATTCTCAGCTTGGCTGGTTCAGCAACCCAGGGCTGAACCCTCCCCTGGAGCCCTGTCCCTGCCTGCACTGCAACATGGAGATAACAAACAAATGCTTGTGCAGAATGGAGCAATACTGGGCTGGTCTGGGCAGTGCCGAGTGACACCCTATGTTAAACCCTCGCATCTGGAGTTGTACAGTCCAAGCTGTACTCCCTGCCCCATGGATTTCCAGCTATGAGTTCTCAGGCATTTTATTTTTTTTTTTTAGGGCCGCGCCTGCCCACATGGAGGTTCCCAGACTAGGGGTCGAATTGGAGCTGCAGCTGCTGGCCTAAACCACAGCCACAGCAACTCGGGATCTGAGCCACATCTGCAACCTACACCACAGCTCATGGCAACACCAGATCTCCAACCAGCTGATCGAGGCCAGGGATGGAACCCATACCTTCAAGGATACTAGTTGGTTCGTTACTGCTGAGCCACAACGGGAACTCCTATTTCATCTTTCTAAACTGCATTTTCTCCATGTGCAAAATGGAGACACAACAAACAGCACCTACTCTGGGGTAGCCTGGAGTTTGTAATGCCAATTAGCTGTACCTGTCATGAAGCATATGGCACAAAGCAGACACTTAGAATACTGGTTCTTGTGTCCATTATTCCAACAAAGGTTCCATATGCAATGGACAGCAGTGTGGACAAAGGTGTCAAAATCACCCATTGCCTCAGTACAGTGCTCTTCTGATGGCTGATGACAGCACACACATGCCACCCCGCTTTAGCATAGGTGCCCAAGCAGAGAAATTTGCCCGTTTGGGTCTTATCTTTTGGCAAATGCTAACTATACAATCCATTGGGTTCTTCCTGGACCTCTGAAGTCAACATGAAACTCCTCCTTGTAACAGGGAAATATCTGGGGTTTTCAAATACCAGTGGAATTTCCCCCTCTTTTTTCCTGAAAGGCCAGCCTGACATTTGGAGGTCGGTTGTGGTTCTGTACTTCTCAAAGCAGGGGTTTCCTAAGCTTCACATCCACTTCATGTTTTCCCAAGATTTACATTTGAATAACCACTCCAGCGGCGGTGGAGGCTAGGCTTCTGAACTGCGGACTACTCTGAAACAGCGTTTTCCCAGGCCTATCTGGGTAGTTCCTGGGTTGCCAGCTACTGGAGCTGGACCTGGGAGCAGAACAATCTAAGCAAGAGAATGAAACAATACAATAAGCCCCTGAGACACCACCACCCTACAGGTCCCAAGCCGACAAAGTGAAGAGTTCTGAACTTGGGAAAAAAGCCTTCTGGAAAGGAAGCTAAGGAAAAAAAAAAAAAAAAAACTCAGCCAGGAAGGGGGGTACTTTTGAAAGGATTTCTAAAAATTCCTGCTGCTACATATTAAGTTACTAACTCTGCCTGGAAGTGGGCTGTCCACCCACTGCCCTAAGCTGTCTGTAAGTTAGGGCTAGGTCACCCCTCAGCCGGGCCACCAGGGACGGGGACCTCTGAGACTTGTATTCACTTCAAAGCCACAACACAGCTGACCTCACAGCACCATCCCAGAGAAATGTAATGTTGAGTCCCACATGTGAGTGATTTCAGTTTTTCTAGTAGTCACACTTAAAAAGGAATACCACCCAGGCAAAACCAATTCGAATAATACACATGACATAATCCAGTATATCTAAAACATTTTTGTTTCAACAAGTGATTAAGAGGAAAGAGTTACTGACGAGGTATTTTACATTCTTTTTCTTGGTACGAAGGCTTCAAACTCTGATGTGTATTTTGCACTTACAGCCCATCGCAGTTCCTAACAGCCTCCTTTCAAGCGCGTGGACAGCCCAGGCGGGGAAGGTACTGGACTGCATGGGTCTAGAGCAGCGGCCATTCCCAATCTGATCACCTGAAACTGGTCAAGGGGGCAGGGTGGCGCCTGGCACAAAACGCGACATCCCAGCCCCACCCTGGAGGCGCTCCGCGAGAGGCAGCTGGCCCCCCTCCAAGTTCCGCTGCGGCACAAGCTGCCACCCACGCAGCCCGGTCCCCACGGCCTCTCTGTAGAGGCATACAGGGCTGACGTGTATAATATACCCACTGGCAGGCTAGCCTGGGACTGGCAGGAGGAGGAGTAGGAGGAGGAAGAGGCCAAAGAAAGTCTCCCAGAGGCAAGTGGACTCGCTGGGCTGAGGGGTCAGGCGCCCACGCCTATGAAACCAAGCAGTTCTGTTTGTCTGTTGGGTCTGAACTTGGCCCAAACTTCAACGTGGATCTTCTCTTTTCCTTTGTGCACAGTCATGAGCACCATGCACACCTTGTCTGCAAAAGGAAGGGGGAGGGTTGGGGCCCTGTTTATAACTGAAAGAGGTGGGAAGAACAAATTACCGTCCTACCTGGGGTATCTTGAACACTTCAAGGGGGCAGAGACATTTCTGGAGCCTTTATTTCCCTATGCATATTCAGTAGGGCGTTTAAAATGTCAAATGGGGCCCTCTGCAGCTGTCACTTTATCTCCCCATGACCTTGGCCAGAAAGAAGCCACCTTTAACCTGGAGGAGGTGGGCTGAATGCACCTGTCAAAACCCAGTGCACCTACCACCATCACCTGGGCTCCCTGGCGGCTGGGATGAGTTTTTCTGCTTTCTCCCTACTCGCTGGGCTGACTAGATTGAAATCTTTCAAAGGAGAAGACTCACACGCCAGTATGGAAAAGTTCTCTTATCATTTGGAGAAAATTATTTAGGGCTGGGTAGATAAACATGTACAGGAAATACTTCTATAGAGGTCTTGATCCTCTGAAGATTAATAACCCACGGAACTGGAGACCAGCCTCAAACTCGGAGGAAATAGGCAAGTTATAAAAACAGGAAGAACGGGAAGTTTATTTTTGGATGAATATTTGTTCTAGTGAAGCTCTCGATCCTGACAAAAACCTTGATCTGCAGGTCATTTGCTGCAGCGGAGCAGCTGCAGTGCGTGTTTCCACAAGCTGTCCCACCAGAGATTTCCGGGTCTTTCGGGAAAGGGCCTCACCCCACTCCTGCAAAACATCTGCCTCGCTGCCACTGCTCAGGGCCTCCTTCCTCCCAAATTCCTGCCGGTGAGTGGACTCTCCAGGCCAGCTAAAAAGCTCAGCCATCGCCACCAGCCCTCTCTGCCTTTGTCCCCAGGGCCTGAAGCTGGCCCATCTTCCCCAGGCACATGAACTGCAGCTCCTGGTTTCTGCCACGTCCGTTCCAGCAGGATGTGACCAGCCTTCCTCCGTGGACTGCCAGCCTCTCCAGTTCTCCTCCTATAACCTGTCACTGCACCTTCCTCGGCTCCCTACTGCCTCTAGAAGAAAAGTCTTATCTTTTCCAGTTTCACAGACAGAACTCTACACACTCTGGCCCAGCCCACCTCTGCAGCCCCGTCTCCACAGAGAGGGCCGGCTCTGTGATTTGCAGGGCCCCGGGCAAAAGGAAAATAAATTGTGGGGGCCCTTTGTTCAAAAATTAGTAAGAATTTCAGAATGGCAAGAGCAGGGCCTTAAGCCAAGCATAGGGGGGCCCTGTGTGACTGCCTTAGCTGCACAGCCACGAGGCAGGCCCTACACATAGCCTCCCTCAGACCAGCCCCGGAAGGCAGCAGATGCTGTCGCCACAGGAACCCCCTTCCCCTCTCCTCACACTCACTGAAGCTCAGCCCTTCCCTCAAAGCCATCAAAAGACAAGGAAATGGGCCTCCATCCTCCCAGGTGACCCATTCAGGTGCCCCCTCCTCTGCGCTCTCTGGTCCAGGTCTACAGTGTGGTGACTGAGGTACCTGCCTCTCCTCCACACCTTAATCAGACCAAGGGTCCCAGGCTCCAGGTTCACTGCTCCGTCAGTGCTGTGCCCTCCCCTCCCCTTTCCAGAGCACACATTAGGTCTGCTGCAAAGCTCTACTAAATGGCCACTCGGAATTTTGCTCTCCACCTCTAACGGCCACTTACGAAGCCTCCTATGTCTTTGCCAACTGACCTGTTAAAGGAACAGTTTTTTAAAAATTCCCCAGAGATCATGATGTTGTGTAAGAGGAGATGGCCGGGTCCTCCAGAGACAGAATCACAGGACGAGTTTGAGAGCCTCTGAACAGGAACTTCCATTAACCACCATTATGAAACTTACTGGCCAGACACCAAGGCTGCATATGTTGACTTTGGCAGTGGCTTCACAGGTGGCCCAGCTGGCACAGCGGCAGAAATCTCACCATCTCCCTGGCTGCTGCCAGCACTGAGGGGGGGCAGGGGGCGTGGTAGAGGGATGGGAAACAGGAGAACCAGCCTTACCTTCCCTGTGTCCAGTCTGCAGAGGGGTGGAGAGAGCCGGGAGAAAGACAGGGAGCCATTTTCATCAATGCCCTACAAAAGCCATTGGGAAGCAGGTTCAAGACAAGAACCTTAGGTTTTCTCATCTCGGAACCTGAAATGATTTGTTTCCCATAACAAGATCAACTTCTCAGGGAAGATGCTTGTGGACCCTTAAGTTCCTTTTGAGCAAAGAAGCAGAAGAGAAACGATCACCACTACCCACTTTCTAATTCTTTCTAATTTCTAAAACATTAAAAAATCCCAAACAGCTTCCTAGACATTCAGGCAAAGTTGATTTTTCCAGCAACTGTCGATTCGATTGACCGTGTTCATGGAAGAAGATGAAGCCAAGAAGTGGGGGATGCCGTTGTATCAGAAAACACAGGTATTAACTTGGTGTGCCTTCTGGTATTAGAAGACCTTCAAGGAATCTTCCTCCCCCAATAGGCTGTTCAGTAACAGTAACCATAGTAACAGCAGGAGCTACATTACTGAGCGGGGTGATCATGGGCTGAGGGCTGGACCAGTTGTTCTTAGTACCATCTCTCCTGGCACTGGGACCATCTGTACTTTCCTTGTTTATCGGTTCCCCTGCTTATTGGGCAGCTCCCACTTGAGAACGTAAGGTCACTTATGATGACCCAAGACCCAAAACTGTGCTACCAACCTAGCAAGGTCTTAACATCATCACGGATGTGTCAAAACGGTATCTCCATCCTTACAGGCTGGTTCCTATTTGAGAGAGAAAGAGAAATCAAGGAGCATGCTCAGGGTGTCTAAGGGAGGACGTTTCAGGTTTTGGCTCTTCAGCTGTCACTCTTTGTGTCTGGAGCACTTTGTTTTTCAGAAGTCCCAGGCCTTGTATCCTTTACGTCCCCTAGAGAGTCCAGCTTTCCCTGAAACACTTCCCATGTGTGGCTCTTTAAGAAGTACTTTTTTTTGGCCACAACACAGCATGTGGCATTTGGCCAGGGACTGAACCTGCACCACAGCAGTGACCCGAATCATAGCTGTAACAACACCAGATCTCCAACCCACTGAGCCACCAGGGAACTCCTTTGTTTTAATTTTTTAAAACTAGTGTTAATGTTATACAAAACACTTTGATTGTGAGGTATTCAGCAAATACTCTGAATATCTAAAACCCCAAAGCAGGAGCTGAGGACTCTCTTTTACTATGACAGGGTGATTTTGTGGGGAATATCCTAAAACGCTTCTGTGGGGTAGGTTATGTGGTCAGGACTCAATTGATGCTGGTTCCCCCAGTTGTCACCACAGAACACAGGAGACAGAAGTTCTAAAGGACTACCAGAACAATCTTCTTAGGCTATGCACAAGGCTCTTGGGTGTACTTTCTGCGTAAGGAATATAGACACTGTTCTCCAGCTATGTCCACAAAAGAGGTAATGGAAACTCCTTCCAACCAAGGATTCTAAGTTTTTTATCTAATAATTTGTAACCTTGATCAATTACTTTTCACACCAAATGGCAAACACGCCTAGGTCTCAGCTTACTAAACAGGCAGCAACAGCTAAATGTATTCAATTCTGATACCAATAAGTGGAAAATAATAAAAAAAAATTTCAGAACATACTGGCTAAATGCTTCCAAATTATCTTTGAAGTAAACAGGACTTAGGCTGGAAAGGTTAGGTAACTATGCACGTATAAACTCCAGAGTGAAGATACTACAGCGTTTGGTTCAACAGAATCAGAAATATTAAAGTCATCAGCCCTATGCAACACAGAATGCAGAGTTGTCTCCAATTCAGATCAGTCTAGACTATTCACTGAACATCTACATTTTAACCTAAACATGTAAGTTTATGTACAAAGGGAACTTATAAACACTAAAAAACTAAAGAGAGCAAATATCTAAAAGCCACCCTGAGTTAGCAATGATGCTCCTGTCAAGGCCAGGTTAGTGCATTAGCCAGCCAGAAAGAAGCAGGCCAGCGCCTTACCCTGGAGCTGTATTCAGGCCTTCATTTTAACACAGTGTGTTGGGGGGGGGTAGTTTTCACCTGAGTCAATCCAGAGCTTATGAACCTCTGAATCTAAGCCCCTGGGGCAAGGATCGCGTGTCTCCCATTAGGGGCAGGGCCAGAGACACTATCGGTGCCCGACAAACGAGATGGGTGAGGTAATGCCAGCCCAGGGCGCCACGTGGGCAGGCCGCCCCACCCATCTGCCAGCCGCACAGCGCCTGCCTCCCAGCCAAGGTCTCCCTCCCATCCACCCTGGGCGGTGCCGGATTAGCCAAGAACCATGCCATGGGCTTGTGACTCCATGATTTTTGGAGATTTCTTGAGCCCAGAGAGTGCAGTGAGGACCCTCGGGAACAGCTCTACTGTCTGCCTTGACGATGGTGACTGAGAGGGCCCAGTCTCTTCACCGGAGGGGAGAGGGGGCTTCCGTGTGCTCTGAAGAGCGGTTATCAGTAGCAAAGGAAGTCTCTCGGTCTCCTCCAAAGACTCCATGGTGCAAACGAGGGATTAAAAACAGTGGACGGTGAGGGGGCGTTAAGAAAGCCATTCTTCCTCCAAACACACACACACACACACACACACACACACACACACACGCAGTGTTCACAGTGAGGGGGCGGTAAGAAAGCCATTCTTCCCCCAAACACACACACCCTGCTGTGTTCATCATTTTCTGTGTATCCAAAGCCAAACCCAAACTCTGAGCATGGGGTCCAGTATTATAAATTTATATCTTTCTGTGATTACGCATTAAGAATATATTATTATATTATAAATTCAATTTTATGATCTTTCTCAGTCTCGTTCCTAGTCCACCCTCCCCCTTTCTCCTTGGCGGAGAGGTGAATTCCCATCCTGCGGCTACACAAGCCACCAATTCAACCAGGATCCACTGCAGTGCAGGTGAATCATCCAGGGGAGCTGCCTGGTCAGGGAGGAGGGCACAGAACAACTCCCCAGGGATGCTGGCCCTGTGGAGGAGCTGTGGGCACCAGGCCTCTGGACAGCATGACTGGCCCAGACTGTGTCCCACCGCCCCTCCCCCACCTTCTTAGGCCCCATCCCTCCTTGCTCTGAAGGATAAAAAAGGCCCTTCACAGCTCTGCCTCGGCATCAGGAGAACACCTGCCCATTCTCCCCTGCTCTCACCCCGGCAGAGGCCATATCTCCCTTCTAGAGAGGCAGCAATACAAGATATATTTATCTTTTTTTTTTTAACGGATTATCCTTCCTTTGGGAAGCAGTCTTTCCTTTGAACATTAAAAATTTGGAAGACATCCTACTTTTACAATTGATAATAATTCTGCTACATTACTTCCCTCTGACCACCTAAAAAAAGTGCGTGAAGGGGCGGGGGGTGACTCATCCTTTTGAGCTTTTTGGAAGGAAGAGGGTAATGAAACATACAGATTCTCTGAAAACTTAAGCCTGGTTTTAGGCTAAACATCACAGTCCCTAAACAACACATAAAGTTAAATACCTAAAACTTTCCGTTATTTGTCAAATTAACAGATTCCTAAGATTTGAAACCAACCCCGTCCCCCTCCAAGGAATACCTAAAAAGAAACAGAGATTTTGTGCTTCCGCCACAGGGGTGAGGAATGCCAGGGCCCTCTCACTGTTCAATTAATGTGACAAAACAAACAATTAACAAGAAGCTCTGGCTGCGTTCTCAGCACAGTACAAGTTCAGACAATGGCTGAAGGTATTTCTTTTGGGTACAGAAGTGGAGTTGCTCTAACTTGAATGAGGGTTAGGAAGCTCTGTGCCATGTGCAGATTTTTGAAAGAGCTAGAAATTCTGCAGGCATAAAACTGAATTATAAGGTTTTTTTTTTTTTTAAACGGAAGTATGTTTTTAGTATTCAGAAAGTAAAGCAAGTTTGTTGAAGAAATATTTAAAACAAGTAAGCAAAGAGAATAAATACTACCTGTGATCCACCACCTAGAGATCACCACTGCCAACAATGTGACGTGCGGTCTCAGGGGTCCTAGACAACACTGGGGAGGGATACCCTGATCTACATATCACCCCGTCCCCATGCACAGACTCATCTGGAAATCTGCATAGAGTCCAGAGCCATCATGGAAGATGCCAACACCTACAGAAACGTCTGATGGTCTGGGAAGAGGAGCCAAAATCACCTTCAGGGAGGACGACTGATGGGCCAGACTTGAGGAAATAAAGGAAAAGGAGAAGTGTTTCCAGAAATAACCAAGGCTGCACCTGGACCCGGCCCTTTGCCACAAGATCATGTGGCAAAACCGAAAGAACTCTATCACCAGAGGCCGGTGATTCTGCTATGGAAATCCCCACCCCAGGCTCCAGATGGGGGAAGGTGTTTCCTCTGCTGGAGGTCTAAGGTAGTCCTGGCCACAGGTCAGTGGCAGTCCTGGCCACGGCAGGGGCTGGAGCAAAGCAGCACTAAGTCAAATGTGGCCAACTCAGTGGCCTGGTGTGGGCTGAAATGACATAATTATCAGGAGGAGGGACTCTGTAGAGATACAGATGGTGGTTAACAGCCCAGAGGCTAGATCCTGACTGCCCGAGTTCACATTCAGACTCTGTCAAGAGCTGTGGGATCCTGGGCGAAGTACTCTCTCTATGCTTCTATAAAGGGGAATGTAATAACAGTACTTACTTCATAGGGTTGGGTGATTAGAGGGGTAGCCACCGAATGCACGCAGACCAATACTGGCCACAGGTAAGCACTATCGAATTCTGTACATATTTATTTCCTCCTATGCCTTCTAAAATAAGCCATGTTAATTTTATCACTAGTAAATCTACTGCTTGATTCCTGCACAAGCCCCATCAGCTCGAACCTTGCTTTATCTCTGGCCCTTCCTGCCAAGTGGCACAAATCCATCTCAAATTCACACCTACATACTGGCATGACCAACCATCCAGCGTAGGACTTTCAGTGCTAAAGCCAGGGCAGTGCTGGGCAAACTGGAACGGGTGGTCACCTTAACATATACATGAAAGGGTAAGTAAAAAAACAAGAGAAATCCCTGTAGCATCACAGCTCAGAGATGACCAGGGCCAATAATAACAGTCCATGTAGTTCCTTTTGGTCCTTTAGCTATGCATGTTTTAGGCAAAATTAGGATGGTGATATGGAGATACAGAATTCTATATCCTCTTTTCATCTAATGCCATAGTCTCCATAATATTAATAATTCCTTGAAAGAACCGTTTTCTTTTTTTTTCTTTTTTTTTTTTTTTTGTCTTTGCCATTTTTAGGGCCGCTCCTGCGGCATATGGAGGTTCCCAGGCTAGGGGTCGAATCGGAGCTGTAGCCACTGGCCTACACCACAGCCACAGCAACGTGGGATCTGAGCCGCATCTGCAACCTACACCACAGCTCACAGCAACGCTGGATCCTCAACCCACTGAGCTTGGCCAGGAATCGAACCCACAACCTCATGGTTCCTAGTCAGATTCATTAACCACTGAGCCATGACAGGAACTCCTAAAAATATTTTTCTATTTGCCAACTAGTAACAGTTGGAAAATCCTATTGTTTCATATGTATTACTTTATTAATTGGGGGGGACTGCTACAGAATTGCTATTATGTTTTCATAATCTTTGGGGTTAACCTCTTTGTTCTCTATTCAGCCATCTATATTTTTCTCTTTTAATTAGTTAGCTTGGCATTTCTTAAAGTATTAAATTATCCATTTTGCTATCGGCTTTCTTAGTGTCTCTTTTTATAATTTCCTGAACTCTTTCGAGTTTTAGATTAACGCTGTATATCACAAGCGAGGCACACTTTTTTTTTTTTTTTTTTTGCATTTTTGTCTGTTAAATTGTCACTGGTATCATACAAACTGAAATTTAGAAACTTCTCAGTGATCGCCTCTGTAATGTCTTCCGAAACATGTGGGTAGTCTTTCTTTCCTCGGAGATGAGTTGAACATCTACCTATTTTTTTTTTAAGGTTTTCATTTAAAAATTTTATCTCACAGTTTTGAAATAAAATGGGAGGTGAGGCTCTACATTCGAAGGAAGTCAGGAACTACATGGCACAATGGAGTTTAGTTACGCTGAAAAGAGGACATTGTTAAGAAATTAAATCTGCAGGACACAAACTGGGGATTTACAGGAGACCTACTCTCAGTAATGAATCAGCTCATTAAAAAGCTGTACTTGACAATGAATAGGACTCATCAGAACGTGCCAGAGACACCCAATCCTCCTCTTTCCCCAGCCCTAACCTTCGCAAGGGTCGTTTTAGTGAACTGGTGGGACAGGATGAAGGATGAAAGCAGAGGGCAGCACAAAAAGAGAAGGGCGGGCTGGGGATCCAACTTAAGGCCCCAGAAGGCAGTGAATGAGAGGCTCTACCTGTCACAAAGTAACAGGAAATGAGGGACCACGAAGAGCCTATGCGGAGTTTAAAACAGATCCTTCCTTTGTCTCCTTTTCAAAAGGCAAAAGCTCAGGGACCAGCTATTTTTCTTATACACAGTTACTCCTACAGAGATAAAGACAAGGTAGCATCATGTTACTCAAAATGAAGCCTGAGTATAGCAGGAAGTCACCCCTTCGACACCTGCGCAGAGCTGCAGTACTCTTGTGGGAAGCGTGCTATGTGGAGAATGTGGCCCCTCTCCCCACACTGCCCCAACTCGGATCTCTAACCCAATCCAGAGCTGAAGAGTGCAGTTTTACTCAATACCTTTGTTGAATAATCATAGTTTTTCCTGTTGCAATAATCATAATAAAGGGATTTACCATCTAGAAAAAGAGATTTTTTGGGGGGGTCTCCTGGTCTGTGGCTCCCTCTCCACTCAACCAACTCAAATATCCTCTTACACTGGGAAGCATATGGACTATTCTTTCTTTCTTTTTTTTTTTTTGGTCTTTTTTGCCATTTCTTGGGCTGCTCCCTCAGCATATGGAGGTTCCCAGGCTGGGGGGTCGAATCAGAGCTGTAGCTGACGGCCTACACCAGAGGCACAGCAACGTGGGATCCGAGCCATGTCTGCAACCTATACCACAGCTCACGGCAACGCCGGATCCTCAACCCACTGAGCAAGGCCAGGGATCGAACCCGCAACCTCATGGTTCCTAGTCAAATTTGTTAACCACTGAGCCATGACGGGACCTCCTGGACTATTCTTTTTGAAGAGATCATTCATTCATTCATTTGTTACTGCCAATTGACAGGCTACTCCTAATAACAGCAGCGGAAAGCCATGGTGCCATCAGACAGATGGTCACTTACCACCTGGGGACCATGATAAGCTATTTACCGGGTACCTGAGGACCCTGGGCACCTCATCTCGAAAATGAGTTTAAAACCACCCAAGTAAAGACCCTTGTGAGGACTACCAAGAACATGGGAGAAGTACCCAGGCAAGAAAATTGTAAAAGGGCAATGGATAGCAGTGGCTACTTAGGAAAAATAAATGCTTTCCCCATATCCTATGCATATGTGGATCACATGTCTCCTCAGATGTCAATTTTTTTAAAGTCCAGCAAACAGTTTAAATTCTCATTTCCTCCCAGGTAAGCTAATCTGCTAGAAATAGATCAACCACAGTTCAACAACTAAGCAATTACATATCATTAGGTTCAGAAAGAGGATTCTGCAGATGAATCCCTGCTTTTAAAATTCACAGGCGTCTGGCAAAGTGTACTGCTTTTAGAGGCCAGGATGGGAGGTGGCTGCTGGCGCCCCGCACAGGCAGCTCATCTGTCCAGAAGCCTCTGTGAATGAACACCCATGGTGCTTAATGGACCTTCCATTTCAAAGCAGCCTCAAAAACCCCCCAAACTGGGGATTACCTCTGAGCCAAATCTGATCGAGGAACACGTGCTACCTAAAGACTGATTTCTTATCAATGTGTTTCATGGACACTCATCAAACATTCCCTTGACCCACTTAAACCTGAAGAGAGAAGCACACTCTCCTGCCACTTACTGGACATCCCTGCGGACAGAGCTTCCTCTGTGCCTCCTGTGCATTTCTGATACTAGCACTGCTAGGAGCCCTGAGTGATCTTGCTTATGATCTCAATTTACTGGCACTTCAAGGCCAGTTCAGATCACAGTGAGACTCAAAGAAGATGGAAGTTAGTCAAGACTAGTCAGCAGGTTTTTTCCTTTTATATGAATTTAAAAAAAAATTTTTTTAAACTACTATGTTTTCACACAGTGCTATGTCCGTGTCTTATTTTACGCCCAATCCTAGTGATGTTTCTTTCTTTCTTTTTTATTTTAGGGTCCCATCTGTGGTATATGGAAGTTCACGGGCTAGAAGTCTAATTGGAGCTGCAGCTGGGGCCTATGCCACAGCCACACCAGATCCAAGCTGCATCTGTGAACTACCCCCCACATCAGGGAAACCCAGGATCTTTAACCCACTGAGCAAGGTCAGGGATGGAACCCAAATCCTCATGGAC
Source organism: Sus scrofa (assembly GCF_054392235.1). Taxonomy (NCBI): domain Eukaryota; kingdom Metazoa; phylum Chordata; class Mammalia; order Artiodactyla; family Suidae; genus Sus; species Sus scrofa. The sequence goes on along the minus strand of NC_139385.1, from coordinate 88,739,794 downwards.
AATATGTCAGGTTCTTAACCTGCTGAGCCACAATGAGAACTCCTTTTTTTTTTTTTTTTTCTTTTTTGGATACCCTGGGGGCATATGGAGTTCCCCATCAAGGACCAGATCCAAGCTGCAGTTGTGACCCAAGTGCACATGCACCAGCGCAGTACCCTTAACCCACTGTGCCCGGCTGGGGATGGAACCTGCCTCCCAATGCTCCCAAGACACCTGCAACCCCCGTTACACCACAGCAGGAACTCCTCCCTCATTTTTTAAATGAGGAAAGTGCGACTGCCTCAGTTGAGGCTGACTCCAGCATAAGCATAAGGAGTACAGAGATGCCCGGTGACCAGGACTTGCCACACTCAGCAATCCCCCAGCCCCCATCAGCTTCTCCTGACAGGTCCAGCCCACCTGCCACCCATCCACGTGCCCCTGCTCTGCTTCCTTCATTGCATCCCAAGCTCTTCTCCAGCCTTGGAACTAACTGCTCTGCGTCGCTCTGTCTTTGGTCCTGCCCCGCCCCCCACCCCCTTCTCTTACCAACTTGAACCTTCCGCGGATTTCGGCATTTCCGCCAAGGCAGAGTCCAGCCCTCCGCCCCACTTGCGGCAGAACATCCCAACCTGACCCTTCAAGTCCGTCTGTGGGTGTGAAAGGAAGGCAACTAGCGCCTCTCCAGCGCACTCCTCAGGGGCTCTCCCTACCTGTGCCCACCAGACGGAAGTCAGAGACCTCCTGCCACCGGGCTGGCACCCTCTTTAGTTGCATCCTAATTCTCCCATCCTCCTGGTCGTCTAGGCACTGCCACTGTCTCTCATGGGCTCTCGCAGCTGCCTGCCTGATCCCTCTGCCTCTGCCCTCAAGTCCATTCTAGCACATCACTGCTCAGTTACAAGTTCCACTTGGAGCAAGTCACTGAACCCCTCAAAACACGCACTGTTTCCCTACCGGCAGAAGGTGGCATGGACAGCACCATCTTGTAGGGCAGTTATTAGGATTAAATGACATTAGGGGTGTCAGGCACCCAGCGATGAGCTCAAGTGTTTCTGCCTTACAGCTGGAAGCCCTGCTGTGGTCACTGTCACACCCCTTGAAAAACCCTTCTCTGGCTTCTCGTTGCTTACAGAGCGAACCTCGATATTCGAGGCTCTTTCTTCCATCTGCCCCAAACTACTTTTTCTAAACCTTTCCTTTCAAACTACTTCTTCCCCACCCCCTCCAAATATCTTCCGCTGTAGCTCTGTCTTAGAGGCCAACAGTTTGAGATTTGGAATCAGACTGTCTGGGGTTCAAATTTCTAGTCTAAGCAGCTTCCTTGGGCAAGTTATTTAAGTGCCACCAGGCCTTAGTTTTTTCAGCAGGAAACAAGTTGCTACGAGGATTAAATGGGATAAGGTGGGTCACACCTCAGCCAGGGGAGCACTCAATAAGCCCCAATCACTCCTTCCTCGGAGTCCATCGCCATCCCCTCACTTTGTTGTCCCAATATTTGTTACCTACCTCGGTCTCCACACCTACCTCTCTGTACAGCTAAGCCTGTCCTTCAAGGCTCAACTCAAATGTCACCTACTCCGTGAGGGCGTACGTGAAACCCACCCATTAACTCTTCTCCCTCCTCGCCTAAACACCTACTGCAGGTGGCCCTACACATGGGCACTGCCTGGGAAAAGCTCCCGTGTGCTTGCCCCCTGCAAGATGTCCTCTACTTGACTGACCACATTTATGGAGCACCCCCCCACACTATGTCTGATTCATCTGTGTTCACCACACAGTCCTGCATAGGGCAGAAAGCTGGTAAATATTTGCTGAGTAAAAAGAACAAATTTTTGGAGGCAAGGCAAGAGGGAGTGCCAAGCTTTGAAGAGTAAGGACCCAGCACCACGGTGTAACTGAGCAACAGGACAGAGATGGATTTGTCCCGGGACACACTGGAGAAGCAAAGAATGTTTTCTTCCACAGGAGCACCGAAGCCAAACTATACAAAGTGAAGTGAAGTCAGCCTCCTCCCGTCTACTCCAAGTGAAGCATGGCCGACTCTCCAGAGCCAAGACTGGCCGCCATTTCAAACAAATAAGTCACGCTGCCTCTGGGCACAAACAGCCCTCCAGGCTTCAGTCCCGAGGGGAGGGCCTCTTGTATATCATGCGCTTGAAAAATTAGATCTTTGATCCCAAGAGGCTATTCTAAATTTCTAACCAGGCCTGTCTGCTTCGCCGTTCCCTCCTTAAAAGCCTGTGTTGGTAGCAAGTACAGCTGCATTCTTAATCACTTACACCCCACAACCAACTAAAGATAGCTTGAGGAGGTCTGCCATATGCCAAACTCTGCTTTTAAATAAGAACACAAGAATCGTTCATGCAAGAAAAATTCAGTCATGGCCATAAGAAAAGGGAAAAGGAAAAAGACTTGGCTTTTCTTTGTTTTGAATGAAATACTGAAGTAGAAAAATTTTGTTAGAGAAACAGATGCAAACTCCATCCTGACACGCCCATTCACCACGCTTCCATGATCTACGCAGCCTGGCCTCCGAGACCTTCACCCCCAATGCGGATGAAAATCCTCAAGGTGACCCAGGCCTGTTAGAAATCAGCCAATGGCAGCACCAAATAACAAACTCGGCCCTCACGATCACCACCTTGTGCAAATAAGCCGTAATAACTCCTCTCCTTGGCAACTGGAATGGGTTGTGGCTGAGAACATCTTTCTTTCCCTTTTTACCCAAACCCCACCCATCTACCAAGGCAAAATTCAATTCCTTTCTCCTCTGTGAAGTTTCTCTGGACTGCCTGAAAGCAAGATATATCTCCTCCCTCTCCCCATCAAATTCCTACGTGTTTCTGGCACCTGTTTTTTGGCCTTTTGCTCACAATGCAAAGTAACATAAAACTGTATTTAATGCACAGACTCTGGCCTTTTGAACTAGATCACTAACTTCTCGAAGACAGGAGTCTTCGCTACACTCTCTTAGCCCTGTCACTTCCTCCAAAACACTCGATCGGGCTGTTCTCAGCCTTGTAGAGGATATACAGGTGTGAATACTTACTTCTCCAATGAAACCAAAGATGCACAACCATTCTGACGTCAATTTTAGTGATTATCTACTGGCTTTCTCGGGCTCAGCTCTCTTATATCACCTTCCGTAATCCCACTCCTCAGTCCTTCTTAGTTATATGACATTTTAATTAAATCAAGATTTGGTGATATACTGGTATAATTACATAAATATGTGAAGTTGACCATGTAAACTTCGATGGTTATATCTTCTTTCTCCTTTTTCATTCCTACATTAAAAAATGGCCTTCTTTTAAAAATATTTGCTCACTTTTCAGTGTATCAATTATTCTTTCATCTATAACCTGGGCCAGAGCTGAAAAACATCCCTTCAATAGGATCAAGGGCATTTCTGCTCTGAGTGCCATCCCTTCAGGGCCCATCCATCCTGCATCACCCCATCTGGACTGGCTGCTCTCAGGGTCTTCAGGTGGGGCTGCACTGCTGCGGCTTCTGGCCTCCATTTCTGTTCGGTGTTGGATTCCTGGATTTCATGGTGTTCTCTTTCTTTCTCCCGTGCTCTGATGCAGTGTTCTTTCACTCCCCATTTTCGTTTCGGTTCAGTAGTGCATCTGGAACCCTAGCCTTCAGGATTCTGTAGCAGAAACTGCCATCTATCCCACCCCCAACTCTGCACCACCTACCCAACAGGCAGTTTGGTTTCGGCTCGCTCTGCTAAGCTGGTATTCACACACTGGCATTCCATCTTGCAAAACCTGGCCGATCTCTCTGGGAGGTTTCTGGGTTTACACTTTTTCATTCCTTATGGTCATTTTATTAGAGTTTTGGAAGGAAGCAGAGATATATACACTTGTTGGGTTTACTATGTTTAACTACAAGTCAAGGACTGAATGTTTACAAACAGAATTATAAGGCCAGTCACCATGTCTCATACCATTTTTTTTCCTTCTAGCATCAAGTACAAAGATATGTAGTGAGAGCTCAAGAAGTACTTGCCAATAATAACTCAATATTTTAATTAAATAAATGCTAACATTTAGACCACTCACAGATTATAAATAGTAAAGTCATCAGCATATTAAAACATATAGCCATCTGTTCAATTTGTTTAGGTAATTCTAAAGGCACATGGGGGAGCTCCTGTTGTGGCTCAGCAGTAACAAATCCAACTAGTATCCATGAAAATGCAGGTTGGATCCCTGGCCTTGCTCGGTGGGTTAAGGATCTGGTGTTGCTGTGTGCTGTGGTGTAGGCTGCAGATGTGGTTTGGCTCCCGTGTGGCTGTGGCTGTGGTTGTAGGCCAACAACTGCAGCTCTGAGTTGACCCCTAGCCTAGGAACCTCCATATGCTATGGGTGCAGCCTCCACCCCAAAAGACTAAATAAATAAATAAAAGCACATGGGCTTCATAGGAACTCGAGCACCACTAAAAGTACCTCACCTTCCAACACACAGTGGAAACTGCTTCCTTATAATACAACAAAACAAAGCAAAAACATCTTTAGGAATAATAAGTTTGTTACTTACTTTCTGCCAAACAGTACTGAATAAATAACAACTGCTAGCAGAATTAAAGTTCTTGGCACTCCAGATAAAGTCATTCATTTATTCGCCAAATACTTAAGATTCTACTGAGCTCAGGTACGTTGCGGGCGACACTAGTACACACTAGAGAGCAGACAAACACGGTTCCTGTGCACATACAGGGACACTGGCCATGAACATATAAACCCACAGACAGTGGTACGTCCTACACAGATTGAAAGCTGGGTGACATAATAGAGGGTCAGGGAAAGCACCCCAGAGGAGCTGACATTGAAACTCAGATACAGTTATCGAGAAAGAGCACTGATGGCAAGAGCAGGAGGAACAAGAGCATTAGTCAGAGGGAATGGCCAATACAAAGATCCTGGGACAAGAAAGAGCTTGCCTGGCTTGCAGGAGAATGTATCAGGATGAGGCGAATGTGGGATACAGGCTGAGGTAGGAACCCAGGGATGGGTAAACCAGGTCAAGAGTTCCCAGTGAGAAACTGCTAGATGTTTTAAGGAAAGCCATGAAGCCATTCTTGGCTATTCTGCAGCAAATGTATTATATGGGGACAAGAGCGAGGGAGGGTCCAGAGGCCCATAGCAATGCTTCAGGTGACACAGTGGAAGCCTGGCCAAGAGAGGTAACTGCAAAAGAGAAAAAAGGGCAATTTCCTTCTGTTGTGGAGGAATAACAATGGGGTTGATGGATTAGACACAGACAGGCAGTGAGGCCAAGTGGGATCAATGATACCATGAGATTTGGGATTTGGACCACAGTGTGAATGGTGGTGTCATCTGTCAAGACAGAGAGGTGTGGAGTTCCCATTGTGGCTTAGCAACAACGAACCCAACTAGTATCCACGAGCATCCATTTACTCTGCAGGTTTGATCCCTGGCCTCGCTCAGTGGATTAAGGATCTGGCATTGCCGTGAGCTGTGGTGTAGGTCGAAGACACAGCTCGGATCCCACATTGTGGTGGCGGTGGCATAGGCTGGCAGCTGTAGCTCTGATTCGACCCCTAGCCTGAGAATTTCCATTTGCTTCACATGCGGCCCTAAAAAGCTAAAAAAAAAAAAAAAAAAGAAAGGGAGGTTGGGTGAGTGGGCTGCCCACCTTGAGGGGATCAGAAGTTCTGGTTTGGACATTTACTTTTAGATGCATGTTAGACATTCGTGTGGTGATACTGATAAAAATCTCAAGTTCTGGGGAGTTCCCATTGTGGCTCAGCAGTTAACGAACCTGACCAGTATCCACGAGGACGCAGGTTTGATTCCTGGCCTCGATCAGCAGTTTAAGGATCCGGCATTGCCATGAGCTGTGGTGTAGGCTGGCAGCTGCAGCTCTGATTCAACCCCTACCCTGGGAACCTCCATATGCCACAGATGCGGCCCTAAAAAAGAAAAAAAGAAAAAAAGAAAAAAAAAAAAAAAAAAAACTCGAGTTCTGGCAATGGCCGGCCTAGAGAAACCAACCTATGAGTCATCTGCACACAGAACAGTACATAAAGCCATGGGACTAGATGGCACCCGGTCAGACCTAGAGGGAAGCGGGATGCTTCAGCACTTTGGAGATGAAGCCTTAGTAAACACATAGTAATTCTCATCAGAGCTCACTCTGCAATCACAGCAACTCAAGACAAAGTAGATGTTAAACACACACCTATATTACTGCTTGAGTTAGACAAATATAATTCCACAAAGCAGCTGCATCTGAAGAAATCCTGACAACTCAGAAAGTATTAACATCAATAGGCATGGTACAGACATGCAAAGAATCACAATCAAGGTTAATACTCTGCAAGGTTTGCTTCAGTATTAACCATAAAAGGGTTAGACAAGACAGCGACAAGCACATTTGGTCAAATTGAGAAACAGAAATGAATCTACCATGTTTGTGGCGTTTTACACTTCTGCCAAAGAATTTAGTGGCCTGATCCTTACTTTTAGTCAATACTGAACCCAGTAACATTTACATCCAAAATCCCAAGCACATTCCCAAAAGCATCAGACTTCACTCAAGATCCGCAGTGAATCCTGAAATGTCCAAGCTTCTAGGTATGGCTGTACTTGGCCGTACTTGTACTTGTACTGTGTTAGCCGTGGGCAAACAAAACGATGGCCCTTCTAAGGAAACAACTATTTCCAGAAGGGATTAAGTATAAAAAAGCCAACATTTTGAGTAACATACTATGACAGCTTTAGAACACAAAGACAAATCTCAAAAAACTAAAGACAAATTAGAGCCTTTCTACTCAAAGTGTGGTCCAAAGAGCAGCCAGCAGTAGCATCAGGAAAACTGAACAGAAATGTGGGCTCTCAGCCCCTCTGCCCAGCCCTGCTCAATGGGAACTTGCAGCTTAGCAAGACCCCCCCGCCCCCTACCAGGTAACTCAAAGCCCTGGTCTAGGAGGCCTGGACCTCTGGGCACTTGCTCATACTGTGCTGGTCAGTGTGATTATCAGGTGAATGTAATATTGAAACACTTTACTCCAGAAGCAGCAGCAGAGTCAGTTTTCACAAAAGGAATGTTCATGCTAATTATGTTCCCCTTAATTGTTCTAAGGATTGTGTGTAGGCAGCCAACCTTGTAAAATAAAGTTAAAGTCTGTAATCACATATACTCACAAAGTTAAGTATACATATTAAATATATTAATGAACTACACAGGAGCCAGGAAAGCATGAGTATATAAACTCGTCTTTAACCAAACCAAATTTCTTTAAGTTTCTCTTCTTTATTAGATAGCTCAACAGTTTTCTTGGGGCATTTTCTCAAGGAGCACATATAATTTAACATAGATACTCATTCCTACGGACCCCGTTCATTCATTTGGCAGATACTGTTTGAGCTCCTGGTACACCAGGCACTGAACACAACAATGAACAAAACAGGTAAACGCCCTGCTCTCCTGGAACTAAACCCTATTGTGCACAGACAGAGTGGACCTGGGGTCTCTGGGAGCTGAAGGGTCAACAGACCCCTGAGGTTTGGGACACAAGATCAGGGAAGAGCCACTGAGCGAAGGGTACCGGTGTGGGTCTATAAAACCACATGTCCTTTTCCTACAAATGCAGGCACAGCTCAGTCAGCCGGGGCATATGTCCCCAGCTTGGACAGCACCCTTCCCTCTGCCACACAAATCCCTCCCTCCCTTTCCAACAACTGGCCCAGGAAACCCTTCTCGGCCCACCGCACTTGGCTCCAGGCACTGCTCCCTAACAGACCTTTCGCCCCCACCCCCACTTCCCTCCCCGCTCTGTGCAGTAGGTACACGACATCATAATGTGATTAGAAACAATACTAGTGATGACAACGGCAACCTGCTAACATTTACCACGTGCCTTCTTGGGTGTCGGGCGTTCTATTTAACTGTACCTACATCAGCCCATTTTCCAGAAGAGAAAACTAAGGCCCAGAGTTTATGTAACTGCTCTAGGTCACCCAACTAACAAATGGCAAAATAATCAGGACTCAAACTGCCTCCTAGCACTTTTCATCATGGTAGAGAAAAGTATAGAATCGACGCAAAAACACCAAGAGGGGAAGCTGTTTTCTGGGGAGTTACTGAAATACCCTTTTCATCTTTCCTTTTATTGCTCACATAGCAGCAGTTAGCAAGGCCAGGGCCATATATCATCCTGTTTTCCCCCTTGCTTTAGTTCTTTTATTCTGACTCCAAATCCTGAGCTTTAACAGGGATTCTTTTTTCCTTCATCACAAATTTGCTACAAATGCAAAGTAACTGAATGGTTGTCCAAACGAGCAGGACAAACTCTCCCCCAATTAAGCCCAATGCACACACCTGAACTGAATGGGCCTCAACACCCCCAGAAGATTCATCAGCACGGCAGGGCTCCCAGAACACAAAGGCGATTTTGTAGGAGGAATGCAGAGCTGCAATCTTCTTTTCTGTGATTACACCTCATTTTATAACAATGTTCAGACATTTGGTTTGGGCAAGTATAGTAATTACATTTCTCACTTTGAACTAATTTAAGCAGCTACATCTGAGCTTCTCCAACAGACTCATCCGCCCTCCTCCTCCTCCCCAGAGCACACCCGTCTGAGAAGAGACCTCTCTGCCCAAGCACTGTCCCCACTTTGCTGCAGGCATGCTCTGCAGACTCAAAATTAATTCTGCAAGCTGACCCCTGGCAATGGGCAGGACCCCCTCACACACATCCTTTCTTCCTGGCACACATATGAATGATCCCCATAGGTACGAAAACCACCCAGTCAAGCAGGCTCCCCTGCTAGGCAACTGTGGGCTCAGCTCCCCAGGCCTCAGTGTCCTCATCTGTCAAATGGTGCTTCTGGCCTAGATGGTGTTGAGGGACCCTCTCTGGAACTGGTAACATGGCCATGGGGGCAGGAGAGCAACCACCTGGAGGTGGCAGGCCCTCCAGAGCCGGGCAAAATGCCAGAGCCACAAACACCAACCCGGAGGCAGTAAATCCCTCAGCCTGTGCCCCACAGAGAAAATGCCAGAAAGCAGGTTTCCTAATCCTCTTCACTCGAACCTACACCCACACACTTTCCAGTCCTCCAACCCCCTGCTTAGAATCCACTTTCCATGGCAGTCGAGAATAATGAATCAAAATGTTAGAAACACAGACAGCGACACCAGCACCCACCCCCTCCACCTCCCCCAAATCAAAGGGCCTAGTTTTGCGAGGTGGGACCCATATTTTATCTACTGGCATCTGTGCACCCGCATTTGTCTCAAAGATTTCAAGGAGCTTTTCGAGAGGCAGTGACAAGTGCAGACTGGCTGTGGCAATGAAGTCGGTCACTACACTCTTCTGTGCACCACACCCGAGACATCCTGACTTGCTGTCTCCAGGGAGGTTTTTTTTTTCCCCCCACTGGGGAGGTCAGGGCAGGTGGCAACACAGACTCCAGGGTGTGTTATTATTTCACTTTCCTTCTGTTTGGCAAATCAGTCTTCCCTGGTGCAGGTGCGAGGCAGGCCAGAAATAGTTAACAGCAAGTTCTCCTCCGCTGGGAGTGAACCTGTTCAACCAGAATGGCCCGATAAAGGGAGCTGCCACTTCCTTAGAGATAAGATCCAAGATCCACCTTTCCTGAGAGCTCAACCCCTCCAGCAAGTGCACCCCCCACCCCATCCCCCAAACCCACCACTCACATGGGGGCTTCTGCTCAAAGTCACTGGACACTACTTAAGGTTAGTATCTCTCTCTCAAATGGGGCATTCAGCAACTTTATTCATGGCTAAACATCCCATGACAGAAAGTCTCTGACCTCATAGCTAGTGTGAACAATGAAAAACTTCGAAATCACAATGACTTCTTAATAAGAACTTGAGATGGCTACATGTGTGTGGGAGGGATGATTAATGCCTATGCCTGAATTCAAGGGAAACAACACAGGCAGCAGAAACCCATCAAATGACAGTCTTTAGGGACATTTAAATTGTCCTCATCAAAGGAAAGACCCAGTGCCAGGGCGCTCGAATCTGCTGCTGTGTGGCCACAGAGGCAGGAGAAAAGCTGGTAAATCAAAAATGTGGGTGTGCCGCTCACAAGACTTCTCTCTGCTCCAGGCTGGGGGTGGGGGTGCTGCTCATTATGAGCAATTTTATGCTGAGTCTTTGTGTACACACGCTCGAGTGCTTTGCACATCTAGATTTTGTGTTTGGTTTGCTTACATCAAAAGATCAACTTGTATTTATTCTCTGGCTGGATCGCAGTGTTCTTCTACCTGTGAAGACACTGTAACCTGCTCAAGTTTCACCTTGGGAGCACAGGTAACTCCTCAGGATTCCATTCTGAGGACAATTCTCCCTTTAGCTCTTGGGGGTGTCTTAAAATACTGCAATGAACACAAGAAGTGTGATGCCTTATTGATAATTTTACTCTCCAGCAGAAACAACAGAAATATCGAAAGCTGTGCAAGGCAGCCAGAGGACTGAAAGGGCGGGGGTGAAAAGAAGACTGTTAGCAGAATGTTTATGCCGCAGCCTGCGTGTGGAGGGGTGATTCCTTCATCCGCCACCAACTCAGACCAGGCCCCTTTTCCTCCTCTTTCTTGTTTCCCTCCTGGAGTCCGCTCTGGCACCCTGCACAGTCACAAATCCTTGGCGGCGTCTAGCATCTTGGTATTTAATAAACCAAATGGGCAAGTGGCTCTATACCCCTTGCACCTGTTCCCCAGGCTCAGACAGGGTTCATCAGTCTCTGTTTTCAGCTCAAAAGATAGTTCCTCGCAAAGCTAGTCTCCTAGGCCCCTTCTCTTCTCTTGCTGGTTCCATCTTTCAAGCTGCTTATCAGAAGGGCATGATCCGTCCCTTTGGTCTACACCTCAGGCCCCTTCAACAAGGCTCTAAGTCCAAACTGCTCTCTGGATGCCAGAAATATTCCCCTGGCTCAGATGTGACAGACGCTGCAGCAGGCACCTTAGCTGCTGGGTCTAAAAGAATCCTCACAAGCCTCATAAAAATCAGTCCCACTTGACAGATGAGGCAAAGTTTGGGAGGATAAAGATGCAAAACGAGAGACAGGGTCCAAATGTGAAACCAGCTCCCCTGCCTCTGAGGCAGACTTCTTACGATGCCATACCTGAAACACAGCTGGTCCAAATGAGATGTGTGAAATACCGCCTTTCTAGAGTTTACAACCAAAAATGCAAAAGAGCTCATTAACAATTTTTAATACTGATGCGAAGGTGAATTAATAAAATACACTAAAATTAATCTCACCTGTTTCTATTGACTTACAAACAAACAACAACAAAAAAAAGCTGCCACCAGAACATTTAAAATCACTTACGTGGCTCATCTTGTATTTGCATTAGATGGCACTGGTTTAAATCCTGCGAGTCTTTAAGAAGCCCTACTGCTTTCCTACGATAATGCAGCTCTTAACAATTTACACGTTGTACGCTATTTAAAAAAGAAAACCACCTTGAGAGCCTCACTTCTAGTAAGAAGACTTTTGTTTACTGTGTCTCCTGATGATGACTTTAAGAATAACTTTTAATGCCAAAAAAAGGTATAACTTCACGTGCAGATGTCACAGAATCTGTAACAACCTAGGCAGGGCACTCCCTCATCCCTGCCTTGCCTTGATCTTCAGCTCAGTCGTGGCATTTGATCACATCTTCTCAGGCAGTTACCTTTTTACTGCTACTTGTACTCACCATCCCAGTTCTTAACCTCGATAGATAAAAATGGCTCCCAGATGAGACCAAAAGAAGACTTAGCTTTTTGCTCCTAAGGATAAAACTTTTCTGGGTGAGAAGTTAGGCTGAAAGACGTCAGGCACAGAATCTAGAATGAAACCAGGAGCTATGGCTCTTTCATACCTTTCCCTGGAGGACTGGGTCTCCGTGCTGGGCGCCCGGCTGGCGTATGGATGGGGTCCTGGCCGGTGCAGCAGGAACTGAGGCTGCTTGCTCTGGGTGCCTTCACTGTGAAAACCCACCAGCAGAGGCTCTTGACCTACTGCACCTGCTTGTTTGTTCTCTCTCAGGGTTTTCCATTTTTAGGTTATCATCAGCATCAGCTGCAGTAGATAGCCTTTTGTCAACTGATTGTGTTCCCTGTACCAGGCACTCTGCTAAGCACGCAACCCAGGTTATCTCATTTAATCCTCCAGCAAGTCTTTGAGGAATTCCTCTCTGCAAACAGCGAAATCTCAGCTCTGGACTCAGGCAAGACTCACCCAACAGCAGGCTCTGAAACTCTGAGGGAGCCTAGGTCTCCCTGCCCTTCTTGCCCAGCATTCCTAGGATATCCCCACTGCTTGCAGGGGGAGGGGTGATTTTGTCAGTTGCAAAAGTGCTAACACAGTATCATTTAATAGTTATTTAAATTACTTGCTTTTAAAAAACACTCTCAAATGATCATCTGTCAAATGTCACTTTACCTGTATGCTGTACTGGGCCACACATGCATAGGCTAAGCCAAGTTAACTGGCTTGAAGGGACTCGTAAACCTAAACTACAGCAGCGGACACAAGTTAGGGATAGAGTGTTGGCCTGAACAGCTCACTTCCTTGCCTTAATTGGCTTCTATCCTGGTGTTAATTGACTTTGAGTTAAGAAGCCTTTCATACAAATCAAGGGAAGCTGACCTTTGGAGCGCTGGTGACTTGTTGGGTAAATATGTCTTTATGGACTTCATAAAATGCAGATTGTGTAAACACACACTCAGGAACTATTAAAGCACTGGGTGGCTGGAGTAAGGCACAAAGGTGGCCTTTAAGATTCCTGAGTACTCAGTAGTTGGGTTGAAGAAAACGAACATCAAGGATGTAATTACAGTTTAGGAAACAGATTGCAAACTCTGGTTGGCAGGCAGAGGAATCACTAGGGAAGCTTTTCAGAAACACAGACTCCCTGGGTCAGACGCCCAGAGAGAGGGATCTAGGAGGTCTGGGTGGGCCGCTGACCTCTGTATTTTAACAAGGCCTCTGAACTACCGACGCTGAGTAGGTGGCCCAGGACCAGCCTCAAGAAACAATGAACTCAGTGCTATAAGCAGCCTGGTCTCTCGTTGCACTCCTACGGAACAATACCACCCAAAGAATACAAAAGACGGAGAGTCCTTCATTCACAAGTGGAGAAATCTGCCCCCCCCCCTTTTTTTTGTCTGTCTGCCATTTCTTGGGCCACTCCCGCGGCATATGGAGGTTCCCAGGCTAGGGGTCTAATCCGAGCTGTAGCTGCCAGCCTATGCTAGAGCCACAGCAACGCGGGATCCGAGCCGCATCTGCAACCTACACCACAGATCAAGGCAATGCCAGATCCTTAACCCACTGAGCAAGGCCAGGGATCGAACCCGAAACCTCATGGTTCCTAGTCAGATTCGTTAACCACTGTGCCACGATGGGAACTCTGAGAGACCCCTTGCAGCAGAAGGGAACTCCCTCATCCTGTCCAGCACACCAAGAGCCAGTAATTGACACCCAGCAAGTACTCAGGCTGGCACCTTATTTTTTATTTAAGAATTCTATATTTTCTTTTTTTTTAATGGCCACAGCTGCAGTATATGGAAGTTCCCAAGCCAGTGACTGAATCCCAGCTGCAGCTGTGGCAATGCTCCATCCTTTAACTCACTGCTTCGGTGGCGTGATGGAACCTGAACCTCCGCAGTCACCAGAGTTGCCGAAGTGGGATTCTTAACCCACGGCGCCATAGTGGGAACTCCCAGGAGTACTTTATGCCTCTGAAAGGGAGTGAGATTGACTCCTCTAGAGCCCGAAGCACCTGATGGTGACCAGCATATGCAATACAGGGAAAATCGAGGGTGCAGGCTCATCACCTGGGCAGCATACATTTCCCAGCAAACAGCCTGGTACCTCCACAATGACCACAGCCCCAGGCCACCCCAGACTACAAGGAGAGGCCAACATCCACTGCATCTATGCATCTGGGACATTTGGAAAAACACCTCCAGTTCTGGGCCCCTATCATACAAGAGACACAGCTGAACATGAACACTGATAAGGAGGACAGGATGCCATCTGGGCAGCGGAAGAGGAGAGAAGGGGCATTGCTTTTGGGTATCAGCAGCACGATCAGAACAGCAGAGAACAGTAGTTCCACAGAGGGACTTGCTGACAGTCAGGGCCGCATAGCCGAGTCACCAGGCACAAGGGCTCCTTATCTGGGAAGTGTCCAAGCAGAAGCCGAAGGGCCAACTGGGGCGGCAGAACAGCACATACCTCTCAGCTCCCAGAATTGGTACACCTGCAGATCCTGCCTTTCCATCCCTGGGGGTGGGGTGGGGGTAGAAGTGGGAGGGGTAGGGGGCTGCGTACTTTCACGTGAACAAATGTGCCCTCGATGAATAACCCTTTCCCCAAAGCTTATCAGCAGTTCATCACAGAGTTTGGTTTTCTCCTGGACATGGAGATTGCCAAATTATCAAACCTGATGACTTGAGTCAGCAAGTGTCAAATCTATAAAGAGGTCATGAGTGAATAGGGATATTCAACAATCCAGAGTAAGGTAAGAGTTAGTGTGTAGTTTTACTGAAAAATTCACAAAAGCTATATAAATTGCTAATATTCCCATTTGAGGTGTATGCCGCCTCAGAAACAATTTCCACCAACCGGCTACTAGTAAAATGACTTAAAAAGAGAAATAGCAAGTCTTGTAAAACAAACAAAAAACGTGCCTAATATTTTCAAAGGACCACTTGTTTTCTCAGTCATGGCCTCTGCACGCATTCACTATCATGCTTTGTTCGAATTAAGTGATTCTTTTTTTTTTTTTTTTCGTCTTTTTGCTATTTCTTGGGCCGCTCCCTCGGCATATGGAGATTCCCAGGCTAGGGGTTGAATCGGAGCTGTAGCCATGGGCCTACGCCAGAGCCACAGCAACGCGGGATCCGAGCCACGTCTGCAACCTACACCACAGCTCATGGCAACGCCGGATCATTAACCCACTGAGCAAGGGCAGGGACCAAACCCGCAACCTCATGGTTCCTAGTCGGATTCGTTAACCACTGCGCCACAACGGGAACTCCCGAATTAAGTGATTCTTCACTTCACCTGCCAGAGTATGAATCCTCTCATTTCCAAATGGAAGAAAGGAGGAAAGACTCAACAACAAAAAACCCAACAACTCAATTGAAAAATGCGCAGAAGACCTGAACGGACATTTCTCCAAAGAAGATACAGATGGCCAACAGAGACATGAAAAAATGCTCAACATTACTAATTACTACAGAAATGCAAATCAAAACTACTATGAGGTACCACCTCACACTGGTCAGAGGGCCATCATTAACAAATCAACAAATAACAAATGCTGGAGAGGGTGTGGAGAAAAGGGAACCTCCCTACACTGTTGATGGGAAGGTAAATTGGTATAACCACTATGGAAAACAGTATGGAGGTTCCTCAGAAAACTAAATCCAGAACTACCATATGACCCAGCAATCCCATTCCTGGGCATATATGAGGACAAAACTTTCACTGAAAAAGATACATGCACCCCTATGTTCACTGCATCACTATTCACAATAGCTAAGAAAGGGAAACAACCTAAATGTCCATCAAAGATGAATGGATTAAGAAGATGTGGCACATATGCACAATGGAATACTACTCAGCCATAAAAAATAAAATGCCATTTACAGCAACATGGATGGAACTAGAAACTCTCATACTAAGCGAAGTAAGTCAGAAAGAGAAAGACAAATACCATATGATTTCACTTATATCTGGAATCTAATATATGGCACAATGAACCTTTCCACAGAAACAAACTCATGTACTTGGAGAACAGACTTGTTGTTGCGGAAGGGGAGTGGGAGGGAGTGGGATGGACTGGGAGTTTGGGGTTAGTAGATGCAAACTATCGCCTTTAGACAGAACAATGTAAATCAACTATAATAGAAAAAAATAAAAACCTAAGAAAAAAGAAAAAGGAGGAAGGGCCAACCCAAGTCTGTTTGACTTTTACACTTCTTTGCATCATCCCACGTGGCTGTTACCACCTCAGAACTGGCATTCCTGCAGACTTGAGAACTGTGGAAGCTCTGAATGTGAAGTGTGGAGTTCTAGCTGTGGTGCAAAGGGGTCAGTGTCTCTGGAGCACTGGGATGCAGGTTTGATCTCTGGCCCTGCAGTGGGTTAAGGATCTGGTGTGGCCACAGATTTGATATAGGTCACAACTGTGGTTCCAATCTGATCCCTGGCCCAGGAACTCCACATGCCTTGGGACAGCCAAAAAAAGAAAAAAAAAAAAAGTGCTTGCCCAAGGCCCTTCTGTTGGTGGTCACTATTGTGCCAGCCTCCCCTCAACCCCAGGCTCCCTGCCTGGGAAGGGCCCATCACTCATACCACCCACAACCAAGACCAGATTTCCTGTTAGTCTCCTGAAAGGCTGTTTGGACCTTTAGCGCTTTCTCAGAGGCCCAATCCCTTGTCAAGACACATTAGTCGAGAAAGAAACACATGTATTCTATCAACTGCAGGAACCTTTAGGAGATACACAACTTTGAGCCCCAGCGGCCTCATCTGGAGGTCCATCTTGCCTCCAACTTCAGCGAGGGGAGCTCTTCTGGAGGGAAATCAGGAGAAGGGAGCATAGGGGACTAGGAACGGATGGACAGGAAGCCAGAAATCTACAAGTGAGGATGTGAAATGGGAGATTTGGTATCTGAGGCCCATGGGTGCAGGCAGTTGTGTTCAGGCTGCCATTTCTCTGGAAACAAGTGTTTGAGTTCTTATGAAGTCATTAGTTGACCTGGTCACATTAAAAAATTTTGTTTTAGTTATAGTAAAATATGCACAATATAAAATTTACCATTTTCACCATTATTAAGTGGATGATCAGGGGCATCAAGTACATTCATACGGCTGCACTACTGTGCAAGACTGTCACACTTTTAAGTGTGCCCTTCACATTTCCTCTTAAGATATTAGAACATATTTTTTAGCCTTTCCCACATTTGCATGCGGTGCCACACTTCTGGGTGACAAGTTACAATCTTAAAACCTGGCATCAGTTTTTGTTAGACATCTGTTTTAAGTCACTGTATTTTCATTTCTAGGTAAAAGCATATGATTCTATAGCTGTTTTCCTTTAAATTCAAACAAATGCCAGTCCCACATTAACAAAGGTTTATCAAAAATCAAATTCAAGAACTATTCCTGTTTCCTGTAAAATACCAAAAAAGACAAAATAAAAAAATGCTCCTATATTTACTGCTTTAACAATTAAAATAGCTAAATTCGTATCCTAAAGGCATCTGTACTACATCGCCAAGGAAAACTTCTGCAAAGAATTATTTGGCTTTGAACGTTTCAGCCAAACCTTTTTAAAAATTAATAGAAAAACAGTGGTAATTTTGGACAGCTGTAGGTGATGTGTGTGTGTGTGTGCGCGTGCGCGCGTGTGCGCACTTTAGAATGTTCTTTATTAAATAAAAGACCTCTTGGATCAACAATTAGAATTTATTTTTCATTGTCTCTTATGATCTCACTTCACAGGTAACATCAATTTGGTATCTTCCTCCCCCTGACTTGAATGAACTGAACCAAGAAGAAAGGGCAGGAAGGGAAAGAGCCACATCCCCCTCTTCTACTATGGAGGCGTGTGACCTTCTGCCTCCCTTCCTGTATGATGGATGACTCATGATAAATCAATGGGGAGGGAGAGGGGAATCCTTTTTTTTTTGAGCTACCACTGGCATATATAATGTTAGTTTCAACATGACTCGCTATTTATATATACTGCAAAATGATCAGCATGATAAAGTCTAGTTAACACCCATCACCCAGGGGGCTCTTTAGAAAGAACAAGGCTCCTTGGGCAGTGCCATCTTGGTTGGCCACAAGGCTCGAAGTTTGGTGGGTCGACCCCTCTTCCAAACCCTGATTCATCTGAGACACATTAGAATCTCCTGAGTTTTTTTTTTTTTTTTTTTCCTTTAAATACTGACACAGGATGTGAGGGTGAAATTCTAATTCAATTGGTCAAAGGAGGAGAAAGGTAAGAGTGGAAAGATGGACAGGTGTTGTGACCTAGAAAGCACCCCAAAGCCTGGACATCCTCCACCTCGGGCCTCGTGTAGTACCAATAACCTGCCCTTGTAAGGACCGTCATGGGAGGAGTTCTGTTTCCGGGCACATGCCAGGGGTGGGGGCCTGGACCACACCTGTCTGCTGCTACTGCTGGATGTGGAACAAGAGGAATGTGGAAGGAGGGATCTGCCGGTAAATCATTCACAACCAAACCACCCGACTGCTTGGATGACCCAGAAACACTACTGGGACGAGGAACCTGAAACCCCACAATGCGATCTTTAGGCTCACATGGGACCCTTTACTCTGAGGGAGAAGGATGCCCGGCTGATGGAGATGAACAGTCGGGGGGGTTGGGGGTGCGAATGCAGAACCACAAGAGCAGGAGAAAAAATTTAAGTATATTTCCTGTCCTACACAAGCAGTGTGAATCTTGTTATCCTAAGCGTCCTGACTGAAAATGTGATTTCAAAGCAGGACTGGGAAGTGGATCAAGTTTCACCACGGCAAAGCGGGGTGAGCCCTCCCAGCCCGTCTGCTGGACTGCGGGCTCTTGGAGAGAGTGTGTTTTGGCTTGGGGATTGTTTTTATTCTTCCTCAAGCCTAGGTTTCTGCATGGCCCCCCACACTTGGTAGCTGTGTGATTTGGTACAGAGGATAATCCCAGCTTTATCTGGAGGTAACTCGTGGGGCAGCAGCCTTATAAAAACGTAAAGTAAAAAGCTACCATAAAAAACTACTCATTATAGGACTGCTGGTCAACTCCTCCCTCCCTCCCTTGGCTGTAAGAACACCTGTTGGCTTAGAAATGTGTGGCTTTCTCACACTAGTGCACCTAAACCGCCACCCTCCCCAGGCTGGCATCCACCGACCCCATCACTCCACCCCTGAAACCTGCATATCGAATATTACTTCCTGCTGTCTATGACCACACTGCCTTGGCAGTTAACATCAAAAGCAAACACATGGGGAGAAGAGAAGGCGCTGGAGCTGGGGAGGAAGGGCAAGCATAGGTAACGTTGCATGGACTTTTTTTTTGCTAGCGCCCAGGTGCAAAAACTTAGTCACATGTATTTCAACTTCTCATCTAAGGGCTCATCTTTGCTTCTCCCCCAAGATGGAGAGCTGAGGGCAGCCCTCCTCTGCCTCTACTCTTCATCCTCCAGTTGCCGAAACACACACGTGGAAGCCAGACCTCGGGGATCCCAACCTGCCACCTGAAGGGGAGCCACACTGGAACGGCAGGTGGCATCTCACCTGCCTCAGCCTTGCGCACAGAGGCTGACTGAGGCAGGCAATCCGTTCAGTGCTGAGGGTTCCTCGTCAACAAGGGATACATTTGACTGAACTGAATAGGTTTCCACCATCTTTCCCCTGTCTCCTGACAGTTCAACAACTTGGGGGTAGCAATTGTCATGAATGTTTAACACAGCACCCGAAACAGGGCTGGAACCAAGGCCTGACGTCTCTTGCTTACATATCACAAGGCAGCAACTAGCTGTGTGACCCTGGGTTCGTCACTCGACCTCTCTGGATTACAATTTTTCTGTAAAAGAAGAGAGCTGGAATTTTCCTAAGATCCCCTCCAGTTCTACAATTTTATGGTCAAGTTGCAACCACTGTACTTCACTGAGCAAGGGCAAATTTCAGTTGAGTGGTGCCATGTTCCTACAGAAGTAACAACACTAAAAAACAAAAACAAAAACTCTCCTTTGGTTTATTACCAGCCTCTAAGTTTAATCTGCAAAATAAGTTGGTCAATTTTGTTTTGAATTTCACAGCCCCCCTAACTATCTTCCAAGGAACATAACGGCAGCCTCTTTGGAACAAAGGTTCCTTCAGCAGTGCCTACTGCATTTCAACAAAGCCAGAAGGAAAGCCCTGCCCAGGTATAATGGAGCCACAATTCTTAGTGGCCTCCCTGACTCCAGCCTAGCCTGTACCTTCTAACTAGTTGGAATTTACCGATATATCACATTATCATTTCTTTGCTTCAAAACGTTAAATAGCTTCATTCTACCTAAAGAAGTAAAAGCCCAAAATGCATTCTGTTAGCCTGGCATGCAATAACCACCCAAATTGAGCCTCACCTGGCTGGACCAGCTGTTTCTCTGCACTCCCCCAGCTTAAACTCAGAGGTGGAGTTTCCTCATCTGTGGAAGATATCTTTGGACACAAGACACCTCCTTCTCCAACTTGCCTCACCTGCCTCTCTCCCCTACCATCACCACCATCCTTTTCTAAGTCTTCTAAAACTCAAGTCCCACCTGGTTAAAAGTGAACTCTTCCTTGGCTGGGGCAGCAAGAGTTACTTTAATTTCGTCTTTGTATTTTCTTTATTTTTAAAAAGAATATTATACTTATAAATAAGGATAAAAGCTTGTGTTTTTTTTTGTTGTTGTTGTTGTTGTTTTTAACAAGAGTTCACCTTACAATACTTGGAACTAAAAGAGTTCTTCAATACTATGATACTATATAATTCCGTTTAGAGATGAGAAAGGCAACTCCAGAGATGCAGCTCAGTATCTTGAAGAGGTCACAGAGCAGGGGAGAAGCAAAGAAGTGATGAGAACCTATGTTTCCCAACTCCCAGAACTTACTGTACAAGGCAACCTGGTGCCCATCTTCTCTGCTACTTGATATTCATTTAAGAGCTTCTAGTGTTGGGTGTATCCTCTTTTCCACAATAAAGAGCTGTGTGCTGCATAGCAGAGGTGTTCAGTAAATGCAAGAGGGGAAAAGGGGAAGAGCTGGAGGACAGAAGATGCAGTCTCCCAGTTCCCCCTCCTTATGTCAAGATCCAACTTTGTGCCAAGTTGCTGGTGGTGGGATGTCCTGACTCATTTTCAATTTCCCCCATCCACTTTCAACAAATGTCCTGCTTTCCTTCAGACCTTCCACCCAGCCCGCCCCAGAGTAGAAACTCTTCCTTTGCATATGCAGCCTCTACGGATTAATCACACTTAAATCCTTACATCCAGGATGAAGGTCATAGCAAGGAATTCCAACTTTTTTTTTTAATTTTTTATTATAGTTGATTAACAATGTTCTGTCAATTTTTGCTGTACAGCAAAGTGACCCAGTTACACATATACACATTCTTTTTTTCATATTCCATCATGTTCCATCACAAGTGATTAGACATAGTTCCCTGTGCTGTACAGCAGGACCTCATTGCTTATCCACTCCAAATGAAATAGTTTGCATCTACTAACCCCAAACTCCCAGTCCATCCCACTCTCTCCCCCTCCCTTTTGGCAACCACAAGTCTGTTCTCCATGTCCATGAGTTTGTTCCTTTTCTATAGATAGGTTCATCTGTGCCATATATTAGATTCCAGATATAAGTGATATTATACGGTATTTGTCTTTCTCTTTCTGATTTACTTCACTTAGTATGAGAATCTCTAGTTCCATCCATGTTGCTGCAAATGACATTATTTTCCAACTTTCTAAGAGCAAAGACTCAAAGGGAAAAAACTCAGGGACTAGCCCCCTCCCCAGGGATTACAGCTGTATTTTTTAATAACTGTGAGTTGAGAAAAATATGACAAACATCCACCATGAATTCAGCAGTATTTTATTGAGGTTGCATTTCATTAGTCTATACGCGTAACTCCTTACATTGAAAGAGAGTAACACACATATAGGGGTGATGTTATATACACACTGGCTTCACAGACAACACTTGGAGTGCTTCTGGGTCCCCAGGCACTTGCTGGGCAACTGCTGGGTGGTAGCATCAGTTCAAGACTTCAGTGGGGGGTATCTAAATGCCGGGGAGGGAGCTTAAGTCTCATCACCTTCTTCTGAAAGAAAAATATGACAGGCTAATGAAGGACAACCAGAGAAGGTCTATAGTCTGCTCCTTTCAGATTTCTCCTTCCATCTACCTTCTTGTTGGGAGTTTTTGCTCTCATAGGTGCTGGGATTTTTGCCACCTCTTTTTGGGGGGAACAAAGGGTCTGTCCCTTACTTCAAGTCCTCTGGTCTATTCTTGGCCTTCTCAGCAAGGCTGCCTCAGGTAGAAAACCATTTTCCGATTCATATTCCAGGCTCTTCTCCATCTCTCCCCAGGAATTATCTCTAAAGAGTAAGTGCTGACAAGTGATGGATAATTTGCATTTTAACCCTATTCAAATTTGGGTAAATGGTTTAATATGCATGCTAATATTCTATCATTATTCCAATTAAGGAAACTATTATGTTAAAGTGTTTAATCAGGAGAATTAGGGAGAACTCCAGACACCTAAAATTAACCTCTAATAGTCTTGACATTCATTTCATTTAAGTGCAATTTGCCAAGCTATAAGCAACTCCCTGCTTAAGACTTCTGCTTAGGCACGTGGGGATTCCTGATAAGACCTAAGAGCAATTCATATCCTAACTAGATTGCTGTCTGAAAGAATAAACTAAAAGGGCTACAATTTAAATACAATCAACTCCCCAAGCAGTCACATTCCAGAAGACTTAAACATCTCCTCTTGATTCCCAGGAACAACAATGCTATTCGCATCAGAAACAACACAACCACTTCCTCTTTCTCTGACCTTCTCCGTTTAATTACTTCCTGTGATTTCTTCTAGGGCTGAGTTTGCCTGCTTCCCACAGCGGCTGGCTTTCCATAGGAGACTGATTTGTCTAGAAGGTGCAGGATGCCAGCTGACTGACAATGTGCGGGGACTTCCTATTTCTTTGGTAGTCATGGATCTCTTGGACCACCTGGCATTCACCAAGAACTTTTCTGAAGCAGTAATTGAAGAAAAAAATTCCTCCAGGAGCTTCCCATCCAAAATCAAGCTATACCTCAAAGCTTAAAGTCCTGCCAAGGAAGTTCCCATTGTGGCTCAGAGGTAAAGAGCCTGCCTAGTATCCATGAGGACGCAGGTTCGATCCCTGGCCCTGATCAGAGATTTAAGGATCCAGCATTAACAAGCTGTGGTGTAGGTCTCAGACGCCGCTCGGATCCCGCATTTGCTGTGGCTGTGGTGTAGGCTGGCAGCTACAGCTCCAATTCGATCCCCAGCCTGGGAATTTCCATATGCAGCAGGTGCAGCCCTCCCATCCTTGGCAGGCCCTTGACAATATCTCTCCATGTAGAAATACCACCTTCTTGTCCAATGAGCTTCCTCAATAGCTTCCATATGCCAAGTATGTGAGGTCACCTTTGAAGATGAAAGCCTTTGAAGACGCAAACCCAGCAGCTAGGAGCTCACTACCATCACAACCACAGACGGGCTCTTGTTACTCCAAGTGGGGTCCCTGGATCTGCAGCACCAGCAGCATCTGGAAGTTTGTTGAAAAATGCAGAATCTCAGGAGCTCCCTTCATGACTCATTGGTTAATGAACCTGACTAGGATCTATGAGGATGCGGGTTCGATCCCTGGCCTTGCTCAGTGGGTCAAGGATCCGTGAGCTGTGGTGTCGCAGACATGGCTCGGATCCGGCGTGGCTGTGGCTGTGCCAGGCAGCTGTAGCTCCAATTCGACCCCTAGCCTGGAAACTTCCATATGCCAAGAGTGCAGCCCTAAGAAGCAAAAAAAAAAAAAAAAACCAGACTCTCAGACCTTACTGAATCAGAATCCTCATTTGAGCATGTTTTGTTATAGCCATCCTGCTCACACACAATCCATCAGGGCAAGGTGGCTTCTCTTTCCAAAAGAGGTCTCTGGAGAACTGCTCTTTGTATCATGACAGAAAAGGCCTCCTTGGGGGGCAGTGGTTCCCAACTCCACAGAGCGGAACAGGAATACAGGAAGAAATGTTACCTCACAGTTCTAAGGCATTTCCAGGATTCCAAAAGAATTCTAATTTCTTTTGCTCAGTGGTCATGTAAATCAAGCTGCACACACAACCCAATTTCCTCATACGCAAAAAATGGAGGCTCTGTCAAATTATGACACACAGTGTTGTTCTACAGACGTGGGCTCTGAAGTCAAGGACCAGGGAAAAAGTGACAGATCTAGCCCTAAAAATAACTTGAAGAACTTGTTAGGCGATTCTGGGAAGGGCATGTAGATCCTCTAATACTTGGGAAGAGAATTCCCACTGCAAATCTGGGAATCCCAATGCTTGCAGCTCCAGGCAGCCCCCTGAAAAGGGAGAGGAAGGAAAGGGCAAAAACCCCTCTGGCAGCAGGTCTGTCCATCATCCAGACGATGCTGAGCTCACACCCTCAAGGCATATGGAAGTGCCCATACCCTAGAATGTAAGCTCCCCTGAGGGCAGAGGCCCCCTCTGAGTCCTATCTGGCAGGTAAAGTGTCTGGGACACTGGGTGTAAATAATTTATACATGGCTTTGCAACTGGGGTCCAAGGATATTCTGAAGTCAAATTCTTTAGGTACCACACTCTAAATGGACACCTGTACTCTTGTATCCTCTAGTATAAAAGATATCTAAGAATGGATGGGAAGGGCTTCAGCACTGGTCACGAGCAGCAGACTCCTAATCTGAAATCTGTTCACCCACAGATTGACGAGAAGGCAACCAGTAGACCTTTAGGGCCAGAGGTAACGTTGAGCCAGGGCCCACCATCCTGGCAGAGCAGGCCTGTTTTGGAATTTTGAGCCTGAGAAAAATCTCAGATTTAATTTAAACCTATTAAGCAAAGGAGAGAAATTTAATTACCATGTTAAGATTATATTCCCATATGATCCAGCAATCCCACTCCTGAGCACCTATCCAGAGAAAACTATGACTGGAAAAGATACATGTACTCCAATGGTCATTGCAGCACTATTTACAATAGCCAAGACGTGGAAACAACCTAAATGTCCATCGACAGCAGAATGGGTAAAGAAGATGTGGTACATATATGCAATGGACTATTACTCGGCCATAAAAACGAAAGAAATAATGGCATTTGCAGCAACATGGATGGACATAGAAATTATCATGCTAAGTGAAATTAGTCAAGACAGTGAGAGACAAACATCATATGCTATCACTTCTATGTGGGATCTAAAAAAAGGATACAATGAACTTCTTTGCAGAACAGAAACTGACTCAGACTTTGAAAAACTTATGGTTACCAAAGGAGAGGCACGGGGAATGGGCTGGGGATTGGGATGGAAATGTTGTAAAATTAGGTTGTGATGATATTTGTACAATTATAAATATAATAAAATTCACTGAGTTTAAAAAAAGACTATATTCACACTTATGCAGCTTTAAAAGTTCTGTAAAAATTAACGAAATTATTGGGATGTTGATGATTAACATCTGGTCCAACATCCACTTTGCTCCTTGGCTGGAAATATAAAATGCAAACACCAGAGTTTCCGTTGTGGAGCAGCAGAAAATAATCCGACTAGTAAGCATGAAGTTGCGGGTTCCATCCCTGGCCTCACTCAGTGGGTTAAGGATCCAGCACTGCTGTGAGCTGTGGTGTAAGTCGCAGATGCAGCTCGGATCCCACATTGCTGTGGCTGTAGTATAGGGTGGCAGCTAAAGCTCTGATTCACCCCCTAGCCTGAGAACCTCCATGTGCCATGGAGGCCCTAAAAAACAGCAAAAAAATAAAATAAAATAAAATAAAATAAAATGCAAACACCAACATGGCATGCAAGAAGACAAAAGAAGCCATAAGCCAGCTTACTTCTAAGAGAACTCTCGCCTCACCCATTCCCGCCAAGCCTACTGACTCTTGTTTTAGAAACAGTATGAATGCCCTCGGTAACATGATTTCTAGGCCACAGACAGGGTTGCAGGAGAGTGAAGGATGCTACTATAGGTAAGTATACTGTCAGTAAGAGTCAGCAGAGGGAGGAGGCAGAGTGAGCCTGTTTCTTCCACTGCCATCATGGCATCCTGCATCTCTCAGTAGTTCTGGAAAAAACCTCACAGTCTCTTTGGATATAGGTACAACATGAATAATCATTTAATTTTTCTGGCCACATTCTCGGCATATGGAAGTTCCTGGGCCAGGGATTAAACCCACACCACAGTAATGAACCAAGCCACTACAGTGACAACACTGGATCTTTAACCCACTAGGCCACCAGGGAACGCCAATCATTTAATTTTTTTTTTATATAAGGTAAAACTTTTTCAATTAATGAACATTTACATTAGTCAATCAATAAATGTTTACAGAAAGCCTACTCTGGGCTTAACACTGCAGTCTACGAGTACACAGGTCAATAAACTAGTATTCCCACACATGGAAGGGCAGATGGGCCAAGCTCCTGGGTGCATTCTCAGTTAGGGTGGGATGCAAATACAAAATAAACAGTGCTTATCTGAAAAATCAATACCAGAGGCCAGAGCCAAAGCAAGGCAATGGGAAAAAGAAATAGGAATATACAATGAAAATGAAAGACAGGGAATTCCTTTTGTGGCTCATTGGGTTAAGAACCCAACTAGTATCCACGAGGATGTGGGTTTGATCCCTGGCCTTGCTCAGTGGGTTAAGGATCCAGCGTTGCCACAAGTTGCATTATAGGTCATAAGAGGCAGCTCTGGTTAGACCCATAGTCTGGGAATTCCATATGCTGCAGGTGCAGCCCTAAAAAGCAAAAAAAAAAAAATTAAAAAAAGAAAAAGATGTCATTATTAGATGAACTAGGAGAGACAACTGAAAAAACTTAGCCTGATAAGTGTTTTAAGCATTTACGAAGGGACCACAGGGAATATATCTAAGCATAGAAACAATGAGATTAGAAAAAAATCGTTATTTCAGTACAAAGAGGAGCCAAAGCCAGACATTTTGGAAGCTGCCCTTGTTTTAATCTCTTCAGCCGTTAAGCATCAAGTGCCAGAGTGAAGTCAAAATCCATTTCTCCCCTCTAGGCTCTTAGTGCAAGTCAACATAGAGATTCTGTTTTTAAAGACATCTTCAACTACCCTTTGAAAGCAGCAAAAACAGCATGAGCAGCATTTGTTATCATGTGTACAATACGTCTCCCTTGTGAACATACTGTTGACAAAGATTATCTGAGAAACGAGTAGTTATAAAACAGTTGTTCCTTAGTTTTAACCAACTCCTATATCAGTTGACATCAAGATTTTACTAAGATCCTGGCCTGACTTCCTTTCTGCAACAGGGAACATGTCAGGCTGTGGTGGCAATCCTTCATGCCCACCAGAGCAAGCACACAGAAGACCCATTTGCTACCCAGAGCACGGTGTGCACCCAAGAAAAATATTCCTTCTACTCCAGCGATTAAAAGACCTAAGAAATGCCTCTAAAAATCACCCATGTTCTAGTCTTAAATACTGATTAAAAAGAAAGATTTACAAGAACAGTTAATGAGCCTATCAATATGACTGGGTCTTTAAGAGAAAAAAAAAAAAATCAGCCCAATTTACTTAAGAGAAAACAGGCCAAAACAAACAACTGAACACAAAAATTTCCTGCTCTGCTTCTATTATCATCTTGCTCAGTTTTTAAGGATTTTGTGTTAGATTTTGCATTTGTGTTCAGCACCGTTATATAGGAACTCTGCCAACAGGGAGGTCATCAGCACAGCTGTCTCCAACTCCAAGTATTAAGACTCCATCAGAACCCTGTAGCCACTGCAAATTGTTAATATTGTGATTTCTGCAGAGACTTTTCTGCAGAGGCAGAAACACAGGCCCTGGTTTGTTGCATTTAGGATCTTCCACTTCCCAGTTCCCACAAAAGTGGCTGGAATCAAAATGGTTTGGGGTTTTTTGTTGGTTTTTTTTTTTTTTTGGCTACACCCGAGGCACGTGGAAGTTCCCCCGCTAGGGATCAAACAGGCTCTACAGCAGTGACCCGAGCTGCAGCAGTGACAGTGACCGGAGCTGCTGCAGTGACAATGCCGGATCCTTAACCTGCTGCACCACAAGGGAACTCCTCAAAGTGGTTTTCAGTTGTCAGTCACCGATCACCACCAGTTAAATTCTACACCCAATTTCCACAAGATACGTCATGGGCTTCAGGTAAACATGGGAGTTTCTCAGAAGGAGGCTTATACACACCCTAAGTTAACTTAATACAACATTTGTAATTACTGCATAAGTCAGCAGGGACAAAATAGCACTGTAAAATAAGCAAATCCATTTCTTAATTTAATAGATCTTTATTAAAAGCAACCACAATGTGCCCAATAGTATGAGCCAACAACTAGAAAACTTGGCAGTTGAGAGGTAACTCTGAATCCCAAAAACTCTTGTTCTGGGACAGAGTCTAGCTGGGTATAAGCCCAACTCTAAACGGTGGTAAACTGCTGTGCAGTGTAGGGGCAAATGCTATAAAGAGTCCACAATTTTGACTTAGAGAAGTGGGGGTGGGGAATGTCTAGGAGGACTTCATAAAAGGAATGACCCAGAGCTGGTTGGGAGGAATGAGCAGAATTTCACTTGTTGGAGAAGGAAAAGGAGAAAGAAGAGGATACTGGAACAAACAGCACGAGCAAACAGACTGTCAAGGCAGAATAGTTTTGGTATTCATACTGACCCACTTTTTATACATTTTATTAGTTAAAGGAACTGGAAAGCAGAAGGGATCAACTATAGCTAGGAAGGAGGTAGCATCTGTTCAGACCCCTATGTAAAGAAACTCAGGAGATGGAGGTTAGCCCAGGTCCACCACCTAACAAGTACAGCCTTGCAGTGCTTAACGTTATTACAATGACGATATTTTTATATAATCACAATCCCCTATCTTATAAACTTGTTAAGTTCTTTCCAAGTTTTTTGTTTTGTTTTGCTTTCAGGATTGTCTGAGGAAAAGACCAAAATTCCAATTTTGCATAGTCAAGTCCATGCTTTTAACATATAAGGATTCTACTCAGGTACAGTAGAAAAACACACCTTCCCCTTTTTAAAGCTAACACAAAGAGAATGGATCAATACCTGTTGCATTGGGTCTAATTTCCACAACTGTATTTCCATGAATGTAACAGTCCAGTAATAACCAATTCTGAATTTCCACTCCTCCCATTATCTTAGGGTGTATCACAGAATGCTCAAGCCCAAGTTTATTTAAATTCACTTTAATTCAATATGTGCCTCATAGCATTTTAAGGGAAGATAAGGGAAGTGAAAAAAAAATTATGGCAATGACAGACTGTCACCAATTCAAGAGAAATAGGGACAGCATGACTACCTGTTGAGAACTCTGAAGTCAGAATGACTAAGCCTGGCCACTCTCTCTCCTTCTGAGACTGTATGTACCTCATGCTGCTTATAAACATAGTCCTTCCTGAGCCAGGCTGCTGGGGTTACTTAACCTCTCTGGGCCTTGGTTTCCATCTATAGATGAAGGTAACAGATCTGCTGTACAGAGTTACTGGGAAGACTAAATGAGTAAAATGCTATAAAAATATTTGCTGTCTTCTATAAGTAACTATTTAAGCTTCCTCATCAATTAAATGGGATAACACCTCCTCCACATGGTTATCTGAAAGTGAGCCCGTTAAGAGGCTAATGAAAAGATGCTCAATGTCACTAATCATTAAAGAAATGAAAACCAAAACTGCAATGAGGCACCATTTCAAACCAGTCAGAATGGCCATGATTAAAAGGTTTACAAATAACAAATGCTGGAGAGGGTGTGGAGAAAAGGGGACCCTCTCACACTGCTGGTGGGAATCTAAATTGATACAGCCACTACAGAAAACAGTATGGAGGTTCCTCAAAAACTAAAGGTAGAATAACCATATGACCAGCAATCCCACTTCTGGGCAGATATTCAGATAAAACTATAATTCAAAAAGATACATGTACCCCATTGTTCACTGCAGCACTATTTACAAGTGCTGCAAATACTTACACTATTATAGCCAAGGCATAGAAGCAACATAAATGTCCAGTAACAGGTGAATGCATAACGATGTGGTGGACACACACACACACTAGAATATTACTCAGCCATAAAAAAACAATGAAATAATGTCATCTGAGGCAACATGGATAGACCTAGAGATTCACTCATACCGAGTGAAGTTAAGTCAGAAAGAGATAGACAAATACCGTATGATATCACATACATGTGGAATCTAAAATATGACACAAAGGAACTTATCTATGAAACAAAAATGGACTCACAGACAGAACAGACTTGTGATTGCCATGGGGGAGAGGGGATGGGGGAGGGATGGACTGGGATTAACAGGTGCAAACTTTATATACAGAATGGATAAAGAAGATCCCACTGTATAGCACAGGTAACTATATTCAATATTCAGGTTTATCCTGTGATAAACCATATGAAAATGAATATACATATATGAACGATTTTGCTTACAGCAGAAATTAACAGCACTATAAATCAATATACATCAATAAAAAAAAAGAAAAAAAGGTGTTCCCATTGTGGCTCAGTGGTAATGAACTCAACTAGTATCCATGAGGACATGGGTTCCATCCCTGGCCTTGCTCAGTGGGCTAAAGTTCCCACATTGCCATCAGCTGTGTATGTCGCAGAAGCAGCTCTGATACCAGGTTGCTGTGGCTGCAGCCTAGGCCGGCAGCTGCAGCTCCCATTCCACCCCTAGCCTGGGAACCTTCATATGCTGCGGGTGCTGCCCTAAAAAGACACACACACACACACACACACACACACGAAAAAAAAAAAAAAAGAAAGTGAGCTTGTAAAAACCTATTTCAGTGACCAGTAAAAAGCCAACACCAAACACCTCTGTTATTCATGTTGCCCGGCCATAAGCTTTACATAGGCTAGTTCATTTACTTCATAGTAACTCCACAAAATCAGTAATATTTATTCCCATTTTATTCACTCAGATGAAACCAAGGTGAGATATATAAGCAACTTCTCTTAGATCAGAAAGTAAACAAATGGCTAAGGCTTAAACCTTAAAAACAGGTTAAGATGCATTAAAGCAGGTTCTTTGACCCTTGGCTGGAATAACCAGTTAGAAAGACATTTTTCAATCAATTGAGACTGAGAGTTAAATTCATCAGGAAATTATTCTTTTTTTCCCCCCCTGCTTTTTAGGGCCACACCCACAGCATATGGAGGTTCCCAGGCTAGGGGCTGAATCAGAGCTACAGCTGCCTGCCTACACCACAGCCACAACAACACGGGATCCAAGCCTCATCTGTGGCCTACACCACAGCTCCCAGAAACACCAGATCCTTAACCCACTGAGCAAGGCCAGGGATTGAACCTGCAACCCCAGGGTTACCAGTCAGATTCTTTCAGCTGCGCCATACCAGTAACTCCCAGGGGAATTATTCTTCATTTTGTGAGGTGTAATCACGGTGTTGTGATTTCAGGGAAGAAGATGCACATCTTTTTGGAAAGTGAGCTCAAGTAATTGGATATAAGAATTCAAATTACAAATTTCTTTGAAACGGTTCAGTAAAAATATTTAAGCCCTTTTAAAAAAGTGAAACCTTTCAACATTAGGGCAAATACAACGGAGGATGGAGTTACAAACCCACTCTCAGCAAGCTGCGTGTTGCAGAGAAGAGTTTGTGAACAAAATTAAAAGCTGAACAGTAGCCTGGGGTCTCCGGAGTTACAGCTTGCCTGACAAAGGTTTCTTCCCTTTGCAAATTTCCAAACTATTCGAAGCCATGGTCAAATGCTTTAAAGATAAATGCATATGATTTTCAAATAAATTTTTACTCCCTATGTACAAAAGACCACTTTCAATAGTTTATTGATGCTCTTTCATTTTTGAATTATAAAATAAATCTGTAAAATTATAAATTTAACATGCCTTTCTATCTGGAGTGGAATCAAAAAAGGGTCAGAGGAGTTCCTGTGGTGATGCAGGAGAAACAAATCCCATGAGGTTGCGGGTTCAATCCCTGGCCTCCATCAGCAGGTTAAGGATCCTGGTGTTGCCCTGAGTTTCAGTGTAGGTGGAAGACGTGTCTCGGATCCTGAATTGCTGTGGCTGTGGTGTAGATGGGCAGCTGTAGCTCCAATTCGACCCCTAGCCTGGGAACCTCCATATGCTGAGGGTTTGGGCCTAAAAAGACAAAAAAAAAAAAAAAAAAAAAAAAAAAGGATCAGGGTGTTTTCTATCTGGAAACTACTGTTTAGGACCACCAGCTAAAAGAGCAGGAAAGTTTTCCTGAATTTATGAGCATTCATTTATTAAAGAGGAGTTTTAAACTGACATGGAAAGAATATTAGAAGACAACACTTATTTTTTTAAGCATGATTTTACCAGTTACAAGATTCTGAGTTACTATACTCTGATGCTAAATGTATTGTTTAAATACTGGATTGTTTAATTATAACCTCAAATATATATGGACTATCAAGAAAAATCTATTTTAGGAGTTCCCATTGTGGCACAGGGGGTTAAGGATCTGACTGCAGTGGCTCAGTTAGCAGCTGTGGCTTGGATTCAATCCCTGGCCTGGGAATGTCCATATGCCACAGGTGCAGCCAAAAAGAAAGAAAATTTATTTTACCTAAGGCACAAATATATTTCCCTTAAGTCTCCAGTTTGATGTCACCTCCTTAGAAGTAACACACCTTGCCTACTTCCAAAAGGTAGCTGAAGGACCTCAAACAAATCCATTAGAAAAGAAAACAGGGGATCAAAATGCATATAGAGGGGGGGGAAATAAATCCAGCAAAAACCTAAGCTAATATGGCTACCATAATCAAGCAAAAATTTTTGCCCTGAGCCCCCACACAGTGATAGCAAAAAAAAATTTTTTAATTAAAAAAAATTTTAAAAAAAAAACAATACAAAAGCAATCACTGCAAGCTTTTTAAGTCAGAGTGAAACCTTCCTGGCACCAGCATTTAAAAGGAATTTTTCAGATGGGTCATTACATAAGAACGGTGAACAATATAATGTACAGTGTCTACAAATGGCAGTGTATAAGCCATGCAGCCTGTATTCTTACCAGGCATTTCTTGTGTCATGACAAGGTCATTACATTAACTGTAATCTCAAGAAGGCTAGTTCTGCAGTGGGCTAAGGCACCGCAGCTTTCTGATTTTCTAACTGAAACCAGAACCTGCCCTCAAATATTCACTGTTTCAACTGGACTTCTGACAGCAGTGGGGGCAGCCAGTTCCATACTGAATGGCTCTGAAAGCTCAGAAGAGAGAGATTTCTTTCTTGTTGGTGATCCCATCTGAAATCCTTTTGCTTTGGATACCAGATGGAATCCAATGCTGACAGGCCAGGATCCGCAAGGGATGGAGCCAAGGAACCCAATCTAGGGTGGCAAACCTATCTCCAACAAGCCTAGAGCATGGCAACCATCCCTCCTTGCTACTACTGCTATTGGCATGTGCAGAGACAAAGACCTGTTGATTAGGCAAGTCTGAAAGATTACAAGGCCTGGCAGCATATTCCTCCCAACCCATATATTTCAGCCCTAGAAGGGCAACATTTTTCATTTTCCCTTTTCAAGATACAGTCTATAAGTGCAAAGCAAAAGGTGTAACAGAAAGGCCAGCAGGTGTTGGGACAGCCCTGACAAGCACACCAGGTGGGATTCTCTCTCCAGCTGCATATGGGAAGGGTGTCACTACTTATTGGACCAGGGGTTAGTTACTCCAATCAAAGCTCCCTGGGGACCCACAGAAAGGAACTTTCCTTCTCCAAACACCAACCCTCCTAATACCCCCTCTCTCCCAGCCTGACAACAGCGGATGCCAAAGGATAAAGGGGCCTTAAAAAAAAAAAGTGAGTAAATTCTTAGAGCACAGCATTCTGTCACCTGCTGCAATAGACGCCCTCTCTGCAGGCCAGCCCTGAGTCACTTCCCCTCTCCGCACCGAGTCTCAATGCTCGAGGGGGCAAAAGACCTGCGGCCTCGGGCGCTGGCTACCCACAGCCCCCACGCCCCCGCAGACGCGTGCTGGGCCTCGCTTCAGACAAGTCCCCACGGCTGCCGACCGGTTCCCTGCGCCCAAGCCAAAGAAACCCAGCCGGCGCCGCCACTACCTTGGCTAATGGCAGCTCTGAATGAAAGGAGCCGAGGCAAGCTCCGGATTTATGAATGTGCAGGGGAGGAGGGGAGGGATATCATGTGACAATAAAGGAGAGCGTCTTATTCACAAAAAAAAAAAAAAAAAAAAAAAAAGTGGCTGGTGGCGGGCACTGCCACTGAGCAGCGGCGGCCGTGGCGGTGTGGTGACCGCTCGGACCCGGATCGGATGACCTCAGGCAAGGGCCCGGCGTCCCTCCCTCCGTTGTACCCGCGATCGGAAACGCCTCGGGCGCGGATGGAAGAAAGCCAAACCCGACTCCGTGACTGGAGGGCGGGAGGGAGGTGCACCTTGGCAGGGCGCTGGAGAAAGACACCGGTCCCGCGGTGGGCGGTGAATCCGCCCGGGAGCCCCCACTACGAAGCGCCCAGAGCATTGTTCCCCTCGGGCCCGCGGGCCGGGCACGCACGCTTGTGCACGCGCACACACACATATATACACACACATACACACGCCCGCCCGCTGCCCCGCACGCTCCCGCCGCACACCCTCGGATCCTCCCCCAGGAGCAGCAGAGACCCCGCGGGGGGCGCCAGTCCCGGGCCCGGCAGCGCGTGCAAATTCACTCACAAGCGCTGCGAGACCCCTGGGCAGCTCCTGCACGCCGGCCCTCGCGGGGACACAGGCGCACGCAGACCCCCGCGCAGCCCGCGCCCAGTCCTCTCTCCGCTCCGCCGTGTTTTTTATGAATGAAAATGTGGTATGCAAATGAGAGCGATTCAAGAAAACGAAATGGCGGAGCCTGGGCCCCAGAGGGCTCCCAAAAGGAGCGTCGGGCGAGCAGCGGGGCGGGAGAGTCACAAAGTCACTGTGTTAAAACCCACCGACGCCGGGGAGCCGGAGCGGGGGTGTCAGGTCTTCCGCTCCCGCCGCCGAGGATCTCGGGGGGAGGGGTGTTTGTGAGTCCCCGGAGAGGGAGCGGGGACAGCCCCGAGGTCACCCGCGCGCCCTTGGCCCCCGCAGCGGCCACCAGCCCGCCGACTCAAGGCGCGCCCCCAACGGCCCGCAGCAGCTTTTGCCCCCTCCTCACTTCAACAACAAGGGGTCAAATCTCGCATCCTAAACCCACAGACCAGCTATTCGCTGCACCCCACGCCAAGTTCACCCAACCAGCGTCCCCGCCCGCGTCCTCAGCCCCGGACTCCACGCTGCCCCCGCGGGACACCCTCGTTCCACCCCGCGGCCAAACTTACTCGTCCGGGTGTGTTTCTTCGGTCATTTTCCTGTTCACCTAGACGCCTGTCCCGCGGCGAGCAGCTTTGCTCCCTTCATCTTCCTGTCCGCTCACCCCCCTTCTTCACATCTCCGGAGATCGCCTGATTTGGTGGGGGCGGGGGGGGTGCTAAAGATGAAGGGGGCGCCGCAGAAGGCAGAAGGGGAAGCTGGGTGACCGGAGCGCGGGGTGAGGTCTGGAGGAAGGGGTGCACAGGCAAGCTTGGGTCGGGGGGAGCGAGCGCCGCAGCGCCGAGGGTCGAGGCGGGCGGGGGCTCGGGGTTCGGAAGCGGGCAGAGGGGAATGATTTGGGCAGGGGACGGCGGTGGGGGAGAGGAGGAGAAAAACAAGCTCTCCGTGGAGCGGCGGGGACTGCGGAGAGCGGGAGAGGGCCAGCAGCCGGTGGGGGCTCAGCCTTGGGTCGCCCCCGGGGGGCTGGGCCAATCACGGTTCCGGGGAGCGGTCGGAGGCCGGGGGAGGTGCGCCTGGGAGGCGGTGCAGGGCGCCCCGTCCGAGCCCCATCTCTCGACTCCACCGATTTACTCCATATTGGATTCTCACCGCCGCCAACAGGAGGAGGAAGTAGGGCGGAAGCGATGACGTCTTCCCAGCCGCCAGAGGTGGTGGAGTGCAAAAAGCTTCCTACTTGCGACCGAAAAAAAAAAAAAAAAAAAAAAAAAAAAAAGGAGAAAAAAAAAAACTTTGTCTCGCCTATTGAGCATGCTCGGCTTCCTTTCCCCCTCCCTCCTGGCTTCCACTCCCGGAGGAGCCCGGGAGCGGAGTTGTTTGCGCCGCGTCTGACTCCGGATCCTCCTTAGTTAGGCTCCGGGTTTTAAAATGCCCGAGAGGAGGGAGGAGGCGGCAGCCGGGGACTCGCACACATCTGGCTCCCGTTTGGCTCCCTCCCTCCTTCCAAACGCCTGGATTAAAATTCAGAGGGTGAGGAGAGGAGGGGGGTAGACGTAGAGCTCTGGAGGGGACTGGTGGGGTGCTCCGGCTCAGAAGACCAATTACCCGCCACCGTGGGGCCGGAGGGTGGAGGCGGTACAGGTGCCTCTGCCAAGATTCTGTATGGCAGAGGCTTTTCAGTTACACATGAAATCTTGTGATTTTTTTTTCTTGGTAGGGGAACGGGCATTCTAAAGGAAACATTATTTTGTGCATTTTATAAAAAAAGGTAAATCCAACAAGCCCAGAAACTTGCATTCCAGTAGAAATGATGGATTTTCCCAGGTTAAAACGTAAACCCAGGAGTTCCCTTGTGGCTCAGCGGGTTAAGGATCCTGCATTGCTACTGTAGCTGCTCAGGTCACTGCTGTGATGCGGGATGGATCCCTGGTCCACGAATTTCCATATGCCCCGAGCACGATAAAAAAAAAAAAGGTAAACCCAGGAGTTCCCATCGTGGCCCAGCGGAAACGAATCCGACTAGGAACCATGAGGTTGTGGTTCGATCCCTGGCCTTGCTCTAGTGGGTTAAGGATCAGGCGTTGCCGTGAGCTGTGGTGTAGGTCGCAGACGCGGCTCTGATCCCGCGTTGCTGTGGCTCTGGCTTAGGCCGCGGCAGCAGCTCTGATTAGATCCCTAGCTTGGGAACCTCCATATGCCGCTGGTGCGGCCCTAAAAAAAGACAAAAAAGGAAAAAAAAAAAAAGTAAATCCAAATATGGTTTTTTAGTTGTTCAGTAAATCTCTCTCAAGCTGGTGGAGGATGGTCCTTGACCCAGGCCCTTGAAGGCCGCCGATCCTGGGCCAGAGGTTACCATCCACATGGGCTTTGGCACAGTGAGATGGGAAGATGGAGACCTCCTCGAGTCTCCCCTCCATGCACTCCCCTTTGTCTTTAAATTATTTTCCTGCCTTGGCCTGGGACCATGAGCCTGGGTGGGTTCCCGCTTTCTAAAACAGCACTGTCTAGGCAATGGGCAGACCACCTTTACAATTGCACACAGAATCTTTGCTTGGCTTGATGCTCTGCTGTTGCAGTCTTAAAATTCTTTATAGTGTTTGAACAGGGAGCTCCACATTGTTTTCCTTGCCATGGGTCCCACAAATTCCATAGCCATTGGATATTTACTTCTGGGGTCTTACTAGGGAGCAAGAGATACAGTCCCTGCCCTTTCCAGTTCTCCAAACACAGTAGACTTTTCTATCCTCCTGAATGTGCCGAGACAATACGCAGAGATTTTTTTTTTTTGTCTTTTTGCCTTTTTTGGGGGGCCGCTCTTGCAGCATATGGAGGTTCCCAGGCTAGGGGTCTAATCCAACCTCATGGTTCCTGGTTGGATTCGTTAACCACTGAGCCACGACGGGAACTCCAACACAGAGATTTTTAACGTAATAGCAACCACTGAAAAAATTGAGAAGATTAAGTATATGCCTCAAGTATAGTATACCTAAAGGGTATATCTGTGCATTTGGAGAGCCACAAGTATGCCAAAGATAGTAAGAGTTTCACTCTGAGTCAAGGAAAAATTAGTGGTTAACCCTAGGCTTTGTGCTTTTCACAATCATGATCTTTGTGGACATGGGTTGGGGTTCACGCACCTCTGATGATGAGTGCTGGTGTGGTGGTAAAAAGAGGACTAGACAGGGGAGGCACACCTGGTTTCTGGTTTTCTCCTAGCAGCCCTGAGACCCTGCATGAGGCTTAGTGATCCTCTGGTTTCTTTGAGAAATAGGGATAACAAAGCCGCAATTGTCCTTCTCAGTTTTTGAGACCACTGAGAATCTATGAGAAAGCACTAAACAAAGCAAGACTTCATTATCTAAATCCTCATAAGGCTAAAACATCTACCCAATTCTCACCTTTGCCCACTGTTGCTTTTCTCAATGTTTGAAAGAGTTCCCACTCAGTCACTGCTGAACATGGACATTTGTCCATTTCAAAATTATCCAACCAATGGGCATCTCTTTGGCTTCACTCTCCAGTTTAAGAGTGCTCAAATGGCACGGTGGCAGGTGAAATGATTGTTAATTTCTGCAGGTAGGCAAGCTGAATCTGTGTCATTACAACTCAGTCATCCAGGTTCTGCTAATAGCACTAAATGGCCCAACCTGGAGACCAGGCAGCCAGAGGAGCAAAAGAAAACGTTGTAAAGTCTAGGAGCTACCACGTCCCCACTTAGCTGTTCTGCAGAAAGACTGCAG
This sequence comes from Sus scrofa, assembly GCF_054392235.1. NCBI lineage: Eukaryota > Metazoa > Chordata > Mammalia > Artiodactyla > Suidae > Sus > Sus scrofa. Next base: position 88,701,499 of record NC_139385.1, on the reverse strand, counting down.
CAGGTCCTTAGGTTCTCTGAGCCTTGGGTGCAGTGTCTGTAGTGCCAGGATAATATCCACAACATAGGGTTGTTGGGAGAATTAAATGGCTTTTATAAAGTGAAGTCACAGCTGCAAATAGGAGATTAGTGGCAACACGTTCTTCCCTCTAACTGATGGATTACCAAAGGCTCTCCTTTCCACTCCTGGCCCTTTGTTTCTCTTAAAAACAACAACAACAACTTACAATTGTCTTCTGCCTAGTTAATTACCCAAAAGTGGCCTTATGATAAAAATGTACCTTGCTGGTCACCTTTGGTCCTCCCCATCAATTACTGTGACTCCTGCAGCTTCAAGAATAAATGGCGGTATTGGAAGAGTAACTCAGATGTTTACTGATCTGAATATCAGGACGTTATCAAAATCTACTGGATTAGGAGTTCCCGTTGTGGCGCAGCGAAAACGAATCCGACTAGGAACCATGAAGTGGCCGGTTGGATCCCTGGCATCGCTCAGTGGGTTAGGGATCCGGCGTTGCCATGAGCTGTGGTGTAGGTTTCAGACGCAGTTCGGATCCCGCGTTGCTGTGGCTATGGTGTAGGCCAGCTGCTACACCTCCGATTAGACCCCTAGCCTGGGAACATCCAGATGCCACGGGTGCGGCCAAAAAAAAAAAGACCAAAAGACCAAAAGACCAAAAAAAAAAAAAAAAAAAAATTAAATATTTTTTAAAAACCCAAAGCAAAATCTACTGGATTGTTTGTTACCAGGAGTATCACGGATTCAGGGCTTTAACTTAAGGACATTGCTTAAAGAACGAAATACCCACATCCCTGTCTCTCCCCCACGACCAGCAAAACAGGGGCAAGCAGCTCTGAACACGGTCAAATCAAGATTGTCTCGTACAGCTTCAAAAGTAATGTTGATCTACTCACAACTTCACGCTAACCCGGAGCCCCTAGTAGGACCCCCACCTACCCGCCTCTCCACCAGAGCCCAGGGCTGGGGCGCACCCCCCTCCTGACTCCACCTCGTTGGCCGCCAGGAAAGCCCGGAGCTCGGAACCGGAGCGACCCTCGGCGGCCGCGGAACGGGCATGCTCAGTAGACCCGCAGGTCTCGTTTCAGTCGGAAGCGGGCCGCAATCCCCGCTCGGCAATGACTCGGGGAGCAGCAGACATTTTCTACTTCTCAGCAATTCTGTCTTTCTTGTCTTTTGCCCCCTCTCTGCGTCCTCCAGCTTCTCGCCCGTCAGGGTCTGGTAGGGCGGGGAGTGCAGATCTAGCCGGCGTGAACTGGTAGTAATCTTTCTCCCGTCCCCCACCCCCCCGGTGGGGGTCAGGGTAGGGATCTTTTGGGAGAGGATTGTGCCCTAAGGTTTGTGCCGCCCGGCCGCGGCCCGCGGGAGCACCAACGACTGCCACGGTTCCCCCTTTCCCCGCCCAGCACGCAGCTGCGCCCCGCCTGTCCTCACCTCACCCCCATTCTGCCCCTTCAGTATTTCTCAATGATCCGCGCTCGGAGGACACTTCCAAACCGGGAGGGCGCGGGTGTCATTAGCACCCGCTTTATCAGTTCCTTCCGGTCTGCCGGGAGCCCAGCCTTGCGCGCCGCTTGGCCGCGCCCCGGGCGCTCGGGTGCCTTTATTATTCTGTTTAAATAAGCAGTCGTGTGTGCCAGGCTGTGCCAAGCGAGTTTGCAGCCCGGCTGCCTCCCTCTTGACCCGCCGGCAGGAATGGAAACCCAAACTCTCTCGTAATGAAGGGGATGATGCAAACTTAGAAACTGACCCGGCGCCAGGGAATGATGCCCCTGCTCCCCCGCCCCGGCGCGCAGCGTCCCAATCCGGCATGAATGGCTGTAGCGGGATTGCATAATCTGCGCGGTATAAATAGCCAGCGGGCTGGCCGCTGACGCGCGCTCTGGTCCCGTTATCGTGGATTCTTCATCCCAGTTGCGTTCACTCCCAGGTCATTTTCCCTTTCAGCTGCAAGGCTGGGATTTTTAAATAGCAGAGATGAAAGGCTCTTGTCCCTGCCTCCCTCCTCCCCCAGAGTTCATGTATTATGAATGAGACGCCAACCTCGCTGCTTCCTGAGGTGCTCCACTTCAGGTAGGAGAGAGGCTCACAGTCAAGGCAGCGGTCCACGGCAACTCGTGTATATGTGTGCGCGCATCTGGGAGGGAGAGAAAGCAGAAAATGATTGACAAGGCCGAGCAACCTTGTCGAGAAAAGGTAACCGTGTAGGGTTTGCCTCTGGAGTTTCAGTTTGCAACGCTACGGTTTACAACTCTATGCAAAGGGTCTTTGGGGTGGTGGTTGCTTGCTCTCCTTTGAAAAGCCTTCGACTCTGTTTCATTCTGAGTTGGTGGCAAGCATCCCCGACTGTAAGAGCCCTGGGGACCTTTGAGGTCAGGAAGAAAAGAAAAACGGATCAGTTTAGCCATTCTCTTGTTCTAGAATTCTTAGATGTCTCAGCTATGGCCAAAGCTAAGGAGTATAAAAACTTATTCTTTCCATCTGTATTTCACAAATGCAGGGTCATTTAAAAAATGACAGTAGGCAGAGGTCACACCCCGCTCCCCTCCTCTCACTCTCTTAAAAAAAAAAATGTATTGGAGTATAGTTGTCTTACAATGTTGTGTTTCCCCTTCTCTTAAACACCAAGTTTCCCAACTTATTTTCTCAAAATTAAAATACCAGTTCTTCGCAAATGCATTTCTGCCATGGGAGAGGCAAAGGTCATTATTTTTCAAACTGGAGGCCCATTCCTCCAATCTGCATTTAAAGTGCCAGGTGCTCTATGAGGCTGTAGAGATACAGCAATGAGTGAACTCAGGGTCCTACCCTCTAGAAGTTCAGCCAGGTGGGGCCACAGGCCTGTAAAGAAAACATTAGGGCAGTGGGGTAACTGCTCTAAACCATGGGGTAAGCTGAAAGAAGGCAGAGATCAGCGAAAGAAAGGCTACCAGAGGAAGGGGGTGTTTGAGCCAAATCTTGAAGGAAGGCGGATAACTGACAGCCCAATGAAGCCAGAGGGCCTAAGGTATGACAGTGTGCCCAGAGGCCTAGGAGGAGGGCAGGTCTGGGAGGCAGCACTGGCCAGGCTAAAGGAGGTTAAACTGTCTTGAAGTCCTGTAACCTTTTGTAGCGGGTTCCCAGCTGAGCTGTAGTCCAGTCCCAGCTCCTTGCAGAAGCCCCATAGTTATGCATATATGGGGTAAGTGGTCATTTATTGTTCTGGGATTTACAAATTGATAGCCCCTGGGTCAGATAAGGTCCCAGACAAATTATGTTTTGCCTGCTCTTTTAAAAAATCAGGCTAACAGTTTAAAATCAGAATATTTCACATAAAAATCAGGATTTGGGGCTTCTCCTGAAAGAACTCCAAAGAAATGGGGCCTGTGAGTGCCAAATTCTGCTTGGTAGCAGTTGATTGTTGCTGAGTGGTGGCTGCTCTGTCTGTCAGGCTTCTGCCTCCTGGAAGTATTTGAGTGTTTGACCTCTGACATAAAAGAATCCTTTGTGACTGGGATCCAGGCCCCTTTCTGAGATCCCAGGTAGGCAGAGCTTGGTAGTAGGTACACAGCATTTTACATGAGAGCCCCTGGCATCTTGGGAAGAAAGACACCAATCCTCAGTCTCCCAAGAAAAGATTTATATTTGGGCCAAACAGGATGGATGAGAGTGAGGTCAGCAACAGCCCAGTGTCGAGGAAGCAATGAAACCCCTAAAATAACAACATATATCCCCAGCTCTGGCTTGGTTTCTGGAGAACTCAACTTAAGAAACGGAGGCTCTCTGCTAACAGGGCAGCTGAGGTTCAAGTGATCCACTAGAACAATCACCAGATGGGATCACGTTGGTACCCTCCATTTATGGAGCAGCTTATACAAGTAACCAAACTTTTTTTTTTTTTTTGTCTTTTCTAGGGCTGCTCCCTCAGCATATGGAGGTTCCCAGGCTAGGGGTCGAATGGAGCTGTAGCCACTGGCTTACACAGCAACGCCAGACCCGAGCTGTGTCTGCGACCCACACTACAGCTCACGGCAATGCCAGATCCTTAACCCATTGAGCGAGGCCAGGGATGGAACCCACAACCTCATGGTTCCTAGTCAGAGTCGTTAACCACTGAGCCACAATGGGAACTCCCAAGTAACCAAACATTTTAAGGAGGACTCAGATTTACATTTTTCATAGATTACTCCAGGCAGAGAGGATGGCTTGCAGGAAGTAAAGCAAAGACTGGTTAGGGAGAAATGTTCTTCTTCCATGACAGGAATAACAATGCATGACAAAGACAACGGCATTGGCCATGGAGAGGGAAAACTAATTTCAAAGACACAGATGGGATGGAAATGACTCGGCTTTATGATCTATTAGATGTGGAGGCTAATGGAGAGGTCTGGGATAAGTTCCAAGTTTTTGACTTGGGAAATTGGATGGATCTTAGTGCCTTTAACATAATTAGAGTAACAGGAGGAGGGCTTGGTCACCAATAAACCATTGTCACCACTCAACTGTGGGACCCACAAAATAGGTCAGGGATTGAGGGATACAGGGAGGCTAGAACTTAGGAAGGCAGAACCTAAAGACAGAGATGGAAGGACAGTTCTCTGAGGACATCACTGGAGCAACTGGATTCAACCTTGCCTGCAGCTTGAGGATGAGCTGGATTTTTTTCGATCACATTGGGCTTCTGTAATAGCCAAAAAATAAAATAAAATAAAATAAAATTCTAACTATGAAAATAGAAAGCCATATTTAGGATAGTGAAAAAGATTGAGAGGAACTAAGGAATGGAACATAAGGGAATTCTAGATCGTACGTTTTGCAGTTTTAATATAGGGACATCTTGGGTCAATGCCAGGGAGTTTCATAGCAATTCTGATTTAACAGAGCAAACTTCTCCCAGGAAGTTAGTCAACATTTAATAAGCTGTACCAACCTCTATTTTTGGCCTCAGCATTCCATTGGCAGCACCTTATTTCACATCTCCAGCTCCCTTCTCCCTCTTAACCTCATGTCCCACTTTTACTACCTTTATTCTCCAGCACCTTTCTTCTGTAAAAATCATAACTGAGAAAGAAAGCTTCATAATATGAGAGAATATGAGCTTTTAGAATTGGAAGAAAATGAAAGATCATATGTTTGTGGCAACTGTGTCTCCAATAAACCAAATGTTTTACTCAAGTTATTTGGAGTGGGTAGAAGGAACGGAGGAAAACGAAACTCAGTAAGATAGTAAGACGTGTGTCCTTGTGTCAGTTAGCTTTTGCTGTGCAACAAAACACCACAAACTTTGTGACTTAAAAGAATAAACCTTTTATCATTTCTCATGGGTCTCTGGTCTTTCAGCTGGGTGACTGCTCTGGCTTTGGCCTGCTTAGCGGGGTTGGATGGTCTGGGTGGTCTCTCACATATCTTGTGATTGGCAAGCTGACTGGTGCAGCAGGGCCTAAACTGGACTCGCTTATCTCTGTGCCACACGATCTGTTATCCTCCAGCAGGCCTGCCCGGATTAGATCACATGGCTTCGGTAGCACAGTTCCCAGATCAGCAAAAGGGCAAACCCCAAAGTGCATGCATTTTTCAAGCCTCGGCTTGCATCACATTTGCTAAGACTATCTCGTTAGCCAAAGAATTCACACGGCCAAGCCCAAGTCAAAAGTCAAGAAGCATAGGATAAGTCAAGGAGACATAGACGCTCCTTCTTGACAAGAAGAGGAGTGAAGTCACATGGGAGGTGCATATAAGAATGAGAGGAATTTGTAAACATTTTTATAGCCTCCTTCAGTCTGTAACCCAAATTTCACAATTAGAGAAGGATATTTATAATAATAATATATATCGATCACATATATATGTTATATATTTATTTATACAAACATGATAAATATATTATAAAATATACACATAAACTATCAGTATATAAACATATAGCGTACATGTTCATATAAGTATTATATATTTATACATAAGTATACGACTTATGTGTAGGACTACTATTGATAGAATTGACTTCTGCCTTTACAGTCACTGATTTATGGCCAAGTAGCTAAAACTGCTTAATGTTTAATACATTTGTACATGCTATAAAACGCTTCTTAATAATTTAGCAAATAAAGAGAACTTACAAACCTATTATACTTTCCCTTCTTTCTCAGCATGAATATCCTGTCTCTGATATGAATGACTTACTTCTCAAAACAGGTATATTCTTAAAGAGATCTAGGCAATTAAAATGCTTTTTTAAAATTTTATTTATTTTTAATTTATTTTCTTTGTCTTTTTGCCTTTTATAGGGCCGCTTCTGAGGCATGTGGAGGTTCCCAGGCTAGGGGTCCAATTGGAGCTGTAGCCGCCAGCCTACACCACAGCCACAGCTACTCGGGATCAGAGCCGCGTCTGCAACCTACACCACAGCTCATGGCAATGCTGGATCCTTAACCCACTGAGCAAGGCCAGGGACCGAACTCGCAACCTCATGGTTCCTAGTCAGATTCGTTAACCACTGAGCCACGATGGGAACTCCAAATTAAAATGTTTTTTTTTAAAAAACCCCACACATGTAAAAAAAAACACTAGGGAAAATTAACTATTTAAGTTTGCTATAGATTGAATAATTTAGAAAAGCAAATAATCCCTCCTTTATTTGTTCATTTTACAGTTCAGATTTTAGACGTCATAGGGAGACTAAAGCAAGGCTCACATGTATACTTTGCTGATGGTCTCGGAGGTGGTGCTCATGATGGAGGAGGTGCTGATGGAGATGTTGAGAGGCAGTGATGAAGGTAATAGTGATGTGCTGGTGGAAGTGATGGTGGCGGGGCTAGTGGTGGAGGTGGTCATGATTGTGGGAATAATGGTGGTGGAAGGATCTGAAATAGAAACCTTCAGTTTGCTGCAAGAATTTCCTGTGGTCCTTTCACCAGATCCCAGATGTACTGACAGGTGGGCAAAGTCAGTGCAGAAAAGAAGAGAAAAACAGAAAAACAGTAAATCAGAGAAGAGAAGCAGATAATGTGTAGGGTGAGATGTCCTGTAGGCTGGACATTTCCCCATGATGCCAGGAGAGGCAACCAAGTACTCTTCTTCAGACCAATGTGGGGTATCACTGGTTCCAGGGGGGCTTCTCTCACATTCCTTTAGCTGGGCTAGGGGCTCCTCTCATGTGCACACTTGTCTTCTGCCCCAATCCTCTTTACAACTATTGTAATTCAATAACTTCCCACTAGACTGTAAACGCACAGAGCAGGGACCACATCTTCTTCTCTCTTCCTTAAAAAGGGTCACGCTGGCACATAATGGGTACCCTGTAAAATTTACTGAGTAAACAAATGACAAGTCACCATAGCTTGCCTTCTTTCTTTCCCTCTGAGAGTGCATTTTGCTCCATGACATCAGAGAATGTGCCCTTCTGAATGAATGCCTATGAGCCCAGCACTCCCTGTTTTAAGTAAATCCCAGTGATTCAACAGCAGGTGTCTGGTTGATTTGCCACCCTGCAGAAGAAGACTAACCAACAGAGTTAACATCTAGACAAGTTTCTTTGAGATGTCACCTGCTCAGATTTGTAGGTGGAGAAAATTTTGTGGCTATTTTTATAACAACAAAACATTGTACAGTCTGAAAAACATAAAAAACCTCTAACTTATTAAGCACACGAGTTGTATACTTGTGATATGTGGTGGTTAAAACTCAATGGTTTTGTTCTGTTGTTATTTGTGATTATAAAAGTAAGTTATATTCATTGTACAAACATTTAAAGTGCAAAAAATGGGGGTTCCCATTTGTGGCTTAGCAGGTTAAGAACCTGACTGGGATCCATGAGGATGCGGGTTCTATCCCTGGCCTCGCTCAGTGGGTTAAGGATCCTATGTTGCTGCAAGCTGCATCATAGGTTGTAGATGCAGTTTGGATCCAGCCTTACTGTGGCTGCAGCTCCGATTCCGCCCCTAGCCTGGGAACTTACATATGCCACAGGTGCAGCCCTAAAAACAAAAAGTGCAAAAAAGTATAACAAAAAAAAATAATATCCGAGTAATCTCACTTCCCAGGTATTAACCACTGTTAATATTCTGAATGTGTATCTTTATAGACTTTTTTTCTAAATACAGTATATATTTAAATGAAATATAGTGTATTTGTAAATAAAAATAGGATCAGGTATTCCTGTCGTGGCTCAGTGGTTAACTAACCCAATTAGTATCCATGAGGATGTGGCCTTGTTCAGTGGGTTAAGGATCCAGTGAGCTGTGGTGTAGGTCGCAGATGCAGCTCATATCTGGCGTTGCTGTGGCTGTGGTGTAGGCTGGCGGCTACAGCTCTGATTGGACCCCTAGTCTGGGAACCTCCATATTGCACAGGTGTAGCCCTAAAAAGACAGAAAAAAATTTTTTAATTAAAAAATAAAAATAGGATCATGCTAAATATACTCTTTAAAAAAACCTCTCAGTAATAATATGCATGTGTTCTGAGTCCTAAATATCTCATACACATTTTCTAGAAAGCAGCTAGGAGCTGATAGCATTCTCTTTAGTCTTAATGTACATATGTATAGATGTAAAAATAATTGGCAAATAGTTGACAGCTGGCAAAATAGTTTCATATAAATTATGTTATTCTTTTGAGCCCCTGCTGTAACCCATCTAAACTAATACCTTAGATTTATCACAAATACTGAACTTATTGGAACTAGCCTTTTTCACCAACTAAATCATAAGTTTCTAGAGGGAAAGCAATGGCCAAGCAAAGTTCAATACACACATATCTGTATCTATCAGAATGTATAGTCCATGCAAATTACGTAAACATTTATAGAATGAACAAAAAATATGCCTATGTGGTTTTTGTTTTGCGATTACACTAAATACTCTGTAGGCAAATTTATACCACTGTTTGCATGGAAATTCTCATTTCAAACCAGTTAAGATCACACAATGATAAACAGCACAAAAGAAACAAACATGACTTTATAATCATCAACATCGTCATCAATCTTTTGATGGTCTGGACTTGAAGGGTCTGTCTGAAGTCTGGCTTCTCGTTCTGGGCTTGAATTTTAACCAATGACATTTTACCCAACACCAAACAGCTTAGTGTTGAGCAGAAAAGCCATCAGTGTATCAAACCTGATATTTTTGGCTAGCAAATTTTTAAAAATTCAGGTAACAGACTAAATGTGTTCATTTTTATCTCACGACTTGCTGTCGCACAGCTGTATAATCTCTACCTTCCTATCACTTCTTCCTCATTTCCACTCCTTCCTAAACCCACCATAGTCTCGCTTTTGTCCTCACCACTTCACACAAGCTACTCCGGGGTTAGGTCACTCCATCTGATTGCTAAATCTGCCGGTCTTTCTTCAGTATTGATTTGTTACCTAACCTAGCTGACCACTTCCATCTTCTTGAAACACTTCCTCTAGCAGCTTCCACAGCCCCAACTTCTGGTTCCTCTTTACCTTGCTGTTTATTCATTTATTTAGCAAAAATTTTTACCGAGTACCTGTGTTAAGTGTTTATTATTAGAGTAAGCAATAATATTAATACTGCTGGCATCTGCTGCTTTCCCAAGTACCAGGCAATGTTTTTACATTTCATTTTGAACACTTTACGTATAGAACTCATTCTCACCAGAGCAGGGGTTAAAAACTTTTTCTTGACAATAAATGTTCTCTTAAGGGTAAATAGTTTCGGCTCTGCAGGCCCTGTGATTTACATGGCAACCACATAGCTCAACCACTGCAGCAGGGAAAGTGGCCACAGACAATACGTAAGTGAATGGGTGTGGTCATGTTCCAATGAAACTTTATTTATAAAACAGGTCACTCAAGTTGGCTCAGGGGGTGTAGCTTGACAGCCCCTACTTTAAAATCTAAGTTCTGCTGTGGCAGGAATTTTTTTCTGTTTTGTTGTGGAATAGATAGGAAATATGTGGCGAATGAATACTCTTCTTCTAAGATAGGAACTACGTATTTTAATTTCTATTTTACAAATAAGGACACTGAAGCACTGAGGTTTAATAACTTACCCAAAGTCACCAACAACTGGTGTGTGTGACAAATCTAGGATCTAAACCCACACGTCTGGCTCAGAGCCTGTGCTCTTAAGCACTGACTCTATGGTGGTGGTGTGGAGAAGTTATTCTCAGGGGAGTCTGGAGAAGTTACTTTAGTTGGATCTTGAAGAATGAAGAAGAATTCACTAGGAAGAAGAGAAGAGGGAAGGAAGAGGCTTTGCCTGCTAGGATGTAGAAACTGCAAGTATACAAAAACCAGTGCCTGATACAAAATGGCATTATGAGCAAACTGGCAGCGAAGGAAGAAAGTTGCTTAGGGAATGCATTCACTTTTTAGTAATTCAAAGTGGGAGAGATGAGGCTAAAGAAGGGTGCTGAGCTTGATGTAAATGACCTTGGATTTTAACATGAAGGCAGATGGGCTATGGAAGTGTTTTGAGCCTGGGAAAGAATGACCATATTTGCATTTTTGGTCAATTTTTTTTCTTTTTATAGCCCAAACTGTGGCATATGGAAGTTCCCAGGCTAGGGGTCCAATTAGAGCTGCAGCTGTCAGCCTACGCCACAGCTGTGGCAACACCAGATCCGAGCCGCATCTGCAAACTACACCACAGCTTGCAACAATGCTGGATTCCTTAACCCACCGAGCAAGACCAGGGATTGCTCCTGCATCCTCATAGATACCAAGTTGGGTTCTTAACCTGCCGAGCCACAATGGGAATTCCTAGGTCAATTTTTAAATTTACATTTTGTTTTAAAATTAAATGAGGGAGTTCCTGTTGTGGCTCAGCTGAAACAAATCCAACTAGTATCCATGAGGATGTGAGTTCGATCCTTGGCCTGGCTCAGTGAGTCAGGGATTGAGCGTTGCCGTAAGCTATGGTGTAGACACAGCTTGGATCCCGTGTAGTTGTGGCTGGCAGCTGTAGCTCCGTTTCAACCCCTAGGCTGGTTATAGCCATAAAAAGAAAAAAAAAATTTAAATGATACATTCATTTTGTACAACATTCAAAAGCTGGAAAAGTCTTCCTACCCTCTTCCAGCCATTCAGTTCCCTGTCCTAGAGGCACCCACTGTTTCCAGATAGAAAGACAACTTTCATTATAGGGGAAAGAATGGATTGGTTTAGGGTGAACTGAATGTTTTATTAAGTTAATTTAATTAGTAAAGTTACTAGTCAATTGATTTTTTCTTTAGGGTGGATGACAATGAAAAATGGCTAAGGAAGACTGCCCTACACCACTATAAACAGTTCCTCTCTTAAATCCTCTGCAGAGGACTCAAGATGTGTGCATCTGTTTTTGCCCATGAGCCTAACTGACAGCAGATACTGAGATTAGGACAGAGGATAGTTATCCGCATGGTACATGGTTGGAGACAAAAGGTCATATAACATCTTGGTAGTGAGCGTGGACTGCTGGGATTAGAATCCTGGCCTTGCTGTGTGAACTTAAGCTCTCTGTGTCACGGCAAAATGGTGATAATGGTACCTGTCTCCTGGCAGTTGTGAGGAACTCAGTGTTCGTCAGCTACTGTTCAAAGAGATGGATAATAAGAGCTGAAAAGAGGGGGGTTTGGAGTTCCTGTTGTGGCACAGTGGTTAATGAATCCGACTAGGAACCATGAAGTTGCGGGTTCGATCCCTGGTCTTGCTCAGTGGGTTAAGGATCCAGCGTTGCCGTGAGCTGTGGTGTAGGTTGCAGACATGACTCGGATCTGGTGTTGCTATGGCTGTGGTGTAGGCCGACAGCTACAGCTCTGATTAGACCCCTAGCCTGGGAACCTCCATATGCCAAGGGTGCAGCTCTAGAAAAGACAAAAGACAAAAAAAAAAAAAAAAAAAAAAAAGCAAAAAGAGGGGGTTTTACAAGAGAGTGGAAGAAGGAAGTTTTATTTTCTAATTTTTAATTTTTCTTTTTTGGCGCCCCATGGCATGTGGAGTTCTCGGGGCCAGGGATCAGATCCAAGCTGCAGTTGTGACCTAAGCTGCACCTGTGGCAATGCAGGATCCTTGACCCATTGTGCCAGCTGGGGATGGGACCTGTATCCCAGTGCTCCCAAGAGGATGGCCAATCCTGTTGCACCACAGCAGGAACTCCAGAAGGAACGTTTAGAAGTAGAATGGGAGAATGTGGAGAGTGCCAACACCACTTCCCATGCCGTGGGTGTGGGAAAAATGAGTAGTATCCTTTCTAGAACCCAGCAAAGGAAGAAAGTTCCTTAGGGAATCCATTCCTACGTTTGCTTTGCTGGAAGGTTAACAATGAAATGAAGTTTATTTACAATTCAGTGAACATAGGGAGGTTCTGGGACCCAGAGGGAAAGGCTTGAGAAAGAAGGGGGCAGAAGGTGTAAAAAAAGCCCAGAGCAGGATGGCGGACTGCAGATATAGGGTAAAGAAGGAGACACCAGGCTGGAGGTAGGGTGACTGCATATGACAACTCTGAACTGAGCTGGGCAGGGATTGGACAATTAGAGTCTTATCTAACCAGCTGCCTATTTTTGTAAAGTCCATGTGCTAAGAATGGTTTCTACATTTAAATGGTTTCTTTATATTGAAATAATATTTCATGATACATGAAAAAGATATGGAATTCAATGTCGGTATTTATAACAAAGTGTTATTGGATCCCAGCCACAGTAATTCATTTATGGATTTTCTATGGCTGCCTTCACACTTCAGTGGCCGAGTTGAGTAGTAGCAACAAAGACCCCAATGGCCCACACAGCTGAAAGTATTTACTATGTGGCCCTTTATTAAAAAAAAAAAAATTTGCTGGCCCCTACTAGAGCAGGTTATTCGTAGTCTACAATATGAACGGCACCCCAGGAGTTGTGCAAAGAAGGGCCCTGGCCCTAGGAGCACTCATTTTGTTGGATGGTAATAAAGGATTACAGTGAGGAAAGGCATGGATAGAATGACAAGGCCTCAAGGCTCTGTTTGGAATGTGGGCACAAGGTTGTTTTGTTAGAACAAAGCAAGGCTGTCAGCCTGGATGCAAGCCACCAGCTCTGGGATGCTGAGGAACTAGGTGTGGTAGACACAATTGGTTGCCCACACAATCTCTAGTTCTCCCCTTGTTCTTGATGAACAGAAGCCTGATTGTATCAAGGTAGTCATGTGCCCTATTAAAGATAATCATCTCAAGGAGTTCCCTGGTGGCCTAGAGATTAAGGATTCGGTATTGTCACTGCTGTGGCTCAGGTTCAATGATCCCTGGCCTGGGAACGTACACATGTCATTGGCCACAGCCATAAAAAGTTAAAAAATAGGAGTTCCCGTCATGGCGCTGCGGTTAACAAATCTGACTAGGAACCATGAATTTGCGGGTTTGATCCCTGGCCTTGCTCAGTGGGTTAAGGATCAGGTGTTGCCGTGAGCTGTGGTGTAGGTCAAAGACATGGCTCGGATCCCATGTTGCTGTGGCTCTGGTGTAGGCTGGCAGCCACAACTCCGATTCAACCCCTAGCCTGGGAACCTCCATATGCCATGGGAGTGGCCCTAGAAAAGGCAAAAAGACCAAAAAAAAAAAAAAAAGGTTAAAAAATAATAAAAATAAATAAAATGCTTAAGGGATGACAGGGACATGCTGAAAGGACACAGAAGTCAGCCTAAAGGGCCTACGGGCCAATCTGCAATAATTTGAGCATCAAAATATGTAAAGATAGTTGTTGATTATAACTCATTGACTAGACTAGGAATCTATGAGTTCATGCTGAAACAAACAAATAAATGGAGTAGGAGCTATATGATCAATGGCAAAATAATAACAGAATAAAGGACAAAATTAGAAAAATCACCATTTTGCAGTCACCATATTATTGTTTCAGGCAAGACCATCAATGAATGCTAAAATTAGTGAGGTGCTCCTTCATGGCTCAGTGGGTTAAGGATGCAGTGTTGTCACTGCAGTGGCTTGGGTCACTGCTGTGGTGCAGGTTCAGTGTCTGGCCCAGGAACTTTCACATGCCATGGGCATGGCCAAAAATAAAAAATAATACTAAATAAAATAAAGTAGGAGAAAGTTTGATGAGAAACATATTTACATCGTCTCCAAGCATCACCCACAGAGCCTTATTCATTTAATTTCAAAGGGTAAAATAGTAACTCTGTATTAGGGAAATCTTATGAATACCACCCTAACCAAGTGATCAAAGTTAATATCAAAATTATTGCCTCCTAATATGATGCCCTGAGAAGGCCATCCCATCACTTCTGTAGCCTAAAATAATGTAACGATAATCACGAGAAAACACCAAACTCAAATAAGGGATGTTCTACAAGTAACTGGGCTGTGGGTCTTCAAAAATGTCAACAACATGAAAGATAAAGGCAGTTTGAGGAACTTTGTAGATTAAAGTAAACTCAAGCACCATGACAACAAAATGCAATACTTGATTCTGGATTGGTTCCTGGACTGGAAAATATTATTTTTCTTTGTGATAAAGCACATGAGTGAGATAATTGGCAAAAGCTGTCGATTAAATAATAGCATTGTATCCGTGTTTCTATTCTGATTGTGATCACTGTATTATGGTTATGTAAGAGAAGATCCTTATTTTAAGGAAGCCCATACTGAAGTACTTAGGAGTCAATGTACACGAGAGAGAAAATGATAAAGTCAATGTGGTGAATGTTAATATGGAATCGAGATTTGGGTGAAAGTTATACAGGAATTCTTTACACTGTTTTTGCACGTTTTCTATCAGTTTGAAATTATTTCTGCACAAAAAGTTAAAAAACAAAAACATCTCATCTCCCCCTGGCACCCAAGTGGTGAGATATTTGAGTTCATCCTGGCCAATGAGTTGTGGTTTTTAGTCTGATGGGTGAGGCTTCTCAGAAAACGATTATTTTTCTGCTAACAGAGGGGAGGCTTGGCAAATGCCTTTTGCCCTTTTCCTTCTTTCTGCTTGGAACTCAGGCTTGGTGCCTCAGGTGGAGCAGCTGTTTTAGGACCATGAGGACAGAAGGAGCTAGAAGAAGCATGAGATTGAATGGCTTCATTAAGCCCTGGCTAGACTGCCTTCTGGATAAGAAGTAGTCAGGTTTCTGTTATAGGCGGCCAAATGTAGTTCCAACTGAGCTAGAACATCTAAGGCTCCCAGGGGTGTTTAAAGTTTAAAGTAGGCTTTTTCAGGAGTTCCTGTCGTGGCTCAGTGGTTAAGGAACCCGACTAGAAACCATGAGGTTGCATGTTTGATCCCTGGCCTTGCTCAGTGGGTTAAGGATCTGGTGTTGCTGTGAGCTGTGGTGTAGGTCACAGATGCGGCTCAGATCCCACATTCCTGTGGCTCTGGCGTAGGCTGGCGGCTGCACCTCTGATTAGTTCCCTAGCCTGGGAACCTCCATATGCTGCGGGAGCGGCCCAAGAAATGACTGAATAAATAAATAAATAAAGTAGACTTGTTCATGACCCCATAAAAAATTGATGTTGCCTAAGTTTGGGTCCTCAGCTTTCTCCTCTCTCTCTGTGGTCCCCTGGGGTTACCTTATCCACTCCTACTTGCTTTTTAAACTCTGATGGCCCTCAAATTACTATTTCCAGGTATTTTCTTCTAAATTGCAGACCACATATCCAGCTACCTACGGGAAACCTATGCCTGTGGCCCACAGTCAGTTCAGCAGTTGCAAAGCTGAATTCTCTTTTCTCACACACACACACACACACACACACACACACACACACACACACACGATTCTCCTTCTCTCGCCCTCTCTCTTTCTCTTCTTCCAACCACCATCCAAATACTTTCCCAAGTCAGACACTCAAGAGTCATCCTCTCCTCTTCCTATTTTTCTCACCCCCAACATGCAGTTAGTCATCCAGGCAGGTCTTGATGACTCTATTTCCTAAATAGTTTCGAAATCCATTTCCTCCTCTTCATTTTCTTACCCAGATAGATGCCTCATCATCTCTCAACGGTATTTTTTCATTAACCTTCTAAGCAGTCTTGCTGCCTCTACCCTTTGCTCCCCTAATACCTACAGCTGCCTGTTAATCTTTCTAAAATGTAAATGTGATCACTGTGTTTTTCTACTTAATTTTTGTCCATTAACTGCTTATAGTAATAGCTACCCTCCCCCACCTCCAATTCCTAGTATGGTATGAAAATGCTCACAGAATAACCTTCCTCTCTTGGCTGCACTTCAGCTCCATGTCTCGAGGACAGAAGCACTGTTGACTGTCCTGGCTGGTTTGTTCAATTCTTAGAGGTTCCACTAAATCAGTGGTCCTCCCTTGCCCTGGTGCACCATTTCTCACAGCAAGTAGTACTTCACTTTACCCACATTGTTCTTGCATTTGTAGCAAAAATAGATTTTACACAGTGATTGAAATGAGACATTGGAGCCCCTGTGTGCAAGGGTGAGAGTGGAGCACTGCCTCCAATGAACGTCATTCATATAGATGATATTTAAACTGTATATGGTGACGAAGGTAGGAGAGCTCTAGGGATGTTTATAACACAATCTGGCTCTGCACTGCAGGTCTTCTGTTGCATGGACGTGTGTGTGTGTGTGTGTGTGTGTGTGTGTGTGTGTGTCTTTTTAGAGCTGAACCCATGGCATACGGAAATTCCCAGGCTAGGGGTCAAATCAGAGCTGCAGTTGCCAGCCTACACCTCAGACACAGCAACTCAGAATCTGAGCTGCATCTGCATCCCACACCACAGCTCATGGTAATGCAGGATCCCAACCCACTGATTGAGGCCAGGGATTGAACCCAAATTTTCTTACCCGGATACTAAGTTGGATACTAGTCAGATTCGTTTCTGCTGAGCCACAAGGGGAACGCCCTGCACTGACTTTTTGAGCTAAGCAAGCCTAGGGTCCTGGGACTGATTGCTGCATTTCCTGAAGCCAGCTTCTGGGATATGGGTGGGATGGGAGAGTCAGCAGCAGAACTAGAAACGAGGTTACCCAGCTTTGGAGATGCCAGCCAGCAGCCTTGTCCTTTAATAACCGTTTCTGCTCTGTTCCTAGAAAAATAGCTTTTCTTTTTTTTTCTTTCAAAACCCAGATCAAATAGACCCATTTAAGCCTTCCCTCATCCAGGCAGATTTAGACATTCCTCCTAGGAGCTCCCATGGCACTTACCACACTGTAATGTGATTATGTATTTGCATGTCCATTTCTCTGCTTTTTGCTCCAGCATTTGAATGAAAATATTCCTCTTTTTAGTATGCCCCCCCATGAGTGTATGTTCCCCAAGGAAAGCCTGACATGTTGGGAATAATCAATATCTACAATAAAATATTGTGAGAATTATAATTCTATGTTCATGGGAACAGAGAATCTAACACGGGGGTTAGGAGAAAGCTCCCCAAACAGTGTCAAATGATTGTAAAGTACTATACTCATGTCAGGGAGGATATTATTGCTGTAGATGAGACTTGGCCTTGAATTCGCAGGGGGCAGGCATCACATCGTAAGGCTTCCTGGAAAAGGTGGAACACTGAGCCGGACCTGACCCCCTCTGATGTTGCTGACCAATCTTTATCAGAAGGGCATGCTCTTTGAATAGTGCTTCCAGGATCAAGGAAGGGCTTGCCTTCATTGGCCCATATGCCAACCTGCCTTGTTCTCTAAGAACCAAGTCCTGCAGTTACAGAAGAATATAAACCACGGAGATAGAGAGTGCTGAAGGGACGTTGGTAGGCAAGGCAGCCATATAACACTCTTGACTTCTGCCTGCAAAGGCATCCAGAACTCGACTGCCTCAGACCATTTCCTCTTTCACCCCCTGGTCCAGGCCACCATCGGCCATCATTGAGATGACTCTAAAAGCTTCCAGAATGGTCTTCCTGTTCTTACCCTTGCCCTCCTACAGTCTGCCTCCACACATATTCCAGTTCTAAAGTTTCTTGTTCCTTCCTTTGGGCATGTTAACTTGAAGCAGAACAGTTGTTTGCAAGGAAAGGAGGGCTTGGATGAAAGAATATGGAAAGAATTAGGCTCATTTGCCCAGTGAGGACATGCAGGTAAGCGGAGCCTGCCTACTGCACGGGTGGGAACCTGAGGTAGGTAAATAAACAAGACCAAATAAGCCTTCCGCTGTTGTGTTTGTATTAAAGGGCTTTGAGATAAGCCCCTGCTCCTTCACCCTTTCCCAGACTCCCCTCCTCCACATTTCCCACACATTCCCAGAGCTGTTTCCTGGCTGCAAGCATCCCATCTCTCTGCCCCCTCATCTCCTTACCAGTCTTTTCCTGACTCACCCTTCCCAGTCTCTCCCAGCAGTGCTTCAATATCCTCCTGTCCATCAAAGCCAGCTCCAGACAATCCTCATAAGGTCCCAGACTCAAGGAAGGAGCTGGGGAGCCAGCACCCCATGTGGCCAGCTCCAGAGGGTGCCGACAAAAACGCTAGACTCAGTGTGGGTTTGCAGTGTGTACCGTGACCTGACCCAGGGCTTCAGAAAGAACCACATATTCCAAGGATAGTCTCTTTCAGATCTTGGTGTTTTTCAAATGCCAGCAAGTAAGGACTGGAGAAACCTTCTATTCCTACACCTTTATCCCTACTCCCTCCATTTTTTATTCCAAATATTTTCAAACTTATAATAAAGGTGAAAGAAAAAGCAACAAAATCTATGGATTCTTCACCTAGATTAATGGTCATGAAAACTTTGGCCTTCTTTCACTATCCTTTTATTTTTTTCTTTCATACTCAAAATCATCTATCTATCTACCTATCTATCTAATGTTGGGGAGGAAGAATTTCTCTTCTACTCTTATTGGTTCTTTGGCTAGTCTAACGATCAAATTAAGACAGACAAACAGGGGGAAAACAAATTTAATTACATGCATAGGGGCCCCCATAAGAATCTGAGACCAAGGGCAAGCAGGCAGTGAGGCTTATGTGCCATCCTGAGCTAAGGAAGGAGATCGGGGCCTGGGGCTTCACAGGGGAGGAGGGTGAGTTGCAGAACAATAAGAAGAACAGATGTTTGGTAATTAGATGGTTATCCTGTCATCTAAATAGGTTGTTCAGATGAATGTAATAGCTCTGGTAATACTCTCTCTGAGCAAGGACCCCTATCTAAATTGTTTTAGGTAGTTAAGGGGTAGGTCAAAAAGTTCTTCTTGAGTCTTTTGGGCCTCCATTGTCTTCAGCTGAAAATTATCTGCATGCCAAAAAGTGGCACATTTTGGGGAGGCATGTTCTGAACCCCTTCACTACACATACACACATGGTGAACCTTTTGAAAGTTAATTGCAGACAACGTGATCCTTCACTCCAAATACTTCATCATGCATTTCCTAAGGATAAGGACATTTTCCTACAGAACACAATCTCATCATTACATCCACACTTTTTTTTTCTTTCTTTTCTTTTTTAGGGCTGCACCCTCGGCGTATGGAGGTTCCCAGGCTAGGGGTCTAATCAGAGCTACAGCTGCCGGCCTAGGCCACAGCCACAGCAACATGGGATCCAAGCCGAATCTGCAGCCTACACCACAGCCTACGGCAACGTCAGATCCTTAACCCACTGAGCAAGGCCAGTGATCGAACCCCCAACCTCAAGGTTCCTAGTTGGATTCATTTCCACTGCACCACAATAGGAACTCCTACACAAAATTTAACATTAGTGAAATAATATTATCTGAAATGCAGTCCAAAATTTTCCAGTTGTTCCAAAAATGTCTTTTAAAGCCTTCCCTATCCTCCTTAATCCAATCAAGGATCCAGTGTAGCATTGTTTTGCCTTTGGTTGTCATGTCTCTTTGGTTTCCTTTCATTTACAGCAGTCTCCTCACCTGTTGTGCCTGTTTGTTTTTCACAACATTGACATTTCAAAAGAGTCCAGGCCGGTTGTCCTGTTGAATGGCTCCAACCTGGACTTGCCAGATTGTTTCCTTGCACTCAAGCACTTTGAATAAACATCTTTTGGCAAGAATGTGACATGGGACATTTTAGGGATTTCCTACAGCAAGTCATCAGGAACTGTATATCAATTTGCCCCATACTGGTGATGCAAATTTCTACTGCCTGGTTCAGGTGGTGTCCATCAGCTTTCTCTATTGTAAAGGTACTTTTTACCCTTTGGCATCAACGAGGAATAAAAGTGAATACTTGGAGACTGGAAAATATCCTGTTCCCTCCAAGTCTTTCACCCAGTGATTTAACAACTATTGACGATCTTTGCTCGAAGCATTCATTATTATAACAGTGGTTACAAAATGATGATTTTCTTTTCTTTCTTTCTTTCCTTTTTTTTTTTTTTTTATTTTTGGCCACACCCATGGCATATGGAAGTTTCCAAATCCAAGCTGCACCTGCTGCGACAACATCAGAAGCTTGGCCCACTGGGCCAGTCCGGGGATTGAACTGGCAATGCCACAGAGACAAGCCAGATTATTAACCCACTGTGCCATGGCAGTAACTCCAGAAGTGGTGGTTTTTCTGATTATATCATTCATTCTACATTTATTATCATTTATTTGTTTAAAAAAAAAATGTCGGGAGTTCCCGTAGTGGCACAGTGGTTAACGAATCCGACTAGGAACCATGAGGTTGCGGGTTTGATCCCTAGCCTTGCTCAGTGGGTTAAGGATCCAGCGTTGCTATGAGTTGTGGTGTAGGTTGCAGACTCGGCTTGGATCCCGAGTTGCTGTGGCTGTGGCATAGGCCGGTGGCTACAGCTCTGATTAGACCCCTAGCCTAGAAACCTCCACATGCCTTGGAAGCGGCCCTATAAAAGGAAAAAAAAAAAAAAAAAAAGACAAAAATAAAAATAAATGAAAATACAAAAGTTTAACTCTGGGAGTTCCCATAGTGGCTCAGCAGTTAATGAACCCGACTAGTATCCATGAAGATGTGGGTTCAATCCCTGGCCTCACTCAGTGGGTCAAGGATCCTGCATTGCCATGAGCTGTGGTGTAGGTGGCAGACGTGACTTGGATCTGGCGTTGCTGTTGCTGTGGCTATGGTGTAGGCCAGCAGCTGCAGCTCTGATGTAACCCCTAGCCCGGGAATTTCGATGTGCTGTGGGTATGCCCTAAAAAAATAAAAGACAAAAAAAGGTTTAAATTCCAGATTCTTTTTTTATTGTTTTGTTCAATGTTATAATCCTTTATTATCACTATTTTTAATGCTCTAATTGTTCAAATTTGGCGAGCGGAAGCAACATCTTTAATGTTGGTTATTTATATGATTTCTAAGATTATTATTCCAGGGAAAACTGTTTTATTTTGCTTTATGTTTTGTTTTGTTTAGTTTTGGAGTGGGGTTTGGGATTATATTTTGGATCAGAAATTTCAAGGTCTAACAGGGATTATATGTTCTGAGACATATAGCCATTTGAAGAATTTCTAGTTAGCTTAGACCACATGTGCTCATGAAATATGAATCAGAAAAAAAAACTAATTTATTTAGTAGGAAAAAATGAAGCAATAAAAGTAGCTCTAGAAACCACTATTTTCACTAAACTCTGAAGCAATCTGACATTAGAGAATATTTTCTTTTATTCCAGAAACTTCCAGGGCAAATGCCAAACTTATGAGAGGCAATGGTTTATCAAAATAGGGCTTTGTGGTGTTCCCATCATGGTGCATCAGAAATGAATCCAACTAGGAACCACGAGGTTGTGGGTTTGATCCCTGGCCTTGCTCGGTGGGTTAAGGATCCGGCGTTGCCATGAGCTGTGGTGTAGATTGCAGATGAGGCTTGGATCTGGTGTTGCTGTGGCTGTGGCTGTGGCTGTGACGTAGGCCAGCAGCTGTAGCTCCAGTCTGACCCCTAGCCTGGGAACGTCCATATGCTGCCAGAGCAGCCCTAAAAAGCAAAAAACAAACAAAAAACAACAACAGCAAAAAACAACTGGGCTTTGTAGCTATATGTGACTGGTTTAAATCCCAGCTGTGTGAGTATGGATAAATTACTTCACCTTTCTCATCTCCGTTTCCTTAATAATGAGAAAACAGGTATCCCCTGTTTCTTTAAAGTTTCCTTTATGCCCCTTCACTTACAAAGGACCTACATCAGTACCCTTTTTTCTACAATCACAAGAAACCTGAGGAGGATTTTCACTTTTACAAAAAAAAAAAAAAGTGAAAAAGGCATTTAGCATTGGCTTTGCAGGAGCCGTCATAGAGGCAGCATATACTCCAAGCTGTAACAGTGAAACCGACCAGCTCTTTCCCTGGGAACTTCACCGTTTGTCTCAGCATCCAGCCACCACAGTTTTTAACTGTGTCTGTGAGCATCTGTGCTTTCTCTCAGTTTAATTTGTGCATCCATTAGCAAGATGCACCCTAAGGTCATTGCTTCTTCACTTTCTGCCATTTCTGCTTATGAAAGGTTTCCTAGGAGCCCTCTCCTTCCAGAGAGTGGGGAAAACCTATGCTGTTAACCGCTCTAAAGATTTTGTAATGGCTAAAAACAATGTTGTTTTAGTGCTTGTCAAATAGTAGGAACTCAGGGTAAGTCATGCCTTTCAAAAGAGAAGTAGAGACAGGAACTAAGTTGGTTTACATGAATGGCTAAAAGCCTGAGTTGTAGCAGCTAAACAAATCTAAGTGATCTGGCTGCATCAAAGTGGAGATATGCTAAAACCATACCCTCTGCTCATGGAAGCCCATAGCAAATGCAAATGCATGTCACATACTGGAACATACACACTCCATAAAGCAGGGATTTCCATCAGTTTTGTTCACTATATTGTTCCCAGTGTCTAAAACATAGTAAGTGGTTCATTAGATGCCTTTTGAATGAATGAATCAGTCTAGCTTACCAGATAAAATAGAGACACCCAATGCTATGTTACTCAAAAGTGTCAGTGTCTGCTTGGAGTTCCTGTTGTGGTGCAGTGGTTAACGAATCCGACTAGGAACCATGAGGTTTCGGGTTCGATTCCTGCCCTTGCTCAGTGGGTTAAGGATCCGGCGTTGCCCTGAGCTGTGGTGTAGGCTGGTGGCTACAGCTCTAATTAGACCCCTAGCCTGGGAACCTCCATATGCTGAGGAAGTGGCCTTATAAAAGGCAAAAAAAGACAAAAAAAAAAAAAGTGTCAGTCTCTACCCTTCTCCCCCTTTTCTAGTGCTGGACTCCTTTGACATAAAGTGGTATATCTGTCTGCTATTACCATAGGTATGCTGTCTAACAAAATATGCTGAAGCTCCGTTGCTTAAAACAACTATCCTTTATTCTCATACTCATAGGTCTATAGGTTGGCTTGACTGAGCTAGGCTGGCCAACGGCTCTGGGATCCGAGTGCCAGCTTGGATTCAACTGTGTTGCCTGTGTCTCTCATCCTCCTTGGACCAGTGGCTATCCAGACCATGTGATCTGTTCCTGTATCTCCTGTGGCCCAAGATGTAGGCTCTGGGTGTTTGCATGGGCATGGTCTCTCTGTGCTGAGTTGCCTTTTAGTTTTCCCATCCCTGTAGCTGCAGTATGAATAGTCATTCTCCTGACAATTTCAGTGGTGTGATTTGAAGGATACATATACACATCCTTCACATTCTCCTCTGGAAGGCAAGATAGTGTGACAATTCCTCTCTCAAGACAATGAGACTATGACAAACCTTTACAGTGCTCCTTCAGCCCTCCATCCCAACCCCAGCTTCCTCATGTCACCCACATCTTTGTGTCTGAAACAGATGACTTTATTTTTATTTATTTATTTGCTTTTTCAGGGCCACACCTGTGACATATGGAGGTTCCCAGGTTAGGTGTTGAATCAGAGCTATAGCTGCCAGCCTACACCACAGCCACATCAGATCCGAGATGCAACACTGGATCCTTAACCCACTGAGGCCAGGGATTGAACCACAACCTCATGGATCCTAGTCGGATTCATTTCCACTGCTCCAGAATGGGAACTCTGATAGCAGATGACTTTATGTCCTACAACCTATCTCTGTGTCCCCAACCTACCATCTCTCCCACAGTCCCACCCGCCTTTGCTTTCTTTTATGTGGCTTAATTCCCCTTTCCGTAATCTTTTCAAGTCTTTGTATTTTTCTTTTGCTCTTGGAAGGAAACTTGGGAGGTGTTTAATCCATCTTTTGCACTTAGCAGATGGGGAGACTGAGGTCCAGAGCAGGCAGAGGTCACGTAAGCCTAGAATCCCAGCCTCCGCTTCCTTTAGCAGCCTTTCCTTTGTGTGCTATTGCTTCTCCTCTGCTCAAACAAAACGAGGTAAAGAATATAGAAGAGCCCTTCTCTGTACAAAGGGGGACACAGATGCTAGGCATCCACGTTGTGATACGCTACAGGAAATGGCTTTTACTTCCAACTCATCTTGACTAAAAGATGAGGGCATCTGTAGGTCATATAATCCCCCTGTCCCATTTTTCTAGTGGCAATAGTACAAGTGAAAATGCATTTCTTCTGGCACATCCCTTCCCTTTGTTAAAAGGCATGGGGCCTTCTCATTCAATTTGGAGTTGTGCCCCTATAGCTTCAAACAAAGCAGGTTGTCCTCCCTTCCCTAAGCACAAGATCACTGGGTGAGAAGGCACTTGGCTTGGGCTTGGAGAAGAAAGCCACCTCCCCAAGAACCCCTTCTTGTTTATAGCTGTGCCTGAAATGCCCTCAACAATGATAGTAACAGATATTTATGGGGTACTTACTGTGTGCTAGGTACTGTTCTAAGAATGTCATTTGTAGTGATTCATTTAGCCCACAAACCATCCTACAAGATATGGTGCTATTAATATTAAACCTTTTTTATTTTTATTTTTTGCTTTTTAGGACTATACCTACGGCATGTGGAAGTTCCCAGGCTAGGAGCCAAATCAGAGCTGCAGCAGGTGGCCTATGCCACAGCCACAGTAATACGGGATCCTGGCTGCATCTTTGACCTACACCCTAGCTTGCGGCAACCCTGGATCCTTAATCCACTGAGCAAGGCCAGTGATTGAACCCTCATCCTCACGGATAAAAGTTGGGTTCTTAACCCACTGGGCCACAATGAGAATTCGTTAATCCTTTTCAGGGATAAGAAAAATTAGGTACAGAAAAGTTAAGTAACTTGCCTAAGGTCTCTCGCTGGTAATTAGGGATAGAAGCAGGATCTGAACCCAGTTCTCTGTTTTGTGGATTAACTTTATCTACTATGCACTTCAGTTTAGTTGCTCGAGATGACCAGACTTGGCTTTCTTCAAAGGCTTGCGGGAGTGGCTACGGCAGATTCATGCTCTAATGGCAGATTCAAGTTCTCTGATGTTTTAAGCTACAAGTATGTGAACTGAAGTCATGGTCAATTTGCATTTCTGGATTTAGGGAGAGATATTATTTATGAACTAACTGACGGACTAATAGGGAGGCCCCAGTGGAAGCAGGATGAAAGCAGAGCTAAGCTTTGCATGCAGTTACCGTGTGGCCTAACTCTTCTTTCAGAAAATATCTCTCTGAAGGGAGGCCTCAAACTGCGGAGCCCCATCCTGGCACTGAAAAGGCAGCAGACAACCCTCCTTTTGTAGGCACCTCCCAAAATAACTCTCAACAGGATATGGCTCGTTATATTAGTTCTGTAATTTTATTCTCCAAATGATGCTGGTCTTTGAAGCTTGGCTGGGGGAGCTGTAGCTAAGATTAAATGGGGTTCAATGTTTTATGATGACACTTCCTTAGATTGACACATAACTTTAAATATATATATATCTTATATATATATCTTAAAGCCTGTAACAGAAAATATTGGGTCATCTTCCATCTTGTCATTCACTTTCCATGTTTGATGAGTACCAATTGCCTCTTATTATCGGGCCCATCACTGGAGCTAGAGAGAAGACACACTGAGCAGAAATCCACCAGCCTCTGATCTCAAGGAACTCACAGCTCAATGGGGAGCCAGATATGAATCCAAGGATCTCACAACTAAGTGCACAATGCAGCCATAAGATGGGCTAAGGAGGAGAGGGTCTGGTGCTAGGAGATTGTGCGTTGGGGCAATTTGTATAGTTCTGGGAGGTCAGGGAAGGAATGCTTAAGCCAAGACAGGCAAGCAGCATGTGCAACTGCCCTGAACTCGGCCAATGAGGGTGAGCAGAGCCAAGGAGGTGAGGGCAGTGGCAGAGCTGACTGGAGAGGCAGCAAGTGCCAGATCATGTGGCTTTTACCAAATGTGGTACCCAGGCTCCCCTCAAAAAGATTCTGATTCAGGTGGAGAAAGGTTTAGGTATAATTTTTTTTAAGTCTCCCAGGTAAAGAAGCCAGGGTTGACAATCATTAGCTTAGGGTTATTTGATCCTTAAGGACCTTGGGAAACTATTAAATTGTTGATAGTAGGGGATGACATGATTCAGGTGTACATATATCTTGCATCCCTAGGTTGCTTGCACAAATATACACCTGGTGAAGAGAAAGGAAGCCTTAATAATATACTTAAATAGCTTTCAACTTCACACAAAAAAATTTTTTTTAAGAAGAAAAATTAGAGGCAACAATAGATGTGAATTTTCTTCCTAATGCCACTTAGGTATTTGTAAGAATCTCTGGCTTTAGAAATTTAAATTCAAATAAATTGGTGCAAATTTCCAAGTCTTCAAAAATTTTTCCATTTTCCCTCAGAAAACTCTCATCCTAAATCATGGAAGC
The DNA here is from genome assembly GCF_054392235.1 of Sus scrofa. Classification (NCBI taxonomy): domain Eukaryota; kingdom Metazoa; phylum Chordata; class Mammalia; order Artiodactyla; family Suidae; genus Sus; species Sus scrofa. The sequence goes on along the minus strand of NC_139385.1, from coordinate 88,674,949 downwards.
ACCATCCTTTAAGTGAAAACCTTATACTCACTTAGGCTCTGTATTTTTTTCAAAATGTTCCATGAAAGAATCGCAGGTCATGGAAATTGTTTTGATTTGAATACTTTTGTTGTATTAGGGAATTTGTGATATTAGAAGTCATGTAATACCATTCCAAAGAAATTTCTTCCAAATAAATCAGTCTGCTGATATTGAAAGTGTTTTCATAATAGTATCTCATCTTATTCCTACAATGATATTATGTGGAAATTGAGGGATAAAGATGTTAATGACAGCTTCAAGGTCAAACAGAAATGAATAGCCAACCAGAATTAAGCCTCGGTTCTCCTGACTTCTAGCTTCATGCCCTTTTTTTTCCCCATCATGCAAAAACTTGGAAATGTGATCTCATAAATCAGGACTTTTTAGAAGATTTGGGTCATGCGAATATAATAATTGTAATATACTGTTCCCTTTTGTAGTCTCCAGACATTAACTTAATTAAGCCTCATAACGCCACTTCAAGGTGAGAATTATTTCCATTTCACCTTTGTTCACCCAGGTTCAATGTCTTCTCCTAGACAGTCAGCTCCATGAGGATAGGTCCCATGCCCATCTTATTCATCAACGTACTCTCCCCATCTCACCCCAAATACCTAGCATATAAGAAGGCACTCAATTAAAAAGTGTTGCTCACCTTGGAAATTCTTTGAGGACATGAACCACAATTTTTCTCCTTAATTTATCCAATATCCCCACCCATATGTGTCCTCTGGGTCTTAGTAAATTCTAAACTAACTGGTTAGCTTGCTAAATTAGTCCAAACTTTAAAAAGATCAGGATGTCATATAAACAAACAACCTAAAATACTTAGGAATAAACTTCATCAAGGTGAAAGGCTTATATGCTACAAACTATAAAACATTAATAAAGGAAATTGAAGATGATTCAAAAAAATGGAAAGATATACCAGGCTCCTCAATTGGAAGAATTAATGTTAAAATGGCCATACTACCCAAAGCAATCTACAGATTTAATGTGATCCTTATCAAATCACTTGAGATTTTTCACAGAACAAGAATGAATACTAAAACTTATATAGAATCATGAAAGGCCCAGAATTTCCAAAGAAATCCTTAGAGAAAAAAACAAAGCAAGAGGCATAACCCTTCAGATTTCAAACAAAGCTACAGTAATCAAAACAGTGTGGTACTGGCACAAAACCAGACATATGGATCAATGGAACAGAATAGAGAGCCCAGAAATAAATCCATACACCTATGGACAATTAAGCTTTGACAAAGGAGACAGGAAGATACAATGGGGAAAGGACAGTCTCTTTAGCAAGTGGTGGTGGGAAAGGTGGACAGTTATATGTAAATCAGTGAAGTCAGAATACTCCCTTACACCATACACAAAAATAAACTCAAAATGGCGTAAAGACTTAAATATAGGACATAATACCATAAAATTCCTGGAAAAGAACATAGGCAAGACATTCTTTGACATAAAGCATGCCAATGTTTTCTTAGGTCGGTCTCCCAAGGCAGTAGAAATAAAAGCAAAAAACAAACAAATGGGATGTAATCAAACTTGTAAGCTTTTGCACAGTAGAGGAAACCATAAACAAAATGAAAAGACTACCTATGGACTGGGAGAAAGTATTTGCAAACAATGGGACCAACAGGGATTAATTTTCTTTTCTTTTCTTTTCTTTTTATGGCCACACCTGTGGCATATGGAGTTCCCAGGCTAGGGGTTAAACCTGAGCTGCAGCTGCTGGCCTACACCACAGCCATGCCAGATCTGAGCCATATCTGTGACCACATCTTTGACATCTTGCAGCAATATCAGATTCTTAACCCACAGAGCAAAGCCAGGAATCAAACCCACGTCCCCATGGATACTAGTCGGGTTCTTAACCCACTAGGCCACATTGGGAACTCCTCAATTTTCAAAATATACAAACAGCTTATACACTTAAATAACAACAAACAAACAAATGACCCAGTCAAAAAATGGGCAGAAGACCTACATAAGGCATTTCTAATAGGAGGACATTTAGTTGGCCAGTAGGCCCATGAAAAGATGCTCATCATCGCTAATTATTAGAGAAATGCAGTTCAAAATATAATGAGGTGCTACCTCACACCCGTCAGAATGGCCATCGTTAAAAAGTCTACAAATAATAAATGCTGGAGAGGGTGTGGAGAAAAGGGAACCCTCCTGCACTGTTGGTGGGAATATAAGTTGGTGCAGCAATTATGGAAAACAGCATGGAGTTTCCTCAGGAAAACTAAAAATAGAATTACCATAGGACCAGAGTCCCCACTGTGGCTCAGCAGCTAAAGAACCTGACTTAGTGTCTGTGAGAATTCGGGTTCAATCCCTGGACTCAATCAGTGGGTGAGGATCTGGTATTGCCACAAGCTGTAGCATAGGCCAGCAGCTGCAGCTCCTATTCAACACCTAGCTCAGGAACTTTTTTACGCCACAGGTGTGCCCATTTAAAAAAAAAAAAAAACTGCAATATGACAAAGCAATCCCACTCCTGGGCATATAGCATATGTCCAGACAAAACTATAATTCAAAAAATACATGCACCCCCATCAATATTCACAACAGCGAAGACATGGAAATAACTGATGAATTCAACAGATGAATGAATAAAGATGTGATACATATATACAATGGAATACTACTCAGTCTTAAAAAAGAATGAAATAATGCCATTTGTAGCAACATGGATGGACCTAGAGATTATCATACTAAGTGAATTTAGTCAGAAAGAGAAAGACAAATACCATATGATATCACTTATATGTGGAATCTAAAATATGACACAAATGAGCCTATGAAACAGAGATAAACTTACAGACTTTGAGAACAGAATTGTGGTTGCTAAGGGGGAGAAGATGGTGAAGGACTGGGACTTTGGGATTAGCCAAGGCAATCCAATAAACAACAAGGTTCTACTGCAGAGAGAGCGCAGGGAGCTATATTCAATATCCTATGATTAACCATAGTAGAAAAGACTATGAAAAAGAATATATTTGTGTAACTGAGTCACTTTGCTCAGAAACTAACACAACAGTGTAACGCAATTATACTTAAATAAAATTAAAATTAAAAAAAATTAGGATGAAACCATCTCTTCTATTTTTAGGGTGGTCAACCACCCTGGTTTGCTCAGGACCATCCCAGATTTAACACTGAAAAGTCCTGCATTCAAGGAAAGCTTTCAATCCCAAGAAGACCAGGACAGTTTGCCACTGTAATTAGACTCAGAACATAAGCTTTTCACCTGTAAGAATGTACCTTTTGATCCGGTGGTTCTCCAAGTGTGATTCCCTGGACCGGCAGTATTGGCATCTCCTTCGAATCTATAGGAAATAGGCAACTTTTTTTTTTAATGTCTTTTCTAGGGCCACACCCGCATCATATGGAGGTTCCCAGGCTAGGGATCCAGTCGGAAGTCTAATCACCGGCCTATGCCAGAGCCACAGCAACGTGGGATCTGAGCCATGTGTTCGACCTATACCACAGCTCATGGCAACCAGGGAGCGAACTTGCAACCTCATGGTTCCTAGTCGGATTCGTTAACCATTGAGCCATGATGGGAACTCCTGGAAATAGGCAACTTTTGAGTCCCCTGTGCTTCTGAATCCAAAATTACCAGGGTAGGCTCAGCAATGCAGATTTTTTAATAAGATCTCCAGGTGACTCTGATACGATAAAGTCCGAATCAGCATCAACCTGAGCATCATTTGATCAAGCAGGAAGTAAATAGATAGAACCTGAAAGCAGACCACTACAACAATCCCACTGTCTTTCCTTACCTTTAACTTTCTTTGGTTGCTTTAAATCCTCTAATTCTGGCTGAGCTCTCCTTCTATTGAAGTGGTAAAGAAGACGTGGGTGGGTGCCTCTTGACACACCCTGTGGCTTCAAAACTTGGAGGACTTGGTTTACAGTAGGGTAGTTTCCAAGCAACACAGGTTTCAGCGGCAGCTTTGCACCTCTCTTAATGGGCACAGAGAGTAAAGCAAATGAAAGAAATTATTTCCATATACGAGCGAGCAAGAAAATGCCACGTATGGGTCCAAGAACCAGAAGATAATAGTAATACTCCAGAAGAGTGTCTTTTAGAAAGGATGTGTCCATGACTTTCTCTCTTGTTTATATCGCCAGATTTTCAGAAACATGACAAGACAGGGCCAGACCTAACACCCACTTCTATATCCGCCAGTTATTCTAATTCCCGAAACATCAATGAATCCAAAGTGAATTAACCAGGCATTTTGCTGGGCTCTGTAACCCTGAGCACTTTAGATAGGATTCTTAGGCACACAAACTCCCTAGGGAGATAAGTAGCAACACATGGCAGTTTAACAGTTTATTTTTTTCTCAGACAGGGAAACCAAGTGGTTAAATGACTTCTTTGGATGAGTTCAGAAGAGGCACCTGAGCCAAGGATCCAAGTCAGGGACACTAGGCTTCTGCACCCAGCTGGGGCCGTTCAGACTGATACAGATGTGAAGATGGCGAACTTTTCTGAGTGACTTATCAGAAGGATGGCGGGATGGCTTTCAGCCAGCCGTTGAACTCACTCTGGATGGTTGTCAAGGATGAAAGTTCTATTGGCAGATCTCTCCCATGAAATGTGTGTGTCTGTGTTTTATTTATTTATTTTTAACTTTTTCGCTCACCTGACTCCTCACTGGTTTGGTTGATCTGTATCATGGCGTTTATCTGCTTGTCTCTGGAGTGTTAGACCACGTAGGGGTAAAGATGTGGGCACCATGCCAGGACCCGAACTTGTGAGTGGTGCCAGCCAAAACCAATTTCTGACTCACCAGGAAATGACGTGCTAGGAGCTCTTAAGATGCCAGTGTATTTTTCTAGGGCAATGCCTTGACCAAATGACCTTGCACATCTGCCTCCTTCCCATCTCCATGTTCCCAACCTGTGGTCACTCCATTAATTGGGATGAATAAAATATCCTCTCAAGTTAATCTCCAAATTGAAATAAACTGAAAATAGTAATTGGTAACCCATGTAGCGTTTATGATGTGCCAAGATCTCTCCAAGGTGTCTTACACAAGTTATTAACTAATTCTTGGAGTTCCCGTCGTGGCGCAGTTGTTAACAAATCTGACTAGGAACCATGAGGTTTCGGGTTCGATCCCTGGCCTTGCTCAGTGGGTTGGGGATCTGGCATTGCCATGAGCCATGGTGTGGGTCGCAGATGCGGCTCTGATCCCACGTTGCTGTGGCTCTGGTGTAGGCTGGTGGCTACAGCTCCAATTTGACCCCTAGCCTGGGAACCTCCATATGCCATGGGAGCAGCCCTAGAAAAGGTGGAAAGACAAAAACAAACAAAAACTCTAATCTTACCACTGCCTTCTCAGGTGCTATTACTATCCCCATTTTACAGATGAGGAAACTGAAGCCCAAGATCACACTAGTAAGCAATACAACTGGAACTGGGACCCAGGTAATTTGATTCCAGACTTTGTGCTCTCAATTGCTTCCCCCAAGTTTCCCCTTTATAAAAAGGAAATCAAGCTGATCTTTCCATCTTCTCTACTACAGCTCTATTTACGACATGTTATCACACTGATTGCAGCAAACATTTTATTTGGATTCCACAGGGCAGATATAGGTAATGTTATGTGTTAATAACTAAAATGTGAGCTGCTTGAGGGGCTTTTCTCTAAGTCCTCCTTGTAGATCTAACACCTCACTCATGGCAAAAGCTTACTAAGTGTTTCTGTAATGTTGGGCAAAAGCCTTTGAAAACTTACAAAGCACTTTAAGAGCTTTCTGCAAATGCTCATATGTGCTTATATCTCTATACCAATCAGGACTGCCTATATCAGTAGCTCTACTGTTTCCTTCTTTCTCTCTTTTTATACACACACCATGTCTGCTTTGTACAGACATTCCTCAACCCACAGAGTTTTGCCAATTTGTCAATGAATCAACCCATTCATGAATGGGTTAGATTTTTTGCAAGTGTCTAGCATCTGACTATATGAAAAACTAGCAGATGTATCACTAGACTCATGTTCATATTTCTATTTCAGGGATAACCATTTAATCAATTCTCTCTCACATAAGTATCAGTGCCCTGATAGGAAACACAGTTCTTAGGTCTCTGGTCCCAACCTTGGAAGGAATTGACCTCAGCTGTAAAGGTGTGGGAGCCAGGAAGGTAGGTCTGAGGACAATGGTGGGTGGCCCCTGGATCAGGCCTCATCTGCCCTGGGCTCACTGCCCCAAGTCCTCAGAGATACAAGAACCCCAACACAAGGCTCTTGGAGAGATGTGGGAAAATGAGCCACAACCAGGAAACTGGGGGAGAAACAGAAGGACCGACAAGTGAGCTTGGGATCTTTAAGACTCAAAAGTGTCAGCCAGTGGCGATCAGTCTTATTTTTTGTTTTTGTTTTCTTTGAGCTTTTTTTTTTTTTTTTCTGTGAGTTCAGTTTTTAAATTATGTATTTATCTATTTATTTTTTGTTATTGAAATATAGTTGTCCCACATTATGTTAGTTTCAGGTGTGCTATGTCAGGATTTGACCTTTGCATACATCAGGAAATGGTCACCATGTTAGTTTAGTAACCATCTGTCCTCATGCAAAGTTATTACGATGTTATTAACCAGATTCCTTATGCTGCATATTACATTCCTGTGACTTATCTCATTTTTTAAATTTTTTTTTTAATTTTATTTTTTTGTCTTTTGTCTTTTTGTTGTTGTTGTTGTTGTTGCTATTTCTTGGGCCGCTCCTGCGGCATATGGAGGTTCCCAGGCTAGGGGTCGAATCGGAGCCGTAGCCACCGGCCGACGCCAGAGCCACAGCAACTCGGGATCCGAGCCGCATCTGCAACCCACACCACAGCTCACGGCAACGCCGGATCGTTAACCCACTGAGCAAGGGCAGGGACCGAACCCGCAACCTCATGGTTCCTAGTCGGATTCGTTAACCACTGCGCCACGACGGGAACTCCCCCTTATCTCATTTTTAATCAAAAATTTTTTTCTTTTTTAGGCTATACCTGCAGCATATGGAAGTTCCCGGGCTGGGGTCGAATCAGAGCTGCAGCTGCCTGTCTATACCACAACCACAGCAACATGGGGTCTGAGCCTCATCTGTGAACTACACTGCAGCTGTGGCAATGCCCGATCCTTAACCCACTGATTGAGGCCGGAAATCCAACATGCATCCTCATGGACACTGTGTTGGGTTCTTAACCCACTGAACCACAATGGGAACTCCATATTTGATAACTGGAGGTTTTCCCTTTTAATCCCCTTCACTTAACTTTGCATCCTTCTCACTGGAGACCAGAGTCTTCTTAGCTAAAATGTTGAACTTGTCCCAGGCAGCTCGGAGCTGTCCCAGGTATGATCTGTAGGCCTCATGCATCTGGGTCTGTCCCATCCAAACCTGCCTCCAGTTTCCCTCTGCCTGCAAATCACACAAGGCCATGGCTGTCCTCTGCCTTCCTGGTTTCTGCCTGCCTTGAGGCTTCCACTCAGAGATCTCCAGTCCTCTGCCTGTGCTCCAAGGGGTCTAGCATCACCACCTTAGATTTGCATGTGCTAATTTGACAGCCAACCAGAGTCTAACTACTTTGGGTCAGGCAGCTTTGTAAGCATGGAGTTATGTTTCCTTAGACCAGTGTGTCAGTCCTGGACAGTTTGGAAAACACAGACTGCAGAGTCCCAACTCCAGAGTTTCTGGTTCAGTACGTCTGGGATGGGGCCAGATAGTCTGCATTTCTTCCAGGTGCAGATGTTGGGCCACCTTGAGAACCTTCACTGAAGAGCATCTGATAACCCTCAGGTGGGCTTGTTGGAATGCTCTTGTGCAACACTGGAAGGGCACTGGGTAGTAGAAATTCTCTTTCTTTCTTCCTTCCTTCCTTTTTTTTTTTTTTTTTTTTTTGTCATTTTAGAGCTGTACCTGCGGCATATGGAGGTTCCCAGGCTAGGGGTCCAACTGGAGCTACAGCTGCCGGCCTACACCACAGCCACAGCTACACAAGATCCAAGCCATGTCTGCAACCCACACCACAGCTCACGGCATTGCCAGATCCTTAACCCACTGAGCAAGGCCAGGAATCAAACCCTCATCCTCATGGATCCTAGTCAGGTTCATTAACCAATGAGCTATGATGGGAACTCTGGAAAAATTTTTTCTTAATAGAAGAAATTCTGAAAGGCACTCTTCATCATAATTCTCTACAAGGTTCGGCAAGGTCATGCCACTCTAAAGTTGAAAAATCTGTGGGTTCTTACAGGCCTCAGCAGTGGACTTCAGGATGGAGGTGGAGGCAAGGAAAAACTACCACCCTCAGTGAGTGCCTGCTGTGTACCAGGCCCTGTACTGGGCACTTTGCCTCCATAATAATCTCATGGGACCAACCACTCGGTGTGGTTGTTGTTACTCTCCCATTTTACAGATGAGGAACCCACGGGTTGGGGGATCTATAGCAGAGCTTCCCTATGGGTCTGCTGGAGTGGATAGATTAGGTGCACTGAGTTATTGATTCCCTCAGACCCTGAGGTGCCAGGATGGAGCTTGAGGGGCCTGCAACACCCTGCCAGTTACCTCCTGAGGAGAACACAGCCTCCTCCCCAGGCCTTGCTGGTTCACCACAGGGAGCCCTGGCCACAGGACAGCCCCTCAGTGAGCCCAGGTTCAGGGGCAGACACTGCTTCTCTGTCCTGTGACTCTCTGCCCTGGAGCACTCACGGGAGTCACCTTGGACCTGCTCCTGGCCAAAGGCAGAGAGGGTCTGGCGATGGAAAACTTCTCAGTATTAAGGCTGAGCCTGGGGTGCTAAACGGGTGAAAACCTCCGAGGTAACTTTGGGGAAAATAGACACCTTTCTTGTAAGAGAACACAAGGTCCCTGATGATATTTGTGTGCCACAATCTTAGGCTACTTCTTAGAAAAAGAGGAGGGGAGGCAGGCCCCTCAGCCCTCCCACCTCTCCAAAGTTGCCTGTCAGCAAGGCCGGAAGGTTGCCAGACTTTGTCCTTGATGAGCGATGGCAGAACCAGAGGTTTAAGGCCCATGTTTTCATAGTCTCTCTCCTTCTCTCTTTCTATTTTTTTTTTTTTTTTCCTGGCCGTGCCAGAGGCATGTGGAAGTTCTCGGGCCAGGGATCAAACCCATGCCACAGTAACGACTGGAGCCATAGCAGTGACAATGCCAGATCCTTAACCCACTGAGCTGCAAGAGAACTCCTATAGTCTCTTGATCATAGGGTTGGAGCTTCCTATTTGTTCGTCTACTGGCTAAGTAGTTTGGTGTTTGCACAAGACCCAGATGTGCTAGCCGGACTCCAGGAGAGTCAATGGCTACATATGTTGAGGGAAAGTTTGAGTAACTTGACTGACTTTCAGTTGTTCAGAGCATTGATGTTTCTTTAATTGCCTTATGGTTTCTAAGACCCAAAATAGCTTTGGACTATAGAGCACAGGTTGCACTATTAGTTCTTTAGGCCACTCTTGACATATTTCGCCCTCTTAAAGTGCCAGTTAATAATCAGTTAATGTAGTAGGAGCTTCTAATTCAAGCAAAGATTTCCACTGATACGACTTTAGGACAATTGACATTTCTACTCATTCCCATGGGAAGGTAAGTTTCAGAGAGATTCTCATGTTTACACAAAGGTTTCAAGAGATATTCTGGGGCGTCTTGAAGACTCTTTTTTGTTTTGAGCATGATCTGTGATATGCTGGCACATTCTCTTTCCTTGAGGGCTTTTTTTTTTTTTTTTTTTTCCCTGGCCACACCTGCAGCATGCAGAAGTTCCTGTGCCAGGGATTGAACTTATGCCACAAATGTGACCCAAGTTGCTGCAGGGACAACGCCAGATCCTTAACCTGTTGTGCCACAGGAGAACTCCTCCCTGGGGACTTCTGTTCTCAGAAGCCCCTACCAGTTCACATTGGGGGGAGGGAGTCACTTTCAGGGAGATGAATCATTCCTCATGTTTGTAGAGGGCTACCTAGTCTTTAGCATTGCAGAGAGCATTAAAATATCCTAGGCTGCTCCTACTTTTATAAGGGAGGTTAAATGGTTATCCAAAATGTCACAGTCAGCAAGAGGTAGGGCCAATGATTATAAATCCAGGGTCCTTGCCAGGACACCAGACTAATATACTTGCGAGTAGGGGATTCAGGCTCCATGAAGTCAATGAAAGGAAAACGCTCTTATTGTTTGTCCAGGTATGTTACTTCTCTGTCATCTTCATATATAGGATCAATGTGGAAGGGTTCCTTGGTGGCTCAGTGGTTTAAGGATCTGGCATTGTCACTGCTGTGGCTCAGGTTGCTGCTGTGGTATGGGTTTGATCCTTGGCCCCAGGAAATTCTGCATGCCCTTGGTGCGGCTAAAAAAGAAAAAAGAAGAAGATGGGGGTGGGGAGACAAGGCCATACTGAAATCAGACTGTGGTCAAGGAACCACAGCTCCCAAGTCCTCTCCTTAGGTGGGGTCTAGAAGGCTATGGAAAGGTGCCCCTTCCCCGTCTTTCTCCTAATTCAGAAACTAGGTCAAGAAACCAAAGCTAAGGGAATTAACATAAAATAGATGAGCTCTTTCATTGGTCTAAGTAGTCCAGCTTAAGAAATGTTTGGGAAAGATAGTACCAAGGAGACCAAGATACTTTGGCAATTAAAATACAAAGAATATAAAGACTGTGCCCAGGGGAGTTTCCGCTGTGGTTCAGTGGTTAAGAATCTGACTAGTGTCCATGAGGATGTGGGTTCCATCCCTTGCCTTGCTCAGCAGTTAAGGATTCAGCATTGCCGCGAGCTGCAGTATAGGTTGCAGATGTGGTTCAGATGCCACGTTGCTGTGGCTGTGGCATAAGCTGGCAGCTACAGCTGCGATTCAACCCCTAGTCTGGGAACTTCCATATCCCTCAAGTGCGGCCTAAAAAGATAAAGAAAATTGTGCCTGAAGGACCTGACTCATCCTGAGGTTACACTTAGTTGAAAGGCATCAATATGCACAGATCTGGAAAAAGAAGGTTGCAAGGCCTGGAAGGCCCTTGTTTTGACCCCTATATGCAGATCACTGGACTGGCGCTGGTTACACAGATACACCCTCAAGAAGAGTGGAGAGAATTTTACAGCCTCCCATGAATTCATTCTGAAAGGATTTACAGGACAGGTAGTGTGTGCTGAGTGGATGTACAGATCTGCAGCCGGCATGGCCCCATCTCTGTGAGTTCTTATTTTTTTTTTTTTGTCTTTTGTCTTTTTAGGGTCGCACCTGTGGCATATGGAGGTTTCCAGGCTAGGGGTCTAATCCAAGCTGTCGCTGCTGATCTATACCACAGCCACAGCAATGCCAGATCCGAGCCACATCTGTGACCTACACCACAGCTCATGGCAATGCCGGATCCTTAACCCGCTGATCGAGGCTAGGGATCGAACCTGCAACCTCATGGTTCCTAGTAGGATTCATTTCCACTGTGCCACATTGGGAACTCCTCTGTGGGTTTTTGGTTCAGCAGAGAAATGAGAATACAGGGGTTGGGGGGGAAGGAGGTAGAAGAGGACACTGTCAGCTCAGCCTGGGTTGAGGGTGATTAGGGCTGCCTCCTGAGGTCAGGCAGCTGTGGTCTCATTCTACGTGCAGCCAGCAAGGCTCAGGGCTGACATGGCCTCAGAGGGGTCACCCCATGTTAGTCAACTGGTCCTTATGGACTCCTTCTCAGCAAACGGCTCTCAGGTTCCTAAAGAAATTCAGCTCGGGTGGCAGGAGTCAGTAGACTTTACCTTCACACCTGCTTCCATGCTCATAATTCAAGAATTGTTTCAGAGACCACATGTTCACAGCCAAAGGTCAGTAGGTCTGGTCTGATATCTTAGGATGAATTTGAAATCAATAGCAGTATATTTCCCAACCTTGAAAGTGTGGTTTTCTGCATTGTTGACTAAAAGGAGTGGCTTAAAGCAATCTCCAACCAAAATCTCTTTAATAAGAAAAACATTTGACATTGATCGATCACTTTTTGTGATACACTGTATATGCATTAGCTCCTTGAATCCTCCCCACGACCCAATGGCTGGGTCCTATTGTTATCCCCAATGTATGGGTGAGTAACTGAAGCTCAGAGTAGATGATTAGCCTAAGATCACCCAGGGGGAGGCTTAGTGGGGATTTGGAACTCCTAAACCCATGCTTTGAGTCCAAGCGGCTTAATCACCACATTAAACTGAATCTTTATCTGAAATGATGCAGTGCTCAGGGCTATTTTTTTTTGTTGTTGTTTTTTGTTTCAGGCCTTTTGAAGAAGTAGGGGGGGCTTCTTAGTCTTAGAGAAGTGGACCATTTGAGGAAATTATGTTTACCATATGTATCTTTTTATATTTAATAGATGACAATTATCAATCCTCTTTCACATGACCTTGAAAGGAGGGCACTCATCCCTAACACCTAAGGAGAGAGAAGCCACAGGCGAAACATCTGTATATGGTGTTGGCAGTAGTGAAGCAGGGAGCAGTTTCCCCATCTGCACAGGGGGAGTGTAATAGTACCTCCCCACAGAGGTTATTGTGAGGCTTAAATGAGATGACGCCTGTAAAGGCTCTGGCACTGTGCTCAATAATTAACTCTAATTGATTACCCGAGATTTTAGGGGGAAAGATAATTTGACTAAATAATCAAGTTTTTTTTTTTTTTCTTTTAATGGCCACACCAGGGGCATATGGAAGTTCCCAGGTCAGGGGTCGAATCAGAGTACAGCTGCTGGCCTACACCACAGCCACAGCAACACCAGATCTGAGCTGCATCTGTGACCTACTGTGACCTATGCCGCAGCTTTTGGCAACACCAGGTCCTTAACCCACTGAGCAAGGCCAGGATTCAGACCCTCATCCTCATGGATACTAGTCGAGTTCTTAACCCGCTGAGCCACGACAGACACTCTCCACAAGAGTATTCTTTTATTAAAATAAATGGGCATGGATATGACTAGCATGAAAATGTTGCATATATTTTGGAAGATACAGATCAAATGTCTGAAAAATGTGATGCAGGTTGTGGAGCCTCTTGGGATTTGCCTTAGACATCTATCTTTTAGGACCATTTTGATGAAAATGGCTAAGTTGCCAGGCCCTAAAAAGTCCTTTCCTATTATTAAAAAAAAAAAAAAAAAAAAAAAAAAAGAGCCCTTTTCTGCACCCAGAGAAGGGACCCATGTGTACTTCCCTTGAGATATAAAAATGAAGCCTCAGGCCTGGACACCTAAAGTTGCCCACTTCAAGTTTGTCATTTCCAGAAACTTCCTTATGTCTACTGAACCCAATAGGCCATGGGGAGGGTCTGTCTTCCAGATAGTCACCCAGGAATGGAGTCCAGATAGGATGAGGGATACTTCTGACAAACATGGCAAGCCTGAGGAATCTTGGTCACTTCCTCTTGCGTGTTTGCTTATCCCTTTTCTGTCCCCCTTCAGGGATCTGTGGTCAAGCCCATCCACCACATTTGTGAAGGAGGCTGACCTAATATCATGATTTCCTTTTTCCATCTCTGTGGTCCAGGGAGATTATGTTATTCCTCGCAACCATAAACAAGTTTGGAGGTGACCTAGAGGTTCAAGGACATGTCTTCCAATGTCTATTCGTGTACACTTGCCCTCCGGACCACCTGCATCTCAACAAGGGCCCTTCCCAAAATCATGGTCAGGAGACCTGGACCCAGAGCTAGAGCGACGGGTGTTTGAATCCCAGCTCCAGCTCTTACTGGTGAAGCTTGAGTGGCCATGGAGCATTTCATGACTCTGTTGAAGCTTTAGTCCCCACCCTACAAATGAAGGGATTCAATGAGACGATCTCTTTAAAGGCTGAGCACTGGGCCTGGCAGGGGGTAAACCCTCAAAAGATATTAGCTGTTCATATTCTTTCTTGGAAGTAATTCAAAGGAGTACATTCGGAAACTTAAGAGGGAGGAACCTGCTACTTTTTCAGCTTCACATCCAGTCACTGAAGGCCTTCCTACCTCATTAAGGAGTTGCATGGAATTGTCCTTATTCAGAACTCTGCCTGTGTAAAAGCGGATGTATTTCAGTAGCATAAGCGGTCCTGGTGGAGTTCCCATCATGGTGCAGAGGAAACGAATCCAACTAGGAACCAGGAGGTTTCACGTCTGATCCCTGACCTTGCTCAGCAGGTTAAGGATCCGGCATTGCCATGAGCTGTGGTGTAGGTCACAGACGAAGCTGGGATCTGGCATTGCTGTGACTGTGGTGTAGGCAGGCAGCTGCAGCTCTGATTAGACCCCTAGCCTGGGAACCTCCGTTTGCCACAGGCGCGACCCTAAAAAGCAACATAAATAAATAAATAAACAAACTAACAAGCCAGTGGGAGTGGCATTTTCACCAAGAAAAGGGAAATTAACTATGTGGCAGCTTTGAGCCCTGCTGAGTGAGATTTCCATGGTGAAGGATGAATTTCTGGAGGCAGTTGTGTGAGGTTCCATACACGGGGTTGTCTCACTGAAGATGAATTAGTTTGTAGGAAACCGTTTGTTTATGTGGTAGCTCCAAAGGGGCAGGGCCTCGACCATTGCCTGCTATTCCTGGGAAGGACACCCAGCCCAGGGGCCCAGGGAAGAGGCTATTAGAGAAAAAAGACATTCAGTGACATTTGTTAAAGATGGTGAGGCAGGCTTTATTCAGGACCATCGTGATAGGTATAGGAACCACTGCCATGGGATTTTATAGTGGGGGCGAGAGACTGGGCTCAACTCAAAGTACAACATGAGGAAATGGGAATTTAGAGCCAAGGAGCAGGGTGGTCAGTAGATGAAAAATCACTGAGAGGAAACATCAGGGGTAAGGGGGCCGGGGGTGGGGGAGGTGCTGCTAAATTTTCAGGTTTCTTGCTGAAGTCAGACCAGGGTGATCAGACATCACTGAGGGATGGTGGAGGGTGAGGAAACAGTCAGACATCAAGGGTGGGGTTCTGGTTATACTGACTTAGCAGGGTTCTTGCCCAAACTGGATTTTACAAGGGAACTGCACGGTTTGAGAGCCTGACTAAAGGTTAGCCAAGCACAGAACATTCGTTGAGTTTGTAGCTTCTACATTCCCCAGCATTGGGCAACGACTGTGCTTCCTGGGTGCCTCTAACATTTGTAAAGGAAGTCATTGCTCTGCATAGAACATCGAACAAGTTTACAAACACCAGATTTGGGTGGGGGAGGAGAAGCATCCTGCGCAGTAAGGAATCCTTGTTTGACTGAGAGAGTTTACAGTCCAGGAGGAAAGGAAGAGAAAAACCCATGCTTGGCTGAAGAGGCAGTTTGCATCTGACCACAAGAAGCCTGGAGCATCACTTCGATTTCCTAGAGGAGGCTGAAGGCAGTTTCTGTCCATTATCTCCTTTGCTGTGAAACCCTCTAGGGGAAGAGCCTACTCAGCCCTTCCAGGGATGAAGCTCTGTGCCTGGAGAGGCCAGGTGTCCAGGCTCAAGTGCACTGAGGATGCAGGCTCAGGGAGGCTGTCTTGCATCCCCAGCGCACCTGGGCTTTCCTCTTAACAGTGGCACAGGTGGGCAGCACCCCACCTGGTTCCTACTGATCATGTTTATTATCAAAGGGATGAATGATGAGCTCTAGTTATAAGAAGTTGAGAGGAGTGGGAGAAAGCCTTTGATAGAGGCTCCCAGTTTAACTCTTTTCTGATCAGCACAAGCTTAGCAGGATGCAGAGATCCTACCCTGTTCTTCCCCCCTCCCCTTTTCCGGTCGGACTAGTTGGAGGAAGAAGTCTACAAAGCTGGATTATTTTTAGCCTTTGAGGCAGGCTGATCCACCCCTCCCCTTGCCCCTGCCTTTGAAATGCAGTCCTTTTCTCACTCCCAGCCCAGCTGGGGCACCGAGTTCTCTCCAGAGCCTGTCCTTGAGCAAAGAGAGCTCAAAGCTGCCCCATCAGCAGGATGTCAGGCCACGGTCCCTCGGGAGTGTGGAGGCACAGCTGACCTGCCAGTAGGAAGGGTTTAAAGGAACCGAAGTACCGGTGTTTCTGGCTGTCATGATTTAAGTCATCAGTCAGTTTGTTCATCTGAGCTGTATATGCAGCATCCCACAGAACATTTGGAAAGGAGAGAGACAGAGAGAAGGAGAAAGAGAGAGATACAGCGAGACAAAGAATTAGCATCAGGGGTTTTTTCCTAAGGAAGGATCCATTACTCAGGTAAACACAGAAAATACCCTATGATTTAAAAAAAAAAAAAAAAAAAAAGGTTCCCACACCACAGTTTCAGTTTCTTAAAACAGAAGGAAGTATGTCTTTTAAAAAAGCTATAGGAGTTCCTGTTGTGGCTCAGCGAAAACAAACCCGACTAGTATCCACGAGGACACGGGTTCGATCCCTGGCCTTGCTCTGGCGTAGCTGTAGCTGTGGTGTAGGCCGGCAGCTGTAGCTCCAGTTCGACCCCTAGCCTGGGAACTTTCATATACTGCAGGTGCTGCCTTAAAAAGCAAAAAACCAAAAAACAAAATAAACTATCAAGAAATATTTTACACATATGAAAAAATGCAGAGTACATTATAATACATGAGTATAAGCTCCTAACTGACTTAACATTTGGTACTATTGAATTTTTTTTAACTTTGAGGGGCTGTGTCTATTGCATGTAATTTCAAAGCAGGAAGAGAAATGGAAACTTGTAAATTAGCCATGGCCATTAAAAAATGAACCCGGTGGCTCAGTGGGTTAAGTATCTGACATTGTCACTGTTGTGGCTTGGGTCACTAATGTGGTGCAGGTTCGATCCCTGGCCTGGCATGCATGGGCTTAGCCAGAAAACAAACAAACAAACAAACAAAAACCCAAACCCCATTTCTATAACTTCTTCCTCTTATTTTAGTTGGCAATGCCATCCTCTTCACCAGCACCATTGTTATCAGTTCCCTGATAAAACACATGCCCTACTCACTACAGATTATAATACAGACTCCAAGTCATAGACTGTTGGTTCTGGAACGGGTCTGGAATGGGTCTTAACAATGAGGGTTGAGAAACCCAAGACCCCCAAGGGGTGAGGTGTCTGTACGATGATCCTGTGCACATGCAGCAGCAGAAGCTGAGAAGGAGCCAGGTAACACTCCCTTGCACCCCAGCACCCCTGGCCCAGACCCACAGCAGAGAAGAGCTGCTGCACACACACCTCTGTTAATAAGCACTCAAATCCTGCCCACAGTGCACCTGCAGGCCGGGTCCTGGATTGCATCCTCATCAACAAAAACCTCTTCAGGAGGGATTCATCTTCTTCATTAATGTAATGAATGGAGTGTTCCACCAAACTCCCTCACTCCCCAAAAGTCTACTTAGGATCTTCAAAAGCATTTAGTTGGGCAGCAGGGTTTTCATTAATATACAACAGAAAGTGTAAGCTAGGGGAACCACACACACACACACACACACACACACACACACACACACACACACACACAGAGAGAGAGCTAAAGAAAGAAAAGTATTAGAATCTGCAATCAAACAATGTTTAATGTAGCCCAATAAAAATGCCCCAAAGCTAGTCACCCTGGGATGGGATGGTACATCCTGTTCACTTACCAAACCTTTACGAGGTGCCAGGAAATGCAGAATGGTGACACCCCAGCCCTACAGGAGCAGGGGAGAGAGCACACACCTGGTGTGCCTTTTACGAGCTTACTTGCCCCACTGAGAGGCACAGCTGGTGGCCATGGGAGAGAGGTTTTAAAACGACCAGAGATGGCAGCTTATTGATTGGGACTCAAAGCCAGTTTCCAGTAATACCAAGTTCTAACCCAGCCCAGCTTGCTTCCCAGAGTTCTCAAGGTATGGCATCAGTTTCACCCCAGGAATCCAGGGTGGGCAGAGGGCAGGTGGCAGGAGGCCAGGGGTGGCAGAGTACAGAACCCACGAGGGGGGCACTTCATGCTGTGACTCTTGGCTGGATGGTCATCATGAGATCTGATGCTGAGTGGGTTACTCACTGAATCCTTGTAACAAACCTGTGAAGTAGGAGTTGTTGAACCTTCGTGTACAGATGAGGAAATCGAGACCCAGAAGCTTAAGCAACGTGTCCAAGGTCACACAGAAGGAAGCGGTGGAGCAGAGGTTCTTTCCCAGGCTGGGAACTCCACAGTTCAAGTCTTTTTTTTTTTTTTTTTTAAGTTAGAGTATAATTTACATAGTGTAACATTTACCATTTTTAGTGGTATACAATTCTGTGAGCATTGACAAATGCTTGCAGTTGTAAAACTACCACCACAAATAACATATAGAGCAGCTCTATCACCCTCAAAAACTCCCTGGTACCCCCTTTGTAGTCCATCCCCTCACTCCATTGAGCCACAGCCTTGGGCATCCAGGAAAATATTTTCTGTTTTGCCTTTTCCAGAATAAATGGAACCAGACAGTGCTTAGAGGGCTCCTCTTACTTAGCAAAGTTCATTTGAGATTACTTCTTCTTCTTCTTTTTAAAAATTAATTAATTAATTAATGTTTTGCTTTTTAGGGCCACACCCATGGCATATGGATGTTCCCAGGCTAGGGGGTAGAATCGGAGCTACAGCTGTCAGACTACACCACAGCTCACAACAATGCCAGACCCCTACCCCACTGAGCGAGGCCGGGGATTGAACCCACATTCTCATGGATACTAGTTGGGTTCATTTTCACTGTACCAAAATCAGAACGCTGAGATTCCTTCTTTTGTTGCTGCATACATTTGCTGTTTGTTCCTTTTTTTTTTTTTTTTTTTGATGGGTACTATTACATCGTATGGATGTACCTCCATTGGTGGGGCCCAGTTTGGATGATCATGAATTAGGGTACATAAACATCTGTGTACAGGTTTTTGTATGAATGGAAGATTTCATTTCTCTTGGGTAAATACCTAGGAGTGAGATTTGCATAGCTCATGCTTCTAATCAGCCTCCAAGATGCTATGGGACTGGAAAGCCAAGACCCTGGAGATGTTATAGCCCCTGCTGCAGCAGTGAAGCCAGGGAGGAAAGATTTTATTTTCTTTTTTCTTTCTTTTTTTTTTTTTGTCTTCTATTTAGGGCCGCACCTATGGCACATGGAAGTTTCCAGGCCAGGGGTTCAGTCAGAGCTGTAGCTGCCAACAACAGCCACAGCCACAGCAATGCAGGATCTGAGCTGCATCTGCAGCCTACACCCCAGCTCACGTCAACACCAGATCCTTAACCCACTGAGCAGGGCCAGGGATCAAACCCACAATCTCACAGATACTAGTCGGGTTCATTACCACTGAGGCACAGTGGGAACACTCAAAAATAGTGTTTTTGTTTGAGTCTTCACTTTTTTTTTTTAATATGGAAAAACGATAATATAATCACAACAAAGTTTTAAGTTTAAAATGTGAATTTTTTTTATAAGTGAGGTGTATGAAAAACCAAACACTACTCTTTTTTACTTCACTACTTCACTATTTTTTTTTTCTTTGCTTTTTAGGGCTGCACCCATGGCATATGGAGGTTCCCAGGCTAGGGACTGAATCAGAGCTATAGCGGGCGGCCTACATCACAGCCACAGCAACATCAGATTCAAGCTGCGTCTGCAACCTACTCCACAGCTCACAGCAACACCAGATCCTTAACCCACTGAGCAAGGCCAGGGATGGAACCCGCAACCTTGTGGTTCCTAATCAGATTCGTTTCTGCTGCCCCACGTTGGGAACTCCATACTTGGCTATCTGTAATCCTAGCTTTCACACTCAGACAAAACTCCCTTCCCCACCCCAACAACATATATGTTTTTGGACATTTCCTATGTCACTTTGAAGCCGTTATGGTCAGACTAAGGCCTCACACACCAAGTGGAGATGAGGTTTTCCTTCCCCTGTTTCTTGAGAATTCTGTTCTTTCCTCTCAGGTTTATTTTAATTCAATCTTCGCCCCCCCACCCCCCACTTCTCCAGCCCCCTCCCTTATTCTCACCCATCCTCTGCTTTGGGAGAGGGAGCTGGATTCTCAAATGAAAGCCTCTTTGCTATATTTGGTTAAAACCTGTATATCGCATCGAGGATACTTCAGACATCAGGCAAACCACGTCACCCCGCTTTGCGTCCTGATGTGTGCATGGAAGCCGTGTGTGAAACATCCCACTTCTAATGAAACTGTTCTTCCCATTTTTACAGGATGAGTCAGTGGCCCTCCCACAAGACGAGTTCTAGCGAATTGACAAAATGAAGAAGACTTGGGGAGAAGAATTTACGTGCCGTGCCTCCTCCATGGGTAGAGGGATCGTTTTCTCTTCTCCTCTGGGCCGGATGTATGGAGAACCTCTTGGAGTTCATGCCTGACCGGTTACCACAGGAAGGTTCACCTTCACGACAAACGGAGGCAAAGATGGAGGAAACCTTGCCGCCCTGCCCTATGGGGCCGTTTTCAGGAGCCAGGTGATACCTTCCGAGGCTGCTGAGTGCGTCAGCCTGGGTTCTTCCAAGAGCAGAGCTTGCTTATACACGAGCCGTCAGTTTGGGAGGGAAACAGAGGGGGCAGGTGAGCCCACAAAGGGATGAGTTATTGAATTGGCCACTTCCTGAGAAGCTTTGTGAAAGGCAGCGCGGGAACATCTGGGGCTGGGGGCGGCATGGGCCCTTCTGCTCCCATGCTCCGGTGGGCAAGGGCAGCCCCATGGACATCAACACCCCCTGCCTCCGCCTGGTCCATGGCAGAGGGTGGGAAAGTCATGGATATGGTGCCCGCGTAGGCCCCTAGGCTGCAGAATGTCACTTCAACAACTGCCGGGGTTGATGGAGCTTCAGACTCTTGCTGAGTAAACGGCAAAGCCATTTGGAACTTCCTGGGACTGGCATCCAGCCTTCATCTTCCTGTCACCCCGACTGTAAAACTCCAGTGGGCCCACGTGAGCTGCAGGAACAGTGGCTGTAGAATTCCTATTTGGGAGAGGCAAGGGCAGCCATCTGGTTGGGACTGGGGGTAGGTCTGGAAGCTGTTTGCATAGCAGACGCTGTTCTCACTTAGAATGTTTGCTTATTGGGGGAGGGTGGTGGTTGAAGGATAGTGGGGGCTCTTAGCTCTGGACACAGCCATCAAGGTGAGGTCTTTTTTTTTTTTTTTTTTTTTTTTTTTTCCTTTTTAGTGCCACACCTGCAGCATATGGAGGTTTCCAGGTTAAGGGTCAAATCAGAGCTGTAGCTGCTGGCCTACACCACAGCCACAACAACACGGGATCAGAACCTCATCTGTGACCTATACTGAAGCTCATGGCAATGCCAGATCCTTAATCCACTGAGCAAGGCCAGGGATCAAACCTGCATCCTCATGGATACTAGTCGGGTTCGTTACTGCTAAGCCACAATGGGAACTCGAAGGTGAGGTCCTTTTGAGTGAGTTCTGCCATGATCCCTGGAGTCTTTGAGCCCAGCCTCTTTACCAAACCATGCAGAGTGCTTGGCTGGGCTGTCCCCTTTAAAGCCAGCCTAGCCTGCCCACTCCCTCACTGGGGAGAAGGTGAAGGCGAGCAAAGGAGAAATCCTCCCTCAGCACAGGAGCTTTAAATGAAGTCTTGGTTGCCAAGCCTTCAGGGAAATATCTTCAACCCCCAAAGTTCGTGACTCCCAGGTTGCATGCTGTGGGATCCAAGCATAACAGCGAGAGCTGGCGGTTACGCAATGTCCTCCGGTGCCAAGTTTTCCGAGCGAGGAGCTGTGGCGGGCACCTGCGTCATCACACTCAATCATCCCTCAGACCTGAAGAAAAGGTGACTTCTTTAGTCTGTGATCTGTACTCCTTTATGCAAGTCTTGGCTTGAAAAACAGTTGGGAATTACCATGTATCTAATATCCTCAGGGATTGTCTCTTCAACATTGGTTTTGCTCCTGGGGAAAACTTTTTCTCCCCAGTTAGCTTGGACTCGAGGAAGGGGCAGGGAAGAATGAAGAGATTCATCTGGATTCCTTTGCTCTGTGCCTTTGCTCACCTGTTAGTCCCCTTTCATTCCCCCTCCCTGTCCCTGCTCTGGCTATCTAGTTGTCCCCATCCTTTAAGCCCTACTTCCTCCAATTGTCTGTGGTCAGTACATGCCAGTTCCCAGAAGTCGCCCTTCTCCAAAAACACAGCACTTTCCTGATCAACTCATTTGGTGATGCATCATTTCTGCTCCATGACGCCTCTGGCTTTGCCACTTGTCTTTTTAGGTACTTCTGCCTTATCTTTATCCCCACCCCCACCCCCCACTGATGATACCCTCCTTGAATTTGTATCTTCCACAGGGCCTAGTCCAATGTCTTAGATACAATAAGGATCAATTTAATGCTTCTTTTTTTGGGGGGGGGGGAGGGGTGCACCTGTGGCCTGTGAAAGTTCATAGGCCAGGGATTGAACCCGAGCCACAGCAGTGAACCCAAGTCACAGCAGTGACAATGCCAAATTCTTAACTGCTATGATGAAAAACCGCTAGGATGAAGACACCCTAATGTCTTTATCTCCACCAAGTCTTAAACATTTTAGAGAAGAGAAGTTGGCTGGTCTTGGGCCCTATCTCCAGCATCCAGTAAATGACCACTTTGGACCAGTGCTTGTTGTGTTTGCTTACCAGCATCTTCTTCTGTCCACAAATATTTATTGAATACCATTCCTGACAGCAATCATCAAGAGTATAGGCTTCAGAGAGACAACCATCATTCAAATTCCAGCTTTGCTTCTTATAAGCTGTGTAACCTTGGACAAGTGACTTGAGATCTCTGATCTTCATTTTCCTCATTTGTAAAATGGGAGTAATAATAGTGGTGGCTTCTAAGGGTTGCTTTGCAGGTGGGATGAGGTAATGCCTAAGTAGCATTTGGCAGGGACCAAATGGTAAGTGCTCAGAGGAACACAATTTGGGGCCTGTCTATAGGGAGCCCACTATCCAACTGGGAAATGCAAACTGACACAATCGCATGTCTTAAGCTGGGTGCCCAGAGGCTGACGTGAAGACATGGATTTGAAGGCAAGTAGTTTATTTGGGAAGTGATCCCAGGAAGCACAGGGAAGGAAGTGGGAGGTAAGACAATGCAGGATAACTTAATAAGCAGGTTACCATTGTGAGCACTGGTGCTCTGTCCTTCTGGGACCTCTGGGGCATGGCAGAAAGCACAGCTCAGAGCTGTCCCCACCTCCTCCCAAGGGCAAGAAAGTTGGGGTGCTTTTCACCATGTCCTGTTACTCATTGCTTGAGGGTTGCTCCCAAAGTCTTACCTGCTCGATGCTCTCCATGGGTAATCAAATCTCTCAGGCCAGGTGTGAAAGGTGCTGGCAGAAGATGGTCTGAATTCAGGGTCCTAGTCCCCACTGGACAACATGAGAGGACTGGGTGAGAGGCATTGACCATGAAAGCACTCGTTATGAGTTACTCCTATCATCCATCAGAGCTGGTGGACAAAGAGAATAAAGCTCCTTGGTTTTTTTGTTTGTTTGCCTGTTTTTTTTTTCTTTTCTTTTTTTTGGGGGGGGGGCTGTACCTGTAGCATGTGGAAGTTCCCAGGCTAGGAGTTGAATTGGAGCTGCAGCTGCCGGCCTACACCACAGACACAGCAACGTGGGATACAAGCCACCTCTGTGACCTACACTGTAGCTTGCAGCAACACCAGATCCTTAACTCACTGAGTAAGGCCAGGGATCGAACCCACATCCTCATGGATACTAGCTGAATTCTTAACCTGCTGAGCCACAATGGGAACTCCAAGAATAAACCTCCTTGAAGTCCAAGGGAAAACACCTCTGGAGAGAATCTTGCTGCCTCAGCAAAGAATCTGTTGTGATGGGGCAACGCGCAAACCTCAGCATCCACCCCTACTAGCACTGAAGCGCAGCTCTGGAAATGCAGAGACTGCTGCTTGACCTCCAGAGAAGGGCTCACCCTCATCGTCTCCACAAAAATCTTTCCACCCAGCGCCTCTGGGTTAGCAGCGCAAGGTGCAGGAAAGTGCAAACTCACTGGTCCCAATAGGAGACAGCTACTCCTGGTACCTCCCTGGCTCTTGCAAGCTAAAGTAGCAGAGAAAAAGGGGAAAGGGCTACGAAAGCAGAGCAGATTAGGGGAAAAGGTGATGCAGCTTCACCTTTAAACGTTCATCATTAAGGTCTGTCTTAGCTCTGCCATGATATTCTCTAGAACCTATGGTTCAAAGGAAATGTGGTTTTGAGTAGAGCTGGCGAGAATTCCTTAATCCACAGGGGAGTTCAGTGGGCCCATAGGGAGCTGACAGCAAGTCTAATTTATAGGCACAGCCAGACTGTGAGGTGTGAGACAGGGTGATTTAAAGGCACTTGTAGGTTACCCTAAGGTTCTCCATTCCTTGCACCCCATACTCCCATGTCTGATCCCTCCTGGTCCACTTAAAGCTGCAATAGCAACTCCAAACCTGTGGTTGTAATTTTTTAAAGTATTCATCACTGCCTCTCTCAGAGTGTGTACTGGGTTGAGTTGTGTCCCCCTAAAATTCACATTCAATCAGAACTTCAGAATATGGTCTTTTTTGGAATTGGCAGATGTAGTTAGTCAAGGTGAGGTTGTATAAAATAAAGAGTGGGTCTAATCCACCATGACTTGTGTCTAATAAGGAGAAGGAAGTTCGGACACAGAGACGGCCGGGGGAAGGCAGAGGCAGAGACTGCAGGTGAAGCTCCAAGCCCAGGAATCCATGCCAAGGGTGCCTGGCAAGCATTAGACACTAGGAAAAGGCAAGGAAAGAATCTCTCCAAGAGCCATGAGAGGGAGCATGGCCCTGCTGGCACCTTGATTCCTGACTTGTAGGCTCTAGAACTGTGGGGCAACACATTTCTCTTGTTTTAAGGCACCCAGGAGTTCCTATTGTGGCGCAGCGGAAACGAATCCAACTAGGAACCATGAGGTTGCAAGTTCAATCCCTGGCCTTGCTCAGTGGGTTAGGATCTGGGGTTGCTGTGAGCTGTGGTGTAGGTTGCAGACGCGGCTTGGATCTGGCATTGCTGTGGCTGTGTTGTAGGCCGGCGGCAATAGCTCCAATTAGACCCCTGGCCTGGGAACATCCATATGCCGCAGGTGTGGCCCTAAGAAAAAAAAAAGAAAAGGCACCCAATTTGTGGCACTTTGTCATAGCAACCTTAGGAAACTACCATAAGGTAAAAGCCACCTGAGGACAGCAATGTCATTCATCTGCACCTCCCTGCAGGGTTTCGTTCAAAGCGTGTTGGTTGACTCCTGATGTTAAAGGGAACTTTTTTTGTTATAGCCTGTCTACTGTCGAGGTTGCAGAAGTTAGGGGGTCAAATGCTAAAACAGAGCCCAGGGGTGTGGGGCACTGGGCAGTTGTCTCCTGGGAGGACGGGATGGACAGCGCTAGGGAAGGGAGTTGAGTGGAAGCTGAGACTTTCTTCATCTGCCTCACAGTTTTGATGAGGGCTGCCTGGTTTTAGGGCCCTCAGGTTTAATACGTGGGTTCCAAAATGCTCGGACACTCCTTGTGGGAGGAGGGTAAATCCTGACCATGGATTCCACCAGCTAGACTCCAGAGGACTGGGTGTCACTGGGCATGGGGAGAAGGGGTGACGTTTTTGGGGTTGAAGTCAGTTTAGCAAATGGCCCACTGTTCTCTTTCGCCCTCTGTGAAAGAGCATCACAAGTTCACTGTACGGCTCTAAGGAAGTTCTTGGCAGCGCTGTGTAGAACAGCAAGATTTTGGAAATGACCCAAAAGTCTGACAACAGATGATTGGTTAGGGTTAGGGATAGGGTTAGGGTTAGGGTTAGGGTTAAGGTTGGGGTTGGGGTTGGGGTTAGGGTTAGGGTTAGATGATTGGTTAGATGATGCACCGTTTAGCCAGATGCTGGAATTCTACTGTGCTATTAAAAATGATGGGGTTAGGGTTAGGGTTAGGGTTGGGGTTGGGGTTGGGGTTGGGGTTAGGGTTAGATGATTGGTTAGATGACGCACCGTTTAGCCGGATGCTGGAATTCTACTGTGCTATTAAAAATGATGTTGGAGTCCTTGCTGTGGCACAATGGATTAAGGATCCAGTGCTGTTTCTGCGGTGGTGCGGGTTTGATCCCCGGCCCAGTGCAGGGGGCTAAGGATTTGGCTTTGTTGCAGCTGTGGCATAGGTCGCAGCTGTGGCTTGGATTAAATCCCTGCCCTGGGAACTTCCATATGCTGCAAGGGAGGCTGAAAAAGGAACAAAACAAGATGCCATTGATGATTGTTTATTGACATAATAAAAGGATATGTGGAAAGCATATCCATACATGTGTAATATTTTACCTGTATGAGACATGTATGATAAATGTATGTGAGCACAGGAAAAAGTCCACGAGGAAATAAGACCAAGGTTATAACAAGGGTTTTCTCTGGTTGGTGATGTATAGATGGCTTTCCTTTTCCATTGGGCACATATTTATTTATAACATAAAACTAAAGTTGATTTTAGTTTTTAAAAAATGCTCCTGCAGTATTCTATAGGTTGAGCATGTGACTGCACCACCCCCCCCAGTCTGAACTTACTTTTCTGCATTTCTTTGCCCTGGTTTGGGCTCTCTCTCTCAATAAGAAGACTGACAGCCAGGACAGCAGCACAGAGAAAATCTCACTGCCAGGGCCAGTGGGAGTTCAGGCTGGCAGTTTCCAGCAGCCCCTTGGGAGCCCACTGCCCTTTGGTGCTGTAGGCTCTGGGGGCACCTGCAGGGGCCCCTCCACCTCCCCCAGACAATCCAACATCGTGTGAATTTCTCATTCCCTCTATTAAATATTGTCTTCCTTAAGCCCCAAGCCCCAGGTCTTGTCTCTAAAAATTGATTTTTTTTACTTCTTTTTTGGCAGCCCCATGGCATATGGAGTTCCCAGGCCAGGGATCAGATCCGAGTCACAGTTGCAACCTACACTGTGGCAAGGCCAGCTCCTGCAGCAATGCCAGGCCTGGGATTAAACTTGTGTCCCAGTGCTCCTGAGATGCCACTGATGCTATTATGCCCCAGTGGGAACTCCCTAAAAATGGATATATTTTTATTTTTTATGTCTTCTTAAAGCCACCCCTGTGGCATATGGAAGTTCCCAGGCTAGGGGTGAATCAGAACCGCAGCAGCCAGCCTATACCATAGCCACAACAACGCTGGATCCTTAACCCACCGAGTGGGGCCAGGGATCGAACCTGTGTCTCATGGATACTAAACAGGAACTCCATAAAAACTGATATTTAAAAGTTACAATGTTCTACTGCAGTTCAACTCAGCCAGCATTTATTTTACTGCTTCCTTCGTGCCAGGTATGGAGCTAAACTATTGGGGATTAGTGATGACCAAGATGAGGGCCTCCCCTCCAACGGAGCACCAAGGTGCCGGACAATTTGCTGGGGACTTCATACACATTCTCACTTGTAATTTAATGAGTAAAACAGCCCTTGGGGAAGCGCTAATATTTTAATGACACAAATGAAAAATTCAGTTTTGAAGAATGCACAGTACTTGTTTAAATAGCCGGGTGGGAATTTTAATTCAGTTCTGGGGAGTTCCCTGGTGGCCTAGTGGTTAAGGATCCCGCATTGTCACTGCTGTGGCTTGGGTTTGATCCCTGGCCTGGGAGCTTCTGCCTGCTGGGGCCATAAAGATCCAGTTCTGTCTGACTCAAATACAACTGCTACTCTAACTACCTTGGAGTCTCCAGAAGTTTTCATTATACTGTGCTCAGTTAGCAATATATCATAGTTTACTCAACTACAGTCAGCCCTTCATATCTGCGGGTTCTGCATCCATGGATTCAACCAATTATTGAATTTTTTAAAAATTCCAGAAATTTCCAAAAAGTAAAACTTGAATTTGCCGCACATTAGCAACTATTTAGGTAGATTTCACTGTATTTTCATTGTATTAGGTGGTCTAAGGAATCTACAGATGATTTAAAGTATACAGGAGAGGAGTTCCCTCCTGGTCAGTGGGTTAAGGACCTGGCATTGCCACTGCTATAGCTTCTTTTTAATCTTCTTTTTTGGCTGCCCCATGGCATATGGAGTTCCAGGGCCATGGATCAGATCTGAGCCGTAGTTGCAGCCTAAGCCACAGCTGGGGCAGCACTGATCTTTTACCCACTGTGCTGGACCAGGGATTGAACCTACATCCCAATGCTCCTGAGATGCCGCTGATCCTGTTACACCACAGTGGGAACTCCACTGCTGTGGGTTTGGTTACAACTGTGGCTCAGGTTCAGTCCCTGGCCTGGGAATTTCCGCATACCACAGGCATGGCTAAAAAAATTAAAACATTAAAAAATAAAGTATACAGGAGGATATGTGTAGGTTCTATGCAAATACTAGGCCATTTTATGTAGGGGACTGAAGCATCGGTGGATTTTAGTGCCTTCAGGGGAGGGGAGGGTCTTGGAACCAACCCCGTTAGGATACTGATTGACAACTGTATTCTTTATTTGAACAATGGTGCACTCTTTTTTGGGGGGGCACACCCGTGGCATATGGAGGTTCCCAGGCTAAGGGTCGAATTGGAGCTATAGTCACCGCCACAGCAACTTGGGATCCAACCAGTGTCTGTGAACTATACCACAGCTCACAGCAATGCCGTATCTGTGACCCACTGAGGCCAGGGATCAAACTTGCATCTTCATGGATGCTAGTCAGATTCATTTCTACTGCGCTACAATGGGACCTCAGCTGTTGGCATTTTGGATTTGGCCATTCTAATAGTTGTGTAGTGGTATCTCATTTTTATTTTAATCTGCAATTCCCTGATGACATATGATGTTGAGCATATTTTCACATGCTTCTTTTCCTTCTGTAAATCTTTGGCAAGGTGTCTCTTCAGGCCTTCTGCCCATTTTTTAATCAGGTTGTTCATTTTCTTCCTTCCTTCCTCCCTCCCTCCCTTTCATCTCTCCTTCCTTCCTTCCTTCCTTTTACTGAACTATTGGCTAGCAGATCAAACCCACACCACTGCAGTAACCAGAGCCAGAGTAGTGACAATGCTGGATCCTTACCCCACTGAGCCACAAGAGAACTCCAGGTTGTTCATTTCCTGATTGTTGAATTTTAAGAGTTCTTTGTATATTTTGGATATCAACCCTCTATTAGATATGTTTCTTGAAAATATTTTCTTTCAGTCTGTGGCTTATGATCTAATTCTCTTGAGAATTTTCATTTTTTACTTTACACATTTTAGTGTTGTTTGATTTTCTTTCAAAGAGCAGGCAGTGCTTTTTGTGATAGAAAGTTTTTTTTTTTAACATTGCCTTTTAATGTATTACAAATAAACTAGGATATAGCTGCTTTTAGGAGGATTCCTAGAGAAAATAATAGATTTCCCCTAACCAGAGAGCTCACTTTCTCTGGCCCTAGGAAGAGGAGAGAGTAGGAAGTATAGGATATTCAGCTATTCAGTAGTGAGCATAAGAATATCTCCCACTGGAGGTAACGAACTTTTTAATAGCTTGTGTGTGGTTATGACTGTGTCATGTATTTCAGGGTTTAATGACTATGTTATACATTTATATGTCTGATAGAAGCTTGGATAAATAGGAGAGTCTCCACCTCCCTGAAAAGAAATCCTAATGAATTGGATTCCCTTTGGCTAAAAGAAAAAACTGGAGCCAGCTGTCTCAGCTAGAGAGAATAAAGAGAAAGTTTAAAAAAGAGAGCACACTGGAGGCCAGAAAAAGGCACTTGACAGAATATAGACTTCCTCAGCTGATGGATTTCTGCAGTCCTAACAGCAGGAGGCTCCACATTTATGGTCCAAGGCCTTGGGTCCCAGACCAGCTCCGCCATAAACTGACCGTGTGACTTGAACAAGATGCTAACCTTTTTTTTGGAGGCCTAGTTTCCTTATTTTGGAAAATGCAGGTGATCATGCTAAGAATGATCTCATAGGGTTGTTAGGAGAATACAGTGATGCTTCACTTCTTTTTTTCTTTTTAGGGTCACACCTGTGGCATATTGAAGTTCCCAGACTAGGAGTCGAATCAGAGCTACAGCTGCTAGCCTACACCATAGCTCACAGCAACACCGGATCCTTGACCCACTGACCGAGGCCAGGGATCAAACCCGCATCCTCATGGTTCCTAGTTGGGCTCGTTACTGCCAAGCCACAATGGGGACTTCTGATGCTTCACTTTGAAAGTACCTTGGAAAGAACTAAGTGTGTGCTACCTAAACACTCTTTGGGTATGTAGACAAATCGTATTTTGAATGCTCCTGCATGTGTCCACTGAGCACACCAGAAACCATAACGCTTGGTGTTTAACCTCAAGGTCAGGCAATGCTAAGTCAGGTATGTGAGAGGGTCATCCTACTACTGTTGCACTGGAACTGGTACCAGATTATTTGCTGTTTAAGAACATAGGGTCATCTGTGTTGTTCCATTATTACGAGAACATTCTTGGTGTTCCTCTGAAGTAGATTGCAGGCTCCTTGAGGGTAGGGCCACTGCCTCTTTTTCCTCCTATAGCACGTATATAGTGCTGAGCAAGTCATAACTATTACCCCCATACTGGGCCAGTCTGGGCTAGGCTCTGTGTTGAGACATTTTAATAGATATTTAGATAAATCGTATGTGATCTTGAAAACAACCCCATGAGGTAAGTAACATGGTTATTTCAATTTTACAGCGAGGAAACGGAGCCATTAAATAACTTTCATGAGGCCTCCTGGCTGTCGCATGGTAGAGTCAGAATTTGAACCTTGATTTATCTGCCTTCACAGCTCATAGTCTTCACTGCTGTGCTGCAGCTTTGGAAACTTGTTAACTGGTTGCTAAATTCATCTCCAGCTAAAGTAGAGAACTTAATGTTGAGTTTAAGAGGTGGTATGAGGTGACGTGCTGGAGCGTGCAGCACCCTGAGAGGCAGCATTTGGGTCCTTGTCATGGCCCCAGGGAGGGTGGAGAGAAAGGGGGAGAGGGGAAGGGGAGGGATGTTCCTGCAGGTGGGCATCACATGCATTTTCCTGGTCCTGTACTCCGAGAACCGAGAGCATTCTCTCTCCTTTAGCCACAGCCAAGTAAAGACCCCCGTGGGGTCCACGCATGAGGACAGGTCAATCAGGATGAGGACGAGTGTACTCAGGAGTAGACATCCGGGGTCCAGGTGGATCTAGGACTGTGGGTCATCTCGGCTGCTGCTAACTCAAGGATTGAGTGACAGAGAGGAGATAAAAGCAAAAGCTGGGAGGGGGAGGTGCTGGGAGAAATAAATGGAGCCTTGTATTGAAAGGGTCTTTACTGTTCTTGCTCTTTTTAACGAATGTAATTATCTCTGTCAGTTAGAATCCAGGAAATAGACAGCTCCTGGAGAGGGATGGTTCCTAGAGGGAGAAATGCTACCACCCCCAGTCTGAAGCAGCAAGGGGACAAGAGCAGATACCTGGGCCCCTGAGAGCTTTAGCTGTGGGACAGGTCTCTTGATGGGCAGAGGCCATGGCCTTTGGCAGAGGAACATAGCCCCTGCCAACCTGCAGCTTGGCAGGAAGTGGCTGAGGGGAATAAACAGCCCAATTTCTCTCTCTCTCTCTCTCTCTCTCTTTTTTTTTTTTTTTCCCTAGGGCTGCACCCATGGAATATGGGCGTTCCCAGGCTAGGGGTCCAATTGGAACTGTAGCTGCCAGCCTATGCCCCAGCCACAGCAATGTGGGATCTGAGCCACATCTGCGACCTACACCACAGCTCGTGGCAACCCGGGATCGAACCTGCAACCTCATGGTTCCTAGTTGGATTCGTTAACCACTGTGCCACAATGGGAACTCCCCAATCTCTCTCTCTTGCACCATCTGATTTAGGGCCACTCACAGAGGTTTCACCCAACCAGAGGCCAGAGAACGAGAGAGCCAGCTCCTGGATTTATAGCATCAGCAATGTGAACAACAGAGCAGGGAAAGGAGCTGGAGGGCCAAATGGAGAAGACACAGTGCCTGGATGCAAAGGAGCGCCTAAAAGCTGCTCTAAAAATAACCTCAACAGGGAATTATCGAAATGGATGGTGACATGTGCACTCTAGGGAACACCATGCAGTAGTCACAAGGATAGAAGGAATCAATACAGCTCTTTGAATGGTGAAACAAATTGCAGAAAGATGCCTAGAGTAGGATTTGTATTTTTTTTTTTTTTATCTCTCTCTCACACACAAACATGCTACTGCAAGTCTACCATCTATTATGGTGTGTTGTGTATGTGTACATGAGTATAAGGTCCAGAATGATAATAGAGGTTTGGACTGGAGAGGTGGGAGGGGTCTCAAGATTGGAGGTGACAGTCAAAGGGGACTTTAGCTGTGGTAGACACTGTTGGTTGCCTAATAGCAGCCATTTCCCACCAAAAAGGAATGAAGGGTGCAGGCTCTGCACTTCTTTTCTTGGGGTGATGCTGTTTGAACATGTGATGCTTGGAGATATGGCAACCCTCTTGTGACCATGAGGGAAAGGTCAGGAGAAAGGTAGCGTTCAGTCCAGCATCCTGACACCTGGTTGTTCCAAAGCAGATATTCTTTGAACTTCTTGTGACTGGAAATATTTAAATATCTTTATTGCTTAAACCACTGTTGGGCAGGCATATGGCCTAACCAAGGAAATAGCTTTATCTGAAATACTTTGAATATTTTTCTCAGGAGAATTCATTCCTGTGCTATTGGTATAATTGAACATTTGTTTGTGAAGTTACCTCAGGTGCTTAGGCTTTATCTCCAGAATTGACCTGATTCACCTTCAGCTGGCTTCCTGGGGCTCTCTCTGCCCTTCAGGGACTGTGCCTCTGCCTCTGGGCTGCTTTGATATATGATGCAGGTGACAAGACTAAACCTTGATCCCACCTGAAGCTGCTCCATCCCCTGTCCCACCTCAGGCTGGAGGACCCACTCTCTAGGGCTGCCCTTCCCACAACACTCTGCAGGGTGAGGGGCTGCCTTTCGGTAACAAAAGAGAACTGGAGAGACTGGAGAGGTGCAGAGTGGTTCAGGCCATTAGGTCTAGGCCAAAAGCCAAGAGCCCAGAATCTGAGTGGGATTCCTTTTTTCTGCACCTAAGCCTGGTGTATGAGTGTTATCAAGAAGGTCATTCTAGGTTTATCCAGGGAAGACGGGCAGCTCTGTGATTTCTGATGATGCTTTTATTTTATTTTTATTTATTTATATTTTTTAGGGCTGCATCTACTGCATATGGAAGTTCCCAGGCTAGGGGTCAAATTGGAGCTGCAATTACCGGACTACACCACAGCTCACAGCAATGCCAGATCCTTAACCCATTGAGCAAGGTCAGAGATCAAACCCTCATCCTCATGGATACTAGTCTGGTTTGTTACCACTGAGCCACAGTAGAAACTCCTGATGGTGCTTTTAAATCACTAGCACTCACCCAGCACTGGAGGTCCCATACACGGGAGTTTATGTACACAGTGGTGGGTGCATGTGAAAACGTCTTGAAGAGGAGCATGAGTATCTTGGGCAGGTTTGTGTGGGCAGGTCACCCTGGAGGCCCTGGTGCCCCCCTCCCCACCTTTCCCCGTGGGCAGTGCTTGGCATATGGTGGCTGGGCATGTTTTCTGCCTTCTGCAAAGCAAGGGCAGAGATCTTTCGGATGCTGTTTTCAGGGATGTTTTGGGGAGCTTTCTCTAAGGGTTTCCTTTGTGGCATTTGGCAGCCAGCCCCACATTAATCATTTCATTGGTGGCAGGAAGGCTCAGCAGGGGGATGGGAGAACAGGACTTGCGTTGTTCCTTGGCCACTCTGAGCTGGGCACCCCCACTGCGAGTGGCCCTACCTCCTTCCTACGTCCCTCTCCACCTGCCCTCTTCCTGCTCCCTGCATTCAGGGCCACAGGAAAGGGCGACCTGTAGTTCAAGACTTAGGTGGGAGGCTGGGAGGGAGAGGGAAAGGAAAAAGTAAACTTTCGCCTCAGATGCCCGGCTGCTTTATTATGCATGCTTCCCTGCGCTTTCTCACTGTTTTTTGGAAAGGCTGAAAATAAACACTTTTGTAATACTGACTTGTAATTCACACTTTCCTGACAAGTTACTCAAATTGCAGCCACAGCCACTCGAAGAGGGATTTGACGCAAGCCTTTTTCAGCAGCCGCTTTCTAATTCAGAATGTTCTAGCGCAGCTGATCTTGTTAGTTCTAAAACGAGTCGAGGGGCCGAGGAGGGAATCTGGAGCCCTGGGCCAGAAATCCACCAGCGTTTCCACCGCAAACACAGACTTTTGAAATGACTGGTCCTCAGGGATGCTGTTCAACTCGCTTTTCAAGGCATGGTGTGGAATCCTTGAAAACTCTACAAATTCATCAACTCAAGACCCTGATTCTATAGGTGTGAGAAGTGACTTGCCTGCTAAAGTGACCAGACTGATTGGTGGAGGAGCCAGGATAAAATTTCAAGCTCTGGATGCCCTATGCTTATGCTTCCCAGTAAGCCATGCTTTATTCATTTCTTGGGTTTTCTTTCTCTATTTAAGTTATTATTATGGAAAAATTCAAACACACACGAAAATAGAGAGGCAAGTATAATGAAGGCCCAGGTACCCACCACTGGGCTGCAGTCATCATTCATGTTCTGACGTTCCTATTTGATCTGCTCTGCCCAAAGCCCCCTTTCCAACCAGACATCATACCACTCAATCTGTTAATAACAGCTGTGTGTATCTGTAACACAAGACTTTTAAAAATAGCATAACCAGGGAGTTCCCTGGTGGCCCAAAGTTTAAAGGACCTAGTGTTACCTCTGCCGTGACTCAAGTTACTGCTGTGGTGAGGGTTTGATCCCTGGCCAGGGACTTTTGCATGCTGTGGGCACAGCCAAAAAACGAAAACAAAATCGACAACCCATAACCACAGTTATCAGTATCACACCCACAAGATGAACATCTCTTAGCATTGTACTATCTAACCTGTATTCAGTATTCTCCAGTTGTGTCCAAAGGTATTTTTTGCAAGTGGTTTCAATCAGGATGGGAAGGAGGCTCACACATTGCATTTGTTGATTTTTTTTTTTAAGGGTTTTTAAACTGTAATAGTTCCCCCTCCTGTACTCCCAGGGCCTT
This sequence comes from Sus scrofa, assembly GCF_054392235.1. NCBI lineage: Eukaryota > Metazoa > Chordata > Mammalia > Artiodactyla > Suidae > Sus > Sus scrofa. The sequence continues at coordinate 88,639,920 of NC_139385.1, read as the reverse complement.
CTGTTTGTTGAAAAAATGGGTCATCTGCCCTTTCCCATTGCCCACATTCTGCATTCGGATTGTATCTTTCTGGTGTCCTTTAATGTATTTCTCCATCGCATTTCCTGGAAGTTGGTACTTAGATGTAGGGCAGTGGTTCTCACCAGGGGGACCCCCGCCCCCCCATTTGGCCATGTGTAGGGACATATTGATTGTCACAACTGGGTGGTGGTGCTGTCAGCATCTAGTGGGCGGAGGCCAGAGAAGCCACTAAACATCCTACACATAAGAAAGAATTATGTGTCCCATATGTGACTGTTGAGAATCCCAGAGACTTGATTAGATTCAAGTTCTTTGTCTTTTGTGTGGGGGAGGTAAGGGTATTTCCTAGGTGGTGCTGTGCACTTCCTGTGACGTCACAGGAGGAGGACACTGTGGGGGGCTCCTGTGAAGAGATGCTAAAGGACATCAGTGGGTCCAGCAGGTGTCAGCCCAGCACATCCATTATCAAGTTAGTGACACTGACATCTGGAGAGGAAAAGACAGTTCTCTTAACAGCTGAAATCTGGCATGTCTTTGGCAAACAGGAACCTGTGGCCATCCTATCCATGGACTTTTCAAGAGCTTTATTCAGCTTTAACTAAATTTCTTTCACTCCGTCCCATCCCCCAGTTTTTATAAAAGTTACAGGGGCACATAAAACTCACCTGATTCTCCTAGACCTGTTGCTATGCAATATCCTCTTCCCTCCTCATTTGCCCTTCCCAAGAGGCAGCCACTTTCAACATTTTCAGCTGGGTCTTTTCATCTGTCTCTCTGCATACCCTGACAATGGGCTTAAGTGGCTACTTCTTGGGCAGTTTAAGTTTGGGGCATTTTCTAACAACTTCTCTCTAAAGAACGTGATCGTTTCTCTATCTTTTCACTAATGCTCAGCAGCCTCCTGTTCCGGCACCTTTTCTATCCCTGTATGTTTCAGCATTCTTATTTGAGTTGTCTGCTTGGGTTGAAGAGTGGACTATTAGAAAGTTAATTAGACGCTCTGATCTCATGAGTGGGGCTTGTTGACAGTGGGCTTCACCATAGGGTTATCTGACTATGCTGCTGCTTTAGGGGATCTCCGAGGTTGGGATGCTGAAGCCCAACCTTGGGCCAATAGGATTGGCCAGAATTGGGTTTTCCGGTTTTCCTCCTGGAGGAGATAGGCCTGGTCACCAGGGTTCCAAGAGCCAAGTGGGGCTAGAGGGCTGTGAGTGTCAGCGTTTGAGATGTGGGCTTTCATGTTTTTGTCATAATTCCCTTGCTGTCAACTGTGCGTGTTGTCCTCCAGCTCCAGGACCCTCTGTTATCTTCTGCCAGCAAATAAGCTGAGTTTAACGGGTAGGATTATCAAAGACCAGTTGCCCAGTTATACAGAGATGGGGAAGGAACCTAAACATCAAACTATTATATATCTTCTTAAACAGCTTTATTGAGATACAATAGACATAAAATATATAGCACTTATTTACAACGTGCAATTTGGTAAGGATGTATATACCTGTGAATGTCCATACCTATGAAATCATCACCGCAGTCAAGATAACAAATATATTAATACCCCATGACACCCAGTTTCCCCTTCATCCCCGGGTAACCACTGATTTACTGTCACTGTAGATCAGTTTGCATTTTCTAAAATTTTATATAAATGTAATTACACATTATGGGCTCTTATTATGTCAGAGATTCTTTTTTTTTCCCACCCAGTATACTTATTTTGAGATTAATCTGTGTATCAGCACTTCATTTCTTTTCTTTGTTACGTAGTATCTCATTGTATCGATAGGTCACAATTGATTCACTTGTTGATGGACATTTGGATTGTTTCCAGGCTTTGGTTATTACAAATAAAGCTGCTATGAACATTCATGTGCAAGTTGCTTCATGGACATAGTTTTTCATTTTTTTTTACACCTAGGAGTGGATAGTCAATGAATGTTTATTGAATAAAATGATTTACTGGTTGTTTTCTATAATATTAGCATATTTTATGTTAGGATAAAGTTTAGCCACACATAACAGAAAATCCTTAAAACAATGGCTCATACCCAGTAAAGGTTTATTGAGCTCTTACATTAAAGAAACCTGGAGCTGGGATGGACCTTTAGGATGTTTACAATAACCATCTCCTGACTTTTTTTTTTTCCCCTGGATTTTCAGGGCCACATCTCTGGCATATGGAGGTTCCCAGGGTGGGGGTCGAATCAGAGCTGTAGCTGCTGGCCTACACCACAGTTCATGGCAATGCTGGATCCTTAACCCACTGATCGAGGCCAGGGATGGAACCTGTGTCTTCGTGGATACTAGTCAGATTCGTTTCCACTGAGCCATGACAGGAACTCCTCTCCTGAATTCTGTTTTGTCATATTTAGTGCACAGTATCCATCTTAAAATTTGTCTTCAGTTACTGGAGCTCCAGCCATATACTTGAATTCCAGGGTGGAAGAAAAGAGAATGGGTCCATGGCAAAACAGTTTCCTGGAAGTTCTACTCGACTTCTGCTGAAATTTCATGGTTTGAAACTTAGACATGAGGCCACACTTGGTTCCAAGGGAGGCGAGCATATATTAGACATACTGTTTTCTTGATTAATCTGGGTTTTGTTAAAGACGTAGGATGGAATGGGTATTTGGCTGGCAATGAGCAGCATCTGCCAGAATGGAAAAGAGTTAATAATTGATTGAAATACATTTCCTGTACTTTGGATATGCACAAAAATCAGAACAAAAATAGGAAGGCCTTTAAAGATAATTAGGAGAGATGCAAGCAGACAAAATGCTGCTTTGGGTTAGATAATATTCTACAGTTCTGGTTTAATTGTTTTAGAAAAGGCCGGTTCATTATTAGTTCATATGAGTTTAATGGGATTTTATTTGTTCTCATAGAAATCTTTTTTGAGTGAACCCACAATTTAGAAAAAAAAGGAGTTCCTGTTGTGGCACAGCTGAAGGAAATCTGACTAGCATTCCTGAGGATGCAGGTTCAATCCCTGGCCTTGCTCAGTGGGTCAGGGAACCGGTGTTGCCGTGGGCTGTGGTAGAGGTCACAGACACGGCTTGGATCTCACGTGGCTGTGGTGTAGGCTGGCAGCTATAGCTCTGATTTGACCCCTAGCCTGGAAACACACATGTGCTTCAGGTGTGGCCCTAAAAAGAAATGAGGAAAAAAAAAAAAAAAGAAAAAGAAAAGAAAAGAAAAGAAAAAACCATGGCTTGGTTTCAGTTCAGACCTGGGTTTCACAAATTAGTGTGATCTCTTCCAACTTTGGTTTATAGCTTAGGCCACCTTCACTTCCTCCTTATGATGTACCCACAGCAGGAATTTTGCTATTACAGTTTAGAATAGCAGACACAGGCCAGAGAACAGATTTTTACATAGGCAAGAGTTTATTAATCCTGTTTTTCTTGGGTAGGAACTGATAATCCTAATGGCTTTGAATGATTCTAAATATATCTCCGTGATTTGGCATGGCTGAAGGTCCCACTTTTGAAAAATGTGCCAAAATGAAGGCCTGTTTTATCCTTGCTCTATAATTTAAAACTTCTCTGTTTTTGCTCCTAAGTTTTGCATTTCCATGGTTTGAGATTTCTTTTACCATGTTCCTTCTAGAACACACTATCCTGGATGTTGTGTTGTATGGTGTCTCAGAAAAGACACTTAATACCAGAAATTTTAAGTGCAATTTTTTTTTAATGGGAACTAGAGAGATATTATAAATTTCAGAAGCAGAGCATGTGTTAGGAGTGAAGGAACTCCTGCTAAAGGAAATCCAGGGCCTTGAAGTAAATGGGGCTCGGTGTTGCCATAGTATATAACATTTTTAATGAGAAATTGGAGACCTGAGTTCATGCGAAATAACTCAATTTTTACATATTAGCTACTAATTTTATTTTATTTTATTTCTTCTTCAAATGTTTATTTTTATGTAATGATTTTAATTTTTTTCATTATAGCTGGTTTACAGGGTTTGGTCAATTTTCTTTTTTTTTTTTTTTTTGTCTTTTTGTCTTTAGTTGTTGTTGTTCTTGTTGTTGCTATTTCTTGGGCCGCTCCCGCGGCATATGGAGGTTCCCAGGCTAGGGGTCGAATCGGAGCTGTAGCCACCCGCCTACGCCAGAGGCACAGCAACGCAGGATCCAAGCCACGTCTGCAACCTACACCACAGCTCACGGCAACGCCGGATCGTTAACCCACTGAGCAAGGGCAGGGACCGAACCCGCAACCTCATGGTTCCTAGTCGGATTCGTTAACCACTGCGCCACGATGGGAACTCCTCAATTTTCTACTGTACAGAAAGGTGACCCAGTCACACAGACACGTATACATTGTTTTATCTCCCATTGTCATGCTCCAGCATAAGTGACAAGACATGGTTTCCAGTGCTACACAGCAGGATCTCATTGCTTATTCAGCTACTAATTTTAAAAATTCAAATCAACTAGTGGGTCACTGCTATCAACAATATATCTCAATAGAGGTCAAACAATACATGTCGGCAGTTCATATTCTTGGGCTGCTGGTTTTTAGGGTCTTATATAAATGCTCCCTATTTCCCCATGTTCTTTTTGTTCTCTTCTACACTTTACTTGATGGTTTTGTACTGATTATTTTGAGTAATAATGTTGATATTTGAAAGTGTCTTCCGACTTTCATTGGTGTCGTAACATTACCTAAGATTCCAACTTGTCTAGGAAAGGTAACTCCATGAGAAGATGGTAACAAAGACAAGAATTCAATTTTCTGGGTAGGAGCACATGCTTCTCATGGCCATTGGCCATTCCTGGGAAATTCATCTGGTCACTTTGCACTTATGGCCATTGGTCATAAAGTAGAAAAGGCAAGAGAATGTAAATGGTGCCTTACAACCCATCCCGTGACAAGCAAGGAGCAGATCTGTATGTTTATGTGCTCCTCATTTATTTTCCAAAATGCATTCAGTGAGTGCCAACTGTGTGCTAGGCCTGGAGTAGGACGTCAAGTGGAGGGCAAAGTGGTGTATGCCTTTCTCCAAGCTCTGCTTATGTATTTTTTTAGGGAATTAAGGAGAATTCAAGGGAAAGAGGCCTTTGCTCTTTGGTGGTAAACTGTGAGGATGTGAGCCATGCAGCTGTCAGCAGACATAATTCCTTCACAGGGGAAACTATTCTGAGAGGATAAAGCCAGCCTGCTGAGAGGGGTGTCATCTCTCATCTGGAAATGGACCAGCACCCTGACTTGTGTCTCTGCACTACCCTTGCTCACTGACCATCTGGGGTGATCTTTCAAAACCAAAGACAGTTGTTACTCCTTTGCCCCAAACTCTGCTTTGGGTCCTGTCTTGTCCAGCATAAAAGCTTCACCATGGTCTTCACCATGGTGGTGTGACCTGGCCCCAGTGCCTCTCTGCCCTCATCTTCCACAATAGTCCCCCTTGCTCACTCTCTTCCAGCTGTTCCTCCAAAATGCCTAGCAGGACCTTTGTACTGCCTGTTTCCTGTCCCCAGGAAACTCTTCCTATAGATACCTTTAGAGATACTAATGCTTTTTAAGCTTCCAAATCATCCTCAAATCTCACCTTCTCATGGAGGCTTGGTTACTCAAGTATTGCTGCTTAACTTGACCAAGTGTTCTTAATCTATCCATACAGATATCATCAGAGTCTTGACAAAATTCTGCCTTTTTTTTTTTTTTGGCTTTTTAGGGCCTTCCCCTACCCAGGGCACATGGAAGTTCCCAAGATGGGGTCATATTGGAGCTACAGCTTCCAGCACAGCCATAGCCACAGCAACACAGGATCCGCAGGATCTGAGCTGAGTCTGTCACCTATACCACAGCTCATGGCAATGCTGGATCCTTAACCCAGGGATTGAAACTGCATCCTCATGGATCCTAGTTGAGTTTGTTAACCCCTGAGCCATTAAGGGAACTCCCAGAATTCTGGCTTTTATTAAGCTCAGTCCTAAATACCTCTATGGCATGACCTGGTCTACCAGTCTAATTAGTCTAGCAAAAAAGACAATATGGCTAATTGTGCTTCAGGTTGGACTAGATGAAATATAAGCCCTCTTCTTTCACAAGGACTAGCCAGAAAAAAAAATATGTTTTTCTTGGCTGCGTCAGTGGCATGTGGAAGTTTCAGGGCCAGGGACTGAACCCACACCAGAGCAGCGACCCAAGCCACAGCAGTGACAATGCTGGATCCTTAACCCACAGCACCATAAGGGAACTCCAGCCAGAACAATTCTCTCTTTTTTTTAACCTGAAAAATATTTTATTTAAAACATTTTTTATTATAGTTGATTTACAATGTTCTGTCAAATTCTGCTGTACAGCAAAGTGACCCAGTACCTTCTTTTTCTCATATTATCTTCTATCATATTCTATCACAAGTGATTGGATATAGTTCCCTATGCTATATGATTCTTAATTTTACTCAAACTCATTGGCTATAATCCCCCAAATACTGTAAATCTATGAGATAAAATAACAATAATAGTAGAAATAGTTGCCACTGTTATATAATGGCAATAATGGCATTATTATTATTAGAATATTTATTATTGTTATTATAAGATATCTATCAGCAATATAATATTTTCAATGTGTCAGGAACTGTTTTTTTTTTATTAAAGTATAATTGATTTACAGTGTCTTGTCAAATTCTGTTGTACAAAAAAGAGACCCAGTCACACACATTTCCCTGTGCTGTACAGTAGGATCCCATTGCCCATCCAATCCAAATATAACTGTTTTCATCCAAAGAAACCCCAGAATGCCCATCCATCCTACTCCCTCCGCTTTCCCACTTGGGAACACCAAGTCTGCTCTTTTTGTCCATGAATTGTTTCTATTCTTTGTTTGTTATTTTTATATAGGATCATCTGTTACATATTTTAGATTCCACAAATAAGTGATAGCATTTGGTATTTGTCTTTTTCTTTCTGGCCTACTTCACTTAGTATGAGAGTCTCTAGATCCATCCATGTTGCTGCAAATGACATTAGTTTGTCTTTTTTATGGCTGAGTAATATTCCATTGTATATATGTACCATATCTTCTTAATCCATTCATCTGTTGATGGACATTTAGGTTGTTTCCCTGTCTTAGCTATTGTGAATAGTGCTGCTCTTAACATAGGGGTGCATGTATCTTTTTCAGTGAAAGTTTTGTCTGGATATATACCCAGCAGTGGAATTGCTAGATCATATGGTAGTTCTATATTTAGTTTCCTGAGCTACCTCCATACTGTTCTCCATAGTGGTTGTACCAATTTACATTCCCACCAACAGTGGAGGAGGGTACCCTTTTCTCCACATCCTCTCCAGCATTTGTTATTTGTTGTGTTAATGATGGCCATTCTGACTGGTGTGAGGTGGTACTTCATTGCAGTTTTGATGTGCATTTCTTAATAATTAGTGATACTGAGCACCAGGCACTGTCATAAGTGCTTTATGTATATTCACTCACTTAGTCCTCACAATAGCCTTAGGAAGTTTATATTATTATCAAATGTTTTAGTAAGAAAAGTGAAACACAGAGATATTAAGTAAACGTCCCAAGTTCCAATAGCTAATGAGTCATGGAGTCACAATTTAATTCAGGCATTATGATTGAGTCCACGGTATTTTGGTTTTTAGATGATAGAGAACCCATCTCAAACTGGTTTGAGCTAAAAATGGGATTTACTCCCTCCTATAACTGACTAGTCCCTGGCCAGGCCTTTATTCTGGCTCAGTTCTGTCCAAGTGCTCAAACCATCAGGATTTGGTGCTCTTCCTTCTTGCCTCAGCTGCATTCCCAGGTAGCCTCTCTCTACAGGGTGATCATAGCACTGTTAGACCCACATCATCAGCTTCAAGTTCAGAAGAGAGAAATCTCTTTCCAGTGGTTCCAACTCAAGTCTTGGGACTGAGTCTAGTGGGTGATGGACTCGTAATTGAGCAGAGGGGCTATGACAGAATATCTTGATTGGCCAGATCTTATGCCAACCTGTTTCATGCTGGGGTTCACCAGAACCACAGAGGCCAAGAGTGGTAAGGAGCTGTCCCATGAAAGATTAATAGGTGCTGTTACAAGCAGCGGATGGATAGCAGGCAAGGGAAAATACCAGATGACCACTATAGGCAGGCACTGTGCTTTGTTTGCTTATTTGTTTATTTAGTTAGTTTGTTAGTTGACTGCCCCAAATAAAGAGTTCATGGGTCAGGGATCAGAACTTAGCCTACAGCCTAGGCCAGAGCTGTGGCAACACCAGATCTAAGTGGGCTGAGCCAGGGATTGAACCTGCATCCTGGTGTTGCAGAGACACCACCGATCCAGTTGTGCCAAAGTGAGTACTTCAAAGCTTGTTTTTTTGTTGTTGTTGTTTTTTTTTTTTTTTGGTCTTTTTAGGGCCACACCCGTGGCACATGGAAGTTCCCAGGCTATGGGTTGAATCAGAGCTATAGCTGCAGGCCTACACTGCAGCCACAGCAATGTAGGATCCAAGCTGCATCTGCAACCTACATAACAGCCCATGGCAACATCAGATCCTTAACCCACTGAGTGAGGCCAGGGATTGATCCTGTGTCCTCATGGATACTAGTTGGGTTTGTTACCGCTGAGCCACAACAGGAACTCTCAAAGTTTAATTTTTATTGACGCTTTTGTTTTTTACATAGGAGGAACCTGAGGTTCATAGTGACTAAGCAATTTGCCCAAGACCATAGACCTAGAGAGTGGCAGCCCTGAATTCCAAAGTGAGTGCCATGCTGCCATAAAAAAGGTAAACTAGCATGATCAGAATGGAGGGTGGCAGGTTGGTATTTGTCTGGCTCCCTGTCTAATCACACCAGTGCTTCTCCTCTCTGCCTTGGTTCCCTGAGTGGTTCCAACTCCATGACCACTAGGACTGTAGTGGAAGGACTTAAAGGGTGACTGGAAGGGGTGGGAGGTTGGAGCCTTCCTGACATGGCAGACTCAGTGACCTCGAGGAGCCTTGCTTCTGTGGGCTAATCTTACTAATTTTAGGCTATTAATTAGCCTCTGGGAATTATTTTTCACTCCAGAAATTTCCTAGTTTTATTTACACTGGGTGACTTAGCCTTTTCACAGCCCACATCATTTCCTTATTTTTGGATCTGGTTTTTTTTTTCTTTTTTTTTTAAACCACCAGTCCTCAAAGGCTCCCAAGAAGCAGCGCTGGAAGCTGAGGCATAGCCCAGGGCTGAGTGTCTATACCTTCAAAAACAAGGAGAGTCTGGAGGCCAGAAGCCCTCATTTATTCTTCTTTCCTCCCTCTTCCTTCCCCTCCCTTCCGTTCCCCTTCTTTCCTTCATTCCTTTCTTCTTAAAAACTCTCCATTCTTAATTTGCTTAGCTTATATTCATGAACAGTTCCTAAACATCTATTAGAAATCAAAAGTTTCATGTAGAATTTAAAAGAAGATGGGATATGTTTTTGGAAAGATGTCTATAATGTACATTCAAAAATTTCAGCCTGTACAGAGAAACTTTGAGTTTGTGCTGTTTGGTTCAGGCTCTGTCTCTCATAGTAGCAGCTCTAGCCAAGAACACACAGTCCAAGGCCAGTTTCATGCTGAGTGTGAAGTTCAGGTAGCTCCTACAAGCTCTAATACTGTTCCTATCATGATCAATACCTTATGCTTTGCTAGTTAGCCTAGTGAATGTCAGAAAGAGGTTTTATTGGTGAAAGTCGTAGTGAGTGCCCGCATAATGCAGGTGGGCTCCCAGTTTGATGAAATTGAATATATTCAAGATGGGTGGATGGGCTGAAATGTTTCAAACCCACTTGTATAAACAGGGTAGAAGAATCTAGCAAGGTTTGTAGCCTGCACTCTTAGGGAAGGCAATAGACACTGGATCCCTAAAGAGTCTCATATCCAGCCATGGGTTTAGGAGCATGCCACCTGTGCAGGTAACAGAATCTTGTTTCTGGAATGTTGTCCCGTCAGTCTCAGATGAATCCTTCATATGAGGTGGTGGTCAAAGCACTTCAAAATGTAGAGAACTTACCCTTCAGGGGGCTTACAGAACAGGCTTTATAAACCACTTTGTGTTTGCTTGCTAATAAGCTATTTTTTAGTAAATGTTTGTGTACATTTCCAGTCTATGTAACAGGTTGGGGAGGGTGGGGGGAAGCAGCTAATCCTTGTCTGTCCCTAGCTTCTTCAGTGGCCACTGGGCTACTGTTTTCACCAAAAAGAACCAAACTGGTATAGGTCAGTTTTCAGTAACTATCTCTCCTCAGAGAATTTGCAGTTTTAGCTAGAAAAATTAGCAGTTGGAATAACAATTGGACAAAAACCCCACACAACTCAAAAAAAGGATAACCTATACTTTATACAAAGCATAAGCAGGAGCAAGAAAGCTTCAGAAAGGGCAGGAAAGGGTAAGCAGGATTTTGTTTGTTTGTTTTTCTTTATTTTTGTCAGTTTTATTGAGGTACCGTTTATATAATATAAAACTCACCAATCTCAAGTGCACAATTTTCTTTCTTCCTTTCTTTTTTGGCTGTGGCAGGCAGCAGCTTGATATAGGATCTCAGTTTCCTGACCAGGGATTGAACCAGGGTCACAACAGTGAAAATGGAGAATCTTAACCACTAGACCACCAGAGAACTCCCCTCAAGGGCACAATGTGATGAGTTTTGACAAATGTGGGTGAGGAATCAGCTGGGCTGGGTGGCTGCCATCTTGTGGGCATGAGGGTGGGGGGGCGGCAGGTGGGATGGAAAGTGGGAGAGGCATCGGGGCTCTGGAGTTGGTGGTAGCTCCCTTTTCAAGTCAGTTCTTTTTTGGGTTCTGGGAGTTGCTCTAGGTAGCTCAGCCTAAAGTCTGTTTCTCCACTCTCACAGTGATTTTGTGAGTTTAGCTGGACTGGTTTTCAACTTACCTAACAAGTGGTCCGGCAGGGCGCTGACTCACCTGAGCAGATGCTGGGACCATTCCGAATGCAGGTGGCTGTGAGCAGCCAGTAAGGCTGCACGTGCATGCCTGCTGGACGTCAGCCTGAGGACAGCCTTTCACAGAGCCCCTTTCCTCTTAAACCATAGAAATTTTGTTGCCTAAAACTGTCGACCCTGTCTTGGAGAAAACCAGTCTTTAGTGAGAGAGAAGGATAAAATCAGTTTACAGAGAGCAGGGAGAATCCATGGCAAAAGGGCCAGGTTTGCATCATTGCCAAGGCCCAGTTGTATTTCTGTTCTTCCACAGGTTGGCTACTCTGTTAGATCCCCTTGTATCCTTCCCAAGACCCCCCTCTTTGACTCCCAGTGATTGAACTGTTTCTGACCCTTGCTAAATGAAATGTCCTGAATGAAACATCTGAGAGCTTTGATGACTTCTTGGTAGATGCCCCATTGCAGAAGCAAACAACAGAAGTGCGGTTAGATCTTGTGGGTTCCAAAGAGGAATGAATAACACTGACTCCACTTGAAACGTGGTGTGTTCCTCTATCATTCTAAAATGGTATTTTTGGATTTATTTGCCCATTTCTGTCTCTTTTTTCTTTTTCTTTTGGCTGCACTTGTGGCATGTGGATGTTCCCGGGCGAGGGACTGAAGCTGTGTCACAGCAGCAACTTGAGCTGCTACAGTGGTATCTCCAGATCCTTAACCTGACGAGCTATGAGAGAGTTCTGATTTCCCTTTTCTATTATGGAGAGGGTACCCCCAAACCCTATTTTATACCTTTTCTATCCTTCTCCAGTTTCTATGGAGGATGCTGCCTCTGTCAAAGGGCGGGGGGCAGAACAACAGAAAATAGTTGTAAGTGGAAAGAGAAGAGATCCTGTTTGGCCATCTTGGCAAATTTTATGGTGGCTCAGAGAAACGGGGCTATTTAATTTAGTGCCCATAAGAACTTAAAAAACTCATTCTGGATAGGAGACACTCCCATCTTTCTTCCTTTAAAGGGATATAAAATTAATAAATTAAAAAAGAAAAAGGAAATACCTGGGGCTCAGTGGGCGCTGTTAAATGAGGATTGATTGAATAAATTGGGGTACATTTAGGGCAAAGGCAGACCCAGAAGGAATGATTTGAGTGAAAGTAAATTATTTAGGAGATGATTTTAGGAAACAACTATAGAAAAGTGATGAAGTGAAATGGGAAGGGGAGATAGCCAAGAGAAGGCCTTTTATCAGATTAGCAGAATGTGTACCTGGAGCTAAATGGAGTTGAGGAACTTTGGAGGCCAGTGTAGAAAACGCAACTCCCTTGTGTGCTATTCAAGAGTTGAGGGAGGAGTTCCCATCGTGGCTCAGTGGTTAACGAATCCACGAGGTTGAGGGTTCAATCCCTGGCCTTGCTCAGTGGGTTAAGGGTCTGGCCTTGCCAGGAGCTGTGGTGTAGGTCACAGACGAGGCTTGGATCCCTTGATGTGGCTATGGTGTAGGCAGGCAGCTGTAGCTCTGATTCAGCCCCTAGCCTGGGAACCTCCATATGCCATGGGTGCGGCCCTAAAAAGCAGGGGAAAAAAAAAAAGAGGTGGGGAGCTTGGGCATTTACACACCATCTCATGTCAGTAGTTGGCTGAGGGGTGCTGCTGGGTGGCGGGTGTTAGGGAACTGGTAGAGCAGTCTCCAGCAGGCAGAGGAAGCCCTTAAGCAAAGAGACGCAGGTTGGCACCTGCAAGCTGGGCAGCTGCCTTGCAATGAAGGGAGAGAGGAGATAAGTAGCACTGACAGCTTCTGCTACAGCACACTTCATAGCCCTTGCCCCATCCGAGTGCCTGTGTGAGGTACCACTTGCATAATAAGAGCTCATGTAGCAGTGACGTGTTTGTATGAAAGCAGATTCAAATTGATTTGGGGTTTAAGATCAATGGGAGAAAAAATAAATTCGTTGTATAATTATTGCTTAAAGTGCATCCCTTCTGTCTGACTGGGAGCTTTATGAGGGCAGAGGCTAAGTCTTTATTTAATTACCATTTTATTCTCAGATTTGAGCATGGTGCCCGGCACATAGCAGAAACTCAATACTACATTAAAAAAAAATTGAACTATAGATAATTTACCATGATTCAGGGAGTTTCCATTGTGGCTCAGTGGTAACGAATCTGACATATCCATGTGGATGTGGGTTTGCTCCCTGGCCTCGCTCAGCGGTTTAAGGATCTGGTGTTGCTGTGGCTGTGGTGTAGGCCTGCAGCTGCAGCTTGGATTTGACCCCTAGCCTGGGAACTTCCACATGCTGTGAGTGTGGCCCTAAAAAGAGAAAAAGGAAAAAAAAAATCAATGATTCAGATGTAATATATTTTTCCTGAATGAACATTGCATAACTATAAACAATGCGAATATTGCTGGATGTGTAAAACTGGGGAAAATCTGAGTATGTGTGATATAAAAATGTCTTTACAGCTTTAAATGTGTCCTTATTAATTTAGGAACATATTACTCTGTGATAAGTAAGTCGATTTGCTTATAAAATTGTTAATTGGTATGTGTAGAGGTCTAAAGACCTTGAAAAACATTGGAGAATTTTTGTTTGTTTGTTTTTAACTTAAAAAGTCTAAGGAGGGAGAAAGAAAAAGTTGATCTTTCAGCTGCTTGTTTTCTTTTCCCTCCCAACACTCCAAGGCTTCTCTGTGCTGTTAAACTGGGGCCAAGACTGGCTGGCTTGAATTCCATCCTTCCTTGGAGGCAGACGCTCCCCCCTTAGGCCTCCAGGGTCTTTCCAGTCTGCAGCTTCTTCAAACATGGGCTGACCAACTCAGAAATGATCTTTTTTGTTGACCAGCTTCAGGCAGGCACATGTGTTATTTCAGGGGTGGGGTATTTTTTTTTTTTTTTTTTTTTTGAAAGAAAGGCTACACAGTCTCCATTTGCAAGAGAGAAGCCTATTTTCAGAAGCTACTATGGGAGGGAGGGTAACTTTTGTGCTCCCATGGAGAGCCTTCAGCCTGGGTTTTTTGCTGGGAACTTTATTTTCTTCCTCCCTCCCTTTCTGCCTTCCTCCCTCCCTCCTTCCCTCCTCCCTCCCTTCCTTCCTTCCTGAGTTAGTTTTCTATGTTTTCTCTGTTCTTTGGTTAAACATTTTTATGAGATGGATTTTTACACTGGGGAGGGATGAGTATTTTTTTGTTGTTGAAAGTACCCATCAAGCTACTAGAATCCATTTGGTCCCAGGGAATAAAATTGGGGGATTGAATTTCCTCAAACCGCACAGACACTTTACTCCCCCTGTGCAATGTACTTGGGAAGGTCTGTTCTATGCTTGAAGCAGCAGAGAGTGCAGAGCTAATTAAGTGAGGTGTGCTAGGCAAGAACAAGAAGCTGGAGCTAATAGTAAAGCACTATAAATGCCCACTCTTCTCCAACAAAAGTCAATAATATGTTCATTAAACCCCTCTCTGGTAGCTGGGTGCTGTTAAAAAAAAATCCTCTTGTCCATTGGGAACAATGGTTAGAATGATTATGTAGTCAATGGAGGTGGGGAGAAGTGTTTGAAATTTTAAAAAAATGTTTCATGTGGTGGATCAGAAGTTGAACAATAAAACATTGCAACATTTATGCTGACCAACCCTATGGTTATGGAAGCCACCGTACATAATTATATCTCATTTTCATTTCTTTTATTTCTCCAGAGCTCAGAGACTTCCTTTTCAGACAGGTCATTTCAGTGATAATAGGGGGAGGAGGGGGGAGCATCAAATCCATACTTGATAATGGAGTTGCCTTGTTTTTGGGCAGTCGGGATACAGGCTTTGGTCCATGACAGCTGAGCATAAACCTGACCCTCAAAACTATCTGAAAATTTCATCTTAAAAAACCCAATGCTAAGTACCCTCTAGTTACTTAGAAACACAATTAAGTTCTATAAGCCTGAACATGTAAATAAAATTAAAATCCAGCAAAAAGAGAGAAAAAGCATCCTTTCCTTAGTCCATCCAGTTGGCCAGCTTCTGTGGGACCCAAACTCCTTTTTCGATTCTATTTACCACGTTTCTCCCACATAAAATCATTTCTCAAGCAACCTGCTCCCACATCTATGTATTAACTGAGGGATACAGCCAGTCTTGAATTTTGGAATGATATTGTGTAAATGTTGTGTTTGAATTTATTAATGATGCTTGAATCCATGTGACATCTATATTTTCAGTAAATCAGCATATTTCTAATCTTATACACTAGGCTATAATTGGTCTTATTGAAGAGCTGTGGAATAACCTGACTTTAAAAGGAATGTGATGGGAATTCCCATTGTGATTCAGTGGGTTAAGAAGCCAACATAGTCTATGTGAGGATGTAGGTTTGATCCCCGGCCTCACTCGGTGGGTTAAGGATACTGCGTGGCCATGAGCTGTGGTGTAGGTAGCAGATGTGGCTTGGCTCCCATGTTGGCATGGCTGTAGGCCTCAACTATAGCTCTGATTTGACCCCTAGCCCAGGAACTACCATATGCCACAGTTGCATCCATAAAAGGGAAAAAGAAAAAAAAAGGTAGGGGGGATGTGATGGAGATGGGGAAAGGAGAAATAATGGTAACTGGGCAGAGACAATATCTATCCTCCCATTTTTACACAGAAATAGCATTCTCAGCTGAGCATATTGCTGCCCTGCTAAAGGTTACAGCAGGACCGTGGGCCCTGTGGCTGGGATGCAGACTAGGTTCTGGCTGAGGGGTGAGCAGAAATGATGTGTGCACCTTCCAGGTCTTGCCTTTAAAGGGAGGGAGCTTACCCTGAACTTCCTTATCCTCTATCCTGCTACTAGTGACAGAAGCATGGACATTACCGTGAGACACCTTAGACATGAGGACAGAGGCTATGCCTATGGATGGCAGAGCAACCAAATGCAAAGAGCCTGGGTCCCAGTCCTGGGTGCCATGATGTTAGCCCTAGATTACTTATATTCAGACTGTCATGTAAAAGGTAATTTACATTCTTTCCTTTTTAAACTACGGTTGTTTCTGGTCTCTTCTGAAGCAGCCACACTTGTATTGGAATTAATATAGCACTGAAGTATTTCGTTAAAGAAACTTCCTGGAGTTCCCCAGTGGCCTGGTAGTTAAGGTCTCAGTGTTATCACTGCTGTGGCTCAGGTTGCTGCTGTGGTTGTGATTTTATCCTTGGCCTGGGAAGTTTTGCAAGCCACAGGTGTGACAAAGAAAGAAAGAAAGAAAAGAAACTTCCTAGCCAAGGTGTAAACTATAGAAGTTTTGCTTTGATTACCTGGATAGATCAAGACTCAGATACATTTTTCAAAAACTGCTTCACATTCTTAAGCTTTATGTGAATACTCTGATCAGTAATACTTGAGGGGCCCAATTAGACACTGAATTTAGGAAGTTAAACTGTCTCTGTGGCTCCCACAGAGTAGGATATACAAGCTACTAGAAAGGGAAAAGAGGGCTTCCAGGCCAATACGACTGGACTGTAACCTGATTCAAAGAGCTGATGTATCTGAAGGAAGAGTGGTCCTCAAAGCAGGATTGGTCAGCAGAGGAAAAGAAAGGCCAGGGGTGTCCTCCTTTCTTTGCAAAGGGGAGAGGACTCTCACTGAGTGTTTCTGGCCTCAGTACTGCAGGAGCGGAAGGGAAACGGAAGACAGCGCTGAGGGAGCAAACCACATCAGGCTCTTCTCGGCTGAGCCATTGAACTTCTGATTCATGACACCACCTTTGCTCTGATGCCTGTTCACTGCGTCGTCTTCAGCTGCAATTTGGTTTTGCACCTGGGTCTCCTACAATCAAAGTGCTGATCATAGACATTTCGAATGTTTCTGGTCTTTGTGACGCAGATGGCTCATGGCAGATAAAAAAAAAATAGTTGTGGCTTAGGATTTGGCTGCCCAAATAGCTGACACAAAGAGTGAATAATGCAGGTTATGTGGACATGGGTGGTCAGGGCCCATGTGGAGTAACTATATATATATATATTTATATATATTGGCATTCTGGTGTCTTCCTCGGGCTTGGGTGCATTTCAGCAGGAGACCGCAGAAGGAGACCATCTTTCAGCCTAGCTGGTCCCTCACTGAGTCTCTGTCCTTGATGAAAAATCCACTTTGTGCTCCTGCCCTTATCTACTAGGCATAACTTGGACCAACGGCCAGTAACTTTTGAACTAACAATATTGTGTTAGTTTCAGGTGTATAGCATAGCAATGGCCAGTAACTTTGTACTTCTAATGAGTGAAACATTTGATAGTCCAGTTCACCCCATGCGTGTTCCTTGAGCTGTATCCACTAGCACACTGGCCCTTACACCATGCCTTCTTTTTCTTCTTGCACTCAAAACAGCATGTTAGAAGATAAGAGGAGTTCCCACTGTGGCTCAGTGGGTTAAGAACCGGACTAGTGTCCATGAGGATGCCGGTTTGATTCCTGGCCTTGCTCAGTGGATTAAGGATCCAGTGGCCACAAGTTGCAAATGTGGCTCAGATCCAGCCTTGATGTGGCTGTGGTGTAGGCTGGAAGCTGCAGCTCTGATTTGACCCCTAGCCTGGGAAACTCCATATGCCACGGATGTGGCCCTAAAAAAGAAAAAATAAGATAAGAATGCTTTTCAGGAGTTTCCGTCGTGGCGCAGTGGTTAACGAATCTGACTAGGAACCGGGAGGTTGAGGGTTCAATCCCTGGCCTTGCTCAGTGGGTTAAGGACCCGGCGGTGCCATGAGCTATGGTGTAGGTTGCAGACGTGGCTCGGATCCCACATTGCTGTGGCTCTGGCGTAGGCTGGTGGCTATGGCTCCGATTAGACCCCTAGCCTGGGAATCGCCATATGCCACAGGAGTGGCCCTAGAAAAGGCAAAAAAAAAAAAAAAAAAAAGAAGAATGCTTTTCATACAGATGAAAATCTTGAATCCTCTCTAACTTGTAATGAGAAAGGTGAGCCTTTGCAAAGCACATATATTCCTTCTGCCTTGTTTTGTCCCTGCAGACTCAGAGCCCAGTGTGGGGAGGCTATAGTTGTAAATCAGGAGGACTTAGTTCTACATTGGCCTGCTCTTCCTCTGCTGAGGTTCATGGACACCGCCAGATTTGGTAAAGAAAAACATTCTGGCTCTTTCTGAGAGTAGGCTGAATACTCAGTCTTTTGTCTATGTGGACATGGAGATAAGTTTAGCATTTGCCCTTAGTTTTTTTACCCTAATTTGCAATTTTAATATTAATTGTAATTAGTTTTTAAAAAAGTTTTCATTTTCTAGTCTAGACTAAATACGGTCAGTTTTATTTTGGAGAATAGAAAGCTATGTATTTTCAGCTTGAGATAAATGAGAATGATGAGTAGGAAGTTTGGTTTAATGAGAAGAGCAGTAGTTTCAGAGTCAGATTTTTAGCTGCATTCTCAGTAAAGTACTGTGTCTTTCTGAGACTTAATTTCCTCATCTGGTAAAAAGGTATTTTTGTAGGATTGTTGGGAAGATTGGGTATGGCTTGTAAAGCACCAGCCAGCCTTGGACAGAAGATGTCAACAGGGGGACGCCCCTTTACCTTTCTGTCTGCTGGGGGTGCCCCAGAGCTACCCAAGCTTCAGCCACTCAGCTCAGGTTGTATTCAGTCCATAGGGAGCCCTCTTTCAGGTGAATTTTCAGGCTGGGCTGTGGGAATTGCTTCCAGTGGTAGCAGAAATGGGGCTGGGGGAGCAGAGGTGCGTGTGTGTATGTTGGCCAAGGCTTAGGGATTTCGAGGGACAGAGCAGAATTTAGTCTGTTTTTCACTAGTTTTTTGTATAACATCCTTGTGACCTCTGAGACGTGGGTTCTGTGATGATAAATCAGCACAGTCCTCAGTGCTTTTAAGAGAGATGGAGTGGCATTCATTGACCCGAAGTCATGCCTGGATGGGGGAATGCAGGAGGATGGTCCCTTGGGCCAAGAGTGAGAGAGGCTCTGGGAAGGTCCCCATGATCCTAAATGTCCCTAAGTGCTTCTTCTCTTGTGCACTAAGCTGAAATACCTGAAACACTGCAGGATATTTTTCCTTCTCTCTGGGATCTGTCTTTCCCTCCCTCTCTCCCTTCCTTTTTTTTTTTTTTTTTTTTCTTCCTTCCCTTTAACTACACATCGAGGTAGTTCACACTGAACTTGTTTGAGTCACTCTGTCCCTCTGGGCCTCTTAAAATTAGGTACTTACATAATTAATCTCCTCCACCCAGCCCCACTCTTCTGAATGTAGAAGATCGTTACCCACCTGCATGTGGACCTCTGGATGGGCATCTTCAGCGTTTACGGGGTGCTAGGTGCCCACCTCTGGTTGGGGGGTTGTGTGGGACCCTGAAGACAAAATTGAATCATTCTCAGCCAGGCCCTGGGCTCACTGTGGGTGAGCAAAGGGAAGGGTGTAAAGAAAGTTCCCTACAGGTGGAGAAAGTGTCCTGTTGGTTTTAGACTCCAGCTGAGGAAGTCATCATCCCTGGGATTGTCCTGAGAGTCCTGCCAAAGTGCAGGCCGCGAGGGGATGAGAGGAGGAAGTGCTAAAGATGATCATTATGCCTCGGCTGGTTTTAGGCAGCGTGGGAATTGGAGTCAGGCGTTCTAGTTTTAAGGCCCACTGATTTTAAGGCTTACACTGATTAGCGGAGTGAACTCGACTTCTCTGTGCTTTACTTTCTTCCTCTGTTAAGTGGGGTGACTCAGACTTGACTTGCTATAGTTGAGCAGAGCCCGTATTCACTCACTCACCCACCAGATAACACTGGTTATTGGGTTCTGGGCATTGTTCTCAGAGTGAGGCTCTGATGGTGAGTGAGATAGACTAGGCTCTCATATGCCTACAATCCAGCAGGGAAGACAGAAAACTAACTAAATAGATGACATGACTTTGAATTGTGACAACTTCCTCGAGGACACGGTGGGCATGGCAGTAGGTGAAAGCAGTTTGCAGTGACTGTGGCACTCCCATCCGTAGCTGCTTCTAATCACTGTCCTTGCTGTGATGCCTGCTTCAGAAATGTCTTCTTCACATTGACACTGATTCACTAGAACAGCCTAGGGGAAGCCACAGAGATGGTATTTCTTTGTTTCTGGTTTAATTCATTTCTTTGTGGTCCCAGCACTGAAATTCCCCATTTGTATCTTGTTTTCCATCAAGTAGCACATCTGACCTCACTTGGGGATGCAGAACCCTGGAGTCTTCTTAGGGGTGATGAATTGTTGCCATAGAAACTGCCTTCAAGACAGGAATTCCCCATTGTGGCTCAGCAGGTTAAGGACCGAATGTTGTCACAGGGAGGATGTAGGTTGGATCAGTGGGTTAGGGATCCAGCATTGCCACAAACTACTGGGAAGTTTGCAGATATAGCTTGGATATGGTGTTGCTGTGGCTGTGGCATAGACCTCAGCAGCAGCTCTGATTTAGCCCCCAGCCCGGGAACTTCCATATGCCTCAGGTGTAGCCATAAAACAAAACAAAACAAAACAACACTTTAAAAGTCAGTTCTTGTAAAAGCTTTTCTCTCTGACTTTTCAGGCTCTAGTCAATTCTTACTTCTCTTCTAACACCAGAGCTGATCTAATACCCTTACTTCTAATCTTCAAGAAGGAGAAACAGGAGTTCTCATCATGGCACAGTGGAAATGAATCCGACTAGGAACTATGAGGTTGCAGGTTCAATCCCTGGCCTCCCTCAATGGGTTCAGGATCTGGCATTGCCATGAGCTGTGGTGTAGGTTGCAGACTCGGCTCAGATTTGGCATTGCTGTGGCTCTGGTATAGGCTGGTGGCTACAGCTGTGATTAGACCCCTAGCTTGGGAAACTCCATATGCTGCAGGTGTGGCCCTAAAAAGACAAAAGACAAAAATAAATAAATAAAAATAAATAAAATAAAATAGGCTTAAAAAGAAAGAAAGAAAAAAGGAGAAACAATTGACTTTCAAGGAAGCCTGGTCCCTGTGGGTTTCAAGTCTTTTTTTTTTTTTTTTTTTTTTTTTGGCCACACCCAAGGTAGAGGTATGCAGAAGTTCTGAGGCTGGGGATTGAACTGGGGCCACAGCAGCAACCTGAGCAACAGCAGTGAGAGCACCAGATCCTTAACCTACTGTACCACCAGGGAACTCCAGGTTTCAGGTCTTTATAAGAAAATAAAAGCAAGAGCAAGGACCAAGGTCCCTCCTTGCCAGGGAAATGGAAGTTGCTGCCTGCCTTTGCTCTTACCCCAAACCTCTGCTGGAAAGATTATGCCCCTGCTGGTTTTAGGCAGTGTGGGAATTGGAGTCAGGAGTTCTCGTCTCCTCCTGGGGACTTAAGCAAGGGGCTCTTGTGGCGACTTCATCCACATTTGGTAGTGTTAGTTTTTAAGTTTGTAGCTCTTTGGATCCTGATGCTAGATTCAAAGGCCAGATTTATAAGGCCAGGGGAATCAAAGACAGCCAGTGACTCACACACTTTCATGTGTCTCAGCCCTTGCCTGTTGGCAGTTTCTGGACCAACTTGTAACCACTTTCCTGGAGCCAGTGCAGGTAAAGGAAAGGAGCTTAGCAAATAGGAAAGGGGTGGGGGTCGGCCTGCCTGAGCCAGAGCCCAAGCCTGGGCCTGTGATGTGGTCAGGCTGCCATGCACCCAGCTTGACGGGCCCTGCCAACCCTGGGCAGACAGGCCAGGGCACACACCGCTGGCGCCTGGGAGAGCTCCTGGGTCGCCTGCAGGGTGGGGCTGGCTGGGTCTCTGCTCCCAGTGCTGCCAAGGGGGTGTGCTCTGCGAGGAGGAAGCAGCCAGGGAGGGGAAAACAGCTGCGTGTTGGTAAAACCCCTGTCAACATGTGCTTGGCTCTGTCACTTCATGTCGCCTCTCCTGCTGGCAGGGATGGACTTCTGCTTTTAGAGATCTTTAGGAGAAGATAGATTTACTTCTCTAATCTTTCTTCTCTGTCTTCAACTGTAGGTCATGACCCATAAGCAGAACATGAAATCAATCTAGTGGATTATAAACAACATAGAAACAGAAAAGATATTATTGAAATAATAATAATTTTTTTTGGTGGCACTGTAGAATTGTGGTTATATGAGAGCCTGTCTTTACTCTTAGGAAATGTGTACTGAATTATTTAGGTGTTAGGTGTTATGGAGTCCCACTGTGGCTCAGTGGGTTAAGAACCTGACAGAGTGTCCGTGAGGATGTGGGTTTGATCCCTGACTTTGCTCATTGGGTTAAGGATCCAGCATTGCTACAAGCTGTGGTGTAGGCTGCAGATGTGGTTTGGATCTGGTGTTGCCATGGCTGTGGCATAGCCTGCAATTGCAGCTCTAATTCTTTGTCTAGCACAGGAACTTCCATATGCCACAGGTGCAGCCGTAAAAAGAAAAAAAATGATTGTGTGTGTATGAACGTGTATTGAAAGATAATGTAATACAGCAAAATATTAACTGTTGGTAGGTCTTGGTCATTGGTTTTTGATAGTGATTTTGCCCCCTGGCCCCCTCAAAGGACGCTTGACAATGTCTGGAGATACTTTTGGTTGTTACAACTTGGGGTGTGTGGGAGATACTAATGGCATCTAGTGGGTAGATGCCAGGAAAACTGCTTAACACCCTACAATGCACAGAACAGCCTCCCCCAACAAAGAATTATCCAACCCCAAATGGCATTTCTGCTGAGATTGAGAAACCCTGCTTTATGTGAAGAGTGTTTTCAACTTTTCTGTAGTTTGAAAACTTTCAAAAGCAAATGAATGAAACAAAATAGACTAATGAAGGAGTTCCCTTTATGGCACATTGGAAATGAACCCAACTAGTATCCATGAGGCTGCAGGTTCGATCCCTGGCCCTGCACTCAGTGGGTTAAGGATCCAGCGTTGTTGAGAGCTGTGGCATAGGTTGTGGACACAGCTCAGATCCCACATTGCTGTGGCTGTGCTGTAGGCTGGCAGCTGCAGCTTTGATTTGACCCCTAGCCTGGGAACTTGCATATGCCGTGGGTGCGGCCATAAAAAGAAAAAAAAAAAGCGCAAAAAACAAAACAAAACAAAACCCAAACCCAAAATAGACTAATGAAGAACTGAAATTCTCAGAGCACATACCATGCTGTAAAGAGTAAAGGTAATTATTGTTTTTTAAAATGTGTTTCATTTTAGTCATGTATCCATTTGTGTTCTGAGTTGCAACAGATGAGTATTTCTTGTGGGGACTGTGCTCAAATGTTTGAAAAACATGCTTAATCCATACCCTTTTGGTGAACTTGAGGCTGGGGAGATGGAGAAGCTTGTCAAACTGCTCACTTTCAACTCATCTCCATTGATAGGGTAATCTTATTACACACTGTTTTATGTTTATAATGCATTAGGCACTGTGCTGAGACATCTCCTTGCGTGACTTTACTTAATCTTCACAAGAAGCTTGTGCAGGAGTATTTTTCCTGTCCTCATTTTACAGACAAATGGAGGCTCAGAGATTAAACTGATGGCCCAAGGGCACACAGGTGTTAAATGATAGGAAAGAGGCTTAGGTCTCTTAGACTCCAAAATCCAAACTCCACTGAACTCTGTTCTGGCGCTAACCCTCCTGAACCTTCTAAGCTCACCACTGCTTGGTTTGGAAGTGAGAGGAGCCTTCTTGTGCAGGATGGAATGAGCGTGCCAGTGAGCAGCCTCACACTTTACTCTCTTGTGATCCATCTTCTGGAGACAGCATATGTGAGCCTGAGAGCTGCTTTCGGTCCTAAAGAAATGTAGTGCTCATCTTGACGTGGTGGAAATTTGACCTGAAAAGAATCTTCGGGGCTGAATGGCAAAAAGGCCACGAGTCATCATGAAAGTATTTGACTTAAATCCCAACATAACGGAGTCAACCCAAAATACAGATTTCTAAGAAGTCGAGGGTGCCGTATTTGAAAAATGAGGAGCTCGCACCCCTCCTTCCAACAGGACAATTTCAGGAGCATAAATGACGCTTCAGAGAGCTGACTGTGGTCTTTAATTGTGGCCCCAACGCTGTGTGATTAGCACACAGATGCCGGCATGCCCCGCCAAAGTGTGGACACTCAAGTCATAGGGCAAGAGAGGACCAAGTCCAGGAGTTCCTGTCGTGGCGCAGTGGTTAACGAATCCCACTAGGAACCATGAGGTTGCGGGTTCGATCCCTGGCCTTGTTCAGTGGGTTAAGGATCTGGCGTTGCCATGAGCTGTGGTGTAGGTTGCAGATGCAGCTCGGATCCCAAGTTGCTGTGGCTCTGGCGTAGGCCGGCAGCTATAGCTCCAATTACACCCCTAGCCTGGGAACCTCCATGTGCCGAGGGAGCGAGCTAAGAAATGGCAAAAAGACAAAAAAAAAAAAAAAAAAAAAAAAAAGAGAGAGAGAGAGGACCAAGTCCAGTCTCTGGAGGGAGAACACTGATTTCTGATTTCCGGTCAGGATGTGTTTTGGCTAAAGACCACACCCAGTTTCCAACCTTTGGCTGGAAACCTGCGGTCATCTAGAACTGCCTGGCTCTCACTTCCTACTTTTAACGGGCCACCTATTCCTGGCAATTGTAACAAGTGGATCTCTCTGCATTGCGATTATCACTGCCTTGGCTTGGATCCCTATCACATTTCACCTGGAGTCTGGGTCCTGGACCATTGCAATAGTCTGCATGCAGCTTTGAGCATTGCCTGCATAGATCTTTTGAAAAATCTGTCTTAACTCATTACTGTCCTACCCCCAAATTTCTAATTCCCTTTTCATTACTGAATAAAGTCCTTATTTCATGGTATGGGATCTACTGCCTTTAAAAAAAAACTAATTGAATATTTAATTTAATTTATTGTTTTATTTTTTTAAATTTTATTGGGGCACAGCTGATTTACAATATTGTATTAGCATCATGTTTACAGCAAAGTGGACCAGTTATATATGTATATCCATTCTTCCTTCCCCATGGGCTATTACAGGACATTGAGTAGATCTCCCTGCAATATGCAGTAGGTCTTTGTTAGTTATCTATTTTATATATAGTAGTATGTGTATGTTAATCTCGTCCTCTCAATTTATCCCTCCCTACCTCCACTGTCTTTTTTTTTTTTGTCTTTTTAGGGCTACACCTGCGGCATATGGAAGTTCCCAGGTTAGGGGTCAAATCAGAGCTACAGCAACCAGCCTACACCATAGCCATAGCAATACCAGATCCAAGCCGCATCTGTGGCCTACACCACAGCTCACGGCAACCCAGATACTTAACCCACTGAATAAGGCCAGGGATCAAACCCACATCTTCATGGATCCTTGTTGGGTTCACTACTGCTGAGCCACAAGGGGAACTCCTCCACTGCCTTTTAAAATCTGGTTCTTTCTTATATTTCCATTCTAACCCTAGCCTTAAAACTTATTTACATTCAGTCTGCCTCTTCCTTATAACTTTTTCTTTTTTGAGCACTACAGTCAACATTTTTATTAGTGACTTGAAGAGGTGTGTTGATCAATTATCTGGATGACACAAAGATGGGAGGGATGGCTAATATACTAAATATTAAAAAATCAGGATGTGAAACCATCTTAATAAATGAGAACAATAAACCTAAACTGAGATAAAAATTTAATAAGAAAAAATATAAAATTTTAAGCAGTGACTATCCAGGATCTTTGTGTCAAAATCTCATATTTTGGGACATGAACCTCATACCAACTCTCTGAGAAGGGTGTGAAGGTTAGGACAGGCAAATTGACTGACCCGTCTACCTTAGATAAGCATCAAAAAATGAACAAACAAAGTAGAGCCACATTAGTTGACATGGAAAGTAAAAATTGTAATTGCCATCAACTAACATGTGAAGTGTAAATCTCAATATAAATATTTCATTGCTTCAAAAGAACTCAGGAGGCCCTGAGCTTGGTCCTCTACTCAAGTGATAGAACTTTCTGGAGCAATTTCCCTGAATAGATTTTCTTCCTTTTCTGTCTTTTTAGGGCCATACCTGCAGCATATGGACATTCAGGGGTCAAATCAGAGCTGCAGCTGCCAGCCTACACCATAGCCACAGCAACGCTCCATCCCAGCCACAGCTGCAAAATACTCTGCAGCTTGTGGTACTGCAGATCCTTAACCCACTGAGCAAGGCCAGGGATGGAACCAGCATCCTCATGGACACCATGTCAGGTTCTTAACCTGCTGAGCCACAATGGGAACTCCTCCCTGGAAAGATTTTCTTTAGAGAAGTACTGGCTATTCAACCTGTCATTGATGCCTGGGAGGCTAAGCATTCACAGCCTATGGAGTGGAGAAGAACTGCTGTTTGGAGACCTGATCAGACTCTGGGGCCTGACAACAGTCCTTTCTATTGTTTAGCATGTTTTAAAACATTGAGTTATGTCCTCGGCTCTGACTTGACCCCTAGCCTGGGAACTTCCATATACTGCAGGTGTGGCCCTAAAAAGACAAAAAAAAAAAAAAAAAAAAAAAAAAAAAAGAAAGAAAGAAAGAAATCAAGCTTAAAAAAGTATCTGGAGAGGATTTGCTATGCACAGATCACTTTGAATGGATAGCTCTGATCTAATTATTAAAAAAAGCTTTTATTTGTAAGCATTTTGGGAAGCAAGTGATTTGGTCTCCTTGGTGAGGGTTGAGCTCTTGGTTTGGTAGAGAGTTCACAGTAGGTGAATATGTAAGCTGGACCAAGGGAACTCTGCTGTTTTAATCTGGGAAGGTGTGGCCTGTCTCCACTTGGCTGTAAGGATGTTCCAGGGGAGGCCTCTGTGGACCCTTCAAAGAGGGAGTAATGGGGAGTCGGTCCTCTGCTTCTGGAAGGAAGACCTGGGACCAGTCCTTTGCAAGTCAGCTCTTTGTCCCTGTCACACTCTGCTCAGTCCTCCTGGTCTTTAGGCTCTGGTGTATGGCCCATCGCTGTGCTCAAATCTGCTTGGGATAAGGTAGAAGGAGTCTTCTGAGGGCCAGAAGCTCTCTGCCTTCAGCACCGGCTGGGGGTGCTCTACCAGGTGGGGGCGCTATTGGTCCATGCAACTGTGGTCAATTCAGAATTTCAGTTTTGCCACAACAGGTAGTGAGCATCCATCTCTACCTCTTCAGTTGCTATTTTTCAGAGGTTGTAATGATTATCTTATATTTTATTAATTTTACAACTTTAAGTCACCTGCAATGCAAAATCACCACCATCCCTCTCCTGAACATTTCCAACCTTCCCAAAACTTTTCTCCTCTTAAAACAATTGAGGTACGTTCCCCTGGTGGCACAGCAGGTTAAGGATCCGGCGTTGTCACTGCCGTGGCTTGGGTCATAGTTCAGTCCCTGGCCCCAGAACTTCTGCATGCCATGGGTGCAGCCAAAAAAAACCTTAGCTATAATTCATAGGCCGTAAAATTCACCCCTTTTCAACTGAACAATTCAGTGTTTTTTAGTTTACTCAGAAGGTTGTGCAACTGTCAACACTATCTTACTGCAGAATATTTTCATCTTTGATTACTTTGTTGACCACATCTGTGGCATATGGAAGTTCCCGGCCTAGGGGTTGAATCAGAGCTGCAGCTGCTGGCCAACGCTGCAGCCACAACCCTGGCAATACTGGATTCAAGCCAAATCTGTGACCTATACTACACTTTGTGGCAATGCTGGATCCTTAACACATTGAGCAAGGCCAGGGATTGAACCCACATCCTCACAGAGACAACAATGCGTCCTTAACCCGCGGAGCCACAACGGGAACTCCTCTGATGAGTTCCACATAGCATTATCCTCTGTGCCATCAGGTGCCTCCATGATGTCACACATCTTAAAAGGGCTCCACTATTACCTCTGGATTTTCTCCCAAGCGACTGACACCTCCCTATTCTGCAAGTTTTGATGGCAGCTCTTTCTTCATTGTGCCTGATGGCCTCAGGAAATCACAACTGTGATACCATGACCCACCTGCCTGGCCACGAGTGATAGTACGACACACACTGATTTTGAGATTTTAAAATGTGTGAAAATGCCATCTTAGAATCAATGAAAGCGATACTTATTCCTCCAGCTTCAACCCCAAAGCTACCCATCTCCTCTGACTCACTCCCTGACTCAATTCTCTGAGTGGTCTCATTTGCACAGTTCCGCATGCCAGGCTTTGGACAAAACCCCGCTATTCCTCCTATTGTATCTGCATTATTGACACTTACTTACATATTGTCTCCCTCCCTGGATTAGGAACCCCTGTTTATGAATTGTCACCTTGCTCCTTGGACTAGTAGAATTGCCATCCCAGGGAGCTTGCTAGAGAGACCGTCTTGGACCTCCTGCCAGACCTCTTGCATTTTAATACAAGGCACAAGTGATCCCAGTTCACACAGGACTTTGAGGAACCCCTGCCTAAAGCACTGTGGCACGAACAGTTGCTGCTATAGAATTTGTTAGGTACAGATGCTGAGATGTGCATCTATTGAGTACCTACTATGCACCAGTGCCTTTGTCACTTCCAAGCCACAGTGCTTGAGGGTAGGATCCTTACTTTGCTTAGAGGTCATTCATTTATTCAACTCTAACTTAGTGATCAGGATGTGTTGGGCACTCAAAAGACACATGGGCCCTGATCACAATTCCTATGAGGTTGTAATAGCCACACAGTGCTCTGCTCAGTGAATGCTATCAAGGTGGCTGATGCCAGTGTGTGGTGTGGGTCCCTTATCCAGATAGCCTGGATGTGAGCCGTGGCTGGGGTGGAACCTCTTATGTGGACCCTGGGTTGAAGGTGGGTAACTCATTCTGTCAAAGGGCATGATAGGAGTTCCTGTTGTGGCTCAGCTGGTTAAGAACCCAACTAGTATCCATGAGGACATGGGTTCAATCCCTGGCCCCTGCTCAGTGGGTTAAGAATCCAGTGTTGCCATGACCTGAGGTGTAGTTCGAAGATGCAGCTTGAATCGCGCATTGCTGTGGCTGTGGTGTAGTCTGGCAGCTATAGCTCTGATTTGACCCCTAGCCTGGGAACTTCCATATGCTGTGGGTGTGCCCCCCTCCCCAAAATGGCATGATAATGCGTGTTATTAAACAGGAGGAAGTACTATACAGCAACCCAGAAACAATGGCATTGGAGCTGATGCTGATGAAGCCAAATAAGCTGTACTTTTTGGACAGCATGCTCAGGAAGGTGGTATTTGTTGGTTTGTTTATCTGTTCACCTAAGTCCAGCGGTCTAAAGACTATTGCCCACGAGCCAAGTCTGGCCCTCTGCTTCTTTTTTTCTTTTCTTTTTAGGGCTGTACCAACGACATGTAGAAGTTCCCAGGCTAGAGGTCTAATTAGAACTATACCTGCTGGCCTATGCCACACACACAGCAACACGGGATCCAAGCCATGTCTGCCACCTACACCACAGCTCATGGCCATACCAGATCCTTAACCCACTGAGCAAGGCCAGGGATTGAACCCACATCCTCATGGGTACCAGTTGGATTCGATTCCACTGCACCACAATGGCAACTCCTACCCAACACTTTACATGGTTGCATGTTATTGTATCCTACAGAGATATGTGATGATGTATTTTACCAATTTAATTCCTTATTGTTGGAAATTTGCGTTACTTCTAGGTTTTTACTCTTATAAACAGAGCTATCATGAGAACATTTTGTAGATCAATCTTTGCAGATATCCATTATGACTTTTAAAGGGTAAGTTTGTATAAGTGCAATTGCTGGACTTTAGTGTGGGTTTCTGCCCCCCCACATCAAGCAATTCTCCAACACTAGCTGCATGTCCTACAATTCATCTCAATTCGGACACTATCTACTTGGAGACAGTGTCAGTTCACACAGGTTATAAGCTGTCCCCACGTCAGATGCCAATCACCAGTCCAACTTGCTAGAGTGATTCACAGAACTCAAGAGAAACACCTTACTTACTAGATTACCAGTTCATTTTTTATTTTTAAAAAAATATTGGAGTTCCTATTGTGGCGCAGTGGTTAATGAATCCGACTAGGAACCATGAGGTTGCAGGTTCGATCCCTGGCCTTGCTCAGTGGGTTAAGGATCCAGTGTTGCCGTGAGCTGTGGTGTTCGTCACAGATGTGGCTCAGATTCCACGTTGCTGTGGCTGTGGTGTAGGCCAGCGGCTACAGCTCCGATTGGACCCCTAGCCTGGGAACCTCCATATGCCGCAAGAAGTAGCCCTAGAAAAGGCAAAAAAAAAAAAAAAAAAAAAAAAAAAATTTAAATTAAAAAAAAAAAAAAAAGATATAACTCAGAAACAGTCAAATGCAAGAGATGCCTGGGGCAAGGTTACAGAGCTTTCATACACTACTAGCACGTGATGACCAACCCAGAAGATCTGAACCCTGTCCTTTTGGGTTTTTATGGAGGACTCATTACGTTGTCAAGATCATCGATTGGCCATTGACGACTGAACTCCATCTCCAGCCCCTCTCCCCTCCCTGAAGGTCAGAGGGTGGGACTGAAAGTTCCAACCCTCTAATCCCCAGGTTGGTTCCTCTGGTCACCACCCCCAGTCCTTAGATAACCTAGGGGGTTTCCAAAGGTCACCTCATTAACTAACAAAAGACGTCATTACCAGTCTCAACATTTAGGAAATTCCAAGGGTCAACTCTGTTCTAGGAACTGACCGAATATATATTTTATTATAAATTGCATTATCACACAAGCTTTCAAGTTTGTTGTTGTTGTTGTTGTTGTTGTTGTTGTTACCTGTTCATAAGATTGTGCCAATTTGAATGGTCATCAGCAGTGTTTGAGAATGCCCGCTTCACAGAACTTCCAGCTACGTGTCATCTGGAAATTAACACTAACAATATCCGTGCCACGCTCACTCTTGGCTTCCTATTTTCTTAGTAGACAGGGCCCTTCTTCCCATTCATGGTTCAAGCTTCACCTCACATTTCAGGCCCACTTCGTCCTTTCCTGATACTTGTTGATGCTAGCCATGAGCATCAACAGCAGCCCACTGGATACACACCCTGTTCTGCCACCTCCCTCAAATAGGTGTTAAACAGTGAGCCTGGTGTGGTCACATGCCCTAGCATGTACTCGATCACACACCACAGAAAAGCAAAAGCTATATCTTGAGGGTGGGTGAACGTTCTCCTTCTGTCCTTGGCTGAACATCCTTTAGAGAATTGTATAAATTTTCTATCTCCACTCCCTCTCCCAAGAGGTTCTGCTGAAATGGCAGATTCAGTCAGGAATTTCCAACGGCCTGATCCAGGGATTTCCTTTCGGGTCTTGTCCTTCTCCTCTTTGCAGATTTCAGCACTTGACTTCCTTTCTTGTGTCTTCTTCACGCCCTGCAGTTAGCTGTTCGTACTCAAGTCTCCTTTGCTGGCTCTTCTTTGCTGCAACTGCTTTTAAAAGTTAATATTCCTGGAGTTCCTGCTGTGGTGCAATGGGATCAGCGGTGTCTCTAGAGCATTGGGACAGAGGTTCAATCCCTGCTTGACACAGTGGGTTAAGGATCGGCATTGCCATGGCTGTGGCTTGGATTTGATTCCTGAATCAAGAACTCCATGTGCGGCAAGGCAGCCAAAAAAAAAAAAAAAAGAGAGGAGTTTCCATTGTGGTGTAGTGAAAACAGATCTGACTAGTATCCATGACGATGTGGGTTCAATCCCTGGCCTTGCTCAGTGGGTTGGGGATCCGGCGTTGCTTCAGTGTAAGTTGTAGATAAGGCTTGGTTTCCATGTTGCTGGGGCTATGGCTGTGGCATAGGCTGGTTCTGATTTCACCCCTAGCCTGGGAATGTCCAAATGCCACACAAGAGTCCCTTAAAAGAAGAAGAAGAAAGTTAATATTCCTGAGGTTCTAGCTCTCCTTAGTCCTGGTCTCCTTGTTCATGCTTCATGCTTACAACCCTCTAAAGCTATGAGCTGCAGATGGTTTACCTGCTCTAACCCTTGGCCACTTCTAAACCAGCCTATCTAAAACACAGCTCACCCTCCCCGTCTCTTCACCAGAAACACTTCTTCCGCTCCTGTTTCCTTTCTCTCTGAACGGAACCACCATCTACCAATTCTTCAACTTAGAAACCTCAGAGGCATTTCCTTTTCTGTACGCTGCCTTGCCCATCAACGATGAACATGTCCTCAGACCCTGCTGGTTCCCTGTGTGACGGTTCATCTAGAACTGAAATGGATCCTCCTCATCCTTGATGGCAATGGTTACAGCAATTTTCTATCCCATTTGCGGCGTCCTGAGTCTCCTAGGCAGCTTCTGCCTTCCGTGTTGCTGCAACAGACATCTTCCTACAATGCATATGTGATTGGGTTCTTCCTCCACGGAAAGAATCTCTTGGTGGCTTCTCACAGATGACAAAAGCCTTCACAATCTGGCCCCGGCCTTCCTTCTCTGTCTGGCTTACATCCTGAAGGTCTTCCCACCTAGCAGCCAGCCCTTTGCTCCCTGTGGGTCACCCTCTGGGTCTCAGTTTGTACTGTGCCTCTGCCCATGACTTAGCTCCTTCTGAATCCTGGACACCTTCCCCAGCATCACTCCCTTCCTGCTCTCTGCCCCTTGGCCCTTACGTCCTTCCACTGGTCAAGCCTTCGCCTCCCCTCCTCCCCTGCCTGCCAGATGAGGTATTCAGGGTGGACCAGACTTTGCCTTATTCATCTGCCTCTCTGGGCTTTGCACAGGGCCAGACAAATGAGAGTCACCCTTTCCTCAAATGATCTCACCAAACTCGCTTGGTAGCTGATATTTTAAAGCGCAGATGTGTGTGGGTGTGGGTGTGTATATATATACCACTTTGCTGTACACCTGAACTAACACAATATTGTAAATCAACTCTACTTCAATTTTAAAAGACCTATAGATATTAGATTCTAATTTTCTCAGTTTGATGTGACTATGGCCGAGGTACTATCCTATCCATGATCAGCTTCCATACTGATCTGAGTTTTTCTTGGTCATCAGACCCACATCTTATTTCTATCAGGAGATGGAGGTATGCTCCCTGAAGTTGGTCCATCATGAATTCAGACTGAGCTTCTGTGGGGGATGGAGGGAACAAAAAGTGCCCACGGAACTGAGAAGGCATTTTGAGATTGAGAAACAAGGCAGGGAGCTCCATGTGGTCAATGGATCACTTTACCATAGGGTGACTTCCTGCCGGGGGTCCGGGGGATAACAATCTGGAATCATTTGCAGCTGCATTTCTCACCGCAGAAGGGCCACGGGAACATTTTTAAAGTTAACCTAAGGTACGGGGTGGGGGTACGTGCTTGGAAGCAGGCTGTGTATTCCTAAGTCAAGATTTATGAATGGGTAACTCGTTTTGTGGGTGCCGGGAATAGGTCAGCAAAGGTTTTCATCATTGTTTGGAGACTAACAGAGCATAGAGGCCACCTGGACCTAATGATCATTAAAAAAAAATCTATTAACTCAAAGCCCTTGATGGCAGAGAAGAGATTTACTACACAGCACAGCCTAGTTAAGGTCAGAAGAGGGATGGGAGGAACCAGCTCACGATGGCATTAGTTAGGCTAATGGCCATAGACCTCCTGAAAGTTCCGTGCTTATTTTCCTTTCCCAACAGGAAGTAAAAAGGCACATGAAAACGGAGCAAAGAAAGGGAACCAACATTTGTAGTCAATCCCTCTCCAAGTGCTTTGGGAGTTTCGTCTGCTCCTACTAGTTTAGAGAAAGACGTGTGTGTCCTCAGGCAGACCGTGCCTGGAGCCATTGACGGGCGCTAAGGGTGTTGGCAGCCCTGCCTGGCAGCAGGTGGATGTTGCTGGAAAGGGTACCTGCCCTCTCTGAGCCTCGGCATCCTCACCTATAAAACGGAAACGATGACCCTGCATTATAGGGTTGTTGGGCAGGTCGAAGAATGAAATGCTTTGGAGCATTCCAGGGGCCTGGCCTGGGTAAACACTCAGCATGCAGCTGCTACAGGAGTAACCCACTGCAAGCACCTAGAAGTAAGGGAGCCAGAGAGGTCTGGCTCCGCACAGGCCTAACCCTTGGCCAACATTGTTTGCTTTACCCCAACTCCAGAGAGGGTTTAATTGAGGCTACCTGCAGGTGGGCAGGTGTGAGGCCTTTAGTTGTGAGCAGGAAAGGTCCCCTTACTTTAAAATTCAGGAACCACGGAGGAGGTTTTTAATGGTTCAGAGATGTGTTCCGGGGTTCTCTGAACCCCTTGAAACTGCATTGGTCAATTTTGTGCAAAAGTGTATTTTTCTGAAGAAAAGAGGCTTTGGGTTTTAGCAACTTCTCAGAGGTGTCTGTGACCTTAAAAAATGTTAAGAACCACTGGCTTGGAGTCCTACCAAGCTGGGACATACAGGAACATATGTGTTATTTGAATCATTCATCAGCCTCAGCCCAGCAATACCCCCACCCCCCATGAGCCGGCAGTGTAGCTCTGGACATCTAGATGGATGTCCTGTGAAGGGATGTGGCCTTGTGGTGGCAGATACCCTGGCTACAGGCCCTGTTCTGTCTGGGACAGTTAGTCCTTATGCTTGGACGGGGGCTGTACTGCCTGTAGGAGGCTGTGGCAGCCTCCAGGATGATGCTTATGGGTGTGTGTGTGTGGACAGATCTGCCTGGATCCTGGGGGGCAGATGTTGGCACCAGCTGCTGGGGGTGGGAGGTGCAGGCTGTAATCCAGGAACTTTATAAAAGAGAGACAGCCAGTGATTCACATGTAAATGGAAGACAAGTCTTATTAAGTCAGGCTCTACCCAGTTCCTGTTAAAGCAAGCTAGTAGCTACAAGAGGCTCATGACCTGTGGCAGCAAAGATGACCTGTCCTGGAGGAACATCTGGGGGGGGCGGTCAGAGGTGGAGGGCTTTCCCCCACATCTCAGGCTGGGAGAAGGTTGGCAGAGGGTTTCCTGGTTCCTGCCTCTGGCCTTGCCAGTGCATGCAGAATGCAGAGATACCCCAGCCCAAGGTTCTCCACAGAGACAGAAGGTGAACATCCACTGACAATTAGGGGTGTTCCGGTGGCTTTAACACCGTGGGTTTAGTGGGATGGGATGATATTTGGGGATGGTCCTTGGATGAACAAGGGTTCCCAAAGGAAATGTGTTTATTCAGAAGCAGATCGATGTTTCCATGGGCAGCTCCTTGTACTCAGAGACAAGTCTACGTCACTCCAGCTTTCCCTTCAGGTGAATGAAGTTCCTCACGGAAGGGGAAGACGGTCTCGCAGCGGGATTTCAGCTCAAGCTTGTCTTTCACGCTCATTACATTCAGGATTTTACAACGAATGTTTGATTTTCCCATGGAGGAATATTTATTTCCAAATCCACCCAATGCTTCTCAAGGCAGCCTCCACACAGATTTTAATTGCTAAACCCACTTATTCTGACTCAGTGTCTGTTTGGTGAAACGTCTAGAGATATGAAAAGTGGGGGAGACAAGTGAGCTGGACCCAGATGCTTCTTTATGACTAAGAGAACGTCCACCCCGAAGTTGGGAGATGAGCAGCCCACTGGCGTGTCGTAGGTGGGTGGGTTTCTCATAACTATTATTTAAAGCCTTGCCCTATTGTACTAAAATTATAGTTTGTGAATAAGCATTGAATTAGAGTCATTGGGCTGAGCTGACTCACAGGTGGTAACTGAGACAGGGTCTGAGGGATGTCTTCATGTCACAGTCAACTCCAGGGAGAGGAGAAACTGCCCTCGGCTTTCCCGGGTGTCATTTCTGCAGACCTGGTCCACCTGTTTTTCTCTCCATGCATTCCTCTGTCCCTTTAGATGAATTATAGGGCTATGCTGAAGAAAGCCTCACGGGATCATCATCCAGTGGATCTCAGGGGAAATGCTTGAAAAATCAGAGTTTGGGGCTTTGAGAGGACATACCCCACAGGTGCTGGCTAGCACAACCCTGGCACCAGGAGGTGAGGCGGGGGATACATGGAAATTTGGAAAGTGGTTGTGGGGCCAGATTTGGATGTAGCCTAAATTCTCTTAAGTCACGGCTTTGAGGTGGTGAGAGGAGTAGGTGACCTCTCCAAGGTAGCTCAGGCCATGGTGCTGGGCTCTGTGCTTCTGGCAGGTGGGAGCAGGCTGGGTGGGGGAGCTGAAGCTCCAGGGCTCAGGGGCTTATTGTAGTAGCTTTTTGACAGGGGCCCCTTGTTGGGGGCCCTTTTGTGCCACCTCAGGTATTTAGGGCATACGATGCTGAATACCTCGTATGACTGACTCCACGTGATCTCCATTAAGATTTTCACTAGCAAATGAAGGGTGGTGGGGGTGAGTGTGGGGCAGGGAGCCACTGATACCTGTCTCCATTAGCAATTTAATTTGACTTCATTCATATGGATAGATCGCATTTTGAAAAACAGAGCACAAATTTCCAAGGTGATAGATTTCAGGAAACTTAATTTTCATGGAAACAGGGTAGAGAAAATCCCAGACCACAGGGCCCTGGCAGGGCAATGGGTAGTGAGGTGATGTAAAGGCTTTAGCCCAGCGAATCCCCATGATTGTGACCTTGGGTAATGGCTGCAGAGACTTTTAGTTGTCACAGCTGAGAGGGGAGATTCTACCGGATCTAAGGACCCTCCAGTGTGTAGGACAGCCATAGTCAAGAGGGATCTGGGAGTTCCCACTGCGGTTCAGTGGGTTCGATCTCTGGCCTCACTCAGTGGGTTAAAGGATCTGGTGTTGTCGTGAGCTGTGGTGTCAGTCGCAGATGTGGCTGGGATCCTGTGTTGCTGTGGCTGTGGCATCGGCTGGCAGCTGCAGCTCGGATTTGACACCTAGCCTGGGAAGTTCCATATGCCATGGGTGCGGCCCTAAAAACGAAAAAGGAAAAAAAGAGTGCTCTGGCCCCACAGGTCAATAGCACCACTGATGGAAACCCTGTTGGAGATGGACCTCAAAGCAGGCAATGGCACACATGCATTTTCTCCCCACTATAGCTGCCTCTTGGATTTTATATGTAATAATGGCTGTATATTTGGGGCACATCATCAGTGTGCCAGACACAATGCTTGGCTAAGCGGGAGGCTGAAGGATGACGAAGAGTTAGGAAGAGACAACAGGATCGTTGAGCTCGTGTCTCTCCTCTTCTAGATGGAAAGCCCTGGCGGAGAGGGTGCCTCTCTTGGATGCTCACAGCACTACCTATGGTGCCTCATAGTCTTTGTTGTCAGTCATACCCACTTTGGGGGTGGGGGTGGGGGTGGCGAGGTCCATGTTCCCTGCGGGGCCCATGCTGTGATTTGTCCTGGTGACTTCTGTTGGCCTGTGGTGCTGTCGCAAAGGCATCCTGGTTTCTCACTCATGCAGCTTCCCACACGCAGAGGCAGACTTGTGTTAGAAATTGAGATGGACTCAGATGCCACTGCATTTGGAGCTCACCCTCTCGCTCAATCGTGATTATTCACAGCTGACTGCAGGTTTCTGCAGAAAACCCCCCATCTGGCCTCAGGAAGCCCTGCTCAGGGGGCGGTTCTGATGTCAGGGTGTCCTGACACTGCAGCTTTGGAGAAAGAGGAAAGTCGTCTAACCCCCCTTGATTGCATGTTGGGCCCTGAGAGCTCAGTGGACTGAGAAAGTCTGTTTCCCAGAAGGAATTTAGGCTGGAGGGAGAAGGACAAGTCAGAAGATGGAAATTCCACCCAAGGCATAGGATTCAAAGGCTGCCTGGGCCAAACCCCACCCCACCTAGCTGGGGCTAGGTCCCCATTTCTGCTGCAGTGGAACGGGATTGTTGGGCAATTCCTTTGCTGATGGACTTAGAGCATAAGATGTCTCCTTACCATCACATAAAATATTCTGTGCCAAAGAGTCCAGGATAGGGCAGAGGATGCTGCAGAGTTACTGCAAGGGCTCTGTACCCTGTGCAGCAAGGCTTGCCCGTAGATCAAATATATAACATCTCACATGTGAATGTTCTACTATTTTTCAAAGGTATGTAATGCTGCTGTGATAAACTATGGGGATGCATCTCGGTGCTGGACTCAGAGTGAGTTGTTATTCCCCTGCTACTCTTGTCTCACACCACAGCCAGTTTTGAGTCTGTCTCCAAGCTCGCTCCCATCCCTTCCCATTTCCACCTCCTCAATCAGGAACTGGGTCTTGTCAATTCCCCCTTCATAAATCTCATCTACGTTTCCTTCCTTCCCCACTGTTGTCACCCAAGTCCAGCCATCCTCACGCCACCAGTGCAAAATGACCAGAGCTGCCCACTGGCCTGTCTTCATGGCCCTGTTCCAGATCATCTATTTTTTTTTAATGATTTTTATTTTTTCCATTATAGTTGGTTTACAGTGTTCTGTCAGTTTTCTATTGTACAGCAAAGTGACCCAGTCACACATGTATACACATTCTTTTTCTCACATTATCCTCCATCATGTTCCATCACAAGTGACTAGATATAGTTCCCTGTGCTATACAGCAGGATCTCATTGCTTATCCACTCCAAATGCAATAGTTTGCATTTATTAACCTAGACTCCCAGTCCATCCTACTCTCTCCCCAGATCATCTAAAATGTTGCCACCAAGTAAATCTTCCTACTGGTCCATACAATTCCTTGGAGCCTGAAAATACTTAGGAACTTCTGGTCTCCTTAACCTAGTATTCAAAATGCCTCACAGGGTAGCATTAAGAACCACCTCGTGAACACAAAATGAGTCATTTACATGCCCTACTATTAAAAAAAAATAATTCTGGAGTTCCCACTGTGGTGCGATGGTTAACAAATCCAACTAGGACCCATGAGGTTGCAGGTCCAATCCCTGGCCTTGCTCAGTGGGTTAAGGATCCGGCGTTGCTGTGAGCTGTGGTGTAGGTCGCAGACGCGGCTCAGATCCTATGTTACTGTGGCTGTAGCGTAGGCCAGTGGCTACAGCTCCGATTAGTCCCCTAGCCTGGGAACCTCCGTGTGCCGTGGGAGCAGTCCTAGAAAAGGCAAAAAGACAAAACAAACAAACAAACAAACAAAAACAACCCAAACTTAAAAAACGGTCAAAGTGTCCCATTAAAATACCGTAATTTATAATTACCATTGTTTTATTATTTTAACTTTCCTTGAAAAAGACACATGGACCTGCATGCTCACTGCAGCACTATCCACAATAGACAAGACATGGAAACAACCTAAAGATCCATCGATAGATGAATGGATCAGGAAGATGTGGTATGTATGCACAATGGAATACTACTCAGCCATAAAAAAGAACAAAATAATGCCATTTGCAGCAACATGGATGGAACTAGAGACTCTCATACTAAGTGAAGTAAGAAAGAGAAAGAAAAATACCATATGATATCACTTATATCTGGAATCTAATTTATGGCACAGATGAACCTTTCCACAGAAAAGAAACTCATGGACATGGAGAGCAGACTTGTGGTTGCTAAGGGGGAGGCGGGAGGGAGTGGGATGGATTGGGAATTTGGGGTTAATAGATGCAAATTATTGCCTTTGTAATGGATAAGCAATGAGATCCTGCTGTATAGCACTGGAAACTATATCTAGTCACTTATGACAGAGCATGATAATGTGAGAAAAAATAATGTACACATGTACGTGTGATTGGGTCACCTTGCTGTACAGTAGAAAATTGACCAAACACTGTGTACCAGCTATAAAGGAAAAAATAAAAATCATTATAAAAAATATACCCTTCAGAATAAAAGTGTTCAATAGTCATACACGAATGCTGTACACCTGAAACTAACACAACACTGTAAATCAACAATACTTCAATTAAAAATAAATAAATAAAATAAAGTAAAAAAATTACATACATTCGGTAGGAATACGGACCTCAATGAATAAATAGAAAGCTATTTTCATTTTTTTCAAGTCCCGTTTTTCTCAACAACAGGTATTTTCCGGTATTCCCTTACACTAATTTACCCCAAATCCTAGCGTTCTACAGAGCGCTATGCGTGGGCTGCAAAGTTCAGAAACTGCCGCTTGGTTTACAGGCACCGGGTCTGTAATGTTTCACCTTTTTTCTGCTTGGATGCGGTTGTGACCAGAGAAGCTTGTTCAAACAGGACCCGCTGGCTCCCTCTGGTGGAGATCGGGGAGAAACCATGAGAGAAGAAAAGTCGCTCTATGTATTGGCAAATGCTATTGTATTAAAAGGGTCCCAAGAAATGTGATCTGTAAAATATGTTCTGAGACGGAGTCGTATTTTGCTGTGTATTGCAAAACAGATAGGAAAACATTGAGGGGTGGAGAATAACTGGAAAGTGTAGATAATTAAAACACCAACTTTTAGCAGATGGTTTCAGCATTTGTGTTTCCACCAGGGTGATTTATAAGGAGCAGACTGTCTGAGGACCTTTCCCTTCTCGTGGTGGAAGAGAAGCAGGATGATTCAGACTGGGGCGATGGCGAGGCTTCCTGCTTCTAGCAGGGAGTTGGACCTAGGTGGGTTCGGCCAGCCTCACAGTGTCCTCGGGCTAGCTGGGTGATGATACAGGACACCCTGTCTCTGGTGCCCTTCCTGTCAGTAGTTTCTCCTGACTGCCACTGACCAGCCCTGGGTCACCTGCTACTCATGCCTCCTTCTTCTTCCTACTAGAAATGAGGGTGCAGAGGACGGGGAAGGGATTCTTCT
The DNA here is from genome assembly GCF_054392235.1 of Sus scrofa. NCBI lineage: Eukaryota > Metazoa > Chordata > Mammalia > Artiodactyla > Suidae > Sus > Sus scrofa. Next base: position 88,599,533 of record NC_139385.1, on the reverse strand, counting down.
GTGGGAAAGGGGTGGGGACAAAATGGACATGATGACCGTGTCTAATACAGTCTGTTGTGCATGAGATGCCTCCAGAATTTGGCATGCCCTGCTTCTACAGTTGTGCCGTGTGGTCCTTGATTTAGATGATGCAGAGACAGCAACCTTTGAACATATCTGCCTGGTAGGTATACTGGGGAAGTCCCTGCTAGTGGCACCCATCTTTGTTTGGCCAAATCCGGCCTGCCTCCCTGGTCTTAGGAGTCATTTACTCCAGGAGGCTGTCTTTAAAGTCCCTGAGGCAGAAGGGGGTGATTCTCCCATATGCCCCCCAGCCCACTGGCCACACCCCAGTTATTGAGCTGATCACTCTGTACTCTGCCAGTTATGTTGCCACCATCAGACTCCCTGACTCTGGCAGCAACTAACTATGTCTTACTCCCCTTTGCATCCCCAGGGCCTAGTGCCCTGCCTGGTACACGGTGAGGGGTGTGAGGGAAGGCTTCTCATACTGTATAAGTTCTGGGCTGTGTCATCAAGAATGAAAAGGGATCTTCCAAGGAGACAGAGCATTCTAAAAAGAAGTGGCGACATGAGCACAGAAAGTGCCATCAGATGAGGGAAAGATGGGCCCCTGAGCTATGCATGGCACCTTGGAGTATCCTCTGGCCTTCCCTCAGCCCTAAAGGGTGAGAAGACCTCAGGACAAGGGGATGTGCTTGTGCAAAGCCTGCACCTCCCAGAAGGTGCTTTGGGTTCTGCAAGCCCACAGTTAGGCCACAGTTCTGCTTAATGGCTCCGAGCCCATTTTCTGGGCCTGGGTTCCTCCTCCCAGACTCTGCTGCTGATGCACAAGCTTCAGGCCCAAGAGGCAGCTGTTTAGGGGTGTATGGATAGAGCTCAGATGCTGGTACTGGACTGTCCACACCCAAGCACAAGAGGCCTTTGGGGTGCAGGTCAAATCCAGGGTGGATGGTGAAGGGGAAGTTTGGAGACTGGGGGCCCAAGGCTGTCTTTCCCCACACACCACATTCTAGGGCTAAATCCCAAGATGTTTGATGATTCTAAATGCAAACTTTGTCTTCCTTGTCCTTATGAAGGCATTTGTCAAGGGAAAAAATATTTTGACCCAGTAGAATTGGTGGTAGTAAAAGAGATGGACAATATGAAATACTGGCCAGGATGTAGAGAAATTGGAATCCTTGAGACTGCTGGAAAAATGTAAAAGGGAGCAGCTTCTATGGAGAGTTAAACATGGAGTTACCATGTGACCCAGCAATTCCCCTCTTTGGACTATACCCAGGAGAACTGAAGACATAGGTCCACACGAAAAACTTGTACGTGAATGTTCACAGTAGCATTATTCCTAATAGTTAAAATGGAAATGTCCATCAACTAATGGAGAAGTAAAATGTACTATAGCCATAAATGGAATATTTGGCAGCTGTTTTAGGAAAGAGACGCTGATACATGCTATCATATTGATGAACCTTGAAACCATTCATGGTCAGAAGCTGGTCACAAAAAAGGCAATAGGTGTATGAGTCCATTCATATGAAGTGTCCAGAATGGGCAACTCCATGGAGGCAGTAAGATTAGTGGTTGCCCGGGTCTGTGGGGGAAGGGAGTGAGGAGTGACTGTCAGTGGGTATGGATTTCTTTGGGGGTGAGGAAAATGTTCCAGAAGTAGATAGTGGCCATGCCTGTACAACTCTGAGAATATACTAAAAGCCCACTGAATTGCACTTAAAAATGGTGGATTTTATAGTATGTGAATTATATCTCAATTTAAAAAGGAGGAAATGTTTATTGGCCAGCATGTTAGATTGACTTAGAAATTTCAACATTTAGACACACGGTACACTGACGGGCCTCTGTTGGTACTCTTACTCCAGGGCCGTTCAAATGCTACCTGGGAGCCTGAAGGTGGAGGTGTGAGACAGCCTGCAGATGCTTTGTCAATGTTAAGTTTTCCAGAGCACAACATTCCAGAGTGTAACATTTGTGGTGAGGAGTGGTAGGAAATGGGGCTGGAGCAGAGACAAGGCCAGGTGGTGAAGGGCTTATAAACCATGAGGGAGCTCAGACTTTAACGAGGGCGGTCTTGCTTGTAGGTAGGCATGGAGAATCTTAGGCTAGATTTTGCACTGAAAGTGCAAACCTCTGAAAGATAAACCCCTCGTAGCTGGTGGGAAAGACAGATTTGAGAATGACAGGACTGGCATCAGGGAGGGCAGTCAGCTATTACACTAGTCCAGGAGGGAGGTGAGGCAGGCATGAACTAAGGCAGCGACAGTAGAAATGTGGCAGAGGCAGAGGGTGGGTAAGAGGATTTAGCAGATCAACTCAGTGGGAGGAGGGTAGTAATTGGGTATGGAAATAAGAAGGTGGGAGGGGAGGGGAGTTCCTGTTGTGACGCAGTGAAAACGAATCCGACTAGGAACCATGAGGTTTTGGGTTTGATCCCTGGCCCCACTCAGTGAGTTAAGGATCTGGAGTTGCCATGAGCTGTGGTGTAGGTCACAGGTGAGGTTCGAATCTGGCATTGCTGTGGCTGTGGTGTAGGCAGGTGGCTCTAGTTCTGATTCAACCCCCTAGCCCGGGAACCTCCATATGCTGTGGGTGGGGCCCTAAAAAGCAAAAAAAAGAAGTGCGGGAAAGAGTCAATCAAGGGTGACTTGGTGTCAGGGACAGGTAGATTGGGGCATGCAGAGAAAGATGACCTGCTGAGTGTGAGGTGGGATTGAGGAAGTGACCAGTAGGTAAGGAGAGGTCAAGCCTGGAGGCTGACATGTGAGGGTCCTCAGTGTCTGATAGCTTAAGCCTCAAGGGTGGGTGAAATCTGGGTTTGAGGGGAAGGGTGAGGCTTGGTGCCTTGGAAGACACCAACATCATCTAGACTAAGAAAGGAGAAAGCCAGCAAGCCGCAGAAGCCAAGCAGGGTGAGCAGGGAGGACCAGCTCCTGGCACAGATTTAGCAGAAATGATGACGATAACCTTTGCCAGCAATGCCAGTGGGATGAGGAACAAGTGTGATGCCAGGAAGTGGAGGCAGGGAGCCAATGACAGTGAAGGATATGGGGGATGGATGGGGTCAGGGGAGGGCTTTTACTAAAGAAGAGGAGGTGGTTAAATCATTATCTGTTTATTGACTGATTTGCTAATTTTAATGAAAATATTCCATGTAAGTAGTAAAAAAAAAACCCCCAAAAACACAATACCAAATGTATAAAATGAAAAGAAAATTTCCATATGTCTCATTTCTGACCCCTCAGTCCCTCTCTCTAAAAGTATTTGATCAATTTTGTATATATCTTCTAGGAAAATTGTTGCCCACAAATGGAATTCTCCTCTTTAAAGGTGAGGGAGATTTGGCTGAGTTTAAATACTGACGGCAAAAGACCAGATAGAAAAAAAGGTGAAGACAGACAGAGAATTGATGAGAGGTACCTGGCGATCCCTCCAGGGGTGGGAACGCAATCCAGAGGCAGGGCCAGGCAGGCAGAGGCGCATGTGTTCTGCTGAGAGGGAGGGAGGGACGAGCAGAGAACAGGGCTGGTGGAAGGGAGGAAGAGAGAGAGGTCATGTTTTTGATGTTGGAAGTAGAACCACTGGGGGAGTGGCACAGGTCTGGGTGAGGCCATGAGCATGAGTTGGGGGAGTGGAGGTGATAGTCCAGAAGGCTGAGGAGCTTTGAGTGGGGGGCGTTGGATGGAATGAGGCTGTTAGGTGGATGCTGAGTCTCTTAAAATGACGGCAGGTGTCAGGGTTTCTCAGTGGAGGCAGGTGTGGCCTGGAACCAGGAACTGGCGGTAGTCGATGATATTAGAGGAGACGCTTGGCTGAGGCTGGAAGGCTGATGTCTTGGAAGCAGCACCTGTGAACAGGAAGCAGCTCTGTTCTGCCTTCTAACCTTGGGCCTTGGGAATGGGAGGAGGAGGAGGTGGACAGTGCGTTTAGCAGAAAGGCTGGGAAGCAGAGGATGGTGTCTACCTGGGGACAAGGGTTCCAGAGTGTTCCTGGTGGGGGAAGTGAATGGAGAAATGGGGTGGCTGTCAGTGGCCCAAGGAACCAGCTGGTGGGGGTACCGCAAAGAAAAGGGAAGACATATAGGGGTGGGATAGGATGGGAGAGGAATGTGGATAAAGCAACAGGCCTCGGTGTTCCCATCTTTGATGGTTACAGCAGGGCTTCAATGGAGCAGCTGCTGAATTCTCTACCAGGTGGCCTGCTCACTGGCTTTGGGGCCCATTGGTGGGAGTTCGTTGCATCTGGGTTTGAACACCAATTGAGCTGTATCAGTTTGCCAGGGTTGCCCATAGACTGAGAGGCTTAAGCAACAGAAATGTGCTGTCTCAGTTCCGGGGGCTACAAGTCTGAGGTCAAGGTGCTAGCAGTGTTCGTTTCTTCTGAGGACTGTGAGGGAAGGACCTGTTCCAGGCCCTTCTCCTTGGCTTGTCGAGGGTCATCCTCTCCCTATGTCTCTTCATGTGGCCTCGTTAAATGTCTGTTTCCAAACCTTCCCTTTCTATAGGGACAGCAGTCATGTTGGATTAGGGCCACCCCAAAGGACCTCATTTCCTCCTGATCGCCTCTGTAGAGATCCTGTCTCCAAATAAGAGCACATGCTGAGCTATTGGGGATTAGAACATCAACCAAGGAGTTTGGAGGAATTGGGGGGACACAACTCAACCCATGAGGGTATCCTCAGGCCCGGCATAGAACCAGTTCTCCACTTCAGCTACTCTATTAATTGGTGGCCACAGCAGTACCGACTTGCCATGCTGACTTGTTGTGGGGATGAAACGTGAGCTGTTATCTGACCCATTTTAAATGTTTGATACCAAATTTTGTCATCCCTATCTGTACCTCCATCATCACGACTGCTTAGCTCGGTTGGCAGGCTAGAAAACTGTAAAACCAGTGAGTTCTTTCTCATCCCTCCTCCTCCTGAACTTGGCTTCTCAGGCAGGGAGCTTGACAGAGACCTGTAGAGTGGACAAGGAATAGCCACAGGTCAAAGCTCATTTCCTCCATGGTTTGCATACATGCAATCAATTTTAAAATGCACCCTAGGTTCAGCTTTAGAATCACAAAAGGGCAACATCCTGCCTGATGCTGGGGGGGAAAATGGAGAGGGTAATTCTGGCACTTTGATTTGGGGGGGAAGGAAAATGGAGGGCCTGTTGGATTTGAGATGTGTACGTAAGGAGTTCCCATTGTGGTGCAGCGGAAACGAATCCAACTAGGAACCATGAGGTTGTGGGTTCGATCCCTGGCCTTGCTCAGTGGGTTAAGGATGGGGCATTGCCGTGAGCTGTGGTGCAGGTCACAGATAAGGTTTGGATCCTTCATTGCTGTGGCTGTTGAGTAGGCCAGCAGCTGTAACTCCAATTCGACCCCTAGCCTGGGAATCTTTATATGCCTCGGGTGTGGCCCTAAAAAGCAAAACAAACAAACAAAGATGTGTCTGTAAGTCACTGACTTTAGGTGCTACTGCAGGGGAAGGATCTTACTTCTCTCTCCTGTGGCTCTGAGCCCTTGCCCCACCTCTTGGGCCTCGAGGTGGGTGTCATGCATTTACCCCCAAACCTGAAGTCGGGAGAGACTTCACAATTTGTGAGAAAGGCAGGTTCTGTTGGAGGCGCCAGCGGTTGACTTGGGTTATGCTGTGAGAAGGGCTTTCCTAGACACCCAGAAATCCTCCTGCAGGTTGATAGGCATCCTTTCTCCTGGTAGCTCTCAAGTCAGTGGTCCTTGAATCAGCAACACCACGGTGGCCAAACTTTTCTATGAAGAGCCAGAGAGTCAATATCATAGGCTTTGGGGGCCAAGGGGCTACCAACTGTCTCTGCCACAGCTAATCAACTCTGTGGTGCGAATGCAGCCACGAGACAAGTCGTGAACGGAGGCGGCCAAGTTCCCAGGGGAGAGCAACCAGGAGGAGGTCTCATTTGGCCCATGGGCCATAGTTTGTCACCTTTGTCCCAGTGTAGTGACTGAGAGTGCCTGCTTTCTCTCTTAACAGGATCCTGGTTTCGACACTACATCCTGTGGTTTCCCCACCTGGGGGCCTGGGCCTGGCAGCTGTGATACTTGGTATTTGCCACACTCAGCCCACCTGCACATTGTATCACTTTAGAGGAGGAGAAAGATGAAAGTCACTGAGGAAAAGCTTCAAACTCCACTACTCACCTTTTCAAGCACTCTCTCCTCCCCTCCTCCTCCCCATTGTGAGTTCAGGACTTTGAAGAACATCTTCAAAGCAAGGACTGTGGCTTTGAGGCAGCTGCCACTTCGATTCTCCAGCAGCTTCTCTTAGTTAGGCCTTCCCTTCCTGGGGGCAGGAGCCTGGGGGCCTCCCAGCACCTGAGCTGGACCACACCAGTGTAGCCGGATGAAAAGAATAATATTCCAGGTGAATAAACCCAAGCAAGTTAAGAGAAGATATGTATCCCCCCTCCCTCTATAACAAACATTTGAAATTAGAGGAAAACACACAAGAATTTGTCAATCTCTGAGCACTACACATTATTCCCAAGAGATTAAAAATAAGACGTCTCATCTTGAAATGGCAGTTTCCTCTGAAAAGCTCAAAGAACATTGAAAGCATCATCAACAAACCTTCCTTGAACACTCTAGGTCACTTTCAAGATCATTTGCTGAGAAGCGGCATGTAGGCTCTTACCCAAGTCAGTTAAGAATCTTCGGAGGGCACCCTTCACCTCAGAGGGCTCACCACTGGTTGGTTTCTGGCCTAGAGTCTGCTTTATAGTTTCCTAGCATGAAAATAAAAAGGGTTTTCTGGGTTACTATGGTGACTGTGGTCCTTACTCTTTTCTCACTGGCATCACTGGCTGATGCCTCTGAAAGTTGGGGACAAGAGGCCAAAGCAGGCTATTTTGCAAGGCTCCTGGTGACTATGGTTTGACTTTTTCTCAAAGCCTTGTATAGCCAGAATGTTCATGTCCTCCTAAAATTCATATGTTGAAACCTAATCCCCAGTGGGATGGTTTTGGAGAGGAGGCTTTTAAAAGGCAGTTAGGTCACGAGGGTGAAGCCCTCATGAATGGGATTTGTGCCTGTATTAGGGTTCTCTAGAGAAACAGAACCAATAGGGTGTATAAAAAGATAAAGAGGACATGATAGGAATTGGCCCTTGTGGTTATGGGGGCTAAGAAGTCTCACAACCTGCCATTCTGCAAGCTGGAGACCCAGGATAGCTGGTGGTGTAATTTGGTCTGTGTCTCCAGGCCTGAGAAGGCTGCTGTGGTGAGTCCCTTAGTCTGAAGGCCCAAGAACCAGGACCTGAGGTTCGAAGGCAGCAGTAGATGAACATCTCAGCTCCAGAAGATAGAGGGAGTTTGCCCTTTCTTGATCCATTTGTTCCATTTGGGCCCCCAAAGGATTGGGTGATGCTGCCCACATTGGTGAGAATGTATCTCTTTATTCCATCTGCTGAATCAAATGCTAATCTTTTAGACGCTCCCTTCTAGACACACCCAGAAATAATGTTTTACCATTATTTGGGCATCCCTTAGCCCAGTCAAGCTGATGCATAAAATTAATCATCCCAGTGCCATTTATAGGAAGAGACACGAGAGATGCTCTGTCAAGTGAGAATACAGCAAGAAGGCAGCCATCTCTAAGCTAGGAAGAGGGCTCTCACTGACCCCAGCCTCTTGGACAGTTAGCCTCCAAAACTTTAAGAAATAAGTGTGTATTGTTTAAACCCCCAGTCTATGGACTACATCAGCCTGAGCTAACACAAAGCCTTCGTGAAGGACCAGGCAGGGTGTGTTTGCATCCCTCCTCTGAGACCAGCCTTGAGGGCTGCAGTAACCTGGATGCAGTAACCTGGGCGTGGATAATATGAACACCCTTCTCAGAATGAGTAACTACATGGGGACAGGTGATTCAAGGTGGTACCTCATTTATATCTAAGGTAGTACTAGCTGCTGAGCCATTTTCAAAAAGTACCAGGAGAGATGTTCTGTAACAATTATAGTTTCTCACACATTTCTGTGATAAAACTGTCATAGGCTAACAATTTACATCTTATGGTTCCAATAAGTCAACTATATACCATTTCTATAATGATTTTTTTTTTTCTTTTTAGGGCTGTACCTGCGGCATATGGAGGTTCCCAGGCTAGGGGTCTAATCCAAGCTACAGCTGCCGGCCAATGCCACAGCCACAGCAATGTGGGATCCGAGCCACATCTGTGACCTACGCCACAGCTCATAGCAACGGTGGATCCTTAACCCACTGAGCGAGGCCAGGGATTGAACCTGCGACCTTATGGTTCCTAGTTGGATTCATTTCCCCTGCACCATGACAGGAACTCCAATACCGTTTCTATAATGATTTTGTACTCACTCCATCATCAGGGGGCCTCTGGTCTTTGTGGGCTCAACCAGGGTTGCCACATGACTGGTCTGGCCTGGTCCCTGGGTGGCCTCTGCTGAGGGCTGGGTCTTGTCTGGCTAGCGCTGGCAATGGCCATATTTGCTGCTGCTGCTCATGGTCTTTTCTTGCTTGTACCATGAGGATCTCAGGTTCTGTGCCTATTGATTCTCTCAGCATTTCTGAGTCCTTGCTGTGACACGTGGGAACCAATGGCCCTGCTGCTCACCCACACACAGTGTGGACTGCTAGCCTCTTGGCCATAGTCTCCCTCTGTCCTGAACCACAAATGCAGGTCTCTTTTTCTGTACCAACTTGGGACACTCAGGGTTTCCCCTCAAATTACATAGAGCATCTTTCAAACCCAGGATGGGGAGGGTTACTTTTTCTTAGAGACCCAGACCCTAGTCTTGCCCTCACCATTTTATCTTTTTTTTTTTTTCCTTCACCTAAGACAGCAAGTAATTTATTGTGCATGTGTTACATTCAGCCACAGCTGAGATCAGAACTAGTCCAGAATGTCACAGGTCCAGGGCAAAAAACCTAAAGGGACTATTTTGATATGAGCAAGGTGGATCTCAATGTGGTTGAGGCAATCAGAATGGCGAAAGTTGTTCTGGATCCATTGAGACAAGTTCTGGACAGAAGGCATGCAGCTCAAGAAATTGTACCAGCGTCCCTGGCCTCTGGGCTTTCCTTGTTTCTGCTCATGTGGCTTCCATGAGTGTACAAGTTGACTCGGACCTCTGCCTCATCTTTTTTTTTTTTTTTTTTTTTTTTTTTTTTTTTTTTGTCTTTTTGCCATTTCTTGGGCCACTCCTGTGGCATATGGAGGTTCCCAGGCTAGGGGTCGAATCGGAGCTGTAGCCACTGGCCTACGCCAGAGCCACAGCAACGCGGGATCCGAGCCGCGTCTGCAACCTACACCACAGCTCACAGCAACGCCGGGTCCTTAGCCCACTGAGCAAGGCCAGGGATTGGACCTGCAACCTCACGGTTCCTAGTTGGATTTGTTAACCACTGAGCCGGGATGGGAACGCCTGCCTCGTCTTTTTTCTTTAGTGCTTGAGCCTGCGTATTTGCTTTTTCCTCCACTTCCTTCTCTGTGGGGCGGAGCTTTCTCAGAAGATGGCGCTAAGACTGAGAGCTTGTCCTTGCTGTTATTTTTTTCTCCTAGCTAAACTTTTTTTGGTTCACAAAAATCTATACTGCCATCAAATCCACCATTCTGTTTACATACGGTTTATAAAGTAAAATTCTGGGCTAAGATCTCAAGTTTTGCTCTTGATATTAAAAGAGAAGCTTTGGAAGTTAGAGAAATTTTCCTTTTTGAACAAAATCTGGCTTTCAAGACTATTGTCTCTTTATGGACCTTAAAATTTCTACACTATGGAAGTTCCCGTCGTGGTGCAGTGGTTAATGAATCCGACTAGGAACCATGAGGTTGCGAGTTCGGTCCCTGCCCTTGCTCAGTGGGTTAAAGATCCAGCGTTGCTGTGAGCTGTGGTGTAGGTTGCAGACGCGGCTCGGATCCCGTGTTGCTGTGGCTCTGGCGTAGGCTGGAGGCTACAGCTCTGATTAGTCCCCTAGCCTGGGAACCTCCATATGCCGCAGGAGCAGCCCAAGAAATAGCAAAAAAAAAAAAAAAAAAAAAAAAAAAAAAAAATCTACACTATGAAATTCCCTGGTGGCTGAGCAAGTTAAAGATTCAGCATTGACACTGTTGTGCTCACATCACTGCTGTGGCACAGGTTTGATCTCTGGCCCAGAGAACTTCTGCACACTGTAGGTGCCGCCAAAAAAAAAATTCTACACTGAAATGTCAGTGATGATTTCCCTGACCTGGGATGGTGGTGGTTCTTCCTTTTCCAGGAGGAACAGGGAATGAAATAAATTCAATAGGACTGAGCTGTGGCTTGGCTGGGAAGAAGACATCCTAGGACTTGAAAAATGTTTGGCTATCTCAATGACATTTTCCTACACATTCTTTCTTGGACCTGTTTTGCCTTTCTGACAGTAAATTCATACTTGTGAGTGTAATAAACTCAAATAGTCATACATTTAAATCCATGGATTAGCATCAGCCTACAAACAAACAAGGAATATAGATTTTGTCTGCCCTGACATCATCTTTAGGTCAATTTGCAGCATCCTGTACTAATTAGTCACTGATTGACATAGGTGAGCCCCAGCCCTTCAGAGCAACATTTGTTTGATACACATCACCTGCTTGCTCCTGGCCACGCCACCATGTATAGTTGGGCAGCCTGTGCACTACACAATTCCAGGTAGCTCTAGTTCCTAGACTCCAATGGGTGTGGTGCCCCCCGAAACCCCCCACCTAGTCCATCTGATCCCATTTCGACCTGACCTTTAATTTCTGCACTCCCCATCCCTTTCCTTGTTCTGCCTCTATGCCTCTGGAGTTAAACTCCCTGGTGAAACTCTTGTCTCTCTCTCAAGAACTTGGCTTTGAGAACTAGTGTGTTGGGGCCCCAAACTTGAACTTGAGCTAGTAACTCTTAGTCATTGTGTTCAGAATCACAAAAATGTCAGAAAGTAACACCTCCAGCTTCCTCTTTTTTCCTCAGGCTTTCCTTCTAGTTCCTGCCAGTCCTCAAGCCTCCAACTTGTTTCCTATATCCTCATGGCAACTGGATGATGGCAGCTGATAAACCCAAAGACTTTGCCCTTTCCTGGCTATTCACTGTATACTAGAGGGTCCCTTAAGCACAAATCATTAAAGAACTTTAGGGCTGAGGGTGCAGTTTTCTTTACGGAAAGGGTTCAGGGGCCTTCTGGACGCTGCTTCCCCCATTCACCCCATTTGGTCACAGTACTCTTAACCTACATCTAGCAAATATCCCGAAACTTGTAGGCTCTCTCACAGGCTTCTCAACCTCCCGAGATGGAGCCTCACCAGCGCCACCTTGACTGGGGGAGGGCGGAGACAGCAGGGGCGGCTCAGAGATCTGCTTTAATTGCTCCTACCTTTTGGCACACTGGGGACTCTCATTCCCTTCCCTTGGTGGTCCAGATGGCTCCGGGATTATTCAGTGAATGAATCCTGAGCTTTCAAAGGTGTCCAAGCTGCCTTTGGTACAGTTCCCTTAGGTCAGTGCTGGGAGGGCGGTAGCCAGGGCAGGAAAGAGGGAAAATGGGAAAGCGGTGAAGGGAAAGCGGCATTGAGAGGATGGTCATGTCCCAGGTCTCTGATGAATCCCTGGGACTGGCCGCCAAGCGACGGTCCTTAGCTCCTTGTAGCAAAGAATTCAAGAGCGGTTTATTTAGGGGATACTTTATAGACACGGCGCCACAGCACCGGGTCCTCTCAGAAAGTAAGAGCGGCCCTTAAACACCGGATTGTTAGTTTTTATTGGCTGCGTAATTTACATGCTAATGAGTGGGCGGGATATTATAACTATTTAGAAAAGGGGCGGGATTTTCAGGAATTGGGCACCGCCCACTTTTGACCTTTTACGGTCCTCGGGGGAACTGTCATGGCGCCCGTGGGCGGGTCTTTAGCTGGCGTATTTCAGTGAGCGGATCCTGAGGCCGAGACTAAGGTCCACTCTCCCGCCATGTTGGGCCGAGTAAGTTCTTTTCAGGTCTGTGGCCTGCGTCCCTTTCTTGCTGTCTCAGAAGACGAGCAGAACATGGTAAAAATGTGCTTCTGCGACTCCTCAGCTTCTCTGAAACCTGCTTGGCTTGTGCTGAGACGCAGAAGAAAATTTCTCGGTAGACCTCTTTGCAAGTGTGGTTCATGTGCGGTGAGACGTCTCTGTGGAGTGCGTGCGTGTGTGAGAGCTGCTGGGCCGAGCGGCTTGAGTTTTGTGAACAGTATTGGATTTCGCCGCGTGCTCATGACAGCTTGTGGCAGCTTGAAGCTCAAGCGAGCTTCCTGTGTCGTTGGTGCTTCGGAACCAGTGCAGGGATCACTGCCTCAGCGGGAGTTTTGGACAGCAATTTAGACACATTCCTGCCAGGAGAAACTTGGGGAATTTCTCATTTGCTGGTATGAGCAGTGTCCTAAAGCTGTTTTTTGTTTGTTTTTGGGTGTGACGCCCTGTTCTGAGTGAATCCCTCACCCAAGGGTTCAGGGTGACTTTGCTGATGAAGCCGGTGTCTCTCCCAGGGCTGCTAGTGCCCAGGGTTTTTGGCGCCTGGGGAAGTTCCACTGACAGTGGGTGTGTTCATATGTATTCTTTTTCACATTCCTTTCCATGATAGCTTATTACAAGATGTTGAATATTGTTCCCTGTGCTATACAGTAGGTCCTTGTTTGACAACTGGAGTGGTTTTGGTTTTGATTTCTTGCTGTTATTGGTTGAATTATGTCCCCTCAAAATCTGTATTATTATTATTATTTTTTTTTCAGGGCCGCACCTGTGGCATAAGGAAATTCCCAGGCAAGAGGTGGAATTGGAGCTGCAGCTGCTGGTCTGCCCCACAGCCACACCAGATCTGAGCCACATCTGTGACCTCTACTGCAGATTGGGGCAATGCCTGATCCTTAACCCACTGAGTGGGTCAGGGATACTAGTTGGGTTTGTTACCACTGAGCCACAACAGGAACTCCAAAATCTGTATGTTGAAGCCCTAAGCCCTGGTACCTTAGAATGTGACTGTATGTGGAGATAGGGCCTTTAAAGAAGTAATTAAAGTGAAGTGGGGTCATATGGGTAGGCCCTAATTAAGTAACAACTGGTATCTTTCTAAGCAGAGGAATTAGGACCTAGCCAACACAGACAGAAGGATGACCATGTGAGGAAACAGTGAGAAGGTGGCCACTTGTCAGTCAGGGAGAAGGACCTCAGAAGAAACCAACCCTGCTGATACCTTGGTCTTGGACTTCCAGCTTCCAGAATTGTGAGGAAAAAAAAAAAAATTCTGTTATTTCAGGCACCCTTTCGGTGGTATTTATGACAGCCCTAGGAAGCTAATATACTTGGATTTTTGTGTGACTTGCTTCATTCAGGCCAAAGAGAAATTGAGGAATAATTTTTGCTGAGCTTTTCCTTGGGTCTCAAATATGGTGCACACACACACACACACACACACACACACACACACACACACACACACACACACACACACACACACAATCTCTTTATTAGTGTGGGAGTTTATAGTCATTGACTACTTGAGGGCCCTTTCTCTTCAAACGTTTGGGGACAGCGACATCTAGTGGTTATGTATTTTATATACCCCTTCCCGTGGAACCACAGCTTTCAGTGGATTCTGCAGCTGAGCGGTAAAAACATAGCTTAATGAAAATAATTCTGGGTAGTAAAAATATGAGCTCGTATTATGATGTAATTTCTCACAATATTGAAATGTTTGTTAATTTAAGTGTTTCATGTTGTTCCTCTGCCTCCAAAGAAGGTAAACTACACGGGGACAGGGGGACCAGGGTCTGGTTCACCCATGGGTTCCATAAGCCTGCAGCAGTGCTGGGCAGAGTCTGAGCTCATAATAGCTTTTGTAAAATGAATGAACAAAAAAATATAGCCTGATCTCTGGCTATGTCCCTTATAAATATGATATTTATGTGATGGAAAACAGCAGTCTCACTTCACAGCTTAGAACATGTGTAGGGTTCAGTTCAAACTGACTCATGGAGTGTTACGGGAAGACACCACTTGGTCTGTCATATAACACAGAGATTGGTTTCTTGGAGTCTTTACCGCCTCTGATACTAAGAAAGGATTTTCTGAGGTTCAATTTTGTGGCAAGTTCTCAATGTCTACTAAGTGTTTTAGTTAAAAAGTACTGTTAGACCTATTATATTTTCCTTTGTGCCCCCACACCCTATTGCCTTTAGGCTTAGAAGACTCTGTTATTTCAAAATGGGTTAAATTTTTACCTAAAAGTTTTCTAGTTTTTAAATTGGTTTTTCATTGGCTTAACATAAATGGAATTAATTTTTTTTGCATATGATGCATAGTAAGTATATAATTGAAGATTTTTATGCAATCCAGGAGTTAATCTAGCCCACATGATTTGCGAATACACCATCCCTTTTCCTGGTTTGTGATGCTTCCTTTATCCTGAATGAAGTCCTTTTATATGCCAGTATGAAAGATGTTAGATTGAGGCTTTTCCTGGCAAAGTTAAGTTTGAATTTCAGATAGATAATTTTTTTCTAGTATAAATGTGCCCTACGTATTACCCTGATGTGGCATCCTTGATTTGGAGTTGAAATTTCATTTGGGATTTATGCTGATTTAGGATTGTCTTTGATCTATGAGCACAAAAATCCTGGTGGCATTTTCATCTAAGAAAGGGGTTGATAGTTTCTAAGTAAAACTTAAAGGGATGGTGGGAGGCAACACAGTGCTGCTTTGATCACTGCAATCCAGGCATCTTGCTTATTCAGTATACTGATTGGATTAGGACTGATTTGAGCTTATCTTGATTGTTAGGGCTCCCTCTTAAGATGCTCCCTATTAAAATGCTATGTCTTAAAAATATTTAAAATAAATATTTTTGACTTAAAAAATGCTATGTCTTAATTAGGACCTTTTTGTTGGTTGCAGATAGCAGAACCCTCTTCAGCTTAAACAGAAAAGAGAATTTACTGTAAGGATATATAAGGTGGCTCTACATGTAGGCATTGAACATTTTTAAAATAAATGAATGACTTGATTCAGGGATAGATACATACTGTGAGCTCAAACCAGTCAGTGCAAGGCTTTCCCCTGAAAACAGTGATCGAGATAGGAAAGGGGACAGAATTTTAGCCTAATTAGAATAAAGTCAGGCCTTTGTCCAGTGGTTGGGGAAAAAAGCAGGGTTTTTTTGGTCAGTATATGTTGCTGTGAGGTCTGGGACTGCTGTGATATTTTGAACAAAGCCAGATTGGAGATGATGCAGACACAAGGGAGCAGGCAAATAATTAAAGAAATGCAGAGGAACAAAGTCAGAGCCTTGATCAAACTACTCCCAAAGCTCTCAGTGCTTTTAAACTTTTCAGGTACACTGCGGTTCTTTTTTTTTTTTTTTTTTTTTTTTAAATTTATTGAAGTATGTTTGATTTATAATATTAACATTAGTTTCAGGTGTACAACAAAGTGATTTTTTTTTTTTTTTTTTGTATTTTAGGGCCGCACCTGCGGCATATGGTGGGTCCAATCGGAGCTACAGCTACTGGCCTATGCCAGAGCCACAGCACTGTGGGATCTGAGCTGTGTCTGCTACCTACACCACAGCTCACAGCGACACCAGATCCTTAACCCATTGAGGAAGGCCAGGGATCAAACCCGTAATCTCATGGTTCTGAGTCGGATTCATTTCCGCTGTGCCATGATGGGAACTCCTGATTTGATATTTTTATACTCAAAGTTATTATAAAATATTAACTACATTCCATGTACTATACATTATATCCCTGTCTTATTTATTTTATAATTGGAAGTTTGTACCTCTTAATTCCCTTCACCTATTCACTCTTTCCTCTTACCCCTCTCCTCTCTAACTACTTACTAGTTTGTTCTCTGTATCTGTGAGTCTGTTTTGTTATAATTGTTTTATTTTTTAGATTCCACATATGTGAGAAAACAGTATTTGTCTTTCTCTGTTTGACTTATGTCACTAAACATAATATCCTTCAGGTCCATCCATGTGGTTGCAAATGGCAAGATTTCACTCTTTTTTCCTGGCCGAGTAACATTCCATTATATCTACAGCTATATATTCATTGTATATCTATATCTGTCTACCTACGTACCTATCTATCCACACATACGCACGTCTGCTTTATCCATTCTTCTGTCCGTGGGCACTTAGGTTACTTCCATATCTTGGCTATTGAAAACAATGCTGCTACAAATGTTGGTGTGCATATATCTTTTCAAATTAGTGTTTTCATTTTCTTCAGATAAATTCTCAGGAATGGATTGTATGGTAGTTCTATTTTTAATTTTTTTAAGAAACCTCCGTACTGTTTTCTATAGAGGCTGCACCAATTTACATTCCCACTAACAGTGTGCCAAAGTTCCCTTTTTTCTACATCCTCACAAACACTTGTTGTTTCTTGTCTTTTTTTTCTTTTTATGGCCACACCTGTGGTATATGGACGTTCCCAGGCTAGGAGTCAAATTGGAGCTGCAGTTGCCAGCAGCCACGGCAACACCGGATCCTCAATCCAATGAGCGAGGCCAGGAATCATACCTGCCTCCTCATGAACTTTGTGCAATGGGATCTCCTGTTTCTTGTCTTTTTGATGACAGTTGTTCTGACATGTGAGATGATATCTCATTGTGGTTTTGATTTGCATTTCCCTGATAATTAGTGATATCGAGTATCTTTTCAGGTGCCTGTTGTCCATCTGAATGTCTTCTTCAGAAAATTGTTTATACAGGTCCTTTGCCCATTTATTAACCTAGTTGTTTGTTTTTTTGATGTTAATAGTGGTTCTTAACTGGGGATGATTTTGCTCCCGAAAAGACATTCAGTGATATCTAGAGACATTTTGGTTGTCACAGCTGGGTGGGTGCTACTGGCATCTGGAGGGTAGAAGTCAAAAATGCTGCCTAATAGCCTACAATACACAGGACAGTGCCCTTCCCACCGGGACAAAGAAGCATCTGGCTCCAGATATCTGTAGTGCTAAGGTTGAGAAACTCTGACCTATAGATTTGATTAGATTCAAGTTTTTTCCAAGGATAATGTGTAGGCAGTACTGGGTACTTCCTTTTCCTTCACATCAGGGGTGTTCTTTTGGTTCTCTGTACTTTCAGGTGCTCCCACTACATTGTTCACCCTGACTCACTGCCTAACAACCCTGCTGCCCCCTCCCCAGCCCAGCTCCCTCTCCTTGTGCACCCCCCACATCCAGTATCCTCTCTATGGCACTAAGCTGGGGCATCTGGGGCTCACTGGTGTGTGTTCATCCCTTACTGGGCTGGAAGCACCATAAAGGCAGGGGCCCAGCCTGTTTGGTCTCACATATCGAGTATCTTGGGGTGTGGGACATCTTGGTATATACTTGATATATATATAAACAAATCGATGAGCAAATAAAAGACCCAACTTAGATATTTGAGCCTGCCAGAGGCAGTGTCTCTCTCCTGGGCAGGAGCTGAATCAGTGCAGGTTTATTTTCATAAGTCCATTTCTTTTCACCATTCACCAATAAAGTGATACAGCAAAACACCCATTATATATACAATGGATTATTATTCAGCCTTAAAAGGAAGGAAATCTTGTCACATACTACAACATAGATGGACCTTGAGGACATTATGTTAAATGAAAAAAATCAGTCATAAAAAGACAAACACTGTATATGATTCCATTGACATGAGGTATCTAAAATTAAACTTTTTACCTGCTGTATGGCACAGGGAATTCATCTGGTCACCTGTGATGGAATATGATGTAGGATAATGTGAGAAAAAGAATATATATATGTATGATTGGGTCACTTTGCTGTACAGTAGAAATTGACAGAACACTGTAAATCAACTATAATGGAAAAAATAAAATCATAAAAAAATTAAGTAGAAAATAAAGTGGTGAAGAACAACAACAACAACAAAAAAGAAATAGAAAGTAGAATGATGGTTACTAGGGGCTGAGAGGGGGAGGAGGCAGGTGCTGTTGTAGAATATCAGAGTTCCCTTGTGGCTCAGCAGGTTGAGTCAGGCGTTGTCACTGCTATGGCTCTGGTTGCTGCAGTGGCATGAATTCGATCCCTGGCCAGGAACTTCTGCATACCACGAGTATAGCCCCCCCCACCCCAAAGTGAGTAGAGTTTCAGTTTTGTAAGATGGTGGTTCCAGAGATCTGTTGTACAACAATGTGCATATAGCCAACACTAACATGTCATACACTTAAAATTGGCTAAAATGGTACATTTTATATTCTGTATTTTTAATGCAATAAAAAAAAGGTAATTAGTGAGAATTTAAAAAAATTTTCCATGTGGGTCACACCTTGAGAGACTTAGCTGGATTTCAGAGGCAGGGCTCAGGTGGCTTCTCTCTTTCATTATTTTGTGCTAATTTGTGAGACTCATACTTACTTGTCTCAAGTAAGGTAACCTTGTTATCAAATTCTGGGGCACCTTGTTGGGTCCCCCACATTGTCTGAAGCTCCAGCCCAGCATGGCACTTGGCCGGGCCTGCCCTGCTTTTCCCAGGTTGATACGGGAGGTAGGGGAGGTGCCTGGAGCCTGGTCACAGCCTGAGATCCAGGGCTTTGGTCCTTAGGCAGCTGGCTGACCCTGAAACAGTGGGGCTGAGGTTCCCCTTGGTGATATAAACATGGAGGTGGGTTTTCCATGTTCGTTCACAGAGCCTCCTGCTTTTTAATTATGAGATTCCTGAGGCATGTTGCTGCCCCTTTATTCAGAGCCATGTCACTCAGGCCTTCTCTTGGTGCCCATCTGAGCCACAGGCAAATGGCTGTCTCCAGCGCTGCGAGGGGCCTTCACACCTGCTTTGCCACCGCTCCTGCCTTGTCTGGCTCCCCTCTGAGTCCGCCTTTTCCTGGGCCTGCCAGCCAGT
This sequence comes from Sus scrofa, assembly GCF_054392235.1. Classification (NCBI taxonomy): domain Eukaryota; kingdom Metazoa; phylum Chordata; class Mammalia; order Artiodactyla; family Suidae; genus Sus; species Sus scrofa. The sequence goes on along the minus strand of NC_139385.1, from coordinate 88,580,637 downwards.
TAGCACCTTCACAGGACTGAAGGCCTGCAACAGGGAGGCCCTGCTCCTCCTTCCTGTCTTGGGAGCCACGATGGTTAGCAAAGGAGGCTGATGCCCTCCCTTCCCTGTCTCCCCTCCCCTCTCTCCACAGGATCCTCCTCTTTTCTGAGTAACCTGCCTGCAGAACATCCCCTCTCTCCTGCTCTCTGCTCCGTGCTGACCCGATATTAGGGTGTTTTTTTTGTTGTTGTTGTTTTTTCTTTTCTGGCCATGTTTGATGTCACATCCCCACACTTTTTCCTCCTAATCTAATGTCATAGTACTTTGATAACCAAGGGAAATTAACCTTGAAGATGCGACTATAAGCTTTAGGGGGTGGGATGGGAATAAGAACTTAAAAAAAAAAATCATCAGAGTATAGGAAGTGTTTATTGTAACAATAATTAGGAGATAGAGATAAGGGAAAGGGAGGAAAATAAACGCCAACCTTAAAAATGTGCCACCCAGAAATATTCTTGTTCTGCCTCAGAACAAGACCCTGAGAGGAAGCCAGAGCCAACAGAAGGATGTGTGTTGGCTCTGACCGCTGCTATGGGCACCTGGGAGCTTGAGCCACGCCAACCGCTGGAGAGGCCTGGGGTGTGTGAAGTCTGTGTTGGGACGTTTGGGAGGAGAGAGGGGAGGCACTTATCCACTGGTGCTAATATCCCCACTGTTGGAACACTTGCTCTATGGGAGGTCACCTTGCCTGCATTGCTGGGTCACGCATGCATGGACTGAATGGGTGCATCACTGCAAAAACAGACAAAGAGAACCCACGGGGGCTGAGTTTGGTGCCTTAGGGATTGGTCCAAATGGACCAAGAGGTAGGTGAGGCGGAGAAAATCTGAAGTGGCATGCAAAAGGTGTCTGGTACATCTACCCTTTCCTTTTGGTGTCCAAAAAGAGCAGCATATCCAGCGGCTACTCCAAGCCACGTGCAGTGCAAAGTGTTTTACACAATCTCATTTCATCCTCCAATGACCTTTGGAGGAAGTACTGTTATTATCCCGATTTTAGAGATTAGAAAATTGAAGTTCAGAAGGGCTAAGTTTGCCCAGATGACCCAGTTAAAAGGTGGCAGATCCAAGATTCAGGCCCACACTGTGCTGTATATATTTTTACCAGTAGCATGTGAGAAAGTCTTCACCCATTTTAAGTCTTATCTGATGGGAATAATTTATTGTTTTAATTTGCACTTCTTGGTTAACAAAGTTGATTATTATTTATGGGTTAATATATTTATCATTTGTTTTCCTGCTTTTATCTCTTACTTTTCTCATACTGTTGTTTTTTTTTTTTTTTTTTTGAGTAAACTGGCCTTTATATGTTAAGGACATTAACCGACTGCTTGTCAAATATGTTGCAAGTATTTCCCCATTTGCGGTATATATTTTAATTTTTTTTAAAGCTCTTTGACCTAAAAAGGTAAAGAACTTGCATATGGCCTATCAGTTTTATCCTTTATTGTTCATATCTTTGATATTGTATATTTGGGGGTCCATAGGTTTTTTTTAAAAAGAGGATATCAAATCTCTATGAAGTTCTAAATATGGAGCAATATACTTTGTCTGAATACCTTATAAACCTTTGCCCACCAAATTTCTCTTCCAGAGCTTTCACACACAAACATTTTTGTTTTCCTTCGACTATGGAAAAGATTTATCCTTGAAATCCATAAGTTAGCACTGACTAGGTACACACTGTACAATTCTTCCTCTCAGTTCTCTGTATGCCTGATTGAAAGTTGACCATTAATTGAGGATGTGATAAGGAGTTTATTAATTTTATTAATTTTCCAATTGGGTAGTAAGTCAAACATCCCACACTCAGGCAGTGTATAAATTCATCTGTTCAACTGTGTAAAGCAATAGATTTTCTGATCCATGCTTAGGGGAGACTTATGTGGTCAAATGCTAAGCTAGAAATTGCCAGGATGATCATGAAGTTATTTTTTTCCTTTTCCTAACAATTACCAGCACAAGCCACACAGAGATCAGTGGGAACCAGGCATGCAGTGGACACTTTGCTGAGGCTAATTGTTTCACAGAACTATTGCCATTAAGTGGTGATCCTATAAATTAGTTACTATATTGTCACTGAGGCCTTCAAACTGGGTCCTATGAAATATTCTTGGAATTTTGTTAGCTGTCCTTAAGTTTCTGTCTTCAGTTTTCAGAGACGGTTACTGTATCCAGGATATCCTGTGGGAATGTCTCTACTCTTCTTATTAAGTTCCAGAGCTGCCTCCAGACATAACTTCTAGTGCACTTGAAGTCTTCAAGTTTCCCAAAGGCAGGAGTGTGGTTTCAAAAGAGGCCAGGGATGCGTTATTTCTTTTGAGGGTCTCCAAATGGCCAGCTGTGGGTGGTCTACTTTATATATAAACCTTCCTTACAAGCTTCCCTGGAGGAAGTTCACATTTATTTGTACATTCGTTTTTAAGAGAGTTGTGCTGTTTTCAGGTTTTGATATAATGCACTTTACATCTTGCATAAAAGAGCCCTCTGTGGCATTTCCAGGCTTGGCTAGAAATCTGAGCTTTTTCTCTAAATTCCTTAATGAAAAGCACAGTTCCACTGATAAGTGAATCAGAGGCATAGAACTGACGACTGGAAGGTGATCATCAGGGATGTCTTGGGCAGCCCTGTGGGGAAACAGTGGAGTGGACACCTGCAAGGACCATGAGGCTCCAAGTCCAGGTAGAGGCTAGAGTAAACGTGGGGCTTGGGGAGGTGATGAGATGTATAATTTGTAATGGTGTGTGTATGTGTGTGTGTGTGTGTGTGTGTGTGTGTGTATTGGATGGGGATTAGAGTGGCAGGTGTCTAGAGTATTCAGGGTATTAAGTTCCTATTACTACTGGGACAAATGACTACAAACTTAGTGTCTTAGAACAACACAGATTTTTTTTTCATTTTCTGTTTTTGCTTTTTAGGGCCACACATGAGGCATATAGATGTTTTCCAGCTAGGGGCCAAATCTGAGCTGCAGCTGCTGGTCTACCCCACAGCCACAGCAACACCAGATCCGAGCCGCATCAGAGACCTACACCACAGCTCATGACATCGCCAGATCCTTGACCCACTGAGTGAGGCCAGGGATCAAACCCACATCCTCATGGATGCTAGTTGGATTCATTACCCCTGAACCACAATGGGAACTCCCTTATTTTCATGTAGTTGTGGAGCTCAGAAGTCCTAAAATCAAGGTGTTGACAATTCTGGAGGTGAGAAGTTTAAAATCATGGTGTTGGTTGGGCTGTGTTTCTTCTGGAGGATCTAGGGAAGAAGCTGTTTGCTAGCCTTTTCAAGCTTATAGAAGCTGCCTGCATGAACTGGCTTGTAGCCCCTTCCATCCTCAAAGCTGGCAGAGTAGCAACTTCAAATTTCTGATTCTCTGACCTCTGCCTCTGTCATCACAGCTCCTCTGACTCTAATACTCCTGCTTTTCTCTTATGAAGATCCTTGCGACCTCACTGAGCCCACTGGGACAATCTAGACCCTTAATTACCTCTGCAGAGTTTCTTCTGCTATGTAAGATTACATAAGTACAGGTTTTCACATAATTACAAGGCTTAGGCTGTGGACATCTTTGGGGATCATTATGCTGTTTTCCACATTCAGTGTGACAGATTTGCCTGCCTTTGTTTCACTGCAAAGATCCTCAGGGAGAAATGAGGATGATAATGATTTGTAACACCTTCTATTAGATGGTGATACACCATTTACAAAACACTTATTTCAGTTTCACTAAAATGTAGTTGAAAGAGCACTGGGACTTTGAAGGAAGACCTCTGACTTCATCACTTCACATGTATATGACTTTCAGACAATTTATTTAAACTCTTGAGGCTCAGTGTTCCTGTCTGTAAATTGGGGGGATGTTGTCGATTAATGGGAAAAATCAGCTAGATTCTGGGAAAGTTGAGAATCTTGGGGTGTTCTGTGTGAGAATTTCATTTGGGGAGGTACTTTCCAACTCGTCACAGTCTGGGATGAATATACAAACTTGTCCAGGATATTTTTTTTTTCACTATTTGTTATTCAGATTGTCTGAAAAGCAGACACCAAGATGGGATTACATTTCATGAGATTTATGGGAGGAAATACCTGTGGGGGGAGATGGGGAGGGAGTGGAGGAGGCTGGAAGAGCTGTTGAGCACGATGCAGTTCTGACCCCTGTGCAGGAAAGAGCTAGGGTGGTTGGAGCTGGGTGTTGCTGGAGGAGGAGAGTGGTATAGGGTGAGATGAGTTGGAGTCTTATTGTGGAGGGCCTTGAATTGGGAGTACTCGGTGGGTATTGACAGAGGAGCAACTCAATCCCAGCTGCCTGTTAGAGGGTTGTCCTAGGATAAAGGACAGTGGGTTAGAATGGGAGAGGACATATCTGGGACACCAGCCAGAGGCTGCTGTGACCTTTCTCCAGTGGGTAGTGTTCAGGGTCTAGACCAGGCTAGTGGCAATGAGGAAAGAAGAGCCATGTGTAATTATTCCTCCCAAAGAAAAAAATTTCTTTCATTCCTCCCTGCCAAATAGAACCATTTGATGGTGTTAAATCAGTTTTGATTGTTGAGGGAACAGATGTTTAACATGTTGTTAAATGACTGCTGTGAAGGATGGTGTTCATTTTGCAAATATTGACCCTATCCCAATGTCAGCTGATCTGCACCAGCTCCAGTCTGTACCCCCTTCCTCTCCTATTTCTTTCCCATCAGACCCAAGAACTCAACGGAATTTTTGTCAGGAACAGGAATAGTCTGGGCTTTCTCCCATTCTTTGGTAGCAGATACTTATCAATGGTGAGTTATGACGACTTGCATCTTTTTGAATTTATCATAGCATCTGAAGTTCTTGGTGATTTACTAAAAGAAAAAGCTGAGAGGAGTGAAGGAAATGTAGGTTTAAAAGATGATCACTCTTGCCACCGATTTAACTTGAGGATGTTTGAGAAATATCATTAGGTAGCTATAGATTTTAAAGTGGTTAGAATGGAAACGAGGGAGATGGCTTGAGTGACCTTGCTGTTAGAGGGAAATCCAATTGAGCATGCAGCAGATGCTCCAAAACTGATGGCCTGATGGTGACATACAATAAATGGCATGGGGGTCTTGACAGGGGGATAAAATATAGCAGCAAAAGACATCTGGGAGTCTAGGCAGATGTCTATTTTATGTTGCTATCAGGTTTGGAGCCTGTTCTTCATGCTCCAGAATTTCTAGTTCCTGGGCTGTTTTACAATAGGACTATAATGATTTGGCTGGAAAAAGCTAGGCAAGGCCTCATTCTAGAGAGAATTCACATCACCAAGAGAGGGTGCAGGAGAAGTGAACAAGATATAGGTCAGGAGCTGAGGCTCAAGGTCAGAGCTATACTTAGAGTGCTGATGAGTGTCCACCATGTTGGCCTCTTGAGTTTCTTACATCTGAGTCTAAGCGTGGACTGGGATTCTGAGACAGGACAAACCCTGCTGGGAAGCGAGGGCAAGATCAAAGGCTCCACTGGGGAGGAAGACAATGGCAGCTAGTCAGGGTCAGGGTCACCACCCGGTGGGAGATTCTCATAACATTGCAAGAAACAGAGATGCCAATATCAAACTGAAGCAAGAATCAGAATTACCTGGAAGGCTTGTTAAAACACAAACTGCGGAGCCCTACCACCTGAGTTTTTGATTCAGTAGGGATGGCCTGGGGTCTAGGAATTTGAATTTGCATTTCTAATGTGAGCCCAGGTGATGCTAATGCTGCTGGTCCTGAGCCCACGCTTGAGGACAGAGTTTTCCCCTATTCACCATTCAGTTGAATCACCCCGGGGAATTTTTCAGACTATGAATTCCCGTGTCCTACCTTCAGAGATTCTGGTTTAATTGGCCTGTGGTCTCCAGACTTAAAATCACTGCTTTAGTCTCTGAGAGATAGATGCTGATCACTGTTTTTTAAACAAAATTTCCTCTAAAATTTACATGGAGTCAAATTCATTCTTTTTGCTATTCAGTTCAATGAGTTTTGACAAATGCATAGTCATGTAACCACCATCACAATCAAGATGTGGTCCTATCACTGTCCAAATTCCCTCGTGCTATCGCTTCAAAGTCAACTCCTATCTCACCCTTAACTCCTGGCAACCACTGACCTGGTCTTTGACCCTATAGTTCTGCCTTTTCCAGGATGTCTAAATCAAAATGGAATCGTACAGTAAATTGCCTTTTGAGTCTGGCTTCTTTCACTTAGCATAATGCATTTGAGAGTCATTAATATTTTTTGTTCCTTTTTTGTTGTATATGGATGTACCACCATTTGCTTGAATATATAAGGAAAATTATATTTAGATTGTTTATAGTTTTTGGTGATTATAAGTCAAGTTTCTACAAACATTGTTTTTGATGTTGTTAGGCAGGTTCCTGAGAATGCTTATTTTTTTTCCCAATCTTTTTTCCTCTCTGTTCCTCAGATGGGATAATTTCTAGTGATATATCTAAAAGTTCACAGACTCTTTCCAAAGTCATGTCCATTCTACTATTAAGCCCATCCAGTGAATTTTTTACTTTGGATATTGTATTTTTCAATATCCAAAGTAAATTTCCACTTAGTTCTTTTTTTTTAATCTGTTTCTCTGCTGAGAGGTCTACATTTTTATTCATTTAAATAACATTTATCTTTACAGTTTGGTTATGGAGCATGGTTATAGTAGCTATTTTAAAGTCATTATCTGATAATCCAACACCTGAGTGACCTTGGGGCTGGCGTCTATTGATTGCCTTTTCCCTTGAGAATTGGTCAGATTTTCCTCTTTTTATCATGTTGAGCAATTTTGGATTGTATCCTGGATATTTTGAATATTATGTTGCATGACTCTGAGTCCTGTTGAAATCCTCTGGAGAATGTTGATTACTTTTGTTTGTTTTAGCAGGCAATTAGCCCCATTATGTTCAGACTGAGAGTTCTGGCCCACATTCTGTGGGTAGTGAATCCAATATCAGTCCAATTTTCAGCACTTTTGTTAAGCTGTTTAGGTCTTCCCTGCACATGCACCACTTAGGGATTATTCTGGGGCTTGGCCAGGACCCAAAGTCTTTGGTATGCTTCTTTGGGTCTGTTCCACACACATGCGGCTCAGACTTGTGCTATTTCAGACACAGAATTAGGGGATCTATTTCTACATCTCTCCATTCTCTGTGACTGCCTGCACACTCTTCAGTTTCTATGCCTCCTCTTCCCTATTCTTCCGGCCAGATAAATGGGTTTCTGTCACCCAGTTAATCCATCCTCCATTCTCTCATGCAGCTCTGCTCCACAGGGTCCTTGTAGTGAGAGGAGAGAGAGAGAGAGAGATAAAAGGAACACGGATCTCTCCACACTCTTTGGACCATAGGGGTCTCTTGTTCTTTGGCCAGAGACATGTTTTCTCTTGGGATTCTAGGTGTCTGTGCAGTGCAGCTCAAGAACTGGGGCTGGCCTTAGGTAAGGCCTGGAAGAGGGGAAAAAAAGGTTATTTCTCTTATATTCTCAGGCTCACTGAGGTATGTTTTCTTATTCCTCTGGCTAGAAGATGAAGATTGCTCTTAGAATTTTGCTATTCATGCTTGCCTCACAGTTCCAAACTCATTGCCATACTGGATCTTCTTAAAGTTTTTTTTTTTAATTTTATTTTTTATTGAAGTATAGTTGATTTACTTTGTTGTGTCAGTTCGTGGTGTACAGCAAAGTGATTCAGTTATACATCTATATATTATTTTTCATATTCTTTTCTATTGTGGTTTATTACAGAATATTGAATAGTTCCATGTGCTGTAGAGGACCTTGTTGTCTATTCATTTTATGTATAATAGTTTGTATCTGCTAACCCCAAATTCCCATTCCATCCCTCCCCACCACTAATCTCCTCCTTGGCAACCACAAGTCTGTTCTTTATGTATGTGGGTCTGTTTCTGTTTCATAAATGAGTTCATTTGTGCCATATTTTAGATTCCATATTTAAGTGATATCATATGGTATTTGTCTTTTTCTTTCTGACTTACTTCACTTAGTATGATAATCTCTAGGTTCACATTGCTGCAAATGGCAGTATTTCATTCTTTTTATGGCTGAGTAGTATTCCTGTGTGGGTGTGGGTGTGTGTGTATGCATGTGTGCCTGTGTGTGTGTGTGTGTGTGTATACACACCACATCTTTTTTATCCATTCATCTGTCAGTGGACATTTAGGTTGCTTCTGTGCTTTGGCTGTTATAAATGGTGCTGCAATGAACATTGGGGTGCACGTATCTTTTCAAATTAGAGTTTCGTCTGGATATAGGCCTAGGAGTGGGGTTGCTAGATCATATGGCAATTCTATTTTTAGTTTTTTGAGGAAACTCCAAATTGCTCTCCATAGTGGCTGCACCGGTGTACATTTCCACCAACAGTGTAGGAGGGTTCCTGGATCTTTGTTTTGTTTTGTTTCAGGGTCTCACCCACAGCGTGTGGAAGTTCCCAGGCTAGGTGTCAAATTGGAGATGTAGCTGCTGGCCTACACCACAGCAAGCCAGATCTGAGCCACGTCTGCGACCTACACCACAGCTCACAGCATGCTGGATTAGTTAACCCACTTAGTGAGCCCAGGGTTGAACCCGAATCTTCATGGATACCAGTTGGGTTCATTACTGCTGAGCCACAATGGGAACTCCCCAGATCATCTTAAAGTTTTGGCTTCCTTCTCTGATCTGTCTACTTTTTAGATTCTAAAGGTAGGTACTTTTCATGGTCTATGCTGAATTTTACATTACAGGTATTGGGAGAAATAGGCCATGATGTGTTTACTCCATCCTGACTGGCATTGGAAGTCACCACACTTTTGTTTTTGCTTTTTAGGGCCGCACCCGCAGCATATGTAAGTTCCCAGGCTAGGGGTCACATTGGAGCTGCAGCTGCTGGCCTACATCACAGCCGCAGGAATGCTGGATACTAGTCTGGCTAAGCCACAAAAGGAACTCATCACCACACTTTTTGATCCAATGACCTACTTAATCTGTTTTTTGTTTTGTTTTTTTTTCCCTCTTTAATCCAAGTGGAAAGAGGTTTCTCCTTCAAAGGTGACAGCTATTTTCCCCCAGCTTTATTTAGATCTAATGGACATGTATGTGGTTGCATAAGTTTAACATGATGATTTGATGCACTTAGACTTTGTGAAATGATTACCACAGTAGGGGTAGTTAACACCTCCATCACTTTGCATAATTATATTCCTTTTTGTTTTTGTGGTGAGAACTTTTAAGATTTACTCTCTTAAAATTTTCTTTTTTTCTTTTCTTTTTTTTTTTTTTAAGGCTGTACCTGCAGCATATAGAAGTTCCTGGGCTGGGGGTTGAATCGGAGCTGCAGCTGCCAGCCACAGCAACAGCAATGCCATATCTGAGCCACAATTTCGACCTACACTGAGGCTTGCAGCAATGCTGGATCCTTAACGCACTGAGCGAGGCCTGGGATGGAACCCATATCCTCGTGGATACTAGTTGGGTTCTTAACCCACTGAGCCACAATGGGAACTCCTTAACAACTTTTAAATATATAATATAGTATCATTACCTATAATCACTATGCTATACATTAGATCCTTGAAACCTATTCATCTTATTAAGTGGAGATTTGTTCCCTTGGACTTAGTGTTCTTTCCTCATTTTCCCTACCTCCCAGCCCCTGGGAGCCACCATTCTGCTCTCTGTTTCTACAAGTTTAGCTTTTAAAATACCACATATGAGTGATATCATATAGTATTTGTCTTTCTCTGTCTTACTTATTTTACTTAGCATAATGTCTTCAAGTTTCATCCATGTTGTCACAAATGGCAATATTTCCTTCTTTCTCATGAGTGAAAAATATTTCATTGTATATGTGTATTGCATCTTCTTTATTCATCAATCGGCGGACACTAGGATTGTTTCCATATCTTGGTGATCATGAATAATGCTGCAGTGAACATGGGAGTGTAGATATCGCTTTGAGATCCTCCAGAAAGCTTTGTTTGAGTCCTCTTAGGGCTGGGCAGTAAATTTTTTGCAAATCTAATTATCTGCTCCGTTTCCCTCACAGAATCTGTGACTCAAAGCTGGACATAGATCCTAGGTTCTCTTCTCCTTGAGGTAAATTCCAGCTCTTTCTAAGGCAGTCATTATCACCATGTGTGTATGTGTGTGCGTGTAGTGTCTTGATTTCAGTGTCTAGCCATCTAATAATAAACCTTCAGTGAGATATAAGGGGACTCAGAGGCCTTTATATAAATAGGATACCCCAATAGTTCCTGAGGTGGGAGTGCAGGAATGGCCCGAGTATGGCCTTGTGATACATAATATATGGATTGCATCATATAGAGTTTTATCTTCTGTTTTCCCAGTATCATTGCTTGTAAATGGTCCTGTTTGGACTGGTTTGCTTACCTTTCTTTGCATGGGTCATAATCTTCCAAGAGGATGTGGGATTTTTATTACTCTGATGTTTTAGAATCCATGTGGGTAAGGGTGCTGTGAGTCTGTCTCACTGTGAAAGTGAAAAGAATTGAATAGATCCCCATTAGCATTCTCTTTCAGTCCAGGAGCCCGGGGACTGTTACAGGCTCACAGAGGAGCCCTTTTAACTCCCTTTTTGACTGGACTTTGTGGCAGCCCTGCCATTGGTTGTTCCCCAAAAGGGGAAAGTTTCTGTTCAGGAAGGAGGAAGCAGGTATGGAAGAATTTCCTTTTTACTGGTCCTGAGCCTCTTAACTCAAAGAGGGGAGGATTTGTATGCTGGTCACAGGCCCAGGCAGATGGCAGCTTTCTGAGGCACATGTTTTCCAGCTGTTTGCACCCTCTATGGGGGCCAGAATGGATATGAGTATATATAAAACACTCCACGAACTCTGTTTAGGATGTTAGTAAGTAGCCAAGTAGAATACTTGTTTAAACAAAGTCAATGCCCAGGGATAGTTTTATATATGTCATATTTTGCCCAGTGTGCAATTATTAATCTTGTAGTTGAAAGAGTGAATTGGTATTAGCCTGATATAATGCTGTTCTCCGAGTTCCCCAGGTCCATTTTCCATTTGGAGTGAAATCAAGAAGATTAGGACATGAGCCCTGATCCTTTTTTTGGTTTTGTATCTTGTAAAAGATGAACCCCTGTATTTGGGGGTGATGTCATTTTCTTTTTGGTAGGAGAGTATGAGATTAGTATTTGTCCCTCACCTTTAAGTCTGGATTTTAATGTAATTATCCTGTAGAAGTAATCTTTTAGTAAGATGTTCTATCATAGCTTTAATGCCATTTCTGATTTTGCCTATGTGGACAGGGCCTGAGTCTCCTCCAAGTGTTCAATTAGAATGACTTACGAGAACAAAGTGGGGGAAATGGCATTGGCTATCATACCAAAGCCATTTGTGCTATCAAATAATGACGTCTCTTTTCTAGAAACACATAATTATATTTGGAATTCATGATAACATTCTCCTGTATTTCAAAATCCAGACCACAAACAGATAAAATATCAGAGGAAAGAAAATGCTTTTGATGTGTCAGAATTCATTTATATTCCAACTTGTAATACTTTGTCTTACGTATGTGAATGAATACTTATCAAAACATAAGAATGTTATTATTCAAATATTCCATTCTGAACATTTGTCCAAATGCAGTTTAATATGCCCTGTTAACATGAAGAATGTTGAAAGGGGATACCAAATAGACTTCAGGAGGCAATTAGAAAACTAAATTAGGCTTTGTTCCTAAATATTTAAAAAATATTTAAGTTATAAAACTAATACATGAACAGATACTAAATGTAAAAAAGCAAACAGTATATTTTTAATACTTAATAGCTTTGGTTCAAAAATCCCTCTTCCATAAGAAATTTTGGAATCTGTCTTTTCATGGCTAGTACCTTAATTTAGCATTTTTTATAATTAAATAATTTTTCAGTTGTCCATTAAAATATATACTTCATTATTTAGGATTCTCTTGAAAATATGTTACATTTTAGTGTGCTCTCTTTAGTATGAGGGAGATTTATAATGCAGTCTTCTAAAGTGTAGCACTTATTTTATGCCCATTAAGTTGTCTGTTTTTATGCTTTGCCTTGTTCAATCAATCATTATGGTGCTTTATTGCTATTTTCCCGTGTCTTATCTTCTCAGATAAAATGTAAGCTCCTTGAGTAGTCTAAGTCTGCATCCTGTATTTTCTGTGTTCTGTATTTTTTTGAAGGGTATCATAATAGTAGGTACTCAAATACTTTTCTTTATTAGAAGTACAGGTTAGCATTGGATTAGTTCAAATCTGCTATATAGGGGCATAGCCCCAAATGTTGCTTTTGGGCAGAGATGGTGGTGGTAGAAATCTTTGCTATCTCCTGGTTCATTTGTGATTTGCTGATTTCTTCAGGAAGAATTAAAAAATTCTGGTTAATTGAAAGTGCTTAACTTGCATTTTCAATTCAAGATCTCATTTTACAGGGATTTTATTTGGAGAAGGAGAGACTAAATCAGGGCATTTAGATTTGAATAAAGGTGTGAAAATTTAAGTTGCTGTTTCTTTTATATAGCTCTCACTTCTCCCATCTTCTTTTATATGAATATGGCCGTTTATGCAGGATGGTTTCACCATTTTCCCCTCTTCTGACAACAGGCACTGATTACTAGGGCCACATGGATGGCAGATTGGCTGAACACACCGTCAGGGTAGTTTATTGGTAGCCTGGACACTCATTTATTCTCAGGCATTCATCTATTCATTCTGCCAACAAGTCTGCATTGATCACCTATTATATGGCAGGAGTATGCAGGCTTAGAATTACAGTGGGCACAAGACCAACATAGCCTGGCCCTCAGGGACTTACTTGTACTGTTGGACTCTGTCAAGATCTTAAATAAACTCTTTTGTAGAGAGGATGTGAACTGCTTAGAGCCTGGTGGTGTCAGAGGAAAAATGAGACATCTGCAGACTAATTCACAGTAATTTTTCTGTTCTTCCCTTGACATACATAGGTTTGATTCAGGTTCTGTAAAGAAATATAAAGTCAAGTTGGCTTTTCCATTCTAAGGAGTGAAATATTAGAATATATAGCCTTAATATTAGAAAGAAATATAAGTTATAACACCACATGAGAGTTTCTTGAGAAAGATTATGGTCCCCTTCAACTACTAAGTAACCTGCCAAAACACTATTTACATTTTTTCCCCTTTTCAGTAGATGACACTGTATCGAGGGTGTCCTATGGAATAAGGGAGTACAACAGGAAATCTGACTGTTAGAAGAAAATGTGGCCAGGATTTCAAGGATGATCCAGTACAGCTTGGCAGCAGCCCTTGATAGCTCTCCTGCTGAGTTTTTTTGGGTAACACAAATGGAGAAAACAATGAAGATGAAATTTCCAGGAAATAACCCAATCAGGTGTTGCTTAATGGAGTCTACTGTCATTAAAATCCAATTCGATTCATTTGGAGAGTGAAATATCACAATTGCAACTACACCATAATGGCTTTTGGAAGATGGAATTTGTATAAGCTGGGTTAATCCCTTGATCACCAATTCAAATAAAAATAGATAAAACATGAGGAGGTTGGCAGGGGTAAAGCACTGGGAATAGCAATGATGATGCCAGAAGGTGTCTTTCCTGCCAAAGGGAATTGGCATAGGGACAGTCTCTGAGCCCAAATGCTGGAAATCACAAGCTGGTATAGACTGAAGACAGATTGTCCACATCTAGCTGGGGAGCAAGAGCTGTGCTGGCCCATCCAGACCACAGGTGAATTCCCTCTCTGACCTGCACACCTGGTCTCATGCAGAAATTTGTGCTTCTTTCCATTTGAGTCTTGCTTTCTTTTAGCCTTCAGGAAGTTTAATGACTCATCATGAACAAGTCATATATATGGGAAACACAGTAGAGACAGTCCCTCCGAGGGGTGAGCTATTCCCTGTTTGTAGAGGAGGCTCTTTCCATGGAGTATTTAGGGAATCGTTCAGTGAATTCTGACTTTATACCATAAATGGCACCCTGGAGGTCTGAAAGAGATGAGAGCTACCACAAGGTCCTAGTAGTCTTCCAGGGCATAACTCCCATCCAGAGACTTGATTAGCAGTATTGTACTAGGCAATTATAATTGTGAGGCTGTTACCTTTCTTGAAATACTTTGACAACCCATAATAATTAGCAGGAATTGGGTAGAAATTGGCAAGTTCTTCGAAGATACTACAAGCAAAGGCATTTTTACATTACTTTTGATGGCAAACTTTGTTACCTCACATACCAAAAAATTGGCATGGTGTTTACAATTTCTTTAGGTATTCAATAAAAAACAAAAAAACAAACAAACAAACAAAAAAAAAACAAAAAACCCTGCAAGAATCTCTACTAGGCTTTCCTTAATCACCTATATATTTGGGTAGGATGCATTTGACTGCAGGTCACAGAAAGCCCAGGTCAGAATTGTTTAAATGATATGGATAATTTGTCATCTCACATAACAAGAAGACCTGACAGAGGGTTCTAAAATCAGCACCTCCAAGACATCACTCAGGTCTCACATTCTTTCCATTTTGCTCTTCTCAATGAATTTGATACTTTTCTTCTCATACCAACATGGCTGCGAGAGTTGTGGCATCAAATTGAACACAACTGTGGCATCTGTCCAGCTCCATCTAGTAGAAGAAAATTATTATTGAGATTCTTCTAGAGACCTCTCAGCAGACATCCTGTCCCAACTCATTGGCCAGGAGTGGATCATACTCTTCCTAAATTGGTCAGTAGTGAGGTGAGTGGGCTCATGAACCATCTTCTTAGAGCTGCAGACTAATCAGGATTTACCTCCAGGTCAAGTTGGGGAGAGGTGGCTCTCTGAACAAAAATCTCACACGCATGTACAGGTGTGTATGGCTATCCAGTAATAGCCAACTGTTGAAATGTGTGCTCTCCAGAAGCAGATGCTGAGACAAAGTTTGGGGTGTAAGATGTTATTAAGGTTCAGTTTCTGTGAAAGGAATGGGGAGGAAGCAGGGCTAGGCAGAGGAAGAAGCTAAACTGTGATGCAGGTCTGAAGAAGCTTTGGCTGAGTGAGTGGAGTTTTGTAGCAAATATTGCCCAGGAGTATCTTGCATTGGGTTGGAACAGCCAGGCCTTTATGTCCATCTGTTCACTCCCCAGATGTGGGCTGCTGGGCAGGGCCGCTCTGCAGCTGAGGCTGACCTGGAAAAGCGTCCTCCCCATTCCTGGCAGAAGGTTCTTCCCTGCAGGGGGATGTGGGTGGTACACCCCATGTGTACCACACCCACCAGTGTCTGTTACAGCCCAGCGTGCATAACTGCATAAACATGAAAAATAATCTATAGCCACATTTCTTTAAAAGGATTCTGTAGACTCTTCTGGCCACTAGTCAACACAGTTCCTCTTTCTCTGTTCCCAGCTTCAGTTATTCCAGAGCTGTAGGTTTTTACCTTATCTGGTCGCCATGTGTGGATCCTAGATGTTTAGAGCTTGAACAGCTCAAACCTGTTCACTTAGTTCAATGAATTGGGTTAAATAAAGAAGCTGAGGTGAAAATGTGTTCTGGGACTGAACTTGAAAACTTGCCTGTAATAGGCATTCAATGAATATTCATTGAATTGAAGTACTGAGGATTAGAATATTTTCTCCCAACTTCCAGTCCAAGAGTTTTTTCTTTGTGAATGCATACTTTGGTGTGTGTGTGTGTGTGTGTAGGCTGGGGGCTGGGGAGAGAAACAGAGATGGAGAGGTAGTTCTAAATGTTTTAATCAGGTAGTCTTGGATTTTAGGTTTTACTTCTAGGAGAAGTCAGGCAAATCCGAATGATTTCATTTGAAAAATTGGAGACAGCTTTATCTGGCATTCAAATAGGTTTTGTTTTATGGACTGTATTAAGGTCACAAACTCAAACTTGGGTGGGGTAGAGCTACTAAACAGCCAATTATTGCCACAGGGCAATGCCTGCCAAGATGTCCTGCTTTCTCAAGAGAAGTTGGAAATCTGGAATTTTTTTTTTTACAGCCACATCTGTGGCATATGGAAGTTGGGGCTAGGGATCAAATTGGACCTGCAGCTGCTGTCATGTGCCACAGCCACAGCAACACCAGATCTGAGCCACATCTGTGACCTACACTGAAGCTTGTGGCAACACCAGATCTTAACCTACTGAGCAGGGCCAGCGATTGAACCCACATTCTCATAGACACTATGTTCTGAACTCACTAAGCCACAATGGGAACTCTGGGAATCTGGATTTTTAGGTAGTATCTCCAAAGTTTCTAATATTGATTCAAAAATTTAGAATTATGTTTGCCAATTTTAAACAAGCTAGTTTCAAATTCAAATCCAGTGGTTTTCTGCCAGGGACAGTTTTACACTCTCTCACCTCCACCAGTCCAGAGATATTTGGCAAATGTCTGGGTTCATTTTGGGTTGTCACAAGTGGAGTAAGAAATGCTACTGGCATCCAGAGGCTAAGAATGCTGCTCAACATCCTACAATGCACAGAACAGTTCCCACAGCAAAGAATTGTCTAGTCCAAAATATCAATAGCGCTGAGGTTGTGGAGTTCCCATCGTGGCTCAGTGGTTAACGAATCCGACTAGGAACCATGAGGTTTCGAGTTCGATCCCTGGCCTTGATCAGTGGGTTAAGGATCCAGCATTGCCATGAGCTGTGGTGTAGGTCACAGATGCGGCTCAGATCCCACATTGCTGTGGCTTTGGCATAGGCCAGCAGGTACAGCTCTGATTCGACCCCTAGCCTGGGAACCTCCATATGCTGTGGGAGCAGCCCTAGAAAAGGAAAAAAAAAAAAAATAGTGCTGAGGTTGAGAAATTCTGCTTTAGTCATATGTTAAAGAAAAAAGACATAAACTGCCCCCCTTTCTCACTGGGACATCCTGCTTGTAAGATGGCAGCTAGAACCTGTCCAAGAACAAGGGAGAAAAACTTTTAGGGCTTCAAAAATCAATGCCTTTTAGGTTCTATTGTATAGCACAGGGAGTATATCCGATCTCCCAGGATAGACCATGAGGAAAATAATATTAAAAAAAGAATGTATGTATGACTGAGTTACTTTGCTGTACAGTATAAGTTGAAACAACACTGTAAATCAACTATATTTTAATAAAAAAATTAAAACAATCAATGCCTTTTAAAATGGTTACTGATCAGCAAAGGACCAAAAAGCATATGAAATGATGCTCAACATTACTAATCACCAGATAATTGCAAATCAAAACCATAATAGATAGCTCCTCACACCCATTAGGATGTCTACTATAAAAGTAAAACCCCAGGATTTCCTGTTGTGGCTCAGCAATAATGAACCTGGCTAGTATCCATGAGGATGTGGGTTCGAACTCTGGCCTCACTCAGGTTAAACAATCTGGCATTGCCATGAGCTGTGGTGTAGGTCACAGACATGGCTTGGATCCCACATTGTAGTAGCTGTGGCATAGGCCGGCAACTACAGTTCCAATTCGACCCCTAGCCTGGGAACCTCCATGTGCCATGGGTGCAGCCCTAAAAAAACCAACAAAAAAACCCCCCAAACCCAGAAAAATAACAAGTTGCAGGTATGTGGAGAAGTTGGAATCCTGTTGATGGGACTGTGAAATAGTGCAACTGCTGTGGAAAATATTGTGGCAGTTCCTTAAAAATTAAAAATATAACTCCCATATGATCTAGCAATTCTACATTTAGGAATATATCCAAAAATTTTTTAGATCTTCCAGAGAGATAGTTGTACACCTATGTTCATAGTATTATTCACAATAGCAAGAAGTAGAAGTAACCCAGGTATCCATTGATACAGAAAGTGTGGTTTATACCTACAGTGGAGTACTATGCAGCCTTGAAAATGAAGTCCTGTCACATGCTACACCACAGGGAAACCTTGAGGACATTACTCTAAGTAAAACCAATGACAGAAAGACAAATACAGTATGATTCTACTTTTATGAAGTTATCTAAAGTAGTCAAATTCATAGATATAGAAAGCACTATGGTGATTACCAGGGGATGAGGGGAGGGGGCAAAGGAGAGTCATTGTTTAATGGATGAAGAGTTTCAGTTTTGCAAGGTGAAAAATTTTGGAGAAGTTCCCATGGTGGCTCAGTGGTTAGCGAACCCAACTAGCATCCATGAGGTCAAGGGTTCGATCCCTGGCCTCGCTCAGTGGGTTAAGGATCCATTGTTGCCATGAGCTGTGGTGTAGGTTGCAGATGTGGCTCAGATCTGGCATTGCTATGGCTGTGGTGTAGACCAGTGGCTAAGGCTCCGATTGGACCCTTAGCCTGGGAACCTCCATGTGCTATGGGTGTGGCCCTAAAAAGAAAAACTAAAAAATTTGGAGACCTATTTTACAACAATGTAAATGTACTTAACACTACTGAACTATACACTTAAAAATGGCTAAGACGGTAAACTTTATGACATGTTTTTTTTTTTTTTAACCACAATAAAAAAGATGGCAGCTGAAAAATATTCCATCAATAAATTCTAATCTTACTGTATTTGAAATCCATTATGACAAGGCATTTTTGAACAGCAAACACAGAAACAATAAAAAACGAAACGCATCATTGTAGAGACCCAAATCGTTTTCTGCATTTGGGGAGAAAAATAGCTAAAAAGTCAGTCTTGTACCTGAGTGACAGGTGGTCAGAGCTGTAAAGGTTGGGCCTTAGACCTCCTATCCCTCCAGACCCCCCAGGGCCCACTGTTCTGATGAATGACTGTGATCAGATCACCGAGGAATCTTTCTCTTGCTCTGAACAGCTGGAGGGATGAGTCCTTTAGATGGACAGGAAGACTGTCCTGTTGTGCCTTCTTTCCCACTCTCTGGTGAATGACACTGACTCTGTGCTCTATAATTTCCAGAAGTCAGCCTTTGATATGAAAACCAAGGTTTTAGAGTTCTAAGGTTTCTTTCTCTCTCTCTCAAAAAAAAATCTTGCTATGTGTTTAAAATGTCTGTTCTGAAATCAATTGCATGTTTCATTCTGGGCTGTAAACAATGAGTTAGAGGACCATCCCTGTTGCCCAGAGTGAGGGGAGAGGTGGATGGGGCATCTCAAAACACCATCCCTGTATTCGTGTTGCCTTCTTTGTCTGGCTTTGATCTCGAGGGCAGGGTCTGTGCCTTCATCTTGTGCCACCAGGCTTGGTTGGCACAGCAGGAGCTACTAAGAATGCATTTGAATCTGGGAACGAATGATTAAGTGGGTGATTTGACCTCTTCTTTTCTTCTCACCTGTAAAACAAGGCAAACAATCTTGTGGGTGACCTAAGCTGTTTTCCTCCATTCCTGCTGGGTGACTCATTCCCTTCCCCTATTAAAAATTGCTGTCAGGAAAGGGCCACCTGTGGTTTTGCCCCACATTACATACTGGTCGATGGGTTATCGTTCCAAAGTCTATTTGCTTCTTAAGCCTCACCTACACTGGGAAATGGAGGGGCTGTCTTTGTGAAAAGGATTTTCAGGTGCAGTTTGTTGGGAAGGGCTTTCTGAGGCTTTTTGCTGGGCCCTTCCTGGGCCCCCAGATCCACTGAGTGCATGATCTGCTCTGCTTACACTAAAGGCTGGCCCTGAAAATCCCTGCTCCACCTGCATCACCAGGCTGTCAGGAGGATAAAGCAGGGTGATGGATGGAGGAGTACTTTGAAAAGTTAAAAGCTCCTCACAAATGTGAGTTGTTATTATTATTAATCCATAGCGTCAGAGAGACAATCCTCCCTGAAAAGAGTCTGAGGGGACCGGGGGCACTTTGGAAGGAGGTATCACTTCTCGGTTTCTTGTTCTTAGAGCAACAAAATCGCCCCCAGTGCACACTGAATAGGATGAAAAGTTGTTCTTAAAATCAGCCTGGATAAGGGGCTTCCTCCCAGCCCCCTATTCAAAGCCTCTGGAGTTGTAAACTTTGTTTTGGCAGGTTCCTTGCCAAATGACAGGAAGCCAATAGCCTTACTCTTCCTCTCTGTTCCCACATCTCTTTCTCTAACCTCTCACCCCTCCTCAATTATTTTAGAACAAGTCTCAGCGTGGAGCCGATCATCAGCTTCTGGAAAGCTGGAACTGGTGCCTAAGTATTTGGCTTGGCTGAGCAAGGGGAGAAGGGCTTGCTTCTATAGGAAGAGGACAGGGTACAGGCCTGGGAAAAGCTGGGGAAGTGGGAGGGGACAGGGGGCTTAGTCCAAGTCTGTGCACTTGCTCTCCACTCCCCTGCTTCTGTATTCTGCTCAGAAGGTCATTAGCTGGGTCTGGAGGTGGGGCTGGGAGAGGGTGGGGGCTGGGGGGAGGCAGGAGGGGGGGTCTGAGGCAGTCAGGTCCTGGGTCTGATTAGGAGTCTGGCTATTGATCAGATTTCTTTAAATATGGGGCCAACTGCTGGAAAATAAATCACGAAGTGGGTGAGAGGTGGTCAGTGGGTGTCTGTGGCAATGATTTATTGTTGTATAGGAGGGTAGCTGCTTCCACTATCCTTTTCAGCTGGGAATGGGAAAGCCCTGCTGCCTTTCCTTCATTTCAGGCTATTTTCATCCATTGTTATCTGGGAAAGGCTGGACTTTTGGCAAGAGGCCACATGTTGGCTGGAGTTCCTGGGGCCGGGTTGGGCAGCACAGGAGGACCCTGAGCTGGTGGTGTAGATGCCATCCTCTGCGTGCACTGACGGTGGGCACACTGAGCCCTGCTGCTATTCCTTGAGAGCAGCCCGGAGGATGAAGGGTCTCCCCTGGCAATGGCTTGGAGTGTGGGCAGGCCAGGAAGCATGGCTTTGTTTCCATGTGGGGTGTAGGAGAATTGTCTTCTGTAATCTAAAACCCTCAAGGGCTTGGCTGAGCATGCCCAGAATATGGCTTCTTTTCTCTCATTTTTCCCACTGAGTGAAAAATACCGTCCTTTGCTCCTCTGTCCAAATTCAACTCTCCCCCCAGCCCCAGGGCTCTGTTCAAATTCTACCTCTTCCTATATTTTTAGAACAGTGTTCTCTTTACTTCCTGGAACCCAGAACCCTGCTTATACCCATCAGTGGGCTCCTTGATAACCTCAAGTTCCATATACATAGGCACTTGTGAACTTATTTGTATCTATTGTGTATATCTTAAGAATTTCTCTGTATGATATTTTTCTTGAGACAGTACGTTTCTTTAGGACAAATGATACACCCCACTTCTTTTATATACTTGTTAATTCCAAACTTTAGCCTGAACGTAATAAGCATTCTAAAACCCATTACTTTCCTTTTTGTATATGCGGTTACAATTTGTATGAAGATGTTCTCTCAAGAGCAGATGAGGTTTTTGCACGGCTATGTTCCACAAATAAGCCTTTACTTATCCTGTGCCAGTGTCAGGCATCACTGATCGACCATCATACTCTTTTCAGTCTGACAACCTTTTCAGATACTATAAATCAATCAGAGCTGGGTCAATGCTCTGAAGTATTTGTGGGGAGCATGTGGGCTTTTTTGCAATGACTACCCTCCATTTCTTTGTCTTCCCTGAGATGGCCAAAGTAGGTAAGATGTGGTACAGCAGGCTGGGTAGTCCAAAGGCAAGAGGATGTCTTGGGCATGGAAGGAAGCCCCGTAAAATTTTGCCATGCTGGGGGGAATTGCGTAATCATATTTGGATGGTGGTCATGCAGGAGGGTGAATAGAATGTGACCAAGTTTCCATAGGTGCTTTAAAATATAGCATTTTAGGAGTTCCCATTGTGGCACAGCGGAAACGAATCCGACTAGGAACCATGAGGTTGTGGGTTCGATCCCTGGCCTTGCTCTGTGGGTTAAGGATCGGGTGTTGCCATGAGCTGTGGTGTAGGTCACAGAGGCGGCTCGGATCCTGCGTTGCTGTGGCTGTGGTGTAGGCCGGCAGCTGTAGCTCCAATTTGACCCCTCGCCTGGGAACCTCCATATGCCGTGGCTGCAGCCCTAGAAAAAAAGACAAAAAGACAAAAAAATATATATATACATATATATATATATATAGCATTTTAATTAATTTTTGGCAACACCCATGGCACGTGGGTCAGGGGTCAAACCTGTATTGTCACTACCACAGCACCTAGCCATGGTAGTGACAATACCAGATCTTTAACCCACTGTGCCACAGAGAACTCAAAAAACATAGCATTTTAATGCACAGGGTATCCAGGTCCCATGTTCTTACTTCTTGGTCCAGGTGTGACATCATATAAATAGATGTTACATTTTGGTGTTTTCCTGTATAGTAGGTAAAACCAGGGATGTGATTTTCTCTCTACCAGTTCATACCTAATTCTCTAAGATTTTCACATCAAGAAGTGCTTTAAAACATTAATGTTAATGGAGTTCCCTCTATGGAACAGTTGGTTAAGAATCCAACTGCAGTGGCATAGGTCACTGTGGAGGTGCAGGTTCAATCCCTGGCCTGGCTTACTGGGTTAAAGGATCCGGTGTTGCCACAGTTGTGGCATAGGTTGCTTCTGTGGATTCAGTCTTTGGCCTGGGAGCTTTCAAATGCCACGGGTGTAGTCATTAAAAAAAATAATGTTAAAATGCTACCAGTATTCACTTCCCTGGAGGCATAATAGATGCTTTCTGAGATCCTTTACCAGTTCTGAGAGCCCATCACCTTGACCCACTTTACTTTGCTTCCAGTTTGTTACCAAAGTCCTTCTTCACAAGATGCCCTCGGGCCACTGGAGTTGCTTGGATCATAGGACGAGAGCCAGACAAGCTTGGGGGTTCTCAGCTGTCCTGAGGTGGCCGGCAGCAAATGACTGACCAACCATGCAGGAGTGAGAAGGGCCAGCTCCCTTGCCTCCATGTGAGACAGTGTGTGCTCCAGAATGCCCTGTGCAATTGCACCCATACTCGGCTCTCTCCCTGTTCTTGTCCTGCTCCCTCCTGCCCCCTTCTTGATTTCTCCTGGGAACACTGCATTGATATTTTACTGGCAAGTGAATCACAGACTCAAGGTCTGATTCTGGGAAACTGACTGAAGACCAGGGCAGCAGAGGGGGGATGGTGGCAGTGATGTGAAGGGTGAATGTCATGGATAATCCCAAACATGGTTAAAATTAAGCTCCCCTGAGTCTTGATCTGGGGGCATATGACCTATGCCTAAAGCACAGAGGTGGCCGAGGGAGGATGCTTGTAGTATCTGTTTGCCCAGCAAGGCTTGATAATTTGTAGTGTCCACTGGGTGAAGAGAGGAGGACTTCACATTAGGGCTGGGAACCAAGGTAGGCAACAGTCAATTTCTGTCACTCATGTTAAATCACTCCCGGAAGCCAGAGGGTTGGTTGTTGTTGGTTTTCTCAGTGTCTGAGGTTGGAAATTGGCATCAGCTGTGGAGCAGTCATGATGGCTTCACAGGCGGAGGGGAGTTTGTGGGGCCTGATTCTAGATGTCCTGCTATCAGGGCATCAAGGTGAAGGGACATTTGAGGGTAAACATTTCCTTTATTTTAAATTCAACTTATTTCATCTTAAATTTGCTGATTTTCACTGTGGTCACAAGGTTGTCATACCTCTGTGTGAGTTAAAGCAAACAAAGGCATACCTTCTTTTCTAGAAATTCAGATTTGAGATGGAAAACTTATCTCTCTTGGCTAAACAGTGTTTTCTTTCTCTCCTCCACCTAGCACCCTTCTTGGATTTCATTTTTTAAATGCCATCATATGAATCAGAATGGGTGTATCACTTTTAATTATTGTTGATTACCATTCATGTTGGAACAGCTACCCTAATACCATCTCCTATCGGAAATAAATGCTGACTTAGTGACCTGCCTGAGATAGCTGGTGACCCATCCCACTGGGGAGATGGCAGGCAGCCGCCTGGCGCTTGTTGAATTAAGAAGTGTGACTACAGTAATTAGCAGTGAGTTTCCAGCACAGGATAGAGTAGATTCAGGGCAGAGCCCAGTTGTCACACAGGTTGACCTCCATGCAGGAGAAATGAAGGATTTGGGGTTGGGGCTTGGAGGGTTGGGGAAGGGGTCACGGGAAAGAAGGTCAGTAGCAGAAACCAATTTGACATCCCTGAGCTTGTAATAGGATTTACCCCAGGCTCACAGACCTTGGTGGTGTTGCTGGTTGACAATTCTGCAGCCCTGGAGTGTGTGATTGGGACCAGAAGAGTTAAGTCTTGACTGCTTCACCTCTAGTATGTGCTTCATGGATCACAAACACAAAGGAAGAGACACAGTGTTAAAATAGAACTGGGGCACAGATTGAAATGATACATAATTACCAGCAGTTGTAGGATTCATGGGAAAAAATGTGCACACAGGTCTTTTAGGAAGTGTAAATAAAACAGATGGATTAATGGGGGGGAGGTATGCTTTACACACCCAGCTCCTATATCAACAAATGCTGCCCTCAAGGTAAATTCTTGAAAAAGTGTTCTAAGCTTGTATTAGTCACACCCATTTATTTTTGGCATAATTTGTGCACTATTTGGAAGTTGGCAAGAACTGGAATGTTAGGGCCAACATTTGGTCTTGCTTCAGGAGTTTCTATGAATATGAATGCGTGAAGTTTACATAAGCTTATGCCGTCTCTATAGCAACGCATGTTTTTTGTGAAAATCTTGCCTTTTAAAGTCAAGAATTTGTATGTTAACCTTAAATTCAACATGCTCTCTAATTCTGATGTTTTAAAACACATTTAGGGCTGTAGCATGTTCAGTATTGGATTGGATTAGATTAGAGGGTGAGTTGATGAGTGTTTTTGGAAAATATACCCCGCCCACCCCGAAGGGAGGCCCTTGCTTTTGGCAGTTAACCATAACATGCCTCCAGGTGAGTGGAACTTCAGCCCATGGAGCAACCCTGGCAGATCTGAGAATCTAATTTGAAGCATCAAAGTAGACAAGGATTGTTGATTATGATTTTTCTACCGAGTGTTTGAAACTTGGAAAGGCCTTAGGAAGTACTGGTTAGGCTGGCTCTGGTCCTTCAGAGCCTGGAGAACAGAAAAGGGCTGCATGGGCTTCCGCTCGAATAAGGGAGAACAGCCCCCATCCTTTCGTCACCCAGGGGCTCACCTGTGCAGTTCCATCCCTGATGGGCTTTTGTGTGTTGGGGGCTGTTCTTGCCCTTCATGGGATTCTTGATGACGTTCTAGATACCAGTTGTAGTTGGGAACTTGAGTGTATTCACTGGTTCTGGAGTGTTAAGAGCTGGCTTTTGGCAAAATTATGGGCATGTCCACAGCCCCTGGGGTCTGATATCCTGCTGTTTTTGGTGATGTCATTTCCTATCCTCATTGCTTCCCAGGTGCCTCAAACACTCCTCTCCTCTGACTTCAGAAGAGGATAAGGTAACTCCTTTATGTTGCTGTGCAAGAGAGGAGTGCTTTCAGAAAGAGCAGTGGGCTTGGAACAAGGACTGGGTTCCATGTGAATCTGGGACCTGCTTCTTAATAGCAGCATGTCCATGAACTGTTTGCAGAAATTCATTATGGCATAAAGGAAAAGAAAACACCATCTCCTTGATTGAGATAATGGCCTGTGACAGAACCTTGCAAAATTCTCAGCTCTTATTCAAATGCAAATCTATTGTTATCACTTTAATAGGAAAAGGCAAATAAATAGCTTTCCACTCATATTCCGACTTTGTTCAGTTGGTGGAAGCTGCTTGGAGTGTTGTGCTAAGAAGGATTCTGAGATGATCTCACAGGGGAAAAGTGCTGAGATTGATTGGTGATGTCTATCATTGGCACAGGGGTGCTGGAAGTGTACCCCCATGTGTAAAGTTGTTGGCATTCCTCAGTCCATTTGCTTTTCAGGAGGGATAGAGACCATAAAATAAGGGGATAAACATTTTACTGGTAAGATTTCAGGTATTGGTGTGTGCAGAAGGCATTATTTTGTGGAATTGAACCTAGCAATGCCCAGAATCAAGCATTTTTATAGTTCTGACTCTGTGTACAGAAGAGATTCTCATATTATTTCCCAAGGCTGTTGTCCCAGTTGCCTGATTAGAAAGGTGTTTCTAATTTGGACTAGCATTGCATCTTCCCTTTCTGTTGTTCAGATGGTCTCTTTCATACTTTTTTTTTTTTTTCCTTTGCTTTTTAGGGCCAAACCTGTGGCATATGGAAGTTCCCAGGGTTGAATCAGAGCTGCAGCTGTAGGCCTGTGCCACAGTCACAGAAACGTGGGATCCAAGCCACGTCTGTGACATACATCACAGCTCATGGCAATGCCTGATCCTTAATCCAGTGAGCAAGGCCAGGGATCAAACCTGCATCTTCATGGATCCTGGTTGGGTTTGTAACCCACTGAGCCACAACAGGAACTCTTCTTCCATACATTTTGATATTTGGCAAGATTCAGTTTAGCACTTGGGTCTTTGTTGTTCTATCTTGATCTCTAATGGTCTATTTTATTTTATTATTTTTTAATTGAGGTATAATTGATATATAACATTATATTAAGTTTCAGGTATGTAACCTAATGATTTGATATTTGTATACATTGCAAAATAATCACCACAGTAAGTCTAGTTAACATCTGTGTTCATATATAGTTACAAAACTTTTTTTTCTTGTGATGAAAACTTTTAAGATATAGTACTCTTTTAGCAACTTTCAAATATACAATATTATTAACTATCACCATGCTGTACATTACATGTAATTACATGTAAAGACTATTTTTTTTTCTCATCTTTTTAGGCTGCACCTGTGGCATATGGAAGTTCCCAGGCTAGGGGTTGAATTGGACCCCAGCCTATGCCACAGCCCGGCCCCTACCCCACAGCTCATGGGAATGCTGGATCCTTAACCCACTGAGCAAGGCCAGGGGTTGAACCTGCATCCTCATGGATGCTAGTTGGGTCCATTACCACTGAGCTACGACAGGAAAGTTTAAAGGCTAATGGTTTTTAACTATAAGTACACATTCATCTGTGAAACTGTAATTGTTTGAAAGAAGGGATTATGTGCTATATTTTCTCTCTTGATTCCTGGTGTAGAATAGGGCAGGTCATTATTTGCTTAGCCAACTCTGAACCGATCATTAATTTTTTTCTTATTATACATATAACACTAATTTTGGAAAATCTGAAAAATAAAAAAGCTAAAGAATCAAGTAAAAATAGGTTATAACATTATAACTAGAGGTAGTTACCCTTACCATTGGGTATGTTTCTCACTAGCATTTTTACATATTTAGATGTAATTTTTAAAAGAGGTGAGAACATACTCTCTGTATAATTATGTGATCTGTTTTTTCCTTTTATGCTACATTATAATTACTTCTCTGAATCTTTGAGTCTTAATATACAATAAAATGCTTAAATTTGAATTTTAAAAACTGCAACCATTTATTAGTTTGTGACTTAAATAGTAATATCCATTCATTATTAAAAAAAAACCCTTGAAAAATAATGATATGGGATGAAAAGTAAACAGCCTTCCTCCCCTCATCTACCTCATTCCCTTACTTCCTGTATCCTCTTCCTTCCTTTTAAAACAACTTTTAATGTTTCCTCCCAGACATTAGTTTTACATTTGTTGACATGTGAAATGTGTCATATTAGAGTTTTCCAACATGACTTTTGCACTTAATTATATGATGGACATCTTTTGTGTTACTGCATTCAGATCCATCTCATTCTTTTAATCTGCTACAAAGTATTCCATTCTATGGAAACCTCATTTTTAACCAAACTCTTATTGGTGGGTATTTGTTGGTGTCAATTATTTTTGCTATTATAAGCAACACAGCATTGAACATCTTTACACATATGGTTACATGCACACATGTGTTTATGTAGGATTAATTCCTGGAGTGAAAGTTCTTTTTTATTATTATTATTATTTTTTCAGGGCCACACCTGCCACATATGGAGGTTCCCAGGCTAGGGGTCCAATTGGAGCTGTGGCTGCCGGCCTATGCCAGAGCCACAGCAACTTGGAATCCGAGCCATGTCTGCGATCTACACCACAGCTTATGGCAATGTCAGATCCTTAACCCAATGAGCCAGGCCAGGGATCAAACATGCATCCTCATGGATACTAGTTGGGTTCGTTAACCCCTGAGCCGTGATAGGAATTCTCTGGAGTGGAAATTCTGAGCTAAAAGGAGGGTTCACATTAAAATATTGAAGGATAAGGAAAAACTGCCCTGCAAAAATGTTTATCCATTGCATTCTTACCAGCTACACATGAACTTTCTGATTTCTGACACCATTATCAATAATATTTTCATACTGAGGAGGTCTAGAGTACCCTGGCTACTGTTACTTTAAAAATAATGTTTCTTGGCTATTTTCACATGAATTATTTTTCCAGATGAGTATCAAGTCATTTTGTCAAACTTCTACCCTCCCAACACAATGGACAAAGTCCATTTTTGTGACGTGAACTGAGATGACATTTAATTTATAGAATAAGATGGAGAGAATTGACACCTTTACTGACATTCTTATCGAAGAATACAGTTTTCATTTCCTTTGATTTAAATCTTATGCCGTGTCTTTTTCAACAGAAATAAACATCATTCTCAAAAGCATTATAATACTTTGTCTATGGATTAAGCAGAATTTTTGTGTTATTCCCTTCTTGCTGAACTATCAAATTCTTTCCCCTCTCTGTCTAGATTTGGCAGTGCCGTGATGAGCACCAGCGTGCTTTACTCTTTGGCCACATCTTGCCGATTTCCTTAGAACACATACCCAGAAGTGGATCAAAGAATCTGGGCAATTTAAAGCTCTTGGTAGCTTTGGGAGATTGTGAATTTGTACAGAGGCTCAAACAGTCTGGCTCTCCTACAGATGCATGAGTACCTGTCTGGCTGGGCCTTCACCAGCATTTTAAGTTCACCTTAATAGAAACTTGGCTTTGATGGGAATGAGGTGTGTGGAGGAGCACAGCAGTGAGTGGCCAGCTCTGCCCATCTATGAATAGATTTTTTCGTCTTTTCTCCTTTACTGTGTGTTTTCCTCCAGTAGAGTCAGGGGACACCATTCATTCTTTGCTAAGACTTTGGAGACATTTGATTTAGTAAATTCTTAGGTCTTTTGGAAATTCCTATTGTCCATGGACATCTAGGAGTGGAGAGTACATTTTGAGAAGTGTCTTTCAGTTTTGCTATGATAAAATTGCCTAATAGCAAAAAAGACAGATGAAGACACTCTACCTCCTGCAACACACACATATACACACATATGCACCCATGCAAATGACTGAGACCTTGCAAACTGCACAGAATAACTTGGGCTTGAGATGGGTCAAGGGTCAGAAGAGGTTGCCAAATTCCATACCCCAAATGGGTCTCTGGAACAGAAGGGTTCCTCCTACTTTTCAGTAGAAAATGTCATTTCTGATTCCCCAAGTTTAGAACCCAGACATGTTCATTTTAACAAGCAAATGCCAAATTTACTAGGAAAGCCTGGAGTGGACACCCAGACAACCTTCCTCGTTAATGCTTCTTTGCTTTGGAGTTATTTTTCACTCCTGTGTACTTTGGCAGGCACTGAGCATGGGAACTAGACACTTAAAATGCTCTCCTTCCATTTGAAAACCCCTTTTGCGGCCACCACCTTGCCATAGAACCCCCTCCATCAGGAATTTTTTGCAGGGTGGGTCATGCTTTTTCAGGGCGGTGTCTTTCAGGGCAAGTCTATTAGGCTTGTAGGATGGTTTAATTGGGGCAGCATAATTGTAGGGTGCTACAAGGGCCCTGGCAAGGGATACTTTATAAATCAGGTTATTATGCTTAGTTGTATTAATAGACATTTATATATACCCTAAATCCTTCATACAGCAATGGGATAATAGCCCTTAAGGCCATAGTTACTATTTTGGGTTGGGCCCACTTGTAAAACTGGATCTTTTTATTGTGAAGCTGTTTTTAGTTAGAGGAGTGCATAAAACCCTTTGAAAGACAGAATTTCAATTTTGTGGTTGCTGTATTTATATAGTTTAAATGGTAGAATCAGTGTGTGTGTGTGTATGTGTGTGTGTGTGTAAATATGTAAATACATATAAGGAAAAATTTTATACTTCAAAACCTTAGACCCAAACAGTTAAACTGTGCTCCTGAGGCAGGACTTCTTAATAAAAGAGAACTGTAAAATTTTAGTGGAATTTGGCCAAATGTATATCTTCTCCTGACCAGTATTGATTTTTAACTTTTGGAAGACAGATTCTCTTTGGTTTTGCTCCTGAGAGGTTCTAGTCCCCCTGGAAGACTGCAGCCTAGTGATGCGCAGGGGTGTGGAGGACACAGGCTCTGTGGGCCACCTTAGGGAAGTGAATACATTGGTGTGTCTTGACAAGGTTTCACATACCTGTCCCAGGCTTGAGGAGGACAGAGTGCTTGGCTGATCCAGCAGGATGTCCTGGGCTTCCTAGGAGCCCGGCTACCTGGTCTGGTGGTGCACATTAAGCCAACTGATCAGACTGTGGGCAGCTGGCCTTGTTAGTTATGTGGTATAGATGTAGTTGGAACTGGCTGAGACTGAACACTGCATGATGAGCAGGGATGGGTCACTTCCCCAACAGAGAGGATCCGGGACAAGGATGGCAAACACCCGTGTCCACCTCTGCCACTGATTCACTTTTTTCCTAATCCTTTTTTCCTTTACTTACAGGGAGAGGGCTCTTCCTCCCTTTCAGGAGCACACATCTGCCCACACCCACTCCATTCTGAGGGAGGTGACTGGGATGTTCCAAAGAAGGTACTCTGGGGATGGAAACTTTGTCCTCAGTCCCTGAGGACTGGGGATCGGAGGATGGGATAAGCCTCCCCTGTCTTACTATGTACTTACAAAATTAACTTTGGTGACTATGGACCCGTTTCTTCTTTCTCTGCTCTTCCTGGCCACCTGTCCTCTTTCTGGGGCTGAATTTGTTAGTCTGAATGACCAGCCGCCAGTGTGATTTCCACAGCCTGGCTCAGGCTGCTTTAGCCTCTCCCTTCCCTACATAAGCCTCATGGGCCCCGCTCCCACACTCACTCCCCACATTTCTCCTCTATGTGCCCCAGGCCCCTTGTCCTTTTCTTTCCCGTAGAGCCACATCAGACTATCTCTTCTTTAAAGCTTTCTCTCATTACTCTGCGTATTTGGTGTTTATAACTGCCTCCCCCCACTCGAGGCCTCCCTCCTGCCTGTGGGTATTTATAAAGCAAAGAGGCAGTGTTTATAGTGTAAAGAGTTTGACCTCTGAAGTCAGACAGACCCGATCTGAGTCCTGCTTCTGTCCCCTGCTGTAATCCTGGATATGACAGTTCTCCCATCTGAGCCTGAGTTTCTCATGGAAGACCTGAGCCCACCTTGTTAATCATGAAGATTGAACACGCTTTAAAGCCATTAAAAGCTCTTCTCATGGTGGCAGTGGATAGTAAGCACTCAAGAAGTGTTAGCTGCCATCGTTTTTGTTATTTTGATAGACACATCCATGTCCCAACATCATTGTAAGGTCCTTGAGAGCTTCCTTGTGGCCACCTGAGCACAGCACATGGACCTGTGCCTACAGGTGATAATCTTCAGGGGAGGCTGCAGACTGCACAGGCCTCATCTCCTCCTAGTGCTGACCCTTTGGTTTCTAGAACAAGATGGTTGGCAACACAGAGGCCCTGCTGAGATTCTTGGCAAATGAACAGTAGCATGTTCTTTAGGAAGAAAATAAGGTGACTTTCTATTGATCTGAAGTTTCGTGTGTGTGTGTGTGTGTGTTTGTGTGTGTGTGTGTGAAGGGGAGGTGAGTGTGGCAGAGAGATGAGGGCTCACAGAGCTGTGGTGAACAATGAGAAGCCAGTTTCCCTTTGTCCTTTGTCCTTTAACTTGCTGTTTTTGGAGGCCACACGGTTTAGGGGAAAGAGGACGATGTTAGAATGTTGGGTCCCAGATTTGTCACTTCCCAGCTGTGTAAGACTAGGAAATTCACAGTTTTGGGACTGAATTCTCCACATTTATAAAGCTTAATCTCACACTTCTCAGGGCTGTGGGGGAATCGGTGAGTTAGTCCCTTGTAAGTGCTTTGTGAAAAGTGACACAAATATTAGATCTCATAGTTAGACACATCCTAACTACATTAGTGTAGCTCAGCGATTCCCTTTCTCCTTGCCCTTATGCCATGTTCTTCCCTGCCTCTTTATTTACCCTCTTTTTGCTTCTTCCTCTTCCAGCTGGGGAAGATCTTTCATCTAGGAGGAAACAGCAGGGCGAGTAGAGGTTCAGATTTCTGGCCGGCATCTCTGTACTGCTGTCTCCTGCGACATTTCCCTCACACCTTTCAGGCTGCTCAGGGCTGAAGCTGGGATACTCCAAATCCATGTTCAAAGTTCCTTCTCCCCTCACGTGCCCTCTCAGTGCTACTCTCATCTCCCGAATAGGGTACATATTTATTTGGGGCAAAAATTATGGTTTGTATGGCTTTGCACAAAGGCAGGCACGTGGTAGGTAGTAATTGTTTCCTCCATGGTGCTGCTTGCTGGGGGATGAGAAATGAGGCAAATTCCCATATAGCCCGTGGATCAGTAGCCCCTGGAGGGCACACTCGTGGGTTCATCAGACTCCTCACCTTCCCATTGCATCAAAGAGTATAGGCTTGAGAGGTGGTCTCCAGGTGAGAGAGGTGGGTAAGATCTGGAGAAGACCCAACAGGTACAACTCTCTTTTTCTTTTTGGAAATATAAATAGCAGAAACGATCCTATTACTATTTAGTAATCAATGATGATAAGGCATTTAATAAATCTCAGTACTTATTTGTAATTAAAAAAACTTATAGCACAAATCACACTTGGTGGAGTTTATAAAGACTGATCAGGAGAAAATATTTAATAAAAATATATTTTCTTTTCTTTCTTTCTTTCTTTCTTTCTTTCTTTCTTTCTTTCTTTCTTTCTTTCTTTCTTTCTTTCTCTGTCTCTCTTTCTCTCTTTCCTCCCTTCTTTCTTTCTTTCTTTCTTTCTTTCTTTCTTTCATCTTTTTAGGGCTGTACCCATGGCATATGGAAGTTTCCAGGCTAGGGGTCAAATCGGAGCTGCAGCTGCCTGCCTACACCACAGCCACAGCAACTCAGGATCCGAGCCTCATCTATGACTTACACAACAGCTCATGGCAGTGCTGGATCCCCAGCTCATTGAGCAAGGCCAGGGATTAAATCCACATCCTCATGGATACTAGTTGGATTCGTTTCCACTGCATCACAATAGGAACTCCAGAAATAAAAATAAGAGAATTAAGTTATGAAAAACTTTATCCTACTAATTTTGGAAACCCTGAAAACATTTAGAGAACACTATTAAATGCCTGTATTTGTAAAAGAAGACACAGAAAACTTGAATAAACAGGTAAGCACCAAAAAATTGAAATAGTGGAGTTACCACTGTGGCGCAAGGGGATTGGCAGTATCTCTGGAGCGCTGGACCCAGGATTGCTCCCTGGCCCAGCACCGTGGGCATGCAGCTTAGATCTGATCCCTGCCTTGAGGTGGCCAAAAAAATTGAAATATCAATCAAAGACCTCTTCTCCAAAAAGGCATCTGGTTCGGACAGTTTTACAGTTCATGTCTAGCAATCCTAAAATAGAAAAGAGACAAACAACAAAAGCTGTCCCACTCATTTTTGACATGAATATAGTCTTTATTTAAAATTGGATAACAAAAATACAGGAAGAGAAAATTACTGACCGCTTTTGCTTATGAATGGAGATATAAAAATCCTAAATAAAATGTTGTAGTAGCTTATCAACTGTTAGTTGTTAAAAACATTAATATATTGTCATTTGGGAGATTTTTTTCAGAAATAAAAGTGATTCAACATGGTATTATAGTTCAACATATTAAGAGAATAAAGGGAAAAAAATCACATAATAAATCTTAGTAGATTCAGAAAGGCATTTAATAAATTTTTTTATTACTTATTTGTAATAAAAAAACTTATAGCACAAATCACACTTGGTGAAGAAAGATGCATTCCATCTAAGCAGGGATAAGGAAAGGATCTCCATTATCACTCACTAGTGTTAGCACAAAACTGGACTTCCTACCTATAAAGACAAAAAAAAAAAAAAAGCATGATTTAGAGGAGAAGGAATGAAACTGTCATTTGTAGATAATGTGATTATTATATAGCAAAAGCAACAGATTCAACAATTAGAATTAAGCAAGGTTGTCAGATGCAAGGTCAGCTTAATGAATATCAATAGGATTTCTCAACATGAGTAAAAACAGATTAGAAAGTACAATTGGGAGTTCCCATCGTAGTACAGGGAAAATGAATTGACTAGGAAGCATGAGGTTGCTGGTTCGATCCCTGGACTTGCTCAGTGGGTCAGGGATCTGGCGTTGCCGTGAGCTGTGGTGTAGGTTGCAAACACAGTTCAGATCCCGCCTTGCTGTGGCTGTGGTGTAGGCAGGCAGCTGCAGCTCCAGTTCGACCCCTAGCCTGGGAACCTCCATATGCCGTGGGTGTGGCCCTCGAAAGATAGAAAGACAAAAAAAAAAAAAAAAAAAAAAAATTTAAAAAAGAACCAAAACTATGAAAAATTTAGGATTAACTAAAAATAGATAAGATCTCTATGGAAGAAACATTAAAATTCTTAAAAGCCATAAAAGGAAACCAGCACAACATCATAAATTAACTATACTTGAATAAAAATGAAAAGGAAGCCAGATGAAATGATCAGAGCAATTTCTCTGTATTTGAATGGGATGACCTATTATGTTTATTCTCCCCAGATTAACTTATAAAGTCAAGGCAATCCAAAGAAAATTCCAGGATTATTTTTAGGAGTTTGATAGATGTATTTTAAAAGTTGTGCAGAAAAATAAAGGTTCATGAATAACTCACAAATTTGCAGAAGGAGAAAAAAGAGAGGGCACTTAACCTATCAGATATGGACACATTACCAGCTTTATTGTGTCAAAAAATAGTCAAATAGACCAATATAACCGAGTAGAGATTTCTGGTGACAGACCATGTGTGTAAAGGAACTTAAGAAATGATAAAGATGAACGGCTAATAAGATTGGATCCTGTAGCTGATTTTTTTCCCAAAGATGATTGCAACATTCTCCCCTTCCATGTGTGCTCTTTTC
Organism: Sus scrofa; assembly: GCF_054392235.1. Lineage (NCBI taxonomy): Eukaryota > Metazoa > Chordata > Mammalia > Artiodactyla > Suidae > Sus > Sus scrofa. The sequence goes on along the minus strand of NC_139385.1, from coordinate 88,545,588 downwards.
CCATCAAGAAGTAGCTTATATGTTTCCTCCCCTTGATTCTGGACAGGTTTTGATGACAGTGGAGGTAATGCTAAGTGATTTCTGAAGCTGGTGATATAAAATGGTATAGCTTCTGTTTTTTTTTCCTCCCCCGCCCCCACTTGGAATTCAGCCACGTAGTGTGAGGAAGCCCAAACAGCCTATGATAATCAAGGTGCAAGTGGGAAGTAACTGTGACCCCCAGGCCTTCATTTTTGGCCAACCTGCCAGCCGTAAGTGAACCATCTTGAAAACACATCCTTCAGCCCCAGGCGAGTCATCTCAGCTGCCACTCTGTGGCACAAAGATGACCCATCTTTGCTGATTCCTTCCTACAGTGCCAGTATGTGAGCAAATTTAAGGTTTGTTTTTGTTTTAAGCCAAACAATTCTGGAGTGTTTTGCTCTATGTTTGTTTGTTTGTTTGTTTTAAATAGCTCTCTGGCCCACATGGATATTGATTCTGTTAAAGGTGAAACAGTACATTTTGTGTAACACCATGTAGGAGAATATCTTTGGAACACAGGAATGGGGAAAGATTTCTGAAGCCAAACCCAAAGTGCACAAATTATAATTGAGAAATTGATGAATTTGATTAAATGGAAATTAAATACTCCTGCCCAAGGAGGAACTGATAAAGTTAACAGATAGATGATAGTTTGGAAGAAGATGTTTGTAAAGTATCAAGTTCTAAGGGACTGATATTTGAAATTTACAAAAGGCTGTTACAAATCAATAAGAAAGGAACCTCTATGAAAAAGAGGGCAAAGGGATAGAAATTGGGCATTTCACAAGGAAACCCATTTGACTAAAAAATGTATGAAGATGTTAAAATTCACTAATAATATTAAGATATTATATTATACCCATCAGGCTGGCTGCACTTGGAAAGCAGTCCTAAGGCTGCTTTATCAAAAACCAGGTGGTTTACACAACATAATTTTCTTTCCTGCTAGTTCTGGAAGCTAGAAGTTCAAAATCAAGGTGTTGGCAGGTTTAGTTTCTTCTGAAGGCTGTGAGGGAGAATCTGTTCCATCCCTTTCTTCTAGCTTCTGGCGGTTTTCTGGCAGTCTTTGGAATTATTTGTCTTATAGATGCACCACTCCCGTCTCTGCCTTCATCTTCACATGTCATTCTCCTGTGTCTTTCTTTTTATATTGTCTTCACTCTCTGTAAGTCTGTCTCTGTGTCCAAATTTCCCACTTTTATAAAGATACCTGTGGGAATTCCCATTGTTGCAGAGCAGAAATGAATCCGACTAGGAACCATGAGGTTGCAGGTTCCATCCCTGGCCTTGCTCAGTGGGTTAATGTTCTGGCATTGCCATGAGCTGCGGTATAGGTCACAGATGCAGTATGGATCTGATGTTGCTATGGTTGTGACTGTGGCCGGCAGCTGTAGCTCCAATTGGACCCCTAGCCTGGGAACCTCATATGCCATGGGTGAGGCCCTAAAAAGCCAAAAAAAAAAAAAAAAAGAAAAAAGAAAAAAAGAAAAGATACCCATCATACTGGATGAGGGTCCACGCTAGTGACTTTGACTATCTGCAAAGTCAATTGTTCACATTCTGAGCTACTGGGGTTAGGTCTTCAACACATTTTTTGGTGACATATTTCAATTCATGATACTGCATATTGCTTAGTGTTGGTGAGGATGTGAGCCCCAGGAACCCTCTGGCACAGCTGGTAGGAGAGGGGAGGGGACAGCTCTTTAGGCAGGTCTGGCAAGACTTACACTCACACACATGACTCACCTTTCCTGCTCCTGGGCATGCATGCCTGAGAATTCCCCACACAGATTTGTAGGGAATCTGATGATGTTCGTCACAGCACTGTTATGGGAGTGGGGATCTGGAAGCATCCTAGTTGTCCATCCTTGGAAGTCTGGCTATGTAAAATCCATTGGCTACAAATTATGAAACACTAGGCAGCATTTAGGAGAAATGGACTAGCTGTATGTCTGGCATATGGATAAGTCTCAAAAACATGAGATAGATAATATCTAAAACATGAGAATATACCATTGCTATATATCCAAGTATATGCACATGAAACAACAGTTGAAGAATAAATACATATAGACACAATAAAATGGTTTTCTATTGTGGGAAGGGAAATTGGGCTGGGGAATGGGAATTATAAAAGGGAATTATAAAAAAGTGAGGGGAGAGGAATTGTGTATGGACCTAAAGCAATAATCTGATCAACCCCATCTTCAGTCCTAAAACATACAAACACCTCCCCACTACTCTGCTTGTACTAACTCAATGCTTGCCTTGGGGATATCGCCTTATGTTACTGCTCTTACTCAGTTTGAAAATACTCTCCTCCTATAGGGAGTTGAGAATCTTGGGGTTGGAAGAGCTCTTCCCTTCAGTATACCTCCTTGCCCTGCACTGCTTGTAGAGCCGGATACAAAAGAAACACGATGTATTTCTTGTCTTCAGGCCAATTCATCTAGATAGGGAGAAAACATGCTCAAGAAACAATTAGATAATGACCCAAGACAGTATGTAATTAAGTGTTAAGTTGCATGGGGCAAGCCTGCAACTAGCAAAGGCAGAAGTGCTAGAGGAGAACAGGATGTCTGCTCAAGATAAAAATAGATATATGGCGTTTTATTGACTTCAGAAGAATTTCAGTGGAGCCACTGTGGCAGGATTTCCCTGGCTCCTGGGCTTGCTGCCTGTGCCAGGAGCTGTGGATTTCCAACTGCGCTGCCAGGAGGCTCAGAGGTTGCCCTGACCTGCTTCTGGTGCAGGAGGCCAGCAGGAGAGATGTGCTCTAGATTTACTCCCCAGCTTGAACCAGATTTGTTTTACAATAATCTAGGGCTCTAGATTAAGATTTTGCCTGAAGACAATTTTTCACTGTTTAAAAGTTTGAAAACGAGGATAAAGTCTCAGTGCCTCAGTGGCTGACCTGGCTATCACTGACCTCGTGGGCTTCCTCTGATCCCATAAACTGCAATTTTCTGAAGACCTCCTTGCTCTTACGCCTCTGTCTTCTCAGTGAACTCCTTGCATCGTTAAGATATAGCTCGGGTGTCTCTCCTCGTCAGTCACCTTCCCCCAACCTTCCTCCCTTTTTAGAGCATTCACCACACAGGGTGCTATCTTGGCATTGGACTATGAGCATCCCAAAGATCAAGCACTCCTCCATCTTTGCAGCTTTAGCAACCGGAAGGCCACCTGGCACATAATAAGTGATAAGTGAACACCTGTTGAGGGCATGCATGATTATGCACATGTGTATCTTATATTTTTAAAGACTTAAAAACCCTAAGAACATTATGTGACAGAGACTGTGTGTGGCCTATAAAACCTAAAATATTTACTATCTGACCCTTTACAGAAAAATTTGCCAACTCTTGGGACTCAGTCAAAAGACACTATGCAGGGAGATGGGATTAAGATGGTGGAATAGAAGGTCTGGAGCTAAACTTCTCTCCTAAAAACAACAAAATTCACAACTAAAGGCTGAGCAATCTTCACCCAAAAGGACCGGAAACCTTAAAAAAGACATTCTACTCCAGAAGAAAAGAGGAGGCCACATCAAGAGGTAGGAGGCACAATTTCATGATATAAACAACCCCATACCTCCCAGGTGGGAAGCCCCACAGACTGGAAACTAACTGGTTCACAGAGACTCACCTACAAGAGTGAGAGTTCTGAGCCACACATCAGACTCTCACATGTGGGGATCTGGCACTACGAGAAAGAGCCGCTGAAGCATCTGTCATTGAAGGCCAGTGGGGCTTGTGAGCAGGAGCTCCACAGGACTCGGGGAAATGGAGACCCCATTCTTAAAAGGCACACACAGATTTTCACATGCACTAGGTCCCAGAGCAAAGCAAAATCTCCATAGGAATCTGGGTCAAACCTGACTGCAGTTCTTGGAGGACATCCTGGGAAAACAGGGGTAAACGTGGCTTTTTGTGAGGGAAGGACATTGAAGGCAAAGCTCTCGGGAATATTCAGCAGTGTGCCTTTCTCTGGAGGTGGCCATTTTGGAATAATCTGGCCCCACCCATCAGTCAGCTGCAGAGAAGCCCCAGGGCAAACAACAATCCAGGTAGGATCACAGCCCCGCCCCTCAGTAAACAGGCTACCTAAAGACTCCTCAGGCCCACAGCTGCCTCTAATTCCATCCAGAAACTAAGCCACACCCACCAGAGGGATTAGAATTGGCTCCACCTACAAGTGGGCAGGCATCAGCCCCTCCCATCAGGAAGCCTACAGCAAGCCCCCCATACCAAATTCAGCCGCAAGGGGGACAGACACCAGAAGTAAGAGAGGCCACAACTCTATTATCTGTCAAAAGGTCACCACACCAAAAACCTATACAAACAAAAAGACAGAGAACTATAACTCAGATGAGGGAGAAAGGAAAAACCCCAGAAAATCAGCTAAGTGATGAGGAGATTCTCAGCCTCCAGGAAAAAGACTTTAGACTGTTGATGCTGAAGATGATGCAAGACATTGGAAATAAACTGGAGGCAAAGATGGATAACTTACAGGAAACCCTGAGCACAGAGATACAAGATATCAAACTGAAACTAGAAGAGATGCAAAATACAAAGACTGAAATAAAAAATTCACTAGAAGCAGCTAACAGCAGAATACAGCAGGCAGAAGAATGAATAAGTGATGTGGAGGACAGATTAGTGGAGATTATGGATGCAGAACAGAAAAAAGAAAAAAGATTGAAAAGAAATGAAGAGAGTCTCAGAGAACTCTGGGACAACGTTAAATACACCAACATCCGTATTTTAGGGGTGCCAGAAGGAGAAGAGAGAGAGAAGGGGACAGAAAAAATATTCCAAGAGATAATAGCCGAAAACTTCCCTCACATGGGAAAGGAACCACTCACTCAAATCCAGGAAGCACAACGAGTACCATATAAAATAAACCCAAGGAGGAATACACCAAGACACATATTCATCAAACCGACCAAAATTAAAGACAAAGAGAAAATCTTGAAAGCAGCTAGGGAAAAGAAACAAGCAACATACAAGGGAACCCAATACGGTTATCGGCAGGTTTTTCAGCAGAAACTCTGCAGGCCAGAAGGGAGTGGCATGATATACTTAACGTGATGAAAGGAAAAAAACCTCCAACCAAGATTAGTCTACCCAACAAGGCTCTCCTTCAGATTTGAAGGAGACATCAAAACCTTCACAGATAAGCAAAAGTTGAGAGGATTTGGCAACACTAAACCAGCCTAATAACAAATACTAAAGGAACTTCTCTAGGCAGAAAAGAAGAGACAGCAACAAGAAACAAAAATTCCACAAATGACAAGGCTCACCAGTAAAGGTATATATACAGTAAAGATACAGAATCATCCATGCGCAATTATACCACCACAATCAGAAATCATGAGAAGAGATGGGCACAAATGCAGGACACTGGAGATGAACTTGCAATTAAGAGAACAACAACTTAAAACAATCTCATATACATACAGACTCTTATATCAAACTTCAGAATAACTGCAAACCAGAAATCTACAATTGACACACAAAAAAAGAAAAATCAACTCAATTACAACACTAAAGATAGTCATCAAACCAGAAGAGGAAAGAACAAGAGAAGAAGGGAAGAAAAAAGAGCAAGAAAAACAAATCCAAAGCAATTAATAACATGGCAATAAGAACATACATATCAATAATTAACTTAAAAAGAAAAATGGATCTGGAGGAATCAGGCTCCTGGATTTCAGACTATACTGCAAAGCAACAGTCACCAAAACCATATGGTACTGGCACAAAGACAGAAACAGAGATCAGTGGAACAGGATAGAAAGCTCAGAATTAAACCCACACACCTACAGCCAACTCATCTATGACAAAGGAGGCAAGGATATACAATGGAGAAAGGACAGCTTGTTCAATAAGTGGTGCTGGCAAAACTGGAGAGCCGCATGGAAAAGAATGAAATGAGAACACTCCCTAACACCATGCACAAAAATAAACTACAAATGGATTAAAGACCTAGATATAATACCAGACACTATCAAACTCTTAGAGGAAAGCATAGGCCAAACGCTCTCTGACATAAACAACAGCAACATCTTCTCAGATCCACCTCTTAGAGTATTGATGGCAAAATCAAAAATAAACAAATGGGACCTAATCAAACTTAAAAGTTTCTGCACAGCAAAGGAAACCCTAAACTAAACAAAAAGACAACCCACAGAATGGGAGAAAATCTTTGCAAGTGAATCGACTGACAAGGGATTCATCTCCAAAATTTATAAACACCTTCTGCAGCTCCATACCAAAAAAACAAACAACCCCATCAAAAAATGGGCAGAAGATCTAAACAGACAATTCTCCAAAGAAGACGAACAGATGGCTAAAACACACATGAAAAGATGTTCCACGTCACTCATTATTAGAGAAATGCAGATCAAAACCACAATGAGGTACCACCTTACACCAGCCAGAATGGCCATCATCCAAAAGTCTACAAACAATAAGTGCTGGAGAGGGTGTGGAGAAAAAGGAACCCTAGTACACTGTTGGTGGGATTGTAAATGGGTGCAACCACTGTGGAAAGCAGCATGGAGATTCCTCAGAAAACTAAAAATAGAACTACCATTTGATCCAGCAATCCCGCTCCTGGGCATCTATCCAGAGAAAACCACAACTCGCAAAGACACATGTACTCCGATGTTCATTGCAGCACTAGTTGCAATAGCCAAAGACATGGAAACAACCTAAATGTCCATTGACAGAGGAGTGGATCAAGAAGAAGTGGTACATATACACAATAGAATATTACTCAGCCACTAAAAAGAACAAAATACCAGCATTTTTAGCAACATGAATGGACCTAGAAACTATCATGCTAAGTGAAGTCAGCCATACAATGAGACACCAACATCCAATGCTTTCACTGACATGTGGAATCTGAAAAAAGGACAGACTGAACTTCTTTGCAGAACAGATGCTGACTCACAGACATTGAAAAACTTGTGGTCTCCGGAGGAGACAGTTTGGGGGGTGGGGGACGGGCTTGGGTTGTGGGATGGAAATCCTGTGTGATTGGATTGTTATGATCATTATACAACTACAGATGTGGTAAATACATTTGAGTAATAAAAAATATAGTTGATTGACAAAAAATAACCACTATACAAAGGGTATAGGATTTTATAGGCTGTGTGGAGCTGATAGTGCTAGTTAACACTTAACTAGTTGACACGTAGCTAACATAATCACTCTTATTATGTGCTGGGCACTGTTCTAAGAACTGAGTATACAGAAAGTTCTTAGGCTCCTTCAAACCTTATGAGGTAGGTACTATTATAAGCCTCACTTTACAGATGAGGAAACTGAGTGAAAGGATGTTTGTCTTGGCCAGTGTCCCTCAATGGCTTTTCTTTATATAGGCCTGATCACTGGTAGAGTTTAGTGGTAAAGAACAGTGTACTTGTGCCCTCCATCCTGGTTTGTCTCTCGGCTCCACAACTTATGTGATTCTCTAGGTGTTAAGTTGTTCAGCTGGTATAGCAAGGGAACTAGATAAATGCTCTCTCATTATTATTGTGACACTGCAGAAATCGCATTGACAAATACCTTGTATTAGTGTAACAGGATAGAGAATATAATTCACTGGAAATGGATAAAAGCAGTCATATTGGGAGAACTGTGCCCACGCAGGGAGTCATGGACACTGAGTGTGGTGTCTTTCTGATGAAAGAAATCCAAGATGACGCAAATAGATGGAAAGATATACCATGCTTGTGGATTGGAAGAGTTAATATTATCAAAATGACTATACTACCTAAGGCAATATACAGATTCAATGCAACCCCTATCAAATTACCAAGGACATTTTTTTACTGAACTAGAACAAAATATTTTGAAGTTTGTTTGGAAGCACAAAAGACCCAGAATAGCCAAAGACATCCTGAAAAAGAAAAATGGAGCTGGAGGAATCAGGCTCCTGGATTTCAGACTATACTGCAAAGCAACAGTCACCAAAACCATATGGTACTGGCACAAAGACAGAAACAGAGATCAGTGGAACAGGATAGAAAGTCCAGAATTAAACCCACGCACCTATAGCCAACTCATCTATGACAAAGGAGGCAAGGATATACAATGGAGAAAGGACAGCTTGTTCAATAAGTGGTGCTGGCAAAACTGGAGAGCCGCATGGAAAAGAATGAAATGAGAACACTCCCTAACACCATACACAAAAATAAACTCCAAATATGTTTTCTTTTTAATGTATCTTTATGTTGAGACTTGGTCACATGGGGGCCAGGATTTATGTGGGTTATGCTATGTATCAACTGAACTCAGTGACCAGTGCTGTCCTTTCCACCCATGACCTCATATAGGTATAAAGTGCTTTTTTAGCCCAGGACATTGGCAAGAGTGTCTGAAAACCATTCTAGAAGCAGACTGGTTGAGAGCCAACAACCAGTTACCTCTAGAACGACTGCCAGGTGTCAGAGGTGCTAGGAATATTTTTCAGTCTCCATGAGGAGTCACAGGCATCCAGTGATGCAGCCAGCCCTTACCACCTTGCAAGGGCCAACTGTGTGTTGATATTCCCAGCTCTGCCCTTCAGTGACATCACACTGGTAGGTTGAAATTGGCTGTGATGGAGAAATGTATATCATGGAAATTAGCAAATGCTGCAAATCAGAGGTTTTGTTTTGTTTTGTTTTGTTTTTTGTTTTCTCACTCAAGCTGGTTGTTAAATACCTACGAGCATACCACCACAGGCATCAGATTTCTCCCTCTTCTCAGTTCCAAAATTTCTTTTATTACCCAAGAGTATAAGGATCATGGTAACAAGAGGAGAATCCTGAGGAGAGAAAGCATTTCAATGCTGAAATTTTTTTTTTTTAATAGGTGGGCTAAATAGCAGTTCTCAGTTTTGAGAGGCTTTTTCAATGTTTTAATGCCTATTGATCTAATTTTGATATCCAACATTTTAGTAAAACACAGTGGATGTAAAATGATTGGATTTTTATGTTTAAATGGTGTGTGTGTGTGTGTGTGTGTGTATGAATGTTTGTGTAGTGGGAAAGACCTGGGCAGAAGGGAGCTAATATGTGGTAGAGTAGTTGTAGAAAAAAGAAATACATTTTGGCTAATTACTCCTCTATGGTTCACTCAGGTTTATTTTTGTTTTTTGGGGGGAGAGGGGACTTTTTGTACATTGACTTGTTATCTTTCCACTAGAATATTACAGGTAGAGAAGTGCAGTTTTTAAAACTGTATTTAATGAAAATCATACCCTGGGAGGAAAAAAGATTACTGAGTTGTTGTCCATGCAAGGTTGAGTGCTATGTCAAGACTTCAGTTTTTCAATAAAGAGATTATCCTGTAGAATTGAGATAACTTTGGGAAGGAGTCAGAGTTTCACAGTTATGTGGTAGAAGTTTACTATTATCACTGGTTAACTCGAATTAACACAAGCATGTGATTCCAATGACATCAAGGGGAGTGTAAATGCTTTTGTTGTGTGACTCTTACTGATTGTGGAAGAACCAACTCTTGAGGAAAACAGACTTTGCAGCCATTGGAATATAATTATGTGCGTTTTGTTTGTTTTTACAGAACAGATGCAAGACAAAGAACATAGTATGAGATATCAGAATGTAATTTTGAAACATATGTTTCCAAAATTATGGAAACGTTGTGGATGATAAATAAATCCTTTCAGCCTCAGAGGGTACAGGCTTGTAAGGCCGAGGGAGGGCTGGGTGTTGGACAGGGAGGAACGTGGTTTAAGTAACAGGCTGAATGGTAAGCACATCAAAGCTATTAAAGCATAAAGCCCCAGATTTAAAAATGTGAGAGGCCAAAGATTATGTAGTGTGGTCTGACGGCTTTATAGAGCCCGTTTCAAATGAGGGCTAGAACAAAAGAATGTGTGATTGAAGCTCTTGAAGAGATTTATTTCAGCAGAGAGGCAAACATTTTGCTCTGATACCAATTAACCAGAAAAAAGCACCACGTCATAAATGCCAATATTAAAAATGTAAATCCCACACCCGAGGGTGTATGGAAGACAGGTCACAATGTTTTGAAGGGGGAATGCGCAAAGAGATAACAGGAAGAGAGCTTTCCAACCGCCCAGCCTACCTGCTTAGTTCTGTGTCCTGTCTGCTGACAAGGTTTTCAATGGGGTAGAAGGCTCTTATTTGGGATAGTTGGGCCACTGGACTTGTTATAATGTGGCATGTCCGTCTCATCCAAGGGAATTTATTCTGACAACTCCAGAAGATCCTCTTTATCACACTGGTTCATCTGTACTAACCTGGGGATGCTCCAGAGTTTTCTATATTGTTCTGGATAGCATAGTTCACATAATGGATGTGTAGCGGTATACACAAAAGACAGAGTAAAAACCATCAAACGCTATGTATAGATACCACTTTGATGCCTTTTAAAATATATTCACTTCCGTTAACTTAGTTATTCCTCACCATAATTTTGTGCAAAAGGAAAAACACATCGTCCTAGTCTTCAGAGCTGGGGATGAATTTAGGATAATTCAGCCCAGCCCTTTTGTAGTAGAAAAGAGCCAGGGAGCTTGAGAAATATGTATACCTGTTAGCCTCCTAGGGAAACTGAGCAGGCAGAGAGCTGACTTCCTCAGCCACCAACAGCATTGTATGCTGAATCCATTGTATGTTTCTCTCATTGAGAATAAGGCACCCCAGGCTTCTGGGAAAGGAAATAAGCTAGAAAGGCAAATAAAAAGTGTTGTCTGGAATAGAGATATCTGTTGCTACAAAAATATTCAACTCAATTTTACTGAACTAAGATAATAAATCCCTTTACCTTTTGTATTTTGGTGCATTGAAACATTATTTTTTATGATCATAGGTGTTGCTTCATTATTTAAAGCATACTTGTTATTGCAGGAAAGACAAGCTACCATTTGATTTATAATGGAGCAATTGTGCTTTGAGTTAAATGAAAGTTCAAAGGCAAATGAATTCTAAATAAGAATAATTGAAGAGATTCAAGGTTCATTTGAGTTTATATTCATCAAGGCAATTGTCTTAGAATCCTCTTATTTAAAGCAACATGACAGATCGTAACTTACAAACTTTGCCTTTATGACATCACTTTATTCTATATATCATAATCAGAAATGTTAAGCCTCAGCAGTAATTTATACAAAACGTATTGTTACAGAGTTATAAATGTCATTAAGTGGTAGACTTATGCCTCAGTGTCATGCAAGTTGAACCCTGGATTTAAAAAAATTACCCATAATGCAAAGTATTCCGTAAAAATATTCTCAGTCTTTTCTCCTCCAGAGTAGTTTCATATTAAAAGTTCAGTTTGCTTTTACATCTGTGCTCTGCTCTGGAAAGTGCAACCTTTATCTCTCCTTCATGTTTTTAAAGTCACCTTCTTAATTCTGGTAGAACATAACTCAAACACCTGAAAATGTTAGGAATGGATTTACAGTCCCTCTGGCTACTCTCTATCTGGGATGGGAAAGCGAGTGAAGCTGGAGATAACTTTTCCTGCCATCAAGGGACATCTAGAGAGAAGAGGTGATGAATTGTAATGTGCCAACTAGTTTTGATTATTCAGGGACTTGTGATGGGATCCGTGGATTATTCAGGCCTCTGGTTCTCTATTTTGGCAAAGTTTGCTGCTCAGCGGCACCTCCGGTGGTTGGGGACAGTTTTCTGCTTATGGGTCTCCAAAGAGAGAGTGGCAAAGGAATGGCTCTCTTCTCAGCCTTCACGTCTTTGTCAGACACAGAGCAGAATTTTCACAAATGTATTTTTTCATTAAATTTTCACATTAAACCTAAAAAGAAGGTCCTGTCTTCCCATTTTATAGATGATCAAGGCTCAGAATAATTCATTGGTTTTTCGCATCTTTATTGAGTATATCCTGTGTTCTAGGCCCCGGGAAAAGATGGTAAAAGAAAGAGCTGTAATCTGTGCCCTCTCTGAGCTAGGGTGCATAGCGTAGTTCACATGATGGATGTGTAGAGGTATTCACAAAAGACAGAGTGAAAATTATAAAATTACAAACAGTGATACATGTCATGAATAAAAATCATGAGGGACTAAGGAGTTCGTAAAAAGGGGATATGATCTGATTTGTAGGCTCAGAGAGTGTGTCCCTGAGGCTGTAACTTTTGAGCTGACAACCAAAGGATAGAATGGAAATCATCAAAGTTTGCACAGCTGCTAGTGGCAGAGCCAGGATTCACACTCAGGGCTGCCTGACCCCAGATTCTATCTATGTTGCACTGCTACACATGGTTGAAACTATGCACTGAAATCAGCCCTTTGACTCCAGCCACCAGCCACACTCCACCAGCTTCTGCCTCTGTGGACTCCATGTCTTTGAGAACTGGTGACGGTGGGTTGGAGGCAGCAGTGGCCCCTGTGGCTTCTCAGCAAGTTATACCAATGGCACAAAGCAGCCCTCCCTCTCTAGATTCTTTCCATTTTCTTCATGGTTTGGTCTAAGTGGTAGCAGGGGTGACCCCTGGCTCCTGGTGGGGGTGAAGCCAATTTCCAACACTTGGGAGGGGCTTGATGAATGACCCACTCAAGCCAGGTTTCAGAAACATTGTCTGGGGCCTCTCAAGCTTCTCAGAACCTGCCTGCTAGTCTGACTCCCTTTGCTTCACCCCACCTCCCTGATCTAAAGCCATCGTGGGGCTTGGCTACCTGCCTGAAGAACTCCCTGACCTGCCGAGGAACTGCCTCGGGGAGTCCTGGGAGCAGCTGGGGGAGGGTGGTTGGAGTCCGACCAGACATTCTTTGCTCATGTTTCCACCCACTTCGTGTCTGTGAGGTGAGCTGCCCTGTTGGACACGGTGGCCACCCGGAGCTGTACCTTCCAGCCGGGCACAGGGGTGGGGGGCAGCTGCTGATGGAGGCAAGAAGTCTGGGAAATGAAACATTTTCCTGGGTCTTCTATTGATTCCTCCCCAACCCCCCTCCAGATTATAGAAAGGGCAGTGATTCATCAAAGAAATTGAGGCACTGAACAACTCTTCAAAAGCTTGCCTCCAAAAACAAAACAAAACAAAACAAAGTCGAAAAAGACTAGGAAAAAAGTCTCTCTCTCCTTGAGCTAAATTTCCACCATTGGTGATTTATTCTTTTGGATTACGCTGCATTGCCTTTTGCTTCAGTGCTTTTAAAATGCATGGTCTGGGAGAAGGAAAGTTTTTAGTCCCAGCCACCTTAGTGTGAATGAGTTTATCATTTCCCTTTTCTGAATCTGGTGAAAGGGCAGCTAAAAGGCCATGGGTATCTTGGGGAATAGGTTGCAGAAGTGGGGGGACATAGCCATTTTCACTAGTCCCAGCTCTCCCATGTCCCTTTAGCAAGAAGCAACAATAAGTTGTGATCACTAGGGGGCGGAAGCAGGCCAGCAATTGGTCTCTAGTCCTTGTTACCAATTCTGAAAACCAAAGTTGGCAAATATGCATTATTAGTGCTCCCTTTTCCCTAGGAATCCGGAGTTGCTTCAAGATGAGATGAATGTATAGGTTAGGCCACTGTAATGCAATGAGGCAAATACCCCAGGAAATAAAAGTCCCAAGTAGGTAAAGCAGATACCCAGCAGATTCCGTCAACGAATTTGGGTATTGTTCTCCCACTGTTTTTATTCTGAAAATTTCTCAGAGCTAAAATTTAAATGAGAACACTTGAAGCCAAACTGGCTTGTCAAATACATATAGATACCCTTGATTTCACAAAAAGTTGAAAACTTACATAAAGATATATTTTTCTTCTTATGGAGAACACACTCTCTTGAGGAATGGTGAAAAAGAATCCCCCTCACAGTCAAACATATATTGTATTTTTACGGATGGCTCTGTTCTTACCGAATAAATCTTGCTTAGTAATTTACCTCCAGAGTAAATAATAAATCACTGCTGAAAGCTCCAGGCATTTACCTCGTCTGGGCAGTAAAACTTTGCAATGGTCTTGACAGCATTTTGTAAAATCATAATTGCTTAGGGAAAGTGATTCTGGATGTCTTTAAATGTTCAAAATTAAAGAGTAGCTGTTCCTTTGAGGAAAATTATCCTAATGTCATGAGTATGTGTGTTATCTTTATATGACTTCCAGATTATAATCTACAGATCCCTTTCATTTCTGTTAAGAATGTGCAAGGTTTTGAATAGGGGCACAGCTGCATGCATCACACTCAGGTTTTGTAGGAAACTTTGTGACAATTAGGGCAGAGATACTTAGTTATCTGTGTACAGTTATACTATGTGCAGGTTGAAATGGGTCCTCTTAAAACTTGTATGTTGAAGTCTTAGCCCCTGTATCTCAGAATGTGACCCTATTTGCAGTTAGGGTCTTTAAATGAGGTCTTTAGGGTGGGCCCTAATCTAATATGACTGGTGTCCTTATAAGAAGAGGAGACGTGGAGACAAATACACACAGAGGGAAGACCATGTGAAGACACAGGGAGGAGATGGCCATCCACAAGCCGAGGAGGGAGGCCGCAGAGACCAGGCTGCAGACACCTTGATCTCAGACTTTCGGCTTCCAGAACTGGGGGGAAATAAATTTCTGTTATTTGAGCCACCTGGTCTATAGAACTTTGTTATGGCAGAACTAACTAGCTAGCTAGCTAGCTAACTAACTGTTTATTATAGTTTATTTACAACTATATATATATAAAATTATTTTCAAAAATCAATGCATTAAAATGGTATCTTTGCATATTTAAAATAGAGCTCATGATTTGGGTTTACCAGTTTTAATGTTGGTAACTTTGAAGTAGAATTGTTTAAAATGAAATAAAATCTTTATAGAAACTCCCGTTATTGAGCTGATCACCCCTCTGTAAATTGCAGATAAACTCGGGCAACTGTATTTGTGCTCGAATTCTCTATAATTACCTGGCTATTTCAATTTCTCAACCTTGGCAAGTGGGAGATTTCTCTTGCATATTTCTGCATATTTGCATATTTCTCTTTTCCATCTTTCTCCCAAATTGTCATGGGACATTTAATTCCATGTCTTGCAGGGAAAGTGAAGTCTCCTTCTTTGTCTTATCTCATCCAGCAGAACAACAGTGCATTGGTCCAGGCTCACCTCTGGGATGGGCTATGGATAAGAGTCATCACCACTGGCTCCTCACCTCTGGCAACACTCTGAGAAGTTCCAAGAATATGATATCAAAACCCCAGTGGAAAGAGATGAGCTAAGTAGTTCAAAACATGTAGAGCATAGAATCGAGCTAGTTTTTCAAAATGGATAATGGGGTTGAGCGTTTTGAATCTCATTCTTTTTACTCACCCCTGTCACCAGGTTTGCTGAAGGCTCATTGATGAGAATTTGGAGCAGCAGTCAGGAGGCTGGGTTCCTGGCCCAGGTACCTCTTCCTGCTGCTTTCCAACAATAACATTCTCAATTATAACTTAAGTTTTTGAGGCCAGTGGGCAAATGCTGGGCCTACAATAGCCCTTGGCAAAATGTACAAGTTCAACATTCCTTCCTTGGCCCAGTGGCCTGGTGGTGTCTCATTTCCAAGGCTGCTTTTGCGTCCATGAGACTCTCACTTCACCTGTAGGTACCATAGACCGGTACTCTGGTGTTATCTTCCTTTCCATCTCTCTCAGCAAAACTGGTTCTCTAGAATGTATCAGGTATTATTTATAACTTTGTGCAAGCTTAATAATAGGTTACCTTGCCCCATGGCAAAGACATTCAAAATCACATTCCTTATTGTATCTGGAGGACTGTCTCCTTCTGAGAGCAGTTTCAGACATCTCGGAGCAGAGGAGAGGCATCTTTGAGGGGCTAGAGCTTCTTATGTGTCTGTCAGGAAGACAGCTCCCTTCTTTGCTGGTGGAGAAGGCCAGGTGTGAATAAAAGAGCCATGTTAAGTGGTTGCTGTGAGCTTGTCATGAACAGGAAACATTTGTGACCAGGCTTAGGAGCCCAGGTCTGGTTGACCTCTTTCATCTGCATCCTCTTAGGAGGGGTACATATTTGCATATGTATTGTCTCACTCTGGGCAACTCAGTGTCATACATGAGTTATTTGAGCTATGAGGCAGCCTGAGTCCCACGGGCAGCAGAACAGGATGGGGCATGACTGGCTTCTGAAAGACACCTGCTTTGTCACTTCTGTCTGATGCAATTTGGGCAACAGAGCATGGTATACCTGAGGAGATTAATAAAATATTTTTTTGGCTGATTGAATGAATGAATGGATGAGTCCTAGGAGCTCACGGGGAGACCCCACTTTGAGTCTCTCACTTTATTTTCTGGCTGTCCATTGTAGTTGGGTGTGATATGGTGCCTTAGTGCCATGCTACCGTGCTGTCATGCTACAGACCACACCTGCTCTATGTATGTGTGTGTGTCTATAGTACATGCTACAGATATACATACATACTACATATGCTATAAACTTAAGATATATACCCCAAATTAAAACATTTAAAAGGTTGAGAAAAACCTAAGTACAAACAGGAATTCTAATGTTTCTTCCTATACCCCAATAGGTGTAAATACAAACCTCATGGGAGAAGGGGTTGTGCCCCATTTGGGGACCACTTGCTTAGTGCAGTAGTTTTACATCTGTCATTGACCAGAATCTGTGTTGCATCCTCTAGATGAATTAAGACTGGAATTCAATCAAATAGACATTTCACTGAAGACCTGTCTCATGGTGGATAGTCTGCTAAATGCTAAGAGGTTAGTGACTCTATGCCTGGGATTATTCCAGGCAGACCTGATATAAAATACTCACTTTCATTTTCCCACAAGTACATTCATACTGGCTTGTTGCATACCCAGATTTTTGGTAAAGAAACTATTGTGACAATTGCTGTGGAAGAAACAAAAATGGGGAAGACAGCTTTCATTCCTCAGGTCTTATTTTGGGTTCTGTTGTGTTATCGGGAGCCATAGTAACACACACACACACAAAAGGCCACCAAGGAGGAGCATACAGGAGTTTCAGATATCTCGATAATGTCTGTTTCTGAACCCAAAGGGAAGGTGCACAGCTTTTCTTTTATCGTTATTATTTAATCCATACGTATATGCTATAGGTACACTTCTGAAAGATGAGCATTTTTATTGAAAGCAAAAGGAAAGAAAAGGAGGAACTCTTATCTTCCTCATTTGGCAGACTAGGGAGTCAAGGTGGACACCTTGTCTTAGTCAGGCAAACTTCTCCTGCAAGACCCAGCTCCAGGTGATTGCCTGGGCTCTTTCCTGACTCCCCAGCAGCCTGGGTCCCCCTTTACTCTTTTCTTAAACTTGCTGGTCTCTCTTCTGCGGTGTTCATCTTATGGGATGGTAATCATTTGGCCTACGAGTGGTTCGAGGTATCATTTTTTTTTTTTTTTTTTGTATAAGACTCAACCCTGGTGGTAATATTCTTCCTCCTTCCTTTGCAATTTCACCTAAAGCTTTGTTTCTTTGGGGTTCTTGGAGTAAAAGAAAGCATATTATACATCACGGCACATTTGACAGATGCAAGTGATTATACTAATAGTAGCATTTTTTCTCTATGTGTCTGATGTATTCAGGCTTCTTTCAAAAGAAATGAGTTTAAAACTCATCCCTAAAAATGAAATGAGGTCTTTAAGTTCTTCCTACCTACCTCCTTCTTTATTTGGATTTTAAAACCTTTTTGTTTTTGATGTGAGGGGGATACTGTGTTGCCTGTAATTTACTTTAAAATACTTTGACAGCTTGATTTTATATATACACATATACATATATACACACATACACATGTGCACATACCTATATATATATGTATATAGCTACATCTGTATCTACCTATTTGTCTATCTACTTTTGGTGTATGTGTATACACAAATGCACCCTCACATTGGTATAAGTGATATGTGTGTATTTGTATATAAATTTATTTTGGCCTATATCCTAGGGACAGTCTGTTACCTTAAGAGGAAGCATTCACTTCTGGGTAGGTAGGTAGAGTTTTGGGCTTCTAATCCTAAGCCCAAATGCCAGAGATGGACTTCCACTGTCTTTATATCTAAACAGTACTGGAGACTTTCTTATTTTTTGCAGGTGAAAAAAAATGGTATTCAAGATCTATGAATTGATTAGAAATATCACAGTGGCCCTCTCCCCTTGCACAACAGGGCACAGGAACTTAGTCTATACCTTTCCAAATGGTGCCAGATGTTTCACTTAGAAGTGGTCCTGGGCCAACCATTGATTAGAGAATTCTGGTCCCACAAATCTAATTATAAAATCAGCTGAAACCTGCTGCTAACTATTGTCCTGTTTGCCTTTGGTGAGCCTAAAACTTTCTACAGGGACAGAGAGCTGGAACTTCAAGCTTGCAGACTTGGTTGTATGAGTGTTTTGGAGCCTGCTTGCTAAATGAATGAATGTACATGTGGTAGAATTTGGTCTGAGACTTAATTTTATTGTAATCAAATGGTGAAGGGTGAGATCTCTAGACTCTACCTACCTCTAACTATTGGATGCTGCCCAGGTTTACTAGAAAGAATCTAAAAGTTGTAAACTGCCAAATTGGCTTAGGTAAGATCACAACAGAAGATAATGGAGAAACTGAGTTCATCTCTTAGAGTGGTCTTTATACTATTGGATTTATTTCCATCATCAGCCAATTTTGCAAGGGAGGCTAATAAAATATCCGTCAAGCCAATAATAAGTATATGACACATTAATGATGTCTTAGCCTTATCTCATCGTAGCTCCAAAGTTTAGTTTTATCTATTTATTTATTTATTTATTTTCATTTGAGGGCTGCACCTGGGCCTATGGAGGTTCCCAGGCTAGGGGTCCAAAAAGAACTATAGCTGCTGGCCTACCCCATAGGCACAGCAACGTGGGATCAGAGCTGCATCTTCAACCTACACCACAGCTCACTGCAATGCCAGATCCTTAACCCACTGAGCAAGGCCAGGGATTGAATCTGCAACCTCATGGTTCCTAGTCGGATTTCAAAATTTAGTTTTAAAAATACACTGGGACCGGAGTTCCCACCATGGCACAGTGGGTTAAGAATCCAGCTGCAGTGGTTTAGGTAGCTGCAAGGTGTGGGTGCAGTGGCTTATAAGATGCAGCATTGCCACAGCTGTGGCATAAGTTGCAGCTGGGCCTTGGATTCAGTCCCTAGCCCGGGAACTTCCATGTGCTGCAGGTGCAGCCATAAAAAAAAAAAAAATACACTGGGACCAAGGATGAAACAGATGCCTATGTGGCAAATATATCCTGTTCAGAGAGGCAGGATTGCTTGACATTGTATAAGAGGGTAGTAACGATGGCAACATGGCTATCAATCCAGGGCCACTGGGGAAGGTTCCTTCAGTCGATTTAGTGCTTTTTGCCACATGAGGCTTGTTAGGATTGAGGGGAGAATATTGCTGCTTATTTTGTAGGAATCCATGGAAGCTCAGCATGGTATAGGTGGTGGGGCAAGTCCTGCCTTGCCAGGACGAAGTTGTCTCTCATTTCTAGGGTGGGAGGCTATAGTTTGTTTGTTTGTTTGTTTTAAAGGCCCTACAATAATAACTTGGCAAAAAAGAATATACATAGAAGAGACTTTTGGAATGAAATATATCAACTGTTAATTATAATTGTCTTTGGATGACAGTATTTTTCATTCAATTTTAGTTTAGTTTTGTTTTTTTCCAAAACATTTTGGTGCCTGATGATATGGTTTTGATATGGTTTGGAGTCCTCTAGCTTTCAGTGAGTTGGGGGTACGGCCCAAACTCTGACCTGGCCACCGGGTGAGTGCAACCTCTTAGACATTGCTGGGCTTATTGTAGGAGGAAAAAACCCAAAGAAGGAAGAAATTCTCTTAATAGAGAGATGGAAGCTTGGATCAACTTAACTTCAATATTAGAAGAAGTAAGAAGTTCCCATTGTGACTCAGCGGGTTAGAAGATCTGAGTAATCTCTAGGAGGATGCGGGTTTGATCCCTGGCCTCGCTCTATGGCATAGACCCCAGCTACAGCTCCAATTCAACCCCTTGCCTGAAACTTCCACATGCCTCAGATGTGGCCCTTAAAAAAAAAGAAGAGAAATGAACTTGTTTTGTATCCCAAGTTTCTGTAACAGGTCATGTTGGGCACAAGCATTTCCCTATGTTATTACACACTTTATAGAAATATACATATTTTGGAGTCCCATTATTCAAAACACTCACTAAATTAAAGGTTATATGCCGTATCATTGAATGGCTAGATTTTTGTTCAGTTAACACTCTGCAGTTGGAAATTTAGATCCTTTCACTTTTCATTATAAATTATGATGAATATGACTGTGCATAAAGCTTTTTTTGGCTTGTTTCTGATAATAATAATAATAATAATAATAATAAGTTGTATTAATGGGGCCCTTTCTATGTGCTTGATTTTGTGCTAAGCATTTTACATTCTTTCATTTAATCCTTACAACCACTCTATGATTGGATACTGTCATTATACTCATTTTACAGGTGAGAAAACTAAGACTCACAGAAGCTAGTATAAAAGTCACCCAAATGAGAAAGGGTAGACCCATTATTTGAATCCAGGTGCATCTGACTTACAAAGTCTGTGCTCCTGGTCACCAGCTATGCTCTTTTCTCTGTATGTGGAATTATTTCCTTAGCATTGTTTTATGGAAGCATAATTATGGAGCCAAATGTCACATGTTAATTTATAACAATCTTAGTACCTATTGCCACTGGCATGTTTTATCTCATGCTTATGAACATTGGGTATTACTATTAAAAAAAGTAAATTTGACATGCAAAAATAACATCTTATAGATTTCATTTGCATTTATTTGATTGCTGGAAAGGGTATACAATTCCTTACATTTATAAATGAGTTGTAATACCTCTGCTCTGAATTTTCTACCATGCCCTTTGGTTTATTTACCTAATGGGATCTGGGCATATTTTTTATTAATTTGTATGAGCTCTTTACATAATACAGATTTTAACCCTTTGTTACATTGCAGCATTTTTTTTCTGTTGTCTTCCAATTTCTGTATGATTTTTAAAGATTTGAAATGATTTACCCCCATCTAATTATTGCCCAAAGATGAATTTATTTATTCAGTGATAAATAGGTCTTGGTCTGATTCTTAAGCTTATCACAGAAATCTTTATTTGCACTATTTATTCTATTTCTTTATCTCTCTCTCTCTCTCTCTCTCTCTCTCTCTCTTTTTTTTTTTTTAGGGCTGCACCCATGGCATATGGAGGTTCCCAGGCTAGGGGTCAAATCAGAGCTGCAGCTGCCATCCTACACCACAGCCATAGCAACACCAGATCTGAGCCACGTCTACGACGTACACCACAGCTTTTGGCACCCACTGAGCAGGGCCAAGGATTGAACCCTCATCCTCATGGATGACTAGTTGGGTGCTTAACCTGCTGAGCCACAACGGGAACTCCTATTTCTTCTATAAGCACTGATTTAGTAGCCTATTTTGTATAAAGCATATGTTAGGTACCGGGGTACCAGAGAGTGTCTGTAGGGATGGGAAAAGGACAGAAAAAGGCTGCTTACCACTTCAAGAACTTCAAATCTAGGTGGCATATGTAGTCAGGGATACATGCAATGTCTCAAATAATAAAATGACACAGGACAAGACCCCATAGTAATGAGTAACAGATAAGTTGTACAGTTTGTGCCATCAGTTTAAGTGAAGCAGGAATGCAGCTATTACTTACATAAGTCTATTTATGTAACTCACCTGATCTTTGGTTTCAGATAGAGCAGAGTTCAAACACAGGTACTGACATTTATTTGCTATGTGATTTTGGATAAGTTACTTAATTTATGACCCTCCATTCTGCAAGATACTTTTTGGAGGAAAAGAAATGCCTCATCTAAGATCTAAATTCAATAAATGTGTGCCAGAATGTGAGACACTTTTAGGTAGCTGTGAATTTTAGGGAAAGATAATATTTTACTGGGCCATTCTGGAGTCTCTAAATCATACCAAGTGTAAGTTTACAACCTCCCCTGAATTCCACAGAGGTCAAGTTTAGAACATGGCACAGACTGTCCTGGTTACTTCACCTCATTCATGTAATTGATATTCACTGGCACTTAACCATGTATCAGGCACTACCGGCTATGGGGACTTTTATATCCTCTTTAAGATGTCTTATCAAAAGTTGTCCCAAATCCAGGATAAAATGATTTTTTCCTCCAAGCAGTTGAGGACCTATACACCAAACAGGTTTTTTTTTTGGAAGAGATTATAACCGATATCCACTGTCTGGTTACACGTAAGCTCCCAGTGGAAATGTCCGTGAATAGCAAAATGGAGCCCACAAGAAGCCCCTGCGTGGTCCTGCCTTTAGGGGCTTGTGCTTGGGGGCCTGGCTTTAAGAGCTGCTGTGAATTTTGCCCCTAAGGTGGGTGCTGCCAGCCCAGTGAGTACTACTGATTAGTACTCTAGACATTGATGACTAAACTCAGGTACCTCTTTTTTTTTTTTTTTTTTTTTTTCTCTTTTCTTTTTATGCACTCGTGGCATACGGAAGTTCCCAGGCTAGGGGTCAAATTGGAGTTGCAGCTGCTGGCCTACACCACAGCCAAGGCAACAGGGGATCTGAACCATATCTTCCACCTACATCGCAGCTCGCAACAACACTGGATCCCTGGCCCAATGAGCAAGGCCAGGGATCGAGCCCCTACCCTCCTGGATACTAGTCAGATTCATTTCTGCTGCGCTACAATGGGAACTCCAGGTACCTCTTTCTACTCTCAACTTTTAGGCAAGCCAACTTAGCTTCAAGACCTAGGTCCAGTGATGGTGTGACCCCAGGGTTGTGGCCAGCACTACATGTCCACTTCTCTAGTTTTTTACTAAAACTGAATGTTATCAGTGTTTTAACTTTTGCCTGTGTCAAGTATTTTTCCATCTCAACAGACTTCCTTGAAGTCATTCTTAATGGACACATGGTATTCTATCACCTAGGACTGCTATAGTTTGTTTAACCTTCTTCTTACTGGCTATTTAGATCACTTTAATAGTTTGTTATTTAATTCTTCACAAAACTCAGCTTTATTATTATTTTTTATTGCTTTCTAATGAAGCCAGCACCAGATGGACTCCCACTGCAGTGTAGGGGAAATGCAGTTTCTCTGCATGTCAACAAGAGATGCGATGAGAATTTAAAAAATTGTTTGTCAGAAACTTTCCTTAAAAAAGACACATGCACCCACATGTTCATTGCAGCACTATTCACAATAGCCAAGACATGGAATACAACACAAGTGTCCATTGACAGATGATTGGATTAGGAAGATATGGTATATATATACAATGGAATACTACTCAGCCATAAAAAACAACATAATGCCATTTGCAGCCACATGGATGGAACTAGAAACTCTCATACTGAGTGAAGAAAGTCAGAAAGAGAAAGACAAATACCATATGATATCACTTATAACTGGAATCTAATATACAGCACAAATGAACATTTCCACAGAAAAGAAAATCATAGACTTGGAGAATAGACTTGTGGCTGCCCGGGGGGAGAGGGAGGGAGTGGGAGGGATTGGGAGCTTGGGGTTAACAGATGCAAACTATTGCTCTTGGAATGGATTTACAATGAGATTCTGCTGTGTAGCATTGAGAACTATGTCTAGATACTTACATTATAACACAACAATGGGAGGAAAAATTATGTATACATGTATGTGTAACTTGGTCCCCATGCTGTATAGCAGAAAAATAAAAAATAAAAAAAAATAATTGTTTGTCAGTATGATAGGTGGAAAATTCGGGATTTCTTGACCTAATTTGCTTTCTTTGATCATTGGGGAAAGTAGCACATTTTTTGCTTTTATTGGTCATTTGTATTTCCTCTTGGTGAATTGCTTGTTCACTCTTTTTGCTATTGGTGTGATCATCTTTGTTCATATCAGCTTTTTATATATGAAGAACACACATTTATCTCTCTTTTTTTAAATTTAAGTATAGTTGATTTACAGTGTTGTGGCAATTTCTGCTATACAGCAAAGTGACCCAGTCACTCATATACTTACATTCCCTTGAACACACATTTAAAGTGTTAAGATTCTAGTTAAGAGAAAAAGTGATCAATATGCAAAGAATGCACAAATACAACATTGTCTTAGCAAGTGTCCAGCCTTGGTCTTCTCTAATTCATTGTCTATGTGAGGATTAGAGTGAGGGCTCTAAAATTCAAGTCTGATCCTGTCACCCTCCTTTTAAGAGCTCAAGATTTAGGATGCAGTCCAAATCCCAAATGTAGAGTAAGAGGCCTTTTATGATGATCCTACTTCCTCCTCCAGACTCATCTCTCCTAAACCTCTATATCCAATTCTAAGAGCCATTCATAATTGAATTACCTTCAGCTCTTGGAAAAGCCAACCCCCGTCTCTCTCCTGGGCCTCTGTGCTCTATCCTCTGCCTGGACCTCTCTTCCGATTCTTTTTCTGATAACCACCACCCATCATGCAGGTCTGCCATTGACAGCATTTCCTTTAGATCGGTGGTTTTCAACCAGGGATAATATTTGTCTCAGGAGACATTTGGCAGTGTCTGGTTATACAGGGGGAGAATTATGTTAATGACATCTAGAGGGTAGAGGCCAGGGATGCTGGTATTCTGCAATGTTCAGGACAGCCCTTCACAACAAGGAGTTACCTAGCCTGAAATATCAGTAATTATGAGGTTAAGAAACCCTATTCTAGACCTAAAAAGTCTTAACCAATCTTCCCACCCACTCCCTGCCCACTCTAAGACTGTTTTTTGTTTTTGTTTTTGTTTTTGTTTCGTCTTTTTTTTAATGGCCTCACCCATGGCATACAGAAGTTCCCAGCCTAGGGATCAAATCAGAGCTGCAGCTGCCTGCCTACACCACAGGCACAGCAATGCCAGATCCTTAACCCCCTGAGTGAGGCCAGGGATCAAACCCGCATACTCATGGATGCTAGTTGGGCTGGTTACCACTGAGCCACAATAAGAACTCCTGTAAGACTGGTTGAGTATTCCTCCCCAGGCTCCCAGGACACCCCCCTGTGCTTACCCCATTCACAGACCTACCACACTATCATAATGGTTTTCTTGGCTACAAGCTTCTTAAGGGCAAGGAACATGTTTTGTTACTCTAGGGCCAGAGTTGGGAATATGGTTGACAGAAGCACCTCGATATGGTATATACTGGGGGACAAAATGCCTGGACTTGAATCCTAAACTCTGCTATTTACTAGCTGTGTGCTCTTGGGCAGATCACTAACCTCTCTGTGTCTCAGTTCCCTCTTCTATAAAATGAGGATATTAATAGTACCTACTATATAGAGTTATTAGGAGGAATACATGGGTTAATATTGGTAGATTGCTTAGAGAAGTGAGTTCTTATATAAGATTGTTATATAGATGAATTCTTCTGGATAAAGGAAAAGGAATGAAATAAGCACTCAATAAATTGTTGTTGACTGAATGACCCGGGCGGGCCTCACTGTGGGTTTGGCTGTCTCGCCTTTTCTTGTCTTTCTCCTATTTCATTCAGCATGTAGGAATTGTGTCCAACAATTTGAAAAGTTTCTTTTCTTTATAGTTCTTAATTTTTCTAGGCTCACATTATATCTCTAAGTATCTCTGGAGTGATGAGCTGCTAATTTTCTTTAAAAATGTTCCTATTTCTGTTTATGTAAAGGGGAAAAGGAGAGTGAACCAAAACACAAGATGGCAAGCACACATGCTTCACTTAGGAAACAATTTATTTTTAAATAAAATGCATGTGTGGTTCCTCCTTTCCTATGTGGGGTGTCCTATGGAGAGTGTTTTACAAATGAATCTATTTTGAAAAGAGATAGAGGGAGTTGTGGCTCAGCAGTAACTGAATCCAACTAGTATCCACGAGGATGCAGGGTTGATCCCTGGTCTCGATCAGTGGGTTAAGGATCTGGCATTGCCTCAAGCTGTGGTGTAGGTCTCAAATGTGGCTCGGATCCCAAGCTGCTGTGGCTGTGGTGTAAGCCGGCAGCTGCAGCTCCGATTTGACTCCTGGCCTGGGAACTTCCATATGGGGCAAGTACAGCCCTAAAAAGCCAAAAAAAAAAAAAAAAAGATTTACACAAGGTACACCCAGCACACACTGCAGCAGTGTTGTGTACTGGCTCAAATCAGCATCGGCTGTTACATATTTGCAGTTAATTTGACGTTGAAGTAAACAAATCAAAGTGTGTTTATGGAATAATTAGGCCCTATTCTCGATGCTGTGGCTAAGAAGTTTTGTCACAATTACTGATCAGTGGTTTTCTTTGTTTTGTTTTTGAAATTCCATAGCAACACACAAAAATAAAGTGGTTGCTATTACACTTGTGCTTATGTAATGCCAGTATCTTGTAGGCAGAATATCCAAGGATAAAGTCAACAAATTCTTAGCTGAACCTTCTCCTCTTGGTTCATAGATTGGAGACTGGTTGGCTTCAGAAATTGGTAGGACAAGAGAGAATCTTTTAGAAATGTGGTCTCATCTTCCAAAATTGCTTTAAAATTTGTGTTCCTGCTGATTCCTCATGTGCACGTGCACTGTCTCAGGTGCTGGGGCTTTCTCTCCACTCAGGGGTGTTGGTCCACGACCTTGTGAAATGAAGACTTCCATCCAGATCAGCAAGGAAACTTGACATGAAAAAGCAAGCTGAGGGAGTATCATACTTTCTCCCTTTTTAAAAAGTTTTATTTTTCAAAGATCTTTACGCTCCCTAAAGGAGTATACAGTTGGCACTCAGTATCCAAGGGAGGTTGGTTCTAGATTCACTCAGATACCAAAATCCGGCTATGTTCAAGTCCTACAGTTGGCCCTGCATATCCAAGGTTTCCACCTCCAGAGACTCAACCAATCACAGATTGTAAACGAAATAACATAGGTACTGAAAACTATCCCAGGGTAAGTGAACCCAGTGCAGTTCAAACCTGTATTGTTCGAGGATCAACTGTATGTAATCACATATACCCAGAGGAGTCTTTTCATGGGGTGCCAGTGACTCCCTGGTAGGTCAGGGAGAAGGGGGCTGGAGGGATGAAGGTGGGACCCCTGCCCAGCAAATCTCCCTGAAGTTGTTCCAATCCACTGTTGAGGTCTTGGAGTGATCTCTTCTCCACAGACACCATCTCCCTAGTTATTTACTCAGGGCATTCTGATGTTTGCAATGGGTCCTTCTGCAAAAAACCTGTTTCCCTTCTGGTGTCCTTTAAAGGAAGATGTGGATCAGTCCCCACTTCTTAGCATTAATGTCAGTTCCATCTTTCCTCGTCCGCTAAATCCCAAGACTCCTTGCCCTTGGCACACAGCCCCACTGTTTCTCAACAGCATCACTGTCCCTGGAACCTCTCATTGCTCATTTGAGGCCCTTGGTGATAGTGGGCGCTGTGCCGCTGTCAAACTCGGGGGTCTGCTGCTAAGTGTATTTTAATTTCCCTTCATCTAAATTCCTCATAGAGCAGCTTTTGAAACATGAGATTGTCTTATTAAGAGGTACTTATTGTAAAGTAGAGCGAGCTGCACCTTTGATGAAGACAGAAGAGGCCAAGTTTGATGGGTTGGACAGCATTAGACAAAGAGAGTAATTAATGACTTAATTGCCTCTTCACCCTTTCCTTTTTGAGAAAAGAAAGTTTTTCTTCTTTTCTTTCAAAACTCACCAGGCTGAAAATTGGAATTCCCAATGCAGTTTTACAGCTTAGCACGAAAAGGAAAAAAGAAAGATAAACCGGAACCCAATTTTTCTCTTACATTTTCCTGTAACATCGTCCTCACTTTCTAGAATCACTGTCTCTTGATTTTACCTGCAGCGGTCTTGGAGGTTGCAGTGATCTGTTTCTGGAGAGTTCAGTACCTTGTATGGATTTCCTTGTGTTAGTTTAAACGTTGATAAGATACATGGCAAATTAATGAAACAAAAATAGCTTTGTCAATAACCAGAAGAGAAGCCACTTTCAACATTTGTTCAGTGCCCATTGCTTTTGAGGGCCTAGACAAAATTAGTGGGTAGGATTAAAGAATATATTCGTCTTTTATCCCATGTTTGAGTACTTGATCACAGAGGCATGGTTTAATCCAAACATCAATAGCACCTCGTCAATTCCGTCAGAGACAGCTGTCAAAGTGGACTTTGGGTTTGTGAAAGCTTTGTGTTTTATCCTTTTTTAAGGTCATGGAGTATTTTCTTTGATTCTTGATGCTGAAATCTTTCTTAATCTTCTAAACTTGTGAAACATCTGTTAAGATTTAATAGGATGGCTTTTGTCTTAAAATTAGAGTCCATCTTGCAAATCTTTCTACCTCCTTTTCTTCCCCACCCCCACTTTGGGAAATGGGGAGCTGGGACAGGGGAAGTGAAGCACACGTCCCTTGTTGGACAGGAGCTCTGGGCACCATGCAGAGAGTGTTAGAATGATGATCAGGCAGGGCGCGACACTTCTGCCTGCTGAATACTGTGAACCCGGTATTCAATTTTATTTTATTTCCTAGTGACATTAGCAATTTTCCTGTAGCACATCACTTAGCCTGGGATCTGAGTGGCAGATTTATGGATCCTAGTGAATAATGAGACAAAAATGATATAAGGAAGGGAAACAGCTGGAAATGGGAATTTTAACCTTTTCCAAGTAAGCCTCCTTGTTACTGGATTGCATCGTGTCAACAAAATGTAGTAGTTAAAATAGCTGGAGGTACAGTAACGGCATCTAAAAATATATCCCTCCAAATACGCACAGACAGCTGTCATGCCTGTTGACAGAATAGATTTGTCATTATCCTCATCAGGAGACACAAAATCATTGCAGTTTTCATAATGGAAGTGTTTCATGCTACATAATTGCTACTGATTTTGAAGGTCCTCCTATAAAGTCACCACCATTGTAATCACAGTGTTTTCATGTACTCACTTTTTATATTCTTAACCTGGATGTTAACACCTCAGCCAGAGCGCTTCACGGGGAGGCATTAAAAGCCTTCTATTTATTGCTTCAGACACATTCCCAACTACCTTTGGCAAGGAAACATGGATTGGAAACTTCTGTTCTGAACAAAGGAGGGCGTCCAAGACCTTTTCCACCACAGATGCCAATATCCGAACCTTCTCTAAATGTATGAGAAAAACATGTCTAACTCCTGAGAATTGAATTTCTACCATTGTCCAAAGGTTTGCTGCTCCTTCTCCAAGGCAGGAAGGAATCCCCAGTGCAGAGCATGTGGGAGGTGGTGGCCAGAGTAGGGGTTTTGGACTCCTGATGCTGTGTTTGGGAGTCTTGGGACTTTGGCGAGCTTATTTAACTGTTCTGAGCCCGAGGTTCTTTGTAGAAAGTGGGGTTGATCATACCACCTTACAGCTTTGTTCACACATCCCATGAAAGCACCTAGAATGTGCCTGCTGTATAATAGAAGATTGAAGAATAATGGCTCCTTTGTCTTCCTTCCATATTACCCCACACTGAATTCTGGCCCCCCTCCTCTCCCCGCTTCAGCACATGTATGCATTCGTCTTCCTTTTGCCATTTGAAGACTTTCATGGAAAACATAACAGATTTACTTATGAAATGAGAGTAGAAAAGAAGCCTCAGCTCTTTTCCCTCTATTTTTCTCTCCTCTGTTTTTCTCCAGTCTGGGAAGGGGAGAATTCTCATTGTTATAAATAAGAGCAAAATATTAAGGTCTCTCACTTACTATATCAGGCATGGTATGAAATACTTATTTATTTATTTATTTTTGTCTTTTTTTGCCATTTCCTGGGCCGCCCCTGCGGCATATGGAGGTTCCCAGGCTAGGGGTCGAATCGGAGCCATAGCCACCGGCCTACGCCAGAGCCACAGCAACTCGGAATCCGAGCCGCGTCTGCAGCCTACACCACAGCTCACGGCAACGCCGGATCGTTAACCCACTGAGCAAGGGCAGGGCCGAACCCGCAACCTCATGGTTCCTAGTCAGATTCGTTAACTACTGCGCCACGACGGGAACTCCTGAAATACTTATCACATTGAATCCTCACAATGACCCTATCAAGTAGAGTTTTTTTTTTTTTTTCTTTTAAAAAATTTTATTGGAGTATAGTTGACTTTCTTTAGGTGCAATCCTTATCCACATTTTCCAGAGGAGGAAATTGAGGCCCAGAGGGGCTGCGTCACTTGCCTAGGATCACACAGCCAAGATTGTCTAGCGTAGCAGGCACCCCATGCTAACAGAGCAGTAAGGCCCAGAGTTCAGCAGGAGTCTGGAGGCCCATTAGCTGCATCCTTGCAGCATTTTTTTTTTTTTTTTTTTTTTTGATTGTTAGGCACTGTGTCCCAGAGCCTGGTCCCCAAGTCCACTCAGCTTTGAGGAAGGACTCCCGTGTGGCTGGTATGGAGTGAGGTCCACCCTCTGGGAGGGTGTGTTGCTGTTCACAGTATGAAAAAGTCCTGCCAACAGTTGTTTTTTCTCCTCTGCCTCTTTCTCCCACTTTTGACAAGGTTTTCAATTAGCAGCTTATAGAGGCCCAGCCTGGGGTCCTCATTTCATGCAGTATGCATACTTTAATTCCCCCCCAGAGGATTGAAAGGTGGTGGGAGAGGAAGGAGGGGCGACATAAAGGCCCCTTGGGCTGAAGGCCCCTTTTATGTGAGTACAGGCTGAAAGCGAAGCCTTGTTGAAACTTTTGTGGGGCCAGGGATCATTTGGGAAGTGACTCTCAGAGGTGAAGTGGACACTCCTGTTGCAGGATGAGAGGCTACTGGGCTGATGGCTGGGCCTCTCTGCTTCAGTTCTGGTTCCTGGAAGAACATGTACAAGTCACTGCGGAGGCCTCTTCGCACTTAAGAAGAAGAAATTTCCTCCTCTTTGGGTGGTGAAGAATCCCGCAGAGCCCTGGGCCTTCTGCTCACGGGGAGGCTAGGCTGTTTATTCAGGGCCTGGGATGCTCTGAACTAGTGCTGTCCTCTCTCCTGGGCCGGAAGGATGCTTTGTTTGCACGGAGACTGTGCTGACTGCTTTCTCTTTATCAGCAGGCTGGATTTGTACTTCACCTGGAAGACATGTTAGCTTCTCTTCAGTCTGTCAAAAGCAGGATAGTTTTTTTGAGGAAGTAAAAAATCAAGACCCACATGATTTCAAACCCAAGTGCTATGAGTCTGCCACCTCCCTCCAACACAGAGCTCATGAGCTACATGAAATAAGGGCCCCTTGAATTGCATGACAAGAGTATTGCTGTATTATAGGCTGAAATGAACTTTTTTTTGAAATTAGGTGGGGCCGGGATTACCTGAAAAAGATGACAGACCAAATCTGAATTTTGGTTTCTAAATAAAGGTAGAGAGGGTTTTTGTTTGTTTCTTTGTTTGTGTGTTTTTTAGGGCCAAACCCGCAATACATGGAAGTTCCCAGGCTAGGGGTTGAATTGGAGCTAGAGCTGCTGGCCACAGCCATGCCAGATCTGAGCCATGTCTGAGACCTACACCACAGCTCATGGCAATGCTGGATCTTTAACTCACTGAGCAAGGCTAGTGATGGAACCTGTGTCCTCATGGATACTAGTTGGGTTCGTTACCCCTGAATCATGACAGGAACTCCTAGAGAGGGTTTTTGAGTTTTTTGGGGGGGTTTTTTGTCTTTTTTTTTTTTTGCCATTTCTTGGGCTGCTCCCTTGGCATATGGAGGTTCCCAGGCTAGGGGTCAAATCAGAGCTGTAGTCACTGGCCTACGCCAGAGTCACAGCAGCGCGGGATCCGAGCTGCGTCTGCAACCTACACCACAGCTCACGGCAACGCCAGATCCTTAACCCACTGAGCAAGGCCAGGGATCGAACCCGCAACATCATCGTTCCCAGTCGGATTCGCTAACCACTGAGCCACGACGGGAACTCCTAGAGAGCGTTTTTGAAAGAGGTTGTATGTAGCCTTTAAATCTCCAGTATGGGGTTTATGTCCTTGTCCTAGGACCCACAAATACAGTTTGCTTTAGGAGGACTGTGGGTCTGGCTTTGCTACTGACGGTCCTCAGGGCCTGATGTTTGTAGGGTCAGAGAGGAAAGGTTCTGGAAGCCCGGGGACAGAGACACAACCCTCTTCTTCGGGGTCTAAGAGGCCTCAGGGTAGCAGTGGCAGGCTTATAAATAATCAGGCCCATGGCCTGTTCTGTGAGAGAAAAAATTAGGAAAGTACAAGTTTCCAGGTGAATCATAATGGTATTCAAAGTTGAAGTCATCCCCAAAGCTGATGGTCTTATCAGAGCATATGCATAATCTTTTTTGTATTTCCCTCCCCTTCTCTCCTCTCCCCACCCCATCAACAAACACATCTTCTCTCCCAGCCAACTTCACATCGAGGGCTGTCTGGAGGAATGAACTCCCCACAGGACAGATCTGAATCATCCTGTGTGGGGTGCATAGTCATGAGACATGTGAAAACAGGCCCTAAACGCAGGGCCACCCACCTCGGACATTTTCCAGGTGAGCCTGACCTCGATGACGGGTCCACCAGACAAGAACAGCGTGTGTTGAGGACAGCCAGGGTGTGAGTGAGACCTGCTTTCCAGTGAAGAGTGATTCTGAATCACAATGATGTTTTCCTAGACACAGTTTCAGCTTTTCAAATCTCCTTGCAAATGAGGCCTTTCCCGTTCTGGGTGAAGGGCCCTCCCCGCCTCCTGCATCTGACATCCCTGCCACTGCCAACTGATTAGGCAGGAGTCGGGAAATGCAGGCACTGCCCGGGGCAGGTTATTGGATGGGGCATTCACCGCCAGGCCTGGGCGTCCCCAACTAGTAAATACACTTGCTGTTGTGAACTCCATCCAGAAGAGGCAAAGTATCACATTTTCCTCTGGATTCTTGAGGAAATTGCTCTCATATACAACACCCACCTTTGGCTGCGTGACAGAGACAGTGTGTCGTTTGCATGCCATTACCAGGCTGTAAAGTCTGGTCAGGGCCGCCTTTTCGGAGTTTCCAATCTTTTGGGATCCTGGGAGGGTCACCCTGGGGGTCAGGTTTGTTTAGTCTGGTCCGTAATGGTGTAAAGTGGCCTTGACTGTCAAACCGACCTAAATAATGCCCTATCTGTTTGATACGCCACCAGGCCCTCTAAGCTGTAGATGTGTTTCACTTTCCAATATTCAAAGCCGAATTGGATTTCATTGTTAATAGAAGGCAAATTGTTTCTAAAAACAACCTCACATCTCACTTTGAAAATTAGCCGGAGTTCAGAGGGCCCCTGCGATTTGAGGGCCGATCTACACTTTCCCCGGGAAAATGCCTAACACTTCTGTGTTTCTGTAAGTACATTAGCCACTCTCTGTCTCTCTTAAGACTCATTTGAACATATGCTATTTTTCAAACTTTTTAGTGAAAGTTAACATACATGGAAAAGATAACACACATGCTGGGGTACAAAGAATTTTCACAAACCCAGGACACCCTAGCATCCAGCCCCCAGATCCAGAAGCAGAACATCATTCCTCCAGGACTCCTCTTCGTGGCCCTCCATCGTGAGCAGAGGCAATTTTACATTTCTCTTGTTTATCATTTATCCAAGGTTTTCTTGGAATCAACTTATTCCTCTTTCCCCAATGGTGCAACATTTTCTGAATTGTCCTGTAACAAATCAGGAGGGAAAAGGAACCTGTCTGAGCTTCTGGATGGTAATAAACAGTGCCTTTCGAGAATCTGTGAACCTGGCAGTTGTGATGTCCTATGGAGCTTTGCAAATTCATTAGTACCTTGTTAAAATCGGGTTTGTTTCTATTTCTGTATTTATTTTTTATTTTATTTTTTTGCACCCACAGCATATGGTAGCTCCCAGGCTTCGGATCGAATCAGAGCTATAGCTGCTGGCCTATGCCTTAGCCACAGCAATGTGGGAGAGGTGGCATGTCTGCGATCTAGGTTCGTTTCTAAATGGGTCCCTCTAGCAGCTCCAGTTGTGCTCTTTTACATATTTCACACAGTACAAACCCGGTTTCACAAGTCTAGTCTGAAAGGCATGGGTTTATCTATCGAATTCTCACCCTAGCTTGGTGAAACGCTATTGAACCCACGTTATAAATGTTAAGCGATTATGGCTTTGGGGCTGGAGAGGATAGGGGTGCAAGAATAATGCTCATCGCAGGCATTTTTGCTCAGAGGCTTTTAGGAGCAAATAGGTTCTCCTCCCCAACCTCTCTATATTTCAAAACTAATCTTGTTTGAAGTCCTATAGATGGACTGCCACCCCCCCTTTTAAAAATAGTTCAATTCCTTTCTTCCTAAGCTCCTCAGCTCCTAGCACAGCTTTCATTACAGCAACATAAATAAAATGTGACATAAAATTATACAGCCCTGTGTAAAGTAGTTTAAGGAAAATGTCTTTTATGGCAGCTTTTATGGTTTCACCAATTAGTTATTAGATTTTCTCCATTTTTAATTTGATGTCCTGAGTGTGTGTTCTGAAAGGTTTCTTCCCCCACCCCCATCCCCCATCTCCTGGCAGTAATAGGGCTGGGGGGCGTTGGGCCCCTGTTTTGTGAAGGCATTTCACTAGCTGTTGCTAGATTTGGGCCAAGCAAATTCCTTGGGAGAGAGGCCAGTATCAAGGCATTTCAAAAGAGCAGAGTTTCACCCCCTTATTAACACTCAGGGTCCCCTGCAGCCCGTGGGCCTGTCTCCTGCTGAGAGTAGCTGCAGGCGGGCTTCGGGTTCGCACCCTGGCCGTTGGACCTTAAGCTGATAAATCCTGAGTTTTTAGTAACTTTCCAAACATTCCCAGGGAGTGAGAATAACAGAGATTTACTCCTGCCAAAATTTAATCATGCAGAAAAAGTGAAATTTAGATCGGCGTATAGATTATTTTTTAATGTGATCGCTCGACAGCGGAGGGCAAGGGAGCCAGAAGTTGAACACTTAGTGCAGCCGAGTCTAGACCATTGCAATTTGATTCATTTGGGAGAATTGTATTAGGTTTGAGGCTTTGGCTTGGGCTGGGCCATTCTCTTTGGGAGTGCATGATGTCATTGTGTCAAGCGTGTCACGGCCAAGGCATTCTGGTATTTATGTTGGCTTCAGATCTAGCCCAGAGTACAAGGCAGGCTCAATTTATTGCTACTTTAACTTTGTTTAGTCATGGAGAGGTTTTATTTATGTTGGTAAATTTCAAACAGTGGCCAACAGTGACCGCACAATGAAAAGGCCTGCGAGATTCATCATCGATAAATCACCTTGTTGCTGAGTTTCTTTAATTAAGGAAAAACTCCGTCTGTTGATCCCTGTGGTTGCTGGAAGGAAAGCAGGGTGGGGAGTGCTTTGATTAATCCATCTATCAGCCAAGCTTTGGAAAGCAAGTCTCCTGTTTCTGATTGTAGCTGGGCAAAGACCTAAATAAAAATTTATCTTGTCAAAACCTATGGGCTAACTGAAAGCAAATAAAGAAGTTTTATGGCATCCACATAAAGTTAAATAAATAATACGAAAGTGCAATATGTCCTGTGGACATTTTTCAGTACAGTACGTGGCCGTTCTTTGGGGAAAGCTCATTAACTAAAAAAAAAATTACCTTTAATGGGCCACTCATTATCGTCATCCTCAAATGCTTTTACTTGTTTAACATTCCAGTGTTTAATACTGATTAAAACCAAAGACTGGGGCTCGTGGTTTGGTTCTGTTGGAACTACACAGGACAGTAGGCTCAGTGGATGCTTCTAGAGGGTAATGTGGACACTGAAAATTGCATTGCAAGTATTAGGGGATCTTTTAATTGATTCTTCTAGACGGTAGCCAGCCTTCCTGGTGATGACATTTAATGAGAGACAGTGGAGCAAACAAGGAACCTCATCTTTGAGTGAACTTACCTTTCATGTGGGGGATTCCCTCTGTTGGGAAAAGTCTAGAAACATATCCTGGGGTTGGAAGGGCTTTTGCACCAAATGCAGGTTAAGCAGACATCTCCCTGAGCTTGGGCTCAAGGTAGAGTATATCCTATTCCTAGCTTTAAGATGTCTTTGAATCAGGAGTTCCCGTTGTGGTGCAGTGGTTAACGAATCCGACCAAGAACCATGAGGTTGTGGGTTTGATCCCTGTCCTTGCTCAGTGGGTTAAGGATTTGGTGTTGCCGTGAGCTGTGGTGTAGGTTGCAGATGCAGCTTGGACCCCACGTTGCTGTGGCTCTGGTATAGGCCCGTGGCTACAGATCTGATTTGACCCCTAGCCTGGGAACCTCCATATGCTGCGGGAGCAGCCCTAGAAAAAAGGCAAAAAAACCAAATAAATAAATAAATAAAAAAAAATAAAATGTTTTTGAATCAAACGAAAGACAGCATCTGGTGATGGGGAAGGCCACTTTTGATACTAGGGTGGGCTTAAGATTATTTGCTTTTCTTTCTTTCTTTCTTTCTTTCTTTTTTTTTTTTTTTTTAAGGTTATGCAAAGGATGCTGTCTTGATCCCAATCTTTAGGATCCATTTACAGGAAAGCGCAATTTCTTGAGTGTCAAACTTTGGAGCCTGATGCATCTGGCAATCCATCCCTGTTTGATGGAGTTGTACAATACATGTGGGCTTGGGGGATTAGGGAACGTTTTGAGAACGATCTCCTGTGGGCTTCTGTTGCTATAGGCTACTTTGGGACATAGCATCTCCGTGTTGACAGATTAAAGCTGCTCTTGGATTTAGATGATGGTTTTGCAAGTTCTTGGCTCTTTTCCTGCCTCCTGTCAGCATGCTGTCTTTATTCGTGGGTCGGGGCTCCCCATGACTGAGGGTGGGGGGTCGTGGCGATGGTGTGTGGTGTGTGAGGAGCAAGGGTGCTCTGCCAGGATCTAGTCAGGAGGGGTGGGGAAGCCAGACCTTCCCGTGTGTCAGTGAGACAAAAACTTACTCAAGTGTGGGACAATGTAGAGGTCACAGTCTGGACCACAGAGATTGATAACTTCATGATATATCTCACGTACTTTCTCTCTTTTCATTGACTCCAAGATGTAGTTCAAGGCTATTTTGAAGTCACCTTAGTTTGCCCTGTGCATAACGAAGAACACTTGACTTTTTCCCAGCATGAAGCTCAGAGGTTAACAACAGGCCAACGTGTATTATGTTAAGTTCTCTCTAATAGATCTAGCAAGTGCAGGGGTCCGTGTGGGGAGCCCAGAGAATCTTGAGTCATGGCCCTTGCCCCAAAGAGGCTTCTATTCTTCCTGACAGAGGGAGGATTTACAGAACTGCCAGTGTGAAGGTGAGGACAGCTAGAGGGTGTCATTGTTCTTTCCTTCCGTGCCTGGGCGGTGGGGCTGGTTCTCCCTCCTGTGGCCAGGATGTAGGGAACATTCTACTGCTTTTCTGGTCACCTCACAATCTTTTGTTTGCAAAAACGTTCTTAATTCAGTATGATACAGTGGTTTTCAACCTGGGCTGCCCATCAGGATCACCTGGGCAGTTTTTAAACACTCTCAATGTCCAGGATGCTCCCCAGACCAATGCAATCAGCATCTCTGGGGATGCGGGCCAGTCATCAGGAATTTTAAGTTTCTCAGATGATTCCACTGGGCAGCCAGGATGGAGAACCACTGAAATGAAACATGCAGTTCCAGAGAAATAATGGAAACATCAGCATTTATTTCAAATGAAAACTTCTCCTCCTCTTCTCTCCTGGCCTGGGGGGAAGGCATGGGAAGCTTCTCTGTCACCTTGCAAGTCTTTCCCCCTTCTGCCAACTTGTTCACCAGGTCTGGCAACTGCTCTGGTTGGGGTGCCTATGGGGGTGGGGAAAGGTAATGGTTGGGGCATCTAAGGTGACTGGTGCTGGTTCTCTATGACGGGACTTCCTCTGGCTGTGGTGGATATTCCAAGACAATTCATTTTGGGAGCAGGGATGAGCATTGTGTATTCTTCAGAGACTGCTGCCCATCTCTGGGAATCTCTTCTCTGCATTTCCTTTAGCTGCACATAGAGAGACTCTTTATTCACACAGACTCTGCTGGTGTCTGGTACCTCCCTCTAAGAGGTTATCTTAGACGAAGTCCCTTTAGCGTGGCACCAGGCTAGCTCTCTTTCAGGCATGTGGGTCACCCCCCCCCCCACTCTCACACCAGGTTGTCACCCTAGATAACCTCTCAGGCTTGCCCCATGAAGCGGTGTGGCACTAGCCCCCAGTGTGCCACAGACTTCAGGGGACTGGACAAGCTCTAGCTGGTCTCCCTGTAGCTCCCTCCACTAGGCTTGAGGTAAGAGGAAGCACTTGAGCAGAAAACACTGGTTATCCTCCTACATTTGTTTTGCCTCTTTCCACAGTACAAACATGGCTCCCAAGAATAAAGACTATGTTCTCAGTTTCCCTTGCAGTTAGACGTGGCCATGTGACTAAATTCAGATCAATGGTATATTGAGTAGAAGTAGTGTGGCAGTTTTCAGGAGATGTCTTTAAAGGGAGAAGGCAGCACCTTCTCACTCCCCTTTCCTGCTGCGTGGAATGCAGTTGGCTGGGCTGGAAGAACCCTAGACCCAGAGGTGGAGGTGGAGCTGCAGGCTGGAAGGCGTCGGGGCCCCTGGGAACCAGCATAGAGACAGTTCACAGAAACTTTCACAAGAGAGAGAGGTGGACTTCCACCTTTAAACCTCCCTGCTTTATGGGTTTCCCAACACAGTCGAACCTAATCCTAACCAGTTCAGGATTTTGTCCTGAAATGGAGTGCCAGGCATGTGCAAGGCCGCAAGGACACAGATATTGCAGGCCAGAAAGATGGTTCCCCCTGTGACGGGGTGGCAAAATATTTGGTCAGATCATCATCTGCTATACCTTGGACTGAAGGCCACATATCAATGGAACTAGTAGAAGAAAGGTCAGAATGGTGGTGGTGGTGGATGGAGAGTTGACTTTAGCGGAGAGCTGGTGGGGCTGCAGGCAAACATGGAAGGAAACATCACTTTGCTGAGGGAGGCACTTTGGCTGCTGCCTGCATTCTAAGTTGACTGAAAGCAGAGCAATTGAGGTCTTGGAAGGGTTGAGAAAGCTGTGTCTATACACCAAATTGAAGCAGTTTTAAAAGGTAGCTACAAATGCAGGTTTGTTAAGATGTAACATTGTAGCCCCAAGCCTTCTTCAAGCAACTTCCTTTAAGAGTTCTTTGGCCTTTGGTGGGAATTTGCTTAGCTGGCTGTAAAAATCAGAAGTCATCCAAGCCTTTTGTTTCAGTTGCTACTATGTCGAGACAGAGGAGTTTGGCCAGTCAGTAAAAGGCCTGAGACTTTAGGCTTAAAAACTCTGCCTAGATAAGGTCTTTCATTGTGGTTTTTTCACACGTAGAAACAGACTGGAAGTCTAACTAAGATTTTGAAGGAATTCTTTTGGAAAAAAACAAAAACAAAACAAAACTTTGAACGTCAGCCTCTATGGTAATCCCTGGGTTCCTGGACCTGCCTTAGCAGAAAGAGGGGGTAAAAGAAGTCATTGTGTGCCCTCCAAAGCCAGTTTCAGATGTGGTTAAGGGGGTGTGGATAAGGAAGAAACTTCCAGAAGGCAAAACCAGGGCTAATGGGCAATGGACTTCTCAGGAAGAGGAATGTGAGGCTGCCAGATGGTCTAACCAGGGAATTGACTCCACTATTAAGGAAGGGAACCTTTGCTGTTCCTGACCACTGGGCTACGACCGTAACTGAGGTGCAGTAACTTCTGGACATTTCCTATTCTCCCACTTCCAAATGGGATTTTTTTTTTTTATTTCTTCTCTACCAGTTTTATTTTAGGTGTGATGGGAAGATAACTTATGGTGTGTGTATAGATCACCTGACCATCAAGAGCTGTATCTGGGCCTGGTGGAGAAGACTGAGCATTGCTCCCATGTCCTGGGTTTAAGATGAATGCAGTTACTGCTTGGGCTGTTGGCTTCATGTATGGAGAGTATGAGTGTGTCCTGTGTATTCTAAAAAAGGTATTTTTAGGGCTGAAGGGATGGATTGCGGAGGAAACAGCTAGATTTCTTGCTATATCTGTTCTTCCCTTCCTCCATGGCAATGTAGCCTTAGACTTAACTGGGCACATGGCTTCCCAGAATACAAAGACTACATTTCCCCATCTCCTGCCATCTCCTTGTAACTAGGGTTGGTTGTGTTACTACATCCTGGCCAGTGGAAGACAGAGTGTGTGTGCAGCTTCTAGGACATGTCCTTAAATGGAGGATACTTTTGGAGTTCCCATCATGGCTTAGTAGAAATCTGACTAGCATCTATGAGGACACAGGTTCAATCCCTGGCCTCACTCAGTGGGTTAAGGATTTGGTGTTACCGAGAGCTGTGGTGTAGGTTGCAGATGTGGCTCGGATCCTGCATTGCTGTGGTTGTGGTGTAGACCAGCAGCTATAGCTGTGATTCAACCTCTAGCCTGGGAATCTCCATATGCCAGGGTGTGGCCCTTAAAAAAAAAGACAAAAAAAAAAAAAAAAAAAAAAAGGAGGACTTCCCTTTTATCCTTCCTACTTATGGGACTGTGGATGGAGTCCCATCATAGCCCTGAACCACTCATTTAGATATTTATACAAGAGAGAAATACAGTTCTACCTTTTAGAAGTCACTGCTGTGACTCTCATTCACAGTTGAAGCCCATCCTATAGAGGATATTGAGACAGAACACACACTAATGGGGAATGAAAATCTCTCTAATTTGCAGCTTCTTCACTTTCAACATTTTATGTCACTGAGGACAAGAGTCACAAAACTAAGAACTTTCCTTTACAGTTCTCACATAGGTGGTTGAACATCTTGCTTTAGAAAGTAGGGATAGGAGTTCCCGTCGTGGCGCAGTGGTTACCGAATCCGACCAGGAACCATGAGGTTGCAGGTTCGGTCCCTGCCCTTGCTCAGTGGGTTAACGATCCGGCGTTGCCGTGAGCTGTGGTGTAGGTTGCAGACGCGGCTCGGATCCCGCGTTGCTGTGGCTCTGGCGTAGGCCGGTGGCTACAGCTCCGATTGGACCCCTAGCCTGGGAATCTCCACATGCCGCAGGAGCGGCCCAAGAAATAGCAAAAAAAAAAAAGACAAAAAAAAAAAAAAAAAAAAAAAAAAAAGAAAGTAGGGATAGCTGGCCCCTATTTTCTAGGTGTCCCTGGGGAAACTGAGATGGAAAGAGTACCATTTTACCATCCTGTTATAGTCATGTATATAAATGAATAGTTTCAGATAATGACAGATTTCATGATATATACTAGTTTTCAAAGAATACAGAGGATGGAGAAATTATTGTAGGTTAGACTAGTTAGAGATGCTTCCAAGTTGTGGAAGATTCGAACTGAAGGTATAGATTGAAAGACGAGAAGGTGAGCCATAGAGGTGTGTGTGTGTGTGTGTGTGTGTGTGTGTGTGTGTGTGTGTGTATGTGTATGTAGGGGTGAGTTCGTTCAGATTACACAAGACTATAAGTACAGGTGAAAGCACTAAAATAAGAATATACACAGTCCATGTCGGGCATTTTCTTTGGAGTTTTATAGTTCTGGGTGAAACTTGATCTCCAGCTCTGATTTTTCTTTTCCTTTTTCTTCACGAGTTGATATATGAACTGCATTAGGGTAGCTTGAACACTTACCAGCTTTATTGATGGAAAATAGTAACCCTCAAAGTACCATCTATTTATGGGCTTTTTCAGATGTGGAAGACACCAATTGCCTGCTTGCTCCACCATGGTTCCTCCCAATTCCTTGCCAACCCGCCACTGTTTTAGTTGGGTTACTAGGCGACTCTGTACTTTGGGGGAAATGAGGTCCTGCCCCAATGCAGAGGGGGCATCTTGATTACTCTAAGCCAAGTAAGGGAATCTGTTACACTTTTAGTGGTTGCTATGGAACTTGGCATGTAGCACAGTTCTGGTTGAGTTGCAGAGAGAAATCTGCTAGAGGATGGGTGGCTTGTAGAATTTTTCTTTGTTATTAACAAGTAATACAAGGATGGTACATTTGCCAGATTCCCATTCTTTCTTACATGTTATGTGAGCTCAAATGCCTAAAACAGCAGTCATCTGTCACCAAGAAGGGACAGGATTGCTGAACTGAAAGATAGGAAGAACCTGGGTCCTTGATGGTGTCATGTGGATTGGGAGTCAAGCAATCCGGAAACTGCTTGACCTCTAGACTTGTTATATGAAAAAATAAACCCCTTGCTTGTTTAAGCTATCTTCACTTGGTTTTGTTATTTGACTGAAACCTGGCCACCATTCTCCTCCCCTGCCTCTCCACCCCCTGCCATGCTGCCTCCACTCTTCATAAGATCACCTGGACAAGGCTGCTTCCTGCCATCGACACCTCTGCTGCCACCATATTGACCACAGGTGGAAACGGCCCTTAGGTTTACCATTGACTACTTCATCTCAAACATGTGATCAATCTCTCCAGGAATTAACTGCCGTAATTCCCCTCATCTACAGCAGAGACCATGTTGTAATCTTTTGTGAGCTTTCTCGGGAGCTTTGTGGACCATGGGGGGAAGGGTACATGCACAGTAGTTTCCAACTGTGGTGCTGGCTCACATTTAGCTTCAAAGTGTCTCAGCAGACCAGCTCCAGGCTTACTCCTGTCTTAGCACCATACTTGGTCCAATAGAAAGTAGAAAGATTTCCCTCATGTTGGTTCCTGTGCTGGGCAAAGCCAGGTCCAAGAACCAGCAGGAGCAGCACCTCAGAAATGACTGGAAATGTCAAATCTTGGGCCCTGCCCTGGACTCACTGAACAGGAACCTTACTTTAATAAGAGTTGTAGGTGGTTTGTGTACACATTGAAGTTTAAGTCTCTTAGTCTTTGTGATGTTGTGATTTATCTTAAGAAATACACATTTGGTCTTCCCCTCCCCTTCCTAGAGGAGCTCCTGAGCCTCTGGGAATTTTGTAAATGATAAAGGTATCTTTTGTTATGTTAATGAAACAACCTTTGAACTGTGCCTAGGGATGGAGGCTGGTTGCCAGGGCAATCAGCCATGTCGTGAGGGTGGGAACTTTCAGTACTCCCCAACCCACCT
Organism: Sus scrofa; assembly: GCF_054392235.1. NCBI lineage: Eukaryota > Metazoa > Chordata > Mammalia > Artiodactyla > Suidae > Sus > Sus scrofa. The sequence continues at coordinate 88,502,647 of NC_139385.1, read as the reverse complement.
CCGGGGAGGTGAGAGGGGCTAGAAGTGGGATGGATCAGTCATGCCCCTGTAACGATGCCTCCATAAAAACCCGAAAGGACTGGGGTCCAAGAGCTTCTGGTTGATGAGCACATGGAGATGCAGGGAGAATGGAGCACCTGGAGAGGACATAGAAGCTTTACATGCTTCCCTGTACCTTCCCCTGTGTGCTTCTTCCATCTGGCTGTTCCTGAGTTACATCCTTTCGTGGTAAATCTAGTGATCTTTTATAGGTGATCTAGAGAGAAACAGGTTTCCTGAATTCTGTAAGCCGCTCTAGCAAATAAATTAAACCCCAGGAGGTGGTCATTGAAACCTCCAAACTGTAGTCCATTGGTCATAAGCATAGATAACAACCTGGCTTTGCAACTGATGTCTGAAAATGGTATGGGGGGAGACATCTCTTAGGACTGAGCCCTTAAACTGTGCACACTGATGCTGTCTCTAGGGAAGGAGGGTTCAACTGAATTAAATTACGGAATCCCCCCCCCCCCCCCAGCAAATGCATCCACTTTGAAACTGGTGATCAGAACTTTGCTTTTTAAGTCATCACCGGAGGCATATGGAGGTTTCCAGGCTAGGGGTCGAGTTGGAGCTGTAGCTGCCGGTCTACACCAGAGCCACAGCCACAGCAACTTGGGATCCAAGTCGAATCTGTGACCTACAGCACAGTTCAAGGCAACTCCAGATCCTTAACCTACTGAGCAAGGCCAGAGATCAAACCTGCATCCTCATGGATCCCAGTCAGATTCATTTCTGCTGTCCCATGATGGGAACTCAGTGATTAGAACTTTTTACTTCTCATTTCTTTCTTTTTTTTCTTTTCTTTTTTTTTTTTTTGTCCTTTGTCCTTTTAGGGCTGCACCCGTGGCATATGGAGGTTCCCAGGCTAGGGGTCTAATCAGCGCTGTAGCTGCTGGCCTACACCAGAGCCACAGCCACAGCAGATATGAGCCATGTCTGCAACCTACACCACAGCTCACGGCAATGGCGGATCCTTAACCCGCTGAATGAGGCCAGGGATTGAACCCGCAACCTCATGGTTCCTAGTCGGATTTGTTTCCGCTGCGCCACGACGGGAACTCCAGTCCTCATTTCCTATTTCAGGTTTGAACTCTACCCAGATGACTGATAATGGGAACATCTTTTTTTTTCAGGGAAGCTGCTGCCCTCATAGTGTTGTGGCCCTTTGGGCTCAACACGGCAGTTACATAACCCAACACCAGTACCTTTCCCAAAATTCAGGTTATTCAGTTTTAAAATGTCAGCTCTGGGGCATCAGCAGCCCAATCCAGGTAAGGCCTAAGCCAGTTCTTTTTTTCAATATTCTTTTATTATAAAAGTAATATTAAAATATTAACATTTAAGATAAAAATGAATTTTATATAAGTTGACATTATCTTCTCATCCTTGTCTACATACATATTCAGTTTTTACATATTTGATTCAATATTTTATGATTCAATTTTGTATTATGCATTTTCATTTGGTTTTACACTGAATATGCTTCTATTCTGCTGGAATCTTTTTTTTCTTTCCCATAACCTATTCTCCAGTTCTTGCCCCTCTGAGGTAACTAATGTTAGAAATCTGATTTGTATCTTTGCACACTTATCTCCATCCTTATCTAAATATATACAAACATGTGTATATCTTGTTTTCCCCCCATAAAATAGAGTTCTATTTAGCATTTTTATCAGCTTAATTTTTTTTCTTAACTATAAGTCATGGAGGTCTCTAGGTCAGTAGGTAGAGAAATAACTGAATATAGAAAATAAATGCACACTATTCCTTTGTATGGATGCATTACTGTTTATTCAACTCTTTCCTTATTGATGGATACTTAAGTTGTTTCTAGATTTTCCAGTGACGTGTTTCCTTATACATAGAGTTTATGTACTGTTGTTATGTTGACCTCAAAAGACAGATGCCTAGAAGTGATACTGGTGTGTAAAAGGATGTATAGGTTATCCTAACAGTTATCCTAAGTTAACTGCTGTAACAAATAGACACTTGAATATGTAATTATTTCAGACAAAATACAAGTTCAAGTTGTTGCAGGTACTCAGGTATCTCTGTTCCACATAGCCATTCAGGGGCCCAGATTGTGGGGGTTCTGTTACCTTCAACAAGTGACTCGAGTGTCACACCTGAGCTAGGATTCAGTCACCTGCTGTGAAGGCGTCTGACAAGTGTAGTTTAGGTGTGCTCAGGAAGAAGAGGAGACATATTTTGTGAACAGCTAACCAGTTTCTGCCACAACAGGTAAATATGAATATATTTCGAATTCAAATATGTACTACCAGATTACTTTTGCAAATGGAGGTAGTAATTCATGTTCTACTAGCAATATCTAAGAGTGGCAATGACACTAAACTTTGCCAGTCCTGAATGATATCATTCTTTTCATTTTTCCAAATCTGATGGATGAATGATGATATTGCTTTAATTTGCAATTCATGGATCCTAACAGTTGAGTATCTTTGCATAACTGTATCAGTCTTCTGGCCAATTTGTTTCGGTCTTTTAAAAGTTTACTATTTTTATGTATATATTTGTCCTACCTTTCAGTCTCTTTTTCTTGCCTCATTTGGGATGAATTAGTTTTATTATTGCATTTCTCTCTTCTATTAGTTTGTTATCTTTATATTTTGTTTTACCCTTTTAGAGATACCCTAGAATTTATTTTTTTTAATTTTTAAAAAATTTTTATTTAATTTTTTTATTACTCAAATGTATTTACCACATCTGTAGTTGTATAATGATCATAACAATCCAATTACACAGGATTTCCATCCCACAACCCAAGCCCGTCCCCCACCCCCCAAACTGTCTCCTCCGGAGACCACAAATTTTTCAATGTCTGTGAGTCAGCATCTGTTCTGCAAAGAAGTTCCGTCTGTCCTTTTTTCAGATTCCACATGTCAGTGAAAGCATTGGATGTTGGTGTCTCATTGTATGGCTGACTTCACTTAGCATGATAGTTTCTAGGTCCATTCATGTTGCTAAAAATGCTGGTATTTTGTTCTTTTTAGTGGCTGAGTAATATTCTATTGTGTATATATACCACTTCTTCTTGATCCACTCCTCTGTCGATGGACATTTAGGTTGTTTCCATTTCTTGGCTATTGCAACTAGTGCTGCAATGAACATCGGAGTACATGTGTCTTTGTGAGTCATGGTTTTCTCTGGATAGATGCCCAGGAGCGGGATTGCTGGATCAAATGGTAGTTCTATGTTTAGTTTTCTGAGGAATCTCCATACTGCTTTCCACAGTGGTTGCACCCATTTACAATCCCACCAACAGTGTACTAGGGTTCCTTTTTCTCCACACCCTCTCCAGCACTTACTGTTTGTAGACTTTTGGATGATGGCCATTCTGGCTGGTGTAAGGTGGTACCTCATTGTGGTTTTGATCTGCATTTCTCTAATAATGAGTGACGTGGAACATCTTTTCATGTGTGTTTTAGCCATCTGTTTGTCTTCTTTGGAGAACTGTCTGTTTAGATCTTCTGCCCATTTTTTGATGGGGTTGTTTGTTTTTTTGGTATGGAGCTGCAGAAGGTGTTTATAAATTTTGGAGATGAATCCCTTGTCAGTCGATTCACTTGCAAAGATTTTCTCCCATTCTGTGGGTTGTCTTTTCGTTTAGTTTAGGATTTCCTTTGCTGTGCAGAAACTTTTAAGTTTGATTAGGTCCCATTTGTTTATTTTTGATTTTGCCATCAATACTCTAAGAGGTGGATCTGAGAAGATGTTGCTGTTGTTTATGTCAGAGAGTGTTTGGCCTATGTTTTCCTCTAAGAGTTTGATAGTGTCTGGTATTATATCTAGGTCTTTAATCCATTTTGAGTTTATTTTTGTGTATGGTGTTAGGGAGTGTTCTCATTTCATTCTTTTCCATGCGGCTCTCCAGTTTTGCCAGCACCACTTATTGAACAAGCTGTCCTTTCTCCATTGTGTATCCTTGCCTCCTTTGTCATGGATGAGTTGGCTGTAGGTGCGTGGGTTTAATTCTGGGCTTTCTATCCTGTTGCACTGATCTCTGTTTCTGTCTTTGTGCCAGTACCATATGGTTTTGGTGACTGTTGCTTTGTAGTATAGTCTGAAATCCAGGAGCCTGATTCCTCCAGCTCCATTTTTCTTTTTCAGGATGTCTTTGGCTATTCTGGGTCTTTTGTGCTTCCAAACGCACTTTAAAATATTTTGTTCGAGTTCTGTGAAAAATGTCCTTGGTAATTTGATAGGGGTTGCATTGAATCTGTATATTGCCTTAGGTAATATAGTCATTTTGATGATATTAACTCTTCCAATCCATGAGCATGGTATATTTTTCCATCTATTTGCATCATCTTGGATTTCTTTTATCAGTGTCTTATAGTTTTCAGAGTACAGGTCTTTTGTCTCTTTAGGTAGGTTTACTCCTAGGAATTTTATTCTTTTGGATGTGATGGTAAACGGGATTGCTTCCCTAATTTCTCTTTCTGCTCTTTCATTGTTAGTGTATAGAAATGCCATCACTTTCTGTGTATTAATTTTGTGTCCTGTGAATTTGTCAATTTTAGGGGTGCCAGAAGGAGAAGAGAGAGAGAAGGGGACAGAAAAAATATTCCAAGAGATAATAGCTGAAAACATCCCTCACATGGGAAAGGAACCACTCACTCAAATCCAGGAAGCACAACGAGTACCATATAAAATAAACCCAAGGAGGAACACCCCGAGACACATATTCATCAAACTGACCAAAATTAAAGACAAAGAGAAAATCTTGAAAGCAGCTAGGGAAAAGAAACAAGCAACATACAAGGGAACCCCAATAAGGTTATCGGCAGGTTTTTCAGCAGAAACTCTGCAGGCCAGAAGGGAGTGGCATGATATACTTAACGTGATGAAAGGAAAAAAACCTCCAACCAAGATTAGTCTACCCAACAAGGCTCTCCTTCAGATTTGAAGGAGACATCAAAACCTTCACAGATAAGCAAAAGTTGAGAGGATTCGGCAACACTAAACCAGCCTTACAACAAATACTAAAGGAACTTCTATAGGCAGAAAAGAACAAGAGAAGGACAGAAAAAAGAGCAACAAAAACAAATCCAAAGCAATTAATAAAATGGCAATAAGAATATACATATCATAATTACCTTAAATGTGAATGGACTAAATGCCCCAACCAAAAGACGTAGACTGGCTGAATGGATACAAAAACAAGACCCATATATATGCTGTCTTCAAGACACCCACTTTACTTCTATGGACACATACAATTTGAAAGTGAGAGGATAGAAGAAAATATATCACACAAATGGGAATCAAAAGAAAGCTGGAGTAGCAATACTCATATCAGACAAAATAGACTTTAAAATGAAGAATATTTTAAGGGACAAAGAAGGACATTACATAATGATCAAAGGATCAATCCAAGAAGATGATATAACAATTTTAAATATCTACGCACCCAACACGGGTTCACCACAATATATAAGGCAACTGGTAACAACCTTAAAAGGAGAAATTGATGATAACACAATAATAGTGGGGTACTTTAACACCCCATTACAGCAATGGACAGATCAACCAGGCAGAAAATCGATAAGGAAACACAGGCCCTGCATGATGCATTAAACCAGATAGACTTAATAGATATTTGTAGGACATTCCATCCAAAAGCAACAGAATACGCATTCTTCTCAAGTGCACATGGAACATTCTCTAAGATTGATCACATCCTGGGCTACAAGTCCAACCTCAGTAACTTTAAGAGAATTGAAATCATATCAAGCATCTTTTCCAACCACAATGCTATATGACTAGAAATCAACAACAAGAAGAAAACTGCAAAAAACACAAACACGTGGAGACTCAACAACATGCTACTAAACAACCAATGGATCACTGAAGAAATCAAAGAGGAAATTAAATAATACCTAGCAGCAAATGACAATGAAGATACGACACTCCAAATCCTATGGGATGAAGCAAAAGCTGTTCTAAGTGGAAAGTTTATAGCAATACATGCCCACTTCAGGAGATACCCTAGAATTTAAACATACCTGCTTGACTTAGGAAAATGCAATACAATCTTGCAGGTGAAGTTGGTTTCCCAGGAGGCAGGGTCTGAGAGGAAGAGTAGTGTTCAGGAAGTCTTTTGAGGGGAGTTGCTCTTGGGCTTATCACCAGTGGAAAGGAAGTAAAGGAAGCAAGGTTGGCAGGGAGAGAATTTACAATTACAGTGAAGGCCACCCAAGGGGACCTCTGAAGCTGGATGGCTCTTCAGAGTTGGGTGAGTTGATCATGCTTTTATATTCATACCCTAACTAGTCTTTGGATGCAGGCTTCCCTGGTGGTCTTCTTAAACTTATGGTGATTCTCTAGGAGAAGTGACAGTTGAAGGAATAAGTCTTTAAGTCTTAAAGTAAGGGTGTCTGCTTGGTACATATTAGATTATACTGCATCTAAATTAATACTTTTATTCTCTTCCAGACAATGAAAGTACTTTAGAATGCTTAAACTTCAAAGGACTTTAGAATACTTTAACTTCATTTGACTCTGATTTTGTGGGTTTTTTAAAAATATTTTTAAAAAGATTTTTATTTATTATTTTTATTATTTATTTTTCTTTTTAGGGCCTGGAATTTCAGTGCCTGTGGTTACCCCAAACTCTCTCTTCTGCCTTTTTTTCCTCAAGCCAGTAATGATGTGGGTTTTCTATTGGTGTTCTATTGGATCCATCCTTAAAAAGAGAATAAATCACTGTATGATGTTTCTTTTCGTCAAGTGTCTACTCTCCTCCACAATTTACATGCCTTTTTCACCCTGAAGTGCCCTTGAGATGTTGTTTATTTATTTTATTTTATTTTTTTTGAATTTTGTCTAGAATTTATAGTTGTGATCTGTGGGAAATTTGGACATGGTAAGAATTACTTCAAAATATTGGACATGGAAGCTGGGTTGTTTTCTCTCAGGACTTTGAAAATAGCATTTCATTGTCTTCTGGCTTCTATTATTTCTGTTGGGAATTCAGCTGTCAGTCTCATTGTTCTATTGAAGACAGTGGGCCTTCTCCCCACCCCTTGTGTTTAGGGTTTTCTCTTTGTCTTTGATTTTCAAAATTGCACTATGTTTGTCAAGATGTGGGATTCCCCATTCCCCCCTCTTTTGGTAGTTAGTCTGTTTGGGATTTATAATTATTCCTGAGGGTAGCTTGTTTCCTTTGATCAGTTTTGGAAACTTCTTAGCCATTAGCTCTTCCAGTATTTCTTGACCCCTCTAGTACTCACTGGCTTGATAGCTCATTGAAGCCTTCAAAAAGGTTAAAACTTTTTTTTTTTTTTTTTTTTTTTTTTTGCCCAGGTGTTTTTGTTGTTCTCAGTGGGAAGGTAAGTCTTCCACAAGAATGGCCACTATTGCCAAAACTGGAAATTCTTTTTTTTTTCTTCCTTATCAAGAGCCCAGAATACCTCAGGGTTTAGTAGAAACTTGGAGCATTTTGTTACATGAGAAAAAATTTACTGAATTTCAAGGACAGTTGTGACACAGAGAATCAAAAGAAGGCATGGTATTTTTTTTTTTTTCCTTTTTAGGGGCTGCACCTGTGGCACATGGACGTTCCCAGGCTAGGGGTTGAGTCAGAGCTGCAGCTGCCAGCCTACACCACAGCCACAGCAACCCAAGATCCGAGCCACATCTGTGACCTACGCTGCAGCTCATAGCAACACCAGATCCTTAACCCACTGAGTGAGGCCAGGGATTGACCCCACATCCTCATGGATACTAGTCAGGTTCTTAACACTCTGAGCCACAAAGAGAACTCTACACAGTATATCTTAAATGCCCACAAATAGGGCTGACTTTTATTTTATCTGGATATCCAGCTGCTTTATGCTGTTTCTCTGACAACAAGCTATGGTATTTTCATGTAATCCTTTATAGTATGAGGAATGCTGTAGAAGCTCACTATTGTATATAAAAGGGGTATTATAGATGTGTTTTAAAAAACTATTATAGTTGTGTTTTTTTTTTAAAGTGTCCTTTTAGACATACAACTGAAATACTGCTGGATGAAATGAAGTAATGGTTGGGATGAGCTTTGAAATAATATGAAGGAAGGAAGTGGGTTGATATCAAGATCACATAAGATTGTCTATGAATTGATGGTTGTAAAATCTGGGTGAAGATAACATGGGGATTCCCTATATTTTTTTGTCTACTCTTGTACATGCTTGAAGTTTTCCATGGTAAAGAGAAGATCTCTGTATCTTTAGGCAACTTTGTAGAAAGAGTTCCAAACAACTCACAATTCTTAAAATTCATCCTGTCCATCCCATTTTGTATAATATCATCAAACTGAGAGTCTTTAACATAAGGAAGCCTCTGGGTCTAAAAAACCTAGCACATATTGTGGGGTGGATTTTCAATTTCACATAAAATGCATATTGGCCTGAAGCCTGCTCTCTTTTAAGACGACTGCTTGCAGGGGATCATCTAGGTTATTCTGTGTATGTGTGTGCGTGCGTGCACATGCACCTAATATTCACTTTAGTGCCTTTGAAATGGAATTTCATCCCATGCCATTAGACTGTCCCAACTTTTAAAGACCACTAGGGATCCTGAATATTCCAGACAAAGAGTGAAGAGTTAAAATGAAGTTTGGTGGGATTTCTGTACACATAATTAACATTAGTTGAATCTGCACTTGGTGTCAGGTGCTCAGCTAAGTACTTTACAAAATCCTCATAATTATTTTGTGGAAAGGTACCATTATTATGCCTTTTTTTTTTTTTTTTGATGTGAGAAAATGAAAGCTTGGAGAGTTTACGTAACTTCTCCAAGGTCACAAAACTAGCAACTAAGGTATGGAACCAACTTGAAACCTAGGCTGTTTGACCCTAAGTCTGAACTCTACCATGAACTCTAAGTTCTATGGTAATTCAGTTTATTGTAGATTGAATTAAATTTAGGCTCTTCGAGATGGGTACATTTTGAAGGCAAGAAAAAAGAAAAAAGGTTAAAACAAAATAAATAAAAAATCAAAATTTGATGCTCTAAAAACATCTTTAGGTTTGCTCGAATTTAAAGGTGTAAGGGGGTGGGCCATATGAGGAGGAAGCCTCTGGCATCTTCCTTAGCACCTCACAATTGCACAGAGTACATTTTCTTTCTTGGCCACTGAAGGTAGGGACGAGATGGGCTTTCTTGATTCACGGGATTTGGCCATCATGGTAATGAGCCGAGATCTTGTTTTCCACAGGCCCCATTACAATGTTGTTTGTAGGTCACAGGATTTGCTCAGCCTCTTAACAGACTGTCAGAGTAGGACTCTCTTGCTGGGCATGAGATGGTGGCTAGGTCAAGTTTGGGAGGGAAACTTTGCAAAGGTGTCTCTAGGTTAGCTTTATTTTCCTGCTGCTTAGGGTAACTTAAGACCAGGAAAGGACAAGTTGCCCACTGTGGTAGGAGTAGTGGGGGGATTCCTGTAAGAAAAATAAAGATCCAATGAAGAATAGTTTAAATCCACCCCACCCTAGAATATTACCTAGGGCTCATTTCAGAGTGCTCCAAAGGATGCTCATTATTTTGAAATATCCCCAAAGGACGTGGTGGCCAAGAGAAACCTGTGACTATGGGGCTCTTGATACAGGATGTGGCTTTTAGTCTTTGACAGTGATAACATTGGGAGAAACTCTGAAATTGGGACTAGCCAAGCTTGAAATCACTTGGGAAGATGAACTATGCCAGAGTGGCTGCAGACTGGAGAAGGAGCCGTCCATTCAAAAGAACTAGTATGTGAAATCCTGCAATAAAGCACACAGGTTCTTTGTGACTGTGTCAAGGTTACTGGGCTGGAGTCAAGGATCGACAGTAAGAGAAGTGAAGGGAGGTGGATTGGATCAGTTACTTTAAAGTGGCAACAGCATGTAGTGTGTCTATACAGCCAAACTTCTGAGATATTTAAGAACCATATCTGGGGGGGGACTTTCATCAATTGATGGGGTTCTAGTGCCCCACAGACTGTCTAGAGAAGGTTCCATGATTTTGGATATAAGGTAACTTGCTGACAGAAGCACTTCCTCCGGGTGTGTGGACCAAATGCTCAGGACTGTTGTTTAATCTCCTCCTAGCCCTTCTATTCAGTCGTTTGGCAGGGTGTTAGTTCACAGGGACTCTGGCAGTGTCCCCAGAGAGCCAAGAGTAGGAGAGCTGTGGAATTTTCTCCTTGTTTTTCCACCTGAGAGGAAGAATATTTCCTGGGAATTCTTCAAATTTTTTAATTGTTTTATTTTCAAGTCTCCTTTAATCTACAGATGCCTCTCTTTCTCTTCAATGCCTACCCCCTTCTTCCACTTTTTAGTTTTTAAATTTTTTATTTTTATTTATTTATTTATTTTGTCTTTTTAGGGCCACATCCAAGGCACGTGGATGCTCCTAGGCTAGGGGTCCAGTTGGAGCTGCAGCTGCTGGCCTATGCCACAGCTGCAGCAACTCAGGATCCTAGCCACATTTGCGACCTACCCCATAGCTCATGGCAACGCTGGATCCTTAACCAGCTGAACAAGGCCAGGGTTTGAACCTGTGTCCTCAGGGATGCTAGTCAGATTCGTTTCCACTGAGCCACGATGGGAACTCTGATGGAGGAGATTCTCCAAGGTAAAAGTTGAAAACATTGTTTTATGAGCTAGGACTCTGCAAGATACTTCTTTGCAACAGCACTAAATCCAGATGCTTCTTGATTCTCTATCTCTCCCATTAATGTGGTTACTCGAAAGGAATTTCTTCCTTTTCTATGATAGATTACTTATGGATCCATATATATGTAGTAAAAGTATGAAAATATGAGCTAGACACACTAAGTTCAAAAATGATTATATCTAGAGGGCTTTAAGGGTTTGTACTTCATCTATGGCATTTTATTTGTAGAAAATATCCACAACAAACATGATAAGTTTTTTTTGTTTTTGTTTTTGTGATTTTTTTTTTTTTTTTTTTTTTTTTTTTGCCTTTTTCTTGAGCTGCTCCCACGGCATATGGAAGTTCCCAGGCTAGGGGTCTAATTGGAGCTGTAGCCACCGGCCTACACCACAGCCACAGCAACTCGGGATCCGAGCCACGTCTGTGACCCACACCACAGCTCACAGCAACACCGGAGCCTTAACCCACTGAGCAAGGCCAGGGACCGAACCCACAATCTCATGGTTCCTAGTCGGATTTGTTAACCACTGCACCACGACGGCAACTCCAGACATGATATGTTATCAACATTTGCTATATGTGGATCATGAGTATTTGCTATTGTTTGTATCTCCCTAGGTAATAACTTATTTTTCTAATAAAGGAAATATTTTGGAAAATAAGAACATCTTATTTTCTTATAAATTGTAGATATAAGAAATAGATATAGATATTTTCTTATAAGTTAAAGATATTTACGTTAGCACCACTCAAAAAAGGTAATAATAGCATTGAGGTAAAAACATAACAGGGAAGAATGAAAAAGAAATGGGTAAACTAATGAAGGATTGTCTTGAATTGGAGACTAAAATGGTAATGGAGCTGTGCAGTGTAGAACACATATTGTGGAAGGTGAAACTTTTCTCTGAATACAGAGACAAAAAGACAGAGATTCGAATGATGGGGGAAAGGATAGATAGGGTCCAGGGAAAAGGGATCAGCAAAAGCGATAGCTGTTTTTGAGGAAGAGACTACCCTCTGACTTGTACAAAAGTGATGATCAAAGATATCACAGGAAGAAAAAGATTCCTAAGGCAAAGGAAGACTTGAATGACGGTAGAAGGGACTCGCATGGTCTAGATGAGCTTCATTAAGATGCTTACTCCTAGACTCCTCCCAGGCCTTTTGAAATCTAAGGCTAAAAGCAAGAAATTAATGCAACCAGGTTCAAAAACAATCTCAAGAAACAAAAATCACTTTGCTGTACAGCAGAAATTGACAGGACAGTGTAAATCAACTATAATGGAAAAAATAAAAACCTAAAAATACAAAAAAGAACCAAAAATCAGGCTGGTCTCAGAGTTCTCCATACAGAACAGAAGGCCACAGGACGATGGCAGCCCACAGCTCCCAAGGTCAGAGGAAGGGAGTGTTGCGGAGTTCCCGTCCTGGTGCAGCAGAAATGAATCCGACTAGGAACCATGAGGTTGCCAGTTTGATCCCTGGCCTCGCTCAGTGGGTTAAGGATCTGGCATTGCCTTGAGCTGTGGTGTAGGTTGCAGAGGCGGCTGGAATCCCGCGTTGCTGTGGCTGTGGTGTAGGCTGGCAGGTATGGCTCCGATTAGACCCCTAGCCTGGGAACCTCCGTATACCATGGGTGCAGCCCTAAAAAGACAAAAAGACAAAAAAAAGAAGGGAGTTTTGCTACCCAAGAACTGATATTTGTGAAGACAATGTTAAAAATTCTGCAATATGCCAAGTTGTAAACAACTTGAAAATTAAAGTTTTACTCTAGCCAGTTGAAGAATAAAGGGCTAGGGAGTGAGGAAGCCATGATATAAAAAAGATTTATAAAGCCCTTCTTATTCTATTTGATTCCATGATCAGGAATCTAATTGTTTTAGATATTTTCAAATGGATTTACAACCTGGGTGAATCTAGGGTCTATAAAGTTTCCATTAATGCCTATTATTGGTTTTGGCTATTTTTTTCAATATCAGGAAATGTGGTTTGGTGGCAATATCTTTACCTCACAGTTCAGATGCAATCTTCTGCTACTGAAAACACAACAAAACCCACTTCTTTTCTACTCCAAAATAAAGACTACAATAATTAAATGACAGTGACATTGTTATTTGAAGAATTGTTAAACCCAGAAAGCCTTTTTTCCTCCCTCCACTGAAAGTGATTTTTATTCAGCATTATAACACCATAGCATTGACAAGGAGCTTGAGTAATAATTTTCTCCTTCTTAGAATTCATTTTGAATGACCCAAGTGTATAGGGTTTTCTTTTTTTGTAATTATAAAAAATGAATAAACTACCAGTGGCAGATATAATATGTGATTAAGACCCTCTTTGTAACATCTTCCAACTAGGACTCAGGAATGACTTTTCTTGGGTTAATTGTACTTAAAATCAGAATATGTAATATAATCTTAACTGTGTTAAATTATGCATAGAAAAAGAACTTTAAAGAAATAAAATAGTAAATGAGGATATCTCTGGGTGGTGAGATTCTGGGAGATTTTACTTTTCTTTATGTATTTGTATATTTAAACAATTTCTTACAATAATAAATTATATTTTATAGTTGGAAAATAGGTGCTATTGTGAAAATTAATATATATGTTTTATATATACCATCTGATACAAATTATGTAAATACAATGCACAAAGAAGAGATTGAGAAGTGTATATCATGGTGTTAAAGAGACTGTCTGGTGTCTTCGGATATTAGAACTATAAATTATTTCTTTCTAGGGCTGCACCTGTGGCATGTGGAAGTTCCCAGGCTAGGGGTCCAATTGGAGCTCCAGCCGCTGGCCTACACCACAGCCACACTACACCAGATCCTTGAGCCACTGAGCAAAGCCAGGGCTTGAACCGGTATCCTCATGGATACTTTTTGGATTTGTTACTGCTGAGCCATGATAGGAACTCCTCTTTTTTTTTTTTTTTTTAAGATTTTACATATGAGATGGCTATGTATTGTTTCCTAGTGAAAAAATATACTTTAACTTACAAATATACTAGAATAAAATACATTTTACTCTGTATAATAATGCTAAGACAGGTGTATATAGAAAAGATACACTTTTTTTTTATTTAAATCATAGCCCTCTCTTCTCACAAATAACTTGCTTTTTTTTTTTTTTTTTTTTTTTTTTTGCTATTTCTTGGGCCGCTCCCGCGGCATATGGAGGTTCCCAGGCTAGGGGTCCAATCGGAGCTGTAGCCACCTGGCCTACACCAGAGCCACAGCAACGCGGGATCCGAGCCGCGTCTGCAACCTACACCACAGCTCACGGCAATGCCGGATCCTTAACCCACTGAGCAAGGCCAGGGACTGAACCCGCAACCTCATGGTTCCTAGTCGGATTCGTTAACCACTGCGCCATGACGGGAACTCCACAAATAACTTGCTTTAAAATTGATGATGGTTCAATTCACTGAGATTCACTGTGAGACTCATACTAATAAAGTAATTTTAATAAAAATAGTTGTTTTAAGTAAAATAGCTATGATGAAGTTAATACCTTTACATAAAATTATTACAGTGAAACAGAAGACCTGAGGTTTTGGACTTGAAATTTTCAACCAGTTTTAAAGAAGAAAGGGCTTTTGAGTTGATTTCAAATCCAACTTCTTCATTTGATACCTGAGGAAATTGAGGTAGGGAGAAGAAAAATGAGCAGCTCTGTGTGTCACATTAATTTGCACTGGAATTCAGGGTTCCAGTGACTTCTGTTATCATAACCATGCTCCTGGGGAGGACTGGTTTTGAGACATGATACAGAAGAAAGTGACACATGTAGGCTATTTCCCTGGGCATACTCATATGCAAAATGAAATGTGGTCTATTTCTTTTCTTTCTTTTCTTCTCCCTTCCTCCCTCCTTTCTTCCTTCCTTCCTTTCTCTCTCTCTTTCTTTCTTACAATTATGCGAACACTTTGGATTCCTGCGTCAGAGGCCCAAGGCTAAAGATGCTTGGTGACCATCTTGAAAGGAAGCACAAATCCCTAATGCCATTCTTCCTGCTCAGAATGTCACTATAGAATTCCACTGGAGGAAAATCTGGGGAGAGTTCACTGAAAATTGAATAGCTTCTAGGATTAAACTAGCAAACTATATTTAGTTTCTCTTGTACTATTTTTTAGATTAACATCACTGGAACATTCATTTACTTTAAAAGATAGCTCAGCTTTTTACTGAACCCTCTATGCCTGCAACATAATAATAAAAAAAATTGGAGTTCCCTTGTGGTGCAGCAGGTTAAGGATTGAAGTTGTCACTGCAGTGACTCAGGTTGCTCTTGTGGCACGGGTCCGATCTCTGACCCAGGAACTTCCACATGCCGTGGGTGCAGCCAGAATAATAATAATACAAATCTGTCAAATAATCCAGCTCTAGATTCTAGAGTTTAGAAGAGAGAATAGTGATGAGGAAAATGATTTTGTAGGCATGGTAGTGATGTGGGGTGGTGCTAATAATTATTTCATCCATGGTAGACAGGCATCCAAGGGCATTTTGGGCAAATCTTATTTTTCAAGGCACTTCCTAGTCATATGAAAGCACCATAGCAAATTATTTTTAGGTATATTTGAGACTGGACTCTGGAGTTGAGTTTTTCTGACTATGCAGCAGCATAACGACATATTGTCTGGGATTTTAGGGTCTCCTTTGATGTGTAAGTGATCAGATTTACACTTTAGCATTTCCACTAGATGGCATTAGAAACTTCTGAAGCCATGAACTAATTATTAGTCACCTTTGTTAGGCTGTAAATTACACCTGCATGTTTTCAGAGGTAATTGGTGAACGACTTTCTGCTATGTTTTAACTTTCATGCCTGGTACATGGTTACGATGTTGGTATCAGATCTCTCCCTCAACATAAATAGCTCCAGAATGTCATTCCACATCTCATATTCCAAGCAAGAGTTTGGAACACAGCATATACCTTCACCCCACCATAAATCAAAACTAAGTAACACTGCCTCCTCCTATCTGAGTTAGCAGTCAGTTTAGAGCAAACATATTCAGTGGAAAGGAAAAAACAAAATTTTTATTTTCTCAGCACACAGAGCAGTTTTTGTTTGTTTGTTTGTTTGTTTTGAATGGGATGCCATGTTTCCAACATGAGAGGGACAGAAAAATGAAGATCTATCAGCCTCTTCTAGTCATTGTTATAGGGGAACCATGTAGGTTTTTAAATTATAAATGAAAATTTACAGTCTAGAGTGGATACATATCCCAATGTTTCTAAAAAAATGTTGCTTCTTTAGATACTCTGTGTAGCTAAACCAAGAAATAGTAGGTTTGGCGTGTGCATGTGCGTGTGTGTATCTTTTTCTTTTCTCATTGTGGTGTGTCTCTGTGGCTGCTGCCTGCTTCCTAGCCTGGCTTTCATCATTTCTTCTTGTTGATTGGTGTCATCTCGCATGCTTAGAATGTCTGCCTGTCTGTTCAGAGTGTGAACACATTCCTCAGAATGCTGATCTGCTCGTTTCACACCAGTGTCAAAATGACTTATTAAATTCAGCACCTCCTGATACTCAGTAGCTGATGTGTTGCTGTCCAAACAGTAAATGACAATAAGCATATGCAGCTGGTGGGCCTAGCAAACTCATTTAATTTGATAAAAATGTCACCGCAACATGCTTTAAATCGCTGTCCTTTTCATCATTGCTAATTGCTAGCTATAGACCTTTTTCCTATGCTTAATACAAGTGTTAGAATACTGCTCCTTCCAGCCTGATTAAGAATTTAAAAAAATGTAGAATTCCTTTTCAGTGGCAGCATTATTTCATCAAGAGATGGATTTTGCTCTTAATTAGCCAACATGCCACTAGGGAAGCTTCGGAGTCATGGGTGTGAAACAGCCTCAAGCAGGAGATCAATCTAAAGGAAAAAAATGGTGGCTGGGGAATAATTGGCGGCTCTGGTGAACGTGGGCTGGTTACAGCAGTGACAATATGTTCCAGTGGAATATCACAAGCCTCTCTCCCCTATTTCCAACTTGGCACATTTCAAGCTCAACAAAAGCTGAACAATATATCCCATGGTTATTTGTCTTTTGTTTCATATTTTTTCCTTGCTGCTTCATTGAGGTTTTCTCCTGTGTTTGGTTGACAATCTAGACATTTCCCCCCAATGGATTAGGGGATTAAGAAGGAATACGAATTCTAAAAATAATAATCCTTCAATAGTGTGGTGCTTAAAAACAGATCTGGAACTGATCCATATACCACAACACAGGCAAACCTGGACTAATTTGCTAAACCCAAATATTGATTTAAAACACAGATACACATACTCATAAATTGAACTCAAACTTTTTTTTTGAATGATGCCTACCCAATTGAATAGGAACCGACTCCATTTCTTCAATTATACAGTCCAAACTAAAGGCTACATAAATTTTTTTCCCAAATGAGTTGATATTTAATTTAGTTCAAATTCCTACTTTTTTTTTTTTTTTTTCTGATAAAATAAGCTTTTTGTGTAGAGCCCTGGAGCAAACAAACTGACAGCCACACAGGCCACCAGGCTATCCATCCACCCATTAGCACCTCTTCCCAGCAGGAGGCTTTATCTGGGATCTGACTTGTGTAAAATGGGATGAACAGAAAAGGAAAATCTTCTCTTCCTTCTTGTATTCTTTTGTTTTAGAGCCTGGAAAGTCTTTCTCCTTCCCTTCGCTAAACATGGAGCAATGAGTCTATATTATTTCCTATTTTATTTTTGTGGTTGAATATATTTCTTAAAAAGTGTTCATGGAAGAAAACATCACAGTCGTTTTGGTGCAAATTCCAAATGACCTCTCCATTCATCTACCTGCAGTCTTCCTGCTCTGATGGGCCCATCTAGATAAGAGTCCATTGAAGCCACAGGTAACCTACTTGGAAATAAATTTTACTTTGATTCCTACTCTTCATTTAAAGTTAAGAAATGCATTTCACAGGAGTTCCTGTTGTGGCTCAGCAGTAATGAACCCAACGAGTATCCATGAAGATGTGGGTTCAATCCCTGGCCTCACTCAGAGGGTTAAAGATCCGGCATTGCCATGAGCTGTGGTGTAAGTCACAGATGTGGCTCAGATCTGGCGTTACTGTGGCTGTGGTGTAGGCCAACAGTTGCAGCTCCGATTTGACCCCTAGCTTAGGAAATTCCCTATGTTATGGGTACAGCCCTAAAAAAACAAAAATAAGAAAAGAAAAGAAATACATTTCAGTTACCAACCTCAGGCCATTTTCTCTTCTCTTTCTGTGCTAGTGATACCTTCACTTCTGGCATGTACAAGAAGAAAATGTCTTTCCAGGAAGGCCTGCTGAGGCTCTTTATGCTTACATTGAGCCATTCGAAGAGCAAGACTCTGAACTCTCCTGGGTCAGTCTCACTTTTAATCTGCATTTCCAAGTGGGAAAGTACCAAAGACTCTGAGATCTGGTTAATGTTGGGCAGGGGTGGGGGTGGGGCATCAACTAGGTAGTGCATATCCCATACCTCTATGTGGTAGGAGGCAAGGCTGGTGGCCCCCTTTTGCCATGTTGGAGCACAGGGAACCCACCCATGTTTTCAACCCACCCCAGAACTTCCTCAGTGTCAGCTGCAGATCTACTTTACAGGTTCCGTTTCGAATAGGTCCGGAGCCAATTTTTTAAAATTTCAGCTCAGTGGTTTTTAAAACAAATGTTTATGGTGGTATCACGGGCCAGCAGGAGTTTCTGTTTTTGAAGTGGCTGCAGCATCAGAATGGGAGATGGGCTAGGTAACTCATCTGCTTTACAAAGGAAAGGGCCTTTATCCTCCTCCAAAGACTTTCATAGTAACTTGGGACTCAGTGGCTAATTCTAAAGAGGATCAGTTCTTGAAGATGGTGCATTTAATGCAATAGTTTGAGAAGCCACCAGTGAGTACAAATGGATGAAATATCTAAGGAAAAAAAATGTTGTTTTTTAAAAAAGTCCTGTTTGTAAATTAGGCTTACCTATATGGAATAAACTAATTTTTCTCATCTTAGTGCCAGGATTTGGAACTTCACATAGATGTATTTGGACATAAAATTTTAAAGCCATTGTTGCCCCAGCTACTTGCTACAACCACCCCACCCCCCACCCCCAATCGACCACCTGGTTAGTTTTCTGAGAGTTTCTGCGGGAAAGGTTTACAATGGCTGTCTCCTGGTTTGATGTCATATCGATAAATTATGGTGCTTTAAACAGATGTGATCTCACAGCGTGGAATCCTTCAGGGTAAAGCTCTTGAAAAGGTTTCTTTTCCCCCTTGGTTTCATTGTAGTTTTGTTGTTTGGAGGTTTTATGTTGTTCATTTAGTTCCCTGGCTATTGGGGTTTTATAGTCGTATTTCCTTTGTTTAATATAATTTCCTTTTTTCTTTTAGCTATTTTTGTTAGGGTGCCCAGAGGCTTCAGTTATGAGTGGCTGTAAAATAAAATATATTATGATTATTACAATGATAAAGTATAAGCTTTTAAGAGTCTGCTTATATTGACCCATATATTCTCTTTCTCTCTTCTCTCCAAGCTACACACAGAGGCACATTGGAAACACAATAGAAAACGGCTGCCAATTTAAAAGCAGAAGTTAAGAAGAGCAAACCCAAACATACGGCAAGAGAGCTTCAAGCTGGACCAGCTCCCAGAAGAAGTGAGCCCTAAAGTCTTGGATTCTGTTGCATCTCCTCTCCTCTGTGAAGTGGCAGAAGATGTCGGCACCTGGGCTTGAACTTGGTCATTACTGCTTATTTCCCAGCATTTTCCAAGCATCCTAGCTCCTTGGAGTTGTAGTTTTATCATCTGTGAATTGGGAAATGAAGGTTCTTTACGCTGAGGTCTGAATGAGACGTGTACAGAAGCACCAAGCATGGTTCCCGGCGTATAGTGTTTGTTCAATGAATATGAACTAGCGTGACTAGGACCCCTGCTTGCTTCTTGCCCCTTCTGGTGACTAGTCGTGTGCTCTGGGCTCCCTGAGACAGGGCAATTTTCCCCAAGTGGGCATTAAAGCCATGTCTGTCTGTATAGTCTTGTTCCTTAGGTTTTTTTTGTGCCACCTGCTCCCTTCCATTCACAGATCCCGGGCTCCATTCTGACGGAACCTTGCTTCTGCCGGCTGTCATGCTTAGAAAGCAGCTGATGACCATTCAAGTGTGAGATGATAATGACTTGACATGAGAATGATGATAATGATTGCAGACAACATTTGCAATATTACAGGTTTTACTTTTGTTTGTCACTAGGAAGGCATTGCAGACAAAAGGAAACTCTTTCTAGGGGTGGAATATAGGAAGTGTAGCACCTCTTTTTATGGATGGAAAGGAGGCGTTTTGTCTAGAAACCTTTCAAGCCATACTCCATAGGTAGCTGCTCAGTCTCTCTACTCGTACTGATCTCTTCCTGTGCTGGGTTGAATCGTGTCCCTCCAAATACATGTCCACCTAGAACCTGTGACTATGTCCTTGTTTGGAAATAGGTCATTGCAGGTATCCTCAAGTTAAGATGATGTCATATTGGATTAGGAGGAGCCTAACCCAAGATGCCAGGGGTCTTACTTGGAAGAGGGAAATCAGGACACGGAGATACAGGCATACAGAGGATCAGGCTATGCGAAAACAGAGGTAAAGGTTGGAATCATACGTCTAGAAGTCAAGGAAAAACAGGGGTTGCTGGCAACCACCAGAAGATGGAAGAGACAAGCAAAAATCTGCCTTAGAGCCTTCAGAAGGTATATGGCTCTGCCAACCCCTTGCCTTTGGGCTTTTAGCCTCCAGAACTTCGAGAGAATAAATTTCTGTTGTTTTAGGGCACTCACTACCTTGTTACAGCAGCAAGGGAAACAAATATATAGACTAAGCAGGATGTTTGGTGAATGTTCAGGATTACCCCAGTGGGCCCAGCAAGAGGGAGAGGCTGCAGGGTGAGTTTGGCGTCAGGCCAGTGATGTTGGCTTAGAGCGGAGCTTGGAGTGTGGAGCATGGAGTGTGTGCTTTTCAGCTGGAGGAAGGGCCACGTCGGCTGTGTGGAAGGACGGGTGATGCCGAGTAAGTACGTCCCTGAGTTCAGGGAGAGTAGGCTTCACTTTCCAAAAGGAATGTGCTCTTAAAATACACCATGGGAGCTAAATTCTCCTTGAATTTCTCTGGGAGGAAGTGAAGTTTTTTTTTTTTTTTTTCAACGATGTTCCTCCCTTACAGAGGGATTAAGTTTGGAGCTTCTAAGCAACACCGTCATCATCAATCTTGATAAGGCTTTTTTTTTTTTTTTTTTTTTTTTTTTTAATGGCTATACTTCTATCATATGGAAATTCAGGCTAGGGGTGGAATTGGAGCTGTGGCTGCCAGCCTATGCCACAGGCACAGCAACAACAGATCTGAGCCGTATTTGCGATCTGTGCTGAAGCTTGCAGCAATGCTGAATCCTTAACCCACTGAGGAAGGCCAGGGATTGAATCTGCATCCTCATGAACACTGTGTTGGGTTCTTAACTTGCTGAGCCATAGCAGGAACTCAAGGAAGTAAAGTTAGAAGGGATCACTGACATTTCAAGAAACTGGAAATACCTTTACAAAGTTGAAAATCCATTCCCCTCTTCAACCTGGGGATTTTTTATTCGTAAGTTTCCATCCTTATACTTGTGAAGGCGAGGACTCCCTGAAATGCAGGCAAGAGCCCAAGGAGGTTCGGGAGAGTAAATGGAGGCTGATGTTCATTTTCTATAGGGAAAAACATCACACAACTCTGGTAATTTAAGAATTTGAAAGTGATCTCTTTAAACACTTGATAATTTATTTCTGCATGTTAAGGAATTGAATTTAGCAAGAAGAGGCTATTGTGTGTCAAAATAGAGGAGGCCCTTACTCGATCATTTGAAATATCAGAGAAAAATAGTCTTGTTGAACCATCCATTCAACAAACATTGTCCAAGCGCCTGCTGCATGGTGGACACTTCATCAGGCACCTGGGGAGAACGATACCAATCATTTCTATCCTTGTCCTCAGTGACAGTGGAGGAGGGGACACACGGGCTTGAGCATGTAGCAATAGCTAACATTTCTGAACATCACGGGCCCCATGCCACATGCTCTACATCCAGGGCAGCATTGTGTATTCCCCATACCCTATGAAGTAGCTTCTGTTAATGGTCCCACTTTGCAGATAAGAAACACTAGGCAAAGAGGCTACCTTTGCCTAGTGTTATACAACTAAGTAAGTGGTGAAGCCGAGATTCAAATCCAGGTCTGGCACCATAAAGGCTCCACTTTTCAGCCTGATGAGTGGTTGTCATGTGGCTGAGGCATGGGCTCAAGAATCAGTCTCCCTGGGTTGACTCTCATACTCATTGGCTGCTAGTTGTACCCTTGAAAAAAATGACTGTTCTGCTTTGTTCCTCAGAGAGGGCTAATGGCAGTTCCTGCCTCATAGGCTTAGTATAAGAAGAAAATGGTCTGATGCAGGCCAAGTGTTTGACACAGCACTCAACGCGATGAGGGCAGTCATGCAACATGAACTATTGTTATTACACGTTGGTAGGTGGTACAGCAGGGTTATGACCAGAGGGCTATGGAGCATAGGTTCCCAGATTAGGCTTTGTCCTCTCCTGCATGGTGCTTTGATCCCGTCCAGGCAGGGATCTTTTTTGAGGTCAAAGGGAGATGTGTATACAAGAGAAGCTTTGAAATTGCAGGCGAGGGGTGAGGAGAGGAACAAACATCAGGGGATTTGCCTTCATAGGGTCTCATTTAAAAAATAACGGTTAATGGTTTTCATCTATTTAATGTATTTCACCATAGAATTTGCTATAGAGGCCATGATCTATAGGGTGGGAATGGAGGTATGCTAGAAACTTCGCCTAAGCAAAAGTACATCCAGCCTGGGTAGAATAGGGAGTTAAGGGCTTCTAAAAAATATAAGTGCTGTTTGGGAGAAGTAGAACAGTAGTTTCCAATAGTTAGGAATACTCCACCTCAAAGCATCTGAACACATGAGAGTACTAGCTGAAAGCTAGGTTCTGAGAAAATAGCAGAACAAGTAAATTGATGAAGGCCTGGAATGGTCCAAAGCTACCTGGTACTGGTAGCTTTGAAGTCCAGAGGCCTAAACTAGTGCATCTGCTAACACCTATGGAACTTTCAAACATAGGCTCAAAGAGCACCTCCTCTAGGGAGCCTCCTTTGATGCCCCCAGAGCCCCTCCTCTGAGCCGCCCTCACACATTCTGAACACCCCTAGTGTACTTGGTTGGAATGACTTCTTGAGGAGTTTGGTTTCTTATTCTAGCCTCATCATAATTCTAACACCATGAATGCAGCACATATTAGGTACCCAAGCTGTGACTGAATGGAAGTAGGTGTTATCAGAATAACAAAAAGAAGGAGGATGTGTCCAGAAAGGGGGGAACGCAAAGATTGCTGACAACAATAATCTCACATTCTATAATCTTGGCTCTACATACTTGAATTTAAAGTCCATTGTGCTGTTGACTTGGGTTTTCTGTTTGTTTGGCCATGTCTGTGGCATGTGCCAGTTCCCAGACCAGAGATCATACCACATTTGCAACCTGTGCAACAGCTGTGGCAATGGTGGATCCTTAACCTGCTATGCCACACAGGAACTTCCTGGGCTCTTTTTTTTTGAAATTTTCTCTTTATTTTTTTTTACAGAATAAAATACATATATTTAAACACAATTACATTCACACAGATTATTATATCATGGATCTTAAGAAACAGATTAAGTGACTCCCTCTGGAGAAGTGGAATGGAAAATATGCTGAGACAAATAGGAAATTTATTCTATACCCATCCCATTTTGTATGGCTTTCATTTTTACTATTTAGTATTATCTATTACATTTTAATTTTTCTTGAAAAATTAGCATTATATTAAAATTGGGTATATTATGCAACTAAAATTTATAAAGAAAGCCTTATATACCATTAAATATTTTATATAGCATAATAAAAAGAATAACATAACTGGTAAGAATAATGAAAATAATAGACCCTCTGAAAATAAGCAAAATATAAAATGCATGAATTGGCTAAAAAACAGTATAATTATATAAATATGTCCTCATAATTTGTTATATCTTATTGGTTCTTCAATATAGGCATTAAACCATTCTAGGTGATGTGATAAACAAGACATTATAGACCTTACATTGTAACATGGAGAGAAATGGTTATTAATAATACAAATGTAGAACTGAATTATTTAATTGTACAGTTGCATTATTATCATAAATTTTATGATGGAGAGGAAATCAGAATCAGATCTAAGAAGACTTCAGCATTCCAAGAATGATGTCAAATGACCCCCTTCATGGTGGATTATGTACTTATTTACTATGAGATATATTTCTTCTCCAGAGATACCTTGTTTGTGTATCAATTGTAGATTTTTGGCTTGCAGTTATTCTGAAGTTTTGATATGAGTCTGTATGTATATGAGATTGTTTTAAGTTGTTGTTCTCTTAACTGCAAGCTCATCTCCAGTGTCCTGCATTTGTGCCCATCTCTTCTCATGATTTCTGATTGTGGTGGTATAATTGTGCATGGATGATTCTGTATCTTTACTGTATATATACCTTTACTGGTGAGCCTTGTCATTTGTGGAATTTTTGTTTCTTGTTGCTGTCTCTTCTTTTCTGCCTAGAGAAGTTCCTTTAGTATTTGTTATTAGGCTGGTTTAGTGTTGCCAAATCCTCTCAACTTTTGCTTATCTGTGAAGGTTTTGATGTCTCCTTCAAATCTGAAGGAGAGCCTTGTTGGGTAGACTAATCTTGGTTGGAGGTTTTTTCCTTTCATCAGGTTAAGTATATCATGCCACTCCCTTCTGGCCTGCAGAGTTTCTGCTGAAAAACCTGCCAGTAACCTTTTTGGGGTTCCCTTGTATGTTGCTTGTTTCTTTTCCCTAGCTGCTTTCAAGATTTTCTCTTTGTCTTTAATTTTGGTCAGTTTGATGAATATGTGTCTCGGTGTATTCCTCCTTGGGTTTATTTTATATGGTACTTGTTGTGCTTCCTCGATTTGAGTGAGTGGTTCCTTTCCCATGTGAGGAAAGTTTTTGGCTATTATCTCTTGGAATATTTTTTTGTCCCCTTCTCTCTCTCTTCTCCTTCTGGCACCCCTAAAATACGGATGTTGGTGTGTTTAACGTTGTCCCAGAGTTCTCTGAGACTCTCTTCATTTCTTTTCAATCTTTTTTCTTTTTTCTGTTCTGCATCCATAATCTCCACTAATCTGTCCTCCACCTCGCTTATTCGTTCTTCTGCCTCCTGTATTCTGTTGTTAGCTGCTTCTAGTGAATTTTTTTATTTCAGTCATTGTATTTTGCATCTCTTCTTGTTTCAGTTTGATATCTTGTATCTCTGTGCTCAGGGTTCCCTGTAAGTTATCCATCTTTGCCTCCAGTTTATTTCCAATGTCTTGCATCATCTTCAGCATCAACAGTCTAAAGTCTTTTTCCTGGAGGCTGAGAATCTCCTCATCACTTAGCTGATTTTCTGGGGTTTTTCCTTTCTCCCTCATCTGAGTTATAGTTCTCTGTCTTTTTGTTTGTATAGGTTTTTGGTGTGGTGACCTTTTGACAGATAATAAAGTTGTGGCCTCTCTTACTTCTGGTGTCTGTCCCCCTTGTGGCTGAAGTTGGTATGGGGGCTTGCTGTAGGCTTCCTGATGGGAGAGGCTGATGCCTGTCCACTGGTAGGTGGAGCCAATTCTAATCCCTCTGGTGGGTGTGGCTTAGTCTCTGGATGGGATTAGAGACAGCTGTGTGCCTGAGGAGTCTTTAAGTAGCCTGTTTACTGAGGGGCGGGGCTGTGATCCCACCTGGATTGTTGTTTGCCCTGGGACTTCTCAGCTTGACTGACCGGTTGGGGCCAGATTATTCCAAAATGGCCACCTCCAGAGAAAGGCACACTGCTGAATATTCCTGAGAGCTTTGCCTTCAATGTCCTTCCCTCACAAAAAGCCACGTTTACCCCTGTTTTCCCAGGATGTCCTCCAAGAACTGCAGTCAGGTTTGACCCAGATTCCCATGGAGACCTCACTCTGCCCTGGGATCCAGTGCACGAGGAAGTCCGTGTGCGCCTTTTAAGAATGGGGTCTCCGTTTCCCCAAGTCCTGTGGAGCTCCTGCACACAAGCCCCACTGGCCTTCAATGACAGATGCTCCAGGGGCTTTCTCCCAGTGCCAGATCCCCGCAGGTGAGGGTTTGATGTGTGGCTCAGAACTCTCACTCCTGTAGGTGAGTCTCTGTGAACCAGTTAGTTTCCAGTCTGTGGGGCTTCCCACCTGGGAGGTATGGGGTTGTTTATATCGTGAAATCATGCCTCCTACCTCTTGATGTGGCCTCCTCTTTTTCTTCTGGAGTAGGATATCTTTTTTAAGGTTTCTGGTCCACCTGGGCTCTTTTTATAACATGAATTTTAAGTAGAATGATTCTATTTCTCCCTATAGACCTAAACACACCAGGTAATGTGCTTTACTTTTGGAAGCAAAGCAAATGTGTTCGAGAGAGAAGGGACATTGATACATCTTTCTTACACTCGAAGAAAAAAAGACCAGTTAAGCTTAGGTAAGATCCACTGTCAGTCAGAAAGCATCACCTTGGGAAGAGAATCTACTCTGTCAAGGCCAAGGGCACCACCTATTGTCTCCTTACTTTGCTCCTCCAACATGGCGGGTGGTTGGGGAATCTCACACATTTTTAGATCTACTGTATCATTGGGACAGCTCTACCGTCTGCACCTGAGATGTTGAAAATGATTTTTCTGTCTTAGGCAACTTTGGGATGATTTCAAACTTGAGAAAATAAATTGAAATTACTTCCCTCTCCTCCTTCTCCTCCTCCTTATTTTTTCTTTTTCTTCTCTCTCTCTTTTAAAAAGACATTCCACTCCCAATCAGTGTAGATAAGCTGTAAAATTCTAGATTTTGTCTGAAATTTCTATTCTGTGTAAAACAGCATCCTTGCTCTGCGATGGCAGAAGCTGCCCTCTCCTTAACCTTGGCCAAGGCATGGCCATAAACCTGACCAACAGGAAGAATGTGTTTGGAATGTGTTGTTATCTGTTACCAGGAGGGCTTATAGCACACGAGTTATCCTAAAGGAATGAGCTTCAAATGCTTGGATTACAAAGGACTGTAAATTAAACTCAGCTCATCTTCATTAGGGCTTACCTCTCTTCTAAGATAGCCTCCCACTTGAACTCCTGCTACTACCTGATTCTTTGGTGGAGATGAAAAGAAAGCCCTGAACATACTGGTGTTTCAGAGGCCCCAGATGCTGAACTACCATAGGGCAGAGAGACCCAAGACTGGTAGGAAGGCCCTCTGCATCAGGTAAGCCCTGATTCTGCAGGCAAGTCACTTCCCCATCCTCATGGACTTGGGAGCAGATAGACCTGGGTTCAAATTCCAGATCTGTACTTAATACTTGAGGGACTTCAGCCCTCACTCACTTCTCCTTTTCTTTCTTTTTTGTCTTTTAGGGCCCCACCCGCAGCATATGGAGGTTCCCAGGCTAGGGGTCGAATTGGAGCTGTAGCCACTGGTCTACACCACAGCTACAGCTACTCCAGATCCGAGCCGTGTCCACATTCTACACCACAGCTCACAGCAATGCCGGATCCTTAACTTACTGAGCAAGGCCAGGGATTGAACCTGTGTCCTCTTGGATACTAGTTAGATTCATTTCCACTGCACCAACATGGGAACTCCTAGTTCTCTTTTTCATTCTTTTCTCTTCTCAAATGGGTAATCCTTTTATAAGTTTGAACATTTTAAAAAATATAAAAATATATGTGTTTAGCATGTCGTTCTCTTCTGTCCCTACTCATTTTGCTCACCTCTTCTCTGACCCCTATAGGCAGTCTTTGATGTTAGGTTCTTATTTTTCCTTCTGGCGGTTTTTAATGAAAATATAAGCAAATATGAATATATATTACTATTTTCCTTCCTTTCTTACTTGGCAAACATCATACTGTATATACTGTCTTGAACCTTGTTTTTCTCATTCTTAACATCAGAACATAAAGATATTTCTCTCTCTCTTTTTTTAATAGCTGCCAGTATTCCATTGCATGGACTCATCCTTTATTCAGCTTAACACTATTGCCTTTTTCAGGTCTTTTGCTGTTAAAAATGATGCCACGAGGAACAATTGGGTATATAACATCCTATAAGCTTGCAGGAATACCTTTGCTGGGGCAAAAGATAAATTTAATTTTAGCAGTGCTTGAACTACATGGTTCTAACTTTTTAAAGAAATTTATTACAATGAATCTGTCATCTCACATTCCAGTATATTTTAAGATAGAGTTCTATGAAATTTGTTACCGTATTTACTTCCAGGTGCATAACACAGTGGTTGAGAGCATGGACTCTGGAGTCAGACAGTCCTATGTTTGAATCCTTGCTTTGCCACTTATTGGACAGGCCATGTTAGGCCAGTTGGTTTTCCTCTCTGAACCTCAGTTTCCACTAAGTGTAAAATGTCCACCTCCTCAGGTCGTTGTGAGGATTAAATGAGGCAACAGATGTAAAGTGCTTAGCACAGAACAGCACTCAATAATGATAGCTGTTAATTGTCATTAAACAGTAAGCTTCAGGTCTGTCAATCCTTTTGTCTCCATGGCCCAGAACAGAGTTAGTCTCTTAGTAGGTGCTCAATAAATAACTGGTGATTGAGTACAATAGGGACACCACTGAGATGCTTCATTCCATGTCTTTCCATGAAGACAAATCTCTTTCTTTTCTCAGGATTAACTGTACTGCACTGGATGGTGCAATGGATGGTATCTCCCTCTTTTCACTTTGGCCACTAGGAAGCTCAGAGCCAAGTGTGCTTGTCTCCTCTAGCTAGTATGCAGACCATTAGGGCTGTTGTCTTGTAAACCAGTGTTTCTCAAACTTGGCTGTATAGTAGAACTACCTGGGGCACCTGAAAGCAATCCTGATAGCCAGGTTACATCTATACCAGTTAAATCAGGATCTCTGGGAGTGCGATTCCAGCAGCAGTACTTTTTAAAGCTCCTCAGGGGATTCTAATGCACAATGAGAGAACAGGTATTCTAAATTAACCTTACCCCTGACTTTATTTCATTTTTTTCTATCCTTATTTTTCTTTCATGATAATAAATATTATATCTCTTATCCCCTCCGTCTATATCTTCATCTTCCATGTGGAAAGTAATACATGTCTTCTTATGAGTCATCAAAAACACGGTGCTTAGCAGTAAGGAGGCAGAGGAATAGAGAAGGAAATCGGTTCTTTCTCTCTCGAGAAAAATTCATTTATTCATTTATGCATGCATCATTCATTTATATTCAGCAAATATTTATGAAGTGCTTTGGGCTTCGTGCCATGTTTGGGGAACGGGATTACCTCCATGTTTGGTGAAAATCATGTCTAAGAGAGATCCTTCCTAGTGAATATGTTTTTTAGGCATATGATAATTTCACGTTGTCTGACAGGAGCTGTGCTTCTGACATTTCTCTTGCCCTCCAGGGAGGATCTTGGCATTTACCCAGAGAAACATCCTAACGTGTCCACAGCAGGGAGTGGTAAAGAACCTAGACGCGTGTCAGTCACCAGAAGGCATCTCAGCCCCAGGAAAGCTGAGTATTTGTATGATGAAGCACAGAGTGGATTTTGGCTTACGTCTTTCATCACTTGGCCGAGTCCTCTGTCAGATGAAAAGGTAGCAGCTCGGAGCATTAGTGGAAACAGCCGTCAGCCTAAGCTCCTTGTGAGAGCAGCAGGCTGGGATGAGGAAGGCTGGGTGTGGGCTGACGACAGTGGCAGTGACCCTCAATCACACAGACCCAAAGTACTCAGAGAGCCCCTTTGGCACCAGCCAAGATGCATCGTGGCTGCTGCAGACCCTGGGGCAGATCCTTCAGCAGCAGTGTTCCCCAGTCCGTGCTGAGCTGAGGAAGGACAAAGAAAAGAGGTGCCAGCAGGCCCCTGGCGACAATTTGCACAAAAGGTCAATTTGGATTTCTTATCTGAATGTAGATTCTGCTTGAGTTTGTGGGTCTGGCTGTCTCTACACAGAGTGGTAGTGGAAGGAAGCCTGCAGCAGGGGCCACTCTTAAGCCAGGTCATGCTTTGCAGTGGGGTGTTCCAGCCAAGGTGAGAAAATGTGAGTCGCTCCCCAGTGGGTGCAAATATGTGGGAGAAAATTGAATAGAATCCATTCCCTCCTCACCCCCCACCCCCATTCTACCAGGGAGCATGCCTCTCCCTCACTCTCTCTTTTGTTCTCATTTTCAGTTTTTCTGTGTCCTGCCAAAGCCTTTCTGTTGTTAAAAAAGAAATTAGAACCAAACGGAGAAGGGGGAACCGCTGTGGCCAAAGATAACACCAAAAAAGGTGGCAATTGGTGGCAGCCTCAGTTTTCCTCAGCTGGTCAGAGTCTCAAATAAACAAGCAGAAATTCATGGCATCGCTGGTACCCACACATCTGGTGGGGCCAAGCAGCACAGCAGGGCCACTGCATGCCCTTGAGTTCTTGCCACAATGGTGCCACTCAGACCCCAGGGACCTTCCAGCCTCACTCCCTGGGCTCCTTCTCCCCTTCTTCTTTTTCAGGGAGGTGAGGCTCTATTGCCTCCGTGGCTTTCAGCCCCAGGACATGAATGCCCTTCCCCAATTTTGGAAGGATTTATGCCCTTTGGTGGAGCAGGTTTTAAAGCCAAAAGGTTTTTCATGATGGGCAAACACACAAATAATGGCACCACCACGGCCTGTGGTGGAGGCCTGTGTGGTCAGACTTGTTGGCCAATGAGCTGAGTGGGTGGGGGCTCTCCGTGGGTCCCAGGGGGAATCAAGGAACTTTAGAAGAGTGAGTCTTCTAAAGTGTGTCTGTTCAGCTTCTCTCGGCAAGAGGCAAGCTTTGCAGGGTGCCTTTTTGGACAGGGTTGTCTGGGCCACTGGGCCGGGCTTTCCCGAAAAGCCACCTGAGCACTTGACTTAATGCTGACATAAGGAAGTGGTCATGACTGGAAACTTGAATCTGGAATGGGGGCTCTTCCTGCCCAGGGTACTTTTGTGCACCTTGCTGGATAAAGTGAGCTTTCGCTGCTCCGTGGGCAGCCTCGTGAGTGGGAAAGGCGTCTAGCTGAGAGGCATGAGGTGTGGACCCACTTGGTCAGTCGTCTGCTGTGCTACTTGGGACAACTCACTCAGCATCTCTGGGCCTCACATGAGCATCTCAGCCCCTTTCCACCTCAAGATATTTTATGTAATCAAGTGTGTTAGTAATTTGGTGTCTTTCATTCTCTGTAGTTTATGTAGACAGGAAGTGGAGTTGTGTTAAAAAGAAAGTGGGTGAAGCCAAAACACACATACACAAAACCCCTCGGCATCTCTCCGTTGAGTTTCACTTGTCAGAAAGTGCTGCTAAAGGACAGCTTGATTTTTCTTTATGCGGCTCGTCTGCGAATAGCACTTGAATGAAAATATTCTCTTTCATCTTTGTGACAGAAATATGATTCAGTAATTCTTTGTGAAAATGAGGATGATACACTGCCATAGTTACAGTGAGTTAGGTTTAAGTGGCAAATGCCTACTGATAAAGACTTAATTAAAGACACAATAGCAGTGGGAGGTCATTATGGTAATTACAGTCCCAGCTTTATTGTGGGGGCCCAGTACTGAATTGTAGCAGCACATTATCGCTACATAGTGTCTTGGTTTGAGGAGGCAGTGATCCCATCCTGAGATTTTAGACTTTCATTGACTATAGGATCCGTGCTCTTTGCAGATGCCCTGGTTCAACTTTGTTTTAGTGTAGGGTTTGTGCATCATTAAAAAAAAATGCATGATAAAATAAATCAGTAATCCTGTATGGGGGCATCCTGTTTCTTTTTTTTTTTTCCCCGTTTTTTTCTTTTTTTTTTTTTTTTTTTGACACCTGTGGTATGTGAAGGGTTGTGAAGGTGCCTGGAATTTCTTTACGGCAGCACATCCATAAGCCTTATAGGGGGAATTATGAGGCCTTGGAGAACAAACTGTTGTGAGGCCATTCTTTGCCTGGAATGGAGCCATGGGTGGTGCAGTGGGAAGACCTGGAATAGTCTGACTTAGAGGTGGTTGTGAAGTGTGGAAAGCTGTTGTTTCCCATTTATGAGCAAGGAAGCAGAGCTCTCAGCATCTCCCTAGGGCCTCTGCCTCTGGGATGCTGTTATATTACTTTGAAGGCATTGCGCCATGCCAGATCACAGGAAGAGGGCCTTTGTGCATTTAAGGACTTGTAGGAAAGAGGACAGGGTCTTGAACTGGGTTTCTTGTCACATAGGTTGGAATGTTGGTAGCAAAGGATAAGAGGCACCAGCAGTTTGCCACTGCGGTAAAGAATATTGTCATCATAATTAGTTACCTTCGATTGAATAACATAATATTGGTAGGCGTTCCCGTCGTGGCTCAGTGGTTAACGAATCTGACTAGGAACCATGCAGTTGCGGGTTCGATCCCTGGCTTTGCTCAGTGGGTTAAGGATCTGGCGTTGCTGTGAGCTGTGGTGTAGGTCGCAGATGTGGCTCAGATCCCGCATTGCTGTGGCTCTGGCATAGGTCGGCGGCTACAGCTCCGATTCGACCCCTAGTCTGGGAACCTCCATGTACCACGGGAGCGGCCCTAGAAGAGGCAAAAAGACAAAAAACAAAAACAAAAACAAAATTGGTAGGTTAAGCATGAAGGTCCATCATAGGACATTTTCTTCAATAGGAGTCTTCTAAGAAAGTAGAATGGTGGTTGCCAGCAGCGTGGGGGAGAGGCAACTGGGGAATTCAGTTTCAGTTTGGGAAGATGACAAAGTCCTGAAGATGGATTACAGTGTTGGCTGCACAGCAATGCGAACATACTTATGTCACTGAACTATACCCTTAAAAATGGTGAATGTGGGCAATTTTATGTGGTGTGTGTTTCGTCACAGTTTTAGAAAACTCTAGTCTTCTGCTTTTTTGAAGTCTGGGATAAGTCGTTTTTGGGTTATTAGATATTCTATTCAACTAGTTGAAGTTGTAGAAGGTTTTATCCTTTTTCCCAAAGACACTGTTTTTTTTTTTTTTTTTCTGACTTTTGCCTTGATGTTAGCTTGCCTAATGATTCTTCAAGAGGCATTTCTGTCCCTGACCAGAATGATGTAATGAGATGTATAGATCAAACAAGAAAAGACTCATGGAGTACAATTTTAGGATATCCAGGGAATATACCTCAAAATATTTTCCACATTATCCTGCTGCTAATGCTAGAAATGGTCTGAGCAGCAATTCATTCCTTCGGATTACTTTAGAAGCTATAGATTCCTTTAAAATGGACAAAAGTATGGCCAGGAAAGTGCTCCTTGACTCTTCCCGAGCAGTCCTAGGCCATCAAGGCTCAGATGAAATTAAATGGGATCCCATAGTCCTCCTTAGGTCTTGGGTCCTGAATCTTCTTGAGCCTCTTTGCTGGTTCCTGACTTTGGTTAAGACCCTGGATGTTGGCTACTTGAGATTTGGCTGGTTGGATCAGCTTACTGGTTGGATCTCACTTTGGCTTTGCCTAATTGACTCATCTGCTGCCTCCTTGTCTGGCTTTGATATGTAGCTGCATCTCTTCTGGCATCTACCTCCAGCAAGTCCCAGGTTTGGTTTTTACTACATTTCACCAGGATTCAGGGTCTTGTTTTAAAATGCCGATAATTTCCAAAGGAGTGACTACTCTTCCTTAAACCACCTAAGTGATTAAGTTCCAGAAGAGTGTCCTTGGGTGGAAACTTCGACTTGGGTGAAAAGTGGGAGTAGGATGCTTAATGGTGGAGAGAAATAGTCAGTAATTGAAGACGTTGGTACCTCATTCTCAACAGCTGATAGAACTATTAGAAGATCCGCAAGATTACAGAAGAACTGAACAAACTTTCAAACAATAGGATCTAATTAACATTTATAGAGTACTTTACCCAACAATAACAGGATATATATTCTTTTCAAGCACTCATGAAACATTCACCAAGATAGATAACATCCTGAATCAAAAATCAAACTTAAAAAAATTTAAAGAATTGAAATGGTATAGATTATTTTTTTTGGACCATAATGGAATCAAACTCAAAACCATGATTTAAAAGACAACAGAAAAATCTCCAAATACTTGGAAATGAAACAACACAGTTCTAAATAACCTGTGGAAACCTCAAAACACATTTTAAAAATACTTAGAATTGAATAAAAAAGAAAACAACATATCAGCATTTATGGGATACAGTGTTAAGAGGGAACTTCATACCATTAAATGTTTATATTAGAAAAGAGGAGGAGCTCCCTTGTGGTGCAGTGGGTTGAAGATCTGGCATTGTCACTGCATTGGCCCAGGTCACTGCTGTGGTGTGGATTTGGTCCCTAGCCTGGGAACTTCTACATGCCATGAGTACAGTCAAAAAGGAAAAAAAAAAAAAAAAAGGAGAGAAAGTCATGTTATAACTCAAGAGATTGGACATAGTTCCCTGTGTCGTACAGTGGGACCCTGTTGCTTATCCATTTTAAATGTAGTAGTTTACATCTACCAACCCCAAACTCCCTGTCATAAAAAAAAGAATGTATATATAGTTATGACTGGGTCGCTTTGCTATACAGCAGAAATTGAAAGAACACTGTAAATCAACTATATTTTTAAAAAAGGAAATAGCTTGGCAGTTTCTTAAAAACTAAACATGC
Source organism: Sus scrofa (assembly GCF_054392235.1). Taxonomy (NCBI): domain Eukaryota; kingdom Metazoa; phylum Chordata; class Mammalia; order Artiodactyla; family Suidae; genus Sus; species Sus scrofa. The sequence goes on along the minus strand of NC_139385.1, from coordinate 88,468,240 downwards.
AATCACCATACAAACCACTAATTGTGCTCCTGGGCATTTGTCTCAGAGAACTATTTTCACTCAGAAACTTGGACAGGAATGTTCATAGAACATTTATTAATAGCCCCAAACTGGAGACTATACAAATGTCCTTCAATGGCTGAATTGTTAAATGAACCATGGTACATCTATCCTGTGGAATACTACTTAGCAATGAAAAGGAATGAAAAATTGCTCTATGCAACAACTTGGATAAATCGCAAGGAAATTATGCTGACGTTGAAATACAGCCAATTCCAAAGCGATACATACTATATGATTTCATTTATAAAACACTTGTGAGATAATAATGATAGAGATGGAGGGGTTGCTAGGGCTTGGGGATGTTGGAATAGGGTAGGGGAAGTGGGTGAATGTGGCTAAGAAGGCAAAGTGCAAAGGAGAAATAAAACAATTCTGTATCTTGACTGTGGTGGAGCTTATGTAAAGCTGCACATGTGATAAAATCACATAGAGCAACATATACACATGCAAATGTATAACTGGTGAAACCAAAATAAGCCCTATGGCTTATAGCATCAATTTCCTAGTTTTGATACAGCACTACAGTACAATAGTTATGTAAGTTGTTAGGATATGGGAAGGCTGGGTGAAGGGTGCAGAGGCCCTCCTTGTGTATTTCTTTGAGATTTCCTTTGAATTTATAGTCATTTCACATTAAAGAGTAAAAAAAATGCCAGTAATTCTCAAAGGGGTGATTTCTAAGTCTCAGTTAGAAGAGTGTAGATTCTTCCATGGATGGCAGAGTTGTGATGGTAGGTGTGGGAGAGAAAATTGAAAAGGGGCAAAAAGATTTCCAAAGAAAAATTACAGTATTTCCCATTTATTTGGGTGGAGGGCGGAGCCTGCCAGGACATTATGCTGAAATAGTTTCTGGGTTGGGGTTGTGGGAACAAAGGTTTGAAAGACATGATATGTATGTTAAAATTTTATTTGTTGAAAAAGTTATTTTTTTGAACAATTAAAAGATACAGAAAAGTAAAAAGAAAATTAAAGTCTACGTGTATTCTCACTACCCAGAATTATCCGCTGTTAACAGATGGCATATTTGTTTCTAGTCTTCTTTTTTTTTTCATTTTAAAGAAAAATCACTATTGTTTTTGCAGAGAAGTTATATTTTGGGGGTGAAGCAAGGAGATATTTGAGAGAGATGAGAGGAAAGAGAGAACAAAAGCCAAGATCCCTATTCAATCTTTTTAGGGTTTTATTTTTGCTGTTGTTGTTACTGTTGTTTTGGTTTTTGTTTGTTTGTTTGGTTTGGGTTTTCGCTTTAGTTTGATCTCCTTTTTCTGACAAAGGGAGGTTGAATTATTTTAACTGCACTGAGTATTCAAGGGGATATTTTATAGTCCCACAATGATCTGGTTTACTGCTAAGGAGCAGATGCCCTTGGCACAAAATTCAGTCAATAACTGAATTTGGAAGCTCAGTAAAGACAGATAATTTTCAACAGGCATAGTATTTATAAATAGTTAACCACTGAGGAGTGTGGAAATTGTTCATTACAAACAGAGGCGGGGAGGTTAATTTTCTGTTTTCTTGCTGGCTATTGGATATCTTCCACTCCAGCAATTTACTTTTAATTTCTCATAAAGTGACTCTATTATGGATATCAGAACTGTTAGTATCTGAAAATAGGAAAACAGAAAATGTTGTATGTTCTTCATGCAGCATGCTTTTCCACCTGCAGCTGGGACGTCCATCTGCTTGGAGGCAAATGTTCGAGAACAGAAGTTTGATCTCTTTAGCCTTTTCATCCTGGCTTTATCAGAAACAGACTTGTTATCCATGATTATGATATCAAAGTTATCTTGGAAAAGATGATTGAATTCTGGACAAGAAGATATTCCTTAGTGAAGAATGATGGGGAGAACTGTGGACATACAGGGAATTGGAAGGACCAAAGGCACACGACTGCAAATATGAGCTTGACGTGGCAGGCCACACAGAAGCACACTTATGCATCACAAATGGACCTCCAGGGGGAATAAGTATGAAGTATGGAATGTTTAAGGCTGGGAAAAGGGATCTGAACACTGAGAGGACTGATGGATTTTTTGGAATAGCTTGAGATAAAACTCACATACCATGCAATTCTCCCATTTATAGTGTACAATTCGCTTTATTCACAGAGTTATGCAACCATCATCAGAGTCAATTTCAGAACATTTCACCAGCACAAAAAGAAACTCCATACTCAACCCCTCACTTCCCTCTACCCTAGGCAACCACTAGTCAATTTTTTGTCCCTATAGATTTGCTTATTCTGGACATTTCACACAGATGGAATCATATAGTATCTGGTCTTTTGTCATCAGATTCTTTTATTTGCAAAAGGTTTTCAAGGTTTAGTTATCTGGTAGTATGTATCAGTACTTCATTCCTTTTTGTACTTCATTTAATGTTTAATTTCATGTAATATGCCACTGTATGCGTATCCTATGTTGTATTTATCCATTCCTTAGTTAATGGACATCTGTGTTGTTCCCACCTTTTGGCCATTACGAATAATACTGCTATACACACTCATGTGCAGGTTTTTGTGTGGATAAATATTTTCACTTTTCTTGGGTAGCTACCTAGGGGTGGAACTGCTGAGTCACACGGCAAGTATATGTTTAATCGTTTGAGGATCGTTTGAGGACTGTTTCAGAAAGTGCACTGTTATGTACTTCCTCCAGCAGTGTATGAAGCTTCTGAATTTTCCACATCCTTGCCAATATTTATTATTGTCCATATTTTTTATTAAAACCATATTAATGGGTATGAAGCAGTGCCTCATTGTGATATTGATTTGCATTTTCTTGCTGATTAATGATGTGTATCATCTTTTCATATGCTCAGTGGCCATTTGTATGGATCCTTGGCAAAATGTCTCTTCAGATCCTTTGCTAATTTTTAAATAGGCTTGTCTTTTTATTGAGTTATAAGTGTTCTTTATATAGTCTAGACTTAATCCTCTATCAGCTATGTGATTCGCGAATGTGTTTTTCCATTCTGTGGATCATCTTTTTATTTTATTGATAGTACCCTTTGGTGCACAAAAGCCTTTAATTGTTATGACGTCGAATATATCTATCTTTCTTTTGTTGCTCATGCTTTTGATGTCACATCTGAGAATTCATTGGCAAATGTGAGGTTGTGAAGATTTATCCCTATGTTTTCTTCTAAGATTTCACAGTTTTAACACTTACATTTTTGTCTTTTATTCATTTAGAGTTAATTTTTGTATACAGTGTGAGGGAGGGATCCAGTTTCATTCTTTTCTGTGTGGCGTTTTAGTTGTACCAGCACCATTTCTTGATCTTGATCCAGCTCCCTGGATTTTTAGAAAAATTTTAGGCGTTCCTGTCATGGCTCAGTGGTTAACAAACCCAATTAGGATCCTTGAGGATGCAGGTTCGCTCTCTGGGCTTGCTCGGTGGGTTGAGGATCCGGCGTTGCCATGGGCTGTGGTGTAGGTCACAGACACGGCTCGGATCCTGTGTCGCTGTTGCTGTGGCTGTGATGTCGGCCAGCAGTGCACTCCGATTCGACCCTGGGCCTGGGAACCTTCATATGCCACGGGTGCGGTGCTAAAAAGACATGAAAAAAAATTTTATTTTGTTGAAATACAGTTGATTTACAATATTTTGTTAATTTCTGATGTACAGCAAAGTAATTCGGTTATATATATATATTCTTTTTCATATTCTTTTCCATTATGGTTTATTACAGGATATTGGATAGAGTTCCCTGTGCTATATGGTAGGAACTTGTTTATCTATTCTGTGTATTCTGATGGATTTTTAATGGGTTGCACCTTCCACTTGTCAATCCAAGGTATGGGAAACCTTGATGGCTGAGTCCATCCATTTTATAAAGGAGGCAGTATTGCTTGTGGAACAAATATGCCCTCTCTGTATTTGGAGTCTTCTAATCTGTATGGTGCTTTATTTGGGCAGAAAGACAAGACTATTATGGCAGCCACTGAGGTGAACTGCAGTCTGTTTATGGATCAAGCTCCAGGCAGTCTCCCTGGATTGCTCCTTCTCTGGGGAGGAGATACAACCCATGCCCTGGATCTAGCCTATGACCTCAGTATGGCTTCAGGCTTCCTCAGTATGGCTGCTGCAGACCTGTGTGGGCTTATTGGGGGGTGGTAGGTGAAAGGGTAAATGTCAGAACTAGCTTCTTTCTTTGAGACAGAGACACTTGATTTTCTTCCAGATTTTCATATTTCTTACCCTTTCTATGTTGTCTTGAATTACATCTTAGCCTCTTCTTAACAGACCAGAAAGTACTGTTTTAGTATAAGAGACCAAATAGGGCATTTGGGGAAATAAGGCGGGAGAGGGAGCTGACAGAATGAGCAATGAGTCTAGGTCCTTATCCTCCACTGCCTTTAGTAGGCAGTGTGACATGGACCTGGTAATAACGATAGTGACTATATCAGTTTTCCATGGCTGCCATAACAAAATACCCCAGATTGGGTGGCTTAAACAATAGAAATTTATGTTCTCAGAGTTTTGGAGGCTGGAAGTTCAAGACCAAGGTGCTAGCAGTGATGATTTGATTGAGGCCTGAGGCCACTCTCCTTGGCTTGCAGATGGCGGTCTTCTTGCAGTGTCCTCACACGGGCTTTCCTCTGTGTGTGCTCCCTGGTGTCTTTCCCTCTTCCCATGAGGACACCAGTCATATTGCATTAGAATCCATCCACGTGACCCCATTTAACTTTTAAAAAAATATTTGTAGTGTTTTATTTTTTAAGCATTGTGCTGTGAACAATGAACTGAGAATAATATATTTATTAAAATGTTGTTCTGAATTAAAGAAAGTGTTTAAATCAGAAAGAATAGAAAACCAATTCCCGGAGTTCATACAGTGGCGCAACAGGATCAGCAGCATCTTGGCAGCGCTGGGACGCACGCAGGATAGATCCCTGGTCTGGCACAGTGGGTTAAGGATCCAGCACTGCCACAGCTGTGGCTTAGGTCACGACTGCAGCTGGGATCTGATCCCTGGCCCAGGAACTCCATATGCCATGAGATGGCCAATAAAGAAAACAAATGAACCAACCCAACCCCCATGTATCTATCCTCTTTCCTCAAAAAGTATCAACTCATAAAAACCTGATTTCCTTCCCATGGAATTAACTTGCAGATGATTCTAGAGAGCGCATAATTTTATCCGTAGGCATTTAAAAATATTTATCCAGTTATTTTGAGATGTTATTGATATATAACACATATAAGTTTAAGGTGTAAAATGCAATGATTTGATACAAGTATAAATTGTGGAATGATTACCACAATTTATACTTGTAAATTGTGTCCCCTCACATAATTACCGATTTTGTGTGTGTGGTGATAACTTTTATGATCTACTTTCCTAACAGCCTTCAAGTATGTAATGCAGTATGGTTCCTTATAGTCACCAAGCTGTACATTAGATATCCAGAACTAATTTACCTTCTAGCTGGAAGTTTGTACCTTTTGACCAACATCTCCCTATTTCTCCCATGCCCAGCACCTGGCAACCACTGCATTTCTTTGAGTTTGCTTTTTTAGTTTCCACGTATGAGTGAAAACATACAATATTTGTCTTTTTCTGTCTAACTTATTTCACTGGGTATAATGCCCTTAAAGTCCTTCAATGTTACCACAAAAGGTAGGCTTTCTTTCTTTTTTATGGCTGACTAATGTTCCAGTGTATATTCTACCACATTTTTGTTGGTAGAAGAAATGGGGTAGAATTTCATTCATTCATCCATTGATGGACACATAGGTTGTTTTCACATCCTGGCTTTTGTGAATAGTGCTGCCATGAACACGGGAGAGGATATATCTCTTCAAGACTTAATTTCCTTCAGATATATACCCAGAAGAAGGATTGCTGGATCCTATGGTAGCTCAATTTTTAATTTTTTGAGGAACCTCCATACCGTTCTTGTCATTTAACCTTAATTATTTCTTTAGAGTCCCTCTTCTCCAATTATAGTCACATTGTGGGCTTAGGGCTTCAACATGCAAATTTTAGGGGGATGAAATTCAGTTCATAACATGATGATGACGATATAATAGAAGGCAACATTTATTGAGTTGTTACATATCCCGGACACTATTGCTGACTATGGCTGTCTCACTGAGTTTTCACAACCATCTATGAAACAAGTGCTATTATTATCATTACCCCTTTTTAAAGAGGCACAAAAGCTGCCCAAAGCAACACACCTAGTGATTTATAGGGTTACTTTAGTATCTAAGCTATACTACCTCCAGACATCTGAGGGACTCCTGCTGTTAGGTGAAAAGGGGTTAGATATTGCTTAGGATCTCTTCTGGTCCTAACAGTCAAGGTTTTATTAGACTACACATTGTTATTTATTAAGTAAACTACTTCTAAGGAAGATCCTGTTCTAGGTGCTTTGGAAGATGATAAAAGGGGGCTGCTTTTACTCTAAACCTTGATTGTTGTGCCGGTCCGTGGTATCTTGCATTATTGTTCATGGTCAGATCCATTGTTTGGGGTCCTGGTCTGTTTTAGGGTGCTTGTGCCATCCCCCCTTGCCAGAGCTTTGTTTTGGTTCCTTGTCTCATCACACAAAACAGTTCTCCCTTGCTTTCAGGGAACAGGGGACCTGCCCCGCCTTTGAACTCAAGTCTCTGCTCCCAGTGACAGTGTGTCTACTGCCATCTGTCTACCTGTACCTCTGCCATTCACCTGCCTTAGGCTCCAGACACTCCCTTTTCTTCTCAAATGGGTGCTAGTGGATGACCTGCTTTCCTCAAGGAAGCGTGTGCAATGCCATGCCTGACCCCCAGTTCTCCCTGACTTAGCCTATCTTGGCAGCTGTATGGCATTTAAGATACGAGGAAGGTTGGAGTTCCTGTTGTGGCGCAGCAAAAACGAATCTGACTAGGAACCATGAGGTTTCGGATTCAATCCCTGGCCTTGCTCAGTGGGTTAAGGATCCGGTGTTGCCATGAGCTGTGGTGTAGTTCACAGACTCGGCTTGGATCTGGTGTTGCTGTGGCTGTGGTGTAGGCTGTCAGCCACAGCTCCGATTAGACTCCTAGCCTGGGAACTTACATATGCTGTGGGTGTGGCTGAAAGAAAGAAAGAAAGAAAGAAAGAAAGAGAAAGAAAGAAAGAAATGAGGAAGGTAAACTTGGTACAATAGGGACCAAATACTTGGCTTTAAATCTGTAGTACCCTGAGTCATTAAAATAATGGCATTACAGTTTTAACTTTCAGCTTGTTGCAAGGCTACATTTCAAGAGGTGTCCCAGTTGCCTGCCAGTTACTGCTTTTATGTCTTGGGATTTCTCGCAGCCTTCTAGCACAAGCTGGCATTTCAGATTCACTCAGTGCAATTAAAGAAATTGCATGACTGCTAGTTTCTTCTCTTTTTTTATCCCTTGGATAAATTGTAGAATTCAACTTGATTAAAACATTTATTAAGTGATATTTAATAGATTCCAGTAATGCTGTGTGCGTGTGTGTGTGCACATACTCACTCATTATCCATTTCTTTCATGTGTGCCAAGAATATGGCCATGTGCATATAGAGAATTGTTCATGGAACTTGCTTTATTCTGTAATTTACCAGCAATGTCAAATTAGGAGGTTTAATGGATTCTTACACAGAAATTCCTGGTGTGGTTGTATTAGCAGCAAGTTTCATTAAAAAGGGCTATTTTTCTCTACTGGGATTTCAGTAAAGAGACAATGTTTATTTTTTCAGTGGAAAATTGATTGTAACTAAGAGGCTACTTGGCTTGAAAGTGGGGAATTATCATATCATATGATTAAATGAAAGCTTACCTTGTTATAAGGTAACTAGACATATCCCAGTAGAATTGAGACAATGTTTGATTAAGCCAGATTTTCCTACTTTATATTCAAGGAACAAATTAAAGAATAATTGAGATCCTTTTCAGATCTTTTATAAGCTGCATATATAAAGCTTCAGCTCCAGGTGGCAAAGCAATTAGCTGATGAATAAAATCAACCCCACTGTCATTCGTCAGATGTTTAAATTCTATAAACCAGATAAATTAATGTGTTCCTTAAGCCAAATAAACGGTCATGCTCTCCATGTTACCACTCAATTCCCTGGGGCAAAGGTTGGAAGCATGTTCATAGAGTAGCTAGGATTTACTTAATCAAAAAGGTTGAAATTAAGTTGCCCATTTGATTTTTTTTTTTTTTTGAAAGAAACGTCCATCTGGCACAGAATCTATGTTCTAAGTAAAGTTGTTAGATACGATGGTTTGGCTTGTTCAGTAAACTAAGGCTAGGGCTGGACTCAGTGATTCGCTTTCCTGGCTGAGTGGTTAAAAACCTTTCTTTTTCTCTATACTTGGCATTGAAGTTATTTATAAGCAACCGGAAGTGCTCTGGTTTCATTTATTCCTTGCTCCTGAGTATTAATGTGGAGAATCAGAACTTCTGCTGCCTTTTATGCATTCAGATTTATCTCTTGGAGATGAATTTCCTGAATAAGTACAACTTACATTGAATGTTGACATAGTGTGCTTTTCTGACATTGACATGTAGATAAGGTAGACTGAATGTCCAGAGGACATTATTTTATTAGGTGGTAACAACTTTTGTCGGCCTGTTCTCCTGCTCTGCCACCTTCATTATAAGCATTACTTTCAGGGCCTTCTCACTGGTCTTTTACTCTTTGCCAGCTGGTTTGCTTTGTTCGTATGGTGTCGAAACCTGGATTGTTGTGGATACTCCAGGAGGATCAGAATCCCCTGGGAGCTTGTTGGAAACTCAGAATCCCAAGTTGCTCTGGCCTAACTGAATTATAATCTGCATTTTATTTGATTCATGCAACATGAAAGTTTGAGAAGCACTTGTGTTAGAGGGCATTGCCTCTACAAATGGGGGTTACGAAGGGAAAGCTTGTGGCCAATGGGAATATCTAGTTTGTCGATTTTCTGAACCATATAGTTTTTTTTCTTTTTAATATTTTATTCCCATTAACCACTAGCACTTAAAAAAGAGGCTAACACAGAAGAGCTAGAACTCATTTATTATAATATTGATTATTGGAGTCCAGCATTCTTCAGAAACTGTAACAAAAATTGGCAATTATTTATAGAAATTGAATTTAGATCCTGCAGCCATTACCAAGAGGACTCTGGATGAATTTTCCTGTTGAACTGCTAGCTAGCTATCTATTAAGTGCAAAATAGCGGTCCCAATGTGGCATAGTAGAGAGACAACTGGATTGGATATTCAGGCACCAACTTATCATCTGATTATGGGCAAGCCCTTTCACTTGAGCTTGATCTCCTTGTGTGTAAAATGAGGGATTTGGAAGCAGATGATTTGAGGTTCTCTTTAAGGTCTGAATGTTCATGATTTGATGTGACAATGTGGATGTCTGAGTAAGATGTTCTGAATACATTAACTCAGAATTATTCCAGTGGCTGGAAACCAAACCCACACCACATAGGTTCTTCTGATGCTGTTTGAATAGTATCATCTCTAACATTTGTTTTGCAGCCGTTCGGAAATTCTCTAATCATACGTGTTTCCAGGGATCAAGAGGCCGACATTTGGGTGTGATGTAGGGGTGTATGTGTGTGTGTGTGTGTACACATTTGCAGCCTATAGGGGCTATGTGAATATTCATGTTGCACAGGGACTGGAGGAAATGAAGCAGCAGCATAAATATGTTTTAATGCGAGGAAGAATATGAAACTCATGAATAGCAGAATGAAGCAATGCTCAACACAATCTTTGCTGTAAGATGAAAATTTGATATTTTCACAACCCCTGGTGTGTTGTATACTGTTATTGTTTTTTTTTTTAATGATAATCTGTCTCCTCTCTCTTCCTTCTTCAATGTCTTTTATTCTGGTTTATGTTTTTCGTTTGGAGGCTTACCTTTGGGTTGTATGTGTATGATGAAGAAGCTGGGTGATTATCCTTTGTTGCAAAGAGGCATGGCTTGAGGACTCAAAGAAGTGTTACTAGGAGAAGTTAGGTGGTTAAAAAAAGCCTCTGGAAGTTCCTGTTGTGGTGCAGCAGAAACCAATCTGACCAGTTTCTATGAAGATGCAGGTTTGATCCCTGGCCTTGCTCAGTGGGTTGGGGATCTGGCGTTGCCATGAGCTGTGGCGTAGGTCACAGATGCAACTTGGATCTGGCATTGCTGTGGCTGTGGTGTAGGCTGGCAGCTGTAGTTCCAGTTCAACCCCTAGACTGGCAACTTCCATATGCCACAAGTGCAGCCTTAAAAGGAAAAAAAAAAAAAACACACACACACACAAAAAACTTCTCCTGTATTCAGAGAGCAGGCCTGTTTAAAATTTGTACTGGGAGTTCCTGTTGTGGTTCAGAGGAAACGAATCTATCATCCATGAGGACGTAGGTTCGATCCCTGGCCTTGCTCAGTAGTTTAAGGATCCGATGTTGCCATGAGCTGTGGTGTAGGTCCCAAATGCAGCTCAGATCTGGCATTGCTGTGGCTGTGGTGTAGGCCAGCAGCTACAGCTCTGATTTGACCCCTAGCCTGGGAACCTCCATATGCTGTGGGTGTGGCCCTCAAAAGATAAATAAAAATAAAAAATAAGTAAATAAAGTTTGCACTGCAGGAGAGATAACTTGTGAAGCTTCTCATCAGGGAATTGATTTGCTCACTGATTCATTTGAAGCTTCCTTTTTTTTTGTTTTCTTAACAGAAACTGGATTAATTGCCTACTATGTGCTTGGAACTGGAGAGCCAGAGAGGAATAAGATGCCATCATAGCCCTTAAGGGCTCATATATTGTAGAGAAACGCATGGTGTATAATTTCCATCTCCACTGATAGCTCTCACTCAGAATTTTATTATAATGTGAGCATATAAGAAAAGTCATAATGGTTATTTGGAGCAATTTCATTTTCTGGTTACATAGTGTTTACTCAAATTCATGTAGGTGTGTGTGTGTGTGTGTGTGTGTGTGTGTGTGTGTGTGTATGTGTGTGTGTGTTTTGAAGATTATAAGTAATAGCTTAAGTGATATTAACAAAGCAGACTTCTGGTCTCCAGAGGAAGGCAGATTCTCATTGCAAAGTATGATGTATTCAGGTAAGTGGGTTTATGTCTTAAATTGAATATGTCAAAATACGTCCAGGGCTCTTTCAGGGCACTGCCTCACTGGGAATCTTCTGGCTCTTAAAACTGATCTTTGCAGCTTCTTGTTTTATAATTCTGGAGAGATAAATATTCTTTCTTCAAGTTTCACAGGCATAAGGCTTTGCTTTTCAAATGCAAAGGTGTGCCAGTCCTAGGGGAATGCTTCTCAGGCAAAAGCATCATCTGGGGAGCTAGTTCACAACGCAGATTCCCACCCTGGTTTCTTCAAACCTCGAATTCCAATATGGTAGGTGTGAGATGGGGCCAAGTACTCTGCAGTTAGATGAACTCCCCTAGGTGATTCTGTTAGGTCTGAAGCCATGCTGGAGAACATGGGCATGACATTTCTCCATCTGGGTCGTATCTAGGCATAAGCCCATATAATACATTCTTTAAAAGTGTTTTGAATTCATAATTGAAAGATTGCTATGCAAAGGCATTAGTTTCATGATCTAACAAATGAATACAAGACTTACGAGGCCATATAACAGTATGTTCAAGAATTTAGACTCTGAAGACATGGAAACAACCTAAATATCCATCGAAAGATGAATGGATGAAGCTGTGGTATATATATACAATGGCATACTATGCTATAAAAAGAATGAAATACTGCCATTTATAGCAATGTGGATGGATCTAGAGATTATCATACTAAGGGAAGTAAGTCAAAAAGAAAAAAAAAACTGCTATGTGATATTGCTTAAATGTGGAATCTAAAGTATGACACAAATGAACTTATCTACAAAACAGAAACAGATTCATAGACTAGAGAACAGACTCGTGGTTGCCAAGGGGATGGGGGGTCAGGAGGGATGGGTTGGGAGTTTGGGATTAGCAGATGCAAACTATTATATATAGAATGGATAAACAACAGGTCCTACTATATAGCACAGGGAATTCTATTCTACATCCTGTGATAAACCATAATAGAAAAGAATATGGAAACAAGTACATATATATATACACACAGACACACATATATATATAACTGAGTCACTTTGCTATACACCTGAAACTAGCACAACATTGTAAATCAACTATACTTCAAGAAACTAAATTAAAAAAAAAGAATTTAGTTTCTGTAGTCAGACTGCCTATGGTTTAATTCCCATTCCTGTGGCTGCTGAAGCATGTTCATGGGCAAGTTGCTTAACCTCTTCAAACCTCAGTTTCCTCAATTATTAGGACAGGGATAATAATAATTGATAATAATACCAATAAAATAGAGTTGTTGTGAGGATTAAATGAAATAACATATATGAAATGCTTAGCACAGCACCTGGCACAGAGCAAGTGTTCAATAAATTTTGGCTGCCACTGCTATTTTTTTTTGTAACAGCATAACAAAAATTACAGTAAATAGGATTGCATCCTTTTACTTTCTTCCTAGGTAACTAAGCACTTTGAAGGGTACCACATTAATCAGCACAGAATCTCCAGGATATGATGGAGGATTCTTTGGTTACTTTACAGTGATCCCTTCCAACTGCTTATGTCACATTCCTGTTAAATCCAGTTAGTAGTGGCTTTGCTTCATTGTTAGGTCTCTAGGCCTCTTCCAACCCCTGCCACACAGCTGAGCACAGGTGTGTATCTTCCTCTTCCAGGGTGTGCGTTCATTTTTTTTTTTTTTGATGTGATTGTCATTTACTTGATAAATTAGAACAGATAATCTCTGTTGAACAGGATTAATGCAATTGAGAGTCCTGGTTTGGAGAGAATAGTTGGCATGGTCTCAGGTCCCTACCTGCAGCGACCGGAGGATTCAAGAAATAAATGGCTGCACCTCCCTCAGAGACACTGGGCTTTTCATCTTTAAGTCTCCAGATGCCCAAGTATTTCTCCAGGAAGTGGGTATGGATTTTATTGAAAATGAAAGCTTGAGGTTGGCCTGATTTAAGAGGGCATATACCCCAGTGCTTTGTACAAGGCCAGCCTACACTGTACTTTCGGTTTTCTTCTGATTGAAATTAAGTTTTATCAGGATCATGAGAAATAATGAACAGACTTATTGTTGTCTCCTCTGCTGGTCCTCAAATTGCTACACAGCAGAATCACCTGAACTCTGTTCAACTCCCAGAGTTCTGATTTAATTGGTCAGGGGTTTGACCTTGGGACTGGGAATTTGAAAAGCTCCTCAGGTGATTCTAATGTTCAGCCAAGCTTGAGAACCCATGCTTTACAGGATAATTCTACAGTAATTCTACATGTCCTCATCTTTGGCTTTTTATATGCATGTTCCTTGATAACGTCCAATTTGCCTTCCCTGCTTTTCCCACATACTTTGTGAATTTTTGAAAATAAAGAGACCTTCAGAATTACTGTAGACCAGTGGTTCTAAATCATGGTTGATTAGAGAAAAACAACATGGGGACATCTGGCAATGTCTGGAGACATTTTTGACCATCACAACTAGGGCAGAAGGGACCTGTGTGCTCTTAGCATCTAGTGGATAGAAGCTGGAGATGCCGCTAAACATCCTATACAACACACAGGGAGGCCCCCTAACAGAGGTATCCCACCTGAGATGTTAACAGTGCCAAGGTTGAGAAACCCTGACTTAAACTCAGTCCCTCTCATTTTACAAATGGGAAAGTAAGACAGGATAGCTTGATTTGCTCAAGGATTCATGTATAATTACTGGCAGAATAAAATTCCTAACAATTTTAGCTTTATAGTAGAACACTGCCCTTAAGCTCCCCTCCCCTTTTTAACCTAATGCCCTAGGGAAATTTGTTATTCATCGTCCTTCCTTTTCCCGCCCAAATATCCCCAGACTCTCAATGGTGGTGACAGGTTTCTTGTATTTTAGCATTTCAAACTTCTTAAATTAAAAAAAAAAATACCTTAGATAAATTGCTTAGGCTCAATTAGCATTTTCCTTTTCTTTTCTTTTTTTTTTTTATTATTCTCCCACTGTACAGCAAGGGGGTCAGGTTATCCTTACATGTATACATTACGATTACATTTTTCCCCCACCCTTTCTTCTATTGCAATATGAGTATCTAGACAAAGTTCTCAATGCTGTTCAGCAGGATCTCCTTGTAAATCTATTCTAAGTTGTGTCTGATAAGTCCAAGCTCCCGATCCCTCCCACTCCCTCCCCCTCCCATCAGGCAGCCGCAAGTCTCTTCTCCAAGTCCATGATTTTCTTCTCTGAGGAGATGTTCATTTGTGCTGGATATTAGATTCCAGTTATAAGTGATATCATATGGTATTTGCCTTTGTCTTTCTGGCTCATTTCACTCAGTATGAGATTCTCTAGTTCCATCCATGTTGCTGCAAATGGCATTATGTCATCCTTTTTTATGGCTGAGTAGTATTCCATTGTGTATATATACCACATCTTCCAAATCCAATCATCTGTTGATGGACATTTGGGTTGTTTCCATGTCCTGGCTATTGTGAATAGGGCTGCAATGAACATGCGGGTGCACGTGTCTCTTTTAAGTAGAGTTTTGTCCGGATAGATACCCAAGAGTGGGATTGCGGGGTCATATGGAAGTTCTATGTATAGATTTCTAAGTTATCTCCAAACTGTTCTCCATAGTGGCTGTACCAGTTTACATTCCCACCAACAGTGCAGGAGGGTCCCCTTTTCTCCACAGCCCCTCCAGCACTTGTTATTTGTGGATTTATTAATGATGGCCATTCTGACTGGTGTGAGGTGGTATCTCATGGTAGTTTTGATTTGCATTTCTCTTATAACCAGCGATGTTGAGCATTTTTTCATGTGTTTGTTGGCCATCTGTATATCTTTGGAGAAATGTCTATTCAGGTCTTTTGCCCATTTTTCCATTGATTGATTGGCTTTCAATTAGCATTTTTGATTCTTCTCTAGGACGGCATTATAGCAACTCCGTGCTGGCCCTGGGTTACTTGATTCCAAAGAGCAGCTCTGATTGAGAGTTACATACATTTATGATAAATGTAAAAAATGCCAAATGAGGTCATTGTTACTTCATAAATCTGGTTTGGTGAGCAAAATGTTTCCAACTTAGGCACCCACAAAATGAAATCGAAAACCGGCTTCTTCAGGATGAAGACAGCAGTCTCCCCACGCCTTTTTCAGTCCAGTGTGCGCGTGCGCGTGCGCGTAATTGCGCACGTGCCTGTATGCGTGACTGAGCGCGTGACTGCGCCTGCGCGCTTGTGCATTGCAGTGGCTGCGGCGGCGGCAGCGGCGCAAGGGGTTTTAGCTACAGAACAGCTCAGAGAGAGTTCGAGAAGGTGATGGAGGCCAGGATTTCAGCTCCTGTGAGTTCACCTTCCTTTATTTACATCCCTCCTCAATTACCGCCTCCCCATCTTCACCCCAGTTGGAGGGTTAACTGTGGCTATTTTTGGAAGGTAGGATTTGGGATTATGCGTGTTTAAAATGTGCTTTTTTTTTTTTTAAACTTCTTTATCCTCTCTACTTTTTTGGGGGGGTCTGTGAACATATTTTCGTAATAAAAATGAAACCTTTTAACCAAAAACTGTAACGTAAGTATCACTTAAGAGCTTCGGAGCGAACACTCGGGCACGATCTGCAGAGACTGCGTTTCGGTTGGTTTACAGCTTCCCCAGTGGATGTTTAGGTGCGGCTAGAATGAGGAATCTGGGTTTAGGAGAGCGGTTCTCAAAATAATCAGCAGGTTGCGGTTGTTGCGGAGCCACAGAAAACACTGATGCCTGCCTGGGTATCCCTGCAGAGGTTCCGATTTAGTTGGTCTGGAGCTTGGCCTTGGCTTGGGGAGGATCACAAGTGCCCCAGGTAATGCAGGAATCAGATGGGCCTCGTGGTTTATCTCAGAAGATTTTTTTGCGGGGTGGGGGGAACTTATTTTTGCCCTCTTACCAAGCTTATCCCATCATTTCCCAGTTAAATAAGGCGATACTGCCCTAAACTTTGAGCACTGCTGATTATAGGACTGGCAACAAGGATCCATTCCCCTTTGGGGTAGGGTAACAAAGTTACAGGAACACCAGTTACAAAGTTAATTGTGGAGAAAGGATGAATTTGAAGGAGATTTTGCCTAAGACCAATTTACCTTCATAAACTACAGTAGGTAAGTATATTTATAAGGAGGAGGGAGCTGCCTCTGGGGTGCAAATAGTCCTAGATAATAATGTTTTTAGTCTCCAGTTGCTTTTGCCTCCCTTTCTTTCTGGCCCCCACCTCCCTCTTTTTTAGGATGGGAGGGCCTCCTTACACTTGTCTCTACCAGACTCCTTTGTGACAGTGTCCAGATTGAATTCTGGGCTTTCTTTTATTAGACCATTTTTTAGGGCATATTAAAGAGATGGAATGACTGCCCCCTTTGCTGTGACAAAGTGTTTACCGAGGTGGGCTCGTACCAGGGCGGCAGGCCCAGGTGGGTCTGACAAGCAGTCCAGCCACAGCTGTTTCTGGCTTCTTGCTTCTCTGCAGAAGCCACTTGGGAGCAGTGTGGCCTTGCCTATGAGGGAAGCTCAGGGAACCTTCCCAGAACTGACCAGCACAGCCCTGGAGCTTGGCTGATGACAAGTGAAATATTTCACAGAATATAAATCTTTCAACTTGCAAATGCTCCTTTGGTGAGAAATCAGACAGTGGGTAAGGAGCAGGCAGAATCCTTGCCCCAGTGAATGAAGCTAAAGGATAGGAGCCCCGGCCTTTGTTCTGTGATTTCATAGTACCAAGTTTGTGGGAAAAAAGATTCTCTGCTTACAGTGGGTCCACTGGCCAGAATGGGCTCCATAATGGGAGGCACCAGTGCCTCTCTTTATCTCACTGACAGAAGAGGCAAAACAGAGCAGCTCTCCAGCCTGATGTGATATTCCACCATGCCAAGGCTTCCAGGTTCTAAGCTCTTCTGACAGGTCAAACAGAGGAATATAGGACTCAGGGCCTTTCAATCTTCTTTTCATAAGAAACAGTAAGAACTTTTCAGTCTTATTTGTTTGTTCTGGGTGTTTGAATTAGATTCTTTACCATGGATGCATCTTGCTGCCAAGATAACATTTAGAGTATTATTTTAGAAAATTATTGTAAGTGTCTGTGAATGTGTGATTAGCATTGTATTTCTATTTTATTGCCTTGCTTTTTATTGTCATGCTTCTAGGATCTACTTGGAAAGGAAGCAAAGGAAAGGGATATACAGGGAGCTGGGGGTGGAGGTCTAGGGAGCATATGGGCATGAAAGAGAGAAGTGGGCTGACGAGTGGATTCCCCTCCAGACTACCAAGGTCACAGGGCAACAGGAATTGAAGGGTGAACCTCTGAACTTGGTTTGAACCTCTCTCTCAGGTCATACCCTTTTCCAGGTATTACTCAATCCCATTGCGGACATCAGTTCCTTGCTGAGAACAAACCCAACTTTGGGAGGGGAGCTGGAGGAGGAGTTGTCAGATGGGAGAACAGAGAGATCCTGCTGGCAGCTTTAGCCTCTCCCTAAAAGCAGGAGGAGTTAAGGACCACCTGATTGCCAGCTCTATGGTTGTGCACCTGGGGTAGATTCCAGAGGCTGTGAGATACACTCAGAAGAAAGGCACCTGGAAATCTGGTGTTCATGGCCAACCTGGACCAAGTGTGTGAGCCTGCCTGTCTTCCCTCCTGTTTTTCCCTCTGAAGGTCAAAACTAGCCAGTTTCACTTGGGCCAAGCGAGATACATCCTTTTTGACTATCATGGGAGCTTTCCACACCCCAGGCTAGGAGAGGCTCCCTTTGGCTCTGGAGGTGATCTGGTGTCTCTCTTGTTTCTGGAATTCTTGGGGAGTCTAGGTTCTCTGGAGCAAAATGGAGATTTCTAGGCAAACTTTATCTGAATTTCTCCTAAAAGTCAGCAACCCATCACCACAGCTGTTTCTCCAGTTACATGCCCAGTGAACCATGGAAGCAAACAAACTTGGACTCCATGACCTTGACTCGTAAAGTCAAAAGTCAGTTATACATCAGTCCTGTAAGAAAGTGTTTCATCATAGGGGCAAAATTTCAGAGCTTCTATGTTAGTTTTAGAAGCTGTACAAAATCAATGAAACAAGAGCTGGTCCTGAGAACATACAAGTAGCCTATTATATATTATGACATGGAAAGTTCTTCAGGTAAACAGATATAAGCCATCAGGACTGACATAATTGCTTTGTAAATTGCTTGATATGGCAGCACTAATGGGGATTCCATCCTTGAGCACAGGGGTCTTTATTGTAGTCTGGCTGTGATAACGGAGACCTTGATAAACATGGAGGGCACTGTGCCAAGGGCATTGGATACATTTTCTCATTTAGTCTCAAAAATACATACCTTTATATTGTGTATATGAGAATATTTTGCTTGAAGAGGTTAAGTCACATGTGCAGGCTTACCTGGATGCTGGGTGGAGGAGCCTCTATAGCTTGGTTTCTTATAGTTCCCTCCCCACAAATTAATTGTGAGACCGTAAGGCTGAGAGTCTGTCTCTCCAGCAGTGTGCTAAGTGAAATAAAAAACTGCTTCTCACCTTTATTCTCATTGCTTTAAATAGCAATGTTGGATCTTCATGTAGGGTTCCTAGTTGTAGATTTGGGAAAACTTTCTCTTGAAAGAAAGGAAGTCTAGAAATCTATAGTTCTTAGGTAAAAGAACAAAGGAAACATCCTCTGTACCCTGATAGTCATTAAAAAAACCCAACAAAACTGAAGTAGGACTCCCTCTTTTTGTAGGGGGATTTTTTATTTTTTGCTTTTTTTTTTTGCTTTTTTGGGGCTGCACCTGCGGCATATGGAAGTTCCCAGACTAGGGGTTGATTTAGAGCTGTAGCTTCTGGCCTACACCACAGCAACACGGGATCCAAGCCATGTTTGTGACCTACACCACAGCTCAAGGCAGTGCCGGATCCTTAACCCACTGAGGAAGACTAAGGATCAAACCCGAATCCTCATGGATAATAGTTGGATTCGTTTCTGCTGTGCTACGACGGGAACCCCCGGTAGAGGGATGTTTTAAGGACTGTCTCTCTATTTACTTTGGAAACCAAGGGCAGCTTCACTTGGTGTTTGACAAGATCCACAGTGGTGCCATCACAGAATGACCAGACTCAGTGGCAGGGCAGCTTGGAGGCTGAGTGTAGGCAATAGCACAGTGGCTTGGAAGAGTGGCTGTACTTCTGGCACCAGTAAGTGCCATGGCTTGAACCAATCCCCAGTGTCCATCCTCAGCCTGTCTAACTGGTTTGGGATGGCAGGAAGACCACATGCTGTGCTCTCCTCCATGGTTATAGATGTTCCTGGGAGACAGGTCAAATAGTGGAGGTCTGCCTGTAACTCTTATCTTATGTGGCTCCTCTGTTCATTTTAAACACTTGGTTCACACTTCCTGCATGCCAGGTACTGTGTTTCACTTTAACTCAATTTGTACAGCAGTCCCACGAGAGAGGTACTATTCTCATCTTGATTTTGCAGGTGAGGAAACAGGAACACATAGGAGTTGATTTGTTCAGGGTCACCCACACATGGTAGAGTCAGGCTTGAACCCAGGTCATCCGAACCTGGACCATGTGTTTTTAATAACTGTGGTCTTGTCCTTCGGCATCTGACCTCGTCCAAAGTATAATCAGTTTTGACATGTCTTTTTTTGGGAGGTGGGTGGTTTTTGTCTTTCTGAATAAAGAGGTGGTATGATGGTGTAGAATTAGAGCTTAGTTGTTGCAAGACCCTGTGGCCTTCAGATTTCAGAGTCTTGTGAGGAAGCTCTGGAGAAGTTTGAGGATCTCTGATGCTTTCATCTCATTAGGTGTTCTAGGTGCGCAGTTTTTTCCTTCTAAATAATGATATTAAATCCCAGTGTTATTTTTGTGTGAATTGTAAAATTATTGTGCAGTAATAGCATTCATTTGTATCGCTAGTACCTATATGTGACTTACTGCTGGCTTCTCCCCTTGACAACAGCAATTCTTGGCAGGCCTTTCAATACCCAGCAGAATTTGGGAATGTAATAATCAGCACTCATCACAAATCTCTTGACATTATTTGTTTTAATTTTTTCTTATTACAACAACATGTGTTTAGTGAAGAACAAATAGGTAATACCCAAAATGCCAAAAGAAGAAAGATAAAATCATCTAGAATCACACACCACTCTACTAGCTGTACCAAAGCAATATTGGTAGAGTTTTGCTCATAAAAGGCTGTGATTCAGAAATTTTATACCCAGCCATGAGTGAAAACAAGTTATATTCTCTGATAGGAAAAATTTCAAAAAATTTCTATGGTAGCACTTCTCTTGGGCAAAGTTTTGCTTATTTGTCTCTTCAAAAAAAGAACATGTTCCGGGTGACCGGCAGATGGTAGATGGTGTAATGAGTGATCAGAGTAGGAAATCCAAGGTATGAAAAAGACTGGGGGCAAATAGTTAAACCAGTCAATGTACATCTGTTTGTATATCTAGATAGTTATAAATAATAAATAAGGATTATATATGAAATCTGTAGTTGTATTTCTGTTTATAAACTGAAAGCAAATGTAAAAAAACATTCTTAGAAGAGAGGTAACAGTGATTGTGTGGTAATCTGTACCTTTACCTCCAGATTATATCATTGTATCAAAGTCTGAGAAGGAAATTGTGGGAATGGTGGGGGAGAAGGAGTGGGAATTAATGGGATGAAGAGAAATGAGAGGAATTCAAGGCATTTGGATAATGTGAATCATTTGTATCTGGGGTTGGTTTATACCATGAAAAATAAAATGTTATACAGTATTTTGAAAAATATTTAGTCAAGTGAGGATTATTATCATTTTGGGTAATATTAGTCCTTCGAAAACATAGCTAGGTAACTTCATGGCTTTTTAGGCAATTGTACAAATTATGCATTTTGTTTGTTTTTGACCTCAGTTCTTTCTGAGCTTGTTTTGCTTCTAAACCTAGTTCCCGTGTTTCTCAAAGTCACCCCAGTGAGGAGGAGCATATTGTCTTGTCTGCTTACGTCTAGGGACTGCCCAGCTGGTGCTAGAGATTAAAAGACAATTTTTTTTTCCTGTGTCTTTTTTTCCTGAAAGTCATAGACATCCTATTGATGCTAGAATTCTAGGTCTGTGTACTCTCTCAAAGAAATAAACTTAAACAGATTGGAATTGACCAAAAAAAAATTCTGTAATTTAGAATTTATACTTAGTACTTCTTGAATATCACCTTCTCATGTCATAACCTGGGGAACACTGATGATGGACACAGCTGCTTTTGGAAATGTTAGTGTTGCAGTTTGGGGTGTGTGTGTGTGTGTGTGTTTTGGCAGGAAAGATTCACCTGTCGGATGTTCAGATGAGGACAGTTAAGAATCCCCCCACTGGTAGGCTAGTCACAGGAAGGCTAATCAACACTTCAGCAAGGAAGTTAGCAGCCTTTCTCCTGGCCTGATTGCTGCTTCTCCTGCTGGTGGCAAGGTTGTCCGGCCTCATTACTGAAAAGTTCATCCTGTTAGATTCCCACTTTGAGCAGGAGGATGTGTTAGGAAATAGCTCAGACTCTGTGGCCATTTTGACATAGACATTGACATTGCAAGTGTTGATAAGGAGTTTTATTTATAGTTTCATTAAAATGTGAAAATAACTGATTTAAGAAGTAACCACATGTGCACACTACTGGATTAGATTTAACAGATTTAATCTTGGCTGAAAAATGTGAGGTTGTCATGAGTTTTATGGTCAAAACAGAAGAAACAAAACCAGTGATGGCTTGAAATATATACATGTGCCAGGTAATACTACATTCATAAGAAAACCCAGAAATCTCAGGGAGTGTAGGTAAAAAGGGGTTATTTCTTGCTCTCATAAAGTCCAGCGTGTGGTTGACGAGGCTCTGGGAGGCATTCCTTCTATCTTGTCAGGTTGCCATCTCAACAGGTGGCTTCTAGCATTGCCAAGGCAAAGGACTAGAGACAAATTTTTTATGCAGTGGCCCAGAAGAAATGGATCACTTCTGCACATGTTTCACTGGCCATGCCTGGTCATGAGGCCCTACCTAACTGTGAGGGAACTGGGGAGTGTAGACCTGTGTATCCAGAAAGGAGAGGAAAACAGTGTGGGTGGACATTGCGTGCCTCTGCTACTCACAGGAGGCTGTGCATGTGGTCAGAGTGGAATCCATGCAATGGCCAGACTCTGATGTTACAAACATTCAGCAGGGGATGCAGAACTCCTACTAGAGAATCAAGTATGGGCTACCACCTTCTTCACTGCAACAGTGACAGCCCTGGGATCACCTGCACACAGGGAGATGGCACCATTCCCGACCTCCAGCTTCTGACTGTGGGTCAACTTCAACTTGGATGGATATGTGTTGAACCTAATGAGGTCTTAACGACTTTGTATCAGCTGGATCACTGCCTTCTGATACCTTCCTTGGCTACTGGCCTGGCCTAGCTGGATGGTGTGCTGTTTAGGTCTGGGTTCCTTACTTCAGTCTGGCCCATTTCCCTTTTGTCCTGTCATCCTCCCAGCCATGCAGTGATTGTAATCTTGGTTCCAGACTCTCGCTTTGTCGGTGACACCCATAACTTCTTGGTGTGGGCAGTGAGGATGTAGTGAGACCTTATCAGCATGTGTTTCTCCAGACCTCCCAATGTTCTCCTGATGTACTTTAGGGAAGGCAGATACAGGGTCTCTGTCAGCAAGAGAGGACCTTGTCCTTTCCCCTGGTGGACTCCTAACTGCTGATTGAGTCATTTCAGGAGCTGGATGGCCTGGGTCCTCTATGACTAGTGAACAGTGAGACCTTCAGCAAGTGACTCGGCCTCTCTGTGCTTCAGTTTCTCGTGTGTAGGTATAAAAATACTACCCAGCTCTTAGAGTAGTGACGATTAAGTGAGTTAGCACGTGAAAAGCACTTAGAACCATGCTGGATGAGTGGAAAATGATTAAAGAACATTGGCTGTTGTCACCCTCCTTCAAGATGCAGTTCAAAAGTCCCTAAAGCTTTTCTGATTGTGCTGCTTTTTGGGGTTCCTTCAGCCCTCTGCTAATGCCTCTATTATAACATTTATTATGTTAAGATAAATGCAATTATTAAGGTGCCCATTTTCACTCCTCCTAGGTTGTGATTACTTAAGTGCAACATACCACTGCCCTAGTCCACAACAGAGTATCTGATGTGCAAAATAGATTAGCAAGTGCATTCTGAATGGCAGATCCAGGGTGGTAGAAATTGCTGGAATTTACCAGTGTCCAGTTTGCCTCTTTAATAAGTACAAAGAAAGCTGCAATTCTCAGCTCTCAACGCATCTAGAGGAATCATGTAACTGAGTTGTGCACAGATTTCCATCAGCCTACTTTTTGCTCCCATCCAGTTGGTTGGAAGATGGTAGAATCTGAGGATAGAAAGAGCCCAAAAAAGAGGGATCTGGACTTTTGAAATTATGTCTGGTTCTGAAATCTAAGCCTGTTTGTTATAGCAGCCAGTGTACTTACCTGGCTAATAAAACAAGGATGTGGGCACAACAGAAATTTTCCTCTAGACATCATGCATGGTGTGACTCAGTCCACTGACCAAGGCTGCTGAGTTCAGAAGAGCACAATGAGAAGCAGAAATGCACAGAAGCAACAGAACCCGAGGAAAGATTGGCGATAGCTGTGGATGGATGAAACAGAGGTGAGGGTGGGGAGCAGCCAGCCAGCCTACCCTCTCCTTGGCAGGGGGCCAGTTTGGGGGTCAAATGTGGATTTCCCTGAATTTCTGGTTACCTCTTCTTCCCCTCTCCAACTGTGAGCAGACACTGAGTATGATTCTCTGCTTCTTAGTAAGTTACTTAGAGAAAAGATGACTTTCCTTTCACTGCACAAAGCATCATCTTTAGAAACAATTACACTTCTTTTCAGAGTTTTGGTTCCTTCGTAGGTACCTATTGTCCTAATAAATGGAACTGGTTGGAACACAAAAGCATTTATTTCCTCTTTAAGCTGATTTAATTTTTACAGTCCTGGTGAAAAAATATTTTATGTTTTTACTCGTCTAATGTGATTTTAAGATAGTTTGCTCTTGGATTCAATTTTGTTTTCATTTTCTAGAAAATCAATTTAATTCACAGAAGGTTCATTCATTTAATGGCTTTCTTGCACGTGGTTAATGCTTAAGCATTTGATCAGGTATTTCTCTTAGTATCTTCTTCAGAGGCTCAACTGGAGAAGGTGTTAGATGGGGAAATCTTCTACATTTGGCAAAGCCTCTCTTATCCTGACTAATGGACATGGCAAATCAGCCTGAATTGGTGAAGTTGGACTATTTCTCAGAGAGATTCCTGTGTAATTTAGTTGTTACAACTAAATTATTAGGTTATTTCCTTCTTTTAGCTTCTATCTTGTGAAATTCTCTTAGGATCTTGAAAAACTCTTTGCTTAAATCTTAAACATTGTCCTTTGCACCTTTGTTTACTGTATTATGAAGTAGGAGTATTAGCAAAGTCAGTGTCAGGCTGGTTCATGTCTATATAATTATAATTTCAGAATTAAGGGCCTTCATTTTTAAAGTTGGGTGGCAATTCACTTTCGGGAGAAAGCATCTTAATTTCCTAATTGGGCATGTTTTTAATACTGGAACGAAAGGATTTGTGACCAGATTGTAGATATTTTTTGTTTGTTTTTGGAAAGGAGAACTGGTTCTTTGGAAGGCATCAGCCCTTTCTTGGAAAGCAGATTCAGCGATGCCTGGAATGCAAGACTTGGCTTTTCAGTGTCAGACATTGGTTCTTCATGTTGAGAAGGCACAGCACTGAGGAGGTGTATCCTGGAAGGCCAGGATTTCTCTGAAGTGAACTTTAAGGTCGAAGAATATCTCTGACTGCACAGGAAGGTAGACAGTGGTCAGGTACAGGAATATGCCCCTTGTGACCTTTTCTTCTTTATGGTACAGTGTTTACCCTCAGATGGGTCCTCAGATGGCGAAAAAATGTCAGCTTTTGAAATTTTATGATGGGCTCATAGATAATCTATAAGCAAGTAGCAACACAATTTATCCTTCAAATTTGGATGCTTTTGAGAGTGAAAAAGCATGTTATTAATGGTTGTGCCAGTGATATAAAGAGGGACTTTCCCAATCAATTAATCTCCCTCTCTTTCCCACATGTACCATCTGTGTGCTGAATGAGGAGACCTGAAGAACCAAGAGGAGGGCAGTGCTGCAAAATAGAATTATCCTGGGTCCCAAATGAGCAGGCACGAGGCTGTCTGCTAGTCAGGAACGTCTCTATTGGGGTCTCTAGTACACACAAAGTAAAGTACTATTAAGTCTCTGAGGTTTTGGCATTTGTTAGAGCAGCTAGCATTATCATAGCTAATGTGGAACTCTTTATTTTAGTGCAGCTAAACACTAATGGATCATTTGCTGTCTTTCCATTGGGGAAACAAGATATATAAGATCTGATCACTGTGCTGAAGGAGGTTAGAGTCTGGAAGAAGTACAGATGTGTATATTTAGTGGTAATTAAAATTTTATGAGTAGAGGGAAGTGAATTTAATTTTGAACATGCTGATTTGAAGATGTCTGTAGAGTATTCAAATAGTACTACCCTGTACATAGATTGAGGGACTAAGACTGGGAGAGATCTGGTATAAAAGGTAGATTGGCTGAATCCACCATTTGCAGAGGGTTAAGTCAGCTCCTTAGAAACAATTTGAGAGCCTTTTGGAAAGTAAGAGAGTCTTTACTCATTTTCCTGAAGGTGCTTTTTGATGTAGCCACACTGGGCCCTCTGAGGGCTCAGTCTGCCCCTGGGATCCGAGCTCTTTGATCTCTCAGGTGTTGGCTTGATACTGAGGAAACAAAGGAAAGAGGAATGTCCCTGTGTCTCTAGATCTCTTTTATAGTTTACAGGTTACTTTTCTGTGTAACCCTGAACCTGACATTGGCCCTGTGGCATTGGCAGGAGAGTTCTTTGATGTATCCTCAGGCCTTGCCTGCCATTGAGTAGGAGGGACCTGTGCATCATTAGAATGACCCAGCTCCAAAAGACTTAGCCCCTCCTGGGCATAACTGTGGGACCATGGAGCTCCCTTAAAGATTGCTCTGTTGTGTCTGAGGTCCACTGAGTCTGTCTTGCTTGGGCTCAGGAGCTGGGCCTCACTGTGCTGGCAGATCACTTCCCACCACATCCAGGCCCACAGCGTTGCTCCCAGTGAGAATGGAGGGGCTGAGGTGGAACCATCCCCTCTGCTGCCCTCATTACTGCTCCCAAATTCCTTTTCTAGCAAAGAAATACCGACCAAGACCTCCAAACAAAGAACTGGTGAGCTGGGCGTCACCCCCCATTAGATGTGTTCAGATCTGTTTACTGTTATACATGCACACATGCACACAAAGGCATACACATTGTGGGACTCAGATAAATGAACTCACCTGTTTCAGGCTGTCCCATTCTTGGTAAGCTGGGATTTAGAACCTAGGACTTTTGGCTCCGAGTCTAATGTTCTTCATTCTGCCTTATCCTGATTGAGAGAAAAAATTCTATGAAAAAGTTGGTCAAATAGGCAGAACCATCTGCTAGTCGCTTTAACTAGTGCCACAGTGGAAATTCGGTTTTCTGCCTTATTCTCCAGGGCTTAGGGAGGCTGCCGTGCCCAGCACTGGGAACCATTGGGAGAGTTGGGGGAATAACAGGGGCTTTGTCATAGGAGCTCCCTGAAGTCTTCCCCTAGTGTGAGTGGTGTCAGTGTTTTCATTATTTTGGCTTGTGGTTTGTAACTTGTCATAAGAATTAGTTCCGGCTTAATTGAGGGCCTCATGTTGAAGTAAGAGGAGGAAGTGTTGTGGCCTCTCAAAATGCCTTTTATAAGATCCTGACACTTTAGTTCTCAGCAGATACAGCTGGGAACAGTAGCACGTGGGAAGGGACGAGCCACCAAATGTTCCAAGTCCAGCTCCTTCTTGGCCTCTTACTGTGGAGCTTGCTTAAAGATTGTTGGGAAGTGGGAACAGACACATTTTTCTTCTTTCTTTTAAACATCTCTTTTTTTAGGAGCTGGGGGTTGTACTGCCTGAAAGCAAGAAGGGCTCGGGGCATAATATGATGTGTGTCTTCCCCCGCTCCCCTCACAGCCAGTCCTCAAGCCGATTCTCAGCTCTGCTCTGGACCTTTTAAAAGTCTCTTTTATCAAATCATAACCAACCTTGTCTGTTTTCTCGTTTCTGTGGTAATTCATACTCAGGTGTTAATGATTAATGGGTTAAAGTGTGATCAAGTGTGATAAACTGCTTTGAAAACATTCTCATGTTTTTTTCCAGGGGCTTTCATTACCTCAATGCAAAACCTTCTCTGACCAAGCCACAGAATCCTTCTTTTCCTCTGATTCCCTGGGCAGGATCTCCAGCTTTAGTGAGCCAAAGAATCACCTGGAGAGCTGGTAATGTGAAGGCTCCTTGGCCTGCCTGCAGAGATTCTGGTCCACATGTGGGTGAAGTTTTTTATGATGCGTGTCCTGGTACCACATGAGGAGTAGTAAATGTCACAGATCTTTCTCAGACCCTTGCACCATGCCTGGATGTCTCTGCATTAATTTCTGCAACAAACATGCCTTGAGTACTTGCTGTTTGGGAGGCACCAGGCTTGGGGCCAGGAGCTATGGCCTCCTCCGGCCTGTCTTCTAGTGGAAGAATTGGGAGACCCTCTCCCCACCCCCAAACTAGTAATTACCCATAGAAGACAGTATAGCTACAAGGAATCTGGTTAATGAGAACTGGGGTCATAGAAAACCCTAGGACGGTGCTACTCAAAGTGTGGACCCTCGACTAGCAGCCTTGATATCACCTGGAAGCTAGTTAGAAATGCATGTTCTCAGGTCACACTCTAGAGAGTTTTCTGCCCCTGGGAGTCAGTTAATCTGTGGGCACCCTCTATCCTTTGCTTGTAACTCAGGCTCTGCCTCTTTCTCTTCTGGGCACTGATAGGACATGGCTTAGTGGTGGCTGTAGAAAGAAGAACTGGAACATAAAATTTACCCATAAGTTCACCATCCAGAGATGACCATGACTGCTATTGAATGTCTATCTTTTCAGAGTTATTTCCATGCAATGTAGATACATGTAATGAAAAAATGTATAAAGAGAAATTTGTTATACTGTAATACTAGCTTTTGAATTTCTTTCTCTCCCACTTAACCATAATGATGGACTTTCTTTCCCTGTAAATAAAAATACTTTCACCACATTAATGTTAATAACAGTATAGCATTTCTTTGTAGGGATATACTATAAATCATTTAACTATTCCCTATAGTGCAAGTCCTTCCAAACTTTTGAAATTGCTGAACAGCTTTGAGAAGAATATCCTTGTACATGCATCTCTGTGCATGTCTGAGATCATTTTACTAAACTTAATTAAGTAGGTTCTTTTTAATAATATGTTCTTCAGATGTAATTTGCAGAACATTTTTGTCAGAGAGACTGGTATAAGAGATGAAGATTTCCCATTTAATAAGTACTATTAATCACACCTCCAGTCTTCCCTTTGATAATCAAAAGTACATGAAGATAGAACAAATTGTGCTGAAGTGTTTTTATTTTGCCTGATTAATGGACTTAATGCCGCTGGTGAAGGACCTTGTCAGTTATCGCAGGACAAATAACACTGCAGCAAATGTAAGTGGGGAGATAGGACCCTAGTGCATGTGTCTCAGATTGTTGCTTGCTCAGACACGTCTTAGACCTTTGGAAACTAAAGGGAGTTTCTAAAATAAGTGGAAGGTCAGCTTACACAACTCTGATTTTAATAGAAATCTATCCACAGTAAGAGCAGCTTCATTAAGAAGTCTGCTGGTGGGGATGTTAAGAATGCTGGCAGATTTTCAATTCAGATTGACACCATTCAAGACAGAGGCATAGCTGATGTTTATTCAAGAATCCTAAGACATGTCACAGATTCTGTGGAAAACATCTGATATCTGTAGAGAGCTCAAAGTCAAGTCCTGGGAAAAATATGTTCCAGACGGTTACAGATGTTCTCATATCAAATCATATTTCTCCGAGAAGCTATGTACCATGTTCGACTGATGGCGCAGCCAATGTGAAAGGACAATATAAGATTTTGTTCCTGTTAAAAAATAATTGATTCTACCAACGTTATGGATAGTGTTAGTCACATATTTTGAGTCTCGCAATGGTGGATTTAGAAGGTGTTTGAACCTCCAGTTAATCCAGCAAAAAAACCTCAGTCACTTGTGTCCACTTAGAACAATTTGCATGCTGAAGCTTGTCGAAACTCCCAGAATATTAACTGAATGTTTTACCAAATTAAGTACATTTTATAGGGCCTCAGGTATCACACCAGTGCATACATGATCATTTCAGATGTTGGCTCTGTGGCATTAGACATGGTAGAGGGTTAAAAGGAGGGCTTTAAGAAGTGTTGAAAGGGCTTTGTCATTCCCGTGTGGGAACTAATAGAAATGCAGGAGAACATGTTCCCACACTGAAGATTGCTGTAAACACCAGGCCAATGACAATGACACTCAAAGAATTGTCGTGGAGGTTTGAAGCCCTATGTAAGGCTCAGTTGTTTCTGAACATTTTTAGATTGTTTTTTGTATGCATAAAATTTCAACTTGAAAATACTACAGTTCAGAGTATGGTTTCTAAAACCATCAAATATGACAGTCAGGAAAATGGAAGGAGTTTAAGTATTTTATAAGTAAAAGAGGCTCTCAAAGCCAAATATGGAGTATTGATATTATTATGGAAAGTTCTTTACCTCAGCTGTGTTTGTATGTGATTTGAGGGTGAATCGAGAAAGTAGGTTGCCACTGAATGACATTTTCAGGGAATTGGCATAATTTCAGTGTATTCCTCGCCTGCCTTATGTTTTGTAAAAGCACCTCACATATCAAAAGTATTTCTAATCTGCTGAGATAATTTCTACTGAGATCTAAAACACCCACTTTGCAAAGCAGAGCTTAATTCAGCATTCAGAAGTTTAAAGAATTATCAAAGTTTGGTGTTGCCTAGGCTATGACATCCATGGGTGTGTTTACTCTATGCTTATGCTGGTGAATGAACAGTGGCATAAGGAGTCAGGGAAAGAGGGACAAGGAGGCGGCGTCAGGAGATCAGTTGGCCAGGTTTGCTCAGGATCTAGGAAATTCCTAGGGTACAGGGCTTTCAAGGTTAAAACCAGTAATTTTCCTGGGGGTCCCAAGACCGACCTTGTGGGAATGGACCCACCTCTCTGCCTTATCTTCTACAACTTTTTTCCTCTTCAGGGCTACTCCTGAGAACCGTTTAAACAACGTTTCATGTGGATATCAGTAGGACAGGTGCATACATGTGTCTGGACACAAAAATATGCCTCTATTTCCCTCTGTCCCACCACCCACACACTAATTATGTGTGTCTCAGTTATAATGGGGGACCTTGAAGGAAGACTAGGTTTACAATAGCAGAGGTGTGCGGGAGGACACCAAGGTACCGTCTTGGGGCCTAGGCAGAAAGCCAGAGGCAGAAGGGATCCCCTTTAGTTTAGAAAGTCTCCTCTGTCAGTTGTGTACAAGATGGCTCAGGAGGGAGAGGGGAGAGGAAACCCTCTTTGAGGGCCCTTTCAACAATCCCAGCAGGAGTAAGTGAGAGGGACTGGGTGGGGGTCAGGAGGGTGAAAGGGGAAGGAGGAAATCTGGTAGATATTTTGAAGGAAGATATGACAAATAGTTTTGGTGACAAATTGTATACAGGGGATGAAAGAAGAGTCAATTTACTTATCTTTAAAGTCAAGGTTTTTCCACGATGATCTGTAACATTCCTTTCTGCTCTGGGAATTCATGACTTCCAGGTTTCTAGACTTAGTAACTGGAACAATGCCAGTGCTTTTCTTCCTTCCTCTTTTCCATAATTCAAAACCTTTTATCCAGTAACACATATTGTAGGGAGTAAGGATGTAGCTCCATCTCTGGAATACTTTTTAGTTTATTAAAGGGATGTATATTTAAAAAGATAATTCTTATTTGATGTGACAGGTGTTGTCGTGGTCAGAGGATTAGGAGAAAACCAAGGAGGTGTGACCAACTCTGTCTGGAAAAGTGGAGACAAGTTGACATCTGAGTGAGATTGTGAAGGATGGTCAGGAGTTTGTTAGGCTGCGTGGGTGGGTTGGAAAGAAGGTACCCAAGGTAAGGATAACGAAGCTGACTCAGGACACTGCCAGGGGCTTGTATGGCTGGAACTTAGAGTGGGTTGGGGGAGGAGAGAGAGGGATGTAGGTGGCGTAGCAGCAAAGTTATGTTGTGGTCAAATGAAGAAGGACCTTATTCCATGAAAGGAATTTGGACTTGTTCCTGTAGCTAATTCTGACTTCCTAGAGATCTTTAAGGAAGGTCGTGAATGATCTGTGTTTTAGGAGATAACCGGTTACCCTGCAAGGGGGAGAGGCTGGACTCAGGGAGGCCAGCAGGAGGCCATGGTAGCTCAGGTAAGAGATGATGCATAAGTGAGTTGTTTGGGAAGTATTGAGGGTGGGGAACTAGAGTCTAACTGAAACTTAAGTTTTCAGAGATGACAGGGCAGTCATTTATGGATTCATTTTTTTCCCCCTTGCACTCAAATCTTTATTAATTTTGCCAGGCACTATCCTCGGAACTGAAGGTAAGACGATAAACAACACATCTGTGACCTCCTTCAGGACACTTGCTGGGCTTCTCACCTTTTTTAATGGTCCCACTACTCACACCTTGGGAGTGGGGATGGTGGGGTATGAGAAGGGAGCAGGCATGTGGGAGAGGGAGTGCGCCCTCAGTGAAGAAATAGAATGTGGAAGGTGAGGGGGAGGTTTTGTAGATAGCCCTCATTCTGCAGGTCATCCTGCTGAGCTCATTTCTTTTAGAAGACTTTAGTCTCAAGTGATAGAATACCCTACTCAAAGTGGCTTAAACAGTCGTGGTGCTTTTTATGATGTATGACAAGAAATCCAGGACTGGCCAACTCAGTGGCTCAGTAATGTCCCTGAGAACCTGGAGTCCTTACGCCTTTCTGCTCTGCCATCTTAGCAAGTTCCTTGCAGGCTGCCTCCACTCGTGGTCACAGAATGGGGGTTGCACTTCCAACATCACATGCAGGGATAACTATAGCAGAAGAAAGAGCACTCTTCTTTGTGCACCTATTTTTTAAGGGGCAAAGAATCCTATCCCAGAAACCCTCTGCAGACTTCTCATGTCTCAGTGGCCTGTCGTAGATTGGAGGCCAACCCTTGAATCAACCAGAATGAGCAGCAAGGATAAAAGGGGAGCAGAAAATATTGAAAAGAAAATTGTGGCTGACAGCGGAGAAGAAAGTGCAGATGGCTTTTAAGTACGCAGACAGTCCTTCTGCTTAAAGTTGCTGGCTTTGGGAATGAATCTCATAGTTTTTGAAATAAGAACCTAGTGTTGCAGATAAACAATTAGAACTGGAGATAAAGATTTGAAAGATACTGGAAGGAAAGAGATTTTTTTGTTAACCTTATAAATCTCTTGTGCTTCACCCATCTTAATAACCTCTCTCCTCGTGGTAGTAACAAGCAGGCCATTTTGCTGAGGCTCAGAGAGGTTGAAACCAGGCAGTATGCACGGCTACTAAGTGGCAGAGCTGTCATTGATTATGGCCATGTTAAATCTTTTTCATTATGGAGCATTTTGAACATAATACAAAAGTAGATTGGCATAATGAATGTCTCCTGTAACTGCACGTAGCTCCAACCAACAACAGCCTCTCGCTGATCTTCCACTCACTGCCCCCATGCACTTTCTCCATCAATTATTTTGAACTAAATGCCCCACTGTTTGTAACACTTCCTCCATAAATATTTCTCTGTGACTCTCCACAATGTAAGTTGTTTTCTTTTAAAATTAATTACAGTGATGTTGTACCTAAAATACTTAACAACCCTTCTTTAATAGCATTAAATACACAGGTAGTGTTTAATTTTCCAGTTATCTCCTAAATACAGTTTTTTTTTTTTTACAGTTTACTTGAATGAAGATTCAAATAAGGCCCACATATTGTAAATGGTTATGTTTTCATTCTTGTTTAAATCTAAGTTATCCCTTCATCTCTTTTTCTTCTTTCCACTTAATCTGTTGAAGAAATCGCCTTATTTAACCCGTGGAGTCTCCCACAGTCTGGATCTTCCTAGATCCATCTTCGTGATGTAGTTTGACATGTTCCTCTGTCCTCTGTGTTTCCTGTCATTGGAGTTGGGTTTATAGATTTGGTCCAATTCATATATGATTTTTTTTAGTGAGAATACTTTGTAAATGGTAGTTTACTCTTCCATTATAAGGTTCTCTTTCTCTTTGCCATGTAGCAGCCACTGATGCCCAGTAGCAGCCATTGATGCTCAGTGTCTGGATACTTTTATGGTACTGTTATAGACTGAATGTTTGTGTCCCTCAGAGTTCATGTATTGAAATCCTAACCCCTCAGTGAGTCAGTGCATGTGATGGTATTAGGAGGTGGGGCTTTGGGGAGGTTACCAGGTCATGAGAGTGGAGCCCTCCTCAGTGAGATTAGTGCCCTTTTCAATGACACCCCAGAAAGTGCTCTTGCCTTTTTTTCTTCTGCCACATGAAGAACTGTCTGTGAATCAGCAGGCAAGCTCTCACCAGAACCTGATCATGCTGGCACTCAGATTTCAGACTTCCAGCTTCCAGGACTATGAGAAATAAATTTCTGTGTGTAAACCTTTAGGTCTCTGGTATTCTGTTATAGCAGCTTGAGTGGACTAAGGTATATGCTTCTTCAAGTATTTGCTGGAAGAGCAGAGATTTACAAGTCTGACTCAAGCAGATGTCTTTCCTATGAGTTTGTTGGTTTTTGAAGTGTGATTGACCTACAACACATTAGTTTCTGGTGTATAACACAGGGATTTTATATTTCTATACACAACAAAATGATCACCAGTATGGTCCACCATCATTATTTGTGGTAGTTAGGTTTTATAAAGTCATTGTGAACCCTGAATTTGCAACTCCTGAACATTGCTCTTAAGGGAAATACATGGTTAGGTTCCTGTGAGCCTCTGTCACAACCTGATAATACATAAACATGTTTTATGTGTGTTTATGCTGAAAGACCCCTTGTTTAATATATATCTTGTTGCTTCCTTACCTTTGGACTCATGGCAAGTAGCACCATAACTCATGGCTGGACGAAGCTTCTGTGGCACAGGTGTTTTCTCTATAAGGCGCATCACAACCTTCTTGGGCTCAGGAGCAGTGGACAGCAGCACTTCAGCATTATGTTTGGGGGCCGTTTTCAACAGGAACATCACAAAAAAAAGCAAAAACTGTGTAAAGGCATGTCACTTAAACTACAAATTTGCAGTATGAGAGTGAAGCTAGGAGGGAAAGTGTCACCTTGTTCAACTCTGCTGGGAACATGTGTGTCGGAAAACTCAAATTTTTTGTTCTGCACACGTCCGTGAATGACCACAGAGGTGCCTGTGAGTGCTGATCTGAGGGTTGCAAATACATTTTGGCAGGTAGGTGAGTTTGCAAATATAGAATCTGACTATATAGCATTGACTATAATTTCAAAATCAGTGTTAAAAGATAAACTAGGAGTGGGAGTGGGGTGCAAAATGGCAGCAGGTTTTCTGGGAATCTCCAGCACATTTGGGATGGCTCACTCAGCAGCTCCATGTACAGACCCCATGGTATCAGCTTGCCTTCATGTTGGAGGGGCAAGGAGGACGAAGAGCGGAGGGGTGGCTCCTGGAGCAGTAAGGAGAAAATGAGGTCATGGTGTCAGGCACCAAGGATCCAGGAAGTGAGGGTACAAAAAGCACTGGGAGAATTCTCTGGAATCAGGATGACTGAGCATGAACACCTCGGGCTGGGAAGAGGAAGAGGAGCAGGAAGAACAAGGCCACTGTGAAGGGCAGAACCACCCTGTGATTTGGGTCAGGGCAGAGAAAGCTCAGACAGACTAGCCCTTTGGCACAGGGCTAGGGCTGCTACCCTCCCGCTTTGAGTCCTGGAAGTGCGTTTTTTACTTTTTCAGCCAGTTGTGCCACCCTCTGTGAGCCGCAGGAGAGAGGACAGCAGTGGGTTCCTGTTCCACCCGTTCAGAGCACATTAGGGTTGTCTAGGGTAGAGGCCTCACACCATGGCCTTTCTCATAGATGACTTAAGGAAGGATGTAGGACTGGTTTTCAGTCACAAAGAGAAAATTAAAGCTGGAAATTTGATCCTACAAGAGGTCTTTGAACTTATAAATGCAGATGCATATGTGTCAAGAATGGGGACTGGCAAAGACTGTATCCGTAGTTTGAACTTAATAGTTTTTGGTATGTACTTGAAAAGATAAAATATCCCAGGATGTTTAACTTTAGAGAGTCATTCTATTGTGTTGCACAGTAAATGATTTTCACAAGGTTTTGGCTGAGATACTCAGTATCAATATGCAGGAATGGTTTCAATATGTGGTAGGCCAGTAAAAACAAAGTCACCGTGACCCGCGCTTTGCAGTTCTAAGAGGGACAGAAGCGCAAGTAGTGATCATTAATTCCAGTTTGGGGGACCACTGTAACTGCAGCCGCACACCTCCAGCCTGCCCCCGGCTCTGTGTCCCCTTAGGGAGGGAAGCATACTGCTGCACTCGGTGGCTTCTGAGGAGGACACAGACATGACATGGTTATGTGGCAAGGCCTGAGCCTAGGCCCTTTGGAACTGGGGAGTTGTGGTTTCATGTGGAATCACGGAATCCATAGAATTGGCCACTGGGCTTGGAAAACTCACATTAGCAGTGAGCCTCATCCAGGGGAAATAGGACCTCCCTACTTGCCCCCTCTGGTTGCTGCTGGCTCTGCAGGCAGGAGTGTTGCCCAGAGCCTTTGACTCACTTCCCTTCCTCCGGGGCAGTCAGATCCAAGTACTGGAGTGAGGAAGGCCTCTGTTACTATCTGCACTCCCTTCCTCTTCTCCCCTGGTGGGGATGGGGGATAGCTTTCCTTCCTGGTGTTAAAATGGAGCGAAGCATGTGGGAGGGCAGAGGTTCAGGTAAGAAAAGTGAGGATGGTATCTGGAAGCCTACACACCATTCTCAAATAGTGCTCAAAATACGAACGCTTTGTTTTTTATTTTTTATTGAGTTATAGTTAATTGACGTGTAACATTTTTAGGTGTACAATATAATGATTCAGTATTTGTTTACATGGTGAAATGATCACTGTAAGTCTGGTTAACACCTATAACCATGGAGACAATTTTTTGTAATTGATATTATCTTGTACTGAAGCCCCTATTTGTACAGAGTCACTAAAAAATTATATATACCCACTTAAGAAATTGAATTCTTCTGGTTTGAAGCAATATTTTCCAGGTAAGCTCAGATTCTGCAGGCTTTAGCTTTTTTTTTTTTTTTTTTTCCCTCAGCCCTTCTCCTTCTCTCAGCTCCTCGTGTCCTTCTCTCTGAGTGACATCTGGTTTCAGGGAAAGGCTTACATAACATTATCAACATCGAGGGCAGGGGCCAGGATGTGTTGTACACATGTTGTCCTTCTCTGCAGGCTGCTGTTGATTTCTCTTCGAGGTGTAGCTAATCTTCTCTCTCTTTGGGAGTTCGTTTCTGCTCAGGGCAGATTGTCAGTGGTAGGTGTCTCATGATGGTCCAGGTGGGCCCAAGCAGTGCCTAGTGGTACCCCAGGATGAGCATCCTCCACTTTGCCTGTCACCGCTATGGACCCTCTGATGCTTAGCCAGATACTCGCATCAGAACTGGTTTTAGGTGGCCTGTTTTTTAGCTTCTGCTATAGGATTCTCTTGCCACATGCCAGGCAACCTCTTGCAAACACTCTCTTAATTCTTGGCTGCCTTCTCCTGTGTCCACCACAGGGCTCCTGGGGAACTTCTAGATGTCCTCATGTCCAGTGTAGCCCATGGAGAAACAAGAAAATTTTAACTCTGGCCCATCTGCTTCGGCATTTCCCCTGGCCAGTGATAATCTGCTGTCCTCAACTGCATGGAATCGTGTGTGTGTGTGTGTACGTACATGGGCCAGCCTAACTATTTTTTGTGTTTACCAGTTTATTTAAAGGATCTAGTAAAGGGTGTAGGAGAACAGCTAGATGAAAGAGGCATGCAGGGGAAGGTATGTGGGAAAGGGTGTGGAGCTTTCATGCCCTCTCCAGGTGCAGCACCCTCCCAGCACCTCCATGTGCTCACCAGTCTGGAAACTCTGAAGCCTATCATTTAGGATTCTTATGGAAGATTCATTATATAGGGGCATTGATTAAATCACTGGCCTAAATATTTTTGGATTTGCCTGTTTGCCCATCTGGAATGTTTTTCACCTCCTTCTCCCTCTTCTTCCAGGGCCAAGCCTGTGGTAGGTGAGGAGATGGGTGGAAAGTTTACCTACTTCTCCTTCTGTCTGGCAGGAATTGCCTTACATCTTGTTCTCTGTGCCCTCTGCATTGTGGCTAATGCTCAACCTCCATGCTTAGTCCCCTGAGCTTTGTTCTTAATTTGTACAAAGATGCTTTTTGAGTAGAAATAATCCTTTTTTTCTCCTTCAACAAAACTGACTTCTAAGATAGTAGTTTCTAACTTGAGAAATCTAATATAAAACACAGTAAAAAAAAAAAAAAAGATTTCTTGGTTCTAGGTTTTGCCTCTTCTTACCCTGAAACAACAAAGGCCATTGATTTGGTCCGGTGGAGAGCTGTGGGGCAGCATGATTTATGAGTAATGAAAAATACATTAGTGTAATCTTTGAAAAAATATGGTAGAAAGGGTTGAGGAACTTCTGGATTAGAAGAAACAGATCAAATGAGGCTCCTTACATGCTGGGGCGGCTAAGTCAAAGGAAAATGGAGCTGGATTGCCACAGCTGGATTTCCTTGGGGTATGTGGTTGTCTTTCTCAGCCTTGTTGAACAGGGTCAGCAGACGTGTGTCACAAAACCAACTGCAGGAGGAAAGACAAACACAGCCCCTCATATCACTGCTGCACAGGGGAGATGGAGGCTCCTGTGGGCTTGTGAACTCTTCTTCCTCTGAGATCCTTTTTCTCTAGTTTACTTAAAGCTACTGCAGCCAATCTTCAGGGGTCAGAAGACTTTTTATGTGAAGAGCCAGATCATAAATATTTTCAGCGTTTTGGACCTTATGCTGTCTATTACAATTACTCAACTCTGCCACTGTGGTGAGAAAGCAGCCATATAATATGTAAGTGAGTAAATGGGCCTATGTTCCAATAAAACTTTATTTATAAAACCAGGCCATGGGTCACATTTGGCCTGAAGGTGGTAATTTGCAGACCTTGGATCTGGAGAGAAGTGCCAAGTCAGTGTAGTCAAAGAACTGGCTCAGCTAATCCCTAAATCCCGTGTTTGCCTAAGACAGACAGACAGACAGACAGACAGACAGACAGACAGACACACACACACACGCTCACACACACACTCACACACTAAATCTAAAAGGACCCAAACGAGGAGAATGGAAAAGGTTTGGTTTACATGAGAAAGATAGCTCTAGGAGTTCCTGTTACGGCTTAGCGGTAACGAACCTGACTAGCATCCATGAGGATGTGGGTTCAATCCCTGGCCTCACTCAGTGGTTTAAGATCGATGAATCTATATAATTTTTCTATTGTGGTAAAGCATACATAACATAAAAGTTACCATGTTAACCATTTTCTGAGTGTACAGTTCAGTCGCATAAATGCATCCGCATTGTTCACCACCATTTGTCCCTTGAACTCTTTTCAGTGAAACTTCCCAGTCCCCCTCCTCTCAGCCCTTGGCAACCCCCATTCTATGAATCTGACTACTCTGGGTGCCTCATATAAATGGAATCATACAGAATTTGTCCTTTTGTGACTGCCTTATTTCACTGAGCATAATGCCTTTAGGCTTTATTCATGTTATAGCATGTGTCAGAATTTCCTTTCTTTTTAAGGTTGAAAAATAATCCATTATATATATTTATCATATCTTGTTTACCCATTTATTTGTTGATGGAAACTTGGGTTGATTCTCCCTTTTGACTGCTGTGAATAATGTTGCTAGGGACATGAGTATACACATACTTCCTTGGGAACTTGCTTCCTTTTTTATAATTGTTTCCAACTTCTTTGAGATATAATTGACACGTAATATTGTGTAAGCTTAAGCTGTACAGTCTGTTGATTTGATATACTTACATACTGCAGTATAATTACCACCATAGTTGTAGGTAATACCTCTATCAGAGCTGCCTTTGTCCTTTGCACAGGAGTGGCACAGTTTGCTGTGCTCCATCCCAGCATCCATCTTGCAGCCTCAGTGGCCCTTTTTAGAACCTGAAAGAGCAGAGTCGCAGGCTCCTCCCTGGTGTATTAAATCACAACCATCAGAATATATCCTAAGGAAATTGTGGAGGCTGTATGCAGTGGTGGTAGCATTGCTAATAACAGATACAAATGGGAATCAAAAGTCCAACAAAAGGGGATTTACTAAATCAGATGTGTGTGCCCATAAACTTTGAATGCTACAGGCTATTAAAAAGATATTGTAGATAATATTTATCAACATCAGAAGACAGTCATGATTTATGAATGAAAAAAATATTATGTAGCAGCATTTTTAACAATAAAAAACTAGCCTGTGTGTACATATGTGTATACACATATGTATGTGTTCTTTTTACTGTATATAAATTTACTTTAAATAAATTTATATAGTAAAGATATATACACAGAACTGTTAAGTGTTTGACTCTGGGTAATGGGCTTATGGTCAATTTTTATTTTCTTCTTGCACACTGAGTTCTTTTCTTTTTCATGTAGTACTTGGGCCTTTCCTCTGAGTTCTGTTACCTAGAGTTCTGAGATCTTTCTTTTTGTTTGTTTGTTTGTTTTTAGGGTTGCGCATGGGGCATATGGAAGTCCCCAGGCTAGGGGTCAAATTGGAGCTACAGCTGCCAGCCTATACCCCAGGCACAGCAACACCAGATCCGAGCCATGTCTGCCACGTACATCACAGCTCATGGCAACATTGGATCCTTAAACCACTGAGTGAGGCCAGGGATTGAACCCACATCCTCATGGATGCTAATCAGGTTTGTTACCGCTGAGCCGTAACAGGAACTCCTTGAGTTATCTTTCTCATGTAAACCAAACCTTTTCCATTCTCCTTGTTTGGGTCCTTTTAGATTTTTACAGGATTCTCAATATTTAACAGTTGTTAAACCTACCCCAAATTACACAGTGACTTTAAAAAGAAATAACTCATTTTATTATGACTTAATGCAATTTACTTTTCATGGAAACAACTCTGCTCTCCTATTTTATTGTTTTTATACGTTTAAGCAGATTGCATACTTACAATAGTAAGTACACTTGGCATAGACGGTTAGGGCCTCTTGCTATCATAACTGGTAGAAGTGGAGGTGTCCAGAAGCATTGGGATTAGCCTGTTGATGATAGGCATTCCATATGTCCTGGCATTTGCCTCTAGGTTCTAGAAAGGAAGTAGGGCGTGCTGGTTAATCTGGTGACTTGGTTAAGTGAGGTTCAGTTGAAAGGGCTTCTGATTCATATATATTTTGCTTTCATCACGTCTCCACTTCTGCTCCCATCTTGCACTCCCTCCAGCTGACCTGACTGCTATTTTGAGAACAGATACTCTCTTGCTTATTTTGAAAGCACAAGGGCTTCCTCCCCCAGCATATAGAGGACTTCACATAAGCCACTGTCTTTCCTCCTGAAGCAGGCCTTCCTTTGTTGTGCTCCTTGTTGA
This sequence comes from Sus scrofa, assembly GCF_054392235.1. Lineage (NCBI taxonomy): Eukaryota > Metazoa > Chordata > Mammalia > Artiodactyla > Suidae > Sus > Sus scrofa. The sequence goes on along the minus strand of NC_139385.1, from coordinate 88,427,416 downwards.
AACACAAAGAATAGGCCTGTTCTGATGGGCTCAGACTTGTGATTCTTAGGGCCCGTGGCTTGAATCTACTGACTTTCTCCCAGTAGCCAATGTACAGGACCATGTGTTTTGGGGCTGGATCCCCTGCCTGATCCCTGCTGCTATTTCATGGCCACATGCAGCCTTATTTTTCCTGTTATTCCTTTGGGTCTGGGTTTTCTCCACAGGACACTGCATAAAAGGCTTTCAGTAAATACTGAGAGAATTTGGTATGTCTGGGATATTTCCAGAGGGAACTGCAATTCCACTGGTAGATAGTGGGGCAGAGTACCTTTCTAAGTGTTTTAATTACTTATTTAGACATTATTTTCTTATTAATCCAGACTCCTTGGCATTTATTTCTTTCTGCCAGCTGGTTGCTGACCTCTTCACAAATAGCACTGTGCTTACATTTTGTGGGCTAGTTTATGAGTCAATTGGCAGCTGATCAGTACTGGTTCCTTACTGCCAAGATTTGCTCATTTTCTGTGTTATCACCTGAATGTCCTGTTGAGTTGGACTGCATGGGGCCTCGTAAGCAGATTGTGCTAGGAATTCTAGGAGGAGTGGATCTTGCATGAGAGAAAATGTCTTGCATTTGATGAATGGAAATCATGAATAAAATTTTCAAAAATGCCATCACCTCTATGATATTTAGAGATTGAATTATGAAAGTCCTTCTCCCACTGTAATCCAGGGAATTAACTTAAATAACTTCAGAGTTGCTGATTATTTAGGGTTGTGTCATTTATACCTATTTATCTTCCCAATACTGCTTATTATTTCTTTTTCAAGTTTTTGGGTTGAGTAAACATTTTTGCCATATAGGAAAATAAGCAGTTTAAGAGCAAGTTACTACATCTTATATTTTCTTTGTTTCTTTTCTATAAAATTATGCAACCACAAATTCTGATTTACCGATAGCATAAAATTTGCACAAAATTGACCCCTTAAGCAGTGGTTAACAAATATTTGCCAGCTGATCAGACCTGGCCTGCTGCTTCTTAAGAGACAGAGGATTTTGTGTTAAAAATATGTATAACCCCAGGATATCCTAATTTATACTCTCTAGGATGTGACATGGGAGATTTTATATGGAAGATATTCTTCTTGTGATTCCAGTGTGTGTTAAGTGGAAACACTGAACACTTCAGAAGAGCTCTTATTTATTTACAGTCTTGTAAGGTGGACCCCAGGTCAGAAGTTCACAGACTTTAATGGGCGTTGGACATTCTTAGGGAGCTTGTTTAATATGAATATTCACAGTTCTCATCCTCAGAGGGTCTGATTCACTAGGAATATTGTAGGTCCTGGGAAGCTCCACTTTAAAGATGCAACCCTGCTGCCCTGATAGGGGTGGTTTGCATACCACAGTCTGGGAGACACGTTGGTGGTGGAAACTGACAAAATAGGAGCCAGGTTTGTGTACTCTTGGGAGACACATATGGATGTTCACGTTTTATTTAGGATAACTCAGGATTAAAATGTGGATGACAATAAGATTTATATTGAGAGGTTTTTAGAGGGGATTAAGTGAAGGAATGAATGCACATTGCTTGGCACAGAGTACATGTTCTATAATGAGTAAACATTGTACATTATACATAGTAAATGTTCTGAGTTATTGCTGAACCCATCACTTTTTGGTGTTCTTTGCTTGCTTGTTTTTGGTGAACATTATCAATTCATATTCATTTCTTTTTTCTTTTTTTGTCTTTTCTAGGGCTGCACCCATGGCGTATGGAGGTTCCCAGGCTAGGGGTCTAATTGGAGCTGTAGCCACCAACCTATGCCACAGTCACAGCAACGCAGGATCTGAGCTGCGTCTGTGACTTACACCACAGCTCATGGCAACGCTGGATCCTTAACCCACTGAGCGAGGCCAGGGATCGAACCCACAACCTCATGGTTCCTAGTCGGATTTGTTAACCACTGAGCCACAATGGGAACTCCTAATTCATATTAATTTTTAACCTTTTTTCTTCATCACTAGCAGTGTTCTGGGTTCCTTTTTGAGATAACTTCTCACTATACACAAATTTATTATTTAACATGATAGATCCCTGAGTAGTTGAAGATTAGAGAAACAAAAATAGAACTGTTGGGAAACTAAGAAGTTGGCTAGATTTTCTCATAAGTGAAACAGTTCCCTTTCATCCACTGATCTTTGACTGCCCACAGGTAAAAGAATCACCCTGTGGATACATAGGAACTGTTAAATCCACAAATGACAGAGATTTGTATCATTATTCAGTTACAAACAGGTGCTCATTTTTTTTTTAAAGGATCTGCTGGGTTACATAGAGATGACAGTATATTTTCAGAGTAGAACAAGTAAATGAAAATAATCTTAATGCCAAATGGAGCCAAGGACTTCTTGAGGCATCTCAAGAACAGCAAATGATGCTCTTGTGTGAAAATTAGAGAAATTAGAGGTGTGGGGTTGTTCAGTTAGATGTATAGAGGGCAGAAGAACTTGAAAGATGGATGACTAATGGATCGATACAAGGCATCCTGCAGAAATCTGCCTTAGGCCAGACCTGGGAGGCTTTTCTCAATGTAGATGGTATGGTCACCATGTTTGAGCATAACATGAAGCTGGGAGAACTAACAAATATGTAAGATGATATAATCTGGAACATCAGTGATCCTAGAAGGCTAGACCCCAGAGTTGAAAGTTAAAAAAATCACACTTGATAGTGATAAAGGCAAAGTCCTGTATTTAGATTACCAAAACTGATTAACTAAGGCAACCACTTAACTAACCAACAAGTGGTATGAGTATGGAGTGCAGAGGAGTGGATTCACAGAAGTTCTTGACTAAGATGTTTTAGTTCACTCATTCATTTAGACAATGCTTAACCACTTTCTATGTGCCAGGCACTTTTCTAGAGTTGATAAAGTAGCCACAAGCCACCTGTGCTATTGAGCACTTGAAATATGACTGGTCTGAATTAAGATGTTCTGTGAATGTAAAATACGTGCAGAATTTCAAGGCTTGATATGAGGAAAGGAATGTAAAATACTTTATTAATAATTTTTATAGTAATTACATGTTGAAATATTTTGAATATATTTGGTAAAATAAAACAATAATTGTCAAAATAAAGTTAACTTCTTTCTCTTTACTTTTTAGGCCCCCCCCCCCCTTTTTGTCTTTTTAGGGCCTCATCAGTGGTATATGGAGCTTCGCAGGCTAGAGGTCAAATCAGAGCTGTAGGCACTGGCCTACGCCACAGCCACAGCCATGACAGGACCTGAGCTATGTCTGCGACCTATACCACAGCTCACAGCAACACCGGATCCTTAACCCACTAAGCAAGGCCAGCGATCAAACCTGCGTCCTCATGGATACTAGTCAGATTTGTTTTCACTGAACCACAACAGGAACTCCCTCTCTTTACTTCTTAAAATGTGGCTACTAGGAAATTTATTGTATATGTGGCTCTCATTATATTTCTATTGGGCAGTACTTTCCTAGTCACTGGGCATCATTGAATAAAACAGATAGGGTCTCTATCTACTTTTATTCATTTAGCAAATAATTATTAAGCACGTATTTTGTGCCAGACATCATTCTTTTGGGGCATATATTTCAACATGAAGAAGATGAATCATAGAAAAGTAACCAAGTAAATAAACAAGGTGTTTTGATGTACAGTGATGTTGCTGTGATGAAGCTACAATAGAGTGGTCTAATAATGCTTGTGGGGAGAGGGAGGAATTTCTGTTGTGAAGTTGGGGAAGGTCTTACCACAGAGGGGCCATTTTAGCTGAGACCTGAGCTCGACATAGGAAAACTGTCTGTCTTATAGTCCTAAGGAGACCCCAGGTGCAAAGGCCCTAAGGCAGGACTATGCCCAGCACATGTGAAAAGCAGCAGTAAATCCTGTGTGGTAGGAATTGGTAAGCGGAAGGAAGAGCCAAGTACTGCATGGCCTTGTACGCTATTGCAGGAGCTTTGGCTTTTATTTTGAGGGCAAGTCATTGGAGGGTATAAAGCCAGTGAATGACATGACTGAATATGTCAAGTTTGGATGGGGTCATTCTGTTTAGAAGGAGAGTGAGAGTGAGCTCAGGGATACTGGTAATGTGGGAAAGATGTTATGGTGACCTGGAGTAAGGTGATGATAACGAAGCTAGAAAGAAGGAAGTTCCTGACTTGAGAGGTAGTCTGCTGAGCCTGATTGATGGGTTGATGTGGGGATTGGGGAATCAAGGAATCGGGTGCAAACTTAGCATTCATCAGAGTGGGATGTCATGGCCACAAACAAAGTAAAAGCCACCCAATCCTGACAGTCAATGTGGTCCAAAGCTGCTCTGGTAGAATTTAGCATTTGCAGAGAAATATGAAGGTTCCACTTTGTTCACTGTCTGCCAAACCCTGGTTAAAGATGGGACAAGAAAATGTCTCAGGTTGTTATTGCTAACATTGAGATTCTTGACTTCTTTGATAAGTTTTTCCAGGGCTTAAGTTCTTATTTATTCTAAGGTCATTCTTCCACCAGTTGCTCTGGGATAATGTGTGCTGTGGCATGTATGATGGTTATGAATGTAAGCTCCAAAGTTAGATATATATCAATTCCAGTCTTATCACCAGACACAGTTAATGTATGAATTCTCTGGGCTTTGTTATCCTCATCTGTAAAATGAATTAAACACTTTTGTTCCTAGCTCAGAGAGATGCTGTGATTATTAAATGACATAATGCATGTAACAGACTTGCCCAAAGTCTGGCACACAATAGGTGCCTGGTAAATGCTATTGTTAAGTATTTATTGAGCATCTACTATGTGTGTGTGTGTATAAATATATATAAGATAGTAAGTGCTTAATACATTCTTGCTGATTTAACTTGTGGTATTGGGCAGTATTTGAGTTTGGTGTTCAAAGTCTGCATTTGTTGTGGAAGATTTAAACATCTTATTTTTAGGAGTTCCTGCTGTGGTAGAGCAGGTTAAAGATCTAGCCTGTCTCTTTGGAGGTGCTGGTTCAATCTCTGGCACAGCGCAGTGCTTTAAATATCTGGTGTTGCTGCAGATATGGTGTTGGTCACAGCTCCAGCTCAGATTCAGTCCCTGGCCCAGGAATTTCCATATGCTGTAGGTGTGGCTCAAAAGAAAAACCATCTTACTTTTATCAGGTTGAAAATACACTCTTTTACATCCACAGTATGAAATCTTCACTATATTTTGCACTATTTCTATAACTGCAGGATTTTATAAACATGCGCAGTAGTATTAGTGTTTGTAATGTCACTGTAGTTTGTGCATTTTTACTCTGGTCTAGAGAAATGTGAAGGAGAGTTTTGTCTTTCTTTCTTTTCCTTTCCTTTTTTCCTTTTTAAATTTAAAATCTGCCAAGCAAACAGCCATTCTTCAAATACAAATTTGCCTTTCTCTATTACAAGTTGGAACACAAAAATGTTATGGCAAAGAAAAATTGTGCAGTTCTAATTTTATGGTAGAGTATCTCTGCAGTATCACAGAAGGCTCTTCTTGAAGTCAGTGCAGGAATATGTTTTCACAACTTAGCAATAAACCGAATTTCTTTAAAGGAGCTTTTGTTTTTCCCTACTCCTTCAATTATAAAATTGGAGATATACACTCATAAAAGGGGGGAAAATCAATGAAGACTGAGTTGAAATATTTGACAAGGGAGTAATTTAAGACTGGTACAACAGAGGCCATAGATTACTTACAGGAGAATAAATGATTAATAACATACAGAACATTCAACTTCACTAATAAATGAAAATTGAAATGAGGTACCATTTCTGCTTATCAAGTTGGCAAAAATATATTCTTCAGTGTTGATAAGGACACAATAAATACATTTGCAGACATCACTGTTTGAAATGTAAATTAGCATAAGCATTATAGAAATAAATTTAGCAAAATGTATTATGAAAAAATAATTCACATCCTTTTTGACTTAGTAACTTCCCTATTATAAACTAAATTATCCAGAAATTTGTACTAATACATATGTCCAAAGGTATTCATTGCATTGTTATTTAAAATATTAAAAAAAATTTAAATATTCAATAATGGGAAATTGGTTAGGTACCTACACTATGGTGTATATACCGTCCTAACCAAGATTGTGTGGTTTAAAGATGAGCAGCATTGTACCACCTCAGACAAGATGAGTAAGAATCATCTATAAGTGTCCTAGCACTTTCGAGGGTGGAGGTGAATGAATCATCCATAGTTTTAGAAAGCACACGTGTGATTCTGATTTATAATCGAACTTGAGGACGGTGCATATACAATGTGATGCTGCTGTTAAACCCCGCCTGCTTCTCTGCCATCTTCCACAGCAATGTTAATTTACTGAATTACCTTCTGCCTTACACCGAACAATCCTACAAAAGACACCCATGTAACTTTTGCAATAGGGAGATCACTTTCTCAGTTATCCCTAAGAGCTACATTATCCTGATTCCCTCTGAGAACAGTGCCTGGCACATGAAGCTCGACAGATACTGTTGAAGGAATGAGAAAATGACAGTGGTTCCCTTGGCTTGCATGTCTGTACTCTAGAGTAAACCATCTGTTTCTATACTACTCATTGTTGGATGACCACTTTTTTTTTTAGGCTCACCAAGTCCAGGTTGTACTGGTATAGTCATTTGTTGTTGCTTTTGTCAGGATCCTGGCAAGAAATAAAGGACAGTTTCAAATTAGATCACAAAGTGTAAACAGTGTCAGACGAAACCAGCCAGAGGGAGTGCAAAACACTGGGAAAGTAACGGTGGGAAGTGGCTGCCGCCTGGGGGTCTAAGGAGCAGGAGAAAAGCTGTAGGGAAGGACTGGATGGCAGCTCCATGGGGAGGGCTGGTTGATAGCAGCTGAAGCCAATCCAGGGTCACGTGAGAGAAGGAGCGGCAGAAACTGACACTTGGCTTTCACTCCCTGCCTCCTCCGGATGTCTTCCATGGGCTCAAACCATAGAGGGTGAGGGAGCCTTTGGTGTAGCTTCTTGGCTTACAGAGGTGAGTGGGGAAGGATAGAAAGGGCGTCTGGAGTCACAGGGGAAGATGCCTAGCACAGGGATGGACCTGTGATAGTGAGATAACATGGAAGCAGTTTTTTTTTTTTTATTTTTATGGCTGCATCTGTGCCGTATGGAAGTTCCTGCGCTAGGGGTCGAATCAGATCTGCAGCTGCCAGCCTACGCCACAGCCATGCCAGTATCTTAACCCACTGAGCAAGGCTAAGGATCAAACCCACATCCTCATGGACACTATGTCAGGTTCTTAACCCAGTGAGACACAACTGGAACTCAGGAAGCAGTTCTTCCTTTCTTGTGTTCTTACCCTCAACCCCATTGGTTCGGTGGATAAATCAGGTTCTGGCAGCTTCTTTGTCCTAGTCTTAGAATCACAACACACACCAAAGAGAAGAGAGCAAGCAGCATCCACCCTCCGCCCCATGATTTGCTATTCACAGCATTAGGTTTTAGGTGGATAAATCTATAAGAGACAGAAGTTACAAACCATTTTGTGTAAGGAAAACCACACACAGCTCTTTCATTTGCCAGTGAATGTGTTCTGCTGAAAGCTCTGATTGAATGTGGTTGTCTTTTTTGGCTTTTTCTGCCCAGGGAAAACACCCTCTGGGCGCAGAGCACAAGCAGTGGGCACTAAGAATGTAGAACACCATTTCCTCCTCCCCAGGAACACTGCCTTTAGAAATAGAGCTGCCTTTGGATATAACTCTCACGTGCTTTGTTGGTGGATAGGATAGTCATGCCCAGAGTCTTTTTCCTGTTTTCAGCAGTCTTAGATCTTTGGAGTGGGAGAAAACCAGGGGAAGACCCAAGGATCTCCAGCTACATAGTAAAGAATAAAGAAGCCAAAATACTATAGTTATTTCATGCAGGAACTAGGTTCACCCAGGGCAGCAGGAACTGAGGATAACTAGGATCCTTTAAAGATCACAGTGTGATGCAATAACTTTCGAGCAAGTGGGGGCATCACTGCAGCCAAGAGCAATCAGGGATCCTGACTCAGCCTTATGTGTCTTAGGTGACCAACTTAGTTCCTGGGTTGTGCGTAGTAGCTTGGAATGTGCATAAAAAAGCAACAAGATTCAGATGGAGTGGTACTTGATCTCTGCCTTACAGGCATGTGGGAAGTAGTCCAATGGCATGGAGGCAAGAGTGTCAAAATAAATAACAGAATGGAGGCCATTTTTATGTATTTTATTTCCAGCGCATCTTAACACTTTAGATGACTAACGCCCTCAGTGAACTTCTGCAAGTGGAACCCAAACTGTTTAATGAACAAGTGACTTTTAGTGCTTTATTTTCATCTAGAGCTTCATTTGAAACAGATCACCATTAGCTTTATGGTTTTAATTGTATTGAAATTCCTTAATGTAACCTATTGCTTTATTGCATTAGTCCATTAACCTGGGTGCCACGGAGCATAGTTTTAGAGCCTGTATTTATATCTGGACTAATTGCATGGATGCTTTCAGTAAAGGATGAGATATTTTTCGCATCACCACAGGAAGAATAATCTGAACCCCTTTCCAAACTTAAGGGTTTGGAATAATAAGAACCAACACTCAACAAAACAAAACAAAAAGACCCTGCACATCATTCTGAATTTTTCGTACTTTGAAATACCTACTGCTCTATCAACAAGGAATTGCAGAATAGTAATTCTCACAGTATGTGTTGCTGCCACGTGTTTTTCATTTGAAAGTACTGTGGGAAGCACTGGTCTGTGGGCTCCCCAATCAAAACCAGGTGGTTAATGGTTACAAACTGGAGGACCATGAGGAAATTCATGCCTTGCTCATTAGCGCAAATGGAGATAGAGCATCCTGGCCGCTACTCGCAGGCTTACAAGCTAAGACAAACCAAGAATGACCAAGGCTCAGCTCCCTGTGGGGACCTTCGTTAATAACCCAGAAGGTGGCACAGCTGTTAATGCCCTGTTGACCTGAAGCATTTCTTGCTGGAGTGGGAAAGTGACTGATGGGGACTCTAGCATGTTGAGATCACACAGGGCGTTTTTCACTTCTGCTGGAGGAAGGAACATTGAAGTTGGAATTGGGCCCTTTGTTACCTCCCAGATGCTCAACAGCAGGGGTGTTTATAATGCCCATCAACCAGGCTTTCCGTTGCACCTGTTGGGGGACCAGCTGCAGAAAGCAGGTGTATCTGGGGACTAAGAGGACGGGTGACTGTGGGGAATGCTGAGGGCTGCCAGATGTATTCCACATAAACACCGGGCCAACAGCTGGGGGTACTGGGAAGATGTGGATTTAATTAAAAGTGATGTGCAAATTTGATTATTAATTTCAACCCACTGTGTGAATGTAATACATGCACACGAACACACGCACACAAACACACACATATATATAAGATATCTATTTCAGAACAACTCAGTGGAATGTGTTGATGTAAGCATGAGATTCACTTTTCACCAATTCTATGCGCATTATGTTTTGTTCATTGGTCCACACATTGTTCATCACATTTCCATGTCCATTTAAAAATTTTTTTCCCAGGAAGGCAGCGAAAGTTCCAGTTTCATTTTTGAATGCCGTGCAATCCTAAGAACATGGTTGTCAAGTTAAAAGAGAAACTGAATCAGGCAGCCTCTGAAGCCTGTGTTTATGTTGGACTAGTTATAAGGAACATTCAGTGTAGACATTCAGCACAATTATTTGTGCTGTGAATGGTGGACTCTCATGAGATTGGACCAGCTCCTTCATTTCTCATGTGCTGCCTATGCCAAGGGTTGAGAGGCAGAAATGCTTTGTGAGAAGGATGGAGACGCTGCTTCCCTGGATTCCATGTACTGAGCATAAGATGTGTAGGAAGCCCTGGATTCTGTGTACTGAGCATAATATGTGTAGGAAGCCCTAAGAGAACTGTCTGTGATTGGTTTTGCAATGCAATGCACATGTACTGCAGGTCTTCTTACTTAGCCATCTGAAAGTATGGGGCATTGCCCACCACTCGGAAGAGCTGTTCTCTGCCTTGAGAACAGCACCCTTTTGGGGCAGTTTTGAGCAGCATTTTAAAGAAGACAATAAAAAAAAATGTCTTGGCATTGGAGCTGAGAGAAGAATCAGAGGTCCTAAGAATACTGTCTCTTGGGACCTTCAGGGGACTCTCCCATTTGCCTTAGTGCCACATTCTCCATGTACATTTAGAACACTGGGTCTTATCTCAGAGCCCTTTGAAACTGTAGGCCAAACGTGTATGTGTGCATATGTACATTTTTCTTGGTTGTGGTTAGTATGTTGTTGTTTTCTTCAGATTCTCAGAACTCCCAAAGCTTAAAACCCAGGGAGAATAGTGTTTCTTAGGAGAGCTCTTGTCCTGAACAGCACATTATTTCTTCTGAGGAAATTTCTTCATGGCAAGAAATAATGTAATTACAACAGTGATAGTTCCCATTTATGACATTTATTACATTCCAGACACTGTGCTGAATACACTGCATATGTTAGTTCATTTAATAAGGTGCTTGTAATTGTCAGAACCAAAATAGTGTTGGGCAATAATCCCTTCTTCCAGGAAGGGCCCTATTCACTTCCTCTAGCATGATATTCAAGGGCTTCCTTGCTCTGGTCTTGAATGCCAATCTTTTTCAATATTTATTTGACTCAATATATTGTATTTCTTTGCTGGATAACAAATTACCACAAACTTTAGTGGCTTTAAAAATAATGCCCAGTTATTTGACAGTTACCGTAGGCCAGGAGTCCAGGGAAGGCTTATCTAGATTATGAAGGCTTCCTAGCCTATAATACAGGTGTCAGCTGGGGCTGTGGTCTACTCTGAGGCTTGGCTGGGGAAAGATGTACTTACATGCTCCCTCTGATTGCTAGCATAAGTCATCTTCTTTTTTTCTTGCTGGTTGTTGGCTGGAGGTACTGTCCAGCTGTGATAGGTTGCCTCCTGTATGACCCTCTCATAATAAGGCAGTTTACTTCTTCAAAGCCAGCAAGGGAGCCTGTCTCTCCTGTTTGCTAAGGTAAAGTCTTATATGTATAACAACATGATCAAGGGAGTATCAGCCTGCAGTGTATAATGTAACCTAATCAATGGAGTGACATCCTGTCATTTGTGACATGTTCTCTGGGTTAGAAACAAGTCTCAGTTTCCATTCAAACTCAAGGAAAGAGGACCACATAAAGGTGTGACTTGTTGGGGGTCACTTATGTGCCAACGCTATGTGCTGGCACAATTTAAGCTAGTTGCTCAAAATATGCATCAGGGAGCATCGTTTCCCTTTTCAGTTTCTTTGCTTCCAGTCTGCTGGGAGCACCGTCTGCTTCCCAGATGTGCTTTGCATGCCCATGCACTGAGCCTTTGCTCTCGACTGTGCTCTCAGCTTGGCGTGCCCTCCTTTGTCCTCTCCATCAGTTACAGTTATTGTGAGACTCAAAGATTCTGCTCAAATACTGTGGCTTTCTTTTTTTTTTCTTCCTTATTTTAATTAACATGTAGTTGATTTACAATGTTGTGCTAATTTCTGCTGTACAACAAAGTGACTCCATCATATATATGTATATATATATATATAAAATCATTCTTTTTTTGATGTTTAAATTTTCTTTTTTATTACTCAAATGAATTTATCACATCTGTAGTTGTATCATGATCATAACAATCCAATTTCACAGGATTTCCAAATACTGTGGCTTTAACTCTTTGCTCTTTCTAGCACTGTGGGTGGCATGGGAGCACACGGTTGTCCCTTTCCTATGGCAAGCATCTGATTCTAAGTTGCCTTATAGTTACTTGTATAAATACTTTATTTATTTATTATTATTATTATTTTTAGTAGTTATTTCCCCAATACAATTTTTTTTTCCTACCGTACAGCATGGTGACCCAGTTATACTACATGTATACATTATTTTTTCTCACATTATCATGCTCCATCATAAGTGAGTAGACATAGTTCCCAGTGCTACACAGCAGGATCTCATTGCTAATCCATTCCAAAAACAATAGTTTGTGTCTATTAACTCCAAGCTCCCAGTCCACCCCACTTCCTTCCCCTCCCCCTTGGCAACCACAAGTCTGTTCTCCACGTCCATGATTTTCTTTTCTGTGGGAAGGTTCATTTGTGCCTTATATTAGATTCCAGATATAGGTGATATCATATGGTATTTCTCTTTCCGACTTATTTCACTCAGTACGAGAGTCTCTAGTTCCATCCATGTTGCTGCAAATGGCATTATTTTGTTCTTTTTTATGTCTGAGTAGTATTCCACTGTGTATATATACCACATCTTCCTAATCCAATCGTCTGTCGATGGACATTTGGGTTGTTTCCATGTCCTGGAAATAGTGCTGCAATGAACATGTGGGTACATGTGTCTTTTTTTTTTTTTTTCTGTCATTTTGCTATTTCTTGGGCCACTCACGTGGCATATGGAGGTTCCCAGGCTAGGGGTTGAATCGGAGCTGGAGCCACCGGCCTACGCCAGAGCCACAGCAACGCGGGATCCGAGCCACGTCTGCGACCTACACCACAGCTCACGGCAATGCCGGATCCTTAACCCACTGAGCAAGGGCAGGGACAGAACCCGCAACCTCATGGTTCCTAGTCGGATTCGTTAACCACTGCGCCACGACGGGAACTCCTACATGTGTCTTTTTTAAGGAAAGTTTTGTCTGGATATATGCCCAAGAGTGGGGTTGCTGGGTCATGTGGTAGTTCTGTGTATAGATTTCTAAGGTACCTCCATACTGTTCTCCATGGTGGTTGTACCAGCTTACATTCCCACCAACAGTGCAGGAGGGTTCCCTTTTCTCCACCACCCCCTCCAGCATTTGTTATTTGTGGACTTATTAACGATGGCCATTCTGACTGGTGTGAGGTGGTAATCTCATGGTAGTTTTGATTTGCGTTTCTCTAATGATCAGAGATGTTGAGCATTTTTTCATGTGCTTGTTGGCCATCTGTACCTCTTCCTTGGAGAACAGTCTATTCAGGTCTTTTGCCCACCTTTCCATCAGGTTGTTGGCTTTTTTGCTGTTGAGTTGTATAAGTTGTATATTCTAGAGATAAAGCCCTCATCAGGTGCATCATTTGAAACGATTTTGTCCCATGCTGGAAGTTGTCTTTCTGTTTTCTTTTTGGATTCCTTTGTTGTGCAAAAGCTTGTCAGTTTGAATAGGTCCCATGGGTTTATTTTTGCTCTTATTTCTGTTGCTTTGGGAGACTGAGCTGAGGAAACATGCGTAAGGTTGATGTCAGAGAGAGTTTTGCCGATGTTCTCTTCCAGGAGTTTGATGGTGTCTTGTGTTACGTTTAAGTCTTTCAGCCATTTTGAGTTTATTTTGGTGCATGGTATGAGGGTGTGTTCCAGTTTCATTGGTTTGCATGCAGCTGTCCAGGTTTCCCAGCAATGCTTGCTGAACAGACTGTCTTTTTCCCATGTTACGTTCTTGCCTCCTTTGTCAAAGATTAATTGACCATAGGTGTCAGGGTTTATTTCTGGGTTCTCTGTTCTGTTCCATGGGTGTGTATGTGTGTTTTGGTACCAGTACCACAGTGTCTTGTTGACCGTGGCTTTGTAGTAACTGCCAGAAGTCTGGGAGAGTTATGCCCCCTTCTTGGTTTTTGTTCCTCAGGATTGCTTTGGCAATTCTGGGTCTTTTGTGGTTCCATGTAAATGTTTGGATTGTTTGTTCTAGTTCTGTGAGAAGTGTCCTGGGTAATTTGACAGGGATTGCGTTGACTCTGTAGATTGGTTTGGGTGGTATGACCATTTTTACAATATTAATTTTTCCCACCTAGGAGCATGGAATATCTTTCCATTTCTTTACATCTTCTTTAATTTCTTTGATTAATGTTTTATAGTTCTTAGCATGTAAGTCTTTTACCTCCTTGGTCAGGTGTATTCCCAGGTATTTGATTTTTTGGGGTGCAGTTTTTACAGGTATTGTGTTTTTGTATTCCTTTTCTAATATTTCATTGTTAGTATACAGAAATGCGACTGATTTCTGAATGTTAATCTTATGTCCTGCTGTATTGCTGAATTTGTTGATCAGTTCAAGTCGTTTTTGGGTTGAGTCCTTAGGGTTTTTCTATGTATAGTATCATGTCATCTGCATAGAGTGACAGTTTTACCTCTTCTCTTCCTATTTGGATGCCTTTTATTTCTTTTGTTTGTCTGATTGCTCAGGCTAGTACTTGCAGTAGTATGTTGAATAACAGTGGTGAGAGTGGATATCCTTGTCTTGTTCCAGATTTTAGTGGCAAGACTTTCAGCTTTTCTCCATTGAATATTATATTTGCTGTGGGTTTGTCATAAATGGTTTGATTATGTTAAGGGATTATCCCTCTATATCCACTTTGGTAAGATTTTTTACCATGAGTGTATGTTGGACTTTGTCAAATGCTTTTTCTGCATCTATTGAGATGATCATGTGGTTTTTGACTTTTCTTTTGTTAATGTGTTGTATGCCATTGATTGATTTGTAAATGTTGAATCATCCTTGTGCAGCTGGTATGAATCCCACCTTGTCGTGGTGTATGATCTTATTTATATGTTGGTGGATTTGGATGGCTAAAATTTTGTTGAGAAATTTTGTGTCTGTATTCATCAAAGATATTGGCCTATAGTTTTCTTTTTTGGTGGTATCTTTGGTTTTGGTGTTAGGGTGATGGTGGCATCAGAGAAGGTCTTTGGGAGTGTTCCTTCTTCAACCTTTTGAAAAAGTTTAAGGAGGATGGGTATAAGTTCCTCTTTGTATGTTTGGTAGAATTCACCTGTGAAGCCATCTAGTCCTGGGCTTTTATTTGTAGGGAGTGTTTTTATGACATATTCAGTTTTGTTTCTAGTGATCGGTCTTTAGTTGATCTATTTCTTCTTGATTCAGTTTTAGCAGGCTGTAAGTCTCTAGAAAGTTGTCCATTTTTTTCCAGGTTGTCAAATTTGTTGGAATACAATTGTTCATAGTATTCTCTCATGGTTTTTTGTATTTCTGTAGTATCCATTGTGACTTCTCCTTTTTCATTTCTGATTTTGTTTATTTGGGTTTTTTCTCTCCTCTTCTTGGTGAGTCTAGCCAGAGGTTTGTCAATTTTTATCTACCTTTTCAAAGAACCAGCTCTTTGTTTTATTGATTTCTTCTATTGCTTTTTTTTAATCTCTATTTTATTGATTTCCTCTTTGATCTTTATGATTTCCTTCCTTCTGATGACTTTAGGTTTTGTTTGTTCTTCTTTTTCTAATTCATTTAGGTGTTGGGTTAAGTTGTCAATTTGAGATTTTTCTTCTTTTATGAGGAAGGCCTGTATTGCCATGAATTTCCCTTGAGCACTGCTTTTGTGGCATCCCATAGATTTTGAGTGGATGTGTCTTCATTATCATTTGTCTTGAGGTATTTTTTAATTTCCTTCTTGATTTCCTCATTGACCAATTGTTTTTTTAGTAGCATGTTGTTTAGTATCCATGTAGTAAGTTTTTTCTCATCTCTTTTTCTGGTTGATTTCTAGTTTCATGCCACTGTGGTCAGAGAAGTTACTGGAAATAATTTCTATATTCTTAAATTTGTTGAGGTTAGCTTTGTGCCCTAGTATGTGATCAATTCTTGAGAATGTTCCATGTACACTTGAGAGGAATGTATATTCTGATTTTTTTGGATGTAATGTGCTGAAAATGTCAATTAAGTCTAACTTTTCTATTGTGACCTTTAGGATCTCTGTTGCCTTATTAATTTTATGTCTAGAGGATCTGTCCATTGTTGTGAGTGGGGTGTTAAAGTCTCCTACTGTGATTGTATTCCCATCGATTTCTCCTTTTATGTCTGTTAGTATTTGTTGTAGGTATCTGGGTGCTCCTGTATTAGGGGCATATATATTGATGATTGTAATGTCCTCTTCTTGAATGGATTCTTTAACTATTAAATAGTGTCCTTTGTTGTCTTTCTTTATGGCCTTCGTTTTAAAGTCTGTTTTGTCTGATATGAGTATTGCAGCTCCTGCTTTCCTGTCTTGTCCTTTGGCATGAAATATCTTTTCCCATCCCATCACTTTCAATCTATATGTGTCCTTTGCTCTAAGGTGAGTTTCTTGTAGGCAGCAGATTGAAGGTTTTTGCTTGTATAAATATTTTAAAAAAGAATCACATCTTGCATATTATACATTTGTTTTTTAATAATGATTTTTATTTTTATATTTTCTCATTATAGCTGGTTTACAGATCCTGCTGTGTAGCACTGGGCACTGTATCTAGTCACATATTATACATTTGTAATTTTTTTTGCCAGAGCCCATTATTTTCACATGGAAAATGCTAAATAAATGTTTGTTGAATAAATTTCCCCTGAAGAATTGATCCGTCTTTGAAATTTCTCCATTATTTTTAGGAATGAAAATAATTCACAGCCCACCCTTGACATTGGTTTAGGTTTCTTCCTTTAAAATAGGGACAGAAAACTTGTCTCAGGCACTTTCCTTTTCTCTTCTCTCAACTCCACGTTCCCCTGCAGGATCCACTCAGGGCCTGGTTAGCCCAGCTTGAAAATATCCAAAGGTGAAAGCTACTGGACACCCCAGTTTAACAGGGTTCTGCTTCTTAGTGAGTTATGCCCCACTTGCCCTGCATTTCCTTCCTGCCATTTTGATGGCTAAAGCAGAAAGAACTTCCTCCTGACCAGTCACTCCTGGCCCCGCTGAAAAAGCATCCGAATTGTGTGGCACAATGGCTTCGCAGCCATTGAAAGGGGTTTCTGGTAGGGCCTGTCATCCCAGGAGCAGTAGAGGTGCCGTTGTTCAGATGTGAAACATTGCACTTTAGTCTCCCTAATTACTGACTGGGTGTTAGAATTTTTTGCCCTCCATTTCTTTAGCTCAGCATAAGGTGATAAATAGCTTCATCATGCAACCAATTTAAATAACTACCATCCATTTTGGGGGTGCTGTTAGCATGACATCAATAAAATATAATCCAAATGGTGTTTTCTGATGCACTCTTGCATTTCTGTCTCCTTACCCTGAGGCTGATTACCGCCTAGAGTAAGATTAAAAAAAATCACAAAGCAGAGGAAAGGGAAATTCAGGTAAAGCAGCAAGAAATATTCCTGACATTGGACTCTCTGAAGGCAAAGGGTCTAGCATTGATTTCTTAACATTTAATATGATCATAAAGTGAGCCAGATATTGCAGAGCGGAAAAGAAAAAAAAAATCTACGTTAGCCGAATGGGTCTTTGTGGATAACTAGGATGTGATAGAGTTAGCGTCCATTGTGGGAAGGGTTGTTAGCTGTCCTTGGTGTTACTTTTGCCTCCCTGCCTCTTCCAGTGTATCCATATAGTCCCTTAATCTCCCATGAATACTGGAAACATCATACCTTAACAGTCATTTCTATCAGGCAGCATCCACCTGACTTAGAATTCACATTTGTCCACTGACTAATGCTTTAATGAGGCGGCTTCAGGAGGATGGGTTATGCTCTATGAGAACCCAGGACAGAACTGGTCCTAATATGAGAGTAGCTGCTCGACCATACTGGAGGGTGGTGCCTAGCGATGACAGCTGCTTTGTCATTTAGGAAGTTCCCAGAGCAAGTAGGATTGCGTCCAAGTTCCATGCTGGGTCTAAGGTAAATCTCTTGTTCAGTATTAAAAGAAATGATAATGGAAAACCAAAGCAACATGCAGCCTGTGAAGTTATGGACTGTTCAGTGTCAGGGAGCAGTTGGGGATGGAGATTTCTTATAGATGTTCTGCTTGCACTTCCCCGAGACACAGAATTTTTTGAAGCTACTGGCACTGTATTCAAAGAAAACAGTAACCAGGATAGGATAGGTTTGGAGGGGGGAAATAGCCCTAACTTTAGGTAAGGACTCACCATGAGGGTTTTTAATTTTTATTAGGGAATAGTTGCTGTTCAGTATTGAGTCAATTTCTGCTGTACAGCATAGTGACCCAGTCTCTCACTCTCTCACACACTCTTTTTCTTACATTATCTTCCATTATGGTCTATCCCAAGAAACTGGATATACCTCCCTGTGCTATACAGTAGGACCTTATTTATTACTTATCCATTCCGAAAGTAATAGTTTGCATCTACCAAGCCTAAACTCCCCACCCATCACCATAAGTTTTAATAGTTAATTATCATTTAAACATTTTCCTAAGATTTGTGCTTCTCTTTGTTTCCACTGGCAGTGGCTGTGAACATCCAGTAAAATGGGGAAGGTCATAAGATTTGAGTAGATTGAGGCCAAGTGCAGCTTTCTGATGCTTTTATCTGTGGGTCTCAGCACCCTCCAGTCAACCCTCTAAACATTTATAGAACACCCCATACACCTAGGTGCTGGGCTAGATCTTCTTTCCCAGAAGGACCTCTACTCTCTCCATCTGTCCCTGAATAAAAATGCACCCCATCTCTGTCTCTGAAGTGTCAGCTATAGTAACTCACAGATGACAGCACGAATGTCCCGACACTCCCAAGTTACGGCTCACAATGGGGATACTAATAGTTTTGAAGAGTAAATGCAGTAATAGCTATAAAGTCCTTAGTTATTTTCACTACTGTTACAATTAAAAAAAAATAATTATTGGTAATAGGCCAACTCCCTCATGGGTCTGACAGTAACCCATATCTTTCATACCTTCTCATTTGCTTCCTATATAGTGAAGTTGCTTTTTTCTAGTGTAATACTGAGTCATGGGATTTTTTTTTTCTGTTTCATTAATTTTTTTTTTAAATAAAAATAACTGGAGTTCCTGCTATGGTGTGATGGGATTGGTGGTGTCTCTGCAGCGCCAGGATGCAAGTTCAATCCCTGGCCTGGCACAGTGGGTTAAAGGAGCCAGTGTTGCCACAGCTGTGGTGTAGGTCACAACTGTGGCTTGGATCTGATCCCTGGCCTGGGAATTCATGTGCCACAGAGTGGCTAAAAAAGAAAAAAAGAAAAAAAAAAAAAAACAACCCACAAAAACCAACTGCCATCCCCAAAAACCCCAAAAATAAAAATAACTTTTTCCCACTATATTGGGCAATTTAAACAACTTGGCCTGAATGTTTGAGGCCGAGTATGTATTTATGGCCTATTAGTGAGAAGACAATGTTATTCTAGAAACAAATCTGTCTGGTCGTGCTAGGGCAGTGGTGGTTTTGCCCTCTAGGAGACATTTGGCAATGTCTGGAGACATTTTGATTGTCATAACTGGGGGGAGGGTCCTACTGGCATGTAGCAGGTAGAGGCCACGGATGCTGCTAAACATGCTACAGTGCTCAGGACAGCTTCTGTATTCATTTTTTTTTTTTTTAATTCCAGGGCTGCTCTAACAAATTACCACAAATTTAATGACCAACTTAATTTATTTTTGTCTTTTTGCCTTTTCTAGGTCTGCTCCCGCGGCATATGGAGGTTCCCAGGGTAGGGGTCTAATTGGAGCTGTAGCCACCACCCTACGTCAGAGCCACAGCAATGCGGGATCTGAGCCGTGTCTGCAACCTACACCACAGCTCATGGCAACGCGGGATCCTTAACCCACTGAGTGAGGCCAGGGATC
The DNA here is from genome assembly GCF_054392235.1 of Sus scrofa. Lineage (NCBI taxonomy): Eukaryota > Metazoa > Chordata > Mammalia > Artiodactyla > Suidae > Sus > Sus scrofa. Next base: position 88,407,876 of record NC_139385.1, on the reverse strand, counting down.
GAACCTGCAACCTCATGGTTCCTAGTCGAATTCTTTAACAACTGCGCCACAATGGGAACTCCCAGCACACTTTATTATCGCAACACAGATTTATTCTCTTAGAGTTCAATAGTCAGAGATCTTCCTTGTGGCTCTCAGGGCTAAAACCAAGGTGTCAGCAGGACTCTATTCCTTTCCAAATGCTCTAGAGGAGAATGCATTCCTTTGCCTTTTTTCAACTTCCAGATGTTGTCTATGTCTCTTGGCTTGTGGCTCTGTCCCCCATATTCAAAACCAGCAGTGGCAGGTCAAGTCCCTTTCAAGTTTCAAATCTTTCCTGCCTCTTCCATCATATATCTCTGGACCAACTGTTTTGCCCCCCCCCCCCCCACTTTTAAGGGATCCCATGATTATATTGGACCCACACAAATTATCCATGGTAATCTCCCCATTTTCAAGGTCCATTGATTAGCAGCCTCAATTTTGTCTGTAAACCTTAATTTCCTTTTGCCGTGTAAGGTAACTATTCACAGGTTTCAGGGATTAGGACGTGAACATCTCTACAAGGCCATTATTCTGCCTACTACAGCTCCTACAACAAAAGATCATCTGCCCCCACACATGAGTAGTGCTGAGGTTGAGAGAGTCTGTCCTTTAGAAAGCTTCCTAGTCCTGGAAGACGGCGCTTCATTCAGTGTGGGCAAAAGAAAAAGATGCGCTACCTTTAAACTGCCTCACGTGAAGTGTTAACATCATGGTACGTTTAGCATTTTGCACAGTTTGCATTAAAAGGCACTGCAGGGTGAGATTGCTTGTCCACTGCTGGCCAAGATACGATGATAACTTGGTCCACCCGGCGAGGAAGTGAAAATCTTCTATTAAATAAATGAAGTGGCAGCTTCTGGTAACAAACATATGAAACAGAATATTCATCTTTTCTTCAATGGGAATAACACATGACAAAAGTGAGGCTTTCTTCACATTGTTTGTTTATAGAAAATTCATCTCCACCGAGGCCTTATGTTAAATTTGCTCTCTGATGTTAGCATTTCCAGGATGCACAGGGCCGCTGGAGTACATTCTTATGATCTTACCATTTATTTACCTTGATACTAAACTCCAATTACTGTCAGAGATGCTTCTTGTTAAATATGGTAACATCTCCAGCTTCTGAGAGTGTGAATATGTATTTGATTCTCTGGGGCCAGGCTCAGATGTAAGTTATGGAATCAGAGTTCTGGGGACCTGGGTGCAAATTAATTAAATATCTAAAGATAACAGTGGAGGAAGTTTGGGCTTTAGAGAAAAGGCTGGAATTTAGGGAGAGAGGGTTACATGGCAAGAGATCATGAAGTTGGTTTTTCTCACACGGAAGCTTCTTCTCCTGGCTTTGCATGGTGTGTGTGTGTGTATGTGTATGCACACTCATGCACACATATGCTTGCTCCTTCACTGTGAGTGTTCCTGTGCTTTTGTGTTGCTTTCTATTACCTTTCAACACCTAGAGCAACTCTTTTAGATTATCTGAAATCAGGAATCTGAATCTAACATAATTTCCAATGGCACTGGGGGAGCCCACTCTCCAGATAAAATGTTAGAATTCTCCTGATTATTCAGACTGTCATATTTAGTTACCAGCTTTCTTTGGGTAATCCAACTCTATTTTATTCATGGGCTATTCTAAAAATACAATCAAAGGACACCTACTGGCTATAAGTGACTTTGCCCATGTCTAATGGGGCTGCAAAGAATGGTTTGAATTTAGCACAGATGGGGGAAAGTATGTGCTGTCATCAAGAGCCTGTCACACTTTTTACTTATAAAATATCTTGACTGGAATCTGGCCAGAGCAAGTCTGGCCAGAGTGAGTCTGAGGTGGGCACTTTGGTGAGGATGCATGTATTGGGTCAGATAAAGTAAGGAGGACCAAAGCAGGCTTTTACTAGATTATAAGTTGAACAGGATTGGATGCTATTATTTTTGTCTCAGTAAGTAGAAAAATGTTACTCTGCTCATCTCTTCTCTTTTTTGAGTTGAATTTAGTCTCCATTTTATGGTTTTTTATATATATGTGTGTGTGTGTGTATATGTATATTTCTGGGACCCACAGAGGCCTGCTTTGGGGAAGCACTGAAGTTCAGTGGTTCTGAATGTGAAAAATAAATGATTGCATCATTGTTGTTGCCGTGCTGGGGAATTTTCCGGGAAACATTTCCATTCCTTCCCCGAAATCTGTTCTGTGCTTAGGCCTAGGAGAATCATCATTTCTTAGGTATAAAGCACATGCTTGCAGCAGCTCATAAAGTTATACTTTATAACCCTAGAGCATATAAACAATTTGATTTGGAAAGGCAGCTCAGTTCCTCCTTTAGCTTCCATCTTATTGGCTGCATAAGTTGTTTTGCTTGTTTCCTCTGGTATGGAGAAGAAAACCGCGGTGTGGTTTTAGTCATGAGACGTAATACGTTTTCAGCCGTCTCTGAAGACACTCCCTTTTGTGTGATGGTAATTAGCACAGAGGGACTGTAGTATGTCAGAACACCAAAGATGTTCCAGGACTAGGATGCCAAGTGGCAGGAAAGACGTCCCCAAACGGAGAAACCAAGGCGTGGCATTTCGTGGTGGCTTCAGATGTGAGTGCCTTTAGAGTCTTCTGGGAATGGGGGGCTTGTTAAAACACAGATCACTGGACCCCACCCCTAGAGTTTCTGATCTAGTATGTGTGGGGTGAAGCCCTTGCATTTGAATATCTACCACACCTACAGGGGTGGCTGCTGCTGCCAGTCCCCAGTCACACGGCGAGAACCAGTGAGTAGGGGGTAGGAGTGGAACTAGTGACTTCGAATATGGTGTCTCCCATTTCCAAGTCCTAGGTTTTGTTCCCAGGACCTCCTGAATCAGAATTTGCATTTTAACGAGATCCTCAGGTCATTTGTTTGCACTTTAAATTTGAGAAGCACTGATTAATCTTATTGACTCTCATTTTCCTCATCTGGGAAATAGGAATAATACTTCTTGCTCAGGGTCTTGTGAAGTGAAATATGTGTTATGGGCTTAGCTGTAGTACCTGGCACAAAAGTATGCCCTCAGTGAATGTTACCAGTACCTGGCACAAAAGTATGCCCTCAGTGAATGTTACCAGTTACAAATATTGAGCCATTTTCAGATTAAAATGCAAGTTTTTTTTTTTTTCCCCTTGTAGCAGCTTGTTTCTTAAAGATCAGAATTGTATGTTTGTACTTTTCTTCTTTTTTGCTTCTGTGTGTCTTTCCTTTCCTTGAAGGTACAAACATGAAGTGACAGTAGTAGGTTTGAGGACGAATGGATTTCCTATTTTAACTCATTCCCATCATATATGTCCTGACTAAAGTATTGAATGGAAAGATATGTATATTTAATACTTTGTAAAGGGCTGTGGGAGGAGCACTTAAAGTCACTCAGACTTCAGTAGGGTTGGACACTGGAAAAAAGTTGGACGTTGGCGTTAGACTCCTCTCCTTTCTTCTCCTACCTTCTTTTATTCCATTCCTTCCAATTCAGTTCTGTAATTGTTTTTAGAATTTTGTGGAATTGTTTTGCCCCAGTTTGACTCAGAAAAAGTTGACTTAAGAAGGCTTCTTTGCAGTGAAGCATTTCAGTATTTCCTGACTTCTGAGGACCTATTCCAGTTCTGGAGTGGTCCTCTGAATCCACCTCCTCCACACCCCATGTGCTCCTAGGATCTGGCTAGAGCCCTAGTCAGTTTCGAGTTTGGAGTTGTGAGTGTCACCCCCGATCTGTAATTAGTGGGCCTGATATCTGGCCTGGGACCAGCATTATGTATCTTGGGCAGATTCCTCATCTATACTAAATGCCAGTTTCCTTATCTTTCAGTGGAAATCCCTATGTTTTCTTGCCTATATCCCTAGCTTGTAGTGATGAGCCTATTAAGAGAGCTTGAGAAATAACAGCATTGTTTTGTCATTGTCACTTGGGCAAATCCCTGGGATGCAAGGGTAGAGATGGCCTCAGAGTACATCAAGATGTCCTCCTGTCAGAGGTTTGCTTCCCAAACTCAAATCTGTGAGGCTTTATTAAAAGTGGTTGTGGCGATCCCGTTGTGGCACGGCTGAAACGAGTCCGACTGATATCTATGAGGATGTGGGTTTGCTCTTTGGCCTTGCTCAGTGGGTTGGGGATCTGGCGTTGTCATGAGCTGTGGTGTAGGTTGCAGATGCAGCTCGGATCCCCTGTTGCTGTGGCTGTGGTGTAGGCCGGCAGCTATAGCTCTGATTTGATTCCTAGCCTGAGAAATTCCATATGCCCTAAGTGCGGCCCTTAAACACACAAAAAGTGGTCATAAAGACATGGGCCCATAAAAGCCAAGCATGTACATACATGAGGAAGCCTTGGGCTCTGTTTCTAATTTATATAGTTTAGGAGCTGGTGACCTCCTTTCCATGTCCAGCAGGTGAAACACTACTGGGAGAAGCCTGAGGCAATGACAGCTGTAGTCAACCTTGTAGTTCCCCAAATGAACAAGTGATTGTCCTCACCTCCCCTGTGGTGGGACTTCTGCTGCATGCCAAGCCTTGGCTGCATCCTAAGTGCCCTAGAAGTTGTCCCAGAGAGAGGGGAGATTGTAAAGGGCTAAAGATGACCTGACTGGGGTTTAGCAAGTCTGTGGCCCAAGTCCCAGGGAAGACCATCTCTTTCTGTCCGGTCTCTTATAGCATTGGCACCTTAAAGGATCTTACCAGGCAGCTCTTAGATGCTTGTTTAGATTAAATAGTTAAACAAAAAGCAGCATTTAACTGCAAATCTTGCTAGTAAGCTTTTCTTTGGGAGAAGTTCAGGCTGTTGACTGTAAAGATTGTGGTCCTTTGTTTGACTCCTGCTAAGTTCCCATCCTTGAACTTTTTCCCCTTTGCCTAGTTTGCCTTTTTGGATAGGAAGTCAGATTTTCTTCCTTCTTATATCCTATCAAGTTCCTGATGCTCCTTTGTTCCATTGCTGATTTAATATCTCATTGTAAACGCTAGCCTTTCCACTTGTGACCTTAACATCTCTCCAACTGCCTATGCTGCAGAAGCTGGAAAACAAAAAACTGCTTGGGAAAACTTCCCCAGAGCTAGGTTTCTGGGTACTGTGGTTCTGCCTGTGTGACAGCTAGCTTTTGGGACTGAGTGCAATGGAGCGACAGGGGGCATGAGGCATCCACTTTGCTGGTGCACATCAGCAGGAGACTGCTCTGTTCCACACTCACCAAATTGCCATGATGGCCTTTTCACTATGGCAGGGCCCTGGGACTTATTTCTTCTACCTCCGTGTAGGTGTTTTAAGCCACCTGATGCCTAGCAATAAATCACTTTATGCTGAAACTAGCTAGAGTGGTTTCTGTTGCCTGCAGCTGAATCCCAACTGATACGGCAACTGGGCACCTGCCGTTCTCCCTGCTCTAACACCCCAGCTTTTGTACTTTGCTCTTGGCCAGCCTGACTTCTTGCCACTAGAGTGGCTGCAGCTGTTACCCCAATCTGACAGAGGTCTTTTCCTCTTCTTATTCCCAGGCCTATTTCTTGGCAGGAACTCTGTTATGACCACAGCCAGGCAAGATCTGTTCTGTGGAAAATGCTATGAAATGAACTTGCTTCAACTTTACTTGTAGGAGGATGAGTTACATATGAGTTCCTAATCTTATTCTGTTTCACATGCATTGACTCGTCAGAGGCCGATCAGAAATTCTCCACGCCTTCCATCTTGTTGGGTATCCCAACCTTTCCAGACATCTTAAATTTTTCATTCGTTAACCGTATTTAAGAAAGTCAGTTTTTTAAAGTGAACGAGAAGGGTACTTTTCATTTCAAATATTGCTGTTTATGCAATTTTCTAGGTGTTGTCAAAATAGTATTCTTCAGAGAGTCCTTATAGAAGAATTGAAGATATGAGATGAAGAAACCTTTGTGAAAAAAAAATACAGATATTTTAGCAATCAGAAGTATCCAGGGATACCCAGTGTTACAATGAAGTCCCCAACTTGAACTAGGGAGTTGTGGATTTCTCTTGGGGGCTCTGTGCCATTGTCCTCTTGGGCTTCCCTAGGTGCATCTCAGAGGAAGCAGCCAGACTTATTCTTCACTCACTGATATGCTCAGAAGCCAAGCATTTCTTGATGTTAGATTTCCTACTATCTGCAATGGAGAAATGGTATCTGAGAGGCCGAATGGCTGTTATTTTTGAGATGTGTGGTGGACGTGTGGATAATCACATACGGCCTTTCCCTCTCCCTTACTAAACCCGAATGCGGGATAGAAAATATCTCAGAAGAGTTTGTGTTTCTTTCCAAGCTGGAGTGGTGGAAGAGAATGCCTAGTTCAGTGTCTTGGGTAGAGAAGGTGACCAGCACATACACACTCACTCTTAAGAGTTGTTCCTTTGAAAGCATAATTAGTCTCTGCCTTTGAGTACAGTCCATTCCCGGAAACTCTGTCATAAAGTAGTCATATTTTCCCATAAGAACAGTGTCATAATTGGGCATTGCATTCCTGACCAAGGACTTGCCATTAAATAAACCATAGATGTGACAAAAATATGTCATAAAAGCAAAGATGCGGCAGCTATAAACCTCTGTAATAATTCTAAAGAATAAAATTATGCTCTGTCATATAAATGGGCTCAAATATACTGTCCACATTGATTATATAAGAAATCTCAATGAACTATAAAGTCTATATAATAACATAAAAGTACAAATCTAGTGCATCATAAATTTGACCTAAAACTAATATTCTAACTATAATAAACATTAAACATTTAATTAAGAATCGTTTTTCTTCCATTTGGAAGTTAGGACATTTTAGTGTACGATGTGAATGGCTCCATTTCTTCAAAAAGAGTCAACTGTATACCTTCTATTATCTTGTTGAAACTTCCCATTAGTAAGTAGAGGCATTTCAGAAAGCATCTCAATGACCTGGACACAATAGCCCAACAGGAGCACTGTTGCCACTAGACAGAATGTTTCTAACCACTAAGTGGAAAGTAGATATTATAAAGAATGATATAGGTTTGTTCTATAGAATGCTGAATGGGTGGATGGTTACTTTGGAGAGGTGAGGGCTGAGAGCTGTGTCAGTATAGTTCTGAGCCTTGAACTTGCTGGCTGTAAACTCTGCTATGTCTCTACTTAATAATGCATCCCATGTTTATCCAGTGCTCTAGTGCTTAGTTTCTTAGAACATCTCTATCTTTAGTAACTATACGGTGTTCTTTTGCTTCCCTTTAGAAGATCAAGTTCAAGAGACTTCAGGGCTCTGCCACTATTTTCTTAACCTAGCAAAAATTTAAAAATTAGTAAATACAACTCCTTAGCTAATTTCTCTTATCTATAGCCTTTGAGTATATGATATAGTAATACTGTACTTTTTGGTTCATTGCTTCTAGTGTCTGGAACAATGTCTGGCATATGTTTGGTGCTCTTTAAATACTTGTGCAGAAGAAAGAAATCAGGAGAAGGAAAGAAAGAAAAATGAAATGCTCAAATAAAGCTTTAACTACCTCAGGGCTCCTAGGACAAACCTGAGGGCTGCTTACAGAGAAGATGCCTTGAGGAGTTCAGGAACCCTGGGCTCCCAGGAATGGTTCATCCAGCAAAACAATAGTTCACATTCAGCAAGAAGAAGACACAGGAAATCAGATCAGTGGAATTTAGAGCACTAAATTAGGGGACTTTAAGAATCAGTATGGTTCAGGGGGTCAGGCAAGATATTTGTCATCTGCCTATTTTCTTACTCATTCTCTCCATGTCGTATCATCCACTTCATTTTAGCCATTGCAATTTCTACCCATAACCCAATGGATCCTAAACCTGTCTTTCCAGCTCACTCTCTTATCTCAGCTCCAGGTATTTATATCTGAATATCTACTGGACATATTTGTATCCAGTATTTAATATCTTTCTATTTTTACTTTCTTGGTGAAAGGCCAAAACCTTCTTCATTCATGGGGGTTTCTAAAGCAAAAGAGAGAAGAAGACGTCTGGACAAATGTGAATTTTTTTCACTGCTATCATCCTGTCTTAATTTTCAGGTGAAAGGAATTCAGCACCCAGAGCCTTGGTTAGCAGGTCCTTTGGTGTTGGTCTGTGTGCTGAAAGCAATTTCTTAAGAGCTTTGCATATTGGGAGTCATACAGTTTTGGAAGAAGCCATTTATAGTGTGTATCAGTGTTGCTTTCAACACATTTTGAGAGTAAGGCTTTATGGTGTCAGAATAGATTAGCTGTGGAGGCTGGCTGCAGGAAGGTTAGGAAGAGCCTGGGACTGAGTTTTCCAGAATACAGAACTTTCATTGCTAAAATCCAAATAGTTGTAGGTAAACTGGGACAGTTTTCAGTACTGTGTGATGGGAAGTAAGTCATTAAAAGTGATGAGTAGAAAATATATTGATTGACATCACATCTTTTTGGCTTGTCAATATGTAAGAGTGATGATACTACCTTTATATTAACTTGTTTAGACTATGGGAATCATTAGGTTTGTGATGCAGTAATTTTCATTGATACAGATTTGTAGAAATATTTAATGTTGAATCCATGATCTGCTTGCTAGTGTTTAGACATTTAATACAGGCAAGTATTAAAAATCATACTGTGAAAGATTGTTTATGTTTAATAACCATCTGGTGTTATCCATAAAGACATACTATAGAAGGAGCAGCATATATTCAGATAAGGTGTAAGCATTAGTTTGACCAAGTATAAGAATGCAAGGGGATATTTGAAATATTAACATTCCAAAGACATATTCAAGCAAATATTCCATTTATTGCAATAGGCATTTTTAATTACTTAAGAATAGTTGGCTTTTATGGTCAATTGGCTGTAACTGTGTTACTGGTAATAAGCCATAATTCTTAACATGTCATCTTTTAAGATTACCAGGGACAATATTTTAAGGTAAAGAGAATATGTAAGAATTTATACAGCATGCCAATTTTGTTGTAATTGTTATTAATAAATTAGCAAGGAAAGGATAGCAAAAGGATGAATTGCTGGAATTCATTAAATTGAGGATAACTCTCTTTGTGCTTGAGCCAGTAATTTCTAAGTGCTCAGAGGAGGCTGTACCATCCAAAGCCAAGATATAAAAATGGAGAAAAATAACTAGTGGGACATTATAGTAGTGGCCATTGTTTGGGTATTATAATCCTAGTTAAAGAGTAAATGAAAATGAACTTGACCAATTCCCAAAAGGCTTACTTTGTATCTTGGTGGCTAAGTGTGGAGACAGATTGCCTGGGTTTCATCTCTTGTGGGGCCTTGTGCAAGTTAGCTACCCACTTCAAGCCTCGATTTTTTTCCATCTGTAAAACTGGAGTGAAGTAGAGTCCTCTTGAGCTGGTGGGCTGAGATAATGAATGTAAAACTGTTAACAGAATGCCTGAAAGGAGTGTTAGTTGATGTTATTTCATGCATTATATATTAATCTTAATGTATATTATAACAATTACCATATTACATATTTATATATTGGCTTAGCCATCATACTTTGCATGGATTAGCTAACATTTATTACTCAGAGTTCTTGAGGCTGCGAAGTCCAAGATCAAAGTGTTCCAGATTCAATTTTTTTTTTTTTGCTTTTTAGGGTCACACTCACGGCATATGGAGGTTCCCAGGCTAGGGGTTGAATTGGAGCTGTAGCCACTGGCCTGTGCCACAACTCACAGCAACGCTGGATCCTTAACCCACTGAGCAAGGCCAGGAATCGAACCTGCAAGCTCATGGTTCCTAGTCAGATTTGTTAATGCTGTGCCATGACGGGAACTCCCTGTCCCAGATTCAATTCTTGATGAAAGCCCTCTTCCTGGCTTGCAGACAGCCGCTATCTTGGTTTCCTCATGTGATAGGAGGAGAAGGCTCTAATGGCTCTTCCTGTTATAAAGAACACTTATCCCATCATGCATGCTCCATCCTCATGACCTTCCCTAAACCTAAGGTCCCACTTCCAAATACCGTCAGGCCTACCCAGGGGGAATATAGAGTCCATGACACATATAGTATACTAAATAATAAAAATAACAAAACAGCTAATATTTGTTATTATTAGATAAATTTTTGGATTATATGTTTTGAGATCTGTAGTTGAATGAAATTCCATCCAGTGTTATTACATTAGAATGACTGACAATTTTTTGGTCATTATTTGCCCTTACCGTGGGCTTGCCTTGAATATGATGATTTGAAGGATCACACATTACTAAAAATGGATTAAATGCATATATAATGATTTAAAAGACTGTGTAAATATCATCAGTTGGGGAAAAACTCTTGTAGTAAACACATTCATTGAGTTCCAGATGTAAGCCCCATCATGAAGTATTGCTGTCCACTAGCTTAGAAGATTCTGTCTTTCTGAAAAGTATCAGATGGAAAACTCTGGGATGGCCTTAACACTGTTTGAAAATGTAAGACCTTTGCAATTCTCATACTCTTGGCGAAATGTAAATAGTTCTTCAAAGGGTTTGGTGACAGGGATAAATTAAAGAAACTTAATTTCAAATCAACAACTGATAATTGTTAACATAGAAAGCCTAACATGATTCTGGGTCACTAATTTACTAACAACTGATAATTGTTAACATTGGAAACCTAACATGATTCTGGGTGACTAATTTACTTTATAGGCACATATAAGCATTAGTAGGCGACTGAGTGGATTGAAATATATGATAAGTTGAATGAATTTCCAATAAATATAGGAAATTGTGATGCTGGAAGAGCGAACTTATGTGTCCAACAGTAGGGATGAAGAACAAGTAGATCTGATAAAGAAGGTTGATCCAGGCAAAAATTGGAGAAAGGCAGGGGCACGCAGGTGTTTGTAAATGAACGATGGTGAACTCTAGGTACTCAGGAGAGTACCTTGATTTATGCTGATACTCTTTCTTATCAGCAGCTTTTGGATGAGGAAAGGAACCTGAATTGGGAGAAATCCCAGGTCCTGAAAGGAGAGATGGGAAGTGAGGCAGATGGAACACGTGGATCTCTCTACAGGGTCTTCACAGTCGTCAGTAATTGCAAGTTCCATTTCCTGATTGGTGGTTCCTGGGGGAGGGGGCATTGTTCCCTGCTGATAAAGTTTAATGTCAAGTGTAGACTGATTTGCTTTACCTCCAGGCCCTTTTTTTCTCAATTTAGAGATGGCGGCTGTTTTTCTGTCAGACACAAGCTTCACTTAATGACTGTGTAGTTTATTACCCAGTAGGTCATATCCTGTATATTTTAAGAACAAACACCTCAGAGACTGTGACTTGGTGGAAGGAGATGACATGTGTCACTGCTGTTATTTTCACTACAGCTTGGTGGAAAAACTAATTACCTTTTCATCTGGGCAAATTCAGAGGTCAGTTTACCACTAGTATATCACTACATGACAGGGAACATGGGTAATTAGGTGGGATGTGTAACCTGGATATTCCATGGATCTCATTACATCTTATTTAGAAAGGCTATAATTTGATTGGTGGAAAATTAAGGCATCTTCTCATGGGTCATTTTATCTTTCTGCAATAATAATTCTTGGCTTGATTAAAAATTGATCCAGTGTCTTCAAGTGAATTTATTATTGCTGCAATCTATCACCCCCAGACAGATAATCTGGTTCCCATCTTTATCTGATTTGAAAAATCTGTCACTTATTATGTGTTGTTTTTTTCAATCATTTAAATTGATAGCATTCTAGGAAGGCATTTGCAACCCCAGGTTTCTTGGAGAAGAGCTTGCAGAGAGTGAGAGTGCATCCTTTTATGGTAAAGGGTTGGCTAATCTGTCAATTTTAATAAATCGATTTTGAATCTGTCTGTGGCAACATTTTCTCTATTAAAAATAATCAAACCCCATTTTGAGGGATGAGAACAATTGAAGGATAGTATGAGGGCATGTTTCTCCTGTCTGTCTCTCTCTGCAGCTTTTGTTGAACCAAAGGACTTTAGTTCCTTTAAAGATCTCCAAGACTGCAAAACTTAACCTTGAATCCTGGAGAGTCAACCAGAATATGTTTAATGACCCTCACAAAGTTACGTAACATCAGTCCGTATGCAGGGAAAACATTTTGAGTTAATTTAAGCATTCAAGGAAACATATTAAATTTAATTATTCACAGTTTATAGTTTCTGTCAGCTCATAGTGCTAGTCCAATAGAAGATATAAAACTTACAATCATCGAATGTCTTTTTGACCTCTACTTTAATAATAGTTATTTTTTTATTATTATTTTTTAGTTTATGTGCTGCCAGAGCAAGTGCTAGTTACCTTTTATTAAGCGCTTACTACGAGTAGGTAAAAGCCGAAGAGGTTTATGTGGGTTAGTTTATTTAGGTCTCATAGCAGCTCTGTGGTTGGGGTTTAGGCATATAGAGGTTATTTAATATCCTGAAGTCACACAGTTGGTAAGTGGGGCCATGAGGATTTGAATCCTGATGGTCTCACTCAAGAGTGTGCTCATTACCACAAGTGACCCTCTCTTTTTGAAAGTTTGCTTTATGCCACTTTGCTTTCTTGAAAGATCTACGTTAGTACTACAATGACACTTCTTGCCTTAGAATTAGCTTTCTGAGGACAGGTAGAAGGAACCCTTTAGATTAAGCATAAAGCCAGCAGTTTTAATAGAGCAATTAATACATATTTATAGGGCTTCCTATAATTGAACCATCATTCTTAGACATTAGGGAATATAGAAAGTAATGATAATATTTTCATTATTAAGATATAAACAGAAAAAATTAATAACAGAAATAAGAATACAGTGCAGCATCATCATACAATAGACGTTTATTCCAAACTGCTAACCGAGGGCTGGGGCTGTAGGAATTCAGAAGAGAGCTAACAGCTGTAAGCACAGCAATCCTGGAACACATCACAGAGGAGAGGGTCTTGAAGAACAGCCTAAAATCTGGAAATGTAGAAGGGAAATGGTTTTCTCATTGGAAGGACTGGTGTGAGAAGAGCATGGAAATGGGAAGAAGTCAGATGATTTGGGGGAACAAATGCCTGGAAAAGAAGATATGGGATTGTGGCAGCCTGGAGAAAAGGCTGGTAGGTCATTTGGGGCCTAATGTGGAAACTTCATGCTCTAAGGTTAGGAGAGTGGAATTTGTCAAAGGGGCCAGGATAGGACATTGGAAGCTTTGGGGCAAAAAGGGCTTGTGAACAAAACATGCCTTTGTTAAACTTTTAATGGGTGAATTGAGCACGGACAGACAACATAGACTGCAGAACAGATGATGTCAGAGGGCTGCTTGCTCCACGCACTGCGAAAGGTAGATAGTTTTTGCCCTGCGGAAAAGTGGAGTGAAGGGTCTTCCAAAGCATCCGACTGAGTCTGCTGTGATAGGATCTCATGACTAGGGCCTGTAACACTGGTACTCAGCCTCCCACATCCACTTCGGCCCATGTTCTCTGTTGAACAGTTGCATGCTGACTCCCCTTCCTGCTCTGATCGCCCCCTCAGCTCTGATGTTTCTGGTTATCTCTGCCAGCCTGATTTCAGCCTCGTGACTTGGCATTCCTCTTCCAGCCACATCTTTGGCTGGCTCCCGCCTATCTGTTATTCTGGTTTATTACAACTCATGACTCACAGCCCTGGCGGCCTCCCTTGCCTGTGGGCCTCACCAGCCCAACCAGGGCCAGAGAGACCAGTTAGGAGGTAATTGCCGTAAAAATAGATCACAGAGTGGCAGTGGCCAACAATAGGTGTTGACAACTGGGCTTTAGAAGAAGAGACAGTTACCATTCTATGCAAGGAGGTTTTTATTAAAAAATTTAAGTCACTTTAAGGGCCTTAGTTATCTAGAGCTTTCTTTTAAGATTAATGTATATTTTGATCTAATTTATAGCTTTTATTTTAAAAATAAAAGATTAACTTTTCTGTGGAAAGATTCATTTGTGCCATAAATTAGATTCCAGATATAAGTGGGTCACCATGCTGTACAGTAGAAAATTGACAGAACACTGTAAACCAGCTATAATGGAAAAAAAAATCATTATGTTAAAAAAAAAGATTGACTAATGTACATTTAAGATTAATGTATATTTTAATCTAATTTATAGCTTTTGTTTTAAAAATGTGAAATGTTGGTTTTATTCATTTTTATTGAGAGCCTCGATTCTAAGAACTTAATTTCTATGTCTTTTACTTCTGGACAACTAAAAAAAAAAAACCCTTAGATTGTAAAGCATCTTATAGTTCATATAGTGTTCTCAGACACATTCGCTCCACCTGAGGATGTGCCTCATTGCAAGATACTGTTATTCCACTTTTTCAAGGGAAGATAATGAAGTTTGGAGAGGCACTGGCCCAGATTCCATCCAATTTTAAGTGGTGGGATTTGAGACTTGAACCTGGGCTTTCTGACTCTACAAGCAGTGTTTTCCTACACTAATTCGGTTGCTTACAAAATGACATTGTCAGGGAAGAGTGGCCGTGGGCTCTTCCAAGCCTAGCTTGCCTGTACCTGTGGTGAGCCATGGCCCTCTTGTTGGTGAGTTGAGGACAGGAGCAGTGGGCCTGGAAAAGGTAGGCTCTGCCAAGGGGACTAAGAAGCTCTAGGCTGGCTTTAATAGGAGTATCTGAAGAATATAGTAAACTTGGCCTTGGTTGGGTTAGGCCTGTGGTGTGGCTTCAGTAAGAAACATGCAGAAGACGATTGTGAGAGACTCAGGGAAGGCTGCTTGGGACTCCAGGGCAGCAAGGCTAACTCTAGCTTTACCAACTAGTCAGGCAGGGCTCCCAGATTTCTCTTAGACATAGGGATATTGGCTCAGGCACAGGACAGAGCTGAGAAGGTGACTGAAGGGCTTCCGTGCTGGCTGATGGGTAGGGCTGGGATGGCCCAGAGCCTGAGTTACTGGACTGAGCCTAGAGAGCTTTGCCTCCTCTCCTTGTTTTCTTACTGTGGTGTTCACCAGTCAGGGTCCCTGCATTTACTATGTTTGGATTTTGAGATTATTCCCTCTTAGAAACTACATTTACTGGTTTTGGTACCATGACCATCCTGGCAAGTGGCTTAGCTGATGACCTGATATTGGTCCTGAGCTCTGCAGAAGGCACTGAATGTTATGAGCTATGATGTTAGGAATTAGGTTCTGGAGCCTCCGAGAGTCTCAGCAAGCATATTGGTATTGGCTTTCTTCCCTTCTTTTTCTTTTTGTATCTTATCCCTGAATAAGCCTCAAGTCACATAGACAATGCGATTTGCCTAATTGTGTGGAGTCCATTAACATGTTTTTAATAATGCCTTCCACATGTATGCTGCTTGATGCTTTTCAAAACACTTCCACACCAATTATTTTTTGGAATGGTTTTAGAATCCCTGTTCATTAGATTTTGGAGATTATTTTTATTTTCATTTCATGCATGGGGAAACTGAGGCTCAAAAGCCGTGGAACAGGAGGGCAGCAGAAGAAAGTCTCTCTCAAGACTGCCTGACTTGTGGGCAGTGTCTGGTATACCATATGTGCTCTCTCTTTTTTGGATTCTCAGTTGGGTGAGTTGAGGGGGTAAGGGAGGCCCACTCATGTTCTTTTCTATGAGCTTTTCAATAGTGGTGAAGATGAGGACAAATCACCCGTAAGATGTGCCCCTTCAGAAGTCTCATGTAGTTCCTGGAATTTCAACAGAAGTCATTAAAAACCAACCTGAACCCCAGGTGACCTAAGGTCTTCTAATATGCCAATCATTCATCTAAGGAAACAGAACTAAATTACTTGTACCTGGAAGAAAGCCTTTTGCAAAACAAAGAGTGTATACATACTCTCACCTGAACGCGGCAGTTACACTCAACAGTGGCAGTTATTATATAAATGACTATATTCCTACAGCAACCCTGGAGAAAGAATGAAAGAAAATTGTGCAACCAATTTAATGAGGTGTGTGTGTAAGAGGGATGGTTAGCAATTTGTCTTTAACAATCTTGTTATACGGCAAGAGGCTCTGAAAGGAAAGAGAGAAAGAAAGAGACCGGGAGTCAATGCTGTGTTTTCTAACAATCCTCAAGAGAAAGGAGATAAAGACCAAGAGAATTCACTGAGCAAATGTTTTCTCTCTGGCAACAAATGCAGGCTCCGTGCTCGCAGAACCACTAGGCAATGTGAACCGAGAAGGGTTATAAATCTGGGTTTAACAAAGGTTTCACCCCAGTGGTAATAGAGTTAGAGGGTGAAAGGTTACATCTTGTTCAACCTTCTCAGGAATCATTTTCTGTAATGCTGGAGAGTAATTTTGTGGCATTTCTGGAAGCTCAATTGAATGAAAAGAAATCTCATTTGGTACTTAAACCACTGTTACCAGAGTGGGCACTTAGAAGACTACGCAAGTATCCAGGAAGTTCAAATGAAACGGCAGAAAACCATTTTAATCGCAACATCAAGTGCCTCCAGACACGTGGGTACTCGTGCTGCCAGCAGTGCCACATAATGTGGAGAGATATTTAACTGGGCTCTTCTGAAAGGAGGGCCCCTTGTAGTAGGACCACATCTTGAGCTCATGTTTATTTATTTTTTTCTTTTTAGCACTTGTGGCATATGGAGATTCCCAGGGTAGGGGTCAAATTGGAGCTGTAGCTGCTGGTCTACACCACAGCCACAGCAATGCGGGATCCGAGCTGCGTCTGCGACCTACACCACAGCTCACGGTAACGCCAGATCCTTAACCCACTGAGCGAGGCCAGGGATCAAACCTGCGTCCTCATGGATGCTAGTCAGATTTGTTAACCACTGAGCCATGACGGGAACTCCTTGAGCTCATGTTTAGAAGGCATTCAGCCCAAGAGCTGCCCTGGTGTAGTTTGCTCTGCCTCTTCAGTTGCATCTACGTTCATGAAATCTTAATCTGTCATTAATTTTGTTAACTCAGAAACCAAATGATTATTTTTTGAGCAACTACCACATCCCTGGCCTTATTCTAGACTCACTGAGTTTTAGGAAGATATTTATAACACAGCCTTTCTTAGTCCAGATTCTGGTTCCCAGTGGGAGAAAGACATTCAGTGGAAGCATCAAGGAAGTAATTCAAGGGACTTCATAATCACTATTGCTTCCCCAACCCAAATCTAATATTAATAGTAAAACCATAATCCTGAAAGTCAAGATAGCACCTATTGTAAAAAGCACAATTATTTTATGAACGACTTGCCTAAAGAAAAAGTATCCAAGGTTGGAAGTTTCATAGGAGACCCCCTACATAAAGGCAGGGTCCCTATGAGTGACTCACTTAGTGGAAGGGGAAAGGGAGATTTGCCCGAAGGGCCAGCAGGGAAACCTGCATGTCTCAGCTTTGCCTCTGCAGAAGGAAGAAAACCCAAATTTCTCTGAGAATTTGAACTACACGCTGGTGCTCACACAGCCTAAGGTGTACTGGTTGTGTGGTCCACATACTTAAGAGAAATTAATTCCTGGCAGGCTTGGATAACTCTGATTCGCAGAAAGAAATAGCGGTCCTCTTTGGAAGAATTCAAGTTCAGGGATTGTATGATCCTATTGATTATACAGCACATTCTGATTTCAGGAATGTTACAATGTGAGAATAATATGCATCTAAGAATGGATGAAGGAAAGTAATAAATGATTTTCATGAGCAACATATTAACATAATTTTATATAATATTCTTTACCTTTGCTGTGGACAGTGGGATGTTTCTCAGTCTTTTGCAAAGTGTGACTTTACAAAACCATCTTGAAAATCTTGCTATTTTTATTGAGCTTTAATAAGCAAGATTGCTGTGTATACTCAGTTCCCAGAAAGTTCCATAGTCTCTTTCCTAAGCAGATTGCCCTCCAAAGATTCTCCCATAAAGAGATGAGGGAACCCTAACCCAGGTTTCCTTTAACTCAGTTCCAGCTGACTTAAAGGAAACATATAGTTCCTAAAAGTCCAGGGGTTAGGTCTAGCTGGACCCAGTACTTCAGATATTCTCAACAGGATCTGGAATTGCTCACCCCTTGGATCTGCTTTCTCCAGGCTGGATTCAGAGTCAAACTCCACATGGGGCTCCCAGCACCTCTTACATCATCTTTCCTGTTGGCAGAAGTTGAGCTTCTACTTTCCACTGCTATCACAAATATCAGAATCAAGCCTCATAGGTTGGTGGGGTTGTGTGTGCATCCCTGAGGCAGGACAAAGGCTTTGGCTACTCCCAAGCTACAGGGACTGAGAGTGAAGAGGGGTGATTCTTAAATGTTGCAGTTACCAGGACAAGGGGGCTTGGGTGCTAGTCAGGGTGGAAGTAATCACTTGTGTGCTGGAAACAACAGCTGTCCACTCCAAGTCCTTCCTCTGCTGGATGAAGTGTCGTCTATTTGTGGGCATACCTATGATTATGCTAATGAGAATTCAAGGTATACAGTAAAATTCAGGGCAGCTAGATGAGAGATGTGACCAGATTATGTGTGACCAATGCCAGGAGAGGTACAAACTGTAAGATCTTGGAGGAGGAAGAAGGGACTGGACTAGAGTAATTGACAATACCATGTAGAAGAATTTAGGAAGATGATTGAAAGACAGAGGAGGAGGGAAATAGAAGGGAAAGAGCTAGAAGAATGGGTTGAGGAAGAAATAAGCAAGGAAATGCTGTTACCCTAATTATGGAAAATTGGTTGACTTTATGTGTGCCTTGGATTCTGTAGATTTCTTAGCTGGTGCTCAAAGCCACTATTTTTATTCCTGGCCGGAAGACATACTCTCTAATTAACATGAGAACTTTCTTACTATGGAGAAGACTGTTGGACTGAAATGATTCTTTTATCTAATTCTGATCCCATCAAACCAGCCATGTGGCTTGGTGAGGCATTTAACTGCTCAGCCTCTGCTGCCTCATCTGAATGTGGCAGTGATTTACCTGCCACATCTGTCTCACAGGATTGTGGTGAGGATCCAGAGGAGTGTTTGTGAAGGTGTTTTGAATCAAACACTAAAGTCTGATACAAGTGCAAAACATTATCTATGGTGTTCACTCTGGGGCTAGTCTAATTTAAATCTTGTGCCCTTGCTCCAGTCACCTTTTATTTCTATTAGGGCTGCTCTGTAGATTGTGAAAATAAACAGTAAATTTATGTGGGTTACTAAAAATATGAAGATGGAATATGACACTTCTGACCTATCAATTAACCACCTTTCCCACGAGCCAGTTTATCTAAGGCAAGAAGTGTGTTTCTTGGTTGTAGAAAATTCCCTCTCTTTTTCCCTCTTTTCCTTCCTTCCACCCACCCATTCATCCATCCATACAATGTTTGTTGAGTTGGAGACATTATTTAGCATATAAGGAAAATGAAATTAAAGGCAGTTAACTTTTATATTGTTAGATAATTTATTTTCAGAGACTTGAGAACACAGAAACACAAAACATTATCTCATTGTTAAGACTATGAAGAACCTTGAAGGACTTAAAGAGCACCATTCTGAGCAGTAATTATTGTACTGTAAATATATAGATGTGCTAGTTCACAGAGTTGTGATAGGTGTGAATGCAAGAAAATTCCCTTTCATTATAAAAAATTAAAAAATATATGACTCATATCAGAAAAACATGCTTTCCCTGAATCAGAGAATCTTGACTTGGGCTCCCCATTGGATTGGGCACGAGGTTTCAAGGGTTTGGTTTCTCCATAGTCTTTAACGTGGTCTTTGGAGAAAGGATAAAGTTAAAAAAATGTTCAGAATGCCTATTTAAGGTGCATATTACCCATGCATAGAATACTGATGGCATAATAACAGGATAGCGTTTCCATTTACCACAGTCTGTCACGACTGAGGAAATTCACGGGAGGACAAGTCTCCATAGAAATTGTCAAAATATTGCAACTTCCTAATGAAATCTCTCTTCTTGGGGAAAAGGCGTGTTTAACTGGTCCCATATGTTTTCCAGGGGGCACCTCTCCCCCTGTCACTTCCCCCAGCCAGTTCTTATCTTTTGTGATGAAAAAGAAAGAAACATTTTAGGGAAGGCCTAAATATTAAGCATTCCTTTCCCTGATCCATCCTGAAGCAGTTGTATGTTGATATTAGGGGAATTTTTTTGGTTATTTCTGTCACTTGGAATTTCTCCATTAATGGAGTCTCTGAAGACATTTTAGGAATGAATAATATCTTTTATCTAGTTGGAATATGCATGGGATTCCCATCAAACCTGTCCTCATGTGACTCTGAGCAGACAGCCAGTAAGATTTCCCCTTTCAAGTCTTTGTCAGGAATAAATACTTAGTTCTTCAGTAGTGCCTAGATGAAAACCTGGTAGAGGATGCTTTGCTCTGAAAGCAGACTGTGGCCCAGCTGTTCTGCGGTTTATGAATTTTTTAGCGAGGCTGAGGCTGGCGGCTGAGCCAGCGTTGGCTGAGTTCGGGCATACGCTGGGGGTTTGATTATTTCAAGCAGGGGTTAGAAAAACCTGGCAGTGTTTTCTGGGTTTCCCCTCTGAGGTTTGGAGATTTGCTCAACTTTTGTTCAAAGCCAAGCTCAGAAAAATGGAAAATGGGAAAGGCCAACTGATTCTAGAAACTTGAGAGCTGAGCCAGTCCTGGGCAGTGCTCCTGTCAACTGTGGAAAGGGGGCCACGCTGGACCCAGTCCAGTACCCTGCAGGAGCACGTGGCTCTCTAGAGAGCTTACTGCTGAGTGCCACCCTCTGACAGCCTTCTCCCTGGGGAAACCAGTGCATGGGTCCTGCCTCTAGTCGGGCTGTCTTTCTCTGTCGGATCCTCCTCAGGTATGCTGCGGGGACAAGCAAGGAGGATCAGAGTTTGGGCCAAGGCAAGGGGAGAGCAGTGAGAGAAAGGGCACTTCAAAAACCTGCAGTCACCCGGGAAGTCTTTAGCATGACTTTTCCTTTTCTGTGTTTTACCTTCACAACAAGGCCTCTGAGGGGCAGAGGCCATGCTTTTTTTTTTTTTTTTTTTAGGCCATGCTTTGATCGCTTGTCTCAGTTTATTCAATCTGAGTGAGTTTTGACATTGGGGCAAAGGAAAATACCCATTGGCCTGATGTCACTTAGGTGTTCTCTGGCTGGGACCTAGGCATTAAGGTAAATTCTTTTCACCTGGGGGCTCTGATACTGGGATCTATGTAGAACAAAGTGAAGCAGAAATAACCTTTGCTTCAATCCCCTGAGGATTAGGAAAATAGTCTGCTTGATCATGTAGGTACTCAAAATAGACCATCCCCATTAAGTGACTCTTCAGGCCTAAGTCCATTTAACTCTGGGCATCAAAGGTTCTCCACTCTGGTCTGGGGGAGATTTTTCACACATACTGATGTCTGGAGCTCACACCGGACCACGTGAAATAGAATCTTAGTTGGGAGGATGGGAGCTGGGCATTGCCTGCTAAGTTCCCCAGGTGAATCTTATGAGCAGGGTTAATAAGGGTCGGTTTCTACTCTTCAGGTGAGCTAGGTACTG
The DNA here is from genome assembly GCF_054392235.1 of Sus scrofa. Classification (NCBI taxonomy): domain Eukaryota; kingdom Metazoa; phylum Chordata; class Mammalia; order Artiodactyla; family Suidae; genus Sus; species Sus scrofa. The sequence goes on along the minus strand of NC_139385.1, from coordinate 88,386,473 downwards.
CAGTAGCCAAGTGAACATTTTTGTGTAGTGAGGCCAGGATGCAGCTTTTAGGGGTGGGTTTGCTCTTTTGCTTGGCTGGTCAGGAAAGGCCTTGATGGTGGGTAATGCGTGTGCATGGATGTGAAGGAAGACAGCGGTGTGACATGTGGGGCCTGGGGGTGAGGGCATTCCTGGCTGCTTTGTACCCCACAACAGAAGGCTGGTTTCTAATGGGTGGGCATGTGGAGAAGAGAGATGAGGGGAAGCATAATGGCATTTATGTTATTACTGGTTCAGATACAGTTCTCTTTAATGCTTCATCAATGAGGAAAGCACACACTAGTTAGAAGTTATCCATTGGTTAAAAATAATCTGACCTTTATGGTATTTGCTAACTGAATTAATATGAAATTAGATCTGAAGTTTAGTTAAAACATGGTGAGATTTAATAAGATCCAGCACTATAGAAATTTTTAAAAAGACAGGAAAAGAAATTAAGTTTGAGAAAAACAACAAAAAACAGGGTTGCAGGTAGAGAATGGGTGATGTGGTCCCTTATTTGCTTTTCTTTGATCTGTGTCTGATGGAAGGAGCCCTTAGACAGGTCACAGTTATGCTTTTGAAGGTGACCAGTGGCGCTGATGTAGCCGAAGTGTGACTGCTTCGTTGCCCTACGCCTAATTAGGTAAGCAAGGCGCTCATGGTGGAGATTATTTCATTTATTAGGTTCGAATGGAACCTGTGGGAATTGGTAAGATGTGATCTTAAATTAACATACTTCCTGCAGCACCTGCGATGTGGTATTATCAGAATTAATTAAACAGTCTGAAATCGCAGGCGCGGTGTCAGGCAGGGATAACCAGATGCCTGAGAGCCTGCATGCCCAGGCTGGGTCTCCAAACGCTCGAGAGTGTCTTTCTCTCTCCCTCTCCCCACATCCTGACGGGTCTCATTGTGGAGCCTTTGAAGCTTCTGTAGATGTGGTGGGGGATTCTATGGGGATGCATATAAACAAGTAAACCACTGTTGCTCAAATTTTAATACTTTTCTAAGTATTGCCTGGGACGCCAATGATTTTCTGAAGGGGTAGACAGAAAGCCTCAGAGAGCTGGCTTTGTTTTTCTCTCCTCTGAGGCTCCGATCACTTTTAAGTTGTTTGGTGGAACAATAGGAGTCCATCTTTTAAAGTCTCTTTCTCCCCCAACAAAAGGCACTGTTACCCAGATGAAATGCATGTGTGGAAACATACAGTAAAACGTTATGTGTATGCTTGTGTGTGTGTGTATATGAGCTTGGGTGAGGGTACTTTTCTGGAGGCCGTGCCAGTTAGTAACATAGGTTTCAACTGATCAATAAAATTTATTATTAAGTTTCTTTTGGTTTGTTGGCTTCTTTTCTACAACTTGGACAGTGGCCTAAGGGTTGCCTGGCTTCGTGGCTAAAGTGCAAATTTCATAGTGTATAGGTCATTTGTCATGGAAAAAAGTCTGTGTAACTAGTGAGTCTGATGCATTGCAGCAAGCAAGGAAAAGGGCTGGGTCTGCAGTGAGATCTCTTTAGGTTACAGTGTGGTCTGCAGAGAGAGGCTGCTCTAGACTAGGCCCCAGCACAGTCCATTTTCTAGATATTCGCAGGAGCGTGGGGAAATTGCTAGCTGCCCTGTCAGTTGTGGAAGCATCAGGGGCAGAATAGTAAGGTCTAGAAGACATACAAAAATAACTACTACGCCTACCATATTGACATATTTCCCCCTAGCTTCTTTGACAAGTTACTCATTCTTAAAAGACTCAACTTTTAAAACAGCCCCTATTTCCCCCCCCCCCCCCCGCCCCCCAGGGGGAAGTAAACTTGTTTCTTCCTCTCTCTCCCTAAACACTATTTATACTGCTAAGGTAGCTGTTTCTCTTTGTGTTGTAGCTAGTTGCGTATGGTATACCACTGTCTCCTTCATTGCATTGTAATCTCCTTGGATGTCATGTTTTATTCATGTTTGGAATTCTAGCATTGAATCTGGGACCGTTTTTGGATTCATTTCTGTGATGAGGGTTAAGTTACATTTTCCAAAAAAACAAAGTAGTTGAAGGAAGGAAGATACCAGTTCTTTGTGCTTTTTTCACTCCACAGTGCTGCCAAGAAACATCTAGAACCATAGAATACTGAGAGCTTTTTGGGGAATACAATCTTAATAAGCTGGCCTGTAGAATATTTTATGACAAGGCACTTTATTTGTGAATGACTGAGAAAGACTTCTCATCATGAAAGTGGAGTTCATTTTTTTTCTGTGTAGTTTTGTCTGCCAAAGGGCATGGAGGTTATTATGCTTTTGCTCTTGTATTTTTATTTTTTGTCTTTTTAGGGCCACATCTGTGGCATATGGAAGTTCCCTAAGCCTAAATTCCTTAGGCCGTGGTCTAAGCCACAGCCACAGTGACACCAGATCCAAGCTATATCTGGGATCTACAGCATACTCACGGCAATGCCAGATCCTTAACCCACTGAGAGTGGCCAGGGATCAAACCTGTGTCCTCATGGACACTAGTCAGGTTCATACTACTGAGCCACAATGCGAACTCCATGCCCTTGTTTTTTTTTTTTTTTTGATCTTTTTGCCTTTTCTAGGGCCACTCCCGAGGCATATGGAGGTTCCCAGACTAGGGGTCCAATCAGAGCTGTAGCCGCCGGCCTACACCAGAGCCACAGCAGCGTGGGATCCCAGCTGCGTCTGTGACCTACACCACAGCTCACGGCAGTGCCAAATCCTTAACCCACTGAGCAAGGCCAGGGATCGAACCTGCAACCTCATGGTTCCTAGTCGGATTTGTTAACCACTGCGCCACAATGGGAATTCTGCCCTTGTATTTTTTTTTTTTTTAAGCTGTTCTTTATAGAGACACTCATCAGTACCCCCATCTGTTTAGATACTATCTCTCAGTAATACTTGCATTTTAACTAATTCTTCCTTTTGTCTCCCTTCAGAAATAGAGCAGGTGTGGGTCCCATTCCCTGAGGGTCCTACCCTCTGTGGAGGAACTCTCCATGCCCTTCTTGTTCCACAGGTGTGTGTGTCTGTGTGTGTGGATATGTGGTCACTTCTCAGGACTTCTGCTCTCTAAGTGTAGTGGGGTTGGATGGGGGACCTCAGGCTCAGGCTTCAGAATACTTCTGGAATCTTCTGAGTACAGTATTTAGGCACATTAATTTCCATCAGAGAGTGGTTGGGAGGCCAGTCATTTTGACGACTGAATTGAGGGGTAGAACGGTTCTCTGAGTTTATAGCAGACTCGTAGACCTGGACAGACAGAAGTTGTCTCTCCAACCTTTCTTCTCACAGATATAGAAGCTTGAGGCCCAGAGATGAAAGTCACACAGCATGGGGCAGGGCCAGGTCTAGAATCAGGCTTTCTGACTGCTAGTGCATTCCTTTCTCTACTACACATATTGAAGTCAGCGTCTCATTCTTTTGTTTCTTGTTTTCTGTCTTAGTTCATGAAGGGGCCCCCGAACATCTCACTTCTGTAGGAAAGAAATTCACTCTCAATTAAAAAAAAAGACAACATATAAATGTAAATATTCATTTTATAAATATGCATATCAATTAAATATACATTTATTTAAAATATGTGTGTTAATTATACATGTTACATCAGATCACAATTAAGTCAACAGAAAGTGATGATTTGCATATAATCAAGCTTGTATATTAATCAGTTGTCAATCTTGAATGCCATTTTTCTTCAAATGGTACCTTCCATTCAGCCATATTAGAGCCAGGGATTAGAAGCAAGGGTTCAACCTTCATGTTTGATAGTGTGCTTCTGTGCTGCACTGGGCTGTCTTACTTTCCGTCGTTGGCCCCCTGGGATCCCATTTTCAGTCCTCCTGGGAGCTCTGGATAATCCTGCTTTTCTCTCTGGGAAGGAGACCTTTTAAAGCAGGAGAGAGGTTTCTGTTTGGAAGTGGATGTCTCTGAAGTTTCTCATTCGGTTCTAAAGGAGTTTCTAGACAGTGGAGGTTGTTTACTAAGTACAGATTCTCCACTGAGGGGTATCAGTTGTTACAGAGAGTACAGAAAAGAACCAGTTCATGTTTCAACTGGAAAGAACCTTAATAAAATTATTAGCCCCAAATCCCTACACAACAGATAAGGAAACCAAGGTCTAGACATGCTAAGTGTCTCTCACAGGAATCCTACCATCCTAAAGGCCTTTGAATTTCTAGCCTCATCCTAAAGTCCTGGGCATCCCTTCTGCCCCTGGATGTGCTCCTCTGTAACCTGCAGTGCTTACCCCTAAGTGGAGGGGCTTGTTTGAGTATAGCGTCTTCCCTCACTGGATTGTTCTCTGATCCTTCTGGAACTATCAGAATGCCTGACATACAGTACGCACTCAGTATGTATAGAAGTGAAGAGATTGTCAATTAGGAGGGTGTGAATTCATTTTGAAAATATATGGAAATGTCTCTTCTTTATGGATACCATGGCTTAAAGCTCCTAAGTGCATTTGTCTCTCAGAAAACCAGAGAACCATTTCCTGGGTGGGCAGAGGGGACGAAGAGTAGGCCTGTGGCTTTATCACTACCCTGTATTCTTTCCTTGTGCTGGGCCTGGTTCCAAAGGCAATTAATCAACAAGGACATTTTCTTTTGTCCTCTTGTCCTTTGGTCTGCAGTATGAAAAATGTTATTTCAGCTAGAGGAATTGTGTTCACTTAGCATTCTCTCTGCTGAATATTTGGTCCCTGGTATTGTTGTAAGATAGCAGGAAAAGGTTTTTCATTTGATTTCTTGATTAATTAAAAGTTTGACATGTCCCATTTTTATATGATTCTAGTGACTGTATCCCACTTTCTCATGACCCTCTCTCCTCTTGGATGAAACATTTTTTTCTTTTTTTTCATTAAGAAGCATTAGTTTGGAGTTCCCGTCGTGGCTCAGTGGTTAACAGATCTAAGAACCATGAGGTTGCGGGTTCGATCCCTGGCCTTGCTCAGTGGGTTAAGGATCTGGCATTGCTGTGAGCTGTGGTGTAGCTTGCAGATGTGGCTCCAATCTGGTATTGCTGTGGCTCTGGTGTAGGTTGGCGGCTACAGCTCCGATTGGACCCCTAGCCTGGGAACCTCCATATGCCGTGGGAGTGGCCCAAGAATTGGCAAAAAAGACAAAAAAAAAAAAAAAAAGCATTAGTTTTTTTAAAAATATAGTTTAGAATGAAGGGCATCATCTTATAAAACAACTCAGAAGATGGTAAAGCAACACTCTGTGTACCTGGATATCACTCTTTTTGGCCATATGGAAAATCAACAGGTGAAATGCATTGGCTCTTTCAGATATGAACCTTTTAGCATATGAAGGGCACTAAACTAGGCAATATGATAAGATTAGACAGGGGTTCTGCCCTTAAGAGTTTGTAGTCTACTGAGAAAACAAGGCCTTGCTATCTTTCTAGGAAAATGATTCTGTTCATTTATTTATTCAACATGTCTTTATCGACACATACTTTGAGGGATACAGTAGTGAATCAGCCTGCTCAGGGCCCTGCCCTCATGTTGTATGCTTCATAGTGGGTTATAAACATGAAACAGGGACCACAGGCCAGGATGGCAGAGTAAGTTTATGCTTTGTCTCATCCTCTTAACAGTGATGTATATACACATAACCATTATACGTAAACTTTAAGAGACAAAACTAAAAAGACATAACTAATCTGAAAACAAGACAGTCTGTGGATTGGAGATAGAACAGCTGTCTAAAGTGGTATGTAGGGTTGAATGACACCCCTGCCTCTTGGACCCTAGGCTGAGAATCAAGTAGTGGTGGCTGGGAATTTGACTCCAATCAGGGGTGCTCAGTGGAAGAATGAGGGATTGGATCCAGACTTACTGTGGAGCCAAAGGCAAGGGGGTAGGTGCCTCTATTCAAACACCCACTTATGAAAGAAGGCTAAAAAGAAATGCTGCCAGCTGTTGCCAGGAGAGCAGCTTAAAAGAATCTAACAAACCTAGGAAAGGTAGGGAACTTAGAATCTTGGGATAGAACTAAATCAAACTCCTTTGGCTGTTATTTTTGTCTTTGATGTCTTTTGTCAAACCTGGTTCTGAACTGTGGCTACAGGAAACTAGATGCAGATAACAGAGAGAGGGCTGAACTCATAGCAGGGGAGTACAGACCAGGCAATTATGAAAATCTCACTTAAAAACTTCAAAAGCTAAGTTTCAAGTCATACCAAGAAACTAAAGGTTAAGATACCTAGAAGATGCTCAATTAAATTTAATGATTTATTAAAAATGAAAGTGTTATACTAGATTCTAAACCAGTGAATCACTTTCTACAAATCACAAAGGTATGTGATATTTCTCATTATGTAAATTAATAATGGTATCCCAAATAATATAGCTAGAAAATTCATATATTTCAAGATCCACATTTTATAAATAAGGATTCAGCATCAATAAAAGAAGTAAGTTACCCAAGATCATGTGGACAGGATCCCAAAAGAATGCTTCTTCCCAAATCAGTATCATTAATGGTGTCTGACTTAGAAAGATGCATGTCATTGCTGAAGTCAGATTTAGTTATGACTATGGACTATGCAAGAACCAAACACTGGTGCTAAAAGCTATGCTGGGAAATAAATAGATCATCAGTTTTTTTTTTTTTTGTATATGATCAGATTAAACAGATGCTGATAATCATGAAAAAAGAAAAAAAAAAGAAACCAGAGGTTAAGGAAGAGAGCCAATAAATCAACAACCAGAAAGCTAATTTATTTGAATACAATTAATTTTATGTTATAGCCAGAATAACTCTTTAAATAAATGATTTTAGAGAGCTTATGCTAATTAGGGATGAAATAATAGCCATAGAAGAATAAGGTATTACCTAAGAATAGGCAGAAACAAAACAAGAAAGGCTAAATGTGAAAAAGAATCAATTCCATAATTAGAAGTAACACTATTATCATCAGAATAAGACATTCAGTAGGTAAAATATACTCTAGATAAGACAGATGATGGGAGAATTATCATATTGGAATTCAATGCGAAGGTGGTCACCCAGAATGTAGGAAAGAGAAATAAAAAATTAAGAATATTACAACAAAGCAGAGAAGAGACCTGAAGGATGGATTGAGAAGCGTAACACATGGCTAATCAGATTTTTAGAAGAAGGGGAAGGAAAGGTGGACAAGCAATATTTCAAAAGATCATAGCTGATCATGTTCAGTATTGAGTAAAGATGAGAACTCAGATAAAAATATTCTCTAAGAGCAGAACTACATAAATAAATATAAATGTACATCTAGGTACATCCTTTTTGGTCTGTAGAACATCAAGGATTTAAAGAGAATTTTTAGAAACTAAAGGAGGAGAAGAAATATTAAATTTGAAGGAAGGATAATTAGACTAAAGGAGCATTTCTTATCAGGAAAATTAGGTGCCAGAGGACACTTATATTCAAAGTGCCCAGGGAAAGTATCTGTCCATCTATAATTTACATAAGATAAAATATCATTCAAAGTGAAAATAAAACAAGGACATTTTCAGACATACCAAGGCTGAGAAAATTTGATACTCATAGAACTTTTAAAGGTTGTGGCTATTTATTTATTTATTTCCCTTTTTGCCTCTTTAGGGCTGCATCCGCGGCATATGGAGGTTCCCAGGCTAGGGATTGAATCGGAGCTGTAGCTACCGGCCTGCATCACATCCATAGAAATGTGCGTCTGTGACCTACACCACAGCTCACGGCCATGCCAGATCCTTAACCAACGGAGCAAGGCCAGGGATCAAACCCACGTTCTCATAGATGCTAGTCGGGTTTGTTAACTGCTGAGCCATGATGGGAACTCCCGGTTGTGCTTTTTTAGCAAGACAAAAAGTGCACCAGAGGAAAGACGTAGGATAGAAAAAACACTGATTAATATAAAAATTGATAAAATATATTGGTAAATTTATTTAACTATTGACTAAAAACCTTGATTTTTTTTTTGTGTGTATGTTTTATACTGGTCAAAGTAGAACGTTTGACAATAATTATAGGGATTGTTTCAATAGGTAGTTCAGCAAGCTAAAGCCTATGTGTTTGGGAAGGAGATAGAAATTTGTTAGAAAATTTTATAGTTATGCATGTGCTTGGAATCAAATCCAAGTGAAAACAAAACTCATTCAGTTTTAAGAAACCTAAAATAAAGCCATACAGAAATGTTGCAAACAGAGATGGGAGAAAGTACATAGGCAAATACTAAGCAAAAGAAATCTTGCTAGAAATAATAATAACAAAGTAGAATGTAAGAGAGAAGCACAAATAGGTGTAATCATGAACACTGCATAGTAATAAAAGGAACTATCCACCAAGAAGTTGTAATAATTATGACTTTGTATTATCTAACAGTATAGTCTCAGAATATATGAAGAAACAGATGACAGAAAAATGAGAGAAAATTGATAAATCTGCCATTTTTGTAAGAGACGTCTATGTATTTTATCATACATTTGTCTGAGTATCCAAAATTAGCATGAATATAGAAAGTCTGAAGAACAAATTTATGCCCAACTGAGAGTATGCATTATTTTCAGGTATACATCAAGCATGTACAAAAATTGGCTATGTTCTAGATTTCTAAGGAAACTCTAAACAAATTTCAAGAAATTAATATGTAGATCATGTTCTCTGATCTCCAGTTAAATAAGAAATTATGTAAATACAGTAAGTATAGCAGCAGTTAAACTCCTTAATAACTGGTCTGTTCTATAGGTACAAAATTATTCAGTTAATTCAATACTTATTTATGATTAGAATTTTAAGAAAATTAGGGAAAAAGGGGATCCTACTTAACCTCGTAGATGCTGTCTTTAAAAACTCACAGTGAACTTAATATCTAATGGTAAAACTTTAGAAATGTCTCCATCAAAGTTAGGAACAAGACAGTGATATCCACTTTCTGGGTTCTGTTAACATTGTGCTGAAGTCATAACCAATGCAATAAAACAAGAAAAAGAAAATAGGAAATAAGAACTGAAAAGAGGAAATAAAGCTATGTTATTTCTAGGCAGCGCTATTGCCTACATTGAAAATTCAAGGAGTTCCCATCGTGGCTCAGTGGTTAATGAACCCAGCTAGCATCCATGAGGATGTAGGTTCAATCCCTGGCCTCGCTCAGTGGGTTAAAGATCCAGTGTTGCCGTGAGCTGTGGTGTAGGTCACAGACATGGCTTGGATCCTGTGTTGCTGTGGCTGTGTTGTAGGCTGGCAGCTCCAGCTCCAGTTTGACCCCTAGGCTGGGAACCTCCATATGCCATGGGTGCAGCCATAAAAAGACAAAATACAAAAAAAAAAAAAAAAAAGGAAAGTTCAAGACTATATGCTGACAGTTTTTAGAAATAAGAGATTTGAAGTTGTTGATTTACAAATCAATAAACAAAATCAAAAGTGTTCCTAAATTCCATCCTTTTCTGAGCTTTCACAGAGCTAAGATACTATGGTTTCTTTTAAAAGTATTGTAGAAGCAGTAAGTGCTGTAAACTTAGAAAAAGTATGGAAAAGATGTTCTAGAGTAAAGAGCAGAAGTCACACGGTCAGAAAAGGCCATCTATGGTAGAGATCAACAAGCAGTAGTACCAGTTGCAAAGTATAATAGGAAAAAGCTCTTAGTTACAAAAGCAGCATCAATGAGTTAGGAATAAATATAAATAAATAGTAATAAAAAATGACTTTCATGGAGAATTTTACCAAACGTTATTTAAGGATATAAAAGATTTGAGTAAATGTAGAATTATACTGTGTTCCAGGGTGGGAAGGCTTAATATCATAAAGATCTTAATTTATTCTGAATCTATAAATCCAAAGCTATTATAATAAAAAGTCTGTCAGGATTTTGATGGAACTTGACAATGTGATCCTACATCTGTCAAAGATTATTTAAAAAGAATAAAATAGGGAGACAAGGCCTATCAAATGTCAAGAATTATTGTGAGCTATAGTAATAAGATAGTATGGTATTGGCATGGGGACAAACAAATTCAGTACAGTTTGATGCATATATAGCTACTTGACATTTTATAGAAGTCATATTTCAAATCATTGGGGAAAAATACTCAGTAATGGCTAGGGCAAGTGCTTTATTATTCTATGTACCAAAAAAAAAAAAAAACCCAAAAAATTCAGAAAGATTTTAAAAGAAAATAGTTGATAACATCTTTGGCTTTGAGGTTTAGAAGTGTCTCTTAAATTGGGCACAAACACAAATCATAAATATTGGGAATTTGACACATATCTAACATAAATATGTACATGTGCACAGTGCATATATGTACATACATATGTGTGCACGTACGTATGCTTCTGAACAACAACATACACAGTGAATGAGTTCAAAAAAATAAGCTGTAGACTGGAAGATGTTTGCAGTGTATAAAGCTGATGAAGAATTTGCATCCTTTGAAACAAAGACAGGTAGAAGACCATGACACCCTGCATCAGATTCTGAATCTTAGCTCCATCACTTGCTAACAGTCATTTCACCTCTTTTTACTTAAATTGTTTTCATTTTTAAAAGCAGAGATTATGAGCTCACCTACTTGACAGGTTTTTGTTGTGAAGATTAGATCAGTTAATAATAATTATTAAATCAGATCATAAACCCTAAGAATAATGTCTTGCATTTAATAAGCACCCTACAATGTTAGTTATTATTACTAACATTAAGAATATGTAAAAATTGCTCTAAATCAGTGAGACTGATAATCCAGTAGAAAAGTGAGCAGTGGATATTAATAATAGAGGAGTTCCATATGGCAAAGAAATGTATACAAAGATGCTCAGTGTACCTGGTAATTTGGCAAATGCAAACTAAAACTGTAATGAGTCATAAGTTTATATTCATTAGGTTGACAGAAATCCAGAAATCTGACATTGCAAGCATGTGGAACTATGTGAATTCTCATGCATTGTTGGTGTGAGTGTAATTTTCAAAATTGGTATCACCAATTGAGAGAACAATTTGGTGGTATTTAGTAAGTCTGAAAATATACGTGTTTTACAACTCAGAGCTTCCATTGCTAAGAATACCCTATAGGTAAGCTCTTGCAAATTTGTGCAAGGACATATGTGTAAGAAAACTTCCTTATGTCTTGCATGTAACAGTGAAGAACCAGAAACAATGTCCATTAAGAAGAGAACGGATAAATAGTGTATTTATATAAAAAATAAAATACAAACTTTTTTACTGAAATGAAGTATTGCTTAATTAATCTCATAATAAACTTTAGAACGTTTTAGAAAAATCAAGTTAAAGGTAACATACAGTTTAGATAACTAGTTGTATAAAATTTTTAAACATGTGAAACTACTGTATATTATTTATAGATACATTCATAAGTAGTGAAAGGAAGAAAAACTTATGAGAATGGTAAACAACAAATGAAAGATACTGGTTTTCTCTGAGGAGGGCAAGAAAGGAATGCCTTAGGATATGGGTTCACAGGCAATTTGAAATGTGTCTATAATCTTTTACATGTTGGAATTAAAGTAAAAAAAAAAAATCAGAAATAGGAGTTCCTGTCATGGCTCAGTGGTTAACGAATCCCACTAGGAACCATGAGGTTGTGGGTTCAATCCCTGGCCTCGCTCAGTGGGTTAAGGATCCGGCATTGCCATGAGCTGTGGTGTAGGTTGCAGATGCTGCTTGGATCCTGTGTTGCTGTGGCTCTGGCGTAGGCCGGCAACTGCAGCTCCGACTAGACCCCTAGCCTGGGAACCTCCATATGCCTCGGGAGCGGCCCTAGAAATGGTAAAAAGACAAAAAACAAACAACAACAACAACAACAACAAAACAGAAATAAATATGGCAAAGTGTAAACATTCAAGTTCGGAGTTGAGAGCTGTGCCATTGTTCTTTGAATTTTCCTGGTGTTTGAAATAGTTTTTCTTTGAAAAAAAAATTGAAGTTCATGCAAATATATATGTATACCTGCACATTTATTTTTTAAAATAAATGTTATTGGAGTATAGTTGACTTACAAAGTTGTGTTAGTTTTGGGTATACAGCAAAGTAAATCATATATATATATATACATACACACACACACATTTTACGTATTTATGTATACATCCATTCCTTTTCAGATCCTTTTCCCATATAGGTTATTACACAGTATTAAGTTACCCTGTGGTATACAGTAGGTCCTTGTTACCAGTCTGCTTTATATATGGTAGTATGTATATGTCAAATCCTAACTTGCTAACTTGTCACTCTTCCCCCAATTTTCCCACTCAAAATCTTTGAATCTGTTTCTCTTTAGTAAGTTCTTTTTTTAAAAACAATTTTCATTGGATTATTCATATTAGTGATCTCATATGATATTTGTCTTTTCTCTTTCTAATACAGTAATTTCGCAGTCTATCCATATTGCTGCAAATGGCACTATTTCATTTTTTATGGCTGAGTAATATTCCATTGTATATATGTACCACATTTTCTTCATCCAGTCCTCTGCTGATGGACATTTAGATTGCTTCCATGTCTTGGCTTTTGTAAATAGTGCTGCAGACTACTTACATGCACTATAGGGTGCATGTTATCTTTTTCAATTAATGGTTTTCTCCGGATACATGTCCACGAGTGGGATCACTGGATCTTATGGTAATTCTATACTTGGTTTTTGACGGAACCTTCATACAGTTCTTTGTAGTGGTTGCACTAGCTTACATCCCCACTAACAGTGTAGGAGGGTTCCCTTTTCTCACACCTTCCCCAGCAGTTATTGTTTTTAAACTTTTTGATGATGGCCATTTTGACTGGTGTAAGGTGATACTTCATTGTAGTTTTGATTTGCATTTCTCTAATAATTAGTGATGCTGAGCATCTTTTCATGTGCTTTATGGCCATCTGTCTGTCTTCTTTGGAGAAATGGCTGTTTAGATCTTCTGACCATTTTTTAATTGGGTTGTTTGTTTTTTGGTATAAAGCTGTATGAGATGTTTATATACTCTGGAGATTGATGTTTGCAAAGTTTTTTTTCCCCTATTCTGTAGGTTGTCTTTTCATTTTGTTTATGGTTTCCTTTGTTGCATGCACACTTTGTAAATATTCCTCTCTTTTAAAATTTGCAGCATACTAACTAAAGTCTAAATGACACAAACAGATATGTTAGAGTTTGGTTCTTTACACTAACATTATGTTCAGCTCATATGTAACTTTACATGACACAGAGTGAAGATAATAACGAAGCTGTTTAAGAATTTTCCCTTACTCTGAATCATTAACTCTTAAACATAATTAGTAAATCTTACTACTCAGGTTGAGCACAAACTGAAAGGAAATATATTCATTTTTCAGTGATGCTGAGAACTCAGGAACTGAGAAATATATTCATTTTTCAGTGATGCTGAGAACTCAGGAACTGAGCCATATATGCCCCTTTGTTGTCTCTCAAGGAAATAATTTGAACCAAAGACTATATAAACTGGCATGCCTATTTAGTATTTGCAAGTTGACACATGGGAAAAGAATTATGAGGGAAGCTGGGGTATGAGAGAAGGGGCTCAGGGAACCTGGGAAGGAAAGGGTGATGGCCTCTTGGAATGACAAGAACATTGTGCTGCGTCAGGAAGTGCTGGGTCTGGTTCTGACTCGACTCTTCCACTGCATCCCTGTGCCTCATTTATAAGCGGAGGATGGAGTGTGGTCTTTCTAGTCCCTGGAAGCCCTTACATTCTCTGGTTTCACTAACACAACACGTGCACTTTTTCTGTTGCCATTTTCAAAAGGAGCCGTAATTTGGTATCATTATATGCCTGCCCCTGTATGCTGATCTTTAATAATGTTGAATGTTTAGTTTATTTACCTTTCTTAAGACTTTTAAACTTCAGTCCACTATTCAATGTGTGCCCAATCCAGGACGTGTATTTTATTCGTGTAACTTAAATGCATGTATGACTTGTCCTTGGGTGACCTTGGTGTTCTCATAACTCTCCATTTTCCTGTGGGGTGGATGAGAGTTGGTATGACCTTAAAAAAAATGGCTGCCAAGTGCACCTGCATTAGCTCTCTAACTAGATTCTTAGTGAGCGAGGATGTAAATTATGTGCATTTTTGAGAACTTAGTTCTATAAATAGATCCCAACCTATCTTACAACCACAGGTATTTTAGGATAAATGAAATACATCTCTGAAATTGTTAAAGAGGCTCCCCTTCTATAATAAAAAACTAAAAACCTGTCTAACTTAGAGTTACATTAGAAATGGGATGACATGCCTAAAATTATATATATATATATAAAGAGAGAGATATATTGGTGTTGGTGATGGTGACCCTTTTGTTCTAAGCTATTAGAAGTGAGTAGAATATAAAGTAATTAAAATAACAGAATTCTGGGAAATGGTGAAATGAGAAATTAAAAGCTGTGATACAGTTTTATGTTCTTATGGAAATCCATTGATCATAATTAGCACATGAGCTAAATCAGAATGAATGGGTAGATCCTAAAGTACAGGCGTAATATTGTAGGTTATGGAAAATGTCTTTTTTTGGTTTAATGGATATATGATTGGTTCTCAAATGCTGCTCAACTGGTAAGGGAAACAGGTCTCCCTTAAAAACCCTTCTTTTAGGCTTTCATAGCACCAAGACAGTACAGTTTTCTTCAAGCATAAGTAGTGCAAGGTATGTGTAGTCAACTTAGGTACTAGAAGAGCTGGCCCCAAGGTGAAGGGCAAGGATCAAACAACCAGAAGTGGCTATCTATGGCAGAGATCATCAAACAGGCATGCTATCAGTGGACTCAGGCGAGAATATTAGAGATTAATCAGCTCAACTCTGTTTAGCTAGGCTGATTATATATGCCCTGGAATGTGAGCGTGCAGTGACAGGCTCGAGAAACTAAAGTAATAGGAGTCCAGTCCCAACTGAGGCTGGGAAGACAGATCAATTTGCAATATTCTTTTCTGCACCCATGCAACAAAGCAGAAACATGAAAGCAGAACATTAAGGGATGCTCCCTATGAACTGGACAAATCAATAAACATCAGTGGTAAAGAAAAAAAGTTTCTCATTCTCTTGAGCACCCCGAGGGCTCTTCCATCTCAGGAAGTGATGAGTAGTGGTGGCCTCTGTCATGTTACCTTCACCTACATTGTGTCACCTCCTGTCTGCTCAGGGTGAACACTGTGAAGCATAAACTGAAGGAGCATTTGGGGAAGCATGTAAGGAAATGACTGCCTCTCGTTAGAGATGTGCTATTGCTGGCTAGAAGGTAGATATCTGTGGCCTCAAGGGGAAGCCTTGAAGGCAGGGTCAAAACAATAAGATGGTGGGTTCCCCTCTTCCCAAACATGCTGAAAGTACCAAGTGAGTGTTTTCTCCCATCCAGATTGAAGGGCTGCATAATTGAGGATCCTCTTTATTTACCTAGACTTGAGTTAGTGATAGAGAGCTGGGAAAATAGTTAGCAGACAAAGAATATTCAGGAAGCAATTTAGAGATAGAAGAATATGCTTAGACTTAACACAGGCTATTAATGGCATGATTCGCTTCTTGGCTTAATATAACAGAGACTCAGATTTCAGTGTGAGCATATGCAAGGGTGTGCATGTGTGTTTTTGTGTGTGTGTGAGTGCACACATGTGTAGAGATGAGAAGAAATAGGGCAAGGAAGAAAGAGACTATCATGGTAGGCACTTTCTAAAACTTGTGAGCCTGTCAGACCAATTCTTTTCTCTTCTAAATCATTTCCTATAAAACAAGGAGATGATTATCTAACTGCTAGAGGAAAGCGAGGGTATTATATTTCATTTGGTGGGGGGGGGATATAGATTTATGTGAGACGGAATGGTTTTTTTTTTGAAAAAGCCAACCACCCAACAATGGCAGAGTTCATAGCATGAGTTAAAGCACTTGCCTATGTTTGTGTTTTAGACTGATGGAATTTACACACATTTGTAGTGGTTTTAGGAGCTGTACCATTGGAGGGACTCTTGTTCATGGAGTTTAAGGAAGGAGAAAGAAACTATCTTGTACCTGTTTCACAAAAGGTAGTGCCTTTCCAACATTTGCCCAAGATATTCTGCAATAAGAGACATCTTCTCCCCAGGAAAATGGTTAAAATGGATTTTTTTTTTTTTGTCTTTGCTATTTCTTTGGGCCACTCCTGCGGCATATGGAGGTTCCCAGGCTAGGGGTCGAATCGGAGCTGTAGCCACCGGCCTACGCCAGAGCCACAGCAACGCGGGATCCGAGCCGTGTCTGCAACCTACACCACAGCTCACAGCAACGCCGGATCGTTAACCCACTGAGCAAGGGCAGGGACCAAACCCGCAACCTCATGGTTCCTAGTTGGATTCGTTAACCACTGTGCCACAACGGGAACTCCTAAAATGGATTTTGCAAAGGAAGAGGAGGATGATTTGACTAGTAGTAGCAGAGTGTCTATTCAGTATAAGACAACGTGCCAAGCACTTGGGATGAAACAGTGAAATGACGTAGGTGCAGGAAACTCACAGTCACTGGTGAAGATGAATCAGTCACCCATTATAAGGTGGTATTTCCTGGTGGAGGTGCATGCCAGGTGCCATGGAAGCCCAGAGAGGGAAGAGGGCTAAGCTCTCCAGGGTGGTCAGGGAGAGTCAGGCTTGACGGAATCACCAAGGCAGCGGGGAAGTTCTGAAGAATGGAAAGAGCATGGAGGCCTAGGAGAATATTGTGCATTTGAAGATTTGTGAATGGTGAGGATAGACCTGGCCATGGGTGCATGTAGGCAAGGGGTGGAGAGTAGAGAGGGGGTGAGGCCTGCCGCATGGGAGGGCAAGGTCCAGTTTTGAACAGTTAGCATTTTGATAGAGGTGGACATGTGCCACAGTTACTTTGGGGAAATGAAGCTTTCTGATTGAAAGAGGAGGCGTCCACCCCTCATCATTTTTAACTACATAAAAAAAGAGTACATTTTAATAAAACTTCCATCCCCAAGATGAGAATCATAACAGTGTGACATCGTCTCCAGGTTAATGTTGCCTCTTCCCTCAACAGCTGCTCATATTGAAGTGGAGGAGTTTCAGACCTCTCCTTGTCTTGGTCTATCCCCTGTGCAACAAATCTGGTTTGTCAGAGTCCTGCTCAAGGCTTGACAGAGAAATCGAGGGCATTCCCAAAGTGCGGTCTGATTGTCAGGGATGCAGGGGACAGATTTCCTCCCAAGTTGCTTTATTAGCATGCTCTAGATTACTTGTGTTAACAGCCACATCGCACTGTTTGCTGCTCTTCAGGAGTGAAAACTTCCAGGTCTCTTACATGTCAGTGACAGGAAGCCACCTCTCTGCTTTTTTTTTTTTATAGCTGATGTTTTGAACCCTAGTAAGAGCTTAATATCCTTAATAAGTCTTAAAAATGATTTTTTTCTTTTTGAATCCTGTGTACAATCAAAATATGATAAGCCATACAGTGAATAAAAGAGTTTATAATTAAAATGTTTTCTGTTTTTAACAAGATTGGAAATAAAAATGTAAAAAGTAAAAAAAAAAACCGTGTGATTTTTCTAATATACTATCATAAAGTTCTATTATTTTTTCTTAGTTCATATACAGAAAAAAAACCGTATGACTTTGTAATCATAAAACAGACAAAATTTTGTAGTCTGGTAATAAAATCACACTAAAGTATTTTCCAGATTGCTACAATCTTCAAAATGAAAATGGGAGACAGTTGCATGATATTCTATCTTGTGGTTCTGCCATACTATACTATACATTATTTTATTGTTGGATAATCAGATCATTTTCTGTACTTAATCATTCTCAAAATACTGTAACAAAGATATTACTGCATATTTTAAAATTTCTTCTTCCGAATTATTTTCATAGGGTAAATTCCTAGTGTAAATTATAGAGGTCAAATTACTAGGTCAAAGATAAGCAGCATTTTTATGGTTGTTGAAATGCAGTGCTCTCTAAAACCCAATCCCACTCCTACCAGAAATGCAACAAACTATGTAGGTCTTCAACTTTATTTGTAAAAACCAAGCCAAGACTAGTTATTGGTTATTGAATCAACTATTACAGGTTCAACTCTATGCGATGTCATTCTGCCCTCATTTCTCCACTTGGTGCTACATATAGGAGAATATTTGTTGGCTATGTAACGGCAGGGATCTTGCTCGCTGCCATGTCATACTTCCAGATTCTAATGCACAGTGAAGGCTCAATATATACATATGTGTTCAATGAATAAAATACCTTCTATTCTGTAACGTTTTCCCTGACATACCATGCATTAACCTCATTAAAAAATAAAGGATTGATGTGTAATGATTTATCACTGGTGAATCCTTAGGCCCCTAGTATTCACTACCTTCTTTCTTAACGGCTGTCTTACCATCCTTTGGTAATGGGTTTTGTTTTTAATTGTAACACACTGTAAATGAAATTATCTATTTTAAAACAATCAAAATTACCTAAATTGGGACAAAAAAGGCAATTTCTAATTTTTTATACTCTACATTGCAGTATACCTTTTTAAAAGTACCTAACTATATAATTTACATGTTTTTAGCAGGTCTGCACAATATTTTTATATGCATTATACAATGATCCATTTATTCAGTAAGTGTTTACTGAGGGACTACCATGTAGCAGATGCTTAGGCTATAGTTTAGAGCAAGACAGATACATTCTTTGCCCTCGTGGGGTACATTGTCTAGTGGGAAAAACAGACATCAAAAAGTAATTAAAAGTGCTGAATTTTTGTGACTACAGAGGGCTAGAGGAGGCTATTACAGATCGACATAATTATTCTGGGGAGTCATGGAAGTCTTTCTGGAGGAAATAAAATATACTGAGTCCCAAAGTATGAATAAGTATAAATAGTGGTGAGTGGCATGGTAGGAAGAGGGTCAGTAAGAGGGCAGAATATGTGCTTGCCGCTGGGCTCTGTTGCCTGAGAGAGCACGATGCAGGTGAGGACTGAAGAGCCAGCTGAAGTCAAGTGTGGCAGCATTGTGAAGAGTGACACAGGTTGAGGCAGTATGAGGGATTTTGATTTCTCCTGGGAGGGCAGTGGGACGCACTGAGAGCTTTAAGCGAGGGAGTGTGGGCTGATCAGATGGATCACAGAAAAGGGAGCTTTCTTGTCCGATCTGGTTTACACTGAGCATTGGTGGTAGCACACATGTGATTCCACTGTACTGCAAAACAGACAAATGAGTTGGATCCTTTTTGAGTTTCTTCTTGCCGTCTTGGTATTTTTTCCCCTCAAATTTGTTCATATATGTCATAAGGAGGCTCTAATCTGGGTTTTGCTTTGGCACATCCTGAGCTGGTGGTTTCCATATTCCACATTTTGGAGATGGGGGTCTGACTTTGAAGAGGGAAGCTGTCCCTCTATAACTTCAACCTCTGGATAACATCTGTAGCACCAGCTAATCTAGGCTTTGAACCTTTATGAAACACCCAGCTGTGTTCTGGAGCCCATATTCTAACAAAATTTAGGTAGATTTTGTTAGTTTGTAAATAGAAAATTTCACTTACTATGCATTGTAGCTGAAAAATCAAGTCCATTACTAAATGATGTTAAGATGGCCATTCTCCTGTTGGGCTCGGGGAGGAGACCTCAGCTGTGGAGTGCAGTAGCAGAGAGGTGTGTGTGAGGTGCAGGGTGTGGGCGTGTCTCCATTCTCTCATTCTCCACAGACTTCCCTCCCTTGCCACAGATAGATTCAGTTGGCCTGTCTGCAGGGATCACTCTAGAAGCCAACTGGTTTGTTGAAATCTTTTTCTTGAAATTCTACTCCTTTCTTTTTTTTGGATGTACTTGTTCATGTAATTGCTTTGACTGACTGCCCCTAGACCTGAGTTCCTTGGTACTAGCAGAAGCCAGGTGCTTCAATGTGACTTGAGTGTAACGACTAGTTGTGAATTAGAGACGTGCTTGGGCCTGTGTATACACATTTGTACTAACAATAACTAAAACAACTGCCGTGTCCCCCATCCCCCCTATTAGTTGAATGTCTTTCATGTGCCAGACACTGTGCTAGATGCTTTGCATATATTTTCTCTAATCTTTATGAGGACCTTAGAAGGTAGGTATTCATATTGCTGTCATCTACTATATCAGTAGGCTCCCAGCAGGAAACAGATGGCCCACTCAAATTAGGATAATTTGAGAAGAGTTTAATAAAGGGACTATTTACAAAAGTGTGGTTAGGCTGAGGGAAATCCCAAGCATGGTGTGCCTGGGGCTAGTAACAGTAGAGCTCCTTTGTTACAAATCTAAGACTGAAGGGGGGGTGAGGGGGAAGGCTGTTTGAGGATGCTGTCAACAGGAGCTGAGTCTCTGTTAAAGGGACAGGGTTGGTCCATAGCAGTCCTGAAACAGTAGAGCAAAGGAGGTAATGGTCACACTTCTCTTTCTCTTCAATCTTTCATTTGGAAGCCAGCGGGCAAGGCAGCTTGTTCATGTTTCCATACAGTGCAGGGTGGAGAAGGGTAATGGGGGTACAAATGGAAAACCATATAATATGTCAGTCTACCAAACTCCTTGATTTAGTCTTCAGCGCCCTGCTGTCCTTTCCTCTGGTGGAAAGGAAAGGGAACTCCAGTATTAGGTATTTGATCCGTGAACATTGTGGCCTCTCAGTTGTTCTACCCCTTCACATCCCAGGTCATTTTCTCCTCCCACTCTCCCTGTCATACTGATGACGTTATTGCTACATTGTGACTCCAGGCCAGGTATACTTCCCTGGGCTCACTATCCTATCTTGTCCTCATGTCCACACTTTCTACCTTTCCCAGCTAGGATTCCCTAGCTGGTTACCATCACGCCTGTCTCCTGTGCCCCTCTCTGATTTTGTGGTCCTCCTGGTTAATACCATCCAACTGTCTTCTCCAGTCTGTACTTGAGTAGCTGAAACTTTTTGGAGAAAACATACAGTCGGGCTAGCCGATCTCACATGGAAATCAGGGCCACAAATCTCAAATGAGTTCTTATCCACATGGCATTCCTACTGCACTTCCCTAGTCAGGAAGTTCTTTCTCACCAAGTTGCTTTTTACTGTCCTTCTTCAGATCTCCTATATCCTTGGTTCACTGCCGGTTGAGGAACTTCCTTTGTACTTTATTAGGGAAAGCTCTCATTGTGATTCAGTGGGTTATGAACCTGACTAGGATCCATGAGGATGCAGGTTCGATCCCTGGCCTCGCTCAGTGGGTTAAGAATCTGGGATTGTCGTGAGCTGTCATGTAGGCTGGCAGCTGCAGTTCCAAATCAACTCCTAGCCTGGGAACTTCCACATGCCACAGATGTGGCTCTTAAAAAAAAAAAAAAAAGGAATTCTCCCTACTTTCTACCACTTGGATCTGTACCTATACTCACACCTTCCATTGTTATAGTGTTCTGTCCTTATTTAAATCCAACCCACCCACCTGTTTCTGGATCCTGTTCTCATCTCTTCTCAAGGACTTTGTGCAGTACTTTTCTCTTTTGTTTGCTCTCTCACCGTTCCTCTAGACTGGATCATCACTGTGAACATCTGCACATCCTCTAGTGTTTTCTAGCTTAAAACACACACATAAGGTGACTTGTACCCACATTCACTTCTCCATTTCTCTCCACAGCAAAACATCCTGATACTGGAGTTCTCTTGTGGAGCAGTGAGTTAAGGATCTGGTGTTTTCACTGCAGTGGCTTGGGTTGCTGCTCTGGCATGGGTTCGATCCCTGGCCCAGGAACTTCCACATGCCATGCATTTAGCCAAAAAAAAAAAAATCCTGATATTGTTGTCTGTAGTTTCTCTCCACTTCTTCACTTCACCTTCTCCCCCAATCTACTCCCATTTTTGTTTTTCCACTAAAACTGCTCTATCAGGGTCACCAAGGACCTTTATGTTTCTAAATTCTCTGGTCCCCACTTTGTCTTCAGCTTATTGGTCCCCTCAGCAGCTTTTTTTCCTTTCATTTTTAAAAAACATTTCCCCAATACATTATTTTTTTTCCTACCGTACAGCATGGTGACCCAGTTATACTACATGTATACATTATTTTTTCTCACATTATCATGCTCCATCATAAGTGACTAGACATAGTTCCCAGTGCTACACAGCAGGATCTCATTGCTAATCCATTCCAAAAGCAATAGTTTGAGTCTATTAACTCCAAGCTCCCAGTCCACCCCACTTCCTTTCTCTCCCCCTTGGCAACCACAAGTCTGTTCTCCAAGTCCATGGTTTTCTTTTCTGTGGGAAGGTTCATTTGTGCCTTATATTAGATTCCAGATATAAGTGATATCATATGGTATTTCTCTTTCCGACTTATTTCACTTAGTACGAGAGTCTCTAGTTCCATCCATGTTGCTGCAAATGGCATTATTTTGTTCTTTTTTATGTCTGAGTAGTATTCCACTGTGTATATATACCACATCTTCCTAATCCAATCATCTGTCGATGGACATTTGGGTTGTTTCCATGTCCTGGAAATAGTGCTGCAATGAACATGTGGGTACATGTGTCTTTTTTAAGGAAAGTTTTGTCTGGATATATGCCCAAGAGTGGGGTTGCTGGGTCATGTGGTAGTTCTATGTATAGATTTCTGAGATACCTCCATACTGTTCTCCATGGTGGTTGTACCAGCTTACATTCCCACCAACAGTGCAGGAGGGTTCCCTTTTCTCCACCACCCCCTCCAGCATTTGTTATTTGTGGACTTATTAACGATGGCCATTCTGACTGGTGTGAGGTGGTAATCTCATGGTAGTTTTGATTTGCGTTTCTCTATTGATCAGGGATGTTGAGCATTTTTTCATGTGCTTGTTGGCCATCTGTACATCTTCCTTGGAGAACGGTCTATTCAGGTCTTTTGCCCACCTTTCCATCGGGTTGTTGGCTTTTTTGCTGTTGAGTTGTATAAGTTGTATATTCTAGAGATCAAGCCCTTATAGGGTGCATCATTTGAAATGATTTTCTCCCATTCTGGAAGTTGTCTTTCTGTTTTCATTTTGGATTCCTTTGCTGTGCAAAAGCTTGTCAGTTTGAATAGGTCCCATGGGTTTATTTTTGCTCTTATTTCTGTTGCTTTGGGAGACTGAGCTGAGGAAACATGGCGTAAGGTTGATGTCAGAGAGTGTTTTGCCGATGTTCTCTTCCAGGAGTTTGATGGTGTCTTGTCTTACATTTAAGTCTTTCAGCCATTTTGAGTTTATTTTGGTGCATGGTGTGAGGGTGTGTTCCAGTTTCATTGGTTTGCATGCAGCTGTCCAGGTTTCCCAGCAATGCTTGCTGAACAGACTGTCTTTTTCCCATGTTACGTTCTTGCCTCCTTTGTCAAAGATTAATTGACTATAGGTGTCAGGGTTTATTTCTGGATTCTCTGTTCTGTTCCATGGGTGTGTATGTCTGTTTTGGTACCAGTACCACACTGTCTTGTTGACCGTGGCTTTGTAATAATTGCCAGAAGTCTGGGAGAGTTATGCCCCCTTCTTGGTTTTTGTTCCTCAGGATTGCTTTGGCAATTCTGGGTCTTTTGTGGTTCCATGTAAATGTTTGGATTGTTTGTTCTAGTTCTGTGAGAAATGTCCTGGGTAATTTGATAGGGATTGCGTTGACTCTGTAGATTGGTTTGGGTGGTATGACCATTTTTACAATATTAATTTTTCCCACCTAGGAGCATGGAATATCTTTCCATTTCTTTACATCTTCTTTAATTTCTTTGATTAATGTTTTATAGTTCTCAGCATGTAAGTCTTTTACCTCCTTGGTCAGGTGTATTCCCAGGTATTTGATTTTTTGGGGTGCAGTTTTGACAGGTATTGTGTTTTTGTATTCCTTTTCTAATATTTCATTGTTAGTATACAGAAATGCGACTGATTTCTGAATGTTAATCTTATGTCCTGCTGTATTGCTGAATTTGTTGATCAGTTCAAGTCGTTTTTGGGTTGAGTCCTTAGGGTTTTCTATGTATAGTATCATGTCATCTGCATAGAGTGACAGTTTTACCTCTTCTCTTCCTATTTGGATGCCTTTTATTTCTTTTGTTTGTCTGATTGCTCTGGCTAGGACTTCCAGTACTTAACAGGCTGCCAAAACTGAATGAAGAAGAAATAGACCGACTGAACAGACTGATCACTAGAAATGAAACTGAATATGTCATGAAACACTCCATGCAAATAAAATTCCAGGACCAGATAGCTTCACAGGTGAATTCTACCAAACATACAAAGAGGAGCTCTTATACGCAACCTTCTTTTTCAAAAAGTTGAAGAAGAAGGAACACTCCCAAAGACATTCTATGATGCCACCATCACCCTAATTCCAAAACCAGACAAAGATACCACCAAAAAAGAAAACTTTAGGCCAATATCTTTGATGAATATAGACAGAAAAATTCTCAACAAAATTTTAGCCAACCGAATCCAATAGCATATCAAAAAGATCATACCCTATGACAAGGTGGGATTCATTCCAGGTGCAAAAGGATGGATCAACATATACAAATCAGTCAGTGTCATACAACACATTAACAAAAAAACCACATGATCATCTCAATAGATGCCGAAAATCATTTGACAACGTCCAACATCCATTCATGATAAAAACTCTTACCAGAGTGGGTGTAGAGGGAACATACTTTCACATAATAAAAGCCACTTATGACAAACCCACAGCAAATATGATACTCAATGGAGAGAAGCTGAAAGCCTTCGCACTAAAATCTGAATCAAGACAAGGATGCCTGCTCTCACCACTGTTACTCAACATAGTACTGGAAGCCCTCAGCAACTTTTGGTATCACTTGCCACTGTCCTTCTTGAAACAGTTTTTCTCATATTTTTCATGACAGTAGCTTTCTGGATCTGCTCCCACATCACTGGCAGCTCAGTCTTAGCCTCCTTTGCTGGCTCCTCGACCAGCTCTGCTCGACCTCCAAAGGATGGCATGACTAGGGCTTTCACTTCTCTCTCTCTCCATTCTAGATTCGATAATATCATCCTTTACAGAGTGACTGTGCTCAGAATTTTATCTCTAGCTCAGATCACTCCCCTGCACTTGTACAGGTGACCCATGAACAACACGGGTTTGAACTGCACGGCGCCCCCTTAC
The DNA here is from genome assembly GCF_054392235.1 of Sus scrofa. Taxonomy (NCBI): domain Eukaryota; kingdom Metazoa; phylum Chordata; class Mammalia; order Artiodactyla; family Suidae; genus Sus; species Sus scrofa. The sequence continues at coordinate 88,361,426 of NC_139385.1, read as the reverse complement.
ATGAGGATTTATTCATAGCAAACACTATAGCGCCACATGATCTGTGGTGGTTTGAATCCACAGGTGTGGGACTGTGGATACTGAGGAGGGCCTTCTAGAAGTTATACACAGATTTTCAGCTGTGCAGAGGATCCATACCCCTAACACCTGCTCTGTTGAAGGATCAACTGGACATTCACCTGCTCCATAATCTCTCTACTGGATAACTTAGTAGGCGTCTGTAGGAGACACTTCTGGAAAGTCTCCCAACTCATTTCCTCTTCCTGAACACACAGCTGGACTGCACATGCCAGCTTCCCTTGATGACGGGCATGGCCATGCGGCAGATTTCTAGCCCGTGGCATGTCAGCAGAAGTGATGTCTATCACTTCCAGGTTTGGTCTGTGAAAAACTTCCTATGTCTGATTGTTCATCCTCTTTGTCTTCCCAATGGATGCAGATGAGCACAGGGACTTTTAAAGCCAAATGTTGAAGGTGGATAGGCCATAACATGGAAGGAACACGAGTCTCTGAATCTCCACCTGCAGGAGAGCTGCCTCCCAGTCAGGAATAACTGATTTGGATTTTATCTGAGCAAGGAATTCAGTCTTATTATATTAAAGCTCTGGATTTTGGTATTTATCTGTAAGAACAGATAGAACATAGCATCTGAAGCTTAACCTGCCCCAAGCAGAACTTTTGTCTCCTTCTATCCCAGGCCTGCTCCTACCCTAGCCTTGCCCTTCTCAGTGAATGGAGCCACCATGTGTCAGCTGCTCAGCAGTAGGTGAGTGCCTAGCACATTTTAAGCTCTCATAGACACTTGTTGAATAAATGGTTGTTATCCTTAAATAATTTCTTTCTCTGTCATCTAATCCATCAGAAGCCCTCTAAGCTCTATTTCACGATAATCTATCTACTTTTTTCCACCTCTGCTGTGACCATCTTTGTTCAGATGTCTGCCAGTTGTCAATGACATTATTACAGTAGCTTCCTAGCTAGACTCTGATATGTTCTTTCACCCTCCAGTCCAATTCTATCATAGCAACTAGATGGATCTTTTGAAAATGTAAATCAGATCCTGTTCCCCTTATTAGAGCCCCACAGTGATTACCAATTACACATAGAACAATTCAAATCCTAATGCTAGTCTGCAGGGCCCTCTGAGACTTGTCTGCTTCCATGTCTGAGTTCATGTTGTTCCATTTGCTTCCTTGTTCAGAAAACTCTGGGCCATACCAACCTTCTTCTTGTCCATGAACACATCAGGCTTATTTCCACTGTAGGACTTTTTCTCTGGCTGTTCCCTCTGCCTGAAGTGCTCATCCTTGCTTTTCTCATGGCCACTTCCTTTTTCTCACTCAGGCCTGAGCTCACATGTTCCTTCTTCAGAGAGGGCTTCTCCAGCCATCCATCTTAAAAGAGGCCTGTAGTCACTATCACAGCACCTGTTTTGTTTTTGTCATTGTGCTTAGAACTACTTGGCATTTAGTGTATTTTATAGTTTTCCTCTGTCCCCACAAGGGACCTTGCTTACCTTGTTTAACACTGTATTCCTATCACTAAGAACAGTATTTGCCATTTAATACATGCCTCATATATAGCTTAAAAATGAAGAAATTTTACTTTAGCTTACGCAAATTCAAATGAAGTTTTGCCTCTGATTTATTCAGGGCTCGTACATGACTTGGTTAGCTTGTTGCTGAGGTGCGTATCACTGGTTTTTTGTCAATTTAAATTTTTTAAAATTTTATAAAAGGAACTTTTTAATATTTTCATTGCATAAAATTTAGAAAATACAAGTAGCAAGAAAAATAATGAAAAGGTAACTGTATTACAGGATCCCTGAGCTAATCATCGATATTTTGGTGTTTTTCTTTCTTACTTGTACACATATTAAGCTAAGGTGGTGTTACTTCTCCACAGTGGAATATTGGAGATGTCTTTCCATGTCGTATTAGTCTTGTTCAGTGAGTATCTTCTTATAAGGCAATTCAGCCCAGCTTTAAGTTCAGTGGTGGTTGTTTCTTTCAAAAATTTCTTGGGGTCTGCCAAGTGGATATAGCCTCTGTTCATGGTATTGCACCTCTACAGGCACTGTGATGTCAGTTTATCACTGCCATTGTCCTGAGGGTGGTGGTGAAAGTCAGGTAATGCTGTTCTCTCTGTGGTTAATTTTTTTTTGTTTTTGTTCTTAAAGCTGAAAAGTGAGACCTATTGCAGAATTCTGTGACCCAGCTGGTTCAGTGGAGACAGGCTAACATCTCCCAGAGTGACTGTAGCAGCTTGCAGATTGGCAGTAATGAAACTGACCTCTATTACATGTAATAAAAGTAGAAATCTTAATAAAAAACTAAATAATAGAGGGGCACAGTAAGAGCTGCATCCTTCTTGCCTCAGGTTCTGGCAAATTGTCACATAGTTACTGAAGCCCCAAAAGACAAGACATTCAGTTGTGGCTCAGTTAAAATTTACTTTTCAAATGCTATACATTAAAGGAACAATTATAACTAATTTTTATAAGGCTGCATATCTGTCCATCCATCCATATGGTACAAGACTAGAAGACCAGAAAAAGGGCGAATTAAACCTAATGCCCTGGAGGTAGAAAAGTATTTTCACTTTTTAATGGTATATCTTAGTGGACTAATTGGTCCAAAGACATGTTTTGGTTCTGAATTTGATTGAAGGATCACTTTTTCATCAATAACTGGAAGTGTGGGTGAATCAAGCATGTTGCTATATACTTAGACCCCACAGATAATTCTTATCAAAAAACTTCTGTGGTTCTCCAAAGGAATTTTCTAGAGCATATGGTATGATAGGCTGAATAATGGCCCCAAAGATATTTACATCCTAATCCCTGGCATTTGTGATTGTGTTACCTTACGTGCCAAAAAGGACTTAGCAGTTGTGAATAAATTAAATATCTTACAATTGGAAGATAATGCTGGTTTTTTAGGATGGGCCTGATGTAATCAAAAAGGTTCTTATGAGAGGGAGGCAGTCAGAGATGAAGTATAGTTGGAAGCAGAAGTCCAAGAGGAGAGAAGATGCTGTGTTGTATGCTGCTGTCTTTGAAGGGGAGGAAAGGGCCACCGGCTAAGGAATGTGGGGTGACCTCTAGAATCTAGAAAAGGCAAGGAAACAGATTCTTCCCTAATGGCTAGAGAAGGAATTCTCAATTTTAGACCTATGACTTATAGAACTATAAGATAAAATTGTGTTATGTTACTAAATTCATGGTAATTTGTTAGAGCAGCCATAAAAATTAATACTCTGGTCTATTTATAATTCAGGGGAAGCTCTAGGTCAGAATCACATGTCAACTGTGATCCGTTAACTTTGTTGGAATATAGTTATTTGTAGTATCTCTTGTGATCCTTTGTATTTCTGTGATATCAACTGTAAATTCTCCTTTTTCATTTCTGATTTTATTGATATGAGTTCTTGTTTTTTCTTGGTGAGTCTGGCCAAAGGTTTATCAATTTTGTTTATCTTTTCAAAAAACTAGCTCTTAGTTTAATGATTTTTCTAGCTTTTTCTGTCTCTATTTCACAATTACTTCTCTCTCTTTATGATTTATTTTTTTCTACTAACTTTGAGTTTTGTTTGCTTTTCTCTTTCTAGTTCCTTTAGGTATAGGGTTTGAAATTTTTGTTTCCTGAGGTAAGAGTGGAATTTCTATTCCCCACAGCATTTTGGGTCTCTTAAAAGTAAGCACCATTAGTCTATATTCCAGTAAAATGGACAAACTAGAAGAAATGAATTCCTAGCCACAGCACAGACAGGAAAAGGAAATAAAAGAAATCCAATTGGAAAGGAAGAATAAAACTGTCACTATTTGAAGATGAGGTTATACTTTGTATAGACATAGAAAATGCTAAAGATGCCCCCCCAAACTGCTAGAGCTCATCAATGAATTTGATAAAGTTACATGATACAAAATTAATACACAGAAATCTGTTGCATATCTATACACTAACAACTATTGGAAAGAGAAGTTAAAGAAACAGTGTCATTTACACTTATCAAAAAGAATAAAATACATAGGAATAAACCTACCTAAAGATGTAAAAGACCTGTACTCAGAAAACTAGAAGACACTGATGAAGGAAATTGAAGATGACACAAACAGATGGAATGGTGTGCTGTATTCATGGATTGGAAGAATTAATATTGTTAAAAATGACCATGCTGTCAAAGGTAATCTGCGGATTCAATTCAATTCCCATCAAAATACCAATGGCATTTTTTACAGAACTAGAACTAATAATTTTAGAACTTTGTAAGGAAACACAAAAGACCCCCAGATAGCCAAAGTGATCTTGGCTATTTGGGAAAGAGAAAGAAGACTGAAGAAAGAAGAATGGAGCTGGAGGGATCAAAAGCCCTAACCTCAGACTACACTACAAAGCTACAATAATCAAAACAGTATGGTGCTGTCATAAAAACTGATGCATAGATCAATGGAACAGAATAGGGAGCCCAGAAATAAACCCATACACTTATGGTCACTTAATATGTGACAGTGGTGGCAAGAATATACAATGGAGAAAAGAGTCTCTTCAATACATGGTGCTGGGAAAATTGGACAGCTATGAATGAAATTTGAACAGTCTCTCACATCATGTGTAAAAATAAACTCCAAATGGGTTAAAGACCTAAATGTAAGATCAGAAACCATAAAACTCCTAAAAGAAAACAATACCAGAGCAGCCTTTGACATAAACTGTAACAATATCTTTTTAGATCAGTTTCCTAAGGCAAAGGATATAAAAGTAAAAATGAACAAATGGGACCTAGTTAAACTTAAAGGCTTTTGTACTGCAAAGGAAACTATCAAGAGAATGAGTATCAACAAACTCCCCAAACAACTGATTAAAAATGGGCAGAAAATATGAATAGACATTTTTTCCCAAAGATATTCAGCTGGCTAACAGGCACATGAAAAGATACTTATCATTGCTAATCATCAGGGAAATGAAATCCAAACCAGTGAGATAGCATTTTGCATCTGTCAGAATGGCTATCATCAAAGACCACAATAACAGATGTTGATAAGGATATGAAGAAGAGGGAATTTTGTACAGTGTTGGTGGGAATGTAAATTGGTGCAGCCACTGTGGAAAACAGTATGGAGGTTCCTCAAACAACTAAAAATATAACTACCATATGATCCAGCATTTTCACTCCTAGGTATATATACAAAGAAAATGAAAATACTTACTTTAGAAAGATACATGCACCCCAGTCTTCATAGCAGCATTTTGGAATAGCCAAGATATGAAAGCAACCTACGTGTCTATCAATAGCTGAATGGATAAAGAAGATGTGATATAATTACATATATATAATATATAATTACATATAATATAAAATAGAACACTATTCAGTCATAAAAAAGAATTAAATTTTGCCATTTGCAGCATGGATGAACTTGGAGGGTATTGTGATAAGTGAAATAAACAGAGAAAGACAAATACTAGTTATCACTTATATGTGGAATATAAAAATCTAGTGACTTTAACACAAACGAAAGAAGCAGACTCACCCATGTAACAAGGCAGTGATTGCCAAAGGAAAGAGGAAAGGGGGTTGGGGAAAGATATGAGTGGGGTATTAAGAGGTACAAGGTACTCTGTGTAAAATAAACAAGCTACAAGGATATATTGTACAGCCTGTGGAATTTATCCAGTATTTTTAATAGCTATAAATGGAACATTATCTATAGAATTTTTGAAATACTGTGTTGACCACCTGATACAGGTGTACTATAAAGTTGAAACTGATAATTTTACATCAATTTCACCTTAGTTAAAAAATCCATAGTAGTATACCAATACACTCTAAAACCTGAAAACACCAAGTGCTGATTAAGATGAGAGGCAACTGGAAACTCTCATATGTTGCTGATAGGTGTTTAGAATGGCACAGCCCCACTAGAAAACTGGAAGTTTCTTACCAAGTTATACATACACTTACTGAAGACCTAGCAATCATGCTCACGTGTATTTATCCTAGAGACATGAAACTTGTGCTCACATGAAGACCTGTTTACAGATGTTTATATAAGTTCTGGCCATAATGGCCCCAAACTGGAACTAACCCAAGTGTGCAGCAGGTGGGTGCTGGTCAGCAGCCTCAAGGAAGAAGCTATGGACACTTGCAGCGATTTGGACACGTGCAGCATCTCAAAGCTATTATGCTGAAGCCAGTTTTAAAATTTACGTACTGTATGATTCCATTTATATGACATTCTTGAAAAGAGAAAACTATAGTTTAGAGATCAGTGGTTGCCAGAGGTTGTGGTTAGGGAGATGGTGTGGGTATAAAGGCATGGCAGAGGGGTTTTTTTTGGAGTAATGGAAATGTTCAGTTGTGGTAGTGGTTATGTATGTATACATGTCTTAAAATTCATTGAACTGTATCACTAAAAGTCAGTTTTACTATGTAGTTGTTTAAAAAATTGTCTTTTAATCAGATTCAACAAGAATTGTACTTCATTTTGTATGTTTTTATTTTGAAATAATTTCTATCATAGAAAAAGTTACAAGAATAGTGCAATTAACTCATATACCATTCACCTAAATTCCCTAAATTCACCAAACATTAACATTTGCAACCTTCTCTCTTGTGCACAAATGTTCACAGTAGCTTCTTTTTTTGTAATAGCACAAACCTGTAAATAACTCAAGTGTTCATCAACAAGTGAATGGTTAAAAAATTTTTGGTATATTCATACAATTGAATATTGCTTAGTAATATGAGCAAATGAACTATTTTTAAAAGTATGAATATTGTCTGTTTTTTAAAAACATGGAAATTCCACTTATTAGAGCCAAAGAATCCATGATAACACCAAGAATGTTCTCCTTTTAACCCTCATATTATTTACTCTTAATTTTACCCCTCTTTCTCCAGCCCCTCGTGTGTTCAGGGAGAGAATACACAGCACGTATTTTAAGGGGACCAGAGTTTCCTGGGAACAGTTGTATGAACCTGAAGATGGATCATGACTAAAGTGTTGAAGACTTGTTTGGTGAGTTTGAACCAAGACCTGTTGTTTGTTATTAGCAGCTTGACTGCTGTTATCCATCCTCTTCTTGCCATGGTACAACTAGTATCTGTGAACTCACAGAGGACACCCTTGGCAGCTGCAGGACATAATTACCACATTCCAGAATATCTTTTAGGCATTTGGATCTATGGCTACCTCTTTGGATTGCTCCCCTGCTAACTAATATGTTACTGGCTTGACACAATTGACAGCCGGCTGTGCCGGTGGCTAAAGAACTGCCCCTGGGGCTGTCTCAAAATGAGGTTAATGATGGGCTAGATGAGCTCTCTGGGTTTCTTAGCCATCATCTACCTGGGAGCGGAATATGTGTGGGGCTCTGGTGTAATGACAGGGGGGGTCTCGCCACACAGTCAGATGTACCAAATGGGCCAATTATTCTTGTAGGTGGACCATGGGGATTGTTTTGCTAATTTTGAATGTAATTAAAGCAAAGCAAAGTAAAACAAAGCTAGACCATTCCTGCAGCCACAAAAGAGAAAGGATTCAGAAGGAGAGAGCTGAATCTTTTCCTGGGCCAGAGGTAGGGGAGGATATTTTCTTCAGCTTGCTCTCCCATGTTCCCACTCATCATTAGGACAAGACATAGGGTAATGGGGTTCAGGTTGAAGTTGTAATCTGAGACTGAAAGGACACTTAGTAGTTATTCAGGTCAACTCACATGTTTTACAAATAAGGAAGCAAAAGCTCTGATGGGGGAAATGCTTTCTCCGGATTCACAGCTTGTTATCAGAGGAGTCAAAAACAAGAACCCATTTCTCTTACATTCTAGCTGGGGAGGGAGAAATCCTGAGGGGTGCTGACTACTCATTGTATTAGAAGATTCCCACCTAAATATTGAGCCTCTTGTGGGCAGGAATTACACTTGTTCATGTCCACATCCCTAGAACCTGGTACACTGAGGGTGCTCCAGCAATGTTTATTCAGTTAATGAATACATAGATGATTAAATCTATGAATAATAGTTCTCCATGAATAATAATTCAGGGAGGCAGGAAAGTTGAAAGTTTTATCAACACTCAGAAGCAAGAATGGACTTTTGAAGCATAGGATTGGACTCTCTCTTTATTGCTTCGTTTATTTTTCTCTTAACCTTCATCAGTCTTGCAGTTATCTTTATGATTGCTTTTACTGCACAAATGTCTAAAAGTCTGATTATCTCTATGGAGCGGCACTATCCAATATAGTAGCTAGAGTCATCTGTGGTTGTTAAGCACTCATATTGTGACTAGTTTGAGTTGAAATGTCCTATAAGTATGGAATACATATTCAATATTCCAAGACAATGCAAAAAGGGGAATGTAAAATGTCTCCTTAAAATTCAAATAATGTTGCTTATATGTTAAAATTATAGTGATTTAGAAATGCGGGGTTAAATATATTATGAAATTAATTTCTCTGTGTTTTAAAAACCTTTTCTAATACGGCTACTAGAAAATTTAAAATCATACAGGTGGCTCCCGTTTGTAGTTTACGTTTCTGTTGGACCACACTACCATAGAGCATTCATTTTTTTCTCTTTGTGGCCATATCCAAGGCATATGAAGTTCCCAGGCTAGGGGTCAAATCAGAGCTTCAGGTGCCAGCCTATGCCAAAGCCATACTAACATTGCATCCGAGTCACAACTGTGACCTATGCTGCAGTTTGTGGCAACTCCAGATGCTTAACCTACTGAGCAAGGCCAGGGATCAAACTCACATCCTCAGGGACACTATGTCAGGTTCTTAACCTGTGGAGCCACAATGGGAGTTCCTAGAGCATATATTTTTTTGTGTTTGTTGGGCAAGTGGGCTTTAGGATAGGATTAAGCAGAAGTTGTTTACTTGATAAAGTAAATGAGTTTTAAGTAGCCAAATTCTACTAAGTTAATGAGTTCTAAGTAGCCAAATTCTACTAAGAGTAGCATTCAGTGAATATGTACCTTCTTAAGTCAGTCCTGTTACCAAATCTCACCATGTGTCAGCTGGAGACTGAATCTTAGACTGGTTAAGGGGTGTGGATCAGGATTAGGAGCCAGGATTATGGGGCTCCAGATTTTCAAACACAGTGTTCCAAGATGATGGTGTGGTATGTTCAGGACTAAGGTATGCCACAAACAATAAATTACCCATGTTATTTAAAGTCTCAGCATTTGTGGTTGCTTCTGTTTATGAGTTAGAGCAGATTTCAGGACCCTCTGTATGTCGTTCCTCTTCCTGACTGGATTCAGACATATTTCCTTCAAAAGGGGGAGCAGTCAGGGAGTTGAGCACACTTAGAGAAGTGGACATCATCTCCTTCTGCGTTGTTCTCCCCTTGGTTACTCTCTACCAAGCAAATCAGCTTTTAATCTCTGAACTCACCAAGTTCATTGCAACCTGAGGCCCTATGCACCTGCTCTTCCTCCCCTTGAATGTAATTGGAAGGTAATGCCTTGATTTAGTGTCGTGAGTTCCTTCTTATCTCTTTAGTTTCTAATTAAATGCTACCTCCTCAGAGGTAGTTCAAGGTTAGTCTTACCTGTTAGTCTTTATTTTAGGTTCTTGTTTATCTTTTCATGACACTTATTCTAATCTGCAGTTATTTTAGTCATGTATTATTAATTACTATCAGCTTCATAGAAGGTGAGATAGGTCGTTCTTGTTCATTTTTTTTTAATCCAGTCACCTAGCATTGGACATGGTAGAGAATAGGGCTCCATTCTTACTTGTTGATTGAATGAATGGATGAATGAATAAAAAGATTGGTGTGCTTGTGAATACAGTTGCTGGAATTAAATTTCATCTGCAGAGATGGCCACTATTTCATGTAGGCAATGGCTACCACTATGAGCAAATCTATTTCTGTGACTGCATTTTGTGAGAAGCCAGTTTGGGGAAGGGACACAGAAGACAGTGGGGCATTTCCTTACTAATCTGAGGTCATATCTGTGAAGGAATGGCTGGATTGGGCTGGGTGGGAAAATGTAGTTTGAACCAGAGTTCATTTTTATGCACAAAGCAAAAGACCTGCTTAAAAGCCCCTGTGTCCAGCTACTCTCTCACTTTTTGAGGCAGACTGCATTCTGTCTATGGAAGGTGTATCTTTTAGGCCATTCTCACCTTCTGAGAGGGCCCACACTCCATCTCTCTCAATAAATCTACTTCTTACCTATATATTACCCCCTGCCCCTTTTCAGTACTTCTTTAAAGTTGAAAGGTCCCCAGCAAATCAGGTTACCTGAATATCTTTGTCCTGCATGTAATACATTTAATAGTAACACTATTTTGAAGTGTACAAAAGTATTAGTGGTCCTTTGTTAATTTTAACTTAATTTCCCTCTCCATTTCCTCTGAAATGTGGTGCTAGACACTTTCAAAAATGAAAGGGAGTGAATAAGTTTTGTCTTGATGGTCATATCTAAGAATTTGGATGAGGGCAGCTGCCTGAAGATTTGCAAAATCAGGATTGAAAAACAATGGAAAAAGAAGGGGAGTGTTTCTGGATAATCCAGGGGTGGTATAGGGTGCTCTCATGTAGGCTTTTTTTTTTTTTTTTTTTTTTTTTTTTTAATGGGTGATGGCTTTTTGGAGAAAACAGGTGGACCCTTTGGCTGACCCAGATGGTTCCTGCCTGGGTTCAGGGAGATTCCAGGCGGGACAGAGGGCTCAGCTCTAAATTGCTTGGTGGGCTGGCATGTGCTTTTGCCTCCCATTGACATCACACACAGACCTTTTCTGCTGCTCCTGGCTGGAAGGAATGCTGAGGGCAGCTACTTCCAGGGGTGGCAGCTATGGAACCAAGCTCTTGTTACTACCCTTACTTCTGTGTGGGGCAGATTCTGTTAAAGTCAAACTAGAGGCGAGACAGCCAGCCTGTGGGTTCCTTCTCAGGGGCGTCAGCTCATTTTAACCTATAGTGGTTGAAAATTAATACTCCATTATTTTAGCTTGCAGGATCATCTGCAAGCTAATGTCAGGCCAATGTGAACCCTTACGTATATTGCTTGCATATCACTTTCAGTAAAGATGCTGTGGGTTTTGCACATGTGTGTACAGAAAAAAAAAGATGAAGAGATGAAGCTGCAGATCCCCTGGCTGTTTGTCAAAGAGAAAAAGCCTTGAAGCCAGCGACAGAAACTAAGCCCAGCCTTTTCAGTTCTTTTAAAGTGAAGGTGGGTTTGAGCAGAGAAAATCCTACTGTGCTGAATGATTCTGTTGGGAGAGAGGTGGAGACTTTGGAATATAAATGAATGCTAGGGAGTTGGAGAATTAAGATTCTCCCTCATCGTGTATTATAGGCTTCATGTGTGATGAGCATGCGTGTTTCCAGATTAACCCCAGCCTGCCAGGGCCTGTTTAATGGTATTATTATTAACAGCATCTTTGATCCCAGCATGTGTTTATTATACCTGTCTGCGAGTGGTGGTGTCTGTTCTGATTGGTGGTGGGCCTGCTGAAGCACAAGGGGACATCTTCGGAAGGAAGCAAGTGGCTTTTCAATCCAGAGACTTGGGAAGCCCTTGCCTTGGGGAATGGGAGTCAGGGCAGGGTCGGGGGGAGCATTGGATGTAAAGGAGGAGAAGTCTGCAAAGGGATGGATAATTCTGAAGATTATTCTGGGTCTAGGTTAGTGTTCTGTTTTGAAAAAAGCGACTAATTTTGCAATGGAATATGAAGGAAAACTGGATAAATGTGAAGAGAAGCAATAGGATGGCAGACACAGAAAAAAATTTTCGAGACAGAAAGAGAGGTGGAAAAAAAGATTCAGTGGCGGGACTTTTGTGGCGAGGAGGGTGATGCTGGAGGAGGAGGTCTGGGCTGCTCTGCACTCCCCCGCTCCAGCTTCTTCCCTAAGGGCTCCCGCAGGAGAAAGGGGGCTGGGACAGGAAAAGACTGAAGGCTCTAGGATCCTTCTCCCCGTCTCCCCACCCTCTCCTTTTTGACGTCCTTTGTCTTTTTTTCCTTCCTTTACTTCTAAGTTCAAACATATCAGGGACGTTTAGCTCCAGCATCAGAATGGTGTATTTGACTTTGGGCAAGTCTCTCAATGCCCTGCTTCTACAGACATTGCGCATGTGGGAGGGAGTCACTTGCCCCCTTGGAATACTTGCCCCCTTGGAATACTCTTGTCTTTCAGCACGTGCACACCACAGGGCCAGGTTACTGCAAGTGCACATTCTTTGTGTTGTTAAAACACTGTGTGTGTGAATGATCTTTGAAAAACAAGACATTGAGGATATTTTTAAAAGTGTAGCGAAAGTTTAATGCTAATTCTTCTTCCTTCCTGGTCACTTGGTTATTCAATTAATGTCTTGGAGGTGGAACAGTCTGGATGTGTAAGGAAAGGTATGAGGTCTAATCCCTTTTCTGAGAGGAAGGATCTTTTTTCTTCTGAGAAAACAGGCCAAATGTATTTATTATGAGTAACATAAACAAAACCATTACAGGTTATTATACCACATTGCTCTACTTCCGAAATACCATATCCCAACAAACCATCCTTTGAAGAATCATTTCCTTACTTTTTCCCACCAAGGGCCTTGACATCTGGTTACAAGGGTTGTAAAGGAGGGTGGGTTACATTCACCAACCAACCAAACACTCTAAAGGAATATGGAGATTTTGAGTGCCTTTTGAAAGGCCTCTAGTGTCATGTGAAGGCGAAGTGTTCCATGAACACATTGTCCCTCTTCTCCTGGCTGGGAGGTATGCCCTACCATCTACCCAGGCACTGCGGAAGTTCCAGGTGGTGGGGAGGCTGACGAGCTCTCCCTGTGCACTTAGACAAGGGCAAGATGTCCCTTTGCTCACTGGAGCAGATGGCTCTGTACAAGCTCTTTAGGGCAGCCTATGCCCTGGTTTCCGGCTCAGATCACTGAACTGGAAACACGCCTGTCCACAGAGATGTTCACCTTAGACGGCAGTCAGCTGTCTTTTGTCCTTTACATCTCTCCTCCTTTCTGTTGCTTTGCCCTTGAAACGAGGCTTCTGAGTGGTCCGGTAGGTAGTGGAAGCAGATGGACTGGTGGGTGCCTGGACTTTCCAAGCCATAGACTTGCTGCTTTTTTTTGGGTGTGTAAACAGCTTTATCTTAAAGTGAATGTCAGTGTGTAGCCTGGCCGTTCGCATGACAACGTGAAATAAAGATGGCAGAGGCTGTGACCATGTCTGTGGGCTGCATGAGAAGGGCAACAGTCTCTCAGACATTTCATCATTTCAGACTGTGGGAACCGTATTTACCAGCATCTTTTTACAAATCAGATTTTTTATGTGAGTCCGTGATCAAGAAACTATGCTCATTTTTGAGCATGAAGGTGTTTCCCTCACCTGAAAAAGCTGTTGGGATTCTGGCTTTTTCTCCTCCCACCCTCCCTCCTTCCCACCTGCAGGCCCTGACTGCAAATCCCCTTGTAATTATCTCCATCTCCAAAGCCTGGAAGGCTCACCTTCCACAACAGGGGATATTAGAAGGGCTAAGTGTCTCCTGCCGCACAGGGAGAAATATTCCTTTGTTTGAAGAGGAAGTTTGCTCATCCAAAGATTATGTTCTCCTGTGATTGTGCCATGATCGGAAGGGAGGGAGATTTCCACGTTCCCTGTGACTGACTGTTGTGGAAAACATTGTAATATCAGGGTTTAGGTTGGCGAGGTAGGAGTCGCAGAAGATTCTGAGGTGGTCTCTCTTCCATTGGAAGGTAATGTGGCCATTTCCCATGATTAGAGAAGGATGGGGGAGGAGGACGACCTGCGTGGGGGGTGCTATCATGTTATGTGTGGTTCTTCTGGTCTCTGGAAATCCTCCTTTGGCTCAGTGGGATGTGTGATTCAGGTAAACCCAGTCCCTGGGGAGAGAAATGGTACTGGTAACCTTGTTTGTCCCCATTTCAGTATCCCATGTGGACACTGTTGATCTAGAGTGAAGTCTGCTCATTGGGGGCCTCAGCCTTAGAATAGAAACAACTATTGGTTCTGATTGCTTAGGGATTTGTGCTTATATAACCTGAAAAAAGTATTTTTTTTTTTCTTTTTTGGTCATCCCACGGTGTATGGAGTTCCTGGGCCAGGGATAAGATCTGAGCTGCAGTTTCTACCCATACTACAGCTGCAGCAGCACTGGATCCTTAATCCATTGTGCTGGGATGGGGATCGAACCTGTGTCCTGGCGCTGCAGAGATGCCAATAATCCCATTATGCCACAGTGAGAACTCCTGAAAGAAGTACTTTTAATGTGAGGCTTTCAAAAATACAACCAAATATTTAGTGGAAAATGACTAAATGTACACTTTGACGTAGATCTAACAGTTTACACATAAGTAATTTAATAATAAATAGATCATTGGCAAATTATGAATAAATTACAACTACATGGTAGTTTGGTTGTCAACTACTTAGCCCACCTGACTGGAGTATTGGTAGATTGGTAGGATGTTCACCAGGAGTGGTCTGGAGCTGAAGCTACTTTGTAGGTGGTTCACTGTCTTCAGATTTACTCCTGGGACCTGTCAGGGTCTCGGGTCTGATGATGAAGCCCTAGGATGAAAAATACACCCTCAGCCAGGGCTGGCAAAGCTCACCAATTGGATTGGCATTATGATCTCAGGTTGGATCCATTTCTTAGGTAGACAAGGATCCAGGGGTTTGTTCCTGGGTTTGTGATGGCTTTGAGTCAGACTCAGGGCTGATAAGTACTTAGCACATGGTCTCATCTGCCTGTCCCCAGCCACAGCACATGTAGCTAATTCACTATGGCCTACTTACTTAGTGTGGCCAGATACTGCCACACTATCTCTCCACATACTCAGGAGTTGGTCTGGAGGGTGCAGCCCATTGGTAATCCGTGACCCACTACGTGTTGATGCTGTAGTTGATGTCCACATTTCAGGGCCTTTTAGAAATCTTATTTTCAATGGCTTGAAGTTCAGGTCTTAAAGTAAAGGCTTTTTCTAGTCCCCAGGTTGATGAAGTTTCTCTTACTACTGTTCAACAAATCCACACGATGTAAAAATGAACATCAGCATGGAAGAGTACAAAGAGAATGGTGTTGTCTGCTCTGCGCTTTAGATCTTGGCTGTTCCTCTTACTGGTGTAGACTCTTCCTCTTTATGTGTAAAATGGATATAACAGGATTTAACTTGCAAGATATCATGAAGACAAATGGTAATCTAAATAGTCTATTTTCTGATATGTCTTAAGCACTCATAAATGGTGATTGTCATTAGCGCTAACACAGGTAAAAGAGACCAGTGCCTGGATTGTAGTGAATATTCACTAGATGCCACTTTCTCTTTATCCTGTTTATTTCCTTCAGAAGAATTATCACAGATTGTAATTATTTTTTGCACGTGTGTTTGCTTCTTGGGTTGTCCCACTAGAAGGTGAGCTCTATAAGAAGCTTGGTGAGTTTGTTCACTGCTCTGTCTCCAGAACACAGTTCCCTGCCTGACACGGACTTGTCACTCGGTAGATGTTTATGGAAATGCTAAATGTGCTTTCTCTATTTTTATTAATAAAGTAATAATTTGCAAGAGACATATGATGCAGCTCTCCTCTGCAGTGTCCCTTCAAAGGCTTGCAGGAGGCTGGGTGGGATTGCTTGTCTAGTTGGCAGTGTAGGGAAGGCAGGTGTTAATAGGCTTCTGGGGCTTTGGATCAGGGATAAGAGTCTCCTTAGGGTTAGAGGCTACCCAGAAACCTCTCTCCCACTTCCCAGCACAGCTGTTGTGTGGGGTCTCACTTCAACAGTCCTGACTGCAGAGGAGCTGTCTGAACCAGGACTGGACTGGGCAGGACTGTGCTTTTGAGATATTTCGGACAGACATAATGCTGTCTTATCCAGTAAGTTGCCACATTTGGCCACTCACCACTCACAGTGGGCCTCATTGAAACTGGGATGTGCTGAAAGTGTGAAATACACCACAGGTTTTGAAGACTTCATATGAAAAAATAATGTAAAATATTTCATTAACAATTTTTAATATCGATGGCTTGTGGAAATGATTATATTGGGTTAAGCTATATTTATTACTAAAACTGATCTTGCTTTTTCTTCTTACTTTTTAAAATGTGGCCACTAGAACACTCAAAAAGATGTATGTGGCTCATGTTTGTGCTTACGTTATAATTCCCTTGACCAGTTCTGCTATAGGGGATTATGCTTTCTGCGGTGGAGCAGAGGAAAGAACAACAGATCAGGTGTTCAGCGAGTGGGTCTTAGTCCTGCTTCTGCACTAATTCCATATGTAACCTCGAACAAGCTATCTAACCATCCTGCACCTTAGATCTTTGTGGAAAAGGCTGTTCAGAGGCTTCAGTAGCTAAGGAACATACAAAAACAGTGTTAGAGAATTATACAGTTACGGGATGCTAATTGTCTTATTTTCATTTGTAAAGCCACTTTGAGGCTTGTCTGGGATGCAGGTAGCCACTCCCTCCTGATTCTTGGAAGAAAAACATTGAGGGTACTTTCTGTCTGCACCAGGCTCACTCTTTGAAGAACATAGAACAAGCAAGGCAGGAAGTTCTGACTTTTGTGGCAGACTGGATATTTAAGCCTTTCTAGTCAAGCTGAAATTTCCTGAAAAAATAACAATTCTTATGAAACAGATTGACAGACTGTAAACCTTCACCCTTAATGCCTCTTTTCCACCTTATGAAGTCAGTATTATTTTCGGCCACGCTAGATTAAGTCAGAAGAACACCAAGATCAGTATTTGGATCCAGTGGGTACACAATTTTTTTTTTTTTTTTTTTTTTTGCTTTTTAGAGCTGCACCCCTGGCACGTGGAGGTTCCCAGGCTGGGGGCTAATCGAAGCTAAAGTTGCCAGCCTATGCCACAGCCATGGCAACACCAGATCCTTGAGAGAGGCCAGGGATTGAACCTGCAACCTCATGGTTCCTATTTGGATTCTTTTCTGCTGCGCCACGATGGGAACTCCTAATTTTTTTTTTTTGATCACACCCGTGGCTTATGGAAGTTCCTGGGACAGGGATTGAATCCAAGCTGCACCTGTAACCTACGTCACAACTGTGGCAAGGCTGGGATCGTTAAGCCACTGTACTGGTCTGGGGATCAAACCCGTGCTGCTGCAGAGACAATGCCAGATCCCTAACCCACTGCACCTCAGTGGGAACTCCCTCACAATAAAATTTAATAGAATGGTATTGACCTTGGAAATGCAGACTTCTCAGCAACTTTGGGAACCTTCCTCTCTTACAATCCTTGGTGGGAAGGAGTCAGAACTCTAAAGATGTTGTTTATCTAATTTAGACTATGTCTGTTTACATTAGATTGTGTCTTTCTAATTTATATTATGAGCCTTCTCAATTGAAATTGAGTCTCAATGTTCTGTATGATGTCTAGTGTGCTTTCTGTGCTCAGATAATATGAGCAATAAGAAACATCGTAGATTCTTGACGTGTTTTTTTGTTAATGTCAAAGTTCTTCTTTGGAGGCAAATCTCCTTAAGAAGTTTTGGACTTTTAAGCCAAGTCTATATGTCTCCCAAACATTTTACGAAAGAGTGAAAAATTCCGGGACCTGCTACTTATAAATATCTTGATGATTAGGGGAATATTGTCATTTAAAAAGCTGCACTATATGACATTGTGTAGGTAGGCATGGTTTGATGCGCTGCTATTTCTTTCACTTACCTGTGCTATATAATTTCAGAGTTGCCACATTGAGCCTTATCTGTCTTCTGGTAGATAAAGCTTAGGTCCCTCCAGTTGGAGGCATGTCTGTTTCAGTGAGTGTACAGAAAGACTTTTAGGTACATTTCAATGCATTGTTTAATTCCTCTTTTTTCTTTTCTTCCCAGAGGATGTATAAGAACAGGCATGGGCTTGGAGTCTACCAGTGTTAGAATCAGTGTCCTGAATAACTTGGTGGCTTTGGGAAAACTATTTCATCTCCTTGGTCCTAAGTTTCCTTACTCTACTTTAGAAGAAATTATATCCACTTCACTTAGTTGTTGAGGATTGAATTAAATCACCTCCATATAATGCTTAGAGCTGAGTGATAGGCTTTCTCATAAAAATCAGTTAAAAGGGTACATTTGACTTTTTGCAAATTCACAGATTATGCTAAATTGCATCTACTCAGGACTTTTTTTCCTCTAAGAATAAATATTTTTCAGTTAATTTTTAATATCGATGCAGAACATTTATGATTTTCCAGGCCTGCTTTGCAGTTGGGGGAACTGAGTTACCTGAAAGTAATCAGACAGCACAGTTGCTCTCCATTCAAGCGTCTGTGTCCTTTTGTCAGGGTAACTAAAGTAGGAAAATGCTGACCTTTCTTTCCTTGCCAGTGAAGAATCTACCCAATACCATTTACCATAATATCCCCCATAGAAGCTGGAGGCCCAATGCCCAGATCAGTCCTTCAACAATTAATGAACACCAGTCTGTACCAGGCTTGGAGAAGGGTTCAAAGGAGACTAAGAGAAAGTCCTTGTCCTTGAAGAATTTGACATCTAATGGGTGAGTCAGGGCACATAAATATGCCAGAAAAGAGTAGGGCCAAAGCAAATGAACCTGTTTGGATCCCTGCAGTGTGCAAAGGCATATGTTAATGGTTGTGATTGGCAGAGCAATAGGGGATACAGGATTCAGAGAAGAGTGGGTTCGCTGAGTGCTGAAGGAGTGAGGAAAGGTTTTTGATAGATAATCTAAGGCTGTGGTTCTGAATTCTTACTGGGTCCTACCTCTTGAGTCTTGGATACAGCAGGTCTGGGGCGGGACCTGAGATTCTGCTTTGCTAGCCAGCTCATGCTGATGCCGCTGGTCTTTGGGCCACACAGAGTTGCCATGCTAGGGGATGAGCTGGAGCTAGCTCTGGGAGGAGAACTGAGGAGGGAACCCCAAGGAGGATATGCCAAATTTTGCCTGTGTACTTTCGGCCTTTGCCTTCGTCATACCCTTACCTGGGATGCCTCTCATTGTGGTTGGTCAGTGTTGTGTGGTTTGCCAAACTGTGAAGCAATATGTCTCATCTCCTCTTTATTCAGAAAGAAAATTCCCACCTTTGCTATAATGGCCTTGTAGCTCTGCCTTCTCTTTCTCAAAATATTTGCATTTGAATACTAACTCTGCTTCTCCATTCTTATCCTGCCCCCACTCCTCCTGCAGCTCTTATTTTGGCAGCAGTGAAGTTGCTGGGCTTCCTATTTGAAATAACTTTAAAAAGGCTTAAGGAGAAATAATCCCACAAATTACAATTACTGATATTTACCCAAGTAAGACCCAGTATCCTGTTGCTTTGTTGACAGGAGGGCCTAGCCAACTGTTGGGTTACTAGGGGCTGGTAGAGTTAAAAAGAGGACCTTGGTTGAGTTGCCTCACCATGGGAGGAGAGAGGCATGCACAATCAGATATTTAGCACTCCTCAGCAATTATGGGAGGTTTTATTCTCTTCCTGGCAGGGAACATCGCCCTTTACTGCAATGTTTCAAGTTTGCTTCCAATGCCATCTGATAGAAGTGCTTTTATCCCCTGAAGATACAGTACAAAATACAAATCATCATTGGTTTTATCTCAGTTGGAGCTGCTGCTTCTCCAAATACGTTTACTCTGTGCAACTGCCCATCAGACCCATTTTTCATCCTTCACCCTGCTCCTTTACGATGGCTGGGTTTAAGGCCTTTCTTCTGTTCTTTGTTCCTTTAGCTCAGTGAAGTAAACAGCAGGATTGATCTTACACTGCATTTTGGTATTGTTCCAAGTGCTCATCAATAGACACGGCTGGGAATGCACTGACTGGAAAGGAAGGGCAGATGGAAATGCACTTCTTGTTCTTTGTGCCTTTTAGTGTGCAGCGGAATGTCCCTAATCTGAGGGCTGCTACGCTGGCTGCCGGTCGACATGCAAATTCGTCATCAAATGATGAGTTCCATATTCGTTCTGAGGGAAGTCTTTAAAGGTATCAGAGGGGAAAAGAGAAAGAGCAAAAAGAAAAGGTCATAGAAGGGAGCTTTTCTTCACTACCTCTTGTGCCCAGGTCATTTCAGTGTCTTGGGAAAGAGGAAGGGGGGGATAAGTAGGCTGTTACGTTGTTTCATTTAGCATTGCATTTGTTCACAGGTACACCAAGTGAAATGCTCTGCAAGGCAGTTTAAGTGGGTGATGACTTCATGTCAGTGATGGTGGCCTTAAAATGAGAAAAAAGCCTTACGAAGAATGATAGGATTTTCATAGTTATTTCCTTTTGTTTTGTTATTTTCTCTTCATTTATTTGGGGGAAGAATCTTAATGGGCTATTTTCTGTTTTTTTTTCTTCTTTAAAGGGAACAAACCATATTTTGACTCGTAACATTTTCTTGAAAGGTGTGTGGCTAAGTTGAATTGGGGGCAGAAAGGTGCTGCTTTTATAGGCCACATACTGTCCTGTTATATAGGAAGATAATAAAAGTTAGTTGGCCAAAGAGACCTTTGGATTTGTTTTCTTGAAGGCCCATTTGTTATTATAATGTCTTTAGGTTTTTTTTTTTTTTTTGGCTGCATCCATCAGCATGCAGAAACTTCTAGGGCCAGGGATCAAACCTGAGCTGTGGCAGTGACAACACCAGATCCTTAACCCACTAGGCCACCAGGGAACTCCACCTTTAGGTATTTCTGAGAGATAACTGGTTGGAGGGGGCATTTTTGGAAATAATTATTATCTTGTTTTGAATACTCCTTAATGGCAGGACATTTCCCATTGCTTATCAGATGGCCAGCACAGAGACCTTATGTGGACTCTATGGACACTCTCTCTTCTCTGTAAGAGGTCCTCAAATGTTTAGGGCAGATAGGCCATCCTATATCCTCCCAGCATTATCTTTAAGAAAACATAGCTACCTTTTTATTTCCATTAATAATTACATCATGAGAGCTGTTTCTTCTGTGAAGCTTTTCCTTGACACTTATGTCCATACTCTTCCCCAACAGTGTCCTACCTAATCCCACCTCCCCTATGACATTAGCCATTCCCTCCTGTGTTCTGGAAACATAGTAAGTTCATGTTTTGTCATATACATGTTGTCTGTTTTTAGGTGTCCAGGGTTGTTCATTATCACAAAACAATACCTAATTAAATGTATAATGTATGTAACTGGCAGCCACTTGTGCAGTGTTAGTGAATAGTTGTGTGTTTAAATATAGTGAAATTAACCAGTAACTTAAGACATTGCTGTGGGAGAAAACCCCTACATAGTACTTAACATACCAAAAAATTATTTTTTTAAAAAAAGATGAATTAGTTTTTTGCATCCTCAGTGTGTCCATGAGACTGACTTAAAAAATGGAAAAACCATGAGAAAGATCTTATTTTAAAAACCTTAATAAGGCAGTACTGGTTTAGATCCATTAGCAGTGGGCAGAAGGAATGCATCTGGATTGATCCATGTCAGATGGGAAAAATCTTTCTTTGATGCTCTTGGTACAGAAAGTATCCATGATTCATCTTTTACTGGTTAAACAGAATTAAACGGGTAGAGGATTTAAAACTGGCATTTGCGAGCCTTAGGAGCAGTGATAGCAGGTAGATGGCAGATGCCGCCTGTAGTGAGGAGGGGCTCCCCAGCACAGGGAAGATCATCCTGGCCTGCTCTGATTGACTGCCAGCTGACCTCTTTAAGAAATGCGGATGGTTTTTGTGCAAATACATTTACTTATGTAAATGAACTCACATTTAGTTTAAACATCAGTTTACATTAAAACCATTTCAAACCATATATCAACCAGCTTTCTTTAAATTCATGTTTTGAGTTATATGTGACCTTCCTCCAATACTGCAGCTCTCTGGGAAGTAACTGTTTATATATATGTTTGCCTGTGAGCTTCTGAAGGACTGAAGGAAAGAAATCCTTTTTTTTTTTTTTTTTTTTTTAATTCTACTTTGTTTTCCTAGTCCATAGCACAGAGCAAGTGCTCATAAATGTTTATTGAATGGATGTTTGAATGAATAAATAAATAGATGAATTAAGATCTCTTAGCTTAGATGACCTTGGCCAAAGGTATTTATCGCAGAGCTAGAAAGGAGATAAAAAATTCAGCCCTGGTTCCCAACCTATACTGAAAATTCCAGGCATCTGTGTTGTCCCCCAACCACTGGGGTGATGGGTGGTTTTGGGATTCCTGGATTACCCTTACTCCACTTTCTCTGAGAGCTGCCTGTGTGCTTAGTCTTTGATGAAAGGAGCTAGGGATTGGGATATTCAGAGCTCAAATTGGTGGATAGCAAGACAGCGGAATCCTGTGGGAGGAGGTGAATCAGGTTATGGTGAAGAGTAGAATGAAGGCCCAGAGGTATCTGCTCACGGGGTCCTGAGAACCACCATGAGTCTGGAAACACTCACTGTGTCCAGCTCACACTTTTCCTGCTTCCCACTTCTACTTTGTTCCCTGTCCTCAGATTTTGGGAGAGCTCTATATTTCTAATATTTACCTTTTTGTGCTCCCTCCAGCCCTATACCTTTAATTGAACTCATTTAAATGTTTCTTGAAATAAAACTTTATTCAGCTTTTTTTTTCTTTTTCTTTTTAGGGCTGCACCCATAGCATGTGGAGGTTCCCAGGCTAAGGGTCTAATTGGAGCTACAGCTGTCGGCCTACACCACAGCCACAGCCACAGCAACGTGGGATCCGAACAGCCTCTGCGACCTACACCACAGGTCACAGCAACACAGGATCCTTAACCCACTGAGTGAGGCCAGGGATCGAACCCACAACCTCATGGTTCCTAGTCTGATTTGTTTCTGCTGCGCCACGATGGGAACGCCAAAACTTTATTCAGATTTTTAAGTTAAGCATCTGGTCAGTCTCAACAATCAAATATGAAAATCCTCTGTCTCTTAGGTTCCCCCATATTCAAGGGAAATACATCCTTGTTTCCTGGAGTTGTTCTCTGCTTTATTTCGCATTATCTGAGGGAAAATGGTTTTTGTGAAGCCACAGCATAGAAAATAACTTCCGTATTAGGAAATAAGATAGAAGGAGCATATCAGCTAAAAAACTCAAGAAGCATTAAGTTTTAGATCTGAAAAGCAACAGAGAGGCTCATACTTTTTTTTAAAGTCTCTGAAAACTCTTGATCTGGTGCCTGGAATGGTCGCTCTTCTCTTTCAGGGCTGCTGAATGACTTGGTTCCTCTGGTGTGGAAAGTATTGTCAGTGACCACAGAGTGTGAGCAAACATTAAGTCATGTGTGGAAACTGTGAGTACATGGCCATGTCCAAGGGAGAAAATAGACAGGTGATTAATGCAAATCCTGATTTGGACAAACTCTTCTAGTGAGAGTACTACTTTCACAAACCTGACCAAGAGCATGTTCATTTGGGCTAGTTAATTTTGCTGAGTTTAATGGCCCCCATATTACTATCTCTCCTGTATTTGCTTAGGGTATAGACTTAAGCTGCTGTACCAGAGAGACTCAAGCATAGTGGATCAACCATGATAGGAATTTATTTTTCTCCAACCTAGCAGTCAGAGATCCAAGACTTGGTAAGGTGCCTTTGCCATCCTTGATATGTGGTTTCTGTTTCTGTGTCCATTTCCAGCCAGTGGGAATTGGGGGGGGAGGGGCAGGAAAAGGAAAGACAAGAAGACCACATTCCCATTTTTCTTAAGAGCACAGCCTGGAGTTAGAGTATTTTGTGTCAGCTTATCCGTCATTAGCAAAACATAGTCACATGGCCGCGTTGCAAGATTTTCTAGGAAATGTGCTATTTTTCTGGACAGTCATGGACCCAGATAAAACTCCAGAGTTATATTATTAAATAATAAAAGGACGTTGACAGTTAACTAGCAGTGTCTGTCACGTATCTCAAACCCTCTCCTCCCCCATAGCCTACATACTCCAAATCCATTCAGCAGGGAAATGTAAACCCTTTCTTAGAAGGGCACAGGGGAATTGAGCTGAAGAATAGCTAATCAGTAAAATCTATAGAAATCCATAGAAAGAAAGACAGTTCAGAGTATGGCTATATTTGTTGAGTGGTCTCTTTGCCTTCTTTGTGTACCATTCAACCAGTCATAGTCCTGGGTGAGTCCAAGGCTACCACCAGTTGCCATGTGAACATTCTCTGACTTCTCAGAAGCAATCACCTGACTTCTGCTTGCATTCCTAATGTAAGTTTATATTCTGTGCTTCCAAGAATAGAGATTTACATTGTAAGAATAATTTTGAAAATAGGGGTAGAAAAAGCATATTTTACTAAATTATCTGCCACTCTCATCACATTCAGTAAATAAGAGAAGGGAAAAAAAGAAAATAAAGAACTTTTACTTTTCTTTGTATATCATGAGATTTGTGCATAAAATATAGTTGGTTGGTTTACACATAAAATTAGCATGTATAACTTATACTGGATGTAAAGGATCTGGAAATTTGGGGTGGAATTTTGATAAAATTACTTTAGACTCTTCAGAAAAATATCCTTTATTTAACATTTATAATTTGAAAAGGACCTGTCAATTTCTTATGGTGTGGTTTCTTCATTCCTCCAAATCTCCCTGGTATCCTATCTACACAGCATGTGTTATTTTCTATCTTAAAGTGCACCAATACCCCTGCTTTTCAAAAGTTTGCTTTATGGAACTTTGCTTTTACGAAGCTTCTACGTTAGTACCTGTTTTTGTTAATTGAAATAATTCTGAAGAAGAATTTTGCTTTTACAAAAAAGGGCATAAAGGGAAAGCAGCGTTTCAACATTGGTTTTGCAGGAGCTGCCATAGAGGTAGCCCATCCTAAGCACTTTTCACAAGAACTATACTGAGCATCTCAGCATTCAGCCTCCATAGCTTTACACTGTGTTTATGAGTATTTGTGCTTTATCTCGATTTATTTTGTGCATCTGTTAGCAAGATATGCCCTAAGGTAATTACTTCTTCTCTTTATACCGTTTCAGCTTATGAAGGGTTTCGTAGGTGGTAGTGGGGGAAACCTTTAGTTTGTCTTCTTGAGAAAATGTGTGTCTTATCTCTTTTATTGACTAAATCTCCTCGAGGAAGGTATCCACTTATGATTCTTCTCTGTGCTCCTCAGCAACCAAATACTAACCCTTCAGAACAACAGGTACACAATAAATACTTATTGGATGGATGAACCAAGTAAGCATTGAAGAGATTTGGGCTCAATTCAGGTCACTGCTCAAAAGTCACCTCCTAAGAGAGGCTTTCCTTGACCACCTTGTCTAGAATAGCATGTGAATCCCCTTATCCTTGGCTAATATTTTTAAAGGTACTTAATGCTGGCCAACATGACTTTTATCAGTGAGTTTAATTTTTAATGTCTGTCTTCTGCTCTTGAGACAACACCCCTTGAGGTGAAGGACTTTCTTTTCTTTGTTCATAGCTGAATTTTCAGCCTTTAGAACTGTGGCTGATTCAATAGATATATATTTTAAAAAGTTAATGAATGATTATAATAATATAAAGATGATTTCAATCATCAAAATTACCTTTTATGGTTTTATAAGTGTATTTTTAAAAAGACTGATCAGCCACTTGGTGTAGGACTTGAGACACCAAAGAATTGTCTCATATAGTTGAACTACCTTCTAAAGAGAGTAGTTCTGTTGTTTAAGGCTCAGTATTTGCTGATAGCAGAACAAGTTGGATAATACAAGTTCATGGGTATAAGGTGGGGCATAGTTGAATTTTTCTGTATAGTAAGTTGCTTGGAACTCTTGAGAGTAATTTGGAAGGATAAAGGATTAACTGGGGAGGCTGCCCACTGGGTCACCAAAGAGGGGGAAGAGAGAAGCAATGTTATGCTGTGACTGAGAAAGAATTTTGGGAAAATAAAACATTTAGAATGCTATTTGCAACTTTGTATAACATTCCCATGAAGGCTCACTAAACTTCAGAAAGAAACAAAACAATCCCAAACTACAAATATCCACAGTGATGGAACTATTATATTTTTATTGGAAACTAGTAAGGGGTCTGAGTCCAGCTTCTGGATATGTGTGGATTCAACGAAGATAGTACCTCTGGATAAGGGAATAGGGAGCTGACAATTCCATGGAACATACCCTCAGGGGAGACAGCCTGCCATATGGATGCCCTTCTTCCCCTATCATACCGTGAGTACCTTAGGGTCAGGGCATGCATCTCCAACTCTTTGATGGTCCCACAGAGGGGTTAGTATAGTGATCTGTGAATAATGATCACTTAGTGAATGCTAACTATATCAGTCAGCTACTGCTGTGTAACAACCAATTACCAACTCACAGTGACATCTGCAGTAAGCATTGATCTCTCACAGAGCTGCAGATTGAGTTGAGAGACAGTGATCCAGGCTGAGCCTGAATGGTTAACTCTGCTTCCATATGTAGGTCCAGCTGGGCTTGGCTACACACTGTGGTATGGGTTCTGGTCTGTTCATGTGGCCCTATTTTGGGATTCAGGCTGTGGAGATAGCATCTACTTGAAGGGGAACTCTTTTAATTGTAATTGAAGAGTCATAAGAAAACAAGTGGAACATAAGATGTCTGCTAATGATTAGACTAGAAACTGGCAAAATCTTAGTTTATTCCATATCCCATTGGCTAAAATATATTAAGCTGAGCCCCAAGTAAAGGAGTAGCCTTTGCTTTGTGTAGGATGAACAGCAAAGACTGTGTATACAGGAGCGGTGAAGAATTGGGATCAACAGTTCAGTCTATGGCATTAATTAACTGTCCAGTCCTCAGTCAGTGATGCTGAGTAGCTGAGGCAGACAGTGAATCCCTTCCTAGCATGTTGGTGTGACTGTGATTTGAGGGCCTTTGAGGGAGTTCTTTTATTTTTACTCTTTGTAAAAGGAGCTATTAAAGTTTAAAACCTCATTTTTGTAATAGAATGCACACAACAGTACACATATTGACTCATGTTTTTAGTCAATATCAAGATTTATTGTCCCCAGAGTTAAATAAATCGTGATATTGACCCCATCATAAGCCAATATCTGCCTAATGCATTTTTTTGAAGTATTTTGTATTCATTATATTAATAGGACACAAGCAATCACTCACAGTATTACTTTGTTTTCCCTTTCTTGGTCTTCCTCCTTTGTTATGTTTTTATCTGTCTATCCTGGTAGTTAGCTCAGGGTTAATGTGAGAGTTGTTGAAATGGTATGCCATGCAGGAAAGATGGCCAGCAGTGGACATCGTCCCACTGCAGAAAAAGAGGGTTTGTTTCTATAAAGAATGATGCCATCTCTAATTCTGGGTAGTGGAAATGAATTCTGTTTTATTTAGCAGTTGTTTTTCCCTGGATCCTCTCCTCTATGATATTTACATGGACAATTCCTTTGGGTCGGTGGAGGAAATAGGGGTGAGGGGGTGAGGCAGGAAAGGACAAAAAGTCAAAGGTTCTTCACTTGTCCTTGAATTGGTTTTTCTGACTTTCTTTCTGTGCTGCTTTATTCTTCATTTCTTTGTCTTTTTCTTTCTATTTTGTAGCTGGCATTTACATTTTCTGGAGGAGTGTGAAAAAATATATTTCTTTAATACTGAATTCCATTTATCTCCATAAATTGGTTAGGGTATATGATCTAAAGGACTCAGCTGTTTTTAAAATAGGTTTATTCCTTTCCTTGAAGATTATTTCCACACAGTATGGACGAGTTAGGAGGAGACTCATTTTGTAGACCTCAGTGAGAGTTCCACATTTGCAGGGCGTCATTTCAGATGTGGAGTTTTTGAACAAAGAAATTAAATTTATATGTAACACCTAAATTATTTCGAATTCATGGTTCAGCAGAGAGTTCAGATCCTAATCAAATATGTAGTTTGCATGGGAGCTATCACCCTTCTCAATAATAGCATGGCAGTTCTATTTACAGTGTTGACTAGATGGAGGGTAGGGGAAAGACTGCTTTTGTAGGAATTTACTCTGTTTGTTTGCAATTGTATTGAATGTGCAGTTGTAGCACCATAAAAATTTTCCAGAGAGGTAATTGAGAGAAGAATTTTAAAAATAGGTCTCATTCCTTGTAGACAACAGAAAGACCCCCTACTCTCCACCCAAAGAATTTTAAAAGAAAATGAATTCCACAGGCTCCACGTTGTCTTTCTTTCCATCCATCCATCCATCCATCCATCCAAATGCTGCCTTTGTACAGGCCTTGCAGCAACTCCCTCCTCCATGAACCTTTCCCAGCTCTCCCTGCCCTGCTTCTCCCTCCTTGTTCAGATCCCTGCAAAGTGTGCGTCCTGTGTCACCCAATCAGCACTTGACCTAATGCAGTGTTGGTTTTATTTTCTTGTTATGGATGTCAACTTTATCTCCATCCCAGGTTATATACTAGGGAGACAAAAGACAGAGTTTTCACTTCTTGAAAAACAGGAGGTGGAAAGATGACGATGATAATGCAGCTAACATTTATTCTTACCCACTATGTACCAGGGATTCTTCTAAGTCCCTTAAATAGATTAAATTACTTAGTCCTTGCAGCAACCCTAGCAGCTAGATGTGGTCATTGTCCCTGCTTTACATAGGAAATTAGGCATGGGGAAATTAAGGCAAGAGACTGGCACTCAAAACTGAAGCCCATGCTCTTAATGGCAGTGTCAGTCTCTGATATTGTTAGATTGGGTCGTGGATTTCTTGCTTGAATATAGAAGAGACTAAAATGAAGTGTGTACTTCTTATCCATTTCAAGGATGGCATGGGCTGCAGAGTAAAGCTGGGCTGGCAGAAAAGACCAAGACCCAAGAGTCTTTCCTAAGATTTCCTCTAGTGTAGGCCTCTCCTAGCTCACTTACACTTAGAGCCAATGTCTCAAGAGTTTCAGAAGCTATACTTCAAGGGAGGTAGGAGCAGGTTTTCGCCCAGAGCTGTTGTAGTATGAACCCCTGAGCAGGAATGCGGCATCCCGATTCCCACCGTGGCACTTCCTAGCTTGTAAGGCGGAATGCTTTGCCAAAGAGGGCATAGCCTTGCTCGGGATGATCACTGCCCATGTGGCATCAGCCCTGTATCTGGGTTGGTGGAGAATAGATCCTAATCTGTACCATCCTGAATCCTGTCCGGGGTGGGAGTGGCCAGTCTCATTACAGAAGAATGGGTGCTCTGGGTACCGCTTAGTGCACACAAGACAGCTTTCAACCTACATTCATTTCCACATTAGAATTATGCCACAACTCCTTCATTTTTTTTTCTTTCTCAAAATTAAGATCAAATCATTTGGTCATGCATATTGCTGTCCTTGGGGGCTGAACGCACATCTTTTATTTGGTATTCCAGTAGCTCAAAACCTGGAAGATATCAATTTCATTGGTTAACCTCCCAGGATAAGGGGTGGGGCAGAGCAAGGGAGAAAAGAGGTAGAAACATGTGGGCCACAGTGAGCCCTACATGAACTTTCTTGGCTCTAGGTTCTGAAAAGTGCTTCTCTCATCAGCTCTCTCCTCCCCTTCCCTCTGGTCCCCTCTGTTCCCTCCCCTCCTCCCCTGCCTGTTGCAGTAGTTCTGCACACCAAGTGGGGGAAGTTGAGTGTCTGATGTCTATAGATGAATCAGCTGGTTCATGTTGACAGCTGGCAGGCAGATGTTTCCCTGTCTATTAGTTCCATAACAAGCCGGCTAGAGAGATCGGTTTGGGATGTCCTCAGCATCTCTCCACCCCAAATGGCAAATTATTCCTCCTTCAAAACACACGAGGTCTCGACTATCACCTTCATCTTCTCTGATTCTGAGCTGGAAAAGTTCAAGTGGATGATGGCAGGCTTGTGACTGTCCTCTGTTGTTCAGCCATTGGTCTTCGGTTTCAATTTAACTTCTGGTGAAAATGGAACCTCTTGATTCTGGCATGTTTTTGTTTTGTTTCGTTTTGTGTCTTGGTTGAGTGAGAATGGCCTGGGCAGAGACATTCCCTCAGGCAGTGTTTTAAAATAGAACAATGTCATACCCCCTTGTCTGAATGGCCTCATCTGCTTTTCTGTGCACATTTAGTTTAAATTTCTAGGGTTTTGTTTGGGGCTTTTGAGCATTTCCTCCATTCCTCAACTGCATCATGAATGGAGTCTTTTTCTTTTCTTTCTTTGGCTGTACCTACAGCATATGGAAGTTCCTAGGCCAAGGACTGAATCCAAGCCACAGCTGTGATCCTTTAACCCACTGTACTGGGCCTGGGCTTGAACCCATGCGTATGCAGTGACCTGAGGTGCTGAAGACGGATTCTTAACCCACTGTGCCACAGCGGGAACACCTGGAGTCTTTTTCTTGTCACTCATTTTACCTCCTGAAGAATGATAAATATTACAAATTGAGATACACACTGATTCTAGAATATAGTTTTTAAGATTAACCCCTCCCTGAATCCAGTCTTCCTGGGTGCTCTTCTGCAACTGTTTAACCATCCATTGCCTTAAGGAGATTTTCAAGAGGGGACGAGTGGGTTGCCTGGAGATAGGAGGGAAGAGCTGTAACTTAGTACCTCCCGGCTGTGTCCCATGGCTCCTGGCGATTTTACTGGGTGTGGCACATGGGCAACATTCTCGGTTTTACTCAGGGAGCTTTAGGGGGTGGAGGCAGGTGGGCAGCCTGAAACATTTCAGATGAACCCTGCGTAGCTGAGAGCAACACAGCAGAGATGGCTGCATTGAGTCTTGCTTGAAATACTTCTGGTTTTCTCCCTCTTAGAGGCTGGTTCTATGTAAAAATAAGTTATTCTGAATGACATGAGAGCTTACGGAACTCTACAGTGCGTGATAAGCATTGTGCTGGGTCAGCTGGGAGGTACAGAATGGGTATGAGGATGAACTGCTAGTACTGGACCATTTTCACCTACAAAAATGTCAGTTTCGTATTACTCATCCTCATGTAAAGAACCTCTGCTTATGCAACAACTGTTCATTCAGTAAAATAAGGCATGCAAGTTCCCCAACACACTGGTATATAGTAATGGCCCAATATATTGCTGCTATTTTGAACAATGTGTTAGGTAGTGATTATAGGTTGGAAGTGTACAATAACCATTCAGTCAACTTTAATCAAGAGCTTAAATACCTCTTTTTGGATTGACAGGTCATGTGGCATGAGAACTAATTTTTATTCACCACTCTCCCTCAGATCATCCAGTTATTCGTAGGAGGGAACCAAATCCCCAGTCTGTCTTGGCAGCATGGATGGCCTCTGCACCACATTTCAGTAGAACAAGCAGTACTGTGTATCTGACTTCTGGAATAAACTTTAGTGTATTTTCAGGTTTGCTTGTAATCCAGCCTTTGGAAGAATATTAACCTTGTCCCTAATTTGTGAAATCTTCATTTTACTCTGAGTTTTAATTCATACATGTTTTCATATAAACTGCCTCATTGAGAATTATAAACCAAATTTGATGGAGATGACAAATTGCAGTTTTGGATGATTATATCTGATATAACAGCTGGAAAAAGAAAGCCAGAAACATGAGAGAGAGGCCAGTGAAAAGCTTTTGCTGGCATGAGGAAGCATATTGTCCTGTTTCTGCAAAATTGAATTGCCTTAAAAAAAAAAAAGAACCATAGAAGTATTTGAAGAAACACAAATATTTTTTAAAAGTTAAAATAAGACCTTTCTGTGGGTAAAAGAATGTTTTCAATACCATCAGTTTTCAGCCTTCAGAGTTTTTCAGAGAGTAGTTCATTCACTGAGGGGGCAAAAAAACTTTCAAGGTTCTAGGAAGCAATTTCCAAAAATTTCCAGGGTTCTAGGAAGCAATAGACTGACTGTCCACTCTCTTCATAGGCATTTTTCTGGTCAGAATCAAACTTAGGATCAAGAGGATTTATGACCTACTTGCTATAAATCGTAAGTTATAGCACTCGAAGTCATTATCCTCCTCCCTGTTTTTTTAAACCCCGGTAAAAACAATAAGAGGTCCTCAGGGAACACCTTTCTGACTCACGCGATGCTCATGGCTATACTGGTGGTGATACACCACTGCTCATAACTGCTTCACCCAACAGTGTGGCCAAGGGTGGCTTCTCCAAGATGGTGACTTTTGAGCAGAGCCTGGATGAAGAGTCTTTGAACCTGAGAAAGAAATAAGTTGTGGTATGTTTGAAGGACAGAAAGGCCAGAGGGGCTGGAGCTTAGGGAATTAGGAGGGAGGGTGAGCCTCATGGGGTTAAATGAGGAAGATGACATTGCGGGGCTCAGTCTTACAGAACCTCTCAGGGAGGGAAAGGGTTTGTGCCTTGTCCTGGCTGTTGTGCCACTAATATATGACCTATGTATGTAACAAGGGGGGGATATAACAGCACCAACCTTGTACAGTTTTATTTTATTTTTTCCTAGCTTTATTGAAAGATGATTGACATGTAAAAATTGTATATATTTAGATTGTACAACATGATGTCTTTTTAAGGTATACAACATGATGACTTAATATACATACACATTGTGAAGTGATTATCACAATCAAGTTAATTAATGCATCCATCACCTCATATAGTTACTATTTTTTTTGTGTGTGTGTGTAGGGAGAACACTGAAGATCTGCTTTCTTAGTTGATTTCAGGTATACAATACAGCATTATTAATTATAATCACCATGCTGTACCTTGGGTCCCCAGAACGTACTCATCTTCTAACTGTAAGTTTGGACCTTTTGGCCAACCTCTTCCTACATCCCCCTCCTCCAGCCCTAGGCAGCTACCATTCTGTATTCCGGTTCTATTAGTTCGACTTTTAAATTTTATTTATTTATTTATTTTTAAATATTTTTTTTTCTTTTTGGCTGTACTTGGGGCATGCAGAAGTTCCCAGGTCAGGGATTAAACCCACACCACAGTGGTGACCTAAGCTGCAGCAGTGACGACACTGGTTCCATAACCCACTGCACCACCAGAGAACTCCAGTTTAATGTTTTTAGATTCCACATACAAGTGCAATCATACAGTATTGTCTTTCTGTGTCTGACTTATTTCACTTAGTAGAATGCCCTCCAGTTTCATTCATATTGTAGCAAATGACAGGGTTTCCTTCTTTCTCATGGCTGAGTACTCTCCTATACACACACCCACACCCCCCCACACACACACCCACACACCATGTTTTCTTAATTTGTTCCTCTGTCCACAGACACTGCATAATTTTTTAGATTAAATAATGTAATATGTCTAAAGTGATCAGACCTTTGTCCTTTTTCTATACTAAGTGTTCAATGAGTTATAGATATTACTCTTGTTATTAACACTATTGGAAGGTATGGGAGGATTTTAGCAGGAGTGTGGTATGATCTGATTTGCACTTCAGAAAATGTTATCCTGGTTGTTGTGTGGAGGCTATAGGAGACCAGTTAGGAGGTTGCTGCAGTGTTCAGAGAGATGGTGATGAAATGAACAGGAGAGTAGGAGGAGGGGAGAGGTTGTCAGATTTGAAATGTTTATTGAGATATAACCAGCTTGTTTTGCTGGTAGATAGAGGATTGGGGTGTGAGGAAAGTAAGATTCAAGAGAGTGCTTCATTTTTGGCCTAAGCAAGGGGGTCAGTGTTGGTGGAATTTACTAGAAAGGGAACATTTTGAGCAAGAAGTAGTGTAATTACCCTCTTTAATACCAAAATAACAGACTAGATTTGCTAAGGACAGTTAACTCAGCAAAAAAGTAAGCGAACAAAAGCGTCTAGTGTATCTGCTGTGTTTCTGACACAGCGAGGGTGCTCATTTGCTTCTCAGAGGAGCCTCTGTGTTGTTACTGCCCCCAATTGTTCCAAAGAGGAAATTGGGTCCCGGAGAAGGTAATTGACTGGACTAGGTCACCTGGAAAATAAGGGTCCAAACCAAAAAAACCCAGAGCCCGTCCACCATACCACAGGCTTCTTAAATCAAATCAACCAACCTTGTGTGTACTGGGAGTGGAACAGTGAGAAGAGGGCAATGGATGTGCCTGTAGCAGTAAATAAATAAATAAATAAACCATTGGTAAAATTTCTTGCTATTTTAGCCACATTTATAACCTTGGATAGAATAGGGCAGGCTATCTAATGGTGTTGGGTACTTTTTGACTTGCCCTCAAGGCTTTCTATTCAATATTTCATAGGAAATATTTCATTGCATTGCTATCTTTGAGCATTTGAAAAATGATATGAAACTATCTGAACACTCAAACTCTTTTTGGGAGGTCAGGCAGTTCCCTTTTTTTAAAGGGAGTGTTACAGAGAACTCTTGTTTTGGGGGTGATTTAAGGGCAGAACTGTGTAGAGATAGATAACTGTGATGACCTCTCACAAATGTTTCCTTTTAGTTCTGATTTGTACAACAAAACAAAAAGTGAATTTGTGCATTCCAATTTGGGGCTCACTCGTATTGAACTCAAGGCTCAGAGTTACCGGGTAGAGTCCTAATTTAGGTAGATTCTGCAAATAGGTTTCAATTAGAGACCTTGGAGATTCTTGGCCTATTGGTATCAATGTATATGGTCTCTAGACCTGTGTTCTTTAGGTTTTTTGCAGAAATACTCTCCTTGAGTCAGATTTTAATGTTATGCTTCTTAGCATATAGCAATGGAATATATTTCAAACTGCTTAGGTGACATATGTCTATAATACAGTTTATACTAGTTTGAACATACAAGTAACTTAACTGGCTCAGGTAACTGGAAAGTCCAGGTATAACTCTTTCAGGTATGTCTGGACCCAGGGGCTCAACAACACAATCAGGAATCTGTCCTTTTCCTGTCTTTCCTGACTCTCTTCCTCCTAGTTGACTTGTCTCATTGCATCCCCTAGTGCAGTGGCAACTCCAGTCTTTGTTCTGTCAATTCAGAAACTCTCTGTTGAAAAGAGACTTAATTTTCAATAGTTTCCCATTAAGCTGTATCAGTCTAGAAGGGGCGGTTTTTTTTTTGTTTGTTTGTTTGTTTTTGTTTTTGTTTTTCCTAACTTAATCACTCAGAGGAGTGCCTTTTTCTAATTCTTACGAAGGCACTTCTGCTCTGAAAATACTGAGAAGAGTCAGAATGTACAAATGACTCAATAACAGAAAACCCAAAAAACTCAATCAAAAAATGGCCAGAAGACCTAAATAGACATTTCTTCAGAGAAGACATACATACAGCCCAATAATCACATGAAAAGATGCTCAACTATAACTAATTATTAGAGAAATACAAATCAGTACTACAATGAGGTACTCCTTCACACTGGTCAGAATGGCTGTCATTACAAACAGTAAAAGCTGGAGACAGTATAGAGAAAAAGTAGACCCTCCTATACTGTTGGTGAGAATGTAAATTGGTGCAACTGTATTGAGAACAGTATGGAGGGGCCTCAAAAAACCAAAAATAGAATTGCTGTATGATCCAGCAATCCCACCCCTCTGCATATATCTGGAGAAAATTATAGTTTGAGGAGATACATGCAACCCTATGTTGATAGCATTATTTACAATAGCCAAGGCATGAAAACGACCTAAATGTCCATTGATAGATGAATCGATAAAGATGATCTAGTATATAGATCAATTAAATATTACTCTGCCATCTAAAAGAATGAAACAGTGCCATTTACAGCAAAATGGATGGACCACGTGATTATCATACTAAGTGATGTAAGTCAGAAAGAGAAAGACAAATACCGTATGATATTATATATAAAATTGATAAACAACAAGGACCTGCTGTATAGCATAGGGAAATATATTCCATATCTGTAATAAACTGTAATAGAAAAGAATATGAATCACTTTGCTGTATACTGGAAGCTAACATAACTTTGTAAATCAGTTATACTTCAGTAAAATGAGTTTAAAAAAAAAGGAAAGACAAAGGTAATAATAGAAGCAGTCAGATCATTTAGGAGGCCCTTGCTCTTACTCAGCTATGACAGAATCAGACCATGGGTGATGGAGATGGAAAGAATTGGATTGGATTTAGGATATGTTCTTAGCTCACCTGAATTAAGAACATTTACTCAGCAAACACAATGACTGC
The DNA here is from genome assembly GCF_054392235.1 of Sus scrofa. NCBI lineage: Eukaryota > Metazoa > Chordata > Mammalia > Artiodactyla > Suidae > Sus > Sus scrofa. The sequence continues at coordinate 88,325,525 of NC_139385.1, read as the reverse complement.
ATATGCAGAGTTATTGTGTTTGCTGAATAAATGTTCTTAATGTTTAGTCCTGTATGCTAAACAAGAGATATAGCCGTGAATAGGACATGCTTCCATTCTAGAATTGTTCATGGTCCACATGTAAACAGCTAAGTGTCAAACCACAAGGTAAGTGCTTTAATAGAGATTTGAACAAAGTGCTATGAGAGTCTAGAGCAAAGAATAATTAAGTTTCCCAGGAAGACGCAGAAGACGTAAGGCAGGTGGTGACATTTGAGTTGGGCCTTGAAGTATAAGTGGGAGTATGCCAGGTGAGGAAAAAAGTAAAAGGAGCTTTAGTGGAAACAGCATGTGCTCAAGAATGAAGGCTGGAAACGTGATGAGGCAGGTGACGTGGGCGGAGTCTGATTAGGAAGAACACTGAATGCTTCAAGGTAGGTACATTGAATCAGCTGTACATGAATGCATGGGTACAGATATGTCAAATAGAACATGTTTAGGTGGTTTTTCCTGTAGTTGAGTTTCAAACTTTAATGTATGTAAGAATTATTGTATAGCATCTTTAGAGAACTTTCCATAGTAAATTTTGCTATGTGTGATTTTCTTATGTCATGATATTATACTCTAAATGCTCTTAAGGTGCAACTTCATTGTCTTGAGTGGATTCTATTTGATTTAGCCCTGGGAGGTTGTCTAGTATGTTCTCAGCATGCTCTAGAAAATCAGTATAACCAGTCAGGATTTTTTTTTTTTTTTAACTCTCAAGCATAATAAAACAACTCATATTGGCCTGAACAAAAAGGGAATGAATCGCTACATGTTACTGAGAAGGCTAGCATGAGGTTGAGCTCAGTGAGTGCTCTGACTCTCCTTTCAGGTTCCTCAGCTCTCTGCTTTGTGTATGGGTTGAACTTCACTCCCAGTTCATTCTCAGGCTGGTTCCTCTCTTGACTGTAAGAGAGCAGACAACCTGACCAGAGCTACCTGATTCCTAATATTTGTATCCCAGGAAGAGGGAATGTCCTTTCCTAGGACTATCAGACATGATCCCTGATCTTCACCCTGCCTGGATCATCCTTGAGCCTTGTGCTTTCTGGTTTAGGCCTGGGTGGACAGTGCCAAGAGCAATGAGATACTGTGATAGCCTGAAATAGTCCTGGAACTGGGCGGTCTGGGCAGTCCACTCATGCTTCATTGGGGGTGTAGAATAAGTGTTACAGAGATAACAGGATCCATTACTGTCATATAAACTCCTAAACAACAAAATCCCCACACCTGGAATTATTTATATAATTGGGGAAAACATGTCAGGAGGGCAAGTTAATATTTTAGTCAACAGTTTTGTTTATGGGATGATGCTGAGTGGGCACGTCCATTAAGCATTTGTGTATGAATTGAACAGAGGTTGGGGTGAAGACAGCTTTTAAACTAGTTTTGAAGAAAAAGTTTCCTAAACAAATTTATAAATAAGATTGAGTTTGTGAGCATGAATTCCTTTCAAAAGGCCTTACAAGGTGCATGTATGTACAAGTAACACAAATTGTACACCAGCCACCATTAACTGTGCTTCAAGGCATGATCTTCTGGTTCACCTGATATGTGGTTAACCTAGTTCCAAATGCAGTCTTTTCTTCATATACTCTGTTAAGTAGAATTTCGATCCACTCAAAGCCCCCTCCTTAATGGTTGAAATCAGTAAACTTTCTATGTAAAATTTGGGTTACAGCCATCCCTCCATTTATCAGATACTGAGGAATGACTGGTAGTGATTTTGTTGTCATGTAGACTTTGGTTCAGTTTCCTGCCCTGCCACTGGCTGTATCTGTGACCCAGGGTGATTTATTTCACTCCTCCACTGAAGCTCATCATCCTCATTTGGAAGGTGACAGTAGCGAACACCTGCAGTAGCAGTGGTCATAAGGATGAAATGCGGCAGTGTTGCTAATGTTCCTGGCACAAAGAGGTGCTCTGTGAAAGTTAGCTGATACTAACATTGAAAGCTCATTTATGAGTAGTCCTCAGGCTGCATTCTCACCCTAAATTGTTCTAAGCAGGATTTATCTTTTTTGCTATAAGCCATGAAATGAACTATAAGCCAAAGAACTCACTCCTAATTTTGTAGCTCATAGCTGGATTTTGGGTCAGAAGATGGGTGTTGTAGATACATGATGTTTGGGTAGAGGGGTGGCGGAGTTCCCCTCTGCCAATGCAGTTATCTGTGGACTAGTCTCCCTAGCAGTGGAGAATGAGTGCTTAAAATTGTAGCAAACAGATGTGTGTTTTGTCCCCTCTTCCCCAGATGTTGTTTGTGCTCCTTTGGAAAACCGAAGAAAACCCGAGACCTTTTTGAGCTGTTGTAGGTCCAGTGCCTGTATGCTCAGACCTTGGGCTTCCCAGACTCACGGTAGAGGCCAGGTTCCCATATGTGAGCTCTACCCTTCCAAACCAAAGCCTGCCTGGACGAAAGTGGTAGCTGGTCTCCCAGTGTCTTAGGAACTACTCTGACTAGGCACACGGAAAGAGGCAGAGACACTGTTCAGCTTTCTGCTTCCTGGGGTGTATGTTCCTGAACTGTTGCCAGAAACTTAATGTCGTTTTAACACATTTTGTGTGTGAAAATCCCTTTTCTACCACTGCTGATGGAGGACACTCATCTCACCTCTTTATGATCAAAAGCCAACTGAAGATTGAAATACAAGGTTCATTCTGGAAAACGCAATGATGATTTCTCCTCCCCTCATCCTCCTTCACTTGGGCATCAGCCCTTTAATCTTCTGCCTGGGAAAAAAATCTAATATACTGTAACTAGGATGTTTTTCAAAATGAGGAACACTTCAAAACAAGTTTAAATATAAATGAAATAGGTTTCCAAATGTCTTGTTAAAAAAAACGCAGATGTTTTATATTTACTATATCATTTTTGTTTTATCACCTTGCAAAATTTTACTGCATGGAATTTTATTTAATGCAGTGGCATTTGAACAGCAATATTAGACAGCTGTATTTGTTTCATATTAGGGGTCTTTTTTTTCTCTCTCTTTGGCAGGATATTAAAACTGAAACTAATGTAACCTGGTGTTTTGGGAAATGTGGACGAGGCATTTTGCTTATTGGTAATTGAAAACAACAACCTTCTCCCCTCCAAAAGCACCCCTTGAAAATAAGCTTTATTGCTTAGATAAGTGATTATACATTTTGAAAATGTCAGAAAGTACAAATGAAGCTACTTTAAGGAAGACTTGGCTCTTCAAGTGCGGGGATTGTGTCTTGACTTTTGCTGGATGGTGCCAGGCGGGGCCTAATAAATCGATTGTACTGTTGATTTGTTTCTTTTGCTGATTTCAGATTTTTTAAAGGATGTACAGACACAGATTGCAATCCATCTAAGAAACAGAATTATTTTCAGAGGATACGTAAGCCAAATCCCTTTCCCCCCAATCTGTACCTCTTGGCTCCTCCTCCACCTCCTTTTAGTTTGCTTTTCCAAGATGTTCCACTGGTGCCTTTAATGAGGGTACTGGCTGGATGTTCACAGCTGGAAAAATGCCATTTTTCTTTTGTCTCCCCCCCCCCACTTTTTTTTTTCGTAAAATTTTCCTTGTACAGGCACAGACAGGTTTCCAGTTTTCTCCTAACTAAACCACAGACTCTCTGATGGTTCTCACACTCTCCGGGTCACAACAAAATCCCCTATTAATTAAACTGAAATTATATCTGAAATAAATCGCTCTGTGAAAGAAACCCGCTGTGGCATTTTTCTAAAGATGTTTGCAATAATAAATGAAACGTTTGGTGACTGGTGACATTTTTGATAACTCTTAAAGTGCCAGAAGATGTTGATATGTAAATAATCTCCATGGACCCTAAGTAGAAGTCAGAAGATCTAGCAAGTGCTGAATACTAAGTTTTGTTTTTCTAAAGGTCTTGTTGCTTTGGGGGGACATGGGGAGAGTGGGGTGCTGAAAGGTGTTTTTTGAAGGGAAGGAATTTCGTGGAGGTCACAGGTTGGCAAACTGTGGCCTGCCAAAACTAGCCTGAAGCTTGTTTTTGTAGCTGAAATTTTATTGGAACATAGCTACGCTCACTGCTTATGTATTATCTGTGGCCACTTTTGTACTACAAAGGCAGGGTTGGGTAGTTTCCACAGAGACAACTATATGTCCATGATGCCCAGAAGATTTACAGTTTGACTTTTACACGTAACATTTGTCAACCCTTGATATAGCTGATGATTTTATAGGAGTTTGGTTAAAAGGCAATCATTTTGTATTAGTTAGAAAACCAGGCCACCTCACAGTGGAATGATTTGAGGGTTAAGAATTTATTTATATACATTTATGTGCATCACTGCTTCTGTTATTTATCCATTGCAGACATCACAAAGTTACAAATCAATCATGCCACATTTTTCTAATGAACTGAGATCTTGTCTCGGATCTTGAAACAGCTTCTGGGCATCCACTGCCCATGGACCACAGGGATCATGGCAGATAAAACCATTTTCCAGTCCCTGTATTATAGTCTTTCTCCTGTCTGAGTTGTCTCCATCCAACACTGTAGTCTTAGTCACTAGTAGATTACACAGTAGTTCTAAGCCTGGAGGGAGGTTATATGACATTGTAGAGTTACCCCAGGGGTTCACAAATCTACAAGGACATCAGCTATTGTAAAGATACAGAAAAAAATCCTTCACATGTGTTCCTTCATTCAGTAAATATCTCTTGACGCTCTGCCTACTTTGGGCCAGACTTTGTCCTAGGCACTGGGGGTTCGGTAGGGAGTAAAACATACCAAGTCTTTGTTCTTCAAGGAACAAACAACTTAGTATAGGGGGGAAGATAGAAATAAAAGTAGAATATAATTGCACGTGGTGCTGACAGCCACAAGAACACCTCAGCAGGGTGAAGGGATAGAGAAAGTGTATGGCAATGTTATTTTAAGTAGGAAGGTCAAGGAAGACCTCCCTAGGGAAGTGATATTTGAGCAGAGAGGAAGGGGAGGGCATTTCTGGCAGAAGTAGCAGAGACCAGAAGTGGGCAAGTGCCGGGTGTTCACAGGTGCAGGGAAAAGCCTGGAAGTTGGCAGAAGTTTAAGGATGTCCCTAAACCGTTTTCTTCTTTTCCTCCTTTGAAGTAACCACTGTCCTGAAGTTGGTGTGTGGGATTCTCTCAATGGTTTTAAAAATTATGTAAATACCATAAAACATTTCATGGTTTGTGTGTTTTAAAATTTTAAATAAACTGCTTCATGCCGTATTAAAAAATGTTTAACTTCCGTGGCCATGGGGTTGAGCACAGCAGCTGAAACTCCTTTCCTATGTCTTGCTCCTCTGGTCCCTCAACACCCTCTGGAGCAGGCAGGGCCACCCTCACTCTTATAGAGGGAAGGCCGAGCAAGCCATTCACAAGCTGAGAGTAAAGCACAAGGTCCTGACTTCTAAACTATGCCTTTTTTTTTTTTAAATTCTGTTTCTTATTGAGAAGTCTATCCTAAGATAAACATGATAGAAATGCTTCACTCCCCCCTTGAATATGGGCTGGACTTAGTGCCTTGCTTCAAAAGAATAGAATATGTAAAGGAGAAAAGAGTAAGTCTGTGATGGAGGAAACTGGTAGGCACCCCTGCACCAGGTGATCAAGGTCTCCAGTGATGTGTGGATGTATGTATACCACATACCTCCTGGGAAGATGTGATGAGAAGATATTTCATCTTTGTAATAGTCTTCTCCCAGACCTCAGTCTAATCATGAGAAAAAACATCAGACAAACCTAAATTGAGGGGCATTCTACAAAATACCTTAAAAGTGTCAAGGTCATGAAAAGCCTGAAAAGCCTGAAACTGACATCGATGAGTATGCTGTATGTTATCGTAGATGGCCAAGTTGACTAAATGCACTGTGTAATTCTGGATTAGATCTTGGAGCAGAAAAAGGACGTTAATAGAGAAACTAGTGAAATCCAAATAAAATCTGAATTTAAGCTAATAGTAAAAAAACAAATTATGTGTTATTTAATATGTCTTGTTTCTTCTGCTCAATAGTAGGAAAAAAGAAAAAAAGCTCCACTAACCATAGGTGCTTTGGGGTTGATGTTAGAACCACAGTAATGTTGTAGTGTCCTTGGGAGGCCACTGCAGACTCATATTCATCTCTGTCGCTGTGGTCCGCTCCCTGAGAGAGGGGCCCTTATGAGTGGGTGAGGCACTAAGCACCTTGAAGGCACTTTCCAAACCTCTGACGGATGCATTTTAACGTCTTCAGTGCGACATACTATAGGACTTCTCTTCTCCAGCAGTCTTCTGCTTCAGAAAAGTCTGAGAGAGCAGGTAACAAGGATTTAATTAATGCACAGGGGTTGAGGGAGTTAAACATTCTTAAGACTGGTTAGCACAAATGGTTGACAGAAGCATCCCCTAATTACTCCATCCAGCTCACTAGTCTGCAGTGCCTCAGACAGTGGACCCTTGTTTCTGAGGGGGCTGGTGGGGAAGTGGTGGCCTCCCAAGACTGGGCTCTAGTGACCAGGTTTTGGAAGCCACCCTTCGCCACTGCACTTCACCATGAAGGCTGGCGCTTGTCGTCAATCTGTGGAAATCTTAGTGGTGTGAAGCAGGCTTTTTGGGAGGTACTGGGGAGGGAGGGGTCATTATCTTTTCAAACTACCACCATCTTTGTGTGATTCTACTGAGTGAATGGCTTACTTTTCAAAGAAACTGAAAGCAGTTAGCCAATAGAGAGGTGGCCATTCCACAAGGGGAAAGTCAGAGACCTTTCCTGATCACTGTTCTCCCATGTATCTCCATTTCCTGAAAGAAAGGACCTGTGGGCTCTGTGGATCTGGTTGGGACCAACTCCCCAGGTGGCCAATCTTGTGTGTGCATCTCTGCAGCCCCAATTCTCAGCTGTCTTATGAGCCACTCTGGGGAGTAGGAGCTGTGGCCTCCAGAGAAGTCCCCTGTAGCATGGGCAATGTCACCAAGATATGAGACCTCACTGTCTCTGCTCCATTGGGGTGGGCAGCTCCAATGAGCAGTGATGGAGAGGCCATGAGCATGTCTTAACTGAGAATCTGGCTTGGGGCATCAACAGTGATACAGATGTGGTCTGCATCTGCCCCTAGTGTAGTCTGCCTTCTTTGACTTCCCCAGCACAGATCATTGGGCTGAATTTATTCATTCTATGCCCATTCATTCATTCATTCATTCAGGGAGAGGCAGTGGAACTTTAGACCCAAAGACTTAAGATCCATTCCTGGCCTTTCTAGTTCCTTGTTAGGTGATGGAAAAGTTACTTAAGCTCTTTGAGCTTTATCTGTAAAATGAGGATGAGAAAACCTATTTCATAAGTCCTGTGAAGTTTTCAATAGTATGAATGAAGCAGGGTTTTTCAGCACTATTGACTTTTGGGGTGGAATAATTCTTTGTTGCAGGGCTGTCCTGTGTATTGTAGCATGCTTAGTAGCATCTCTGGCCTCTACCAGCTATATACCAGCAGCCCTCCTGTTCTCATTTGTGACAGTCAAAAATGTTTCCACCTATGACCAGAAGTTCCTTGGAGTGGGAAAAAGGACAAGTTGTTGCTTGTTAAGAATCACTGGCCTAAAGCATGGAATGCAGACAACACAGTTCCTTGGCACTTAGAGGCTGGTTGACACTAATTCTCAACTTCCCCTAGATGCCTTGGGGCTCAGAAGGCAACGTTTAACAGAGTCCTGCCTTCCAGACATTTTAAGAGTGAAAGTGGAAAAAGAGACAAAGTCCGAAGGAAAAGATACTTAACAATGCAAAGTATGGTTGGGGTATTGGTCCCTTGAAATCATTGATTGTCAAGATTGCTGGGTAGAGGGAAAAGTGAGAGTTTAGAAATAGCCCAGAGATGGGAGAGATGCTTCACATTCTGCTGTGGTGATGACCTGGCTGTTAATGAACCCTGAACACTGCTGGTCTCCCAAGTCTTAAGGACAGGCTGAGCCACGAATTCAAGGGCAGGCATAGACCCAACAGCTTCTAAGTAGACAGTCTTGGGGGAAAGACCACTTTCTTCAGAGAATAATACTTCTTGATAATGGAGTGAAACGTTCAAAAACAGTATTGTCTCTTAGATTTCACATATTTTTGTGGGTTCTTTACCTGTAAATTTGGCAGTGAAGTTATTTTTAACTGATTGTTCCCATCTTCCCTCTTTCCTTTATATAACCAGTAGGGAGGAAAATACTTGCCTCTAGTGACTCTGGTTTTCCTATAAAAATATTTCCATGAAATACTAAGGCAGAATTGGAGAAGGAGGCAAGGAAAGAAAGTGTCAAATTGTGGAATTTAAGTGGCATGGACTTGGTGAGCCTCTTTGACTCCCTGGTTTTAAGGACGAGGAGACCAAGACCCCAAGGGGTGCATTAACTTGCCCAAGGTCACTCAGCTCATTAAGGTGGGAGAGAAGTCTTCAATCCAGAACTCCTGACTCAGTCAGTCAATCTCTCATGCCTCAAATCGTCCTTGTCTTATCTGCTTCTGATATTTCAAGGGAGAGATTGAATTTTATTTTAGTTTTTCTTTATTTGCTTTTGAGGGCTATACCTGTAGCATTTGGAAGTTCCCAGGCTAGGGGTTGAATTGGAGCTGCATCTGCCGGCCTACATCACAGCCACAGAAGTATGGGATCTTTAACCCACTAAGTGAGGGCCAGGGATGGGACTCACATCCTCATGAATACTAGTCCAGTTAGTAACCTGCTGAGCCACAGTGGGAACTCCCATTTTATTGTTTTTTGGTTTTGCTTTTTAAAAAAATCACTGAAGCAAAAACTCATGAAATATTAAATAATTATGACCTCAAGATAAATGTTCTGTGTTTGATTTTTTTATTGTGGTAAAATATGCATAATATAAAATTTCCATTTTAACTGTTTTTAGTTGTACAATTCAGTGCCATTAAGTACACGGACACTGTTGTGCAGCCATCACTACTCTCCATCCTCAGAACCTTTCATCACCCCATCCTTAAACTCCATATCCATTAAACAGTAATTTCCCATTTCCCCCTCCCTCTAGCCCCTAATAACTACTGTTCTACTTTCTTCTTTATGATTTTGGCTATTCTAGGTACCCCATATAAGTAGAATCAGACACTATTGGTCCTTTTTTTTTTATTGCCATTTCCCCAATACAATTTTTTTTCTACTATACCCCATGGTGACCCAGTTACACATACATGTACACACACATTCTTTTTTCTCCCATTCTCATGCTCCATCGTAAGTGACTAGACATGTTTTGATTTTAAGTTCTTTTGGTGTGCCATTTCTGTCTTAAGGTCCTTTTCTAAAACTCATAGTTGTAAATGAGGCTTCTGGTATTTCCTCACTCACTGTGAATTATTTTTTCTTCTTTGCCATGCTTGTCTCTCTCCCGCAATCCTTTTGTGGGGTGATAAAGCAGCCAGAGGTCAGCAAAGTGAGGGTTTGATGTCTCTAATTGGGAGGGAAATGGAACCCTCCCATGGTTTCCTGCTGTGTGTGAGGACAGGAGGGCTGTGCTAACCTGTACTCCTTGGGATGCACTGATCCTCTTGCAGGTTTCCAGTAACCACTGCAGTCTAAGTAAATCCCTTCCTGCCGGAAGAAAAACAAGTTGAAATGAATGATGAGTTTAGATGCTGCTTAGTGTTCTTAATTTCTTTTTTTTTTAATTGTGGTTTTTCTATTATTTCATACATGGTATTGGAGATCTTTTTGTGGCGGAAGTGTCTTAAATATAAAAAGAAAATAAATAGAGGATTGTCTTTTGAGTGTCTGGCAGATTTATTTAGGTGTGATGAGCCTAAATAGTTGAAAATTTTAGTTTTCCTGGATCCTGTAAATGCAAGTGTCGAACAGCTGCCAAAGTCATCAAGATAGCTAAGGATTTAACTGGTTAGCTTTGTCATATTTATTCAGGGTTAGCCTGAATCGGACATCGTGTATTTTGACAGGTTCATCTTCACTCTCAGAGATCCAGATAATAGTCATTTCCTCCCCTGGGGCTTTAATATGATCTCTCTGGGTAGATTCTGCATGAGCTGCTCTTAATAATCCACAGGGGAAGACAGTTCTTTCCCTGGTGCTTATGGGTGACCTTTGGCCTTGTGGCACATGTGTGTCCCGGCCCCAGACAGAAGAGTTTGCAAGTCACCGGTGGCCGTCTTGTGGGAACATTTGGCTGCATGCATTATACTCTGTATATTGGAAATGGACCACTCTGCCAGCTGGAAAAGCCACCAGGCAGATTCCTTCAGCCAAAGCTGCAGTTGCTCCTTCATGGGCCATAAATGCTCCAAAGCATCATGTCTCAAAGTGGAGCTACAAGATTCCCATTACTCTCTGGGAGACTGAGATGCGGGCTTTGCCACTTTCTAAGATGCAGGCCTTTTAGCTGGTAACATCATGTTCTAAAAATGATGCATAGGCCTCAAGACTCCACATCACTGTGTTTCAATCCTGATTGCACACTGGAATCATGCAAAGAGCTTTAAAGAACATCATCTGGGAGATTCTGATCTAATTGATCTGGGGTGGGGGAATTCAGGGCAGGTGATCTCCAGGTAGAGCCAGTTTTGAAAACTGCTGTTTGAAATCCTTTTAGGGCCTCCTCTCTGCCATCTGTAATGATGACTATAATGATGACGATGATGTTGATCAGGGCTAATTTTATTGAAACTTACTATGTGCCAAGTTGTATTATGAGCCCTTTTATGTGCCTCATCTCAGATTACCTTTGCAGCAACTCTATGAAGCAGATGCTGTAATTGCCCTCATTCAGGGCTGTGAAAGTTGAGGCATAGAGGGGTTACATCACCCTCCTAAGATCCCACAGCTAGGATGTGGCAGAGTCCAGGAAGATCTCATGCTATAGCTGCTGTAGTGTTGCAGGTGATTGGGCTGTTAGACTGGGTGCCTCCCCTCATCGAGTGCCTCCAAAGTGGAGGAGTCCCCAGTTTCCTCATACACAGCTCTTGTGCTGTTGTCTCATTGTGGAACTGGATGTGGACACTGCCAGGCACAGAGAGTGGGACCATCAGAACATGAGACACAGCCCCTGACAAAGGTCTAGAGCTCCACCAGGGCCTCTCCCATGTCCATGAGTAGCCACTGTCAGATGGAAATACCTGCAGTGACTTCTGTACTTAAATGAAATGCTGTTGGGAGGAAACATTAAAGAGTGATTGAAGGTGAGGACAGTAAGGCTGAGATCTGCTGGCATTGAGTTAATGGGAGAACACAGAAATGCAACTGGTTTCCTTTAACTCTTACTTGGCTCTCCTCTAAGGCTGCTTAGAGGCTGCTTCCAAGAGTATCATGCTGGGCCTTGCACACTGGCTATGTTTGGAGATCCCTGCACATCTCAAGCTGTTTTGTAAGCCAGTGGCAGGTCCAAAATGTCAAACATTTTGTCCTATGGAAACGTGCTCTTCGTGATTCTGAGTAGTGTATCTTTGCTCCTGCTGTCTTCCCGGACAGCTTTCATTTTCCTGCTGCTTCCTGTAGCTTTTTTTTTTTTTTTCCTTTTTAGGGCTGTACCTGTGGCATATGGAAGTTCTGAGGCTGGGGGGTCAAATCAGAGCTACAGCTGCTGGCCTACGCCACAGCAACTTGGGATCCGAGCTGCGTCTGTGACCTGCACTGCAGCTTACGGCAGTGCTGGATCCTTAACCCACTGAGCGGGGCCAGGGATTGAACCCGAGTCCTCATGGATACTTGAATTGCATTTGTTACCACTGGGTCCTGTAGTTTTTTATCTGGTCCAGATCCACCTCATCTTGTCCACTTCTCCAGGCAGCCTCTTCTTCCTGCTCTGCCCCATGACTCTCCTGGTCCTCCTGGCTCCATCTTCTAGATTCCTCCTGAGTCTACTTTTCCTGTAAAGTCTGTGAAATACAGTGCTCCTTGCTACTAATTCCCTTCAAATCTTCAAGCTAATTGTCATTGGGTGTTTTTTTCAGTGGCTGGTTTTTCCTGTATTAATTTATCCAGTCATTTGTTTATCTGGGGTCTGAACTTGGGTGGGAAGAATGTCTGTCTCCTGACACTGCCTCAGGAACTGTGCCCCCGCTTGCTCAACACTAATTAGTGTGAAGCCAAAGATCTTTAAGTTGGAATCTTTACATTCATGCTGTAGAAATTGGATGCTAAGGTCTAAAAATATTAGCATTGTCTTTTATTACAGCCAGGTCTTCATCTTGTGTCTTGTGGGTTTTTCCAAGTCATTCTCTTGTTCTATCAATTTCATTTATCAAACTGCTTGGTGCTCATAAGGCAGATGATTGGGGAAAGCACAGCTCAGATTAATCACATCAGTTCTTTGGCACCAGTTCCTGTGAAAGGCCATGTTGGGCAGGAAGTTCAGCTCTAGGTATACTTGGATTTTGAGGTCAAATGGGGCTCTCATTTATCTGTGCCAACCCCATTGCCCTCTGCCCTCCCCCAGGTGCTCTTTGACCTCACTCACTTGCCTAATTTGCGTTTGAAAAAGAGTAGCAGTTGGACCAGCACCCTGAGTCAGCCTTAAGCCCTCCTGGAGAGGATGCCAGCTTAGGTGGGCCCAGGGACCCAGCAGAGCACAGAGCCTAGCAGGAGGGTTAGGGCTGAAGGTATTTCTCTGGAGGTCCGGAGCAAGATCTTGGTGAGAGAGGAAGGCAGGAAACGGATAAAGGAAACAGGGCAGAAGAAAGGAGGCTTTCACAAAGGAAAGTTGCTGACGGTGGTGTCTGTGATCAATCACGCTGACAAAGAGGCCCGTGACACAGGGCCTTGTTCCTCCCAGAACATTGCCAGCCTGCCATCCAAAGCCTATCAGAAGACACCGACGTTAATTTAAACGAATGTCCCTGTTCCTGTTGGCAGCTTTTCCCAGCATGGATGGAGTTGACAGGCTGGTGGCAGTGATTTTTTTCCCTTAGATTTCCTTGATATGGTCCCAGGTGATAGGAACCACCTTCACAAGAGGCCACACATTTTCCTAGATGCGTCCCCAAAAATGTCAGCCTCAACTATAAAGCTGAAAAGGACATTTCACATACATAAAATATATAATTAAAATGATGAATTATTGTAAGATAGAATATTAGCCTTGTGACATTTTAATCTGAACGCGAGAGAGAGGGAGAAAGAGAGCTCAATCTGAAGCGCTCAATTAAATTTAGAATTTCCCCCCTCAATTGTTATGAATAAATAGAAAGGATTCTGTAGCAGTCGGTGGAATTATTAATTGCAACTAGTGTAGAAGGTGCATGCACCATATCATGAAATGGAATATCATTGTTACTGACTATATTTCTTGGTAATTAAGGCCCAGACTAATGATGCAAGTTTTCTCCAGCATGATTTTCATCTGATTATGAGGCTGCTTCATTAAGAGCACTCAGCCTAACGAGCTGTAGCTGTAATAAAGTAATTTTCTGTCTTGTGCTCTGATTGATAAAGAGTTTCTATAGCTAAAAGGAATTGAAAATATAATTATAATTAGAAATGGTTGAATAAAGTTATTACAGGATTGCTGAAGGGTAGTGCAATTGACACCATAATGTTTTTTTGGAAGTGAGCATCTTAAAATTAGACTTTATAAAGCAACAAAACTCCTTTGCTAATAACTGGGCCGAATGTTGCTGCTTCCATAAAATGAACATTTAGATTAAAGGAAAATGAGACTTTCCCACATTGTTCTCAACAAGAAAAACATATGCAAGAAGAATGCCGTCGCCTTTTCTTCCCAGCATTCTTCTCTCATGAAGTAAAGCTTATGAACATACTTTTTACTCCATTTATAATAATTTTCCTTCTGCCATATGTTGGAAAAAGATCTTTTTGATTAAACTGATGTCTTTTTAAGCATACAGTATAATTTTGGACTTTCTCCTTGCCAATGTGCAGAGTTATGCTGTCTTTTTTATATATTTATGAAGCAGTGAGTTTCATATAATTTTTCAAATTGTGTAGAGGATTTTTCCCTCTGTCTTTGTCACGCATTGGTTGATATCAAAATATATGGGGAGGATACAAGATTCTGCCCCCCTCCCGTGGGAAATGCTAATCAACTTTTTATCCTGGAAACCTTATTTCTTTTTATGATGTTCACATTTATAAACTATGAAAACTCTGTTAGAGTGGTCCTTGGTGTGTATGTCATTGGATATGTCTGCAAAATTGACATATAAATCTATGGCAGTGGTTTTATTTAGAATTAGTTGATACACTTTGTGCTCCAAATTAGTTTCACGTATTTAATTTAGTCTCTTTTGTCCCATTTTAGCTCCCAGCACTGCATGAAAAACATGCATATACTTTAAAGCTATATAGTTTTGTAAGTCTATTTTATGCAGACTTACCCAGATAATATATTGGGTCTGGACTGAACTAAGGAATAGATCTTGCTAGATCCACCCTTTTGACTGACCATTTCAAATCTGCCATTTTACACTGACAGTGACAGTTGGAAAGACTTTTAGAATATTTGAGACTCATTTCTAACATAAGGTAATAAAAGCATGTTATTGGAATACCATTAGTAAGATTAGAGAGAGGAAAAAAAGCAGAATTTTATTGGTTGTTCATTGAAAATGTTAGCTGTGATTAGTTACATAATCCTACATTAACCTGTAAATTAAAATTCCTTGGTGCAATTTGATGGCTGATTTAATTTTGTCTTTCTTTGTTTGCCGCAGGCTAATTCCATTATGAATTCTTTATACAGCCTTTTCCCTCAATGATTAGCAGCTTCTACTCAAGTTCTGATTACTATTGTACACTTAGCACTACATAAAGCCGGGGATTAATATTCCCCTGAAGAATTGTTGCTATGGATCTGCTCTATTCCTTCTAAGAGATGTTTCTGCAGCTTCAATTGTCCATAAATTATGATCTCTAGTGAATTATCAGTGGGAGTGAGCTGAGCTTAACAAGCTGAAGAGTGCACTCTAGTTCGGAGAGAAAAAAGGCAAGGGAAAAAGAGAAAGAGATTCTCAATTATTAATTGTGAGGTTGGATCATTCAGAAGAAGTGATATTTTCCCCATCTCTATCTTTGTAGACATGTACAAATCAGAATGATGTTGTGGGTTAAAATAGAAGCTTTAAAAATCTTTCAATATTTAGTGATCATAGCACGCCAGAGGGTCTAAATTACCTGCAAATAGGGAGAGAAAATGCTGGCTCTGCCACTCGGTAACATAGCAGGGTTATGGAGTGTGTTTTATTTTGAGAAGTGGCGTTGTCTTAATTCGTGAACTGTGATTTCCCCTCAGTCAGTTTAGGAATATAGATTTGGATACCGTTGTTTAAAACATCGCTGGGAATAACAGAAGATTTAAATGGAACTGACCTAAGAATTTTTCAAGATGAAGGCTTTTCTCAATAAGCTAGTATTTTTAGGGAAATTTGGGCTATAGCTTGAGAAGGGTTTTTCATCTTACTTTGCTGGGATTCAAAATCATCATTGGATAATTTTGGGGGGTGTTTCCCCCTGGGATTAACATCACAAGGGGCTGTGTCCAGGGTTTATTTTGAGTGTTAGCCTGGATAAACCCAAATATCCATCCCTCTGACTATAGAACAGTCTGCTGAATGGATTCTGGCTCTTCTGGAGAACTCTGTGGCCCTGTGATATGTGGCAGAAGTGCTTACTGGCTCAGACACTGGGAGCAAGTTTAGTTGGAGAAGCTCGTTGGAATCAGGCTGAGACCACCAAGCTTGATGAATTGCTAGCTTTTACCAATGCGTGTTACAGTCCAAGGGAAATAAACATCTGAATTATAGATCATGTAAGATGATTCTCTTTTCTTTCTTTCTTCTCATTTAATTTTCTTCTTCCTTTTATCTTCATTTTTTCTCTCTTTATTCTCTATCTTTTCTCCACTTTATTCTTTAACCTCCTTATTTTTGATTTCTCTTTTTCTTTTCTTATTCCTCCTCCAGCCGCTTATCTCCGAAGGGCTAAAATACTGAAAATATGCTGGCATTTTAAATTGAAGCAAAAGGTGAATTTTATTGCTACTTGGAAGGCAGCTGAGGGCAGAGTCCTGAGGGAAGTGAGATAAAATAACGGAGTCTGAGAAATGCACTTAACAGACACATTGGAAAGAATCTTTTCCAGGAATTATCACTTCCACTTCCCGGTTTTCCAACTGCAAAGCAACAAATCATATACCAGGTCATGGTGGTTCTGTTATTGGGGAAGTGGTTCCTGTGAATCATTGTTAAGCTGGAGTTTCAAATTGTCCATAGCAGCTCCTGGAAGTGCTCAAAGCTTGGTCTCATGCACATGCATACTCGACACACATGCAAATCCCTTCAGGCCTTGTTTGAGGCTCAGTGCAGGACATGAGCTTTGAGAAGGTGACAGTAACATTTATTGCACAAATCGCAATGCTTCTGAGAATGAAAGGGATGTTATTAGGAATGGAGCCAGGACAACAGACATAAGTGAGATGGTCCTGGCACACAGGATATGTGGTCACCTTATTCTTAGGTGAACACTGCAGTCAAATCCCAAAGGCGAAGTGAAGTCTCCTCTCTGAGCCCATGTTCCCAGGTAGGTTTTCTTTCCATCACCCTCATTTGAGCCTCCCTTTCCTGCTGAAGAATTCAGCTCTCAGTCTTGTTCTGAGTCAGAGACTGTCTCCCACTCCTTGTTTTCTCAGAAGACCCCGATTTTTGCACCAGACACACCTCTAAGGTACTTGGCTTGGGGGCTAGTGATGCAAAGAAGCAGCAGGGTGTCTTCAGAGCTGCCAGGTGCAGCAAGTATGGCACTCATGCCTTGCCCAGAGCCTAGGAGGAGGAGGACCTCAGGGAGATCATGGCTACTGTTCTAGACATGTGGTATCCCAGTCGCCTTCTTTAGTCTTCATGGAGATTCTGTTAAAGTGAGTACCACATCTTCAAGGAGTTGCTATGAGAATTGAATGTGAAACCATATGGGGGACAGTTAGAGCACACTGGTCACAATTTACTCCTCTGTTCCATAAGCAGGTGCTTGGCCTTGGATTCTAGATGCAGAAGCCAGGCAGTGGGCCCCGAGTGTCCGCATGGAGGAGGCTGCTGGGGGGAGTCTTAGTGTCTCTAAGACCTGGAAACCCAGCTCCTGCCCCCATGGGCATGCTCATCTTACTGGGCTGTGGGGGTGGGAATGGGGAGCCAGGGGCTAGTTGGACCACCATCCTTAGAAAGTGCATGTTCTCTGGGAGCACTTAGAGCTGTTTCTCAACATGGTAGCCAATGGCATTTCCAACAGAAAAGTTCTGTTCTGTGGATTTTTGTCCTTGTCCCACCCAGTGCTCTCCTAGCAGTTACGCCACCCAAATCCTCCTCCCCACCCACCCCTGCAGAATAGTATAGATCCAGATAAGATCTATTGAATTACATGTCTTCTAGTCACATTTAACACACATATTTTCCCAGTTGATAACATATTTAGCAATGTGCTGTGTCCTAGTGATGTTTCAGTGCCTCTTACAAATTGGTCCCTGCAGAACTTCCCTCTCACCACATCCTGCTGGTTAATTCAGTTCTATTTGGAAGGGACTGGAGGTAGGGAACTGAAGAAAGTTCGTTGAGAACTTATTTTACCTACTTGATTTGGCTAAAGACCCATCTTGAATCCAGCTTTGAAGGAAAAAGAAAACACCTAATACTTAATTTTGGTGTGACGTACTATGTTGTAGCATTTTGACTTCCTGAAGGTGAGTGCTATTGTGGGAGTGATGTTCCACCTAGAACCTGTCCCACAGACAGGAAATTTGGTCCAGTGGAGTCCCCACCTCAAGTGATGCCTCTTGTGTCAGGAGAAGGCTTGTTTTGTGTCAGATGACACTGGGAGTCCTGGTTTACAGGATGCTCACCTGTAGGGTCAGACAGTGGTTCCCTAAAGCATGTGGCGAACAATGTGGGTAGGATGATAGAGTATTAAAAAGTAATTGGTTTAGCTTCTTTTGCTTTTCTGCCTAAGGAAAGGAAATCAGGGTGCTGAAATGACTTTTTACCGGATCGTCCGAATTGTAGCAACGTACACATTAGTGCCAGACACCATTCTAACATCCTAAACATTAGCTCATTTGAGCCTTACGAGAGTTCTGTTAGGTTATCATCATCATCACAATCATCACTATTCCACACATGAGGGAATGAGGCACAAAGAGGTTAAGACATTGACCTTTACAGGTCGTGTAAATGGCAGATGACAGAGCCAGAATTAGAACTGTGGACATTCAGCTTGAGAGTTTGGATGTGCCTCAGCCTTTATACTCTGTATCTTGGGGAGGTGGCAGCATTGAACCTGAGTCTGTTGGCTCTCAGGTGTGGTGGACTCCCCTACCCCCATCTTCCTCTCTCTCTCTCTCTTTTCTATCAGTTACCTATCTATAGTTAAGACTCCTCTCCACTGAGACTCTCCTCCATGCTTGCTGTCCCTGCCTCATTCAAATGCTCGGTCTGACATTTTCATGCCCACTGCCTCTTAGTTCTTATTGCCGCCTTTCTTGCCAAATACAAATAATGACTGTTCTTTTGCTGTTCCTTGTTTCTGGTGCAGAGGGACAATGAGGAGAGCACAGATCAATGTCTCTCAGAGCATGGCTGGTGGCAAGGCTTGAAAAGAGGGAACCCTGGTAACACAGACAGAGGTAGAGAATTTCCTTGCTCCATTGATGCCTATCCCAGGGGAGAGATTCTTAGTAGAGGAGCCAACTCTGGATTCAGAGGGAACAGTGGCAGTTTCAGTGGTGTGTGTGGTGTGTGTGTGAACAATCACGGTGCGATGAGGATACTGAAGTCTCTAGCTAGCCGATTCTCTGAACAGTAAGCATAGGCAATGCCATTTCAGGCGGAAGTTAAGCATTTTCCTGCTCTCATATTGGCTAGTGTGACGGAGTGAATGAAAACCTCCAGTGAAAGCACCCTACATTCTACAGATGCTTCTCTTTTTATTTCTTCTCCATGCTAGGCACAGCTCAAATCAACTTTTGAGCCAAGGAAGCGGAATAATTTTCCTTCGCCTTTGCTGAAAGACTTATTGTCAAATCCCATGCAAGTTGATTCCACTGATTTGCATGGGAGGAAATATAACCTGATAAAGATGTAAATGTAGACAATTGTTTTCTTATCTGTAGGCTCTCTGTTTTCTTATTTGGAAAGAGTCTGATTTAAATATGCCCATTTGAAGTAACCTATAGGATTTTGTGTGATGCCAAGTGATTACATCTTTAAAGACCTCTGGGTTTGTATCAGTTTTGAGAAAAAAAATGATACAAAGGAACTTTTTTACAAAACAGAAATAGACTCACAGATATAGAAAATGAATTTCTGGGTTATCAAAGGTGAAAGGGGGAGGGATAAATTAGGGATTTGGGATTAACAGATATAAACAACAAAAACTATATGGCACAGAAAGGTATCTTCTTTTTCTTTTCACTGCTGCACGTGCAGCATATGGAAGTTCCCAAGCTAGGGGTCAAATCTGAGCTTCAACTGAGGCCTTTGCCACAGCCATGGCAGCACCAGATCTGAGCTGTGCTGCAACCTGTGCCTCAGCTTGTGGCAATGCCAGATGCTTAACCCACTGAGTGAGGCCAGGGCTCGAACCCCCATCCTCTTGGAGACCATGTTGGATTCTTAACCCACTGAGCTACAATAGGAACTCCCTGTATTCAGTATCTTGAATAACCTACATTGGAAAAGAATCTGAAAATGATATATAGATGTATATATATATCTTATATATTCAGTTAAATAAGTATTAAGATATATATGTATATCTTATATATCTTATATGTTATATATATATATATAACTGAATCACTTTGCTGTACACCTGAAACATCGTAACTCAGCTATACTTCAAGTTAAAAAAGACCTCTTGGTTAATTCTTCTTTTTATGTCAGTTCGCCTTATACTTCTGGTAAGAACTTTTGACCATTTATATTAAAAATAGTATGAGAGAGAAGATGCAAAGAGAAGAAAGAACTGGACCCTGATTACAGAGATACATTTTAAAATGTGTTTTGAGATCATTTGAAATTTGGAATGAATTCCATATAAATAAAGTTTTAACATACTGCAAATATATAGCATTTATAAAATATAA
The DNA here is from genome assembly GCF_054392235.1 of Sus scrofa. Lineage (NCBI taxonomy): Eukaryota > Metazoa > Chordata > Mammalia > Artiodactyla > Suidae > Sus > Sus scrofa. Next base: position 88,305,444 of record NC_139385.1, on the reverse strand, counting down.
TCCTAGGAAAACAATAAAAGCCTCTTTAACTCCTGATGTAATTGAGACAGTGCAGTTGGAAACCATTTTAAGTGTTCTCTTTTCAGTTCTGTTAAAACCCAGAGCTCCCACTGTTGGAGTCCTGAGTGTTCTCTTTGTCCACTTTGCTCTGACATGGAATTATTGAGGTGTTGGGAGTGACCCTGAGCATTGCGAGGAATACCAGAGGGCCCAACTTTGTATACCTCCCACTTTTGCACATTGTCTTTGATATCTTCTCTGGGCCAGATTTAGGCTTTCTTGCAACGGCTGGTAGGGTATTTCAGAGTTTTTATGTTGCCTGCCAGCCTTGAACAATTTGTGCAGTGATTCAATCTTTAGTTGTACAATATGTTTGTATATGTACTTATTTAAATATTTTATCTAACTTCCTCCTGATAATTGAAGGAAAAGAATCGAAAACAGTAAAATAAAAATGTCAATATGGTGATTCATGAGTGTAGATTCCATCAAGTGAATGTACCATTTTTGGTATGTTACATGGTAACTCTAGCCTTTTTCAGCTTATTAAATCAGTCAAATGAGTAAGAAAGGAGAAAATGATAGGACACATAATATGATAGGATTAGATTATTAAAGGAGTTTCCATCATGGCTCAGCAGTAATGATCCTGACTAGTACCCATGAGGATGTGGGTTCAATCCCTGGCCTTTCTTAGTGGGTTAAGGATCCGGCGTTGCTGTGAGCTGTGGTGTAGGTCACAGCCATAACGTGGATCCTGTGGTGTAGGCAGGCAGCTATAGCTCTGATTCGACCCCTAGCTTGGGAACTTCCATATGTCATGGGTGTGGCCCTAAAAAGACTTTAAAAAAAAAGATTATTAAAGATAGTGTATGAAAGACAATTCTGTAAGATTACTTTTTTCTTTTTCCATTGAAGTATAGCTGATGTACAATATTATATAAATTACAAATATACAATATAGTGATTTACAATATTTTTGGCCACACCTGCATCATGCAAAAATTCCCAGGCTAGGGATTGAATCTGAGCCACAATAGTGACAATGCAAAGTCCTTAACTGCTAGGTCACCAGGGAACTCCTTAATTTACAATTTTTAAAGGTTATTTCCATTTACAGTTACTGTAAAACACTGCCTATATTCCCCATGTTGCACAATGTATCCTTGTAGCTTATTTATTTATTTATATATTTATTTCTTAGGGCCACACCTGCAGCACATGGAGTTTCCCAGGCTAGGGGTTGAATCGGAGCTGCAGCTGCTGGCTTATGCCATAGCCATAGCAATTCTAGATCTGAGCTGCATCTGCAACCTATGCCACAGCTTGTGGTGACACTGAATCTTTTAACCCACTGAGCGAGGCCAGGGATTGAACCTGCATCCTCATGGATACTCGTCAGGTTCTTGACCCGCTGAGCTACAATAGGAACTCCTTGTAGCTTATTTTGTACTTAATAGTTTGTGCCTCTTAATCTCCTACCTCTGTATTGTCCCACCTCCTTCCCCTCTCCCTGCAGGGAAACCAACTGTTAGTTTGGTCTGTACATCTGTGAACCTGCTTCTTTTTTGTTAATATTAACTAGTTCATTGTATTTTTTAGGTTACATATACATGATAAGTATTTATCTTTCTCTGTCTGACTTATTTCACGGTAAGATTTTTTTTTTTAACTCTGAGAACAGGACCTTCATGCAAGTTTATGGTTTAGCTTGCATACCTTTGACTTTCAGACGTATTTTGGGGTCAGTATAGATGTAATTAAGGGACACCAAGACTGCATGGGGTGAAAGGGATGGATGGCGATAGTGATGGCTGGAGCCTTTGACTGCAGAGAAGTAGCAGAGCAATGCAAGGGGAAGAGAAAGGAGTCAGAGGCAGTGATGTAGAGGGGACAGTCCTAGAGGGCATGAGAGCTCCTCGGGAAGGGGAAGGTGAGCCTCCCACTGAAGGGGACACTTCTGTGAGCAGGAATCATCAGGAAATCATTCAGCATGCTGCAAATCTCCCAAGCACTGGAGGGACAAAGTGCTCCACTGGAGGAGGAGATGATCGTATTTGATGGTGGATCAGGGAAGGCTTCAGGGTCTGTATGCCATTTGAGCTGAACCTAGAAGAAGTCATAAGAATTTTTTCCAAGCTGGAATTTTGAGGAAATAATATAATGCAGACAGAATGGGTTGGGATGAATGATGAGAATGAAAGTGCAGAGGCAGGAAATGTGAGCACGTGTTGGGGGAACAGTGAACGGTAGCCCAGTTGTAATTGGTTTAGGGTTCATTGAAAAGAATAGAGAATGACTAAGTTGGAAGGCTAGGTTGTAACCGCACCTATGAGGTTATGGAATTCCAAGCTAGACTGTGATTTAGATTTAATTTGTTAGCCATTTAGTCTGGTGGTGGGGACCCTGCGATTTTGGAGGAAGGAAAGGCAGTTGTAGTCTTTCAGGAAAGAGTTCTCAGGGCCTCAAGCAGGGAGGTGCACCTAGAAATAGAAGGCAGTGATGGATTCATGAGTTAGAGTAGTTGTAGAATTTGGTGTAGTTGGATTGTCAAGGATGAGAGAAGAGGTCAAGAATGATTGAAAGAGTGGAAGACTGGTAGTGTTATAATAGAAATAGGAGAAAAAGTGAGAGAAACAAGGTAAATTTTAAAGGTGCTGAATTTGAGGTACCCATGGAATATCCTAATAGAATTCTCTCGAGTGTTTAGTAGAACTGAGGGCATGGAACTTGGAAGTAATTTCTTAGAGGTAATGGCAAAAATAACGGGGATGAATGAGATTTCCAGCAAGAGTATTGAGGGCAAAGGGTCAAAGCTCATGGTTCAGAATTGTGGGAATTTATGCTTTTAGGCCCTTAGAGGTACAAGTTGAACCATGAGGAGAGAGACAGGAGAATTAAGTACAGTGTGAAGGAAAGAGTGAGCTTAAGAAGAAAGTGGTGCGCAGTAGGATCAAGTGTTGGGAAGCAGTTGAGGATGTAGCTATTAGAGATCACCAGAGACTCATAAGCGAGCAGGTCCATGTAGAGAGATGCTATGATGGCTCCTGTCACATTAGCTTGAGTGTGTCTGCAATACAGGAAGCAGTGCCACTGCTGGGAGACAGAGGGTTGAAGGTGAGAACTGGGCTGTAAGTGGAAGTTCAGAAGAGCCGAGGGAGGAAATTCATTGGTAGCAAGGGGCCAGCTGGAGTGAAACAGCATTGAGAATGAATCCAATCAGCATGGTTTGAGGATTTTGTTAGGTGAAAGTGGATGGTGAGTGTTCCTGGGGTTGGCATGTGACAAGGAAGTCTTAGCAGGAGATCAAGAATTTGAGGGGCTCAGTGCTTGCACGGAAAGAGGCTGAAATCCTGGATGCAGCCTGGCTTGGGCAGTAGGCTGAATAGAGCTGGAAAGGGCCTGAGGCCCTGGTCCAGGAGAGCAGGGAGAAGGTGAATGGCTGGCTGTCATGATGAGGGCACAGAGTAAAGTATATGTGGTAGGCATAAACACGTGGGGAAGCAAGGGCTAGTCAAAGAAGGGAGTTTCAGGGCTTTGGATTTTTTACCTGGGATAGTTTCCAGTAACATCCCAAGGTATGGCTGAGAAGGTGTTGCAGTAGAATAGGGATGAAGTTTTTGGAGTTCCATGGGTCTGGGAGGTGTTAGGTCAGTGCTAAAAGGATCATCAATATGGATTCTGAACTCACCAGGGTTAAAGACAGGGGCAGAAAAGGAAGGAAAGAAGCTACTGAGCCTCTCGGTGTGGCCCAGGTTCTTCTAAGGAGGACATGCTGGAGATGGGCTGTGAATGCAATGCCTGGGCTCCTTGGTGAGAAGAACCTTCAGGAGCCAAAAGTTGAGTCATCACAGCAGAGTCATCAAAGAAGAGTCTCCTGGGGATTAGTAGGCACTGATGAGCAGATTGAGGATAGTTTTGTATAAATCAGAAGTGTGCACTTGACAAGACAGTATTTTTTAGTGAGTGTGTTGGGAGAGAGGCCTGCAGATGGAAATACATACAGAGCCAGGGCTGTATTGACATTTCCCATGGAAATAGTGGGGGTGTGAGGAGGGGTGGGCTTTAAGGGGTTGTCAGGGAGAATGAAGATCTGATTAAAGGACAGTGGATAGATTAGAATGGTTTTGGCTTATCCTGGGTGGAGCTTTCCGTCCTCATTGCCTTCTAGTCAGTACAAATATGACCGTCTTTTCAGCCTTTCTTTTGCTGTTCTCATGTCTGCTGGGATCGGTACTTAAAGACACACACTCTCTTTAAGAATTAAGATTGAGGAGTTCCCATCGTGGCGCAGTGGTTAACGAATCCGACTAGGAACCATGAGGTTGCGGGTTCGATCCCTGCCCTTGCTCAGTGGGTTAACGATCCGGCGTTGCCGTGAGCTGTGGTGTAGGGTGCAGACGCGGCTCGGATCTCGCGTTGCTGTGGCTCTGGCGTAGGCTGGTGGCTACAGCTCCGATTCAACCCCTAGCCTGGGAACCTCCATATGCCGCGGGAGCAGCCCAAGAAATAGCAACAACAACAACAACAACAAAAGACAAAAAGACAAAAAAAAAAAAAAAAAAAAAAGAATTAAGATTGAGCTTGTTAAATATTTCAGAAGCAATTCAAACAAATGCTTTTGAATCCTGAAACATTTATTTAAAATGTGAAACCGGAAGTGTTTGCTGTTGCTTCTCTCAATGGGGGTGGAAGGATTTTGAGTTTTATAGAAAACTGACTAAATTTTTGTTCTCTTTTTCACTTATGGCAGATTGGTTAGAAGGTAATTGTTGGCACAGTGGTTTCTGAAGATGACTTTCCTTCATTATCATTTGTACTATTTTGCTTTCCAGGTTCCCTGACTAAAATTCATTTGCTCTCTAAGCTGGACATATTTAATTATGAACTTTTAAAATGGCTGCTGGGACATTTTGAAGACTTTTATTGGGCCTTGGCAATATGAATGGAATTATTTTCTGGGCATGAATAAGAAATATTTGACATCAGCAAATGATTAGCAGGCTTCTTGATGTCATGTTTTCTAGTTTCCGGAAGGCCGTTTCTGAGAGACTGACATCTATGGGGACCAGTCAAGGCCAACTGCCATCAAATATTATGAAAAAGAGTTTGGCTGTTTATCAAATTGAGCTGGGTCTGAGTTAAGTCTCTTTCATTTTTAGTGAATTCTCCCTTATGCAATAAACTTATAAACAGAGTGGGTTCTACTTAAAATTTTTTCCCTTTTTCTCCTAGGGAGAATTCCATTGATTTTTATAATTGTTGAACTTAGAACTTCCCAGGACACTAAAACCCATTCATTTTAGAATTTATTCAGATGATTTTTTTTTTCCTTTTTAGGGCCACACCTGTGGCATATGGAGGTTCCCAGGCAAGGCGTCGAATTGCAGCTGCAGCTGCAGCTGCTGGCCTATGCCACAGCCACAGACACACCAGATCTGAGCCGTGTCTGTGACCTACACCACAGCTCATGGCAGTGCTGGGTCCTTAACCCACTGAGTGAGGCCAGGGAATGAACCTGTATCCTCATGGATACTAGTTGGGTTCATTAACACTGAGCCACAACTGGAACTCCTATTCAGGTGAATTTTTAATCATACTTCCTTGTTACAGGAAATGTAAAAAGAGAGATCATTCTTAATCTTTGAGTAGGAGTCTACCTTTTTTCTGGTGGTTAGCTGGGAGATAGATGGTCCACCAAGAGTCTTTTTCCCCTGTCCTCATCACCTAGGTGGTATGGGGTGCAAAGAGCCATTCATCTATTCAAAAATACTTATTGCGTGCCTACTCTAGGTCAGGTGTGGTTCTTGGGCCTGGAATCATAGTAGATGATGGGATAGACTGCCCTTTGATTTCTGCTTGGGGAGGCAGACAATAAATGAATTACCAACCAGCTCTATAAATGATAATGTCAGGGAGTAGAGAGCAGTATAAAGGAAAGCAGGGAAAGGGGGTGGAGGGGGAGAAGAATGACCATTTTCATAGTGTGGTCAGGGAAGACCTCTCTGAGGAGATGACATTTAACTGGGGAAATCTGGCCCTGGATGCTTTATATTTGCTTTTTTTTTTTTTTTTTTTTTACTGGTTGCATCTGTGGCATATAGAAGTTCCCAAGCTAAGGGTCAAATTAGAGCTGCTGCTGCCAGCCTATGCCACAGCCACAGCAATGCCAAATGTGAGCCGCATTTTTAACCTATGCCATAGCTTGCAGCAATGCCAGATCCTTAATCCACTGAGCGAGGCCAGGTAGTGAACCTGCATCCTCACGGACTTTCTGTCCTGTTCCTAACCTGCTGAACCACAGTGGGAACTCCCTACATTTGCTTTTTAGTGCACAAAGTGCTTTAACAGTCACTCACCTCTCATATAATAACTCTGGGAAGAAGTTATTAACCTCACTCACAGATGAAGAAACTGAGTGGAGGCAGTTAAATGACTAGGGGGTATACACAGAGCTGGGTCTGGACTCGGGGTGCCTTAGTCTAAGTGGATGCTTTCACTCCCACAGTGCAGATCAGACCTGCCAGTAAATATGCATGCACACCCAAGGGAGATGCTGGTGTGTATGTGAATTCATGCAGCAGAGTTGCTAAATGCTTAGGGGGATGCTGGAAAGGCTGGTCCTCATAGTTAGCCACCTGGGGAAAAGGTGAGTGCAGTCAAGCACCATTCTCCCCCTCTGATCCAGCCAACTCAGAATGAGCTGAGCCCTCAGAGGACCAAGGTCAGACCTGACACTGACCTTTGCCTTTCTTTAAAGGCATTTAAAGAAAATCTGAAAACTGCCTTCATTTAAAATATCTACCAACCAACCCCTCTTTACCAAATCACGCCTCAGGTGTTTAAGAAAAGCTGTGAAGTAACTGACAGTAAGCAAAATCCACAGCGTGCCTTTTTGTTCTTTCTTTTCCATTTCAGAGAATTCAGGCTTTCTGCAGCTCCCTCTGGTAACAAAACATCTAAACATGCTCAAAACACTGCTGTTATCTTTCACGTTATCTTTGAGCAGTGCAAAGAAAATACTGTGAACTGGCAGACAGCACTTTGCTAACACTCTCACATGCATCCTAGCTGTGGTTCTCCTAGGAAACCTCCTTTTTCCTCTCTGAAAGGATGTATTCTGCTTTGTATTGGGGTCTGTTTCTAGGAAGCACATGGTTTGAGTTCCTTTTAAAATGTTATCCCAGCCCTATCTATTACATCTTTAAATAAGCACTATTTAGCTATTGCATCATCACCTGGACTTGTTTCTGGCTTCACAGAAGAGATTTTACTTGGGATGTAAAGATGCTGAAGCCCCAAGCCTTGTTTCTGGCTTTGTGGAGGATCTAGGCTGCAGGGGCAAATGTGTGGCCACGTGCCATCACTGTCCCTTCTCTAACCCATGGCGGACATCAATAATCAGACCTGGAATTTTTTTTTTTTTTTGGTTACTTCTGGGCATGGTCCCAGAGGCCCTCTCAATTCATGGCAGCCACTGTTGACTAACAGAGTTGATACATGGATACAAGTTGCTTGTTACCTCCAGTAATCAGAATAATTTCCTACTGATAGCTGACTTTACTGCACCTGCTGTAAACTTTGCTTTTAGTGTTAACATGACAAATATACCAGAAGGGTAACCGAATAGCTATGGTGTTCAGCAAGAAAAGAGAGTGTATTGGAGTCTCTGATATAGAATTTATATATGTACATTTTTTAAAAGTTCCCCAGGTTTTGCTAACATTTCCACCTCTGGGTTGAGAATTATTAGAGGACGCATTTCCAGTTTCTGGCCTGGGCATTCACGTGCCCTCACAATGGAGTGGGAACCCTGTGGGGAAGAGAGATCTAGAAGTATCTTGGCATGGTGGGAAGTTCTAAGAGGGTCAGTTCGACTTGACATGACCACCCATCTTCATCTCAGGGAACCTGAGCAGCAGTTGAGTTTCCTGAGAACAAAGAAGCAAGTCTCCCTCTGCCTACGAAAAGGGGTTTCTTGGGGGTTTGCCTTTCCAGGAACTCATTTCAGTCCCAGGAAGAAGATGGTCCTCTTGGGTGGATGGGCCTGTCAGCACGGAGCTGGAGCGGCACGCCTCGTCAGGGCAGGAGGTGACTTCTCTCACAAAGACCCCATTTGTAGTTTCCAAGAAGAAACTTCTCATAATGCTCAAAAGAAAGTCATAAAAATATTTTTTTCGGAGGCACCTCATGAGTCCTAACAATAGATGTTCATCACTGGAAGTAATGCTTTTGCAATTCTAAATCAAACTCCAAGTAGGTTCAGGAGACCTAGAAACAAATAGGGCTGCCTCCCATTGAGCTAACTTATGCTTTGAGTGTTCCTACAATTTATTTTCCCCAAGGACCTTTGGAAATAGAGCAAATATCAGTTCATCCATAATACCTGTATTTATATATGATCTGTGCCAGAGAACTCCAAGTATCTTAGATGTGGCCCTTGTGCCCGTGTTTGGCCAGGTCATCTTGGAGGACCTTTCATCCCTGTCTGATGCTCAGTGGTGCCTGTTATGGTCAGTGCTGTGGGGGAGGGTGAGTAGCGAACTTCATGACTCCTGGTCCTTACAGGAGACCAAATGCCCTGGGAGTCTGCCTGCTCTGTGTGGTTATAGAATTCATGCCAGTCTGCTGTGTATAATTCACATACTTATTACTTATTGGTTCAATTATTCAATGAAAGTTATTGTTTGCCTAGTATGAGCTGATCCCTAAGCTTTGTGATCGGAAACAAAGATGAGTAAAATATTGTCCCACCCAAAGCCTTGTGGGGAAAACAGGCCCATAATGGATCCCCCCATTGCTATTTATTTGTTTATTTATTTATATTTATTAATTGTTTCTTCCAGTCTTATTGAGATATAATGGACATACAACACTGTATAAGTTGAAGGTGTACAGCATAATGATGTGACTTACATACTTCATGAAGTGATTGTCACAATAAGTTTCGTAAACATCCATCATCTCATATGGGTACAAAATGAAAGAAATAGGAAGGAGATGTTTCTTCTTGTGATGAGAACTTTCTAGGTGTTTTGAAGCAGTCTGGCAGGGCACCATAGACAGATGCCCCAAGCTTTCTGATGCCTAACTAGAGGTCTCTAGTCCCGGTGAAGGAGAAGAGAGGGGTGATGGTGGGAAGCTTCCTTGAGAGGGTGACAGACAGCCTGTATCTTAATGGATGCCCAAGAGCATGTCATTTACTTTTCTTCCTTTTACGTCCCTCTCTAGGTGGTCCCTGACATGTTTCAAAGTTAGACAAACAGAAGGAGCCCCTGGAGATGTAATTCAAGGCAGAACAAGTGACAAAGACTGTTTTCATAGGAAATGTGTCAAGAGGTGGTCAGGGATGGCCAGATAAAGAGCTGTTGGCTTGTTCCACTCTCAAGCTAGGACATTTTGCCTCTTTTCTCTCTCTCTTCTGCCCAATGATTATGTCTCCTCTGAAAGCTGTATGCTTAGCTTGCCATTTGGTGAGAAGCACTTCCTAACTTCTCAGCTATTCATGTTTATCTAGAGCCCTCACTGGTTTGTTCCTGTACCCGTCTTGTGCTTTCCACCCTTCTCCTTAATTTAACTACTTGCTTTCCCAGCACAGATCTCATGACCCAACATTAAAAGACCTCCTTTGTAAAGACCTTAACTCTCTGGCACTTGTCTGGCAACACTTTCTCACTCCATGACACTTGTCTGGCAACAATCTCAACCATGCCTAATACCATCTATCTATCTTCTTCGTACCTCTCTCCATAGAGGTGTGGCAGGTTTGAGCCCTGGCCACACCTTAGATTCATGAGGACACGTCCCAAGTAGGTACTCAGCATGGCCCTGTCATCTGCCATACTCCTCTAGGAGTGCATACATGCTCACACTCTCCAAATGATTATTTCAGTCATTCATTCTAGATCCATTTGCTGAGCATTTACTTTATGTGTAGCACAGTTCAAGGTCTTGGGGTCAGGGTAGTAAACACAACGAAAAGATACCTTTTTTTCTGGAGTTTTCATTTAAAGTAACAAACAGATGATACACAAGTAAATAGCAAATAATATTTACTAAGAGCTATTCAGGGAATTTGGGATGAATTGATAGAAGGCTTGGCTGACTGTTATAGGGACCAGTTTGAGGAGACAGGGGGACAAATATATTAATACTAAGGAGGAGCCAGCCGGTGAAGATCAGAGGGAGGAGGATTCTAAGCAGAGGCACCAGATGGAGCAAAGGCCCGGAGGTGGGCATAGGCTTGTCTTGTTCAGGGAGCAGAAAGGCTGCTATGGCCTTACCATAATGGACACAGAAGGGCATAGTATGAAATTAGAGTGGCTACACATGGGTGCAGAATTGCAAATGTAGGGCGGGTCAGGAAGTTCCACTGGATGGCTGTGATTTCCATGCTGAAGGAGAGCTTGGTCTTTCTTAGAATGTGTGGGAGGGACTGTATAGGTGGTAAAGGGTGCCAGGGGTGGGTTTTGGAACAATCACTGAGGTGAATGGGGGTTGGGGGAGCTGACTACCAACAAGGGTAAGGATTAGAGTGGGGAATCTGGCCTCTGCAGCTGGGATTAGAGCTCTAATCATTCTAGCTGTGCTGTAGGTAGGACCAGAAGAGGTAGATTCTCATATTTATTTGTGGATGGTGTTTTTCTGAATGGATTTGGAAGAAAGGATAAAAATGCTAAAGAGAGGGAGTTCCCATGGTGGCTCAGTGGAAATGAATCCAGCTAGTATCCATGAAGACGGTGGGTTTGATCCCTGGCCTCGCTCATTGGATTAAGGATCCAGCGTTGCCTTGAGCTATGGTGTAGGTTGCAGAAGCAAACTGGATCCCACGTTGCTGTGGCTGTGGTGTAGGCTGGCAGCTGCAGCTCCTATTTAACTCCTAGCCTGGGAACCTCCATATGTCACAGGTGTGACCCTAAAAAAAAGCAAAAAAAAAAAAAATGCTAAAGAGAAGATATTGCAGGTGAGTGAGCAGTCTGAAGATGAAGCTAAGAATTCAGCCATTAGAGGAGACCCTAAGAGGGGAATGAGATGGGGAGATCAGGAATCTTCTTGGAGGTTCACAGCAGGTATAGAATTTTTAATAGAGTTTCCATTTGTTATTTATTTTTTAACCCAGCAACAGCGGCCCGAGTGCTAGAGGTTAGCTTGACACCTGGCAGTCAGGAGATATTAAGGAGGTCTGTTTGAGCAGGTTTACTGTCTTCAGACAAAAGTATTTGTTGAGAAAGGCCAGGAGCAGGGATCTTGGAGAAGAGTAAGGAAAAGGTGAAAGGAAATAGGCCAGAAGAAAGGAAGCTTTCACAAAGGCAAGCTGCTGACAGTGTCTGTGATCAATCATGCTGATAAAGGGCCTGTGACACAGCGCTGCCCTCACAGAGCATCGCCATTCTACCAGCTGACGCCCCAACAGGACTCACCAGTGGTGATTTATAGGGAGCTCTCCTGCTCTTTTTGGCAGTTGACTCCACTGCTCATGGGGTTCTGCATGGGCACGCTTTCTCTAAGATTCTCTCTGAGTACAAGCAATGGTCACATCTCAAAACAAAGCAACCTTTGAAAAGTAAACACTTTTTCATCTTTCATTAAAAAGTAAAAGAATTTCCCAGTAATTTGGCCTTGCCTGAGGTTTGAGAGGTGTGCAGACATTCAAGAACCAGCCTCATTTGACTAAATTCTCAAGGAAATCATGTGAATGTCTTTCATTGAGATCTTTCTTAGATTCTTTTGAAACAACTCAAAGTTTTCATTGCTTTTATTTTTTGTTTTACTTTATTGGATTAAAAACTTATTATCAATGTAATACACAGTCCCTTTATTTTCAGAGTCTTATTACTAACTAGGCATTTGATAATTGCTTGTTGATTGATTAGTTGCCTGGCTTTATTCCACCCAGGGCAGCCAGGACTGTGCTCTTTAGTTAGGCTAGTTCAACAGGATTTTAATTAGTGAAACGCCAAAAAGGTTCAGTGGTCAAAAAGGTTGGAAACATTCAGGATAAAACAATGTTAAGCAGATTTTTTTCTTATATTGTTGACTTTCCAAGAGGTTTTTCTATGCTAACAAGCACTGAAAATTTCTGAGCAGGGGATAAAGTGTACAGTATGTCTGCCTTTGCACAGGCTCTTCTTTTGTTAGAGAAACTTTTGGAACTGATATTCCTTAGAAGACACTTTGGAAGGTACAGCATTAAAATTTCTGATGGAGAATAGTGAGGCAGAAAAGGCATGAAACTCAGAATAATGGACTTGATACACAAAAAGCCACAATGCCAAATTCTCCTTTAGTTCTACTTGGGTAATTGTGCTATCATTTCTATGCTCCACTTGCCTGCTGTCCTAGCTATCAGATTAATTTTCCTAAAATATAATTTTGTCATATTGCTCTTCGAATGACTTTGTATTAGTTAAAGGTGAGGCAGATGGTAGTTTCCAAAGATTAATCTAGCTACATACATACCTACTTACCCATCATCTATTTGTCTATCTGTCTATCTATCTATCCATCTATCATTTATTCTCTTCATACAGTGTGACAACACTCCTCCAACCAAGAAGTGAGGTCTCCCCTTGAAAATAGGAGGAAGCTTGTAACTCCTTCAGTCAAGAGTGTATAACAGTGATGGAAGATAGTAAGAGAAAAAGAATGTGTATGTATGTGTGTGTGTGACTGGGTCATTATGCTGTACAGAGAAATTGACACGGCACTGTAAATCAGTACACTTTAATTTAAAAAAAAAAAGAGTATGCAAAAGTAATGCGTGTGACTTTCAGTGTTAATGTCATGAAAAGGATACAATTTCTGCCTCTCTTCCTCTTGCTCTTTCAATATGTTCCCTTAGAATTTAGGCACGATTATAAGATTCTTGAATAGGTCTTTCAGTTATGTTTTCTCAGGACTTACAGTGCTAAGACTACAGAGTTGCTTAATAAATATAGGAAAAATAAATAAAATAGTCCCTTAAAAATATAGGAATAAATGAATGACATTATTCTCTTAGATAGACTTATCTTTCCTACACTTTTCCACCTGTTTGTGTTTTACCTAAGCTAAATGCAAATGCAACTATTGCCAACTCTTTCTCCACTTATCCCCCAATTAAGCAGTGCCTTCCTAACTTGAGTGCCGATGTATTGCATTTTTCTACTACTTACATAGCCTTCCACATTCACCAACTGCAATGATTTGTCATCACTCCATGGGCTTATACATAATATCTCCAGTTAGTTCCTAAGGTCCTTTAGGAAGGACTATGCCCTTTTCTGCCTTCCTCTTCCTTCCCCTTAGGGCCTATGATAGGCAGTGCATACTCACAGTCTCTTTGTTGATCATCATGAGCCAAGAACAAAAGAGCTTCCAAAACAAGCAAAATACAAAACTGAGTTCAGACTTAGGCTGCATTACATCTGCTCTCCAAGCTATTTCCAGGAGGATGCCTTTAAAAGAAAAAAATCTAATCGTGTTCTCCTTTCCTGAACTCTTCTGATAGATTCCCATTTACATTAGGGTATAGACCCACTCCTTTGCGTATATGATCCCAAGGTTCTGTGTGGGCTGCCCCTTGTTCCTCTTTATAGCTTTCTCTTACACCAGGCTTCTTGATCTTTGCAGTGCAGCTATAATGGCCTTCTTTCAGTTTCTTGAATGCGCTGTTCTCCTTTTCTGCCACAGGTCCTTTGTACATAGCCTTTGCCTTTCTCTGGTATGTTATCCCCACTCCCCAGCCCCCAGATAACCCACACATTCTTTTTTCAGAATTCCGTTCAGTCAGCCTGCTTTCATAGAAGCTTTCTCTGCCCTCCCTAACAGAATCAATTGTACCATTTTAACACCTGTCTCTAGCTATCAGTTATTTACATCTGTGTGTTTTAATTTCTTTCTCTTTCTCCCCTCCCCCATATCCATTTAATTTCTGTTTCACCCTCTAGACTATAAACTTCAGGAATATAGGAATCATGTGTTTTTCTGTGTTCAACAATGCCTGGTATATAAAAGATGCCTAATAAATGAATAAATGTACAAACACATGGGTATATGATTGATAATTCATTTTTACTGTATTGAAGTTAAAACTATCTTGGGAACCAGTACCAGTTGTCTGTTTTTTATTGTGTTCTTGAAATACTGAATTCACTACTGGGCTTATCATAGGCATTGTTTAAATATTAGAAAAATGACAATCATTTTTTCTGAATGTTCTGTTTGAGAGAACTCTGAGTCTCTCTCTGTATAAAAATGTGACATTCCTCAGAAGATATTTGCCTTATCCTTGTACTCCCTGTGACCCCCAGTTCTCCCCAGTGGCTCCAGTCTTCAGTCATGAACTCTCCCATGAGAGAAGCCCTTTAAAAATGCTACCTTTGTTTACTGGGTGATTTCGAAGCCTAGTCTACTCTGGGAATAAAAAACCAAACTGAAATAGTTGGAGTTGGCCCATTGGGAATTTAAACCACTTTACTCCAAGACTATGGTGACAGGAACACAGGGAAAAATAGATGAGAATCTGAATTGCAAGAATTCCCCAGGACTCACTGGAAAGCTACCTAAGGACAGAGAAGAAAAGAAAACCAACCAGTTTTCTACAAAGGGCCATAATGGGGTTTATGTTCTGCTCACTTATTTCTTTGGCTATAGTTTTTCCACCTTTAACAGTTGCCTCTGAATCTGGTGAATTTTGGCACCATTGGTTCACCAGTTTGTGGGGAGGTTGCATTTGGTAGTATAGGTGCCATCTGAATTTTAAGTTTGCTTAAGAGCACCCTCTCATAGGCTCGAGGATTCTAGAGGGTGGTCAGATGTTCCAGATGGGCAATAGAGAGAAACATAGCATTGCCTGTGAGTGATTGTTGTTGTTATTTACCCCCTGTCCCTTAACCCTTAGGTGAAGTGTCCTGGTCAAGGACTTCAGCTGACTGGGGGACTCCCAGTCTCTGCCAGATGGAGGAAATAGAAACCTAAAAGGATATATTTTTTTGCAGTGTTTACAGTGCATGGAAGTTTCCTTAAATATATAATCAGAGGTAATTAGACTCTGTGGTTTAAGAAGGGGTGTAAACACTATTGACATGCTAGTCTCGGAATAGGCACATCTGACTTGATTTGCCCTTGACAGTTCCTGATTTTCAATATTTTTGATATTTTGGGAAGCAGATGTGATGAGGATAAAGAAGTTTAAGCTTGAGAATAACATCTCTTGATTCCAAAATAATATTGCTTGTTTGCATTCCCTCAACTTTTGAACCTATAGAAAGATGCTGGCTCATGGAGGGATGTTGTTGGTTGTGGGCCTAGTGAATCAGATAATCAAGATGGCAGGATTCCATCTGCCTCCAGCCTGATAAGCTTGCATTGAAGGTACAGAGATTCTCTGCCACAGGGTTGACATCTTTACTCTGGGGCAAATTTTTTTACATTCACCCCTTCCAGTCTTGAGGCAGATTTGATGATGTAGTATTTTGTTGTTCCTATCAGCATTCTGTTAAGTCATTCTTCTATTATTGTGCGAAAATACAAAACATGAGAATAATATCAGAACAGTATGATTATTAACAGTTCCAAAAAGGAACAAATGGTGTCTCCTCTATTTGAGACACTTGTTCTTTTTCAGCCCTGTTTGTCCTTGCTTTCATACCATGCCAGCCTGGAGATAGCATCTGGGTACTTACCATTAACAAAGCATTTATTTCAATGCTGGGTGCTTCCCATAGATTCCCATGTAAATGCTTCCTAGAGCTCACGGCTTGCGCGCTGATCCATAACAAAGTACCGCAGAGCTTGGTAAATAAAAACAAACATCTGCTGTCTCAGAAAATGTAGTTTCTATGGGTTAGGAATTCGAGAGTGGCTTAGCTAGGTGCTTTGGGTGTCTCGTGAGATTATAACCAAATATCAGTCTGGGTTGCTGTCTCTGAGAGCTTAACTGAGGCTGGAGAATCAGCTTCCACAGTGGCTCACTTACACGGCTGGTGGCCTGAGGCCTCACATTCTTTTCACATGGGCCTCTTCATATGGACTTCTTGTCCTCATGACATGACAGCTGGTTTTCTCCAGAATAAGAGATCAAGGGAGAGCAAGGAGGAAGCCACCTCACCTTTTATGTCCTCATCCTAGGAGTCACACCACTTCACATCTAGCACATTCTATCTCTCAGGTCACTAAGTTCAGTTGAGACATCAGGGAGCAGGTATTAGTCTCCACCTTGTGAGGACAGGAATAGCAAAGAATTGCTCGTTGTATTTTAAAACCATCCCTTTGCTGATTGGGACCTACTCTATAATGAAATGTTTCTTGTTTGTACTGTAAGATCTCATCACCTTCCACTGGTACGGAGGATGGTGCTGTGATACCTCCACCCAGGAGCTTCAGCTCATTTTATAACCCTCTCCTGCGCTGCGCGAGGGGCGCGACACCAGACATAACCTTGCAGGGAACTTATTTGGGCTAATCCTGTTTTTTTATTTTAATAAAGACAACCATTTGAGGCCTTGTGAGCAGTCTAGTTTCTAGTAATGGAGGATGTCAGTTAAATTTATGATAAGCTTCCTTTGTTTTGGAAAAAGTTCTTCAAAATGAAATTTAGTTATCCAGAAGTTTGGCAAACCTTCCCTCCTGCACTGTGCTGGGAGAAGGTGGAAACTCCTTTCCACAGACTGTGTGTATGATCCTTTCTTCCAGGGTGGCTTTTTTCAGGGCTCTAGGAATTCATTAAAATTTGTGTCCTAATAGGAACAGGTGAGAGACTCTTGCCTCAGGAGGAGGTGTCTGCAGGATCTGAATGCCGGATGCAGACTTAGCACACTAGGGCCCAGATTGTCCTTAGGAAGGTCCGGCTCTGGATATAGCCTATGGCCAAGGTTTGGACCCCTGCTGACCCTGACACCCTTGTAAAATCAGCCAAGTCCATTCCTCCTCAGAACCTCTGCACTTGCTCTTGCAGTCATGAGCTCCAGTGTTCATGCCCTACTTTGTTGATTGGCTGATTTCCTTTTGCCGCTTAGGATCTCAGCCCAAAGGCTACCTCCTCAGTGAAGCTTTTTCTTCGATCACTCAATCTAGAGTAATCTCCTTCACACTGGCAGGCCCTCTTTAAGAGTCCATCTGACATTATTTCCTTCAAAGGTGTGTTAATCTTCAAACATATCTTGTTTATTTTTCTGTTCATTTGATCTGTCTGGACAATGGATCAGGGGAGTGAGGGGTCTTCTTTTCACTTTCCTCCGCTACATCCTCAGCATTTACAGCAGTACCTGATGCATTGCAGGTGCTCAACAAATATTTATTGAATGAGTGAGTGAGTGAGTGAGTGACAGAATGAACACAGACAGATTCTGCTGTGAAATGAAAAAATTAAGACTAACATTATAGATTGAGTAGCTTGTGTGTTTTCTTGGGCTTGTCTGGGAAAGAAGCACGACTAACCTGGGCATATAAGTCTTGGCATAATTACAACTTAAATTTCAAAGAAATGTGACTTCCTTAGTAACTGAATTATAATAGGAGGCTGTACCTTTTACACCTGTTTTCTTGGAAGCCCAGTCCTACCATTGGGCCAGCTCATTGGCGCACATCTTCCTGCGCCTCCCTCACCCTGAAGGTGAGAATTTGATTTCTCCACATTCAACACAAGGCTTCATTTTCCCTCTGTCTTCTCGCCCTTGATCCTGCCATATTTTCCTTCCTTCACCATCTTCCCTTAGCTCAGTTGCTAAGTTCAACTCATGGACCGTATTTCCTTCTCTTCTAACTGCCTTACACATTTTTCCACTTTGGAGTTTTTCTCACATGTAACTAGAAATTGAAAGGTGATGAAGAAAAGTCAAATAATACAAAGCCCAATGAATCACTGAGTGTCAAAAGTCTGTAATTATTGGTGTTTTCCCTTTCGTGCTCCAATGGTATTTTTCACTGTTCCTCCGCCATATCTCTGCCTTTTGTCTCTAGGGAGAAGTCTTTGCTGCTGGCTTTTTAAAAAGGTTTCACAAATGAAAGGAATATAAAGGACAGACTTAAAAGAAGGAAAACTATTATTTGAAACCATGTCAGGCCACTTAGGGAAACTGGGTACAGTCCTTTCCATGTGCATCCCATTGCTGAAAGCATACAGCAGCCTCTGCACTTTTCTACCCTGAGCTATTTGGCAAATAATGCCCTTTCTTTGAGAGGTGGCTTGTCAGAGTGTGGCTTGATCCCTATCAAAGAGTTTACAAAATGCAAAATTATTTGACTGTACCAGATTCAGAAAAATCTCACAACTGAGCGATGAATAGATTAGCATTATTATTAAATAGGTGCAGTAGCAATGAGAATTCAAGATGAGGTCAGCAACAGAGTGAGTAGGCTGGATCAGATTGTCCTTCCAAATCCACTCTCCATCCCTTTTCCATTCTGTTCTGAGCCTCCAGAAGGCTGCTCTGTGTGGGCGTAGCTGTGGGTTCCTGTGTGCTCTGGTTTCTAGTTGGATTTGGCCAAAGGGACGCATCAGCAGAGAATCAGAGGGCAAGAGGTGAGTAAGGTCAGGATATTAACTCCTCTGGCTTGCATCCAGTGGATGATCTACGGGTAGCTCTCTAGAGATATCCACTTCTCTGTTTCTGGTAATTTCTCCCTTGCCTTTCAGTGTAGGGGCATCTTCATAAGAGATGTTGTTAATAGTTCTTCACCACTACTAAGCCTGAGGTGCTATACTAATCTTTGCTCTTTTCTCTAAATTTTGTCCATACCTTGGAAATCAGTCCCCTATTACATTCTCCTCAAATTGATGGTGAGTATTTGTTTCCTACCAGGAGCTGCATGCCTCTGAAATTCAATCTCAGTCTTCCCCTTTAAGCCTAAAGGTAGAATGGTCTCTCAAAACTTGGGGGCATACCTCTTAGCAGTTTGTTCTTCAGTATTCTGAGAAAAGAAAGTGAGCACACATACTTTTAATATAAATTATTTACATTGAAAGAAATGTATATACGCATATGTACATGAAGTAAGAAATATTTTGGTTTCATTTATAAGTGATGCCCTGATGACTATGGTTTGGTTGATCAGCAAAAGGAGGAAGTCCATTAAGAACCAACAGCTAGCTAAATCCCTCTGGGAACCTCAGCAGCTGAGGCCATCATGCAAAATTTAATGGTGGCAGATTTCCTTTTTGACCTGTAGGGACATTCAGGAGCTAACACATACCCTGCTGCCTCTTGCATGTTCTGTGTTGTCTAATGGACCCACTTCTTCCTCCTTGAAAAGTTAGACATTAGAAAGAAGTATTCAACGAGTCATTATCCAAGTGATAAAACCACCAGAACAGCCAGTGGACTTTGCTTATCATGTCTTTCTGTTTTGGCCTGATTGTAGATTTACAGAAGAGTTGCAGAGTACAGAGAGTTCAACTCCACATACCCTTCACCATCTTCCCCTAATGTTAGTATCTTTTTTAATAATGGCAATTTGTTCAAACTTAAGAAATTAACTTGACATAGTCCTATTTACCAAACTCTAGACTTCATTCAGGTCTTACTAATTTTCCCACTAATAGCCTTTTCTGCTATAGAGTCCAATCCAGGATACCATATTGCATTTAGTGATTATATCTTCTTAGTCTCCTCTGATCTGATAGTTCTCAGATTTTATCTTTCATGATAGTTCTCTCAACACTTTTAAAATTATCTGTAAATTCATGGATGCAATTAGGATACCAAGTACAATCTTATATCTCTGTTTAGGAAAGGTAAGAATTATATTCAAGCTGTTGTCACCCTGTGGGCTCCCCTTAGAGGACAGGTCAGCATCTCCACCTGCTTCCACCTCTGCCTTTCACATCTCTATCAATGATAATGTTGTGATTCACAGTGAAAATAGAATGATTTTGAGGTCATTCGTCTTTCCTTGTAATCAGTGCCTGCTTTGCATTGTAGCCAGAAGCTTTTATCAGCTCTCTGTCTAGAGAAATGAAAATCTCTTTTAGTCCTTTTATTATTCCCAATGGCTTCCCCTTTGAAGCCAACCTATAAACTCCCTTAGGTGGCAGCCACTTGTAATCATTTTGAATAACACCCTGAACCTAAGCTCCCATAAAAGCCTGGCCTGTTGGTTATTCTTTCTTGTGCTTTAGTTGTTGCGTGTTATCACTCTAAGGGTAATATTCTTTCTTGCAAAGCTTTTAAGCATTACTTTGTGAAAGGTGTTGGAAAGGTGAAAATGCTAATTAAATCTTATCTCGAGTGTAATTTTATGATTACATAGCACCGTTCCCTAGAACTATGCTTTTGAAATTGTTATGGGCCCACAAATGCCTCTTGTGTATCACTGTAGAGAAAGTACTAAAATGGGGCTTTGTTGTTCAGTTATTTTTATATCAGCAGTCTAGACACCCACTGGCTTGTGCCCATCTCCTTCTCCTTCATGTGACTAAATGAAGAGACACGACTGCAACAGTTTTGTATTGGATAATGATAAAGCTGGAAAACCAGAGCTAAGGCACTGGGATTAAAAGAATAAACATCCCTTCTTCCTTTGTGAATTGGTACATCTTAAAATCATCAGGGACCTAAGGATACATCGGCAGCCTCAACTTTGAATACTTCACCTATCTGATGGGAGGATGCCTTCAGTTTTATCAGTTTTATTTATTTATTTATTCGAGCACTTACAGAGCACTGATGTTCCATCAGGAATATCATCTTAGGGTATCGAGATGACTGAGAATTGGTTCCATCAGTCTAAAAGAGGAGATGGGCAGTGATGAGGATTGCTGCTCATGTGGCATGTGCTATGGGGGAAGGAGGCAAAGGGGTCCCTGGAAACACAGAGAGATGGAGAAGTGACAGGGGCAATGGGGGACACATGGGGTCTTGGTCTTAAGGACAGTCTTCTTTAGAGCTTAGGACTTCCAAAGTGAATACCACTTTCAGTAAAAGTCTGGGGGGCATTCAGTCACGTGTAGTGAGAATAGAGAAGAGAAGATGATGAGGTAGAAAGTGGGAAAATCAGTGAGGAGGCATTTACAATAGTCCAGGCATGCAAATAGTTTTTCTACTTCCTCTCCTGTTCTATTGTGAAAGGAAATCATAATCTATAGGGAAAAAAATGTATGGTACTGATTTTTTTTCTTTAAAAAATTTTTTTTAAATAGTTATTTCCCCAATACAATTTTTTCCCCCACTATACCACATGGTGACCCAATTACACATACATGTATACAGTTGAAGAAATTCTGGGTCTGCCGCTTGCCACTGTGCGACCTTGAGTAAGTCAGCAGAGTTCTCCAGGTCTCCATTTTCTCTTCCATGGAATGAGGTAGGATGTGGAATCAAATGATCACTCTATAATCTTTTCTCTGCTCTGCTTGGTAATATAGGAAGATGCATTTCTTTCCCAGACGTCTCTGCCCTTTGGCTTCTGGGTTGATTTGACCAGTGAGAGGCAGTGTCAAAATATTAGAGAGTAGGAGTGGAGGGAACTCAGGACACTTCCCTTGGGTTCCTGTGGCATCCTTGGCTTATCTTCACCTTCATGACTGTGCAGCCACTGGATAGTCCCAACTTCTGGGCTCAGTGTCATCAGTTCCTCCTATTGTCTCTTCCAACCTAGGGGTGACAGTTGCTTGCTACTGTTGATAATGCTAGGATTCCTTCAGTGACCCTAAATAGATTTCCTAACTTTTCACTCACCAAAATGTAAGCAGTCCCTCTGTGTTAGCTTTCCTGTGTTTGTAGGAGAAATATCCATTTTCCATCTTCCTGACTAGATCACAGCTAACATATGAAATGGAAATGTTTTCAAACTGTGATGCAAAGGTAGATATTTTAGGTTATGTTGTTACTTTTTATGACTTTTATATCTGAAGAGAATTTTGGAATCCCATGGTGGTTTGTCAGAAGGCAGCCTCTTCAGTCTTGGTCTCTGTGCCTGTGTATCCATACCAGAAGCCAGCAGTTGGTCGTGTATTAGTGTCTTCTCTGTGACTATACCCTGTGTTGAGCAGAGGCACAGATGCAGAAAAC
Source organism: Sus scrofa (assembly GCF_054392235.1). NCBI lineage: Eukaryota > Metazoa > Chordata > Mammalia > Artiodactyla > Suidae > Sus > Sus scrofa. The sequence goes on along the minus strand of NC_139385.1, from coordinate 88,283,455 downwards.
ATATTCTGGCCCTTGGAAAATTTATAATCAAGAAAGAACAGGAAATACCTAATATAGTAGTAACATCCTTTGGGATCTGTACTTTAAAAGCAAAGTACAAATCAAGCCAATTACATTTAAAAAGCTTCTCTTGAATAAGCCACTTACCAGAAATCAAAAAAGTAATCTACTCTGTACTATATATAGAAGGTATTGTTCTAGACAGTTAGGGTGTACAGAGGAGGACTAAGATATGATTTTCCTCTCGTGAAACTTGTTTAGTCTGTTGGAGAAGATGAAAATAGAATTAGATGAAAAAATTTTTATTTTACTAAAGCATAGTTGATTTACATTGCTTTAATTTCTTGTGTACATCAAAGTGATTCAGTATATCATTGAATTCACACACACTCACTCAGTTTCATTCCCATTATGGTTTGTCACAGGTTATTGAATTTTTTTTTTTTTTTTGTTTTTGTCTTTTCTAGGGCTGCACCTGCGGCATATGGAGGTTCCGAGGCTGGGGTCTAATCGGAGCTGTAGCCACTGGCCAATGCCAGAGCCACAGCAACACGGGGTCTGAGCTGCGTTGGCAAGCTACACCACAGCTCGTGGTAACGCCAGATCCTTAACCCACTGATCAAGGCCAGGGATCAAACCCGCAACCTCATTGTTTGTAGTCGGATTCATTAACCACCAAGCCATGACGGGAACTCCAGTAGTACCTTTTTGTTTATTCATCCTGTGTATAATAATTTGCCTCTGCTAATTCCACATTCCCAATCCTTCCCTCCTCTACCTCTAACCCCCTCCCTTGGCAACCATAAGTTTGTTCTCTGTGATTCTGTTTTTATTTCACAGATTTGTTGAGTTGTATCATACTTTAGATTCCACATATGTTATATCATGTGGTATTTACCTTTTTCTGACTTACTTCTCTTAGTATGATAATCTCTAGGTCCATCCATGTTGCTGCAAATGACATTATTTCATCATTTTTGATGGCTGAATAATATTCCATTGTATATACATTACATTTATTATATACACAGTGGAATGGAATATAAATACATATTTGTATATACGTGTGTGTGTGTGTATACACACATGCATATACACCACATCTTCTTTGTCCATTCATCTGTCAGTGGACATTTAGGTTGTTTTCATGTCTTGGCTATTGTAAATAGTGCTGCTCTGAACATAGGGTGCATGTATCTTTTCTTAATATAGTTTTGTCAGAGTGTATGCCCAGGAGTTGGATTATTGGATCATATGGTAGTTATATTTTTTGTTTTTAGAGGAACTTTCATACTGTTTTCCTTAGTGGCTGCACCAATTTACAGTCCTACCAGCAGTGTAAGAAGCTTTCCTTTTCTCCACAGACTCTCTAGCGTCGGTTGTTTGCAGAATTTTTTTTTTTTTTCTGTCTTTTTGCCATTTCTTGGGCTGCTCTCGCGGCATATGGAGATTCCCAGGCTAGGGGTCCAATCGGAGCTGTAGCTGCCGGCCTATACCACAGCCACAGCAACACGGGATCCAAGCCGCGTCTGCAACCTACACCACAGCTCACGGCAACGCCAGATCCTTAACCCTCTGAGCAAGGCCAGGGATCGAACCTGCAACCTCATGGTTCCTAGTCAGATTTGTTAACCACTGCACCATGTCGGGAACTCCTGTTTGCAGAATTTTTAACCATGGCTATTCTGACTGGTGTGAGGTGGTACCTCATTATAGTTTTGATTTGCATTTCTCTAATAATTAGTGATATTGAGAATCTTTTCATGTGTCTATTGGCCATCTGTCTTCTTTGGAGAAAGGTCTATTTTTCAGGGTTTTTTGTTGTTGTTGAATTGTATGAGCCATTTGTATATTTTGGAAATTAAGGCTTGCTGGTTGAATCATTTGCAAATATTTTTTCCCGTTCTGTAGGTTGTCCTTTCATTTTGTTGATCATTTCGTTTTCTGTGCAAAAGCTTGTAAGTTTGATTCAGATCGGTCTGTTTATTTTTGTTTGTATTTCTCTTGCCTTGGGTGACTGGCCTAAGAAAATATTGGTATAATTTATGTTGGAGAATGTTTTGCCTGTGATCTCTTCTAGGAGTTTTATGTTGTCTTATCTTCTGTTTAAGCCTTGAAGCCACTTTGAATTTATTTTTATGCATGGTGTGAGAGTGTTTTCTAAACTTCATTTGATTTACATGTAGCTGTCCAACTTTCCCAGCACCACTTGCTGAAGAGACTTTTCCCCATTTTATATTCTTGCCTCCTTTATTGAGGATTAACTGGCTGTAGGTGTGTGGGTTTTTCCTGGTCTCTCTATTCTGTTCCTTTGATCCATATGTCTATTTTTGTGTCAATACCACACTGTTTTGATTACTGTAGCTTAATAGTATTGACTGAAGTCTGGGAGGCTCACACCTCCTACTTTGCTCTTTTTCTTTTTATGGTTCCATAAAATTACATGATTAATAACAAAAGAAGTAGTTTTCTATTTTATGTGTAGTAATTTATATATTTTAATCTTAAATTCCTAATTTATCTCTCAGTTGTTTCTGTATATTAGCAACAAATAATTAGAGATTAAAAATTTAAAGATATCATTTGGAGTAGCATCAGAACTCATGAAATAACTAAAGTTTTAACAGAATATGAATAAGACCTATACCCTAAAAACTACAAAATACTTGAAGAAATGCTGAGAGAAATTAAGAGACCAAAATAAAGAGATTTTTCTTAATCAATGTATCAGACTCTCAAGATTGTTAAAATGTCAGTTTTCCCTATAGCAATCTCTAGATTCAGTGCAATCTCAAATTCCAGTATGCTTTTCTTAAAAATTGAAAATAGCAAACTGATTCTAAAATTTATGTGGAAATGGAAAGATACCTAATAAATTCAAAGTAATTTTGAAACATAGGAATAGATACCTGATTTCAAACCTGACTCTAAGGATACAGTAAACCAAAATAGTGTGGTGCTGGCTTAAAAGACAACACCATATGGACCTGTTCAGACAATGAAACACAACAATGATTTTAAAAATAGATCACCACATATGTGGTCAATTGATTTTTTTATGAATGTGCCAAGAAAATTTAATTGGGGGAGAATATTTTCAAAAAATTATGATGATAAATGTATTTTCTTAATGAAGGATGAATATTGATCATTGCCTTACATTATGCATAGAAATTACCTCCACATGGACCATGGGAAATTTTAAAAAGCTAAATCATAAAACTTCTAGAAGAAAATAAGAGAAAAATTTTCATCTTAGGTTAGGAAAATATTTCTTATATAGAGGAGAAAAATATGAATATTACAAAAAATAGACTTTGGGAGTTCCTGTCATGGCTCAGTGGTTAACGAATCTGACTAGGAATCTGACTAGGTTGCGGGTTTGATCCCTGGCCTTGCTCAGTGGGTTAAGGATCTGGCATTGCCGGGAGCTGTGGTGTAGGTTGCAGATGTGGCTTGGATCCCACACTGCTGTGGCTCTGGCGTAGGCCAACAGATCCAGCTCCAATTAGACCCCTAGCCTGGGAACCTCCATATGCTGTGAGTACAGCCCTAGAAAAAGGCAAAAAGACAAAAAGACAAAAAAAAAAAAAAAGAGTGGACTTCCTCAAAATTAATTTTATTTTCGTTTTTCACAATAAAGTGTGGATTTTTAAAAATTGAGATATGAGAGTTTGATTTACAATATTATTTAAGTTTAAGGTGTGTGCCATAGTTATTTGCAATGTTTTAAAGTTATACTCCATTTATAGTTGTTATAAAATATTGGCTATATTCTCTGTGCCATCATGTCATTGTACCTTACTTAGTTTATGTGTAATAGTTTGGACCTCTTAATCCACTATCTCTATCTTGCCCATTCTGCTTCCTCTCTCCCAACTGGTGACCACTAGTTTGCCCTCTGTATCTGTGAATCTGTTTCTTTTTTGTTATATCAATTAGTTTATTTTTCAGATTCCACATATGTTTGATAGCATATAGTATTTGTCTTTCTCTGTCTGACTTATTTCACTTAGCATATTGTCCATGTCCACCCATGTTGTTGCAAATGACAAAATTTCATTCTTTTTTATGGCTGTGTAGTGTTCCATTATATGTATACGTCTTTATCTGTTTGTCTGAGAATGGATACTTAGGTTGCTTACATATCTTGACTATTATAAATAATGTTACCTTGAACATTGGAGTGCATGTATATTTTCAAATTTAGTGTTTTCATTTTCTTCATATAGAGAATGGGACTTCTTCACTAGAGAATGGGACCGCTGGATCATTTGGTGTTTATATTTTTAGGTTTTTTTTTTTTTTTTTTTTTTTTGTCTGTTGCCTTTTCTAGGGCCACTCTCACGGCGTGTGGAGGTTCCCAGGCTAGGGGTCTAATTGGAGCTGTAGCCACCGGCCTATGCCAGAGCCGCAGCAACACTGGATCCAAGCCGCATCTGCAACCTACACCACAGTTCCCGGCAATGCCGGATCCTTAACCCACTGAGTGAGGTCAGGGGTCAAACCTGCATCCTCATGGATCCTAGTCGGGATTGTTAACCACTGAGCCGTGAAGGGAACTCCCTAATTTTTGCCATTTTAATTACAGTGTATCTTGCCTGTTTCTCTTTGGGTTTATCTTGTATGGGACTCTCTGCACTTCCTTGATTTGGGTTACTGTGTCCTTTCCCATATTAGGGGAGTTTTTAGCTATTATTTCTTGAAGTATTTTCTCAGGCCCTTTCTATCCCTCTCCTTTTGGGCCCCCTGTGGTACAAATGTTGGCTTGTTTGACTTTGTCCCAGAGATCTCTTAAGCTGTCCTCAATTCTTTTCATTATTTTTTCTGTACTGCATCAGTGATTTATCCTACCCTGTCTTCTGGCTCGCTGATTCATTCATTCCTGTGTCTCATCTGCTATTGATTCATTTTTGTGTATTTTTCATTTTAGTTGTTGTATTCTTCATATCTATTTGCTTGTTCTTTATATTTTCTAACTCTTCATTAGAAACTAACTTCTCTGTGTATCTATTTTTATTCTGATTCTTTGATCATCTTTGTGGTTGTTATCCTGAACTCTTTCTTGAGCAATTTGCCTGTCTCCACTTCTTCTTTTTTTTTTTTTTTTTTAATTATTTTTGGTTTTGGTAAATAGGAAGTTTTTCAAGATTTTTTTTGAATGACACCACTAAAGAGTAAAAGATAAGACACATCTAAGTAGAACCAGTCAAAATATATAAGGTGTTTGTATACAGGGTGTACAAAAACTTTTAGAACTCAATAAAAGGTGCAAAAATGATTCTAAAAAATGGACAGAACATGTGAACAGAGACTTCCAAAAGATGATATATGAATGACTAATAAGAATGGGAGAAGATACTCAACATCACTATTTTTTTCAGGGAAACGTGAACCCACAGTGACATACTAGTGAAGACCCATAAGAATATCTAAACTTATAAAGACTGACAGTACTTGGTCCTGCTGAGGATGTACATCATCAAGTAGTAGAACCACTTTGAAAAACGTGTTGATATCCTATGAGACTTAAGCATACACCTATGCTGTGACCCAGAAATTCAGCCTCTAGGTCGTTACCAAAGAGAAATGGAAACATACTGCCACTCAAACACTTGTACACAAGTCTTTATACTGGTGTTATTCATAGTAGATTAAAACTGGTAATAGCTCAGCTGTTCATCAACTGATGGAATGGATAAACAAATTGAAGTATATCCATAAACAGAATTCTACTCAACAATGAAGAGGAATGAACTACTGATAATATGCAACACTGATGAACGCAACAATATAGTGTCGAGTGATAAAAAGATGAGTACAAAATTACCACTTACATGAAACATTACACAAGACGGATCTAATCTTCAATTTAAGAAGGATTTATCAGTGATTTTCTGAGGCCTAGGTTGTCTGATATAGGAGGGTGGGGAGTGACTGGAATGGGGCACTCTTTATGGGTGGTGAACATGTTCTATATCTTGACTTTGGTTGTATTTATTTGTTTATAAACTCATTTAGCTATGAAATTAAAATTGAAGTGCATTTTATTTTGTGTAAGCCGTATCTTGATAAAGGTGACTAAAAACAAGGGGATGGTAATATCTATCTCAAATATGTTGGAAGGATTAGGTGAGAAAGTACGTAAACCATTGGCATGGTTTAAAACAGTGGGCCACATCCATGCACATTCATCGGAACCAAGATATTTATGGCTTAAGAGAAATTTCGTAAAACGTGAAGAATAAAATCAGTGTCAAAAAAGAAGACTTTTTAGTCGTTTCTAGGTTCTCCTGGACAATTATAGCAGAGGTGGACAAAGGTAGATAGATTATTATGAAATAGAACTTAGAGGGCCTTTGATGGATTAGATGACAGAAAAAGAAATGATTTAAGGATAACAACCATTTATTCAACAAGTGTCTATGAGAGCTTAAAATGTGCTAGGCACTCACCTACTGCTGAGCACCTGACACATGGTGGCTCCATTCACTGAGAAGGGCAAGGCTAGGGGAGGAGCGGGCCTGGGATAGAAGGAGACAAAAGTTCTGCTTGGGGCAGGTTAAGCTTCAGATGCTATGTTCTATCTGTTCTTACAGATAAATACCAAAATCCAGAGCTTTAATATAATAAGACTGAATTCCTTGCTCAGATAAAATCCAAATCAGTTATTCCTGACTGGGAGGCAGCTCTCCTGCAGGTGGAGATTCAGAGACTCGTGTTCCTTCCATGTTATGGCCTATCCACCTTCAACATTTGGCTTTAAAAGTCCCTGTGCTCATCTGCATCCATTGGGAAGACAAAGAGGATGAACAATCAGACATAGGAAGTTTTTCACAGACCAAACCTGGAAGTGATAGACATCACTTCTGCTGACATGCCACGGGCTAGAAATCTGCCGCATGGCCATGCCCGTCATCAAGGGAAGCTGGCATGTGCAGTCCAGCTGTGTGTTCAGGAAGAGGAAATGAGTTGGGAGACTTTCCAGAAGTGTCTCCTACAGACGCCTACTAAGTTATCCAGTAGAGAGATTACGGAGCAGGTGAATGTCCAGTTGATCCTTCAACAGAGCAGGGGTTAGGGGTATGGATCCTCTGCACAGCTGAAAATCTGTGTATAACTTCTAGAAGGCCCTCCTCAGTATCCACAGTCCCACACCTGTGGATTCAAACCACCACAGATCATGTGGCTCTATAGTGTTGGCTATGAATGAATCCTCATGTAAGGGGGCGCCGTGCAGTTCAAACCCGTGTTGTTCATGGGTCACCTGTACAAGTGCAGGGGAGTGATCTGAGCTAGAGATAAAATTCTGAGCACAGTCACTCTGTAAAGGATGATATTATCGAACGTAGAATGTAGAGAGAGAGAGAAGTGAAAGCCCTGGTCATGCCATCCTTTGGAGGTCGAGCAGAGCTGGTTGAGGAGCCAGCAGAGGAGGTTAGACTGAGCTGCCAGTGATGTGGGAGCAGATCCAGAAAGCTACTGTCATGGAAAGGATGAGAAAAACTGTTTCAAGAAGGACAGTGGAAGGTGGCGCCAGAAGCTGCTGAGGGGACCAGTAAGCTGAAGACAAAGTGTGGACCAGAGAATTTAGAAACATAAAGGTCCTTGGCGACCTTGATAGAGCAGTTTTAGTGGAAAAACAGAATTGGGAGTAGATCAGGGGAGCATATGTGCTGATTCCAATTTTTATTTGTTTTTTCCACTTAACCACAGTAGAAGCCTGAAACCTGAGAGCGTTTTGAGATGAGAGGTGGAGTGAAATTCACATAGTATGTCCATGACTAGGCGCATACCCTTCACCACTCTTCATTTTGTGTTTTTAGAAAACATGCAGAATGAATTAGCCTAATAACTACTGGCAGAAAATGTACATTTTCTTTGTTGATATGTAGTTTTTGCTCAAATCTCATTAAGCTCTAAAACGAGAGGTTTGTAATGATAGGTGTTCCTCTTAGAAATTTCTTTCTCTTTTACCCAAACTTCCTTGGATTTAATCTTTGAGATCAGTCAAAGCAAGCTGCATGTCAATATATATTTTCCCCAGCAATATCCAAGTAACAGCAATCCTTGAAGTAAATTTTTGTTTTGTAAAAATTATTTAGATAATTCTTCTAAATCCTTTGGGCTTCTAAATGTTGAAAGAAGTACGAAAATTTTCATTCAGTTAAACAACTAGGTATTTTCAAGACCTGAATGAAAAACTGGATGAAGTCAGTTTGTGATAGCTTGATAAAGAAATAATGAGTGATTTGCCTAAATATAATCTGGACTTAACGTTTTCCACCTCTAAACTGGTGTATGTGATGTGAAGACTTAGGAAATCAATTTTCAGAGGAACAGCTGCCCAGAGAGCTCCTGTGTGAATATTTTTTTGGCAGAAAATGGATAATGAAAATGTTTAGGGAGATTTCTTTTCTTTTCTCTGCTATTCAAGAATTTCTGGGACACTTTGGTCTTTGTGGAGGCTTACCACTTGAGGTCGGCTTGACATTTCTTTGTCCAATTTCTAATCAACCCATTTAAAAGAATAATGAACAAGTCCTTGCCACCCCAGAGAGGAAGGTGCCTTGTTGTCTATTATGAAAGATTTTCCTTTATTGCAGAGGACTTTCTTTTCCTCCTGCCAACATTTCTTTGAATGGTAGGTAGAGAAAATTCTCAACAAAGAACTTAGGTGGTAAGTTGATCCTATTTGAGCCCAGAGATCGATTTTTTTTTTTGTATGAAACTCCTCCCCAGGAAGATTACACCTTGCAAGTAGAGACCAGTGGTTCTTCTGGTTTAAAAAAAAAAAAAATCTATTTACAATGTAGAAATGAAAAAGGCTGCTATATAAAGGCATAGTGTCTTTCTAAATTCAGTGGCTGTTTCCTGCTTAAGTTCTTTTTCCTTTTCAAAATAGTCATAGATATCCGACAACCTTTTCAGCTAATGGCCTAGAAAAATTCATTATAAACTTACTTTAAATTACTCAGGGAAAATGCAGAGCCTCAAAATCATTGCTGTCTCTTTCCCCCCTTGCATTCCTATTATTTTTGTTCATTGTGGACATTTCTCAAATTTGGATTAATAATGAAAGTCTTTGAACTTGCTTCTCCCTTCCACAGTAGAGATCTGAGCCATTGATTTGGGGTCATTTGATTTCTCATCTTCAATAAAGAGAGAAGCAATAAGAATTGGACAGATTTCTCTTTGGTAGCAGCAGTCTGGCTGTAAGAGTATTTCAGGTAGTAGCTTAAAATTTTTAATGGTAACATGGGTATACTAAAATATAGTAGAAATATAGCCGGATGCAGAGTTTAGTTCTTAAAAGAATGTATTTTTTGGCCCTTATTATATATCAGGAAATGAATATAGCATATCATTTTACAAGTATTACACATTTCAGAAGAGTAGTGTTTAGCTTAAAACATGAGCTTTTCTTTGGAGTGAAGTATGTAGGTTCATGTGTGTCTGTGAGCACACAGTAATGAAAAAAAAAAAGAAAAAAAACTTTAATCTGTGGAGATGTTGGTTATTCATTTTCTGAGCATTTTATAAGGTTAGGAGAGTGTCCTGATCAGAAGCACTAAATGACGAGGAAGCGAAGCCCACCAATGGCCACCCAGAGGTCACGAGCTCAACTGTGACATTGTGTTGGGTCTGCCAAGAGCTAACAACATGAAGCTCAGCTTATTCCATCAGCTGTGTGTGGATTTAGGTATTTTTCATTCCTGGCTAGTTCCAGCAAAGGTTTTAGCAGTTTGCATGCATGGACTAATCATTGTTGGAAGATTGGAAGAGCAATGTCTGTGGAGAACTTACCTGCATTAGGGTGAGACGTATATTCTTACATGTATGTATAAAGAAATCCACCTGGGCATGTTTCTAAACATATAGAACTTTTCAAAAGTGACTTCTGTAAGTGTGATTATAGTAATGTATGCACTGGCTAAAACATTCATTTTGTACAGATAACTCCTTTGTGGAATCGTTGATGTGCTAGAGCTGGCTCCTACTTGCCATGGAAGCCCCTGGTTAGCTTTTCACAAAATTTGCAAGCTGGTTATTAAATACAGATAGCAGTAAAAATTAAATTGTATAAACTTATAATTAGATATGTTAAAAAAAAGGTAGTAAATACTCCAAGCTCATTCCTTTCTAATTAATTTACTTCATTTTATTGTTATCTATGCTCTGGAGGGTATTTGGGACTGTTATGTGTATATGGTGGAAGCATATGTATTGTCTGTCCTGCATCTTTTCCTACCTCCACGTCCAGTGGCATCTGTTAGTAACGTGAAATTAGGTGAACCAGAAACCCATGATATTCTTGCATTTTTGGGGAATCTTTTGATACATGAAAAAGATGAAAGGCCAAAATAGGTTAAAATTATGGTACATTTTAAGATGAAAGGCCAAAATAGGTTAAAATTATGGTACATTTTAGATATATATGTGAAACAAATGTACATTTTAATATATAAAACAATGTACTATGATTCTGCTATTCACAAGATAATTTTAAACTGTAGTAGAAAAATGTTAATTCATAGTACACTAAAAGCTGTGTCCTCCTGGACTTTAACCGGAGAAGAACGCAAAGCTGTTCATTTTCAGTGGTCTTGGTTTCTGTCTGTGGTGGTATCCCCTCATTTGGAGATATAAATTAAAGTCTGAAATTGAAGTCTTTTGTGAATGCCAGGCTGGATCACTTGATACTTCTGGTCACTGCCAGGGGAGGCCTTGCCCCATAAGATCTGATTCTTCATCTCAAAAACAACCGTAATAGTAATAATAATGTCCACTGTCTAAGGTCGTAATGAATATGCGTTAAGAGCACACATAGAGATGACAATGACTGTTCAAGTCATCTACAAATTGTAGTTAGAAATCATCGTCGTGGAGTTCCCGTCGTGGCGCAGTGGTTAACGAATCCGACTAGGAACCATGAAGTTGCGGGTTCGGTCCCTGCCCTTGCTCAGTGGGTTAACGACCCGGCGTTGCCATGAGCTGTGGTGTAGGTTGCAGACGCGGCTCGGATCTCGCGTTGCTGTGGCTCTGGCGTAGGCCGGTGGCTACAGCTCCGATTCAACCCCTAGCCTGGGAACCTCCATATGCCGCGGGAGCGGCCCAAGAAATAGCAACAACAACAACAATAACAACAACAACAAAAGACAAAAAAAAAAAAAAAAAATCATCGTCGTTATCATCATAGCTTTATTGAGAACCACCGTCGGGACCTGTCTAAGAACTCTGCATGTATTATCTAATTTAAACCTCAAACAACCCCCCGAGACAAGAGTATTAGCCTCCACTTAACAGATGAGGAAATAGAATGGTTTAGTCACTTGCCTGAAGTCACAGGCTAGTATGTAGGGAGTTTAAATTTGAACCCAGGTTTGACTCCAAAGTCCATGCTCATATATCTTCACCATTTTCTACCTGTTCTTTCATTATCCCTCACAAAGCATATAGTAAGTGTTGAATAAAAAATGTTTTGATAACATTGTTCATGGTAATTTTTTTCTAAAATGGCCAGCCTCATTTCTTAGCTCTGGCTCACCAATGGTTCAAAGAGAATAAGTATGTACTCAGAGGGAGACGTCTTAGACTGCTCTGTAAGATGTTTTCTAAAAATACACACACACGTGTGTGTGTGTGTGTATTTATATGTTTTTTTTTTCTTTTTAAGGGGCATTTTTTCTAGTCTATATTTGTTACGCTATTAGAAGTTTTGTTTTAGTGCCTTGTATATTATCTGTGTTTATGAACTTCTCCCAGTGAGCCTCTGTAATCTAGCACATGGAGGCTGTGCCCTTCTAATAGGATTTACCTTTACAAATATCTGAAAATTCTTCCAGAAGATTAAATTGTTTAGCTCAATATTTAATCTGTTACATCCTTTCTAAAGACACCCCATGGACTTTGTCATGCATCTGGCTGATACGAGGGGTATTGATCAGTCATAAACCAAAAAAAAAAAAAAAAAAAAAGGCAAGAGAATAGCCAGCACAGCCTCTCCCATTCCCACCTTATAATTAAATTTTGATTTGAGCTGCTTTTGATTAATCTTCTTCTTTGTGAGTGTGTGGATTTGAGAAGACTGCTAAGTTTCTAAAGTTGCTGGGCATTGGTCTCTGGTGGATGGCTCAGCTAAAGAACAGTATGATTGCATTTTTATGGTTTTCAGATATTTAATAGCTTCTTCCTGTCATTTTCTGAATGACTGAATACAGTGTAGCCCTCTGGGAGAGGCGCAGTATCTGGGAGCTAGGAGGATGACTGAGGTCTGTGTACTTGACTGATTGCCTTAGTCTTAATTGTTCTCTTAATTAGCTGCAGTAGCAACTGCATCTGGGGAGAGATCATGGTATTGGTAAACAGCTCCACCTTGGAGCTCAGGGTGATGCCTTTTGGAGTCCTGACAGTGCGCAGCTCCTGGGCTGGGCTGGTCCCTTCTCAGAGTCAGGGACCTGCCAAATTGGCAGCCCCCAAGGCTGAAGTGCCCCTCCTGTGATCTGTCACTCTGGCCCCTGAGAAGGAGGCCTCCAACTGTTTGTTCTTAAACAAATTAAATTTTAATATGCAAAAAGCTGGCTCTATTTGGCTGAATGGGCTAACGTGAAAACAAAAGGATGGGGAGGCACAGAGAAGGCGCCTTGCTAGGAAGGCCCTCTTGGAAGCAGGAGGCCCAGAAAAGGGCTGCCCGAGGGAGGGGGAACCTCTTCCTAGCAATTCAGGTTTCTTTTCAGGAAGGAGTTGTGGGTGGCTTCAGCTCAGCTTGTCTCTGAGGTGTGGCTTGGACCCTGAAACTTGGTCCCACCTTATTCTTATTACCTATTTGGGATTTCTCCTTCTCTTTTGTGTTTTTCCATTGAGGTGTTGCACTGACATGAAACTTAACCCCTTGCCCACCCTCCTTTCCCCCCAAACAGGAGAGAGTTCATCTAATCTGAAGGGTTTGGGACCTGTAGAGTGGAAAAACTCCAGGAGGTGACACAACTTGTTTCTTTTTATGAGTGACAGCTCGCTATTGTCATGGTGAGCCAACTGAAGTATTTCCGAGCAGGTAGAACCAGTTTAGACTCACGTTCATGAACAGAATGGAAAGGAAAACAGGTGCTTACATGGCAAATTGCAAAGTCAGCACTTAATAAATATTTCAAAAGGTTGCATACAATGGTAAAAAACTGGTGTGGAGATGCAGTGTGATTTTAAAAATGAAATGAACCAATTTTCTGTATTTCCCAAGTAAATAATAGAGAATCCACTAGTGGGTGATTCAAGGGGACAGATGAATCTCTGAGCTTTCAGGCAAATCATTTCCCTTTCCTGTGTAGAATCCCTCTCTGACATAAACAAGTAGCCCCTGTCTACTCCAAATACTTGCCATGAAGCTCAAAGAAAATAGTAGTAATGGGAGTTCCTATTGTGGCTCAGCAGTAAGGGACCTGACCAGTATCCATGAAGATGTGGGTTCAATACCTGGCCTTGCTCATTGGGTTAAAGGATCCAGCAGCATTGCCCCGAGCTGTTGTGTGGGTCACAGATGCGGCTTAGATCGCTTGTTGCTGTGGCTATGGTGTAGGCCTGTGTCTCCAATTCAACCTCTAGCCTAGGAACTTCCTTATGCTGCCAGTGCAGCCCTAAAAAGACAAAAAAAAAAAAAAAAAAAAAAAAAAAAAGTACTAATGAGCTTGCTTTGAATGTAGAGGATAATTGGTATTATCTATAGTCTATAGTCAGGTTCTAAAACTATCATGGCCACAGGTATATTTTTAAATAAGAATGTGGCTCAGATGTGGTGGCATTTCATGAGCATGTATAATGCCATCTCTTACCTTACTCTTAATTTTTATTTTTGGATGTTCTTATGGCATATAGAAGTTCCTGGGCCAAGGATTGAATCTGCACCACAGCTGCAACCTACACCATAGCGATGGCAGTGCTGGATCCTTAACCTAATGCATAGGGCTGGAGATCAAACCTGTACTGCCACGGATACAATGTCAGATCCTTAACCTGCTGTACCACAATGGGAACTCCACCTTCCTCTTCATTTAACTGGTCTTTTTTTCCCCCCGGGGAACAGACCTCACTTAAAAGACATGTATCAATTCAGCCCTCTGCCTATTTGTGTAAAATTTTGCTGGGATACAGCCATCCTCATTTGTTTCCATGTGATTTTCGACTGCCTTTGTTCAGCAACAGCAGAATTGAATAGCTGCCGCATAGATTGTGACAGAGACCACATGATGCACAAAGCCTAACGACCTGTCCAAGTGCATTTAAACTCCACAATAAGTGCTGCTGTTCCCTCTGGCATAGCACTCTGCTTTAACCCTTGACTGTTGCACCGAGGACCATTCAACAAGGTGTGCATAAATATCAAGCTTTTGAGACAAGGGTGCAACCTCCCTGGAGGGCTTGTGCGTGTATACCTTTAGATATAGGACTTTGTAGGCCTGTCCTCAGCCAGACTTCTCTCTGACATCTGATTCCTGTAAAATGGGTTCTGATTGGCCACTTGTGTCTGCTTCTCCTCTAAGCTGAAGCCAGCTCTCCTCACTTGGTAAAGCATAAGCCAGTGTTTGGGGCGGGGATGTTTGGGGCAGGGATGTTTGGGGCAGGGTGGGGGGTGTGGTGATTTTGAAAGCCTCTGGTCATGCCCAGGGCCTCAAGCCTGCTTCTGCGAGGGCACTCTCAGAATCCCCAGGCTGTCAGGTGTGTCCTTACCCTTGAGTGGAGTTCTTTTTTAGCCTCTTCGAGAAGAAAGGGAAAAAAATTCTCAGTACATCTGAAAAATCCAGAAATTATGTATTCATGAAAAATAGAGAACAAAGTCAGTAGAGTTCCTACCAGTTTTCCCCATTCTGTCATCTCTCCTCGGCTCAGGCTCTAGATATTCCTCTATCTTTAGTGTTGAGCAAATGCCCTCACTTTACTTTTACTTCATTGCAGGGAGTAACTGATGCATTGCTCTGTCTTTGTCCACTCCCCCAAGTAGATCTTTGTGCTCTTCTTCTGATAAAGAAACAAAAAAGCCAAAAGGAAGTCATAGGTTTTGATTTAAGTCTCTCTACCTTGTTTTGCTTTTTCCTATCTCTGCTCTTAAGGGATGGAAAGGCAGAAATCCAATAAAAGTAAAAATGTAGAAGAGGAGAAAGGACAACTATAATAATACAAAGATGAATTTGAGCCAGGTGGTGTTGGGAGTTAATCTATTTAGAGTTGCAGTCTATTAGTGGTTTTGGTTTTTGCTTTAGAGGGGCAAAAGAGAAAACCTTTGCTCCCATGTGGAAAACGAACCTTCTGCCTATCAAAATAAAATTAACAGGAGAACTAAGCAAGCCTCCACACTCTGGAAGATACTCAGCCAAGTAAGCTTTTGGTAGTTCCTGGCCTCCACAAAGAAAAGAATCAGATGATGTAAACATTGACTTAAAGCTTGAAAATTGCTGAATTCAGGGGTCTGGATTTAACTTCAGGGCTCTGTTCTGTGACACCCACTGACATGTTAATATACTGACCCTGAAAACTCATGTCCTGGGAGATGAACTAGACATTGAATTGGCAAAATGCATCCTGGAGAGGAATGATGCACCCAGGACATTTCTAGTAATTCAGGTCTGTAGCAGAGGTAGGAAGGTTAGAGACATCTGGGGAAGGTGCTTTGGAGTCTATGTGGCAGGTATGGATACTGCAAATGGGTTGAGTTCTCTGCTTTTCCATTGAGAGAAGGTGCTTTTCCTTTCCATTGAGATGTGGGAAAATATTCTGTCTTGGTACAGCATTTTCACTGTGTATCATGTCCGTTCTCCCACTTTCCAAATATGTACACTTGCTATGTAGTGTGGAGATGGTAGGCATGACCACCCATAATTTACAGATGAGAAAAGACAGACCCCAAGAGGGCAAGAGAACAGGTAGGGAGAGCAGATCTGGAATTTGAACTTAGCTTTCTGATTCCAACCTTCCCTCTCCTGCCTGTGATGGAAGAGAAATTGAGAGCAATTAACGTTAGCTCTGAGATCTTAACCTGCAAAAAAAGCAGATAGGCTTCCACTTGAATACTAGTTGAAGTTCAGTCCTTGAAATATAAAGAAATAGTTTGTTAGATTAACTTCAACCCTCCAGCCTACAAGTTTATGAAGCTCTGAAGGAGAAGGGTAGATGAAAGCTGAAGGCATTTGGATTAAACCATTGCAGTTCCTTGACTCAGCCACAGAATGTCGCCTTTACATAATGTACCTCCCTGAATGACAGCTTTTCCTAGGGGGTAGAAAAAGGGGGGTTTTCTTAAAGGAGTGCCTTTAAAAGCACAGGAGTATCCCAGTCAGTGCTTATGTTTAAAAAAGGCACTTTCCAAGTCATAGAAATCATTGTTATTAAAAAAAAAAACCTCCTTTCTTCCCTTCTACCTATTTTTCCCAATTATTGTTATTATTTGCAGCTTACTGATTTTCTTAATTTCTTCTTTAGCATACAGCTTTATAAATTACACATTTTTCTTTTTTAAAAAAGTCTGAGAATGTTTAGATTTTGTTTGACCTGCAGTTTAGAGATTAGAAATTCTTTTTTATTGAATGAAAGATTCTTTAAATTCTATAGTGCTTTAATCTTTAAAATTTTCACGTACCTGATTTCGTATAATCCCATAATAACCCTTTTTTTCTTCTACCCTTATAATGCTCCTCTCCCCCCGGTAACCACTCATTATTCTCTGCATCTGTGATTTTGCTTCATTTTTGTTTTACTCATTAGATGGTTGTATTTTTTGGATTTCACATATAAGTGATGTCATACAGCATTTATCTTTCTCTGACTTATTTCACATAGCATAATGCCTTCCAAGACCATCCATGTTGCTGCAAATGGCAAAATCATTTTTTATGGCTGAGTAGTATTCCATTGTATATACACACCACAGCTTCTTTATCTATTCATCTGTTGATGGACATCTAGGTAGCTTCCATACCTTGGTACCTAATACTGAAGATCCCATATTTATAGAAAGCTTTTCATAAAAGAAAGTAAACTTAGCCATATTAATAGTTTGGGTATAGTGAATTTCTGAAGACTGAAAAGTGAAGAGATAGTTTTGAAGAGAAGCCAGTGGGTATTGGAGGGTGAGTATGCATAGAAAAGACAGCAACAGGAGGATCCTTGATGGGGATGATGGGAGCAAATACACAGATTAACCCCAGAGATTAGTGGAATGGTTAACTACCCAGCTGTTCAAATGATTGTTTCTGAGTTTCTTTGTATATAAATAGTCCTGTAGTTTTCATCTCTCCAAAAACATGATTATGCTGCCTTTTGAAGGAGGAATCAAAGAGCCATAAAACCATGGGAATTTGTGGACCTCAGAAATGCTGGGGGACCCTGGGACTGCTGGAGGCATCTTGGGCCTCTGACACCCTGGATAAAATAACAATAGTCTACCCCTTGTCTTCTATTTTTATTTTGTTCTGTGGTTGGAGGAAAGGGAGCCCAGTGGCAGAATTTGCCATCTAGGAAGTGCAGACTATGGTGAGGGAATCATTTCCTGGTAGATACTCACATTTATTATTTCTTCATTTATTCTATTTGGAGCACACTTTACCCAATAGCTGCTCAGATTAAGAAAATCCCCCCAGTCCTTGGTACCCATGGCCTTTCATTGCTCCTGGAATTCATGCTTCTTTTTGGACGTGCTTTGTTCATTTTGTAATTGGACTCTTAATTCAGTAGTAGCTCTGGCCAATAGCTATTAATTATCACTTTTCTCTCCTCTTCCCATAGCAATTATTAATTAAACTGCTCAAAGAGTCATAATGAGAAATTAAAGGCTGTGATAATATTTAGGAAGCAGTGTCCCTTGGTCTTGTGGGTCTGCATTCTGTTCCAAAGGCAAAGTGGGATTCATTGTTTAAATTACACACAGGGTAGAAGGCCCCATGCCAAGCAGCAGGCATCCGAAGCCAAGGGCTCATGCTCTAGGGAAAAACTCCAGATCATGGCGTGCACTGGTTTTTGAGCCAGCCCTTAATTTCTATTGCTTTTCCTTTTTTTTCAACCTGTGCCATTCCAGGAAGGACCTGGCTCAGCTTTCCTTCTACCTTCATTACCTAGTGTTCCCTCTCACAACCTTAAGAGCACTCACTCCACTTCTGAGTTCCTATGGTGGTCTTGTATAAAGCCTCTATCATAGAACCAATGTTTTATCATCATTTTTATTTTTTATTTTTGCTTTTTAGGGCCACGCCTGCGGCATATGGAAGTTCCAAGGCTAGGGGTCTAATCAGAACTACAGCTGCCAGCCTATACCACAGCTCACAGCAATGCAGAATTGAGCCACGTCTGTGACCTACACCACAGCTCACCACAACACTGGATCCTTAACCCACTGAGCGAGGCCAGGGATCAAACCCACAACTTCATGGTTACTAGTCGGATTCGTTTCCGCTGCGCCAGGATGGGAACCACTCTATCATCGTTTTTAAAAGATTCGTCTTCTTCCACCCTAAGAAAAATTTTCCCAGGTTAAAAATAACATCTTCCTCACCTGTGTATAAGCAACATCTTAGCTGTCACTTGGTGTTTAGTAAATATTGAAGATTTTCAGTTGTTAGAAAAGATCAGCCACTAGGTGTGCAAGCTTAGTTCTAGAAAAACCTTAGAATGGGGGCAGAAAGGAAAAATCTAGACGCAAGGAAAAAGTTGGGCAGAACCCTGGGAATAGCCTTTAATGGAAGCCAAGGCTTTGTTCAATCAAGTCACTTATGTCGAGCCAGTCCACCGTACTGCAGGCCAAAGGAGCCACAAAAAGTTCTCCTCAATCTGCCCACCATCCCCAACATCAACCCACACTCAGCTCCTCTCACTTTCCTTGCGCTTTTTTCTGTGGATCTCCAATTCCTGCGCTCTAAGCTCCAGTAACAAAGCCTTGCCCTAGAGCTTTCTTTCTCTATAGACTGTGTGTGTGTGTGTGAGAGAGAGAGAGAGAGAGAGAGACAGAGAGACAGAGAGACAGAGAGACAGAGAAAGAGACAGAGAGAGAGACAGAGAGAGAGAGAGAGACAGAGAGACAGAGAGAGAGACAGAGAGAGAGACAGAGACAGAGACAGAGAGAGAGAGAGAGAGAGAGAGAGAGAGAGAGAGAGAGAGAATTGGGGACAGGCATGGGTGAGACAGGCTTGGCCAGCAGTGTATCCCACCTCTGACCGCTGAGTTGGTTTAGGGAGAATCAAACCCAAGATTTTCATTCAATTTTGGGGGAAAATTATTCCCCCTCTTCCACTGGGTTTGTGGCGCATGAGCCACCATGGAGAAGGCCACCATGATGGAGGAGTGAAGTCCACATAGGTGAGAACAGACACCAGCACTAGGCAGACTCAGCATCCTTTGGGGGAGTAGAGCAGGCATGCTTTCTCCATCTCAACCCTCCAGCTCACATATGTCCTTTTTGTTTAACCCAGTTTCAGTTGAAATTTCTTCTGTTGCTTGCAACCAAAATGTCCTGATTAAACCAACAATGAGAGAAAACATCCCTGGGTTTGAGGTCAGAAGACCTGAGCTTAAACTCTACCTCTGCCACTCATTGGCTGTGTACTTTGTTTTTCAGAGCCTTTGCTTCTTATCTGTAAAATGCAGTGAGTGATGCCTGTATTGCAGGTGTGTTAGGATTCTTCGCAGTAAATAGCCAAAAATGACTCAAGCAGAAAAATTCATTGGAAGAATATCAGATAACTCAAAGAATTGTGGAGAAGGCTGAGGAGAAAGAATTGGAAACTAGAGAGGGACCAAGGGAAGCTGAGCAGCCAGAATGTCAGCTAAGGTGCAGCTGAAGGAACACTCCAGTTGGGATGCTGCCAGCTCAGGATGCACTATTGCGATGGCCCAGCTATGGGATATTGCATGGCTCTTGGCTCCATTCCTCTTGGCTCTCACTCCACCTTGAAGCCTCTTTGGGGTTGGACATCCTATTGGGCAAGATGGTTGAGGGTTCTCCAGAAGGGAAGAGGTCTTGGACATTAAGCAACCTAACATGGTAACAAAAGCTCACGACAAAAGAGCTGCTGGAATTGCATGGTATAATGGCTGACTCTGCTGATCTTATAAAACTCTGTCTTCAGAGAACCAGCTCTGAGCAAGCCCCAGCTCTAACAGACCTGAGCAGGACAGCAGATTCCCTCCTCTGTACACTGAAGTATTTGTTAACTCTTCCTTTCACTGGGGACCTCTGAAGGGTTTTCTTGGAGAAAGGAGATGTTAACATTCCTTTTCCATAATTCAGGTTAGAGGCTTCTCAGTGTAGTTTCTTCTCTCCTGACATTTCCAGTATCTCTCATAAGTGATAGCCTGTTGCCAAAGTTCAGGACTGAATCATGCCCAGGCCTTTTCACAATCACAAATTGGTCACTCCTTGGTGTGTGTCATGTGTGTGTATGTGTGTGCATGCACATGGAGTCCTATGTGGAGATGAGGGTGTACTGGGGAGAGGTGTGGAAACCAGAGCCAGACAGAGAAGAGAGCAGGATGATATGCAACTGTTAGCTCTTCCTTTCCTGATTCACCCCCAGCAGTGTCCTTAGTGCTTTGTCTTTTCACTGTTTTGTGTTAGTCTATTACACATTCAAGAACCTCAAGGTCTTTTTATTCCATGAGTTCTGAGAGCCTGGATCATGAATTCTGCACAGTCAAGCAGACAGGGGTGGAAGGTGGTTCTTTCCCAACCTGCTTCCCCTCTGATATCTCTCATCTGCCCTCGATGATGAACATTCAGAGCCTCCTTTCTGAGGTGCCCTTTCATTACAGAGGTTAGTGCAGTTTCCTCCACAGGGACTTCGCGGATGGGGACGAATCCTCTGCTGGTGTCTAGTTCAGTGTCCCAGGCTTAGGAGATGCTCAGAAGCACTGCTCCTCCTCTGCCCTTTGCAATAGCTTTGCAACTTGGCCTTCTGCTTTGTTGAATTCCTAGTGTTTCTTCCAAATGCATTCAGGTCATATGCTCCGTGCACCAGGCATGTAATTTGCTGATCCTGTGATTAGACATGCACACAACCTCAGTGCTATTAAAATGAACTTTGCAGTTGGCTTTTGGATTGCTTTCCCCTAAACAAACCTCCTAGGCACATGTGAGTGGAATTAGTTCTCAGATCACTCTGACCTGCAGCACACTGGTGTTGAATATTTTTGCTCTGTAGTACTTCCATGGTTGGGGGCAGCTCAGGTTTCTGTGATTAGATCTTGGTCCTGGGTGCTTTCCTTGCACCCGCAATCCCAAGGTGAGAGGTCCCTTGACCATAGTCTCATTGTGCTTTGGGTGTAGAAATTACAGGAAGATTTCTTGTTTATTTCTTTCTCTGATTTTGTGCTTTTGTTGTCTTGGCAACTAGAATAATAATCTTAAATGTCTGTGTTTGTGTATTCTTTGGAGAATATTTTATCACAAATCTCTTCCAAGAATAGTTGTCTCATGATGCATTGATTACTCCTCAGTGTCGTCTTTGTGTGTGTGTGTGCTTGCTTTCTGTAGTTGTAAGAAAGCAATGTTAGCCTGACGTAACTGGTCCTTGGGTTGAGGATCGAGAGTCCTCAGTGAGTACAGGGCACTTTGCCCTTACTGGCCTGTTCCAGATTAAATGGACTAGATGATTTCATTGAGCTCTAAACTGCCACAATCCTAAGCCAGAATTAGGTAAAAATATGCCATTACTTGCTATGATTCTTACAAGAATCTTCTCCATTATGCATGGGAATTCCCAGTTCTTTACTCCTTTCTTGTCTGAAATATTTTCCATTTGCTGAAATGTGTTACTTCATTTGCCTCCATCATTCATATTTTGGGGAAGGGGTGAATGCTGCCAAGTAAACAGGAGGCAGAAGCTGGTGCTGTCTCAAGCCTTTGTTTTACTGTGGTTGGAATGAACATCGTGGAAGATCCCTCCCCTAATTTTTAATAGAGCTCTTCTCCTTGTTCCCTCTCTCCTGCAACTGGCCATCCTCACCCGCTTCTTGTCACTAATCAGCTTGAGGACTTCAGAGAAGGAACTTCAGACATCCTTGGGGAAAGGAGTCCACATAGGACAGGGACATCCAATAGGACATCCAAACACTAGCTTGGAATCCCTAACATCTGGCACAGGATGCTTCCTCAGCCTTGACTTTGGAATCATTTGATTCTGCTTTGGGCCCATGTTTGGTGGTTCGGGAGGGATCTTTGGTGCCTGTGACAGGATGGCTCCTCCTTGCCCATATCATGTATACATCACAGAGCTGGAACTAGGAAAATCACCTAGGATAGATCTTCCTTGCATGGTTGGTAAGTAAAGACAACATACATAAGAGAGCTGTCCTCCTCTATTGTAGCAATAAGGTAGAAAAGAGAGCTATCAAAAGTGCATGATGTGACTTTAAATGATAAGTACATTGTTATTTATCTTTTTTTTTTTTTTTTTTTTTTTTTTTTGCTATTTCTTGGGCTGCTTCCACGGCTTATGGAGATTCCCAGGCTAGGGCTCTAATCGGAGCCATAGCCACCAGTCTACACTAGAGCCACAGCAACGCAGGATCCGAGCCGTGTCTGCAACCTACACCACAGCTCATGGCAACGCCGGATCGTTAACCCACTGAGCAAGGGCAGGGACCGAACCTGCAACCTCATGGTTCCTAGTCGGATTCGTTAACCACTGTGCCACGACGGGAACTCCGTACGTTGTTATTTAAAATATAATATTTACCATTAAATAAAATAATATCTTAAATAATAACATTGTTCTAGTTGTTAAAATGTTAAAATACTTCTTTACTGAGTGGTAAGGAGATACTGCTTTGAGTTTCCTGAGGGGCCATGCTGCCATGGGCTTCCTGGTCCTTAGCCTCTGGCCACCAGGTCATTACTCCCCATGATCCTGGCATGGTAGATGGCTTCTGGTACCCCGGTACAGCTCTAAGATTGTTCATCCCTGTAGAAGGCAGTATCTCACACATTGCCACCAAGATATATGCAAATGATAGTAAGGTTGAGGTTGCTTCTGGAGATATTAGTGGTTTCCAATTAAGGCAGGAACATAGGACTGAGTGTTTGGAAGCCTTCTTTGTGGTGTTCAATGAGGCCAGAGCAACTGGAGGAATCTGCTCAGAATGGGGAGCCCGAGGTTCCCAGGACAAACACCTCCAGCTTCTGAGTTTGGGTAGGCCTTTTGGTAGCTTGCCCTGGCTTATTTGCATCATCAGAGTCCCATAGAGACAGGGTGCGAAAGCCTGGGGATATGTTTTAGTAATTAGAGTTGATAAAGTTCATTAAAGGGTAATAAAGTAATGTCTGTCTCATTTTGGAACTTTCGTGTAGGTACGTAAAGCCATCAAATACAAATATTTTTAACCCGCAATATCAGCAGTCATTTATTCAGCGCCTTCTCTGTCCTGGGCTTTACATATTTTGATCTTATTTAATGTTTTAACACTTTTATGTGATAGTTATTTCAGTTTTGAGAGACAGGACCTCAGTCCTTCACTCCTTCTGTGGCTTTGCAAAAGACTTCATGGGAAGGAGGGGTGACAGAGTGCATTTCCTCCTACTTGACTAGGTTGTACAGCTGTTTGGTCAATGAGATCTTAGCAGATACAAGCTGAGCAAGGACTTTGGATGTGCTTGCACAGTTTGGGCTGCCTCTTGTGCTTTCCACAAGAGGAAGATTCCCTGGGTTGTCCCTCGTTTGAGGAGAAAACAGAAGTACGTGAATCCAACCCAGAGCCTAGAGCTGAGCTCTGCTGACCCAACCCAATACCAGTAGACCTACAACTACTGGCATAACTATGAGTGAGAGAATCAGTCTTTCTTAAAGATCTTGAGATTTTGAGATTATTTGAGATTCAAAGAAGTGAAGATATATGTCCAGAGTCACCAAAATGGCACAATAGAGAGAGGTTGGACTCAAACCATGGTCCACCTCATTTCAAAGTTATGTTATTATTTGGAAGAAGTGCTCCCTATTGGAGCAAGCTTGAGGCTAAACAAGATAATGGATATATTAGAAGTGCCTGCCCAAGCCTTATACCTAATGGAGAGGAGGTTCAGTGAGTTAGACAGTTGTCAGAGGGAAGTTGATCAGACCTCTGTCACCTCTCTGCTTTGAGAATGCAGTTCTTTAACATAGGATTGAGGTTGCTGCTGGAGATATTGCAAGTTGCTGTGGCAACTGGCAGCCCCAAATATCATCCAGTGTCATCTGCTTCCTGGCCCCATTAACTACCCAGCCCCTCCTGGGTCAGAATGGGCTGAGTTTTCAGCACATCTCTTTCCTCTTTCCTGAGTGTTTAATATACTGGAAGCTTATTGAGATTCTACATGGGGAGCCTCATTTTTCTTGTATTAATTGCAATGAGAGTTATTTTTGTTGTCCTAAATATAATACCTCCCTCTTGGGAGTTCAGGAGCCCATTATTGACATGAAGAACCCAACACTCCTCTGTTCTTATAACAACCCTGGGACAGAAGCAAGGCAGGAGCCACTTAATCAGAATTATAATGTGAGGTGAAACTCCTGAAAGCTTTAAAACGGAAAACTCCAAGTGAAACAAACAAAGAAGCTAAAGCTTGGCTGCTATTGTCAAGTCAGCCACATAGGGAAGGGTTCAGGACATACAAAGGAGGAAAGAGGAAGAAGAAAGGGAACTAGAATGAGATTGAAAATAGTAGTGTGAGGAAGGGCCAGAAGGACAAAGGCAGGTTCTGAAACCCAGGGGCAAGCTCTGATGGGTGGGCAGTTACTTTCATGGCCTGCCAGCAAGCTGCCCCATTCAGTTGGGGCAACAGATATTTATCTTTAGAGCTGTGGACACATCCCCAGGACTGACCCCAATTCGACGGGATGTTGATAAGAGCTGAAGTTACCTTCCTGTTGAGTAGCAGCCATCCTTTCATTTGTGTCCTCATACCAAGGACAAATTCACTTTGGAAAATTCTCCAACTGCTGTCATTATCAAACTTTTTTACCCAAAGCATTTAAAATTAACTATTTTAAGCCCGGATGTAATAACTCTACATATCCTAATTTAATCTTGGTTGCCTTTGCCTCTGGGACTGTCTTCTTTTAAGGACATGCTTGAAAGGTACATTTGCTCAAATCAACTAGTGTGAGGCAAATAATCTTCAATGATAAAAATGGGATGGAACATTTGCTGTATTTATTCTAGGTGGATTTTCTAAGCCATTTTTTTCACATTCCTGCCAGTTGCACTGGGGCCATTTCTTAGCCCCTTTCCTCTCCAGCTGAGTACTCATGAATCTCAAAACAGTGTGACAGCAACCTTGGTCACAACTTTGGGACCAAACAAGAGTAGCTGGGAAAAACTTTTTGGTAGATAAGGATGCTGAGCTTGCTACTCTGAGGTTCTTCTTCTACCACCCAATCTAGGAGAGCACTGTGGGAAATAATAAGCAAGTGTGGATGCCCTCTTGACCATCAATCTGCACAGCATGCTGAAGTGGAGCCTGTGTGATTATGTAACTAATCTCAAATGATGGTTCTGAAAGTTTATTGAAATTGTATTCAAACTACCTGCCTTTTCTGCAGCCAATCTTACTTTCTGGAGTTTATGATATAAATCTATAATGGTGGTTGTCTTTTGGGTAATTTTTTTAAACTATATATATTTTTTCTTTTTTTAAAATTGTTATTTCCCCAATATAATTTTTTTCTACTGTACAGCATGACCCAGTTACACATACATGTACACATTCTATTTTCTCACATTATCATGCTCCATCATAAGTGACTAAACATAGATTCCAGTGCTACACTGGGCAATAGTTTGCATCTATTAACCTCAAGCTCCCAATCCACCCCACTCCCTCCCCCTCCCTCTTGGCAACCACAAGTCTGTTCTCCAAGTCCATGATTTTCTTTTCTGTAGAAAGCTTCAATTGTGTCTTATATTAGATTCCAGATATAAGTGATATTATATGGTGTTTGTCTTTCTCTTTCTGACTTACTTCACTTAGTATGAGAGGCCCTAGTTCCATCCATGTTGCTGCAAATGGCATTATTTTGTTCTTTTTTATGGCTGAGTAATATTCCATTGTGTATATATACCACATCTTCCTAATCCAGTCGTCTGTCGATGGACATTTGGGTCATGTCTGTGTCTTGGCTATTGTGAATAGTGCTGCAATGTTCATGAGGGTGCATGTGTCTTTTTCAAGGAACGTTTTGTCTGGATATATGCCCAAGAGTGGGATTTCTGGGTCATATGGTAGTTCTATGTATAGTTTTCTAAGGTACCTCCATAGTGATCGTACCAGCTTAGATTCCCACCAACAGTGCAGGAGGGTTCCCTTTTCTCCACAGCCCCTCCAGCACTTGTTATTTGTGAACTTATTAATGATGGTCATTCTGACTGGTAGTTTTGATTTGCATTTCTCTAATACTCAGTGATGTTGAGCATCTAGTATTTCTAGATGCAGGGGCTGTGTAGAGACTTTCTGTGCTTGGAGAAGGGCCTGCTAGGGTCTGCCTGTCTCCCTTTTTTCTCCATATTGCCTGTTCTTTCTTTAGATGGTCTATCCTTTAGGAGGCCAGAGGTAGGAGGTACGCTCTTTCCACTGTGAAAGCAATGCCTCCCACCAACTTCCTTTAAAAAGCTAAGTGAAAGCTAGAGTAAGATTCATGGGAAACAAACCTACTTCAGCCTTCCTAGTCTGGCCAAGAAGAGTTCTGGCAGGAAGCAGACCTCAGCAGGGCTCGCAACCCTCTTTGGGATTTGGGACCAAAGCCCCAGCTGCTAATAAAGGGCAAATGGTCTCATTGTTGTCCTCTGTGTGCATAGGTTTTTGGACCATTCTTCAGGTGGTGTGGCTAGTTGAAACCAGGGTTCTGGGGTCCCTGGACTTCCCTGGGAAAATGCCTTAATTTTTAAATCTCAAATGATGATGAGCCTTCTTCATCTGTAGCTTTATTTCTTTGCCTTTCCCATGGTCATCAGGAATGGATGTAAGAAATCCAGCAAACATTTGTAACTTCTTCGCACTAAGACCTGAATCATTAAAGGTCCACCTCTGCAAGTAATATTTACATTTTAAATGGTCAAGAATTAACCTTAGATTTTATTTCACTTATTGGAGGCACAGCACACAAGGAAGCGAATAATTTTGGGAAGAGTCAGAATTTATGCAACAGTAACCTATTTTAACATACATTAAGCCATAGGTCTAATTGCAAGACAAAGCTAGCCCTTCATTTTTCACTGCTGTGGGTTGGGACCACATTTTATAATCTTGGACAGTGATCATTTTTAAGCAAAATTCTGCCTGTTGGCTATCTTACATGCAACATGATTTCATGAGGGAGTCCTGGTGTAAGTGTGGGAGGGCGGGGATGGGGGTCGGAGGATTCATTCTCCTATCTTTATTTAGGAGAAAGAGCCTTTGGTACTAGAATAAAGGCAGATTGTTCATTTAGACCCTAAGTCCTAATTCCAGGGAGTTTTCCACATGCTGAAAATGCTTAACTTTGAAAAGACAAGCTGAGGTCTTTTAATTTTGGGAATACTCCCACAACTGATGCTTGCCGTTTTGAAATTTTTGCAATCCTTAAATAATTGAATAATTTTGAATGGGTAGAACTGTTTGAACTTGTTATTTTTGGATATTCTTAAGCACTTCTCTTACAGTCTTAAGTCATCTTCTTTGGTTTAACCCAACATTTTTCAGTGTTGCCACTGTTAACATTTTGAGCCAAGCAGTTCTTCGCTGTGGGGGCAGTGCTGTGCATTGTAGGAAGTTTAATAGCATCACTGGCCTCTACCTGTTATGTTCTAGTAGTATACTCCTCCTCTCCCCCCACGTTCCCACAACCCATTGTGACAACCAAAAGCATTTATCAAAATTTGGCTGAATTTTGACATGGCCCACATGGTCCAGTTAAGAACTACTTGTTTATTAGTTCCTTCTGGGGGTTAACACAGGGAAGAGCTGACTGTGTCACATTATTTTGAACTCAGCTGTCATATGCCCAATCAACTGCAGGATGAGCTTCTTGCCCTCTTAGATGCTGGTTTAAAATGGCACTCTTGCAAACACAAATACAACCATATGGCGGAGTATTTGGGGAGCTCTTTTCTTTAGTTTACTCACACCTGGCACAGAATCATGGCAAAGTTATTTTAATGTCTTCAGGAACAAGGCATTAGTTATTCCCCAGTAGCAGCGCAGAGGGTGATATGGCTGAACACATGTCATATAATCAGATTTTTAAAACTCCAGCTCATCAATTGATGATGGTAATATGCTTGGGCATTGCCCATGTTGTTAACCTCAGCAATCAAAATAAAGTAATTATACTCATTACAGACCTCTCAAAACCCAGCTCAGTGTCCTTGTGCATGAGAGGCAAACTCTGCCACTGTCACTTCCCACAGTTCGGATACCACATAAAGGTTTTACTAGCTCATTATGGTGCCAGAGTAGTTACTGTGCAGGGAAAGGAGACTTAGAGGTGAGTCCATGAGGAGACTGATAGTCTTTTCATTTAGGAATGGCCTAACATGCTGGAAATAGTTTCAAGTAGCTGGCTGGGCCCGATGGCCTGGAACCAGCGATTTAAGGCACACCCAAGCCTAGTGAGCTGTGACTGTCCAAAGTGTTCTGGCTGACAGAGTCGGTCATCCGCTTGAGCCAGATTGCTGAGAGGGCATTAAAGGAAGAGCCAGTAAATGCACAGCTGTTGGAGACCTCTCTACCAGGAATTGAGGTGACAGTGTGCAGACCTGCAAGGTGGCCACATTTTATTACCAAATATCTTCAATGGACAGTCAGGCTAAGTGAGTAAAATGTGGTGATCTGAAACTAGTCATAGAAGCCTAGTTATTGAATCAGAAATGAATATACCATCAGATATGAGTGCTTGGATCTGGGAGCAGAGAATGGAAATTTGGATAACGGTTGAAAGAGTATTGTAGCTTGAAAATAGGGAAGAAAGGTAAAATATTGAAGCTGTTTCTGAAAGTTTTTGAAAACTGTAGTACTAAAAATTTGTTTGCAAGGATTACATTCATCTTGGCTTTGAATTTCTTTCATACTCTGACCCCAAAAAAGACAGCATACTTCCCAAATTTCCTTCTCTACAATTAATTAGACCATTGTGCATTACTTCAGTAGCCAAATGACATGTCAGGCCTAAAATAATATTCATAAAGCATTTACTATAAGATTGTTACAGCAGTAAGAAAAATGACTTAACTTAATCCACATCATAGCAGTAAAGGGGTGAATAGGGTGAAAGGTAGTAAAACAAAGGGACAGGAATTTGGCAAAGCCACCAAAATCCTGGGAAGACTTATGTGGTATAAAAATAACCATGGATCTGACAGACTAAACAATAAAATTGCTCAGCTAATTAGTATCTTACATTGAGCGACTTAAGTGAAGAGAAGTTGATGGGAATAATTGACAAATGCACACAAAAATTAACTCAGTACTCAAAACATTACAGAAATAGAAGGAAATTCAGGATTTGAAAAATTAAGATAAGTAATTCCAGGAAAAGCAAATAAAATATTCTTGGGCTTGACAATAGTACCAATTAGCTCTCACTGAGTGTGTTCCTCAGAGATGATGTGTGATTGAATTGTTGGCAAATGTTTTTGAAGTTCCTAATACTGAACAGGCTGCAGCTTTGTGGTTGTGAGAGAACCAAATGGGGCAGATGAGCCATGGGATTGTCAACCTATTGTCATATCTGAACAGGAGGTTACTGAAGCAATCCAAATAACAATTCACTAGAAAGCTGAAGGTTCTGACTTGCAAATAATCTAGTCCAAGAAGCTCCCAGTAACACATGACAGTATCACAAGATGTTTCCTGTAACTACCACGTCAGTCCGACATAAAGGTTGATTCATGACATCTGGAAACAGCTGGTTTTTACTGAAAGACAATGCAATTTCAAATTATGTTAAATATAGCCTGCTAATATGCTTACCTGCCACCCACAAATCATTGGCAGACATTTGGGGCTGAGAAGATTTCCTCACATTGTCAGAAAAATCAGGTTGTGACTAATAAACAGAAAGTGTGTTATAATTTGGACAAGGAGGTAACAACCATATCCTCAGAAGGGTCAAGGACAGTGAAGCCAATCAGAACTGTCTGAAACTATGGTTGTGGTTACTCAGAAGTGATGGAGTCTGGGATTCCATGTGGATGGACTGGCCTATAATACTGTTCTTTAATAGGCATCTCTTTAGGGAAATACCTATAAAGCCTAAGACGAGATCAACATCCATAGATATAACCCAGAAATCTACTGTTAACTTAGTGTACTCCTGTCTCAGCTAAACCTTGATCACTGCTGATTATACACAGTGCTTTTGTCTAGAGCATAAACTTAGGAGACAGAAATAACTGGGTGCAAATAGAAGTCCTTCACGTGGTGTGCCCAGGATATTGTGCTTTACTAGGTCTCATTTTTCCCCTTATCATTAACATGGAGATGACACTGTACCAGCATCTTTGGAGTATAATAAGGTTGAGATTAGAGTGCATTCCAAATGCTTTTTAGCCACTGAAATTAAAAATCTGGCTGGATGGGGAATTTGTAAGTCATGAACAACTTGTTTTCCTAAAGCATGCGTGTGTCATTCTCTCTGTAGAAAAAGACCCGTGGGCTGGTACTGAGGAAGGGTCCAATGATTCAGACCAGAAATTGGCTGAATTGTCAGCTTCAGTGGCCAGAAACCTCAGTTTGAGGAGTGAGTACCAATCCTCAGGGTAAGGTAACAGAAGAAAGGACAGGATCAAGATCAGAACCTAGGAGAGCCCTAGGGGTCACACCAGGGACAGGGATGAAGCAAGAAGTCGAGAGCTGGGCAATCAAGATTGGAAGTGGAGTGCAAGGTGGGGTTAAGCTAAGGAGTCTAAAGCAAAGGCAGGGGTGCCAGGTTCGTGCATGCATGGCATGGTGGCATGGCACAGTTCATGCATGTGCCATGGTGGCATGGCACAGAAGTGGTTCGTGGGCTCAAAGTGTGTGATTGTGGTAGATGCAAGCCCCAAGGTTTGCTTTAACAAGTATGCGATCTGATGGGCTGTCTAATAACAGTGTTTGCTATATGGAGATTATTTGGAAAAATCTCACACCCTTTATTCTTGAGGCATCTCCATCCAAATGGATCTGCCGATAATGATCTGAAGCCTAATCAGTTGGCCTTTTGTTTTCCTAGACCACACTGTAGCAGAGCCTGTTGGATGCTCACCAAACCCAGTTCCTCTTCTTCCTGAGCATATGTCTCAAATACGTTTCCCAGCCTTCCTATTGTGCCCGTATAACTATGGTGTGGCCAGAAGAATGTGAAGAGAATGACATGCACTGCTTCCAGTCCTGGCCCATAAAATCCCCCTCTGTGCGTCTTCTCAGCACCCCTCTGGCTTGCTAGAATGACATTGATCTTTTTGGTGGCTTTGGAAACATGTTTTTTTGTTGTCATTGTTGTTGCATGTAGGAGTTTGAACCTGCGCTGCAGTTGCGGCCTGTGCCACAGCTGCAGCAGCATTGCTGGATCCTTAGCTCACTGCCACAGGGGAACTTTCTGGAAACCACATGTTGAAGATAACAGAACCTGAACATGAAAGGAGGCAGGGCTTTGATTCACTCCTTGGTGGAGAGCTGCTCAACTGCTAAATTCAACTGTTACATGAGTTTGTTGTTCTAAGTCACCAAAATGTTGAGGTTCATTTGTTTTGTCAGCTAATGTTACCTTCAGTCCAGTGTTTACCTAATGAAGCTGTTGGGATTTGAAGGAGCCCATAAATAACGCCCCTCTCTTTATTGCCTGAAATCAGAGCAAACTAAAGACCTACACAGGAGCCAATCATATGGAAACCAAATGGTTAACTTTAACCATTGCATAAATATGCAACCAAATTGGCTTCTTAATATGCTCTGCTGACCCCCTCCAGTCTAGTCCCAAAGATTGTCCATATGAAGGAAAATTAGCATTTTTACAGCAGATGTACTCATCTAGGATTGCAGCATTACCCTGGTCCAGGGAACAGGAGGGGAAAGAGATCAATTTTTAGGGTTCATCATTTTCTCCCGACTGAGCACTGTGAACTGATAGTTTTCACCTTCCATCTTAGGACTCTTTGTAAGAGTTGGCCCATGACTGGGAGACTAGGAGGATTGCTCTAGTGGACATCTCTTTATATGTCAACACAAGTATTGCAGTCCATGTCTATACACCACATATGATCTAATGGGTGAAAAATGCATTTACCACCATGGTCTTTCCATGAATGCTTTTTTTTTTTCTTTTTTCTTTTTAGGGCTGTACCTGCAGCATATGAAAGTTCTCAGGCTCGGACTTGAATCAGAGCTGCAGCTGCTGGCCTATGCCACAGCTACAGCAACATGGGATCTGATCCACGTCTGTGACCTACACGACAGCTCATGGCAAATCTGGATCCTTAACCTACTGAGTGAGGCCAGGGATCAAACCTGCATCCTCATGGATACTAGTCAGGTTCGTAACCCACTGATCCACGACGGGAGTACCTCCATAAATACTTTTAAAGCAACTAGAAATAGTCCTGGCTTTTGTCTTCTGTCAGTCTCTGTTTAGAAAAGTCGGTCCCTTTATTGACCAGGCTATTGTATGATGGATGTTTGTAGACCAGTGAGGAAGGGCACAAACCTCTAGTTTGTCAGACAAGTCAATCTTCAGAAATTAGGAGATATTTTCATGTGGGCTACCCTCACAGCTTGCCTTATCTCTACATCCTGGGGGTTGATGGATTTTTTTCATTGTCCTGTGGAGCATTTCCCATCATGGTTCTGATTGATTTGGGTCATCATGCCAATGCTTGTTTGCAAATTGGCTATTAATAAGGCCCCAGAGTCAGAATAGGTGATGAGATGTGTCACCCAGTCACATAAAAGGATGCTGATTTGATCTCTCACTCACACTTATTAGAGGATATGTCAATTTGTATAAATCCTATAGTTCTTTGTTTTGTTGCTAAGTGGAATGAAACATTATTACAGCTTTCACCTGGGGAAGTACCTTCAAATTAAAGGCTGACTCCAAAAGCAGTGACCGTTTCAGGGATACTTGCTTGGCCTATTGTAATTCTTCTTGTGGACTGAATCCATAAAGGATAATACTAAATAGCACCGACTTTGGGGTTGAAAATTAGACATCAGGACCAGTATCACTTCCTAAGCCATTTATTGTGCATGGGTAACTGCACCTCCTGCCAACTCAAAAGCACAGTGATGGAACTATTAAGCAGAATGAGAAACTTAGCGATGATCTGCGGTTACAGTAGGGTATCAACTTGGGTTGAATGTATGTCAATCCAAAGGATGAATAGAGGGTCTATTCTATTCTGATGGCTGGGTCATGGTCAGGAAATCTTGTGAGCTTGGAGAACTAATGGGGAACTTATCAACGTCTGGGATTTACCAGTATTTCAGAAGAGCTGACCACCCAGGAACAGAAGAAAAACCACTAAAACATTTATTTACTTTTACTATTATTGACAGACTTAAGTTTTTCAAGGCTTCCCCCATTTTTATGGAAAGACATTTAATTCAATAGCTTTATGTGTAGGTTATTTTTCTATTACTTCATTTGAGTTTTACAACAATCCAGGGAGGTTGAGAAAAAGGGAGGTATATTCAGTGTACACAAGGAACAAGATGTGGGCCATTGCTATATGCTGATGCTCACCAGGAAGTAGCGCAAGGACCAGATGACGCTATCCAGACCTCAAGGTCCCCAGCAATGCCAGAGAGTCCTGGGAAAATTATCTGAACTGATTCTGTGAGTAGCAATGGGAAGAATCATTCTGTCGTCCAGGCAGGGGAGTCAATGAAAGTCTGTAATTCATTTTCTGCACAGATTGCAAAATTGAATGCTGATTAAACTTAAACATTTAGAAATTGACCTGTACATATGACCACAAAACTGTGGTTTGGGCCTAGAAATACAAAAGTAGCACTGGCCACTTCCCCACAATGTTATAGCTGAGTCAGATTTAGAACTAGGAGGTACTCAGATGTTCTTGATTAGCTAACTAAATGTTAGTTAAGATGAGCTAAAATGACAGATCACAATGAAGTGTTAGTTATAGGAATTCAGAGTAGGATGTGTGGAAAACATTGACTTGATATAATTGGATGCAGGAGTGCAGTAGCTAGTAAGAATTATGCTTGAAATTAGAGGAGTGCATCATTTTTTCTCATTGTTAAAATAAACAGCTAAACTCTATATAAGATAGACTATAACTGGGTCAGCTCGCAGGTAACCAGGCACTAGGGTATAAAAACAGGATTTACAATAGCACAAGGCATGGGAAAACTGTGAGTTGAAACCATTCATCTTTTTGGACCAACAGAACACAGGACCAACAGAACACAGGGTCTCTTGTTTATTTATTTTAAAAACAAAGTAGTGGATAGTACTATTGTTCCCTACACAGAAATGTCCCAAGAACATATACAAAAGGATAAGAAAGATGGGTCAAACAGAGACAAATTTGAAGATCACAGTTCATGTAAGTAGGGCAGCTCATTAATCTGGCTCCTAGGCTGACCTCTGGTGAACCTCTTTGTCTTGGACAGTGATTCAAAAGCCGTGGGATGTTGCCTCTTAACCAGACAAGAGTTGGTCTGGATATAGAGCACACTTCACACACTATTTCAGAGGGCCATAATTCTAGACATCTGACACAATTGGGAGATTAGGAAGCTCAAAAACAGTTCAATATAGTTCAGGTCCACTTTGTTGTAAAGTGATTTATGAGACCAGATCAAGCTGATATATAAAAATATTAAATAATAATAGAATCTGGAGTTTATGGGACATGTTCCCTCCCCAGAGTGTGAAATGTTTTCACACATAGTCTGTTTGATTTAGATTAATAGCCTCTCCATGTCACGGAGGTAATGCAGGAAAGCAAAATCATTCCCATTTAAGAGAGTGAAGAACCAAGGCATGGAGAGCTGAGGGGGTTTACCCTGCACTTGTGTATCAGAAGTAGAACCTAGGGATTTCAGCTCATCAGCCGCTCTCTCTCTAATGCTGATGGTCCGGATTCTAGTGGGTTATCCCAAAGGCATTAAAAACATTGCAGGCCAAGTTCTCATCTGCTTCCTCAGACGGTTTGAATCTCTTGGCCAATTGCATGCCCTTTGACTGAAAGATTCTTATACTTCTGTGAGAGAAATAGGACATAATAAAAGAGTTTCTTTGGAAGTCGAGGGAATCATTGCTATTTTGTGGAAAGGAGGCAAGCTTGGCTAATTGCACCTCTGCCACTTTGGAAATGTTGAAAAGTCAGTAGCGAAGACTTGGTTAAAGCTTAAAAGAAAGAAATGATGCAGGGCAATAAGCCACCTGCCATTGCCTGGGGGGAGGGGTGCAGGGCAGTAAATCCACAAGGTGGTTTTCATGTACAGTGTATAATTTGGGCCCTGACAGAGCTCAGATGAGGAATAGGCCTATATAACTATTGATCCACAGGGCTATCAGGGACATCATTTAACTTGATGGCTTGTGTTGGTCCCTTAGGATGTGGAGTCAGCTTTAACCTGCAAGGAAAAAAAAAATTAAAGGTAAATGAAAGGAGTAGAAGGGGAAAGCCATGGATAGACTCTCATACCCTTTCTGTTAATATGAAACATTTCTGGATGATCCTGGTTTTCAGAGGGCCCAATAAGTGTTGGTTTATTTCATTCATTTCCTTAATCTAATTACATGGAGAAATGCCCATCTCTTAATGTTCTATTACACATTTACAAATATAACATCCACACCTAGTCTACAGCAGTGATTGCAGCCTAGGAGACAAAGAGAGGGGAGACTGCCCCAGGCCAGAGTCAGACACAATCCCCAGCCCGCATGAGACTCCACAGCAGGAAAATAGGATGCTGGCGCCCCCACTGGTGGAATTGGGTGCCAGCCAAAATGCAGAGTAGTCTCTCACTGAGACTTAACTGTACCCGGAACTGCAGAAGTGATGTGTTTTAGCTCCTTGATCCTATCCTGTTGCTCCTTGAAGCTGTCAGGCATATTCCTGAGCCATGGATCTGCTTCCCCATCTAGCCCGTCTCTGATGCTTTTGCCTTTTTCTTGTCCCCTCGCTGGGGCCCTCTTTGCATTCTGTCTCCATTCTACTTCCCAACCTGTTGACCCATTTTCTGATTTCTAATCCTTGGCCAGATTACCTGTTGATGGCCTGGCTTCATCCTGTTGACCTAAATGTCAGGCATTGCTGCTTTAGTTTTGACCTTTTCCCCCTTTCTTTGACTCTCTTGCTTTCACCTGCCTTCAGTAAATACTCCATTCAGCGCTGCTCATGTTCTGGAAACTTGAACTTCACTGTATGCTTTCCAGGAGGTGAGGTTCCCTCTGACTTCGATGCTTACAAATAGAAATATTTAAAGTCTAAAAGATCCAAATACTAATGTGAATTTGTCATTAGTGTTTTGTCCGTTTTTACTATTAACTGAATCCTTTTTGTGTAATTGACCCACTGTTGATGAGAAATAAGATGCTTGCCTGTCATATCTGTTCATGTGCACACCTCCTCCCACCCCCAGACTCACGCTCCTTGAAGCTGAGGACAGTCTCTTGTAAAATTTGTTATTCTTTCAAGGTGCACCCTCAAAGACGATTTCAGATGGTTTCATTGAGATAGTTTGTGAATTGAGGGAGGAATGTTTTATGTCTTACATCTTCTAAAAAGGAAAACCTCTGCTTCTTTAAGTGCCCTGGCTCCATGCTCTTTTAGGTCCTCACCTACTTCCCTGACCTTCCTCTGTGTCCTTCTCACCTTGTCCTCAGCCCCGGTAGTCTAGTGTGCTTCCAGATTTGGTCTTGGCAGTTTTCTCAGCCCACACAATTTCTCTGATGACTCCTTGATTCTTTTCTATTCAAATGCCTAATTGATATCTCTACTTGATTATCATAGAGACAGTCCCAACAAAAAAATGCCCAAATCCATACTCATCCACTTCTCCTTTGCAAACCTGATCATCCGCCTGTGTCCTCACTCTCGCATTGTACCCATCTCTCCCTTCCCGCCTTCACGGAGATTGCCTCCTACCCAGGCTCTTTGGCTTCAGTTTTATTCCATTTATCTTGACTATGTGCAGTAAATAATAAGAGAGTAACATGCGTTAATCAACAAATGAATAAATCAATATATTAATGGTAAGTAGAGAATAAAGCCTTAGGGGTGGATATAAGCAAAATGTGAGCAGTTAAATGGGCCAGGCATGATGGCAAGCACATTTCTGCTCCCTTGCCAATAATGATCTAATGATAGTGGTTGTCTGGAGCACTGTGTTTTAGGGATGTCAGACAGGGGTAGAGTGCAGCAGCTAGGAGTCCCATGGCCAAATTAAAAGGCATGGGAGGAGAACGTTGCAGCCTTGTTGCCAGGAATTTGCACTTCAACTGTCTGGGCAATAGGATTTCCCCTGATTTGTCAAGTAGCATGAAGAACGTGACATTGAGAAGTATCATGAATAAACAGTGGTGTATAGGATACACTGTGTTGGGTGAAGACTGGAGCCTCTGTGTGAGTGTGTGTATACGTGTGTGCATTTGTGGGTACAAGAGAAAGATGATCTTGATTCCTATATCACATACTTTTCACTCGTCTGTATCTTGGCTTGCTCTATCGTTCATAAATTCTTGGAGGTTCAGCATCATGTTTCTGAATATTTTGAGGAAAAGCTTCCTGTGTTGTTTCCTCTTCACAGAACCTCAGTAGGTGACTTTGGACCAGTGTTCCAGCTAAACTATTCTAGAATGGGTTATCGCAAGAAGCTTCCCAAGCTGGGAACCCCCTTGCTTGATGCTCATATCCTCCTAGGAACTGAGAGAAAGTAGGTGTTTAATGACAGGGATAAACAGAAGTCTTGGGTGTGTTATTAGAGGTTACTCATGTATCCCTGAAGCCAGAAATTAGGCTGTGGCAGAATGATTTCAAATGGTCTGCATGACAGGAGGTGTGCACAGTTAAACATCCTTACTGCATTCATGCTGGTGTGGCACCTTCCATCAGCAAGGTAGCCTTGGCAAAGTCTTTGGGCTGTGTATAGGCACAGTCAAAACGTGGCGCTGAAACGTGAGAGAAATCAACACCCAAGCCTGCTTTTCCCTCTCCTCCTTATACGCTTACTTTTAGATGTCTCCTTTTTCTACACAAAATTGCTGCCTGTTGCACAGTACCATGTTACCTAGTTAATATTGGTGGGAATAAGGGGCTCATGTAGTTGAACATAGAGAGAAGAGCAAAACTGCTTGTTCCTAGGAGCTCTAGTAGCTGTTTCTCATCTCAAGATTTTTAGAACTTGACTTAACACATCTAATATTT
Organism: Sus scrofa; assembly: GCF_054392235.1. NCBI lineage: Eukaryota > Metazoa > Chordata > Mammalia > Artiodactyla > Suidae > Sus > Sus scrofa. The sequence continues at coordinate 88,245,100 of NC_139385.1, read as the reverse complement.
ATACTGGGAAGTATACTGAGGATCAGAAAAAGCTTTAGGTTACAGGACTGGGATGTCCTGATGATTGAAGGTAAAATAGGATAACACTAAAAATGGTCATCTGATATTGACAAGGGACTACAGAATATGCATATCAAGTTTGAGATGGTCATGAGTTTATGTCTGTGCTATCTTACTGTGCAGACACTGAAGGCTAGATATTGACTGCTTTCCATTTAAAATTGCCTATTGAGAATGAACACAATTCTATATACTTCAGCATAATTTTAGGGTAACCATGTCCAAGTAGAAGTTACGAGATACAAATTCCAGCTCAGCTGCTACACTGCCACTAATTTGTTTAGGAAAAGTCACTTAATCTCTTAATGCCTCTGTTTCCTCATCTGTAAGATGGGCAGAAAGCAAAATGTGTAGAAATTGCTTATTTTTTCTGAGTTTTTAGGAGAAGAAAAGAGAACTTGTGCAGCTCCTGGAAGAGGAAGAAATAATAAGAATTTACCTTTGGGGCGCATACCGGACTTGAGTCTTTGGTCTCCCTCTTGAGGCAAAAAAGCAGCTACTCAGAGAGAGGTGGGAACCCCAATTATGAATTCAGTGAAAGGATGCTATTTATAGGATAGCGTATTTCTGCAGGCAAGGAATTCAGTATGAAGTTCAGAGCCACACAGGAATTGAATTTGGTGTGGAGGTTTTACCAGGAGAAAAGGACTCCTGGAAGACCGTGGTGGGCTTTAATCAAGCAGGTCAGGGTCAGAGGCTCTATTCATTCTATTCATGAATGAAAGGGCAAGTATAGAAAACACTGGGACTTTGTTTAGGAGGGATTTTGCTTGTGGTAACAGTTCCAGTAAAGCAGCTTGGTTTGAGGTTTCAGCTTGGCAATGTGAATGGGAAGTTGGGCTGTTGCAAGTTGAAGGATGGTTTCTAATACCATAGGTGATTTCCAATACCATATTTCCTTCTAATAGAACAGTTTTTTTCCTAGGATAGAGAAGGGGGGCTGAAGCTGGATGATCCAGTAGATAAAAATTTGTGAAGAAATCATTTGTGCATAGCAATGTGCCACTAAGTCAAATGTTTTCATTATGGAAACCAAGGATCCCGGATTACTGATATATGAACATTGGGGAAAGAGATCCTATAAAAATTTGATAAAGGGAAATTTTAGTTAACTTTAAAAAGTGAAATGAAGCCTTCTTAAGTCTTAGTTCAAGTAAAAATAAAAATATAATGCTAGACTATTCAGACATGAAATGAGAATACCATACACTGATGGAGTGTAGCTAAAGCAGTTATCAAGGAAAATGTATAACATAAAATGTTCTAATTAATAAATAAGGAAGATTACAATAAATAAGCTTTTAGCTTAAGTAAAAATAAAGTGTAACCTTAAAAAGCATAGAAGAGAAATCAATAAATATAAAAGAGGGTTTTAATGAAAAAGAAAAGAGAGCTCAGAAGAGAAAAGTAAGTGGGATGGATTACTGCCTCACTTCTGTAGCTGGTCTCAAGATTGCAACCAGTGTTCAATGCTTTTCTCCTCTACCACCCATCCTCGTCTGAGCTCACAACTGCCTAACACCTTTGTTGGTTTAGGTGCTTACTCGGTGGGATGACTGAGACAGACCCATATGCTTGAGTAACCAGGGCCCCCAGCTCTCACACCCTTCTCAGGCCATGGCTGTGCACTTGTCCATTTACGGGCAACATTGGACAAGGTTAGACCAAGAGATGCCTCAGTGAATCTTTATTTCCATAAACATTCTTCCCTGGCCTGGTGTATATCAGCAGCCCTATTTCCTCCTGATTGTTAGGTCAGATACCCTAGCGATCCATTGTCTGCTGGTCTCTTGGTAGAATGTGTGTAGGAACTGAGTGGCCGCAGAAATAAGGATAAGTGCTGTGTGTGTGCCTAACAGTGTGGGCTCCCAGTCACCAGGATTGAGGTAGCTACTGCTGCCACCAAATGTATTGCCTACCAGGAATAGAGACCAAATGCTGATTTTTTTTTGAAAGAGTACCATCCCTCAAAAAGACAACCAATGACTACATTGCACCCCTTACAGCCTAGAAGAGGTTCAATGATTCAAGGATCCTGAAGTTACCAGATGGAAGTCATAGCTTAGAGTTTAATGTGGGTCTTCCTCTGTCACCTGGTGGAAGCTTTCCTCCTCTGGAACCCAGTATTTCTAACTATACCGAATTCAGGAACAGGAATCACAGATTCCCACAAGTGGGTCACTGTGAGTGATGGTAAGTGATGCCACTCCTATTTCCAGTCGTTTTCCCCTGAATCTCTATATTCTGTTTATGGAGATTCAGCACCATAAAGTGTGCATTGACTTAGGGTATATATTATATTCTGGAGAAAGTACCCCATTCTCACAGAGTATCATCTCCAAGTTGGTATCTCAGTTGCACCTTCAAAAGGCTTTGTCAGCCTGACAACAACTTCTGGGTGATGCAAAATGAGATAGGACTAGTGGAACTAAGGACCATGTACCTATTGTGGTGCCTCCTTTGCTGTAAAGTAGGTACCTCAGTCCATTATGGTATTTGTGGAGTCTGGGTCAGCAGCTCAGATAGTCTACCCTAAAGTAGTGGTGTTGGCTGAGGCCTGCAGACAGGAAAGGAAAATGCAGGAATAGAATGTGTTTCAAATCCAGTCAAGATGAATCATTGAATCTCTTCTAGGCTGTAAGGGGTGCAATGTAGTCATTGGTTGTCTTTTTGAGGGATGGTACTCTTTCAAAAAAAATCAGCATTTGGTCTCTATTCCTGGTAGGCAATACATTTGGTGGCAGCAGTAGCTGCCTCAATCCTGGTGACTGGGAGCTCATACTATTAGGCCCACACACAGCTCTCATCCTTATTTCTGTGGCCACTCAGTTCCTACACCCATTCTGCCAGCACTGGGGTGGTTGATGCAGAGCCTGGCTAACATCAGTTGAACACGTCATCCTGCTTTTGCTTAGTGCTATGGTGGACCCTCTCTGGTGGATTAGTTTGCATGAGAAATAAAGATCTTCACATTTTGTGCCTACACCTCGAGATTCATCCTCTTGCATCTTCCCCAACTTTCCATGTTCTTCCCGTCTCCCTCCTTCAGGCTCTTGACACAGTAGAGAAGTCATTCCCCACTGGCCTTAAGACCAGTATTCTTCCTTGGAGCCACTTCTCTTTCCAGACAAAGTAGACTCTTAGCTGTGTCTTCTTAAGCTCTGTCCTTTGGGGGATTTTCTGTATCATTGCCTTTCTAGGCCTCCTCTGAGTGGGGCTGCAATATGGTATAGTAGCTGCCTATTTTTACCCCATGCTCACATGCTGAACAGACACATCTGTGATTCAAGCTTATCCTTTTTTGTCTTCTCATTCAGTTCCATGGGAAGTCTTAAAGGACTTTTCCTGTGTAACCATAGATTTGAGCTGAGGGTGAGGCATTAGTATAACTGTGGTGAATGAATTGTGGGTTTAGGCCACCTGCTTATGCTGCTGGCTTGTCCTCTCTGGCCTTGCTTGTTGGACAGTATTCATCTTTTGAGGAATTGTTGGCTAAGCCTGCTTGACCTTATTACTTGTTAAGTTTGACAAGTTTATGGTGAACAGTTCTAGCCACATGGTCATTTGGTGTCATTTGGATGAAAATAGGGATTCACCAGATCTTTGACTATATACTATGTATTTGAGGCCATGTTGCTCTACTCTAGAAAAGGTACCACACATGGCAGAGCAGCTGAAATTGGAGCTACTACTAGGCTGATTTGATGTCATCCCTTAGGATCAGTCTGGTTTTTGTAATTGCCAGACTGGAGAATTAAATGGGTATAGTGTGGACTACCACCCTGCATTCTAGATCATAATGAGGTCTTTAGAGTGGTGCTAATCTCTGCTATTCTCCTAGGAACAAGTGAGAGTGTTTTATCATTTTTGGCTGGGAAGTTCCCAGTTTTGGAGGCTTCCACATGACATTCCCTACTATGATAGCTCTTACCCCAGAGGTCGAGGAACCCACATAAAGATTCTGTCATCAGCCAAGTATTTCCATTTCCATTTATACATTTGGCATCCAACAATCTTTTCAAATCCCAGGGGTGGACTTGTGACCCACTAGGCCTGCAAGCAAGATTGAGCCCTGGACTCAGTCTCAGCTTCCATATTTATTACTTGGCCTCCATAAGCTCCCACTCTGATGGTGGAGTATTTGTTCCAGGATATGGGTTCCATTGCAGGGCAGAGTCTTCTGTATCAATCTTTAAGCAAGGGGGTTCCCTAGACTAATAGGGATCAGTGGGCCACTTCTACAGGCCCAGAGAGGTCAGGGGATCTGAAATGTAAAGGTTTTCAAGCGTATTGACTAAAATGATCCATCTCAAATCTCAGAGTCCTATCCTTCCTCAGTCAGGGCCTTGACCTTGGCAAACTGCACTTACTAGAGCTAAGAAATCAGCTTTCTCTGGAGCTTTGCTACTCTTATAATTAAGTCTTGGGCTGGATCCTTAACCTCTTCCCCCAGGAGATAAGAAATCAGAATGTGTTTTCATGCTGCCAAGAAGATCCTCTGATTTTCACACTTACCTTTCAATTAGTGATTATTACCTTTTCTTGTCTTTCTCCAATGCATCAGTACCATTCAGCAAGCCATTGTCTTTATACTTACTACTTCCTTAGATCCTCTCAAAGCTTAAGATACTGTACCTGCCAGGGCATTTTCTTCCAAGGGTATATGGTCCCAGGTTGTTGCAGGTGAAAAGTTTTATCAGTTGCACTGCTACAGCAAGCCTGTAGTTTTCTACCAACCACTGGGGGTGGGGTCCTCATTGTCAGCTGGTTAGCAGATGATCCAGTTCCAAAGCTGCCCATTAGTTCAGTCTTTTTTCTTCAATCACTCCTGACATCAACTGTCTTAAGAATGGCTCCCTGGGAAATATGAACGTGAATTGGAGGCTCACATGCGAAAAGCTAATTGGTAAATATTCTCAGGGTCAGTACCTTAGGGAGAATGGAGAGAGATGTTAGACTCTGATGCAGTTGCCACAAAAACCATATTCAGTTCCATGGGGAGCCCTAGAACTGGGATGGTTCTTGAGAATCTCCCTGCTTAGAAGCAAGGAATCTGGACCTCGATGTCCCTAACCTACCAGTCACTGGACATGGACCTTCTGGGAGAGGAGTATGACTTTGAGCAAGGCCGCTCTCTCCTGCTAAGGACAGGTGAAGAAAGGGACTCAGCTTAAATCTGTCATCCATCAACACCCAAAAGAGGGAAATGAGTGCACAGGCCAGGACAGAGGGTCTGAGAAGTGTGTTACAACAGCCACTGCATTCCTGTATTTGTGATAACCCCCAGACAGGATGACAAGATAGTCCTGTCAATATTAGCAACCAGAAATATAAAATGTGTTCATACAGACTTAACAAGAAATGGTAAAGACTTATTTGAAAAGACAAATTTTTATTGAGAGATAATATCTTAAGGGAAAGTACCTCATTTCTGAGTAAGAATACTTAGAAGTGCAAATTCTTTTCAAAATAGCAGGCAAGAATATCCAAAAATAGACCCTAAGTAAACACAGTAATTTGTATGTGATTAGTGTTGTACTTAAAACCACTGGGGGAGGAAGGATTATTTAATAAGTGTTGTTGAAACACATGGCTGGTCATTTGGGGCAAAAATTAAGATCTCTTACTTACCTCCATATACCAAATTAAGTTTCATATGAATTCACTATTTAAGTAGGTAAAAGAATCCATAACGGTACTAGGAGTAAATATGAGTGCTTTAAAAAAATTATCTTTTAGTGGGGAAGACATTTAAGGCATAATACCAAAGGTAGATAATATGTAAGAAAAGAATAATAAATTTCATTTACTAATAAAAACTATTTATCCATAAAATAGTGAATTTAAAAGTAAGTAAAAACTAGAAGTAAGATACTTATAAGGATAGGTCTACTAACATACTATGGAGAGCTTCTATACATTTTAAGAAAAATACGAGCACTCTAGTAAGAAAATGTTCAAAGGCTATGAACAAATCACAAAAGCAGAAAAATAAAGTATATGTGTATGAAAAATATTATTACCTATGAGTTATTAAATACATGAAATTGAAAGCAACAAATAATATTTTAATAATTTAAAAGACTGAATAAGTTTTTTAAAATTGTAATACCCACTCTTGTCCTGGATGTGGGAAATATACATGCCCATCTTCAGAGAATATAAATTGGTATAAATTTACAGAGAATGTAAAGTCCCTCTGGAAGGTGACCTTGAGCTATATTTCCCCAAATTTGATTCATACCCCTTGATGTAGCAATTTCATTTCTAGGAGTGAATCCTAAAAAAACCAATCATTGATAAGCAAAATATTCCTCTGCAGTGGTGATCAATACATAATTGTTTCTAATTCTGAATGTTGGAAATAGCTGATGCCTCATAACAGGCATTTGTTGAACTGCTAATAGCTTATCTGTGTCATGAAGTACTACGTAGTCTTTAAAATGATATTGTAGAGCAATATTCAGTGACAGAAAAAAATGTGTACGGTAGAATTTAAGTGAATTTAGAAAGCAATAAAATGGGATGGACAGTTGATCTCTTTTTTTTTTTTTTTGCTAATGCACTAGGGAAAAAACCCTGCAAGTATATACACCAAAACATTAATGATGATTAGTCCTAGTTGGGCAGGTTTTGATTAAATTCAGTCTTTTTCTTTTTGGATTTTGTATTTTCTGCAATGTTCTATGAATCAATTCTGCAATGAGTACCTTAAAAATAAGTGAAAGAAAAGTTCTGGGCCCAGTCTTCATTCTTTTAGTATTTGGTTTGATACTGTTCTTATGATTTTAGAGGAGCTGATTCAAGTGAGAATAGAGAAGAAATTTATAGAATCCAGACTGACACCACAGGTCTTTCTATGATGAGCACAGGTTTTAAAGATGTACAGAGTTTAAAAGAATAAACCTTGAACTAGAGATGCATAAAAGAGAATATCTATCATTTTTTAAGTAAAAGGAAAAAAAATTTAAAAGAAACTGAAGTTCACCCTACGAACATGGCTTTCAGAGGTGCTTAGCATAGGGGAAAGGACTTAAAGCTAAGCATGGAATAAGAAGAAAAGAAACCCTTTTGGCTGGGTGCATGACAACACCAGGGTATTGTTGATGAATGATCAGTACAGTGCAAATTCCATCAGTCCTATTTTATATGCATCTCTTCTGCCAAAAGGAACGATGCTGGGGCTGCAAAAGGAAAAACAAATCTCAGTAGGAAGGAACTGAGGCCCATGTGAATGAACAGATCTGGGGACCTCCCGGCTTGGGGTGAATTCTAATTTCCTGGCTGAAGAGCAGGGAAGAGCAGGTCACTGCCAGTGTTCGTGGACCAACTGTGGTGGGGCAGGAGATGGATGGATTAGCGGATGGGATGAGGGAAAACGCAGCACCCTGTTTCAAAAAAGAAAGGAGGGTGAGGCCCTTAAACTTCAGTCTAGGTGGGAAGGACTCTCAAATCATTAAAGGAAAGGTTCAGAGGAAACCCAGAATAGGAAGCGAATGTTCCTTATAAGATAAAGGTGAACTAAGTGGGGAAAAATAGTTCAAATCAGAGAACAAATGAGATGTCTCTTTCAACACTGTGCAGGTGATGAGGGACAAGAGAAGGTCAAGAAATAAGAATAATGCCACCTACGCACAGCTTGCAGGCAGGGGTGGGGCTGGGAAACAGAAGATGGCTTATGAAAAAAATGCATGAAGCAGGAGTTCTTTGAGTAATTGTCTTCAGGAAGGTTCAGGGGAAGGGGCAAGGCTGTGGGCACTCAAGACATTTTAATTGAAGTTTCAGAAGTTGGTGACTCACTGAAGACATCTGAGCTTAAGAAGTGAATTGGAGGAGTCTGGAAGCAGACTCACAGTGGACGGTTTCACTGTCCTGCCAGATTCTGTGCTGAGTGTGATGATTATCTGATCCATTATTTTGGCAGCTGTTTTCAGTGGCTAATAGGAGAAAGATGATGAAATAACAAACACAGTAAAGGAGAAGACGTAGCGATTTTTATGGAAAGGGGAAAGCCATTACTCACAACTTTGAGCTTCTTTTTCTTCCTCCCTTCTTTCTTCCATCCTTCCTTCAAATATTTCTCTTTTTTTTTTCTTTTTTTTTTTTTTAGGGCCACACCTGCAGCACATGGAGGTTCCCAGGCTAGGGGTCGAATCAGAGCTACAGCTGCTGGCCTACGCTACAGCCACAGCAACACAGGATCCGAGCTGCGTCTGTGACCTACACCACAGTTCATGGCAACGCCTGATCCTCAAGCCACTGAGCAAGGCCGGGGATCGAACCTGTAACCTCATAGCTTCTAGTTGGATTTGTTTCCGCTGTGCCACGATGGGAACTCCCAAATATTTCTTTTCCTTTTTCTTTTCTTAAAATTTTATGGCAGCACTCATGGTAAGGAAGTTCCTGAGCCGGGGATTGAATCTGAACCACAGCTGCAACCTGTGCCTCAGTTGAGGCAATGCCCGATCCTTTAACCCATCTTCACCTGGCCGGAGATTGAAAGTGCACCTCCGCAGAGGCCCAAGCTGTTGCAGTCAAATTCTTAACCCACTCTGCCACAGCAGGAACTCCCCTCCAAATATCTCTTAAGCTACTACTCTAAGAGTTTAAGCTAAGTGTGGAGAATATTCATTCATTTCATTAGTGTTTATTAAGTGCTTAGTAGGCACTGAGGATTCGGCAGTGACCAAGTCAGACAGAGTTCCTGTTCTTATGGTGCTTCAGGATGTCTAGTGTGTTGAGGAGGGGCAGAGACAGACAGACAGCAGTGAGCAAATGGGTCATAATCCATGGGGTTGTGGAGTGCACTATGAAGAAAAATGACTCAGAACAGGAAGATGGAGTCTGAAGGTGAGGGGAAGCCTCCCTGAAAAGGTGACATATGAGCCAACAACTGCAGAAGTGAGCCTGAGCTGTGCAAAGATCTTGGCGGGGGGGGGGGGGTTATGGAATTTCTATAGTTGCTACCTGGAGTTTGCCAGTTATCTACTTAGAAGAGGAAACATCTTGCAGCCAGAGGGACTAGCTTGTATGGAGTCTTGAAGATGGGAAACAGCATGACTCATCCAAGCAACTAAAGGAAGTTTGGTTTGAAATGTGATATAGGGGCAGCCAAAGATGAGCTTGGACATAAGGAAGGGTCAAAACACAGATAGACTTGTAGCGCTGCTCAGAGGCTGGACTTTCTCTTAATGACGTCTCATCGATGGTTTACTCAGGGTGGTGACATGACCAAATTTTTATTTTGGAGAACTTCCTCTTGCCCTCTGGTTGATGCAAGGAGATGTGATTACAGTTGGGCATGGGCAAGAGGGAGAGCAGGGAAACCACCTAGGATGCTGTTGGGGTAGTTCAGGTAAGAGCTGTTGGTGGCCTGAACCAGACTAGTGAGAGAAGGGGGAAGATCTAGGATAAGCTGGGGATGGGAGGAGGGAGCAGGGGCGGGAATCAGGATGGCACCCAAATCAAGGATGACATCTGGTAGGTAGTAGTTTATTCACCAAGGAGGAGCATTGGTGTTTTGGGTAAGAGGAGGAGTTGTGAAGGCTAAGGAGCTCAGTGATGGAGTTTGACCAAGTTCAAAATACATTTGGGCCAGTAGGTGACAATATCAAATAATTTATGAGAATAAAACTCAGATGGGCAATGTGACTGGGCCAGATAGCAGAATATGTTGCCAAGACCCAATTGGCTAAGATCTGAGTTCACATTCTTGTTTACTTATCTCTAAATGAGACAGTTGGGTTAGATTTTATAGATGTCTGTCAACTTTTTTGTTTTTGTTTTTGTCTTTTTAGGGCAGGACCAAAAGCCTATGGAGGTTCCCAGGCTAGGGGTCAAATTGGAGCTGTAGTTGCTGGCCTATACTATAGCCATAGAAATGTGGGATTCAAGCCACGTGTGTGACCTACACCACAGCTCATGGCAACACTGGATCCTTAACCCACTGAGCAAGTCCAGGTATCGAACCTGTATCCTCATGGATACTAGTTGGGTTTGTTAACTACTGAGCCATGGCAGGAAATCTCTGTCAACCTTAAAATCACCCCTTGTGATGGGTGAAAGAGTAAAGCAGAGTTTGTAAGAAGAAAATTTTTGGAAGGATTCTTTTTTTTTTTTTTTTTTGTCTTTTTGCCTTTTCTAGGGCCGCACCCGTGGCATATGGAGGTCCCCAGGCTAGGGGTTGAATCAGAGCTGTAGCCACCGGCTACAGAGCCACAGCAACGCGGGATCTGAGCCGCGTCTGCAACCTACACCACAGCCCACAGCAACGCTGGACCCTTAACCCACTGAGCAAGGCCAGGGATCGAACCTGCAACCTCATGGTTCCTAGTCGGGTTTGTTAACCGCTGTGCCATGACGGGAACTCCATGGAAGGATTCTCTATATGAATAATAATTTCTGGTTTTGAAGTTGATGGTTTGAGACTAAACATCAGTTTATTTTGTGGCAGCAGAAATAGAACCAGGATGAGGAAGGGCAAGTAAATATTCTTTATGCAAATCGTGCAGATCTATTGTGAGAAGTGTGGGCATCATTTGATCAGCATTATGGGCATATAAAAGAAGGTGTTGAAAAAAAAGAAAGGAGAAAGGGGGGACCTCAACTTATGAATAAAGATCCTCAGAGGCAGTAAAAATGCACATACCTATATATGTGCATCATACATACACATGCACATATATATGTAGTGTGTGTGTATATGTATGTATGTGCGTGTGTGTGTGTATGTATGTGTTAAAATTCAAGTTTTAAAAGAGGCAGAACTGACCAAGAGGGGAAATAAGCTTTAGAGAAGAAATTAGTGTAGGCCAGTGGATGGAGAGAAAGATCATTTGAGGCCATGAGCAACTGATTATGTAAGGTTCACAGAAATATTGTTGGTTTGCTTGGCAGTGTTAAGATGTTTAAATGCACATCTCACTTGTGGGCTTTGATGCCTATGAGCATCAAATATGATAACAATTGTGAGTATTTGGATGGTATAAAGTTCTATATACATGTAGAGAATTCCTCTTAAGCTTTTTCAGTTAAAAAAGAAAAATATTCTTTTCAATTCTTGTTCTTCCCCACTTAAAACCACAGAGGAGTAGATCAGCTAAGTATAGATGTGTGTGCTTCTCATGCAATCTCCAGAGAAGGAGATGTGTTCATATGCCTTAAGTGGGGGAATTTGGGCAGTTTATTCTAGATAACTTAGGACAATGATATTCAGGTTCCTCTGCATGTCATAGCTATTCTACAGGGAACTGCTAGATCTATCAATTCTGTTCAAGTCTGAATTTGAAGATTGTTTCATTCCTGTGAGTACCTTTGATAAACCAACTAGTGTCTTAATGATCTGTAGACATGACCACATGTAATTTGAAGGGAAATAACACTGGGAGCTAGGACTTGGGAAAGTGTCATCCTCCTTTAGGGCTTTCCCAGCAGTCATTGATTCAGGCCAAGCAGTTGAGAGAGAGAGAGAAGAGACAGAGACATTATCATTCAGTGGAGGGCAAGCACATATTTATGAGTGCATTTCTTTCTATTGGCCAGTTAATGTAGCTAATAGACTCCTTCTTTTTTCTGTATGATCCAGTTTATTCAAAAAGCATTAATGAATCCAATTTTCTGCCTCAGTAGGAGATGGAATGACATTGGTAAAATCATGATACATGACAACAGACTAATAGACTCTTGATTCTTCTCCTTGGCTGCACATGAACTCATTGAGGTCCACCAGGGTGACTGCCAGCTTTTGTTCTCCTTTAGCATCATCCTGTGACTCCTGACCAAGCCAGTTTCCCTAAGCAGAGTCATGGCTGCCATGTGGCATTATTCATGGGAATGAGAAAAGTTTACTCTTTACCTCCAGATTTTTCCCCAAGTTTCTCTTACTGTCTTTCTTTCACATTGTTGTATCTGATGTCCTTTCACCTTTACTCTTTAGCATTAAGTGATGTCAGCGTAGTGCCCGGAAAACTTTGTATTGAGAAGTGCCACTTCGGAGAATGTGCTCAGCTCGGACCCCTGGCTGTGCCTCCAGAAGAGAACATCCTTGCCCTCTTCTCTCCTTTCCATTCTTTCTTATCTGTCCTCTTTACTTCTTTTTTCTTCCCCATGCATCGTTGGATGGTTAAGACTGGAAAGGTCAGAGATCCATCAGTACTTGCCGTGAATTCATTCTGACTTTTCTCTTCTCTCTTCCCCCACTTGTATCCCTGAGTCAGACGTCTGGGCTGTGAGAATTTCCCTGGAGGAGTTGTTCTCTCCCTCCAAGGTGGCTGAGCAACATTGTACATGTGGCAGGCACATGGCTGCGCATTCTGCCTTTGCATGGGATTGGATGTTGATTGACAGGGCACCAATAGCAACTTTATTTTATATACCCAGAGCTCAGCTAAGCTGCATGCCTCACCAGGTGGCAAAGACTGGTCCGAAGGTCTGGAGAAGCTGGGAGTATCTGAGTGAGTTTTGATATTTAATTTTGCTCTGATCCATTTGAGAGGCAGAGAGGGAAGACTGTGGGTGGTACAGAGCCTCTGGGGGTGTAAGTGACACTCTGAAAGCATTCCTTCCTTTCTCATTGCTGTTCCCTCATCTAATGGAAACAGAGGGCCACATAGAAAACTCTGAAGCTTTAGCACTTAACTCGTGTGTTTGGGGAATTGAGGGAGGGGAGCATTTTTCCAAACTGGTAGAAAGACCTCCAACATGGAAGTAAGAAAAAACCCTTTAAAATAGCTGAAGACATATTAAAATAAATAGGGCCACCTTGCCTTTTCCCTTTCAGACAAGACTTTTCATGTAGTCGCACAAGCAGAATCACTGTGCCTGGGTGTCTTGGGGACTCCATAAACACTAGATGGATTCAGGAGAGAGGCTTGGAGCACTGTGCTAATTGTGGCTGAATCCAAGAGAAGAGATGGCAAAGGATTCTGGCATATTCCCGTGTATTAAAACACCCCCATTCCAGTTTAGGTGTTTCATCACATCTGCCATCAGATGTAATAGATGCCATTATTTATTTATTTATTTTTTGTCTTTTTGCCATTTCTTGGGCCACTCCCGCGGCATATGGAGGTTCCCAGGCTAGGGGTCTAATCGGAGCTGTAGCCACCAGCCACAGCAACGTGGGATCCGAGCCGCGTCTGCAACCTACACCACAGCTCACGGCAATGCCAGATCCTTTAACCCGCTGAGCAAGGCCAGGGACTGAACCTGCAACCTCATGGTTCCTAGTCGGATTCGTTAACCACTGCGCCACGACGGGAGCTCCAATAGATGCCATTATTTTATGTTCCATTAAGAAAGAAAAAACAAGTGGTCAAAATTAAACTGTGTTATGTTATCGATTTTAAGATGCATTTTGATTTTAGAGATGTTAACACTTGAACAGCCTTAGAACAGGTAAAATACAGTAATAGAAGATCTACAAATCCTAGAAGGGAAGAGAAACTACCTACCCTTCATTTAGTTTTTTGTTCATTTGTTTGTTTGTTTAACCGAAACACTGAGCCGAATGCTTGGACTTCCTTAGGGTTCCTTCCTTTTGTAGCTGAATAGACCTCAACCAGTTTTCCTCATCTAATCGGTCAGTCCGAGTGCCCTTGACCTCTTGCACATCTTCTGCACTTTGGAAAGTTACAGTTATCCCCTAGGCCCAGGGAGGGCAAATTTGTGGAACAGATAATGTATGCTTTTCAGACATGTCCATCTTGCTGAATCCAGTTCATTTTGTGACACTCCATTCATTATTCTCCCCAGTATTGTGTGCCTTCATGTTCCCGAATGACTGCCCAGGCTGCACTGTGCAATCCTGTCAGTGCATGTGTTTTGGGAAAGTATTGCAAATTCTTTCTTTTTCATCCCTTATGTCAAAACTTGGCTATTTTGGATAAGAGTGAACAGTGATAAGACGGCAATAACTTAGGTCATTCCTCCCAAGAAACACATTTTAAGGTGAATTGGGATCTTGAAGATTTTTAATTATAAAAGTGATTATTAAGAGATCAAAATAATTGATAAAATATTTGACCTGAAGGGCTTACTGTAGTCTTTAAATCCGAATATATACAAAGTAGCATGTTTTAAGGTTTAAGTTTACCAGCTCAGTACACAGACTGCCAGAAGGATCTAGGGCAGATCTATCAAATATCAAAAACTGTTCCCCATTCCTGAGCTCATGGCACACACTGTATTTGATCACAGCCCACTTCTTATTGAGCTTAGACATAATCTCAGAATCTTTTCTTAACAGAACTCTTACATTAAGTGATTGGAGTTGATACTTGAAATGAAGACTCCTTTCTAGCTCTGAGTCCCCTTGGGCAAGGATATGTATCAGCTCACATATCTTCTCTCGCTTATGAACATGGTCATCTTTTTTCCATCTGGGACCTCTTAATCTATCATGTTAAGGTGAAGGAAATAGAGAGTACATGGAATCTTGTTTTCAGAGGTAATTTGGTCTAAATACACCAGGACATTTAGCAGAACTGAAAACTGGAGAAGATTTTTTTTTGGAGAATAGTGTGTACTTGTCCTATTTGGAGTGCTTCTGAGATTGTGGACACAGAGGATTGGGGCAGGCTCTGGGCCAACCAAGGGAGATGATGAAAAGGGTGGGAGGGCATCCGTGCCTGGGTGTGTTGATGAATGGATTAGTTGGGATAGGAAGAGCCTGCTGGGTTAGCTGAGAGTGGTCATGGAGGGCTAGGAGCATTGCTGTAGAAAGGGTGTTCACCAGGCTGTCTCTGTCTCCAGGAAGGTGATGGCTCTCAAGCCAGAAGAAATGTACATTTGCTTAAAAGAAGAGCTCTCTGGAAAGCCTGCATACAAATGCACATATTGAGTGTTTAGCATGTAGTAGATACTCTTGTGGGGGGTGCCCTGCTGTGATGGAGTTAGGGGACCACGAATGTCCTGCTCTAGAGCAGCTGATGATGGCTGGTATAGGAGGAAACATCATCTTAATGGTGAACAGTTACAGAGTGTCTGCTGGAGCTTGTTGTCAGTCTTCCCCATGCTTTCCATGTGTTAATTTCTTATCCCCATGTAACATGAGGAGGCTTGGGGAAGTTCTGTAAATTCCCCAGCATCACACAACTAGCAGTTATTTATGAATTACTTAGAGGCAGGATTCACACCTGAATCATAGCACTGTGCTGTCTCTCCGGTCACTCTCCCAGTGGGCAGATGAGTTAATCTAGAAAAAGAGGAGAGAAGTTTCCCAGGTTACTGAATCTGAGCTCATGGGGATGTACCTGTGGCTGGTGAGAAATTCTCACTGATGAGCTGTGTGGTTCTTTTGTAAACTTTGAGAACAGCACCGTGGCTTTATCCTATTTGTATCCCCAGTGAAAAGTGCAGTCCTTAATAGGAAGAGTGTTGGGTGGATAGATGGATGGATTGATGTGTATATGTATATTTACACTGGACATCAGCCTAGTTTGAAATATAAACTAGGAGAGAGAAAATAGCCTCTCCATATAAGGAGGGGCAAATTATTTTGTCCCATGGTCTCAGGCAGTCTGCCCGAGTTTAGCAGCAGCCAGAGTTCAAGACTCTGTTGCTTCACATGAACTCTAAGATTGTCTTGTTAAGACCTGACCCAAAACTTACTTTCTCCATACATATCCGCAAAGATCCTCAGACTTACTGCTTCCCATGCTAAATGTCTGTTTCTTTGCTCTGTCTCAGTCCTTCCGCATGTACTTTATATGTCTTGACTGTGGGATGACTCCTATTTCTAGTGAATTCTAGTATAGAACGGGTTCTGTCAGGTTACACATTAACTTTCCGGGGGCAGTTAGGGCACATGTCTTATTTCTTTCATCTCTGGCTCAGTGTTTTGGCTTGGCTCAGAATGGGTATTTGAGAAATACCATTTGCATTAAATGAATTTGAATATTTCCACCCAATACCTAGCAGGTTCAGAAAGCACCACGCCAGGATTATCCTAATGGCTGCTGCATATTTTCATTGTTTAGAGAAGAGCAATCTAGATGTTGCTGCTGTGAAGTTGATCACCCCATATAAAAATAACTGCTTTTATGAGCTCATTTTACTGTTGGAGAGATGAGGCCTCTAACTCTGGCGACAGGGTTTAGAATATAATCCAGGCCTTCTGGCCCTTAGTCCTGTACTTGTTCCTCGAAACCCATATTCTATTAGAGACCAGTCTGGTAGATGACAGTGTTTCACAAGGAAACTTCTTGATCACTAATAAGTTAGAGCCTTCAGGGGAAACTGTCCAGGGCAGTGGTTCTGAAAATGTGGTCTGTAGCTTGGGTTCTTACTCACAATACATATTCCTGTGCTCTTGCCTTGTTCAAGCCCAGTTTTTTCCTTAGAGATGATTTTCAAATGAGATTAATATTGGAATCTCAAAAATCAAGTTTCTTTTGTCTAAAAGATACTAGAATCTGAAGGTCTAGTGGGTACTCTGAAGCTCAGAGTGGTAAAAAAAAGATTTTCCAAAGTCAGTGGCAGAGCTGTTGAGTCAAGTCTCCTGATTCCTGGTCTAGTGTTCAACTTTGAGTAGCACCAGGAACCTGTCTCTTTTATTGCAGATCTTTTTTGCACACTCATTAGCATGGCTGAAAAGTGGAAGAGGTCGCAGCTAGATTCCCAGGCGTCAAGTGATTCAGGTCAAGAGGATGGCATCCTTTAGGCAAAAGTACAACTGGAGACTTTTTTTTTTTTTAAGTAAAAGTTGTTAATTGTACAAATTGTACTGGCCTAGTGTCCTTGCATATTTTATTAATGCTAAGAATTACAACATAGGAGGAGTTTGTTTTTCACTTACATTGCTATATGGTTCTTTAATTGGAAAGTGACAGCCAGTCCTTCCAGTATTAACTGTGTGATATTGGTACAGCTACCTACCATGTCTGTGTTGCTTTTTCCTCATCTTTAAAATGGAATTGAGAGGATCTGTCCTACCTACCTTCTAACAGAGTTGTGTAGAAGAAATAACTTGTATAGTAATATTTCAAAAATTAGAAGTTTTATGGGAATTCCTGAGATATGTTACAACTGATATACATTTCAAGAGTGCTAAAGCCACTGAAAGAAAAATGAGGAAATAAAAAAAAAAAAAAAGGATGAGCTCAAGAGGGATGGGACTACCATTCATCCTCCTCTTACAGCTTTAACAGGCTGGTCACTCTGAGGTCTGATTTTTTTGGTGAAAGGGTGAGTGAGAGAGACATCATCCATCATTCTCAGTCATTTCTTGGTCCCCACTGAATTAGAGTTCAAAGTACAATATCTCTTTAGGATATTTTGTTTCTCTAATTCCCTCTGTCTTGAATGGAAAGCTCCAGAAAGGTGCCGTTATTACCCAATGATGTAAAATTTTCCAAAGATTAAGAGAGCCAAAGTCAGCCCGGTGAGAAAACAAATAAAGAAAATACTAAAATAACATCGAGGGCAGAGGCCCCCATTGAACCTGCCAAAAAGATATGAAGTTTGATTAGAATAATTATTTTAATTGAATTATCATTTTAAATCAATTAAGGGGAAAGATTTCAGTGGAAGGATGCCAAACTCTACGCATGGGATCCATTTGTTGGGCAGTATGTTGGGAACCTAAATAATTGTGGGGTGCATTCATGCCTTCTTTAACAGACACTCAAATACACTCACAGAACCTCTCATAATTGGTCTTCACACCCAGGCTGCAGACCTCAGCTCTGCTGAACCCTGTAATGGGATAACTCAGGGTGATTATGTGGTTTAGTAAATATCCATAAATTAAGCATAGTGTTTGAAGGCTGCCAATAACGACCTGAGTTTCTCAGTATCCCCCAGAGGAGTGAATTAATTCTTCCTAAGAGTTTGGAGCAAAGACAAGCCAGGACAGAGAAGATTAGCTCCTTCTATTTCTCTCCTCCCATAATTGGTTACCTTCCTGGTCCCTCCCAGGACACTGGAAGTGTTTCAGGCAATCTCTGGGTCTCAACAGTAACATACTTCGAAGAGGAGGCTGATTACGTTGACTGAAATTCATCCTGGCAAAAGGCTTTTGCTGCAGCTGGTTCCATTTACATTTTGTATTTTTGGAGCTTGTGCCTGTTCCAGGGAGGGATGGGATAATTGATTTAAGTCAAATTATGAAACGTGATACTCTGAATTCCTAAAAACATGTTTCCTGGCACTGCACTCAGCAATGGAGCTCTCACAGGTACGGTGGAATGGGATGGGCGACGCTGAGCCTCCTTCTCCTTGAACAGTGCGTGTGTGCATGTGTATATATACACACACATGCCTTCGCATTCCTCATTTAGAGCTTGGGCTGACCTCTTTGCCTGGAACCATTAAGAGAGTCTTGTCTCCCCTTGTCATAGGTGAGAAGCAGCTTTCACGTCGTTGCTGTTTCTCTGTCCAAATACAGCCATTGATTTTAATAGTGAGCTTCTCTGGTTTCATGTCTTTGATCATGGAGCTGAAATTAAAGACTGTACATTGTTTAAATGACAAAGGAAATAGATGGGGGCTCAGCAAAAGATGCTAATAACTCTGAGACTTCACTGCATCACACATTCATTTCCATTTGGAAAGACAATTTGCCTCCTAGATTTTAAAAGCTATTTTAGAACGGTTTCAAAATCAAGATCCTTAATGTTGCTTTGCTCCCATCTGTAGCCTAAATTATTTGTAATTAAGTTAAATAGCTTCATATAAATAGTAGACCTATGCAGTCAGGGGAATGATTGTTTCACATACACCCATGCTTTGTGGAATTGTGAGTAGCAACAGCATCTTTGAAAAGCAGCCCCCACTCTGTCTGGTGCAGAATGTCAATGTTGAAAAATGATTTTTCTTCCAGGTATTACCAGTGATTCACTTTAGACCATGGTCCAGTGAGAGTTGAATTCGAATTACACCTCTGTAGTTGCTAGTTCTACCACCTTGGGCAAGATAGTTAACCTCTCTGTGCCTCAGTTTTCTTATTTGTTAAAACGATGATCATAACACCACCACCCTCATTAGATGATACCTAAAACACTTAAGACAGTTCTTAGCATGTAGCAAGGCTATTATTTCTTTTTTTCAATAACTATTGAAAAAGTAACAACATCGATCCTGACAATCTATATTTCCTGGAGTATCCCCAGCCATTTCTTTGCATGGCTTGTTAAGCCTTGCCCTTTCCACTCAAATGGGCAAACTTTCTTCTAGAGAGTCAGCCCAGCCTGGGGCGGGGGTGGTGGTGGGTAAGCTTGGGAAAGTCTTGCCACCTTGCTGGCTACTTTGAGCTTTTTGGACTGAGGGGCCTTTGCCTCCTGGAGATGCAGCCCACCGAAAGAGGACATCATTCTGAAACCTAACCTTGACTGACCTTATATTTACCTATGGGTTAGCTTATGAACAAAGGTGGAACTCTCAGACCAGGACTTAATTTCAGAAGACCCATGCTTGCTGTGTTGTCAGGTATTATGATCCATCCAGAAAAGTGTGTGGCACCTTCCAGCCTTTCCCTAGCAGCAACCCCATGCTTGGTTCTTTGAGGGATTTTTTTAGATGAGTCAGACTTGATGATACTGCTGCCCTCGAAGGGGAGCCCAGACGCTTTCAGTCAGGCTTGACATCTAGCCCCTCTGGACCTTGGTAACACCAGGGCAGTCGGGGAGAGGTCTCAAAGAGAGCAGGTGGAAGATGATTTACACAACTTTGCGTTCTGTGGCGTGAATTCAGTGAAATAGGGGAAGCCCAACTAATGCTCAACTCTTTTGAGATAGAAATGTCAAATAAAACTAAGTTTTTAGAGTCACCATTAAAATTCATTTTGATCTGAATGCAACATGCACAGTTAAAATCACATGCACCAGGTACCATAGAAAGAGCAGTTCCTTGCTCCCATTCTCTCATATTTCTCCTACCCACAGAAATATCTTTCATTAGTCTAAATTGTTTCTTATGGTGTGTGTCTCCATACTGCTAAAAGAATACCACTATTAACTACTATTTTTGGCTTTATTAATTTTAGATTGTTGGCTCTTTTTTTAATGATATATATTGATTTATCTCTCTTAAACCACCATGATCCTTAACTTCTCTTATCCCGTCTCCATATAGTTATATCAAAAACTTTGATTAAATTAATAGTCAGATTTAAAATTTTCACAATGATAGAAATGTCGTCTCTGTATAATTGGTAATATACTATGATTCTAATAATTGTCCTATTTTTACACATATATGGATCTCCATGTATGTCAGGATGGGCTTGGTTTCATTGAGTAACAAACCCAACATCTCAGTGGCTTAAAACAGCAAAGGTTCCTTTCTTGTTTATGTTTTGTGTCCATTATGGGTTAATTTAAGGGGGTGGGGAGGGACTGTACTCATTATAGTCACTAAGGGTCCTAGGCTCTTGGTGCAACCACTGTCTTGAATCCCATCAGTCTCCTTGCCAGAAAGAAGAATGCTCTGGAGGGCAACAGACCGGCATTTAAAATGCTCCGGCCCAAATGTGATGCATATCACTTTTGCTTACCATTTGTTGCCCAGAACTAGTGATGTGTCTTCACAAACCACACGATACTTTTGAAGAGCAATTCTACCACATGTCTGAAAGGTGGAGAGGTAAAAATACCTGGTGAAAAGCACTTAAGATGACCACTGCATCTTTTCTTAATTTTTCCCATTGGTTTGTCAGATCTATATATCTTTTAGTTGTATGCTTTCCCCCAATGTTTGAATTTATCATTTAGTCAATTCCTTTAAAAAGTTGGAGCTTTTACACAGCTGCCATAGTGGAACTTCCCTTTGTCATTTTTTTGGATTGGATCCCTTACTTTGAGATCTCCTTAAATATTTCTTCCTCTAAGTTCACTCCCTTTCATCAGTGGGGTATTATTTTAGTAGCTTCCTAAGAGAGGGCACAGGGGAGCTAGAAGATGCAGGGAAGTTACAGCTGGGTCTTTCTTAGCAGTCTTCCCTCCTCTTATCTTAATTTTAATTTGGCTGCATAAAGAATTCCAATTTAGTAATTATGTCTCACTAAGAATTTTGAAGAGTTAATTCCATTGTTATCCAGCCCTTTATTGTTGTTGAAAGTCCTGTCATTTTGTTCCCTTTACCTCTACCTGCAACCTGTGTTTTCTGGGTAGAATCTTTTTAGAATTTTCACTTGATTCTTATTCTGAAATTTCCCAGTAGTGTGCCTTGGTATGAATCTTTTAAAAATGGTTTTTTCCTTGGATATTCTGTGTTCACTTGGGTTCCAAGAGTATGGAGCCATCAGAAGATTTTATCGCATTTTGGTTTAGAGAAGTTTTCTTATGTATTGGATAATTTTCACCTCACCATTTTTTTTTGTTTGCTTTTGTTGGGACTTCTAAAAACAGGTGTTGGATTAATCAGTTATCTTCTGTGTCTCTTTGTATCCTGACATTACTCTATCTTCTTTTATTTTTTTTTTTAGGAGGTTTACATGATTTTATCTTCCAAATCTATTTTTTTAAAAAAAGTTTATCAGGACTTTGATTTCTAATAGCTCTTCTTTTCCCCTGATTGTTCCTCTTTTATAGCATCTAATTGTTTTATGGATATACTACCTTCTTAGCTCTCTGAGAATATTAATTATGGCTTGTGAAACTTTGTTTTCTTCCTAAATTATCTGTGTTTCATCTTGTTTTCTTTTTCTCTGTTGCTTTCTTCTTATATCTTATTTTGGAGATTTTCCTCAAATCTGGTAATCTTTTGAATATCTGCTCTTATTTGAGAATGGAGTTGATTGAAAGCTTTATGGGCCAGTTAATTGGTGGGCTTCACTGTAATTGCCCAGAGAGTAGCATTTTCACTGGGGATGCCCCATATGTCAGCACGGAGGTCTGGGATTGTTTACCACCTCGAGCAAAGACTCTGACAATGGGAACTCTGAAGGTGGGGCATACACTTCGCGTAGGAATTCTTCAGGCAGGACCTGCCCAGGATTAAGTTTCCTTAATCCTCCAGTTTTTACTTCTTCATCCTACCCCATCCCTTTGCTGCATCTGGAGCCTCTCTAGTTTATTCCTTTTAGAAGGATACACAGTGAAAGTTTTCTGTTCAGGGATTATATGGTTTGGGGAAAGGCATTTAAGCAAGCAACTACTTCATATGCAGATTTTTGCTACCACCCTCCAAATCTGTATTTAGACTTGAGCCTGGCCCTGCCTTATCTAGCTACTGCTGGTTCCTAGGCCTCTTAAGGACTCTATAGGGGGTCATCACACTCTCTTTCCATTGTGGTATCTATCTTTGCAAGAACTTCTGGTTCTAGCTTTCCCTGTTCAGCTAGATTGGTTACCACTCCTCCTTGATATATTTTCCTTCTAAAAATGTATTAAATTTCTCATCTGCTGACGTTTCTCTCCTGCTTTCCTGTACTCAAGAACTTATGTCCTTTTTATTCCTTTATAATCATTTTAGAGGGGACTCAGTAGGAAGAAAGGTTTCATGTCTGTAGTTAGGCTGCATATTTAACTGGAAGTCTGTTTAATGAAAGAAGTTATCTCATAGTTTTGTTGGCAGATTCCTCTTTCTCCTGTGTCATTCACAGCAGTCATTTTTTTTCTCTAGGAAGTCTCAGCCCTGAACAAGAAAGGTCAGTCTTTTCTTAGGAGCCCTTCAGATTCTAGACTTGAGACTCTGGCAAACTTCAGTGTGTTGGCTAAGGAGTGGCATTGCTTAGTGGTTTGCAAGCATGGACTTTGTTTGAGAAGGCTTGGTTTTCTGCATTTAAGCTCCATTGGTTCCCAGCTGTATGACCCTGGGCCAGTTTCTCATTCTTTCTAAGTCTGTTCACTCAACTATAAAATGTGGATAACCATAGTGTCCATATCCCAGGATTGATAAAAAATGAAAGAAGATTATGCATCACCTGTAAAATGCACTGCAAGGTGCCTAGCACAGGAAAAGTGAGCAATGGTGGTAGGCATCATTATCCTTCATTGAAATATTTGGGGGATTTCTGGTTGGGTTGTACATAAAAGAAAATTTGTAGTTCATTTAAGAATTCTGAAAAAATTGCATGCTGAACCTGTGACTTTGGATCACTCCCAGTGGGCACTGCTTTTGAACCTGAATTTAGTTGAGTTTTTAGAACCTATATTTTGTCCTGTTTAGGGAGTGCGCTTATTCTCAGTGGCACATTTAAATTAAATCTTAGCAATCTTTTGAGCTCAGAAAGGCTAAGCCATCACCCAGAAGGTTGAAATCCCACAGCTTAGAGCAGATGTTGGCAAACTTTGCCTGTAAAGAGCCAAATAATAAATATTTTAGGCTTTTTGGGCCATACAAAGTCTTTTTCTCATCTCTTCAATTTTGCCATCAGAGTGTGAAAGCCACCACAGACATCACATACTCAAATGGGCCTGGCTATGTTCCAGTTAAACTTTATTTACCAAAAATGATGTCAGTTGAGTTTGCCTGTTGGTTATAGTTATAGTCTGTCAATGTCTGGCTTAAGGAGGAAAAGGAGGGGGGAAAAGATAAAGAGAAGGAAATGGAAATGTGCCTATAAGGAGGAAATCAGGCCTCTCAGAAGCAATCTGGTGATTTAAAGGAGGCTTAAGGATGTTGACTTCCATAAAATCTCTCCTGCTTCTCTATCTGGTTACCTCCCCTGGAGTCACCCTGGGAAAAAGTAGGATGAAGGAAGCATTTTCGAGCTGCAGTCTGCACATTTTCATGCTCTGCCCTTCTTCCATCACATTCTTCTTTTACTCCCTTGCCGTTGGTTAGTGAGTGATTCCAAACTTTCCCCCCATTCCTCTCAGAGCCCATTCATACAAAAGGGTAAATTACTATAAGAGCTTGGATTGTTATTTCTCCTAGGGGAATTCGCACTTTGAAAAGAAAGCAAAATGAAAGAATGTATTTCCTCCTAAGGAATATTTTTTTTTTCTGGTTTTGGTTTTTTGTAATGTATACAATGAGCACACCTCATTTCTGAGCCTCCCTCCACCCCTAATCCTGTCTAGAGTGTGGTTCAGAAATTGGGTGGGGAGCCATGGTTTCTGTTGCAGATATTACTTGGCAATAAAAAAAAAAAGTGCTTCAACAATTTGAGTTGTTTTGAAATGGTCATGTCAAAATGTCCTGTTTCATTAAAAATAATAGCTTAACTTTTTAACAGAGTGATTTGATTAGATAACCCCAGTGGAATATATGCTCATAGAAAAAAAGAACTACACAAATATCTTAAACTTTTTGGTAATCATATTATTGATCATATCCCTGGTATTGTTACCCTGCAGTTATGTGTGTATATGAGATACTTCAAATGGATATTTATTCTGGTTTATTTAGAATTGAAGTTTTCAGAGTCATTTAAGGAAATAAAGATGTAAGATCAGTGAGATAAAATAAAAATCCCATAGTCTAGAATTTCAGTCTGAAGAATCAGTGTAAATTCATAGTATTCTTTCTTTTGAAAAAAGACATATTTTCAAGCACTTGTCTAAAAAAAAAAAAAAGACTTAGAAATAATAACCATTTCAGTGTCAATGTGTACCCCACGCATCTGTATTCTCAATACCATTTCTCACCAAGGCACCATATCTCTTTGGAGAAATGAGTAATTCCATGTGCAGGAAAGGAAATGTACAAGATTAGCAGAGGGAACACTTTGTTAGATCAGGTAGTAATAAAGCTCTCAATAATATGGGGATTATTTAAAAAGGACTCAGAAGATAATTTAAATAAACTTTTACTTAGAAAACTGGGACCATTTGAGGATTAATAAGAACTAAACGGGAGTTCCCATCGTGGTGCAGTGGTTAACGAATCTGACTAGGAACCATGAGGTTGCGGGTTTGATCCCTGCCCTTGCTCAGTGGGTTAACGATCCGGCGTTGCCGTGAGCTGTGGTGTAGGTTGCAGATGCGGCTCGGATCTCGCGTTGCTGTGGCTCTGGCGTAGGCCGGTGGCTACAGCTCCGATTCTACCCCTAGCCGGGGAACCTCCATATGCCGCGGGAGCGGCCCAAGAAATAAGCAACAATAACAACAACAACAATAACAAAAAAGACAAAAAAAAAAAAAAAAAGAACTAAACGGATTTAAACATAGGGAATATTCATGGGTTCATAGTGATACTTTAAAACAAAACAAACAAAATATCCTCAACACCTCATTGGTAACCTTTGGAGAATACTAGGAAACTATTGCTTATTAAAAACAAATAAGGGAGCTCCCTCTGTGGTGCTCCTGCTTCCCTCTTGGAAGCTGCTGGGAAGCAGGTTTGATCCCCAGCCTGGCACAGTGGATTAGGTCTCTGGCGTTGCTGCGACTGTGGCTCTGATATCTGGCCTGGGTGCTCCATATGCCATGAGGTGGCCAAAAATGACCAAAAAAAAAAAAAAAAAAAAAAAAAAAAAGCACACAAAAACCAAAACAAACAAACAAACAAAAACCCACAGGTAAGTAGAGGGAAAGAATCTAGCATGTATCCTGCTCTTCCTAAATGATCTGTACTTAGATAACCACATAGTTATCTCATTAATAAGAGGTTTCTCTTTTATAGGAATATTTCAGTTAATAAAAAAGGAGAAATGATAGAATTAGAAAAATTATAATTTCATAATCTGAATGAATCTAGATCAAGAGTCAACAGACTTTTCCTGTGATGGATCAGGTAACAAACATTTTAGGCTTTGTGGGCCACATGTAGTCTGTTTTATTTACTCAAGCCTGCACTTGAAATGTGGAGGCAGCCATGGGCAATACATAAACAAAGAACATGATTAGGTGCCAATAAAATTTTATGAAAACAGAGTACACTGGCTAGATTTTGCCCATAGGCTTTATAGTTTGCAGAACCCCCCTGTTATAATGATTATCAGTGTCTAATGACATTATAATAAAAGAGACAGCCAAGTTATGTGCCTCCTCATGGAGGTATACAACTCCATCTTGGAAAAAAAACCAGAATCTGATCAGGCCTTTAGATTTAATTACTAATTTTCAGAGAATAAAAGGAACACAGGAACATATTAGAAAACCCAGGGAGAGGCATTCAGAAGAACTCTGGAGACCAAACAACTGATTTCTTAAAAAAAATTTGCAGGAGTTCCCGTTGTGGCGCAGTGGTTAACGAATCCGACTAGGAACCATGAGGTTGTGGGTTCGGTCCCTGCCCTTGCTCTGTGGGTTAACGATCCGGCGTTGCCGTGAGCTGTGGTGTAGGTTGCAGACGCGGCTCGGATCCCGCGTTGCTGTGGCTCTAGTGTAGGCCGGTGGCTACAGCTCCGATTCAACCCCTAGCCTGGGAACCTCCATATGCCGTGGGAGCGGCCCAAGAAATAGCAACAACAACAACAACAAAGACAAAAGACAAAAAAAAAATTTGCAATTTAAAGGAGTAACCTATAGGTTAAAAATGATTTAAGAAACATATCAAGTAATTTCAATGGACACATGTGATTATTTGCCTGCAAAGATGGTCACCAGTAATTCCTTCTATTTCTATACAGTCATGTCCTTCTCCCTTTAAGAGATGAGGTCTGTTTCCTCTCCTTTTGAACATAGATTGACCCTAACTTACTTTGACCATAGAATGTGGTGGAAATGACACTGTCCTGGGCCTGAGCCTTAGCCCTGGCATCATCTGCTTTTGCTGTCTTAGAGCTCTGGGTCATCGTATAAAGAGGTATCTGCTGGGGAGAGAACACATGGAGAAAGTGGCAGGAAGGATAGTGTTTGGTGGTAGGTGGGTGTGGGAGGTCCTGGCCCTCTAGCCATTCCCATCAAGACCTCCAGCATGAGAGGAAAGCCTTGGTTTCCAGCTCAGTCAAGATGCTAGCTGAATATAGCTGTATGAACCAGGAGAAGAATCACCCAACCAACCTATAGAATCATGCAAAATAATAAATGGTTATTTTAAGCCACCAAGATTTGGAATGGTTTGTTATGCAGCAATAGATAACTGGTACATTGGAACTTACTTGGAAAAAATTCAAACAAATTACCAAAAAATTATGAGATAATAGGGGAAATATAAAAAAATGAATGAATATTTGATGTTAAATAATTATTGTTAGAAATCTGAGGATTTTGTAACTATATGGTGACAGGTGGTAGTTAGACATATTATGGTTATCAGTTTGCAGTACATAGCAAATATCAAATCATTATATTGTTTACCTGAGACTAATATAATGTCATATGGCAATTATACCTCAATTCAAAAAAGAGAAATTTGAGGATAAACTTTTTAACGCATTATATTTAATTTGTATAAAATTATTGTTAGTTTTCTAAGGTCTGATTATGGTTTCGGAATTATATCTTAAAAAGATACTTATGTTGGAATATTTACACATACAATATCTGAGAATTGCTTTAAAATTACCCATGGAGGAAGGAACTACGTAGGATGAAAAAAGATTGACTCCATATATTTTTTTTCCATATGAAATTAAGACTTTTTTAAAAAAAAATTTATTGGAGTAGAGTTGACTTACAATGTGTTAATTTCAGATGTACAGCAAAATGAATCAGTTATACAAATACATATATCCATTTTTTTCTCCCATATAGTTTATTATAAACTGCGCCCTATCTCATCTGACTATATATTGATCATTGTTGAGGCTTGATGAGGGGTACACCATGGTTCATTATATAATCTCTCTACTTTTGTATTTGAGAATTTCCATTATTAAAACTAATAAAACTAAACAAAACAAAGCCTCACTTTACAGAACTTCTGTTCTAAGGGTGAATTATCAGACATCCTGTAGCAAATAGGGAAGTTAAATTCTTGAGTAGAAGAACTTTCTTGGCTATCTTGAAAATACTATGGAGCACTTACTCCGAGGGAACAGCCTTAAATGATCATCCTTAGGGTTATTCTTTTGGGGTTAATTCTGTCTAGAAAATTAATGTTAAAATTCATGTTTTTAATACCTGAGGGATGACATGTTAGCTTATTTTCACTCTCTATATATGACACCGCATTTGAAGTCATAAAAGGCCTTCCAGTTTCAACTAACTGAGAAGATTTGTCTGATCACTTAGCCATTTTGAATCTCAGCTCCCTTGTCAATATCAAGTGGGGACTTTCATGCCTTTTTGTTGCTGACATTAGGCCCTGAGACAATCCGGCGATTTCCGTAGGAAGTAGCCAGGAGACGTGCTGTAGAAATGCAGATATCTCTCCCATGGTCCTATAGAACTGAAAAATACCTAGGACATTCTTTTTTTTTTTTTTTAATTTTCCCACTGTACAGCAAGGGGATCAAGTTATTCTTACATGTATACATTACAATTACATTTTTTCCCCCACCCTTTGTTCTCTTGCAACATGAGTATCTAGACATAGTTCTCAATGCTACTCAGCAGGATCTCCTTGTAAATCTATTCTAAGTTGTGTCTGATAAGCCCAAGATCCCAATCCCTCCCACTCCTTTCCCCTCCCATCAGGCAGCCACAAGTCTTTTCTCCAAGTCTCTGATTTTCTTTTCTGAGGAGATGTTTATTTGTTCTAGATATTAGATTCCAGTTATAAGTGATATCATATGGTATTTGTCTTTGTCTTTCTGGCTCATTTCACTCAGTATGAGATTCTCTAGTTCCATCCATGTTGCTGCAAATGGCATTATGTCATTCTTTTTTATGGCTGAGTAGTATTCCATTGTGTATATATACCACCTCTTCCTAATCCAATCATCTGTCAATGGACATTTGGGTTGTTTCCATGTCCTGGCTATTGTGAATAGTGCTGCAATGAACATGCAGGTGCATGTGTCTCTTTTAAGTGGAGTTTTGTCTGGATAGATGCCCAAGAGTGGGATTGCGGGGTCATATGGAAGTTCTATGTATAGATTTCTAAGGTATCTCCAAACTGTTCTCCGTAGTGGCTGTACCAGTTTACATTCCCACCAACAGTGCAGGAGGGTTCCCTTTTCTCCACAGCCCCTCCAGCACTTGTTATTTGTGGACTTATTAATGATGGCCATTCTGACTGGTGTGAGGTGGTATCTCATGGTAGTTTTGATTTGCATTTCTCTTATAATCAATGATGTTGAGCATTTTTTCATGTTTTTGCTAGCCATCTGTATCCTAGGTCATTCTTTTATGATTCTTTCCACAGAGATGGAAATGAATGATCAGAGAATTTTAGTGACTTGAGCACTCTTATGAGCTGAATTGTGTACCCCCCAAAACTCATATATTAAAGTCTTAACCCCTGGCCTCAGGCAGTGGCTGTACTTGGAGAAAGGCATTTCAAGAAGTAATCGAGGTGACAACTGTCCTTATAAGAAGAGGAGATTAGGATACAGGCATACGTAGGGGGAAGACCATGTGAAGACAGAGGGAGAAGACAGCCATCTATGAGTCCAAGGTGGAAGAAACCAATCCTGCTAATAACACTTTGACCTTGGACCTGTAGTTTCCAGAGCTGTGAGAAAACAAATCTCTAGTCGAAGCCATCCAGTCTAGGGTCTTTATTAAGACAGCCACAGAAAATGAATACAATCTTTCTTCTTCTTCTTTTTTTTTTTTGGCTGTGCCCATGGCGCACAGAAGTTGCTGGGCCAGGGGTCGAACCTGAGCCATAGCAGTGACAACACTTAAATCCTTAACCACTAGGCTGCCAGGGAACTCCTAAATACAGTCTTTTCTATTTTATTTTATTTTATTTTATTTTATTTTATTTTATTTTCCCACTGTACAGCAAGGGGATCAAGTTATCCTTACATTAAATACAGTCTTTTTAATCTCAAGAATTATGATTATCAACAGGAGCATGGCCCTGATAGAATGTGATGTAAGCTCTTTGGTGGGAGAAGCTAGAAGCAGTAGGGGTGGAAAAGAAAAGTCAAAATAAACAAGCAAAAAGGAGCAGAGCAGAATGGAGGCTTGCTGCTGCCCAGACACTATGAGGAAGGGACTGAGAGGGGGTGACAAAACATGCAAATCTCACCTTTGCATATCAGTGAGGCTTGAAGGCCTGAACTGTTCATTGATGTTGCTCATGCATGGGACAGAAGGTGCTGGGCATACTGTGTTAAGGTTGAGTTATAGCTATGTTATCAATAATTCCAGCTAGCTGAGACATATCTTCTGTAGCTTACTTGTTGTAGGGTACATTGTTTTTTTAAAAATAATAAGGAGTTTTATTATACAAATAAAAACATGTATATAGGCACTCCTTATATTTAGTTTTAAAATGAATAGGAGCAACATATAAAGAAAAGTATAGTAACTAGGTAAATTTGGTACTAGTTTTCATTATCTGTACTTACGTTATGCTTCTTCGCTTAATCTGGAATTAACCTTCATTATTGGAAATCCTCAAACTTTCAGGTCAAGTTCAAAGGCTCTTTCCCCCAAGTAGCATTACTGGAAGCTCCGTAAATAAATAATAAATATAAATATAACAAACATGATAATGAAGTAGAGATAGTCTTCATGCTTTTATGTTTTATTTTCTAGTTAGTTATTCATGCATTTTTTTCCCTTTGAGGATTGAAAGCACTTCGAGGTCAAAACTGCCTTGATTTTTGTAGCTCCACATTCCCTAGCAGAGTGCGTATTATATATTGACCCTCAATAAATATTTATTAAGTTACATTTGTCTCATCTTCAGAGCCTCCAGTAATTGAGAAGCAGCCATAGTCTGTCTCTAAGATGATATGAAAAGCCCTCAAAATAGAGTTTTACACTCTGTTTTATCAGAAAGACGCATAATGCCCTCAATATTCCTCTTTCTACGAACTAACAAAAAAATATCTAACAGAAAGTATCAAGGGTCTGCTGTCTTGGACTCTTCTTTCCCTTCCCTCCCCTCCCCTCATCCCTTCCCCTTCCTTCCTTCTTTCCTTCCTTTCTCTCTCTCTCTTTCTTTCTTCCTATTCCCTTCCCTCCATTCTATTTCTGGGGATGTGGCTCATTGCCACCTTTTGCTTATACGGTCATGTCAGAACACTCCATCAAACATGGGTCAAACCAAAAAACTGCTTTTTTTCACACTCTGTGATCTTACCTTTCTATTAAATTATTGCAACTAAACTAGGAGCAGTGAAATGTTCTTTTGCACCCTTTTCATTTTTGTTCCTTTTCCAAAAAAACCCCGGTCATTATCATTGCATAGCTTCTTTTTCCTTGGAATCCTAGGATTTTTGCATTTCACCACTTGCTGCAGATTTCAGTATAAAAAGGTTGAACTTTGTTTGCTGAACGTTCTGAAATGTTCCTGATTGTAATATAATACACCAGTAATTAAATACTGATTTAGAGAGTAATTTTCCTGCGTGTCATTTCATCATCAAGGAAAAAAGACTGTTAAAGCCATCAATCTGTGGGGCCGTATGGTGCTAATATAAGGTTTTTATTAGAAACTTTTCATCCACCATTCTCGAACCATTTTATCAGCCCTTGGAATTTTCTCTAGCTTTGCCAAGGCTTCCCAGGGGAATCCTTGCAATGTCTTAATGGCTTGGAGACAGACAGGGTAATGCTCCTCACCTCAGGGTTTTCTTACATCTTCACATGTGCACTCTGTGTAGCCTCTGGGTCCAGGTAAAATGCTGGGACAGTTGCTGATTTGAAATGTGAGCCTCCCACACATCTGTTGAGGACAGTGACTATGGCAGAGAAAGTGACCCTCTCCAAGTTTTATTTGGGTCATAAAAATTCATGCTGTGCACCACCTCTTTAAGAATCTGTGCCATTAAATGTGGCTAGATCCAGAGTACACTCTGGAGGAAGCCAGAAAAGACATTAAAATGCTTAGTCTATGACACACTTCCTTATTTTTGTCATTTTGACATTTATGTGTTGTTTCATTAGGGATTTTTAAGAGAAGACCCTTTTTCGGCAAGAAGTTTTCCCCAGATCTCCATGAGAGTCAACAGTTTATAATCAAACAGCTGTCTGGTTTTCATTTCGCTGAGCTGGACCACCTGCCGGCTGTTAACCTCTGGAAGGTTATTATGATACAATTGTTGTTGTTGTTTGTTTAAAAAGTTTCAGAGCTCAAGGAAAATATTAGTAATGAGTTACTTAACCTGCAGTGTTTACTGTTCCCACTCAACTTGCAGATGGTGTCCCAATGGCCAGTGAGAGGGAGGGCTCATTGGAGGCCAACACTATTTTGCACTTGTTTTGGAGACGAACCATAAAAATAGGCTTGGCAGTGAGGATGACTGCCCTTGTGGGAGGAGGGGTGGGCAGGGTTACAAAAGCCTTTTAAAAGGAAACACAGCCTTCCTGATGACTGAGGTTGAAAGGCACATCTCAACATAACCCTTTAATTCAGCACACTGTAAACTTGAAGCTGAGGTTGGGAGATCAGTGGATCTTGTGAGCATGTGTGGTTCAGCCTCGGTGTTCTGAGGCTTGCTCACCATCTGCTTTCTTCACATGTGCACACTCCTCTGATGGGAGTGATGGCTGCAAATTCTCTCAAGCGGCTGTGTGGGTACAATTTCCTAAGCCTTATAAAAATCCAGCCCCTAGACAGTTCTGTGCAGGTTCTGATTCCAATGACCTACCTCTCCCTGGACCTGGGGGCTTGAGAGCATGAGCATAATTTGTAAAGGCGGGAACATCTCTGAGTGACTGGAGGGGATTTCCCTGCAGGGACCACAGAGGTCAGGGATTGGCTGGAATAGATGTTCCATGAAGATCAAGATTTCCTCTGTTTCCTTCCCTTCTTTATCCCCCCGGTCATTAGAACAGGGAGCAGCACATGGTGAAATGTGCTAAAATGTGAAAGGTTGAATGAATATCTTTTCTTTCTGTTTTCTGTTCACCTTCTTATTTATTCCCCAAGTAATGAGTAGTATGAATAATTGATAAATATGGTGACTCTCAGGATTTATATTACAAAACTTTTTTTTTCTGGCTTTCAGAGTTTCAGAACATTTAAGATGAAGATTTAGGCAAGATAGCATTTTGGGGCTGACTTTGGGGCTGTGTAAGGCAGAAGAGAATGGGAGAAAGGACTCCAGCTTTGGCTACAGACAGACTTTAGTTTGGAGCTGGACAATGTCTCTTTCTTACTCTGTGACCTTGGGTAAATTAATTAACCTCTCTGATTCTCAGTTTCATCATTTATAAAATGGGAATAATGATAGATATCCTATAGGTTCTTGTGTTAGAGACTGTATGGTAAAGGCCTGACTCAGGACAGAGGAGCTAAAAATAGTAATAATAATAGGAATAATATAATATATGAGTTCCTCTCATGGCTCAGTGGTTAATGAACCCTTCTAGTATCCATGAGGACACAGGTTCGAGCCTTAGCTTGCTCAGGGGGTTAAGTATCCAGCATTGCTATGAGCTGTGGTGTGGGTTGCAGACCTGGCTCGGATCTGGCATTGCTGTGGCTGTGGTGTAGGCCAGCAGCTATAGCTCAGATTCAACCGCTAGCCTGGGAACTTCCATATGCCCCGGGTACGGCCCTAAAAAGACAAAATAATAATAATAATTCATATGTTATCATCACTGTACTATAAATACTGTTGTAATACTTAATATTATAATCATTAATGCTTTCTCACACTCGCTGACTACGAAGGAATTAATTTGTTGTGGATGGCGACATTTTATATCAGAAACCGACCAGGATTGGGAGGCTTCTAGTAGCTAATTGTATAACCCAGGCAAATCTCTTAACTTTTGAACCTCACTTCCCTAATCTGTAAAGTGAGAGACATAGTTACACTGATTTTGATTAGTAGGGAGCATTCAAGAAAGTAGAGCTACGAGAATAATTGCTTTGCAAAGTTGTTATAACCCTTCAATAATTAATATGGAGCTACATGGTCAATTATTAATTGTCATACAGATGTTCCTTGTTCATTTCAGCTCAACCCCTGCTTATTGAGTACTGTGTACCAAGCACTGTACTAGATACAATTAGGTACAGAAGAAGAGGACATCTGAGGAGCTTTTCCTCTGGTGGAGGAGGCAGTCACGTGAGCAGAGCACAGTTACTCATGTGATGGTGACGTTTGTACTTCTTCACTTTGCTCATTGATCCATTGTTGGCACCTTAAAGAAAAGGATTTGGTGACAGCAGAAGCTGGGATACCTGGTGTGGGGTTATCCCCTCCTTTTCCATATGTACAGAGAATTGGCAGCATGTTGTGCTACCTGATTTCTCTGATTGCAGGAGACTCATGAAGTTGGTGCCTCCACCACTTCATGTCTTTGCTCAAGAAGTGGCTGTGAACTGCATTCTTCCCTAATGCTCTCAGCATCTACTGTGATGTCATGAGGAGATTGCTTGGAGGCTGCTCCAGTATGGCTTGTGATGAATGGATGCAGAGTTCCTTGGAGAGAGAGTCCTTGTCTTTTCCATTTATATATCTTCAGCACCAAACCTTTCCACTTTGCCTCTAGAATCCTTCTTATGGTATAAGTTCTTTCTTGTACATTTCACATCTCTTCTCCAAACTGGCCTCTACTTCTTAGCTAAAAACCTGGCTTTCTGTTGAACACATGGTTTCTTCTGCAGCTAGTTTCCACCACCCCACATGATATGATTCTGGTCTGGAAAGTACCATCAGCATCTCCTTGACTCATTCAAGCTCCCTTTTAGACTATGACCTTGCCACAGTTATATCTATGTAATCACCACTCACACAATCCAATTAGCTTGCCCTCTGCCTCTCTTTATTATAATTTTTCACCTTCTGCATCATAATTTATTTATCTTTGAGGACACTGCCATTTTAATCATCTTCTCTATCCCTAGTCAAGGTTTTCCATTGTCCAGGGTGAAAATATCATCCATGTAATGACCTAATAACCCTGGCCACTCAGTTCTTTAGTCACATAGTTCCTAATTTTAGCTTCCACTTGGCTTCAACCATCTACTCCTATAGCTGTTCTCTACACGTTCATGTCACCCAGTACTGCTTTGCCAAGGAAACCGTGCCATTCTACAATCTAACCTTGTCTTCCTGTCTTTTTGGTGCCTCTCGGAGCCCCTGTCATTCAGGTCACTTAGCATTTTCCAGCCCTCGAGCTCTCTGGTTTCTCTCATCTTCACTTTCTTCCCAACTCATCCTGGTTCCAGAGCCCCTTTTCAACCACTCTTTGAAAGTCTTTTCAACTCCTCGGGTGGATTATCCTTTTATTTTATATGCCAAGTAAAGCCCTCAACTATGGGTTCTTGACCCACTTTGTTGCCTGTAGCAGATTGCTGAGTAGACGGGGCTGCTAAAAATTCAAGGTCTCCAATCTTGATGTGCTTAGAAGCCCTTTTCTATTTTCCCAGTCAGCTCTTTCTCTCTTTATTCTATTTTGCATGACAGCTATGATGAAATTCCACTGTTTTTGCATGTTCTAGCCAACCATCTTCCCATTTATCTTAGCAGATGACCCTGCATCTGACTTCATGGAGAAAATGGAAAGCATAAGATTTAGTAAGTCCCTCAGCTTCCTGCAGCCAAATTTATCTGCATGCAACCATACCTGTCTTACCCACACCAAGCCTTCCTCCTCACAGCTGCCAGCGAAATCTTTCTAAGTTCATACATGATCACACTGCTGTCTACCTAATGCCGTCCAAAACCTTCCCTTCTGCCTATGGAAAATCTCCATAGTTCTTGGTAAGATTTAAAGTGGTTCTTAGAGTTCCCGTCATGGCTCAGCGGAAACGAATCTGACTGGTATCCATGAGGATGCACGTTCAATCCCAGGCCTCGCTCAGTGGGTTAAGGATCCGGTATTGCTGTGAGCTGTGGTGTAGATCGCACACATGACTTGGATCTGGCATTGCTGTGGCTGTGGTGTAGGCCAGCGGCTACAGCTCCAATTCTTCCCCTAGCCTGGGAACTTCCATACGCCGTGGGTATGGCCATAAAAAGACAAAATAAAATAAAAAATATATGGTGCATAATGGTCTAGCTCAGGTTTGCCTTTCTAGCTTCATTTGTTACGAACCTGCTCTTCCCCACCTAAGCCTCTACTTGCCAGCTGCACACACTTTTTGAAATTTTGTGCACCCTCCTACTTTCTGGCCTTTGCATATGATATACCTTTTGCTTAGAATTCTCTCTTCTGTGTTTCATCACCCTCGTCCATCTAACTCCCAGTCATCTTAAGATTTTTAAGATCTTTCCTAAGTGAGAAAACTTCCCTGACTTACCAAGCCCTCAAATGTTATGTGCTCTTCACCTGTTCTTCTCTTTCTCATATTAGCAATTATTATTGTGGTTGTGTTACAATAAAACTTGACTTCTGAATACTTGAAAATTGAATTTTCATGCACCAAAATATATTTTCTTTTGATTTTCCCCAAACATTAATAACTGTAAAAATCGCATTTGTCTCAAAGGCAAGATGCTGTATCTGACTCGGTCATAGTTTGCTAACCCCTACGTTGGTGCATCTCAGTTGAGAATTGGTATCTCATGACTGTTCTTTCATGTTGTTACCTTAGTCTCTCTGTGCTTTGTTCTGCACACATTCCTCCATAATATCTTCTCATTCTAGAATTCTGTTCTTGATTGTGTCAGGTCTAGATTTTTAATTTATCTATATGAATTTCTTTAATAATACTAGTGATTATATTTTTATTGCCAAGATTTCTACTTGTTTATTTTTCAGACTCAAATATTCTTATATTATTTCTGCCTGTTTCTTGTTTCACAATTTTTTCCTGTCTTTAAAAGACTATTATTTCATTTTCAATTGAATACCTTAAATCTACCTATTTTAAAATCTTTGTCATGATGTTCTATATAATCAACTTGGGAATAAATCCACCTTTCTAGTGCTAATTTTTTCTGATGTATTTAGCACTAGATTATCTCTTATGTTTTGGAATTTTGTTATGTAAGTTTGTTTTGAATGGGCCCCTGCAAGTACATTTTCTTTCCTTCAGTAATCACCTTT
This sequence comes from Sus scrofa, assembly GCF_054392235.1. Taxonomy (NCBI): domain Eukaryota; kingdom Metazoa; phylum Chordata; class Mammalia; order Artiodactyla; family Suidae; genus Sus; species Sus scrofa. The sequence goes on along the minus strand of NC_139385.1, from coordinate 88,208,201 downwards.
CCTTGTCTAGTGGGTTTGTGGTTGCCTCTACCTTACTACCCTTTGTTCCCTCTGTCCCAAGTTCAGGATCAGATCTTATAATAATAACATTTAATACTTCTCCTTAAGTTAATATTGTGAATGTGGCAGATCCAGGAACTGAGTTGGTGGATGGCTTATTTAGCTCAGTTCTTATTTGTGAAGCTGAATATGCGTCTACCCTCCTACTTAAGTCCATAGCCATAGAGCTAGGCAAAATAGGCAGTACTCTCCTACCTCCAATCTCAGTTCATTTTATCATTGGGGTAACTTCAGCTCAGACCCTAATTTCAGCCTCTTTTTTTAATATGGAACTGAATTTATGGCTCCAATGTTTGCTTCCAGACCTGGAGCCCATTTGGCTAGTTGCTCCAGCCAACTTCATCTCTTTGTATTTCTGGTTCAGGAATATTTAATTCTTGAGTTCATTTATGGCTTTGTATTATTTCTGCAGATTTGGAGAGAGGGATTGCATTAAAATGTTGTTACTCTTCACCATCTTGACTGGAAATAAGTTTGCATGTCCTTTGGTTAACTGCTAGAATGTAAGCAACTTATAGGGTAGGGCCCCTGGTTATCCTGTGACCATTATATTGCCAGTGCTAAGCACAGAATAGCTGCTACATGTTTTTGTAAAGAATGAGTATTGATGAAATGATATAGATAACAACAAATGAACAACCTAGTTATATATTAAAATCAAATTTTATACTTTGTGCAAGTTGGAGTTTTATTTGATGACAATTATTAGCACCATATTCACCTGTCCATTTGTTCCATGTGTGCAGTGCTTCTGGAAGTTTGGTATGGCCATGCATTCATTAAGTTATTTTTCTGTCTCTTATTAGCATTAGTCTTTGCACCTGTGAGCAAAAATAAATAGAACTATGTAAATACCAAGTATTAACATCACTTTTCTTATAGCATCATTTTGCTATCAGTGGTATCAGCTGTAAGGTAAAAATAAAATTGAAACAATAACAGAGGCCTTCCATTTTTATTAAGGTATTTATTTTTTTCCATTATAGTTGATTTACAGTGTTCTGTCAATTTCTACTATACAGCAAAGTGAACCAGTCATACATATGTATATACATTCTTTTTCTCACATTATCCTCCATCATATTCCATCACAAGTGACAAGATATACAGCAGGATCTCATTGTTTATCCACTCCAGATGCAAAAGTTGGCATCTAGTAACTCCAAACTCCCAGTCCCAGTACAGAGGCCTTTCTTGATGCCCTTTTTGGCTGCTCTTGCCATATGGGAGATATACCAATATACCCTTAAGTGAATTTCTAGCACTTTCATACCTTTATTTTATAAAACTGCTTTCTGCTTTAGTTCAAAAGTGTTTGTGGAGTGTACATGGCCAGGTCCTGACCTTCAAGACTCCTATTAGGCTAGGATAGTAGATGAGATGTGGCAATCCTAACTGTCCATTTGGGTAAATGTCTAGTCATCTCCATGGGAATGTCAGCCTTGTGGGCTTCCAGGAACTAGAAGCCTGGTAGACTGGCCAGGGAAGATCATATCTAAATAAGTCTAAGACTCTCTGTGGTTCCTTCATTGCCTCATTTGACAAGGATCTGGAGACAGCAGCTCGCTTTGGATCCCAGAGAGTAAGGACTTGCTACTTCTGCTGAGAACTTCTTGGCAAAAGGAGAGCCAGCTGCATTCTTGGGGAAGGGTGGCGATATGTCTAGTGCTTATGTCTCTGTTGGAAGTGTGTGGGGTTTGTTGAGTCTATCACAGGGAGATTTATCTAATAGGTAGTGAATATGTGTTAGGTATTATTATTATTAAGCGCTGGTTGCTCCCTTTCCAAGCCATACTAAGTGCTGGAGAGCAGTTTATATTGCCAGCTAGAATAGTAATGTTGGGAGCTTACTGAGATGACAGAGTAATCTTGTTAGCTAGACTACTTTTCTGTATTGAAAACATAAAGTATTCTGCATCAAATCATATAATCTACATTTTCCCTTTCTCTCTTTAATTTGATTATGAACTATTACTGTGCTTTGCCATAAAATATGAAAGTTTTACATTTTGATAGTTTTTCAAATGCTGATTTTACTTTCTGTGCAAATACTTCATATCTTTCTAGCATAATTATTTAGCAGCCTTTTCGGGTTAATTATTGTCATTAACAATATGAGTCCTATGAGGGAATATCAATTAAAATATGCACAGCTGAACTTTCAAATGAGTAAATAATTTAGTTTTGGAAAATGACTGGAAACAGCAGGGTAACAGTCAAAAGGGGAACAATTATTTTAATGCTTATTTGACAAATGAGTCATTTTTACAGCAAATTAGATTCTTATCATAGCACCCCTACTGGTTACCACAGGAAAGCTGTTAACATGAGTTTTTAAAATAAAAGCTGTTAAGTTATGCATGCAAAGTTAAGGAAATCATTTGTATGAAGAAAAGGTGATTAGGCTATGCATTGTTAGCTGATGGAATACTGCCACTGGGATCTAATTAGGGCCATAAATCACCCAAAATGATGTGTGTATATAGGGCTTGAAGCATTGGAGTGATGCATGCCATTGACAGCGAGATGGATGATTCCCCCACCCTGACTTTCATAACTGTCCTTGTCTTTGTGCTGGCCAGACCCTAAAGCCCTACTTAATGACAGAGTGGAGTTGGGGCCAGAGCCACAGGAGTTTACCATTGTAAAGGGTGCTGGGACAATTCCAAGATGGACCTCCATTCCTTTTCATTGGGAAAAAGCTCAGGAAAAACAGGACGGTGGCCTCTAGAGTAAGTAGCCTTGACGTTAGTTCTAATTTGTATTTTGCCAATTGAATTAAGTTTTTTTTTTTTTTTAATTCAGTGATTCCAGATGGAAAGAAGGAAGGAAAGGAGGGAAGAAGAACACATTTATAGAAACCATGGATTATTTTTAAGGTATGAGTACCTACTCCATGTCCCATAGGATTCAGTGTCAGGTTAAAGCAAAGCCTGTTTTTAGACTTTTTGGAGTTTGAAAAACAAGTAAACACATGCATCATTTTCTCAGCTCTTTGGCTGGTATGTTTGAATTGAATTTTTTTCTTGACTCTGCTTTACACCATCACTCCATGGACCTCTTTTTTTTTTTTTTTTTTTTTTTTTTTGTCTTTTTGCCATTTCTTGGGCTGCTCCTATGGCATATGGAGGTTCCAAGGATAGGGGTTGAACTGGAGCTGTAGCCACCGGCCTACACCACAGCCACAGCAACTCGGGATCTGAGCTGCATCTGCAACCCACACCACAGCTCATGGCACACCGGATCCTTAACCCACTGAGCAAGGCCAGGGATCGAACCCACAACCTCATGGTTCCTAGTCAGATTCACCAACCACTGAACCACGACAGGAAATCCTCCATGGACCTCTTTGTACTGGCCACAGAAATTTATGCCACATTCCTCAACCTGGGTGGGAAGTTGCCCCCTCCTGAATAGAATAAATTGGACTGAGGCAGCCTACCAGGCACAAAAATCAGACCCCAAGAAATGATCTCGGGAAATGGACTCCAAGGAATGATCTAGTCCATTCCCAAGTCTACCGCCTCAGCATCACTTGGGAAATTGCTGTAACTGCAAATTCTTAGTCTCCAACCCAGATGTACTGAGTCAGAATCTCCAGGGTTGGGGCTCAGAAATCTATGTTTCCACTGGTTCTTCAGGTGACTGATGCATGCTCAAGTTTGAGAGGCAGTGATCTAGACTAGTGCTTGGAAGAACTAAACTGATAGAAATTCTTTCAGGTGATTATAAAAAGAATTCTATGAGGTCTCCAGGAATTGAGAGCTCTTTTAAGACACCAGCTCTAGTACCTTCCACTCGCCCCTGCCTTTGATTGTTAACTACAGATGTGACCATGTACCTTCAACTTAATGTTTTCAGGGTGTTATTTTTCATGGGTAAATGAGGGTGAAACATTGCCTACAGAGAGGCAAGGATTTAGACAGATTAACTTGTAAATTACGTGCCAGTTCTTGATCTTTAATTGTTAGCATGGCCAGGAAGATTAAAACAAGTAAGAATATATATCAAGATATACTTTCATTACATGTTTCTTGAATGCTTTCAAAATTATCACTTCTGAACTACCTCCCCTTGCATACCTTTTGTAGAGAGATCCAAATCTCAGGCTCTAATACTGTCTAGTAGTCATCTACTAAGCGTCTACACTTCAGGTCTGAAGAATCCACTTTCAGGATTACACACTCGTATTAGCTTTTTGAGAGCTCTTAGTCACAGAGAAAGTGTCTGTGCCTCCTTCCTTATGCTGCCACACCCAGAGGGATTCTGACTTCATTCCTTTCTCATCAGTGAGGCATATGATGTTTGTGTCTATCTTGAAATTCTGTCCAAATCACGTTCTTTTATTAAGTGTCTTTACTTCCCACCTAATGCTGAGTATTTTCCTTGAACCATCTAGTGTTGATGGAGTGAACTTCTGCACTCAACAACTTCACCAAACCAGTTCTGCAGAAGTTTGTGGCTTCTTGGTACGGGGATGAGGGAAGGGTGGAAGATTGGGGGTCAGGTAGGGGTGTGTCAAGATTTTAGCAATTATGTATTGTTTGGGGCAGGGGTGGGGGTGTCCAGAAGGCCAGTTGGACCTAGAGTTCACATTATAGAAATGCCACTTTTAGATTTCTCCCCTTGGGCAAAGGTTAGGGGTGTCTGACCGGTATGTGATTGAGCCTTGAATAAGGTGATCAAGATCATCTTTATTTGAGATTCCAAGTGTTACTGCATCCCTCACATGACCTCTCTATGAAGAGGCCTGATATAGGCACATAAATACAGTAGCTTACAAAGGATCCTCTTTTGATAGGGAAGTTAGGATTCACAGAGAATTCTGGTTTATGTTAAAACATGGACTACTTCTGGAGTCATTAATTTCCAGTGGCCCAGGAAAATTTCTAGCATATCAACTCTAAAGCCTTTGCTGACAGAATAGTGCCCTGGCAGCAGCTGACAAAGAGTAGAATTTTAGAGTGGCCGTAGGAAAGACTGCATCCATCTTTGTTTTTTTACCTCTTGGCTCTTGCTATCAATTTTTCCTCCGCTTAGGCACCCCCCTCCCCTGGGAATACTATGACTGAAACACTGGATCCCTTCCCCCCTCTCTGTCCCCTCCCTCCCTCCGTTTTCCTTCCCTCCCTCCTCCCTTCCTTCTTCTCTTTGTCTTTGCAGCTCCTCTCTCTGTTTCCTTCTTTCTTTATTTTGTTGGCCTTTCAAGTTTTCTTATTTTCTAAAAATAGTGAGAAACAATTTGTTTCCACATAAGTAGTTCCAGTGATGCGAGTTCAGCTCAGTGGGAGGTTGAGTTGTTTATGTGGCTCCACTAAAGAACAGTTCAATTATGAGAGGGTCTCTTTACACTAAGTCTGTCCTCGGAGTCCAGATGAGTGAATACCATCATTTGAAGTGAAGTAAGCAGGTCCCTGGGTGCCCCTCATCTGTGTTGGGTGATCTGTGTATGTAAGTTAAACCAATAGTTTACAAACAAGAATCAGACTTTACTCCTATCTGGAGGTTTACAGATATGGTCCCTTTACATCGTGGGACTTAGATTCACATAGTTTCCTAGAACACTACTTTCATAATCCCAAACAGCATACCTCCATGTTCCCCATCCTTTTGGAATGATGACACTCAGAGTCAGCCTCATGTCCCTCCGGCTCTTTAATCACTTTCTTTCATCACCCCCTTCCCTAGCTCTTTCTGGTTCTCAGCCTTTTCATATTCTTGCCAGCCAGGACCTTTACTGGCATGCCATAATTAGCCCTACTCCCCTTACCAGTATCTCCTCATCAATCAAAACTTACCTGTCTTACATTCCTTTCCCTCAGAGCCCTGATGGGTAACTGAAACCAACATGGCAAATCAATCACCATGTCCTGTCAATGCCTGATTGCTGTTTGTTAACAACACACTACATTTTATGGAACTGCTGCAACAGATTCCTTGGCCATCCAGGAGAGGAGATTTTTAGCATACAAAGACTTTCCTACAGTGTCAAAATTATAGAGTACACCGTCTGGGCTGCCATATTATTTTCATTGCTAGACTGACCCCCGTGATGCACTGCTCTTTGCTGGTTTTGTCACTTGCTGGATGGCACCTGTTTTAATGTAAGATCATTACATAAAACATGGTCATTACATTGAAGGATGTCAGAGCAGCCCCTGAGATAGCTCCATGGCAGTTGGAGTTTCATGTTGACAGTGCCTCTAGACATGGCTTCAGATATTCCATATAAGTGACACTTGGGATGGGTAAGGGAGCCCTCGGTGTGTGCTCTGGGAAAAGTGAGAGGCCATCTATCTTCCTGATGTATATGACACCTCTTACTGGTGTTTTGAGTGTCATTCCCACATGGGGAACAACTAGATGCGTGAGACATTTCAGAATTTATAGTAAATAGGTATAGTGTACATGGACTAGGAATAGAAGCTGAATGAAAATTAGTTCTTGGCCACTGCAGAGGCCATTTTTTTTACCCTTTTCAATTGATCATCAGTCAGCATTTCAAACAGTCCATGCATCTTGATTGAACACTCATTTGACTGAATTCAAAGTGATGGTGTAAACCAGGTGAAAACGAGAAAGAGGTATCAGACACCGTCTTTGCCTTCAGAGATCTCATGGTATGGTCAGCTGCAGGATTCCTGAAGAAGTTAGTGTGAGCTAGAGTAAAAGAGGGGTGGACCCTCACCCCAATCATCTGAGAAGCTTTTTCAAAATGCTGTTGCCTGGACATTACCCTCTATCTTCTGGATAAAATCAATAGGAGCAAAGCCTCCTTGACATCTGCACTTTGAAAGCACCCCCCACAGGTATCTCTTGCGTTAATGAGATAAGGCTCTTAATCTCACATGAGAGTTAAATTGCAGCATGGGCCATAGGAAAGACTGCCTTGTGCCAAGTGAGAGTGAGCAGAAGGCAAGGTGAGAACACTGCAGCCAGAATGGACTTCACTTCAGCAATGAGAAGTCGGAGTTAGGCTTTGAAGGACAGGTAGGCTTTGCACAGAACGTGATAGGAGAAGGCTGTTTCTTTCTCTTTACTAGCCATCATACTTCCAAAATTTATTAATCTGATAAAATCACATTTTATACTTGTGAAAAGGCAAATCCCCAAACCTAGAGCTAAAGGGTCAAGTTTTCTTGGAGCAAATTCTGGGAAACTGTAAACAATTGCCCAGGTAATTCCAATAAGTAAACAAGTTTTATCAAATATCACACTGTATCTTGACTTCAGGAATCTTGTTGGGATGTTCAAAATGTGTTTATAAATTGGGAGATAAAACAATATGATACCAGTGCTGCACAGAGTAGTGGGGGAATAATGATGGGAAAGTTATTCGAGTTCACAGTATGTGATGAGCCTTCTGAGCCGGTTCATGCATTTTAAATTTCATAAGTATGGGAGAGCCTTTAGACTGTTTTGAGTAGGGGAAGTCCAAGATAGTATATTATTTTGCGGTGGAGGTTGAGTGACTAGCCTGATAGAGATCACAAGGGAAGAGGGGGAGAGGGGAGAGAGAGAAGCCTGAATCAGTGCCGAAACCTTTTATTCTAGTGTGGAGTGAGGACCCAGGAAAGAGCTATGCATGTTGTGTGATACATGCGGGAACGTACAGGCAGAGGGTCATCAGTGGGATAAGTGCCATTGCTTTCATTTGCCATCTCATGGAGAGGCCTGCAGGCGATCGGGCACAGCTGGACACTCTATGAGTCATGCTCCTGGAGAGGAACCCTGCTCTCCTGTTTCCATTACTTTTTATAAATATTTGGGGGAATTGGGAGCCTTTTACCAAGAGTATGAAAATGAGGGCTTTTGCTATCAAGAGGGTGCCCTGCCAGAGAGGAGAGACATCTTACAGCCTATGCCAGCTGCTCAGAGGAGTGACCTACCTGTACTGGTAGCTCATGGGGACTTAGTGGGCAGATGAGACTGCTGAGGGCAGGAGGAGCCACTGGCTTCGCTAGCTCTTTACGGTGCAGTCCAGAGGGAGCTGCCAGAACCAGCCATGGGTACACCCAGTTATTCCTTGCAGGGTAGTCACCCAAGGTTGGGAGGGCTGGGTGGGTTAGGAATGGAGGGTGTACTTTTTCTCTAAAGCCTGTCTTTAATCTTAATGTTGTGTAATTCTGAAAAGGAATTACGGAAGAAGAGTTTCCAGAAATCATTCAGTGAAAGCCCCTTCTTCTTACATCATGGGTGTTTCAACAGGTGGGATGGTCTATGAGAGGTTTTAATTAGAGGAGACCACACCTTCAAGTAAGCCGCTCTTAAATTCTTTCCCAGGCAAACTCATCACTCTGTAAATAAACTTGTCATTTTTACATAAAAGTATTTAGTCTTTTAGCGTCTCCTCTGAAGATTGGAGCAAAAGAAAATAGAGAGGATCTCTTTCTGTCAGTTAGGATTGTGTCCATCTTCATGCTACAGAAAGCTGGGTTTTGGTGGTGTAAGCAAATTAGGAGTTTGTTTTTCTTCAGTAACAAGAAAGTCAGAAGCAGGTGGTTGCTCAAGTTGATTCAAAGGCTCAACAATGTCAAGGCTGACCCCTCTGAAGTCCTTGTGCTTGGCCTTTCTCTTATGATTCCTGGCAGGCCCAGATCATGGTTGTTCAAGGCAGAAGAGGGTGAAGCCAGGAGATGCACAGGAGCACAGCTGTCTCTTTTTATCAGAAAAAAAGCCTCTTCCTCTGACCCAGCAGACCCCTGACCCTCAGCCCACACTTGGGGCACACGGTCACCTTCTAACTTAAATGAGAGTTGAGAAAATGAGTCATTTCTCCTTCCACTCTTTATGGAGAGAAGTGGCAAGGGAGGAGGGGATTGCCAATGACTTCGGGCTGCCAAGTATCAATGTCTGTCTGCCTCACTACTCAGGCTCATTAAGTTAGACCCTTACATTAGGATCAGCCTTGGGAGCTTTAAAAATCTTCACCCAGAGCACACCACAGACCAATTTCACCCAGGTCTCTGAGAGTGGGACCCAGGCATCAGTATTTTTGACGGCTCCTTGGGTCAGTTCAGAGTGCAGTGAAAGTTGAGAAGAACTGATGTAGCTCTGACTCCATGGGGCTACACTCACAGTGCAAGGGTGAATTGAAAATAAAATTAAGAAGCCCTCTGTTCTCTCGCGGACCTCAAGGAAAATTGTCTCTACTTTGGCAGTGAGCTAATGGGAGAAAAAATAGTCCTTGAAAATTGATAGCCATAAGCCACCACCTGGGTGGCCTAAAATATCTCAAGTTGATAAATTTCCAGTATTGGTAACGTCTCCACTCACTGACAGAAGCAAAGACTAATATCTTTTTGAGGAATCCACATCTGTCTTGGGTCTGAAAGAGTTTTTACAGGTAAAATTCTAAGGGTAATTAGCTCTTTATAGTCAAAAATCTTTAAACATACAAAGAAATAAGACACCATTAGCAAGAGCCAGTAGAAACAACAGATATCAAAATAAGGTCTTACTTAAAAAACCTCAGATTTTGGAAAGATCAGCCACAGAATATAGAAAATTTGTTTTACAAGGTAGAGTAAAATATGAGTAAAGCGCAAGCAGATTGGTAAAAAGAATGTCTAGAAATAAATGATATAGCCCATTTTTACATTCCATGTTATATAACATTAACATGTTATGACATGTCTGTTACAAAGTCTTAATCTGTGTAAAACATTCTATTGATGAGATATTTGCATAAGGCACTTCTGTTTCTCTTTTCCTAACATTTCTATGTGGATATAAGTTTATACATGATCACGATGCTCTCAGTTTTAAGAACCAATCAGTGAGAACTGCTGCATGTTTTAGTTTAATGACTTGATATTGTCTGGGAGGTGATTCAGCATATGATTGTTTATTCACCATGAGGTGGTGATAATAATACTATCTTTGCAGAGTTGTTCTTCGTGTAGTGATTAACACCTTGCCTCCTGGAGTCGGACTGTCTTGACCACTTATTAACAGTGTGACCTGGAACAAGTGTTTCATTCTCTCTGTGCCTTGATTTCCTCATTTGAAGAAAGATAACTTATATTTATTGCATATGTCATAATGTCGTCGAGAGGCCAAATGAGATAGTGCAAGTGCTTTGGCCTCAGCTGGCAAAAACCGAAGTTAACTATCGTGGGGATGATAGAGTGTATTAGTGTCTGGTACATAGCAGACCACCCATAAATAATATTCTGTTAAGTATTATCATTTGTAACCAGAAGTTATTTGAGTTTATTTTGTCAAGGATGGCATCTTTTTGTGACTAGAACTCCAGTGCATTATCCATTGCACCTCGGAGCCACCGTAAGCCTAGTAGCATCTTTTCTTTTAAGCTGGAAAGTGCCTTTCAGTTCGACTAGTTCAGTCCCCTAACTTAACAGGCACAAAACTCCAGAGAGGTGGAGTTTATATCAGAGGTAGTCTTCCTGGCTTCTGGATTCATGGAAATGGCAGTGAAGGAGAGAGGGAGAGAAAAATATCAAGATTTTCAATGTTGGTGGGTGAATCAAACCTTTATTCTTCTGCAGTAAAAAGATATATTTGTATTTCAGTGGACTTGTTTCTCACCCAGCAGGACTACCGGTGGGGGCTGGCTGGAAGTGCTGGGAACAGGCAGGGATTTTAGGAGATGCGCGTGTGGGAGTGCTTCTCTCCTGGGACGAGGCCTGGAAGCAGGCTGGGTGCTGAGCCCCATCAGCAGAAGTGTTGGCAAAGCCCAGTGTTGAGAAAAGGCTAAACCGAGAAAGGAGAGGTTTATGAGAAACTGAGGAAAGAGAGGCAGAAGAGGAAGTGGGGGAGGGGGTGAAGGTGAAGAGGAAAAGGAGAGGTTTAGATTTGTGCATTAAAAAAATGGAACCTGTCCGGCCGATTTTTTATTACTTTTAAGATGATCCCATTGTCACGTTTTTCCAAAGTTGTGTATACAGTTGTTTAGAGTTTGAATGGATTGTAAAATGTGCCCCCAGAGCAGGATGGAATCTTCTTCCTGACGTGACACCAGTTTAAGTCTCTTTTAAAAAATTACATAACATTTCATGGTAAAGGCTGTCTTCTCTGTGTGAGGGATATAAATGCCTTCAGAAAACAGTTTCTAAGGCTTTCTCTTTTTAAGTATCATTGAGACAGTTTACCAGGCTGAAAGAGCTGAGTATATTGCTAGGGTAGCTGAGAGCTTGATGTAACTAATTAAGTTCTCTAGAAATTAGTCTTAACAAGTTCTGCCAGATGCTCTTATTGGAAATAGCTGCTTGGGAATTAGGAAAGTTGGGACAAAAATGAATAAAGTGGAAACTTAGCTACTTGTAGTTGTAGAGAAATAGAAAAAGAAGGCTTATGTATTCTCCGTTGTCATGTGAAAAGAAAGGAAGAATAGGCTTTGAGCCCTGAATTCATTCCAACAGCCTGGACGAGGCACCTAGAATATCTGTTAGTGATACAGAAAGAGAATATATGGATGTTAGCAAAGCCTAGAAGCCTATTTGGATCTGAGAGAACTCAGAAGTTTTAAACAAATTGCCAAGAGGGGAGTTCGATGCCAAAGCTTAGCAATTCAGATAAGGCAATGTAAAAGAAAGGCTAAGAATTAGTGAAAAGGGCATTTAGTTGTAGATGTTCACTTCTTTAAAAGTTGCTCTAGGAGTTTCTTTTGTGGTTCAGTGGGTTAAGGACCCAACGTTGACGCAGGTTCAATCCCTGGCCTTGCTCAGAGGGTTAAGGATCAGTTGTTGCAAGCTTCTGCATAAGTTGCAGATGTGTTTCGATCCATTGTTGCTGTGGCTGTGGCATAGGCCACAACTACCTCTCCGATTCAACCCCCCCTATCCTGGGAACTTCCATATGCCACACATGCAGCCATAAAAAGTACAAAAAAGTTGCTCTGTAATCTTTGAGATTATTGATTTAAACATGGCTATTGTTAGCCATGGAAGACAATTCTGTTTCTATTTAGAATTTTCATTCCAAAGGATTTTATGCTAGAGGACAAGGAAATATATTAGGTGACTGCAAGTGTAGCTGGTTTCAATGTATCAGTGGTAGGAAAATAAGTTAGTAAAGAGACCTAAAACGTCTATAAAGAGAAAGGTGTTAGTAGAGATCTACTTCTGAATGGCAGGCAAAGCCAAAGGTTTTTGTTTTTGAATCAGGTAGCAGGACTGCCACTTGGTGGCAGCATACTTAAAATATGCCTACTAGGTTTTGAGTTGGGGTGATGAATAAAGTTCTTTTAAAAGTTAAAACTATAAAATAAAGCTTATGAAGTGACAAAAAAAGTTATAGCAATAGTGCTTGAATTGCTTAAACATGGCCAAGAAAATATAAAGTATCTCTTGTGCTACTAAGAATGAACACAGGGTTGGAAGAGATTTTTTTCCCTAAATTCTGTCTAGTTTTTAAAATTGTGTCTATTTATTTTGGGTTTCTGCCTCAGATTTTTCATTATGTATATCTGTAGCCCCCATATTCGAATTCGTTTTAAAGTTGTCCCTTTCCTTCTCTTTTTGGTAAGTAGTAAGGAAGAGAAAAAACCTTTGAGTTATGATTAATTAACCTTTTATAGACCAGGGAAATTATTCTCTTATTTCGCTCTTTAATCACTGGATCACAGAACTTAAGTGAGGAGAAAATATGTATATTTACTTAGCTTTTAATCTAGAGAGGAAAAATATTTCAGCGTCAGATGGTTTTTGTTTGGTAGCTTGTTTTTGTTGTTCTTAATCTGAAAATCTGTGCGTTAAGCTAAATGAACCACTGGTTTGTGTTGGGCTTAGCTCAAAGGATATTTTGTTGTTTTGGATTTGTCTGGTTCAATGATATGAGAAAATGTATGTGGTCAATACTAACTGAACCAAGGTATGGCACCTTGGGAAAAAGTGCATTTCAGTTGGTGATGTCACTGAATATGTTAATATTTGAGTTTGCTGCCTTTTACCCTAGTTTGGCACACCTACTTTGGTAGATTTCAGTTCCTCACAGGAAATAACAGGAATGTTGAAAATATAGACATCCTTATGAGATCTTGAAATAAGTTATTTTTGCTGGTATTTATTGGAACATACTTAGCACCTCTCAGCCTTTGGCTGCACTTGATCACGTGATGGTTTGCAATCCTAGCGCTTCTGAGCTCAGTTAGTCTCTCCTCTCTCTACCCAGTGACAACCTGAGGCATAGTGTCAGGGCCTGGCTCCCTAGCAGTGCCTTCTCCAGGTGGCAGCAGGGGCAGATTGGGAATTCTGCCCACAAATCAAGCATGGAGTTATTACCTGGAGCTAATGGTTAGGTAATGGCTTGTCATGTTGTCAGAACCTAGAGGAGCTTCTACACAAGGATCCCTCAGTGAAGACCTACAGAGGCTCTGTCTGGTCATCTTCTGAGGTCAAGCCAGTGTGCCTCAGTGACATCTGTCCTAGAAAACAGAGGCGAAAATTATTTAAAGCCAGTGCTGGCTTTAGCCTCTTCTCTGTTTTGAGAAGGGTGGCGTAATTTGTACCAGTGGGGTCAGGAATATGAGACTGTGTCTCCCCCTAGCTGGTCCTAATGGAGGCTGGAAGCTCTGGGGCCCAGAGCAGATGTTGCAGGGTGTGCGGAGGCTTTGGGTGTTGCCCAAGTCCAGCCTAGGGGCTGAGACAATAGAGAGTGAAATTTTCTGCCAAAATCAAAGGTTTTGTTTTGTTTTGTTTGTAAGAAGTCAGGGAGACTAGGAGGACAGAGGAGAGTCATGCAGTTTGTCAAGAGGTTTATTGACAGAGTGATCAAAAAACCTTTCAAAAGAAATAGGGGTCTAACGTTAAAATGTACATTATTTTGCAGTACTGTGCTGTAAGCACTCCATATCACTGCACATCTTCAGTAAACTCCTCAGTGAGTATACATTCTTCAGGAAAGTGGCTTTGGTGGTTGTTTCAGTTTTGTAGCAAGAACCTTACTGAGTTCTCTTATCAGGGTTGATACAAAGCATGGGGAAAGAGGACAGCTGTGGAGGCCCTGCTGCTGTGAGATTAGGGACAATGGGCCCACAGGAGCTGGCACTCAGACCCGAAGTGGCAGCATAAACCCCAAGGAATGTGTGGATATCTTGGGAAGGATAAGAAATAGAAGCCTTGAGCTTCAAGTTATAGATAGATAGGCAGATAGATAGATAGGTGATTCCCACCAGTTTGAGGCTGCCATGTGTTAGGTGAGAACCATTACTGTCCTTTGTCCCGTATTAGGTACCATGGACTAATAGGAAAAGAATAACACTTGGGTTCTTAACCTGAAAAGACCATGAACCAAATTTATCACACACAATATGGTAACAACATTAGCTTATATTTTCTGATATAGTAAAATCAGAAAGTGCTGAAGCAGAAGAGCTTAGGAAAAAAAATTAAGAAATTGGTATCTTTGTGGCTTCTTCTAAGTAGAATTAGAGTCAACCAAATGGTGGAAAACTTTCTCCAGCGTCATGGATGAGGCTTTATATCCCTGTAGGACATGCCTCTTTCTCTGTGCTTCCTTAGCAAACTAGAAAAGAACATGTGGAAATAGCAATAGCTTACCATTGACGAATGAGGACCCAGAGCAGTTACCATCTGATACCAACCTGTTAATGACACTAAAAGATAACAGTTGCTTGGAGCTTGATTATAGATTTACGGCTATTAATGTATTAAATTTCCACAGAACTATATATGAAATAGGTGTCACTGTTTCCCCATTTGACAGATGAGGAAGCTCAAGAATGCTAAGCAGACTGTCCGAGGTCATTCAGTTGACAACCCACAGTTGGTCAGTCTATGTCAATGTTTCTTAACGTGGGTGGCACTGCCCTCTAAGGGACATTTGGAGTTTTGTAGGAGCACTTTTTGGTTGTCACAATGATTGATGGGCAGGGGCAGCAATGCAAGGACTGTCTTATGCTACAGAGAACTGCCCCACATTCTGTGTGGCTTATAAATATCCCGCTGGATGTTCATGTAGATAAGACACTTGCACATGATTAACCAACATACTGTATTATTCTACATTTGAAGTAGTTGCATTCTTAGCAATTTGCTCAAAAGAGGCAAGCATCTGATGATGTAATTATGCCTTCCAAGGCAGTTATGTTCCAGAAGTTACACGATGAAATATACTTTTTTTTGGTATAAAAAAAAACCCCACCTTTTACTTCTCCTTTACATGATAATAGGACATTATATTTACATGTTTGAATTAGGTATATAGGTAGGTTATTTATTGTAAATTTTATTTTATAAGAAATTTCAAAATATTTGTTATAAGAAAAGGATCATGTGGATGTGAGATATCAAACTAATGATGCCACCGAGGCTACTGCTGTCCAGCGAGAGCTTGCAAACTGATGGCTCACAAGCCATATTTAGTTCACAGATATGATTAGTGCGATCCACAGAATGTGGAGAAAGGGGTTCAGGTGTGTTGCCAACATTTGGAACTAGATTTTTCAGAAACCTTCTGCTTTTCTGACTTCTCTTGGAAATTCGGACAGTCTAGCAATTCAGGGACCAGTATGGTCATGGTCGCCCCAGCCCTCTTTGGAGGGACATCAGCTCTCCTAGTCAGTATGGTCCTGACCTAGCCAACTTGACTCATTAAGCTTCTTATGGTGCCCATGAGGAATTACATTTGTGACTCTCAGACACAGGGTAAATCTGGTAAAAGTGGCCATACTGTCAGCTGCTGCCTTCTACATGTTATTGTAAGTTGCACTGGAAAGACTAGTCCCAAGCTTCCTTCATCTGCAATGCAAATACCCCACAAGGCTCCCACCCCTACTTAATACCCCAGCTCCCTTTAGGTGTGTGTGTACAAGTGCTACTGCCCGCTGTGATCTGACCTCAGATTGGTGGTTTAGGTGCAAGAAGCCAGGCTGTCCATGCTTCCTGAGTCACCAACCCCCCTAGAATCCCATAGTTAATACGTTTTATAACCCCCTCCTCCTCTTGGCTTTGCTTTGTCGTGTTCATTTGGTGTTGGAGGTTTTGAAGTTGATGTTAAAAGAGATGAATTCTAACAGTTGAGAACTTTTTGATGAACACGGGGAAGCACTGCTGAGGAAGGGAACACAAGACACCACTAAAATTATCTGCCACAGTTTTCTCCTGCGCAGGTTTCAGTTATTGTGTTTTCTGACCCTAGAAAATGAAGAAATACAGTCTAAAAAATGGACTGTCTAGAAGAAATTATGAATGCCACACATCTGCAATGAAAATAGATGAATTTTGAAATCAAATTCATGAGGTGTAGTAAGAGGCTCAGAAAGTTTGTGAAGCACATGATTTTTTATTGTGTTTTATTTTTGAGCCCTCACACTGGTTGTTGGCATCTCTGGGATGTTTTGTTCTCTCAGAGCAGGCCTAGTTGGGGGACAGCCTCTCCACCTGTTGGAATCCTGCCCAGATCATCTGACAGGCTTGGCTAGATCCTCCCCTCCTGGCTAAGGAGAGGCCCAGTAACCAGCACCCCCGCTCCACTAATAATAGGCTAGTGGCTTAGTCACCCCGCGAACACACACTCCACCCTGCTTGAAAATCCAGGAGAGGGGAGAAGCATACAGTTAGAGAGGAGGTTAAAACCCCATTTCAGTAACTGCCCTCACAGCTCCTCACTTTCTGAGGAGTAGTCCTCACTGACCAAGCCTGCTGAAGAAGTTGTTGTCTAGAGCAAACTGTGTTTTCTCGTCTCCTGTACCAACTCAGGGCTTTTCATGTGATCATGTGTGTGGAAGGAAGGAACGAGTACATGAATTTTGGTTAGCTCTAACCTACTCTCAAGATACTCATTTCTTTGCAGCCTCATTTACTCAGTCATCCATTCAGCAAATATACGCCAGACATCCAGTCCTTGCTGGGCAGTGTTCTAGCTGAGAGTGTTGGGTGAGCTGGGTTCATGCCCTCACTGAGCTGCAATTTAGGGAGACACAGTAGATGGGGAGGCAGACATCCAAGGCAAATGCAGGTAGGGAGAGATGCATTAAGGAAAATAAAACAGGGGCGAATGGGAGCAAATAAGTGGGGATGGGGCTAATTCAGATTGTGTGGTCAAAGAAGGCCGTACAGATAAGATTTGATAAGATTTGAATGAAAAGGAGCCAGGGATGCAAATAGCAGATGCAATGGTCCAGGGACAGGCAATGGCAAGAGTCCTAAGGTAGAAGTGAGTTTGGTGTGCTCAAGGAACCCAGAGAAAGCCTGTTCTTCAGGGAGAGGGGGGTAAAATGAGATGGGAGAGGCCACAGAGGCATTGGGAGGAGTCTGACATACCACAACTACAGCAGGAAGCCAGCAGAGGGCTCCCAGCAGGGGTGTTTCAATGGAACTACTCTTTCCTAAGATGAGTCTGGATGTAAGTGGGTAAATAAAGTATGGTGTTTTCTAGCAATGGAATACACTATAGTAGAGAAAAAACCCAGTAAATTCCTTCTTGTAACCATATGAATGAGTCTCAGAAACATAATGACAAGTGAAAGAAGTAAAAGAACATAAATTACTCCACTTATGTCAAGTTCAAAAGCAGACAAAACTGCCATAAATTTGAGGAGAGCACTTTGGGATTCATGAAAACATAAAAATAAATGGTCTCTTTCTTTAGTGCATCCTTGCATATGAATGTGTAGAAAAACGACTGCACTGATAAAAACCCAAAACTTATGACAGTGGGTCCCCAGGATGAAGGAGATGGTCAAGAAGTGTTTAAACCTTATCTGGGAGTTTCTGTCATGGCACAGTGGAAATGAATCTGACTAGTATCCGTGAGGACCTAGGTTCAGTCCTTGGCCTCAATCATGAGTTAAGGATCTGGCATTGCCATGAGCTGTGATGTGGGTCACAGATGCTGCTTGGATTCCAAGTTGCTGTGGCTGTGGCGTAGGCCGGCAGCTGTAACATTTAATTGGACCCCTAGTCTAGGAACCTCCATATGCTGTGGGTGTGGCCATAAAAAGACAAAAAAATAAATAAATAAACCTTATCTGTAAGCTTTGAGTTTTGCATAGATAGTGCATGTATTAGTTTCCTGAGACTGTTGTAGCAAAGTACCACAAACTTGGCAGCTTAGAACAATACACATTTATTCTCTTACAGTTCTGGAGGCCAGAAACCTGAAATCAGCTCCATGAGCTGACAGCGAGGTGTTGGCAGAGGTGTGTCTCCAGGGAGAATCTGTCCTCTGTCTGCTTCTCCTCCTTGTGGCTGCCAGCCTTCCCTTGCTTGTGTTTGCACCAGTCCAGGCTCTGCCTCTAGGATCCCATTGCCTTTCCCATTTCTCTGTGTCTAATCTCTCTGCTTTTCTCTAACAGGGACAGTTGGGATGGTATTTAAGACCCACTCAAATCATTCAGGATCCTCTCCTCATTTCAAGACCCATAATCACACCTGCAAGGACTCTTTTTCGAAATAAGGTCACATTCTCAGGCCCAGGGTTAAGAGGTTGATATCTTTGGGGGTCTTTTTCACCTCCTATAGTGCATTTATGTACCTGTTGGATTATTAAAAAAATAATTTTTTGAAGGATGGGTAGAAAGTGATGCCCCTGGTGTTGCATGAAAACCTATTAGGAGGTGATTGGACTTGTCCAGGTGAGAGGTGACAGTAACCTGGATTTGGGAGGTGGCCATGGATATGAGGAGAGTGGAAGGGATTGAGATGCAGTCTGGAGATAGTTTTTAAGAGTGTCTGGTGGGTCAGATGCAGAGGAAGGGGGTCAAAGGAAGGAAAAAGCTGGTTTATGTTTATGGCTTGAGAAACTGAGCGGTGTCACCTGCTGAGACAGGGGAACAGGCTGGAGGACATTTGGGAACTTTGGCTATAGTATATCTGTAATATGAGAAGTACATTTTCTGCCTTTTGAAAAAAGATCAGAATTACACTGCAAGAGAATTTGGTGTTTTAATAAAATGAGTGATTTTTCACTGTGGATTATCATGGCCTGGAAAAGAAGTTTCCAAGATCACAAGGAAGGCAAGATGTTTAGTAGGTGGTTTGCAGAGCTCCTGGCTCCTTTAGCAGATGGAACGACACAAGGAAAACTCATAGACAATGACTGCTCTAATGACAGCAAAGGGGAAGGGGCCAGTCCTAGGTTCTGAAGTCTGTAGGTGTAGCTCCCCTGCACCTACCCCTAGGTTTGCTCTCCACAGCGACTGGAGCTCCTGCTTTATACCTTCCACCTGTGTACATAGCGGTAGGACAAACGAATATTCCATTAGCTTCTTCTCACCCTCCTTCCAGATAGCAACACACTGATTTTAGAAAACAAATGTTTTATTTTGCAAATTCTTCTCTCTGGCCTAGCAAGGGCTTTGGAGTCAGACAGACACAGGTCAGGCTGGTGACCAGCACTGCCACTCACCATGTGACCTCTGGCTGGTTACCCAACCTCTCCAGGCCTGCGCTTCCTGGCGGTATTGTATGAAGGCCAGACTGTGTGCTCAATATAACTGTTTGATATTATTACTCTTACCAGCTAAGCTTCATAGCCTTCCCATGTTTCTCTGTAGTTTTTATTTGGAAATGCTAAAATGTGACACTTCCTGCATGATGAAAACAAACCCCATACCGTTCAGGTACCTTTTTTCTCTACCCAAGTTTGCCTGTAAGTGAACAGTTGTAATATTCCTTCTTTCAATATTTTCTCTTCTAATAGTTTGTTTTTTTTTTAATTCTGTTCAGCTGCAGTTATCTGAGAAATTGCTATAAGACAACCCACCTGCTTCAGCCTGAGTTCTCTAGATCCCTGAGGCAAAAGTGGGGATAATTACTGAGGGAGATTATCAGGGAACAGTACTATCATCACTTGGCCCTTCGCTAGGATTCCTTAGTGCAGACTTTGTAAACATATCAGCAGAGAGCCTGTGAAATTTCATCTGGTTTGAGTTCTCTTTATTTGTAAAGCTAAACAATATCTTGATAATCTCTTTGACACCCCCCACCCTCTTCCTCCAAATTTTATTTAAAGAAAGCAAATCCAGCAAACAAATTTCATGCAACCATCACTGTCATGTGAATTATCAAATAGGGTCTGGCCTCAATTGTCAAATGAAGAGAACCCAAACTGAATTCGTCAATGTTAAATAGCTGAAATATATGGCAGTTAAGAAGTTGTGTGAGGATAAAAGATGTGGTTACAGAGGATGGAAAAGCTATACCATTATGAGCTGTTATTTCTGTGTTTTGTTTTGTTTTTTTTTTTCTTTCTCTTTGTTTTTCAAGTGAAGTGAGATTTTTTTCCCCATGAATATGGTATCTTTAACAATTTGGTCCCTTTGCTCTCAGATGCTAAAACTTCTGCATTCCCAGGCCGCCTCCCTTCTCAGCGAAGAACACTGTTCCTCCCCTAATCATGGGTTGAGGGCTCACTGTGAAGACAGAGGCTCCTCTAAGAGGGGGTTGCTTCCTTGAAATGAGCTGTAGGTGTGGCCTCGGAGAGACCTAGGCCTGCCCCCTTTTCCTCCTCATGCTTGTTTCCCAAGACAGCTCTGATGGAATCTAAGAACTCAGCATCCTTCAGGTCACAATTTAACTGTGTCCAAGGAAACAAGCTATGGGTTTAACTTACAGGTTCTTTAAATGCAGTGCCCAAACCAGTGACATCAGTCTCACCTGAGAACTTGTTAGAAGGGCAAATTCCTGGGCCCCACCCCAGATACCTGCATCAGAAATGCTAGGGCTGGAGCCAGGCAGTCTGCTTTAACAAGCCCTGCAGGTGGTTCTGAGGCATGCTGAAGTTTGAGAGCCCTCGGTCTAATTCTTGCACAAATTCAGATAAATTTAATCAAAAGTTATGTATTCTCTCACCTCCTCCCAGGTTTACTTTTAGAGCTATTCAGATTGAGCACAGGGAGTCAAATGCCAGGTCAAGCGTTTGATGCTCGTTGGTTCCCTAAGCCTGGCAGCAGTGCCCCTCCTGAGGTCCGACTTCTCAACAAGACAAACATCTGGAAGCTTTATTGATGTATCTTCAGCTGGGGGTGAGTGGGTGGTAGAGGGGAAAGTAACCGTCCCTTTTCTGTTTGAAAATATTTAGTTTAAGTGATGTGAAGATTTTGGTAGATCTGCAACAAGATCAAAGACCATAAATTATTTAACAGCGGTTCTACTTTTGTGGAATTATTTAAAGTATAATTGCAGTTCAGCTTCCTAGCCTTCATTTTCAGGTCTGGAATTCTGTTGGGAGCTATCATAATCACTGAAGAAGATAATATTACAGGCTGGGTATAAAAATATCTTTTTAATGACCAGCAAATTAGTGAAATGTCTGGACCTGAATGGAGACCAAAAAGACGTTGGTGTTTTTATGATGGGGGGAAAAGACTAAATCGTCGCCATATTGTTATTCTTGTTGAATTCTCTGATCCTTAAAACGTTAGTTGATTAGATAAAATTTGTAAAGTGGTGCATCTGTGTAATTGAGGAAGGGGCATGAAGCATAGAGAGGTGCCTTGGAACTTGTACAGTTTTGGCTTGGGTTTAATTTTAGGATCACAGTCTGAAAGTCAGCCTCAAGTGACTCATTACACTGAACAGTTCTGAGAACTCTTGTCGCCTGATTGACAGTAGGACCAGGGCTCATAGACCAAAAAACAAAAGCTTTCTAAGACACCAGGCAAATGAGCCCATTTACAGTCTTTCCCTATAAACCAAATAATGACTTGCTACACATATTTTCCAGTTTGTTATAACTTCTCTAACATTTAACCTAAGGAGTCATAAATTGAACTATGTGGATTTATCTTTCAAAATAACAGGTGTTCCATTCACAGGAAAGGCAGAACAGGTTTTGCCAAATTTATAACCTCACAGATTTAGAGTTTTGAACCAAAAACTTAAAATTCTTGTGGTGTCAAGACTATTTGCAATAGCAGCTGAGAGTCTAAAGAGATGGCTCATGACATGAACTAACTCTTTCTGAACCAGGGTCTTAATGAATTAATTTTAAACCAGTCAACCACAGATGTACCCTAGTTCCCTTGGAGTACACATGCATTCAAATGGAAGGGTCAGAGGCACCTAATTAACTTGTGCATTTGGGTCTATATTGACTCTGTACTCACTCTTCTAAAAATTAGAAATAATGAATGTACAGGAAATGTGACTCTTTTGGTTGTGAAGGACAGGAAGAGGACAAGAAAGTAAAAATGTATGGTACAGCCTATAAAACACTGTCCATATTATCTTTTAAATGACCCACTCTGCCTGGGCCTTGTGCAGATTTGTTTAAGAAAGATACTCTGTGCTGAAAGCTAGAACATTTTGTTAAATTTGCCCCAAATGGTTTGATATTGTTGTGCAAATGGAAGTTTTTCTTTCAGAGGGCTGATCCAAACACCCTGTCTCTGAGGTTGAGGGAGGCCATTCTTGTCTGCCTTCTCTGTTGTCACTCTCTTCCCTGCTTAGCAACAGCTCCTCTGTTGACCACAGGTGACCTGAGGAATCCCCATGCGGGTGGGTCTTATGGATCTGGGCAGAGTCAGTCACGTGATTCATGCTCCCAAGGCGAATGATCACAGGATCTCGAGAGAGGAGAGTCCTGGGAGTTCACCAGTTCATTTGGTCCTTTTAAACTAGCTCAGGAGGGTGACCCAGAGACTCTTAGAAAGCCTTTGGTGACTCATTCTCCAGGAAGGGCTTGTTTCCCCCTCCTATTCTGTAACAGTAGCTCTGTACTACAGCATCTTAACCCACATCATCTCAATTAATCCCTCTGTTTACATATTTCAATTGGTTAATGGAGCCCAGATTTAGAGTTAGGGCCTTCGATTCTAGGTTTAAGTTCCCACTCTGCTCTGCTGCCTCTGGATACATTCTAAATCACTAACAACTAATGTTTTGAGGGCGCCTCCCAGTTCAGGGGCATTTTCTCATGTAGAACCTTATGGATAGGACTAACCCTCACAAGAGCCCCAGGAGATGGATGTATTATATCCATTTTACAGATTTTCGATTTCAAGGCTCAAGAGGTTAAACTGCTTGTGTGAGATCACCTAGCCATGAGGTGAAGATGTGAGCTCAACTTATTATGGCTATTGCAAAGCCCATTTTCCTTCCATGTTTGTGTAGATTTCTCAATGCCTACCTCATGGTTATCCACCATTATTGTTTATTCTTGTCCTTTCTTCTCCAAAGTCAAAACTCATTCAGGATGGACGCTTTGGGGACTGAATGTACATCATTTAGTACTTTTATTTGCTGTACATTTAATAATTATATCAATTCATTAAATACATTGCATGTATAAAAAGAGTTAATACACTTACATGCTTAGACTAGTACCTGGTGCATAGTATACATTCAATAGGTGTTAATATTTTTTACTCATTTGTCATTCATTGAGTTCCTCTCCTGTGCTCATCACTGAGATGTCTCTGTGGGGGGAACCAAAATAAAACTTTGTCACCTTCTACTTCCCAGAGATTCCATTTACCTCTCTGATCTCCTAGCTTGTAGTCTTTATGGAGTCAGGGACATACCTGTATCATTCACCTTTGTATCTCCAGTGCCTAGCACAAGACCTGATGTATTTTAAGTACATTCAAAAAAGATCTGTTGAACAAATAAATAAATGCTCAGACATTGGAAAGCTGATAATTTTTAAAATCACCTCAATCTAGAAATCAAATCATACCGTTCAGGTTGTGTCGTCATGATTCTTTTCTTTGTTTCTTTGTTTTGCTGGCTGTATGAATAGCACCCGTTTATACTGTATCTGGTGTACATCTCTGTCCTTTTGTGCTGAGGAGTCAACTTCTCATCCTAGGCAATTCCCAGGGAATTGATCTCCAGGCCCAAGTCCCTAACAATCCTGACAGTCACAGGAAACCCTGATAGGGCCAAGTGTAATTGAGGCTAGAAGAAGTTTACTCAGGGCTGGAGAGGCCTGCCCGGGAGTGATCTGTTTGCAGGTTTCAGCCACTCTCTAAAAGGAGGGCCCTGCTCAAGACTCCTCGGACCTGAGATACAAGCTCCATTCCAGAACTCTCCTGACAGCTTGCTTTGTAGCTCTAGGCCAAGTCTCCCCATCTCTGGGACTTCTGAGTTTGCCCTCTCAGGAGTGGTGATTGTGTTCTGGCCCCTGGGGTTTTGTGTGTGTGTGTGGCACTTAAAGCTGTTTCTGAAAGCTTTGACATACTTTGCACCTGTTAGCTCCAAAGAAACTGAGCACCTGGAGTGAAGGGCCAATGCCAGCAGTTGTGTGAGTATTGGAAAGACTGGGGTCTAGCTCCAGCCTGTGCGCCTCCTTCTATGTCCTTCAGTCCTTGCCAGCAGGGCTCTGACTTGCTTTATTGTGCACTGCTACAGAAGTTCACAGAACAGGGATGACAGAGGCAGAAGTTGGCCCAGCGATTCCCCCACAAGGGTAGCCGGCAGCAAGTGAGCATGGCTTATGCAGATTGTTGGGACATGTTGCGCAGAGAGGGAAAGTGGCTTCTTTACATTGGCTCAGTCCTGAGAGGAGGCCAGGGAACGCACTCTAACCTCATTATCATAGGAGCTACTGTTTTTGAGCCCCTACTGTGTGTTATGTCCTTAACATTGGGTCAATATTTTTGCCATTCCTAGGAGTTCGAATTGAGAACCTTTCCCTCCTATGCATTTTTTTTTTAAAAGGTAAATCAATTACACCTTGATGAAGTAAAATATTTCCCCTGAAGAAGATAAAGAAGACTGGGAACTGAACCAGTTTTGATTCCACAGCTGGTGTTCTGAACCACTTCATCATTCCACCTCGTTTTCCAGGCAGCTCCCCACTGGAGCATCAGCACTTTGAAAACTAATATACGAGTGTCTTTGTAGCTCTTTTATTCTTCCATGTCTTTCTTCTTGATAAAACTGATGTTGGGCCATGCAGCCAAGTTGCACGAACTTTGGGGTATGATAGAAAGGAATTGTCTTATGTTCTGAGTTGGCTTCTGGTAGGTCTCTGTAGAAACTCTTAATGGGTATGTGAGAAATGAGGGTAATACATTTCTCCCTTCCGCTCCCCCTAATCCCCTCAAAATGAATACCTAAGAGTGAGAATAAAAATGCATGAGTTTCTCTGGTTTCCAAGTACAAAAAAACATAACTTGAAATTACAAATGGAAACTGGGTGAATTCTGACACTGGGTTTAACATAAAAGATCTCCAGACTGCATTGTGCTATACCAGCCAATCAGAAACTGGATTTCAGTTCTCTTCTTATGGTCTGGCTGTTTTGCCATCACAGTGATGACCTCATCATCTGTGTCACAAACTCTTAGAAAAATTAGAAAAAAAAATTATTTGAGAAAGAAAACTGATTACAGTTGAGCTGACTGGAAAATGGTCATGCAACCATTAAGTAAAATTGAAACCATTGTCTTCTCTTTTGTGGTTGGCTTAGCTTCCAGGTAGTATAAATGTAAGGAGCAGTTTAATTAGGAAATTTAATTTCTATGAGGAAAATACAAGAGAGCAAGGAATCCAAAATGTCTAGAGATGACATGAAACTCCATTTCAAGGGTCAGATGCCAAATTTAGGAAGTGGGGACAGCATGGATCATCAGAGTCAGCCATGGCTCCATAGCTTAGTTTTGCTATTTGCTACCTGCAGGGGATTATGTAAATTACCGAAACTCTCTGAGCTTCAGTTTCTTAATCTGTGAAATGGAGGTGATACCTTGTAGTAAGGATGAGGATTAAATGGTTTAACAATGTGACAAGGAGGGTTAAATGGCTCCTGAAATAAAGCACAAATTCAAGAAATGTTAGTTCTTTCTCCTGATTCCTTTTCCATCTCTGTCTCTTAGAAGAAAACCCTTCCAGAATGTATTAGTTTTTTAGGGCTGCTGTAACAAAATTCTGGAGGCTGAAAGTCTGAAATCAAGTCATTGCCAGAGTTGATTTCTTCTAGGTCTATGAGGAAGCCCCCCCCCCATGTCTCTCTCCTAGTTTTCTCATAAGCCTTGTCATTCCTTGGCTTGAAGTATCACCTCACTTTTGCCTTCATCTTTGCATGGTTTTCTCCCTGTGTATCTTCTCCAATTTTCCCCTTTTAATAAGGATGCCAGTCATTGAAATAGGGCCCACCCAGCTTATCTTATTTTTAGTTGATTACTGTAAAGACCCTATCTCCAAATAAAGTAACATTCTGAGGTACTGGAAATTAGAATTTCAACTTATGAATGGAGAGTGGGGTGAATGAAGTTCAACCCATAACAGGGCAAGTGGGTATGCTGCTGGTTGGAGAAGCAACAGTATAATGGATTGGAATTTGAATGTTCATTTGAGGATTTTGTTTAAGTTACCAGCAAGCTGATTTAGGTACATAGTACTTCTTTTATATCATGGCCCCTTTGGGAAAAATGGTTACTGCAACAGTAGGAAATAAGTTTCTAGTGAACTATAGGGGCAAGTCTCATCCTTAAAGCTTTAAGGCTACCTCTACACAAACATCTTTTAAAATGGGGCAGCCAGAATGAATACTGCTTATATGGCTTAAGGAATAATTGATGATAGGAAATTTTATCTCCAGATGGCAAAGAAGTTTTTAAAATTGGTTTTAGTATCAATTTTTTTTTCTTTATTGGCCACCCTGTGGCATATGGCATTCCCAGGCCAGGGATAGAATCCAAGCTGGAGCTGTGACCTGTGGCACAGTTGCAGTAGTGCTGGATCCTTAACCCACTGCCCCAGGCCAGGGATTGAACCCATGTCCCTGCCACTGCAGAGACTCTGTCGATCCCATTGTGTTGCAATAGGAACTCCTGGTTTCAATTTTTAGTTGACATCATATAGCCCCTCTGATTCAATTATAAAATCATGGCATTTTATAGTTGATGCTTTTTAATTGTTCACCATGCAACAGGAACATTTATGTTATCTTTTTTGATTCCTAAAACAACTTGTAAGGAAGCTTTTTTTATAAATAAGGAAACAAAGGCACAGATAGGTTGAGAAACTTGGGGGTTCTGAGTCCTCTGATTTAAAATGATCTTTCCCATACCCCATTTTCCCACATTGAGAGGCTTTTCCTGGGTCAGAGTCAGAGGAAACAGTCAGATACAGTAGCACTGCCATTCAGCAAGCATCTCTGCCTTGACAAAAACTGCCAAGACCTTTTGCATGGCGTTATAGACTATTCCGATTGCAGCTAAGCCAATCTTATCATCCATGGTTTGTCTACACAGTAGCACAGTTGGCAGAAACACTACAGTGTTGGTTATTCTGATTACAGTGACTTTCAGGACCATGACTGATCGGTTTAGACCAGAATTCCAGCCAAAGATAGTTCTGGAAACTTGCACCACCGTAGCAAATGTAGAAGCAGTCAACAGTCCAAAATTGCATCCATCATACGTACATTTTATTTATTATTGGAACCTGAATGGTCTGATCGTTTTGACTTTGCACAGCTCCTATTACACCTAAGACAGGAGTTCTAGGCTGCTATGGAGTGAAACTACCCCTCTGAGGGCCTTCAAGTCTTAGCTTCCTCTCTGAATAAGATTATCAGTGATAGTCTTTGTAGGTGCCCTTTAAATTTCTAATTGAGGTGGTGTAAAAAGGGTCCTCTCATGTTCTAACATTGGTGGACAGTGTGTAATCTGTTGTTCATTCTAGAGCTTTCTGGATTTCTCCATTACTTTTATTTTTATTTTTAAAATTTATTTTATTAAAAAATTATTTTATATTGGAATATAGTTGATTTACAATGTGGTGTTAGTTTCACATGTACAGCAAAGTGATTCATTGATCTGTACAACATCTTGCATATACATATTTCTATTCTTTCTCAGATTCTTTTCCCATATAGGTTATTACAGAATATTGAATAGAGTTTCCTGTGCTATAGGTCCTTGTTATTTATCCATTTTATATGTAGTAGTTTGTATATGTTAATCACATATTCCCCCCCCAACTCTCCCCTTAGCTAACCATAAGTTTGTTCTCTAAGACTCTGAGTCTTTTTTTGTTCTGTAAATAAGTTCGTGTCACAGTTTAGATTCCACAGATAAGTGATAGCATATAGTATTTGCCTTTCTCTTTCTGACTGACTTAGTATGATAATCTCTAGATCCATCCCTATTGCTACAAATGGGATTATTTCAAAATATTCTTTTTTTATGGCTGAGTAGTATTCCATTGTATATGTGTGTCTGTCTATCTATCGATCAGTCTACATAACATCTTCTTTATCCATTCATCTGTCAATGGGAATTTAGGTTATTTCCAGTCTTTGCAATTGTAAATAGTCCCACCATGAATATTGGGGGTGCATGTATCTTTTTAATTAGAGTTTTCTCTGGATAGATGCCTAGGAGTAGGATTGTTGGATCATATGGTAATTCTATTTTTAGTTTTTTAAGAAACCTCCATACCATTCTCTGTAGTGGTTGTACTGCTTTATATTCTTACCACCAGTGTAGGAGGGTTCTGGTTCCCTTTCTCCACACCTTCTCCAGCATTTATTATTTGTAGACATTTTGATGATGGCCATTTTGACTGGTATGAGATAATATCTCATTGTAGTTTTGATTTGCATTTCTCTAACAATTAGCAATGTTGAGCATCTTTCTGTATGCTTTTTGACTATCCATAGTCTTCTTTGAAGAAATGTCTATTTAGATCTGTGTATTTTTTGGTTGGTTTTTTTTTTTTTATATTGAGCTGCATATGCTGTTAGTGTCTATTGGAGATAAATCCCTTGTCAGCTGCTTAATTTGCAAATATTTTCCACCATTCTGTAGATTGTCTTCTATGGTTTTTATGGTTTCCTTTGCTATGCAGAAGCTTTTAACTTTAATTAGGTCCTATTGGGTTTTGTTTGTTTGTTTGTTTGTTTGTTCATTTGTTTTTATTTTCATTATTCTAGGGGGTGGCTCTAAAAAGATATTGCTGTGATTTACGTCAAAGAGTGTTCTGTCTAATTTCCTCTAAGAGTTTTGGAGTACCCAGTCTCTTATTTAGGTCTTTAATCTGTTTTGAGTGTACTTTTGTGAATGGTGTTAGAGAGTGTTCTAATTTCATTCTTTTATATGTAGCTGTCTGGTTTTCCCAGCACCACTATTAAGGAGACTTTTTCTTTTCTATTGTATATTCTTGCCTCCTTTGTTGTAGATTAATTGACCATAGGTGTGTGGATTTATTTTTGAGTTCTCCGTCCTGTTCCATTGACCCATCCTGTCCATCCTGTTGGTTTTTGTTCTAGTACCATACTGCTTGGATTATTGTAGCTTAGTAGTACTGTCTGAAGTCAGGGAGTCTGATTACTCCAGCTCCATCCCCCTCTCCCCCCATGATTGCTTTGGCTATTCAGGGTATTTTGTGTTTCCATACACATTTTAAGATTTTTTTGTTCTGCAAATTGTGACAGTTTTACTTCTTCTTTTCCAATTTGGATTCACTCTTTTTCTTCTCTGATTTTCATGAGTAGAACTTCCAAAACTATGTTAAATAAAAGTGATGAGAGTAGACATCCTTATCTTATTCCTGATCTTAGAGGAAGTGCTGTCAGCTTTTCATCATTGAGTATGATGTTAGCTGAGGGCCATATGTGACCTTTATTATTTTGAGGTAGTTTCCTTTTATGTTCACTTTCTGGAGAGTTTATATCATAAGTGGGTGTTGAATTTTGTCAAAAGCTTCTTCTACATCTATTGAGATGATCATATGTTTTTTATTCTCAATTTGTTAATGTGATACATCACTGATTATTATTTTACAGATATTGAAAAATCCTTTCATCTGTGTAATAAATCCCACTTGATCATTATGTATGATACTTCTAATGTATTGTTGGATTTGGTTTGCTAGTATTTAGTTGAGGATTTGTGGCTCTATGTTCATCGGTGATATTGACCTGTTATTTTCTTTTTTTGTGATATCTTTGTCTGATTTTGGTATCAGAGTGATGGTGGCTTCATAGAATGAATTTGGGAGTGTTCCTTCCTCTGGGATATTTTGTAAGAGTTTTGGAAGGATAGGTATTAACTATTCTCTAAATATTTGATAGAATTTGCCTGTGAAGCCATCTAGTCCATCTAGTCCCAGACTTTCATTTTTTGAAAGTTTAAAATCACAGTTTAAATTTCAGTACTTGTGATTGGTCTGTTCATATTTTCTGTTTCTTTCTGGTTGTGTCTTGGAAGATTACACCTTTCTAAGTATGTGTCCATTTCTTCTAGGTTGTTCATTTTACTGGTATATAGTTGCTTGTAGTAGTCTCTTATGATCCTTTGTATTTCTGTGGTGTCAGTTGTAACCTTTCCTTTTTCATTTCTAATATTATTGATATGAGCCCTCTTCCTTTTTTCTTGATGAGTCTGGCTAAAGGTTTATCAAATTTGTTTATCTTTTCAAAGAACTGGCTTTTAGTTTCATTTGTCTTTTGTATTATTTTCTTCATCTCTATTTCATTTTTTTCTGCTCTGATCTTCACAATTTCTTTCCTTCTCTAACTTTGGGTTTTTTTTTCTTTTCTCTGCTTGCTTTAGGTGTAAGTTTATGTGGTTTATTTGAGATTATTCCTGTTTTCTGAGGTAAGATTTTCTTGCTATAAATTTCCCTCTTTGAACTGATTTGCTGTGTCCCATAGGTTTGGGTTTGTTGTGTTTTCATTTTCATTTTTCTCTAGGTATTTTTAAATTCCTCTTTGTTTTCTTCAGTAATCTATTGGTTCTTTAGTAATGTATTGTTTAACATCTACATGTTTGTGTTTTTTTTACAGTTTTTTCCTTGTAATTGATCGCTAATCTCATAGTGTTGTGGTCAGAAAAATGCTTGGTATGATTTCAGTTTTCTTAAATTTACTGTGGCTTGCTTTGTGGCCCAGCATGTGGTCTATTCTGGAGAATGTTCCATTAGCACTTGAGAAGAATGTGTTTTCTGCTGCTTTTTGATAGAATGGTCTATGAATATCAGTGAAATCCATATGGTCTCATATGTCATTTAAGGCCTGTGTTTCCTTATTGATTTTCTGTCTGGATGCTCCATCCATTGCTGTAAGTGAGATGTTAAAATTCACCACTATCATTGTGTTACTCTATATTTCCCTTTTCATGACTCTTAGAATTTGTCTCTATATTGAGGTGCTCCTACATTGGGCGCATATATATTTATAATTGTTAAATCTTCTTGGATTGATCCCTTGACCATTGTTTAGCATCCTTCTTTGTCTCTTGTAACAGGCTTTATTTTAAAGTCATTTTATGTTATGGGTATTGCTGTTCCAGCTTTATTTTTATTTCCATTTTCATGAAATAACTTTTTCCATTTCTTCATTTTCAGTCTGTATCTGCCCCTAGATCTGAAGTGTATCTTTGTAGACATCATGTTTACAAGTCTTGTTTTTGTACCCATGCAGCCATTCTGTGTCTGGCTGTAATGTTTAATCCATTTACCTTTAAGGTAATTACCAATATGTATGTTCTTACTGCCATTTCATTAATTGTTTTGGACTTTTTTTTTTGTAGGTCTTTTTTCTTCCTTTCCTCTTTTGTTCTCTGGTGATTCAATGCCTATCTTTAGTGTTGTGTTGGATTCCCTTTTCTTTTGTGTGTATGTGTTTATCTGTTGTAGATTCTTGGTTTGTGGTTACTGTTAGGTTTTGATACAGCTATATATATATGTGTGTGTGTGTTCACACACACACACACACATATACACAAGATTATTTCAAGTTTCTGGTCGCTTAATTTCAAATGCATTTCCAATAGCCTGCATTTGTACCCTCCTCTTCTCACAATTGCTGGTTTTGGTACCATATTTGCTTGTGGGTGGTTTGTTACCTTTACTGTATGTTTGCCTTTACTTGTGAGCTTTTCCATTCATAATTTTCTTGTTTCTACTTGTGGCTTTTCCTTTTCTTCCTAGAGAAGTTCCTTTAGCATTTGTTGTAAAGCTGGTTTGGTGGTGATGAATTCTCTTAGTTTTTTCTTGTTTATAAAGCTTTTGATTTCTCCACCAAATCTGAACAAGAGCCTTGTGGGGTAGAGTACTATTGGTTTTAGGTTTTTCTCATTCATCAGTTCAGATATATCATGCTACTCACTTCTGGCCTGAAGAATTTCTGCTGAAAAATCAGCTGATAACCTTATAGGGATTCACTTGTATGTTATTTGTTCCATTTCCCTTGTTTGTTTTAATATTTTTTGTCTTTATTTTTTTTTTCAGTTTGATCAATATGTGTCTTGCCTTTTTCTTCCCTGTGTATATCCTATATGAGACTTTGTACTTCCTGGACTTGAATGAGTGCTTTCTTTCCCACATTAGGGAAGTTTTTGGCTATTATCTCTTAAATATTTTCTCTGGCCCTCTCTCCCTCTCTTCTTCTGGGACCCCTGTCATGCAGATGTTGGTTCATCTAATGTTGTCTCAGAGGTCTCTTAGCCTGCACTTATTTCTTTTCATTCTTTTTTATTTATTCTATTCTAAGGCAGTAACTTCCACCATTCTTTTTTTGCAACTCAATTATATGTTTTCCTGCCTCATATATTCTGCTATTGATTCCTTCTAGTGTGTTTTTCATTTCAGTGATTATATTATTCAACTCTATTTTTTCTTTAAATCTTTTAGCTCTTTTTAAAATATTTCTTGCATCATTTTGGTCTCTGCCTCCATTCTTTTTCCAATATCTTGAACCATCTTTACTGTCATTACTCTAAATTCTTTTTCAGGTAGCTTGCCTATCTCCACTTCACTTAGTTGTTCTTCTAGGGTTATCTTGTTCATTTGCCTGGAAAATATTTCACTGCTGTCTTATTTTGTCTTTAACTTCCTGTGTTTGTGGTCTCCATTCTGCAGGCTGCAGGATTATAGTTCCTCTTTCTTCTGGTGTCTGATCTCTGGTGAGTGAAACTAGTCCAGGGGTTTGTACACGTTTCTTGGTAGGAAGGACTGGTGCCTGCCCACTAGTGGGTGTAACTGAGTCTTGTCCCTTTAGTGAGTAGGGCCATGTCAAGGGATGTGTACAAAGGTGGTTGTGGGCTCATGAAGATCTTAGGCAGCTTGTCTGCTGTTAAGTGAAGCTGTGTTCCAGCCCCATTCGTTGTTTGGCCTTGGGCATCCCAGCACTGGAGCCTGCAGGCTATTGGTTGGGGCCAGTTCTTGATGCTAAAGGTGGCAACCTCCAGGGGAGCGCAAGCAGATGAACATTCCCCAGGGCTTCTGCCACCAGTGTCCTTGTCCCCACAGTGAGACACAGCTGACCCACACCTACCCAGGAGACCCTCAAAGACCTGCCTGGAGTCACTATTTTGCCTTAGGTCCCAGTGCACATGAAACCTTGTATGCACCCTTCAAGAGTGGAGTCTCTGTTTTCCCTAGTACTATGGAGCTCCTGTACTCAAATCTTGCTGACCTTTAAAGCCAAATGTGCTGGGAATTCCTCCTCCTGATACCAGACTCTCAGGCTGGGGAGCTTGAATCCTATTCCACCATATTCAGGTCACTCTCTATTGTTTTTAGACTTAAATACAGGAGATTCCCTTGAGAAGTCCTTGTCCTGAGAGGACACCACCACAGTGATCACCAACTGATGTTTGGGAAAATGTATCATTTAACACTGCTAAGTACAATCTAGTTCACCTTGTCAGCGTCCCTTCATGGAAAAAGAAAGGGTATCAGACATAATCAAACAGAACAAAATTCATTCTTTTCTTAGATTTTAAGTTTCAATGAGAAAAAATGGCCTTAAATTGTATAGAGCCACAGAACTTATTCAATGCCACAAGGGCAACTTTTTGTTGTTTACTTCCCAAACATGGCGTTTTGGCATTTTGTCACCTAGTTATGGCTCTGGAGCATATTATACCTTTTGAGATTTGACAAAGGTGTAAGATAGAGGTGAGCATAGAAGGTATCTCAAGACTTCTTCCATTTTTCCTTTCTTTGACTCTGTCTCAGATTCAAGCTGACATTCCTTGCCACACAGGGTCCAAGGGGCAGCTGCACAGCCATGATGTCCAGCTGTATCCTGTATGTTTGACAGACATTGCATCTGGGGCAAGGGAAGTTGGCATCTGAATTGCCACTCCTCATATTCCTTTGAGTTGGTCATGAGTGGGTGTGTTGGGAGTTTCCAGTCTGTTTCTTTTACATCCAAATAGATACAATAGAAGAAAATGAATTATCTGTTCAAACTCAGATATAATTTTTCTGTTGGGATAATAGTCAATGTTGAAAAACAGATTTGTAGTAACTTCCCCCAAATTATCAACTGTCCAAATGGGAAAAATAGCATTTAAATTAAGAGGAGAACCAAAACCTAACTAATAAATATGATATGAGCCAGAAAGTAAATGTTGGTAGTAAGTATAAATATTTAGCATGGATCGGTGATTGAAAAGATTTCTTTATGAATGAAGTTAGACTTGACCTCCAGTTCATGCAAAGGAAATCCACAGCTCTCGAATCCAGAATGTCAAAAGGATAAAAATGTTTTCCACATTGAGGCCAAAGGGTACCTGTTCACTCTACCAGATTTCATTGCCTTCACAGTTTAGATTTTACGTGCTGCTAATAAGAGGGTACTTTCCATGTGTTGATTATCTTTACAAGACTTATTCAAGTGCCTTTTGATAAAATATTTTTGATATTTTATTGATTTATGAATCTATCCAGATCCCTACCAATTACATTAAGATCATTTATCTTTAAATAAGATGTTAGTGATGATAAAACAACCCGGGGAACATAGGTTATAATTTACAACTGCACTAATACAATAGCTAGTAGGAAAAATGTGACTATTTAAAATTAAATAAAATTAGAAATTTAGGTCAAGTGTATTAGATAGTACAGGTGTAGAACTCTATTGTACACAATTATGCATCTAGAAGGCTTCTTTCTTTTTTGGATCTGCTGTTCTTTGCTAGCTAGCAGTTTTAAGAGCTTCCTTCTCAGCGCAAAAGACAATAGAAAAGCAAGTCTGTATTGTCAGGTAGGAAAATACCAAATAGCTTTTTTTCTTGTGTAAACATGATTTGGCATTGTAATTCAATGTTTGAATGCTATGGGAGCAACTACTTTGTAGCAATCAGTACTGATACTAAGAATTGGCATCTATGAATCTGAGGTATGACTCTGTTACCCTAAACCAGAAGTCAGGGAGCTTTTCCCTAAAGGGAGCTGGTAATAAATTTTTTAGGTTTTGTGGGTTATACCATTCCTATTGCAGCCATACAGTTCTGTCATTGGTGCTGAAAAGCCATATATAACAAACAAATGTAGCTGTGTTCTAATAAAAATTTATCAACAAAAATAATCGTGGTGATAGTTGATCCACACCTGTCCTAGAATGCATTTCGTACTCCCTCATGTTTCAAAAGATGGTCAAGGATGCATTAATATATTGGCTTGAGACAAACCAACCTTTGTTCACTAATTCTCACTACAGTGTTTTAACTAAAATGTAGGCCCATTTTGAAATTTAAAGTGTATATCCTACTTTGTAATCTGCCCAGATAAAGTACTTATTGTTAACCTCCCTATAATGTCTGTCTTTGACATTGGATAATTGTTGTGTTTTTAATTGTGTGTGTATCTTAGACTTTTAACCTCAGAAAGCAAGAATCATAGAAAAAAAATTGCCCTTGGAGAATGTGCATGGGTATTTGGTTTTTATTTTTATTTTTTGAGGGATTTTTTTTTTGGTAGTTATATCAAGGCCTACATCACACAAAGATGGCACTTAGATAAGTAAAACAAATCTTATTTTCAGATGCTTTTGAGAGACATGGGCGACTAATCTGTAGTAGCCACATCTAACCATCATTAGATGGTTCTGGGAGTCATTCCAGAAGGCCCAGCCTAGGACCTGTCCCTTTAGCACTACCAGTGATTTTGAAAGCACCTGATTCTCAGTGTTAAATAAGTCTCTTCCTGCTGAAAATACCTAAAGTTTCCATTTCTTATACTGAATCTTGATTGATGTAATAGTGTATATAATTTTTATAAATCTGAGATGTGTCCAAATTAATGATCTTTTTTGGAAGATTGTATCTCTGAATGAGCTACAGCTCCATTTATCTGAACCCTAGGTTTACCTTTTCCTTGTCCTCTTTGAAGTGTCTTGGATAGCAGTTGTTGTCTACTTCCTAGATGGGGAAATACTCCCTGAGGGGTGGGAGCCTGAACGCCAGTCCACCCTCGAGGGAGTTAGGCACCATTATGTGCTATGCATACCAGCCTTGGACCAGATACACATGATGAAACTGAATACCCAGGTCATCTGCTACAAGGCTGCCATTAAACCCAGAGGAGACCACAGTTCGTTTGAAGCAAGCACCTATCAATCTTCAGTAACATGTAACCAGTACAGTACCATGGCATAATTACGCAGTGAGCTTCAAAGCATTTGCTGTGTTTGCAAAATGCATTAAAGGGACAACTCATCACCTGACTTTCATGTTTTCAAATTAGATTGTTTCTGTACACTGGGATCTAGCCAGCTCATATGGGTCTTTCCTTTGATCTGCTTAACATTTCTCGAAATGCCATCTTGACCTTCTTATTTAGCTCCTTAAAAGAACAGAGAGGTTTTCAATGTGCTCCTTGTGTTTGTCCAGAAGGATTCCCAGCCGGAGCATTTATGTGATATTCGCAATGCATCACAGATAGCTTTTCCTTTTTAATTGTGATTCAGTGGAATGCCAACCAGAAGTTAAAAAAAAAAAACACATTACAAGGCATAAAGCTTTATGATTAATTACCTTGAGTTCAGATATAATTTAAACATATTGACTTGTCTGAAATAAGTGCCAGACAGTGGAGCTGGGGAGACAGGAAGTGCCTGGGTGAGATTGCTGAAATAGGCTGGAAGAGAGGTCAAAGGGGGGTAAGGACATCATCATTTAACTGTTCTCCATAGCCAGGCAGAAAGTGGCCACAACTGCTGATGGGCAGTGGAATCAAAGGGATAAATTACAGCTGAGCCCTGCCTTTGAAATAAACGGAAAGTTAGTCGATACTTTAACTTTGCACAATCCTAAAAAACCAGTTCTGAGACAATCCATTATAAATGATTTTCCCCCTTTGTATACATGATCTGTGCAAAGAGTTCTCTGAGAGGCTGGAGCTGCTGTGCTAATTCCCAGCCTCCTCATTCTGAACTGGTGGGGTTTCAGAGTCCCTGCTTGGCTGGGGCCCTCAAGCTGGAGGTAGAATGGCGTTGGCAGTGGGGATGGGCAACAAATTCCTCAGCATGAATGAAGGCTTAAGACCAGCATGATGTTCCTTTACTTGGAGAACTGGGCTGCTCCAGTGCTTTCTGTTGCTAGGCTGTGAGAAAGGACGAAACTGATTTCTTTTTGGCAAACTGGGACCAGATGCGTTTCTCTGTGTAGAAAGTTTAGAAGTCTAACCAGCTGCTTTCAGTTTTTGATAATGGATTATGGTGTCGAGGGGCCTGCTCTAACTTTGATACCCATGCCTAGGAAAGCAGAATGTGAGCATTTGGGCCAACCTCACTGGCGGATTTTTAATACACCCAGGACACACGTGATTCCACGTTCCCTTGAAACTGAGCATAGCTGTTTAATGCCATCTGGTTAGCAGGGAATGTGTTCACACACTCACATTCATCTCGCAGCCTGGCTCCATGGTTCTCATGGAGGGTCTTCAGTTCAGCACTGAGAACTGAATTCTGATTCATGACCCTGAAGTTTCTGGAGAGCTTGGAATCCAGCCTGCTGCTCCTCTCCCTCATACAGAGGCTCCCATGAAGCCTGCTGCTGTGCAGAAATTTCACACAGACAGGGAGAGGAGCAGCACTGGCCTCTTGGATAACTTTTCAAATAAACTCCCCGTCCTGTCTCTGATGCTAAAACCCAAGCTCCAGGCTGCCTTCTAGGCATGTTAGTAGGTGAATTCACCCCTCTGCGTGAAGTGGCAGAAAAAGGAAGGAGGTAACCTGTTCAGTTCCTTGAGCTCTCTGGCTAAGGCTGAGTGTAAAG
This sequence comes from Sus scrofa, assembly GCF_054392235.1. Classification (NCBI taxonomy): domain Eukaryota; kingdom Metazoa; phylum Chordata; class Mammalia; order Artiodactyla; family Suidae; genus Sus; species Sus scrofa. Next base: position 88,170,250 of record NC_139385.1, on the reverse strand, counting down.
ATGGGCTTCTACATGCATACTTTAAGTCATGACAACCGAAAAAGCTATATAAAACTCAGAGAAGTTTCCAAAAGGATTTCAGGAGCTGATTACAGTGTTAAAAAAAAAATAAAATAAGATAAAAAACAAAAAACAATTGGGGCATCTTATTGGATAAAATTTTGAGTAAAAGGTGTGTGGGTGTGTGTATGTGTATTTAACTGGAGATTTATTAAGAGATTTATTTTGAGAGATGGCTCACATGATTATGGAGGCTGGCAAGTCTGAAGTCTGCAGGGCAGACCAGTAGGTTCGAGACCCAGGGGAGGAATGATGTTTGAAACCCGCATGTGAGGGCAGTCTGCTGGAAAAATGCTCTCCTCCTCAGAGGACCTCAGTCTGTTTCTTTTAAGGTCTTCAACTGATTGGACAAGGCCTACCCATATTCTATAGTGTAATCTGCTTTATTCAAGGTCTCCTGATTTAAATGTTTACCTCATCTAAAAAAATACTGTCACAGTGACCTCTAACATATGTTTGACCAAATGTCTAGGTACTGTGGCCTAACCAAGTTGATACATATGGATTGATTAACCATCACAAAATCCAAGTATGATAATATTTATATTTGTTTGTGTTTCCCTGAATACCAAAAGAACTAGGGTGCAAAGGAGTGAATTTCAATATCAAACAAAATGATAGAACCAAATGTATTCATCACACACCCATTTATGCACACACATACATAGGTACCCACACATACCTGCACACACAGCTCTGTGCACCCCAAGCACATCCATATAAAAATGCAAATGAGCTTCAGGGCAAAAGCAATCAGTAAAGAAGAGAAATTAAAGATACACAGCGCCTTTTGTCCTATATGTTTCCTCTTTCTATACAGGAAATGGAAAAAAATCAGCCCTGAAAATTTTCTACAACCTTTATTCTTTCCTGTTGGAATTTCCTGTGGAGAAAAATCTGATTTTTTTTCAAACTGTTGCAGCTCAAATATCACTATGTTCAGGAAAGAAACCTTTGCACGGTGATACTCCCATTTGTTTATGAAAGCCCTTGAGGATGATGGATCACCATAGTGAGAATTCTCTTCAAAGAATCCCAAATTAATTTTAAAGTGCAGCAGTGATCCTCATTCCAGTGGGGAGGAAACCTTGGTCTAAGAAATGATCAAGACTGTGTGTTTTGAAGAGGCATACATTTCTGTGGAATTAGAAATACTTTTATAGTAAGATTTAATCACAAACAAAATGCTTTATTTTTATTTTTTTGAAGCAGCTAAAGGAAAGTATAGCAAACATTAGGCTGAAAATGAAAGCTTGCTGACAGTTTTCTTCTTCTGATAGTTGGCTAGAATTTGGCTTGATATTCTGTAGAGCCAGCCTCTGAATATTTCTTCTTTGTCCAGGAGCAAGATACAGTCCAGGGGCCAATGTCCAACCACCCAACCCCCATGCAGTGATATTTTTGATCTGGTTATAATGAAGCCACTACTTTGGTTATTTCTGTAAGATTCCTGTAAGGAGTGGAACTAGTAGCTTATAAGGTCCCCTTCCAGGCCCAAAGCTGTTGATTTTGTTTTCAAACAGGTGAACTTCAGCCTCCCTGCATTTCTGATGGTTGCAGCATTCCATGGCCTTTACAATCTGAAACAGGACCCTGAGTGGAACATCGAAACATGGGAGATGTCCACTAATTCCTCTTCTTCACATTAGAAAAAATAAAATCTTTGAGTGGCCACTAAGCTACTGGCTACTTTTCCCTTGAGCAGGGTTGCCAGATTTAGCAAATAAAAATTGTAACATCTAGTTAAATTTGTAACATCTAGTTAAATTTGAATTCCAGTTAAATACCAAGTAATTTTAAATATATGTATGGCCTGTGCAATTCTTGGGGAATATTTATGTTAAAAAATGTTTATCTGAAATTCAGATTAAACTGGAAATACTGTATTGTATCTGACAATTTTAATCCTTAACTCTTAAGGAGTTCTGTTTCAGATGCACTCCAGGGTGGCGTGGATCTCATTTTATCGCCTACGGGTTTGTCTCCCAAGTCATTTTCCATGACAACATTTTTAGTTCATACTATCCCACAGAGATTCTTGGAGTCTTTGCTATTTTCCTGTTTTAGCATGTTCTTCCCAGTCATTGCCCAGGCTTTATCTCCACCTGGCATATTTAAATCACCTAATTTTGTTTTAAGTTTTTTTTCTTCTGAGATGCCAATAGGACTTCAGAGCAATAGGGATTCTGTGTTGAGAAAGGGGACTTTGAATACAGACACATTCAGGAGCCATTAGACAGTATAAATGCTTGAAGCAGGATAGGTGACCACAGTAAATAATGGTAGCATCTGTGTCCAATGGCAGAGTGCAAGCCCTTCTGAAGACATTTCCAAAAAGCCTTATAAATAACTGTGCTGACCAAACCAGGCGTATCTGCTCAGCTAGTGTGCTGTCATCTTGCATCTTATGGTTTAAGGAAGGCAAGGTACTTCCCAGTCTTTTCTTTGAAACATTTAGGTTTTGCAAGCTATTGAAATAAGTTTTGAGAAACATTGTGTGTCCCCTCTTGATTACTGATGTGACACTTGCTAACTAGACCTAAGTTCCAAGAAGGCAAGAATAACATCTGTTATGTTATTTGCTTTAACCACAGAGCTTAGCATGTAGAAGCCTCTCAATAAGTATTTGTTGAATGAGTGAAGAATGAAGTTGTAGCCATTTTCTTTCCTCCATTGTCATATTCATCCTGAGAAGCCGATATTTTATTTTATTTTATTTTTTGTCTTTTTTGCTTTTTCTAGGGCCACACCCATGGCATATGGAGGTTCCCAGACTAGGGGGCCAATCGGAGCTACAGCTGCTGGCCTATGCCACAGTGGACAGCAACGCAGGATCCGAGCTGCATCTGTGACCTACACCACAGCTCACGGCAACGCCGGATTCTTAACCCACTGATCGAGGCCAGGGATTGAACCTGCAACCTCATGGTTTCTAGTCGGATTCGTTAACCACTGAGCCACAATGGGAACTCTGAGAAGCCAATATTTTAAATATCAACTTTGGATGAAAACCACGCTGTATGAGACTGTTAAAGATTCTCGTCATTGAGAAATTAATTGAAATTAACGTATGATATCTAAACTTTGAACCTGGGTCTTGCTGGCTGAATCTGGCCCTGGAATGTATTTTATCTGGCCAGTACTGTGTTTTAGAAAGACGCATGTGAACTTTCATGCCTTGAGGAAGACGTGAGTTGATGGCTCACCAATGTCTTCACTATTCCTTACTGTCCCATTAGCACTCTCCCCTTAAACCACTTACCTGGTCTCTGGAGGCTTTTGAGTTTCAACATCTTCTAGGGAATGATTCATCCACTTTAAGAACTCAGATTTTGATGTAAGAGTTTTAGGTTGAATCCCAGATTTTCCTTGCACTAACTGTATGACTTCAGACAAGTTATTTACCTAAGCTTCAGGTTCCTCATTTGCAAACAAAATGCTGATGATAATAGTACTTACTTCATAGAGTTGTTAAGAGTATCAGTGACAAACTGTTGAGCACACATATGGCACATACAAAATGTTCTACAAATGTTATTGATTTAATAATGGTGGTTGTTATCGCTGTTCGATTTCACACGTATGAAGGCCAGGTTCTAGAATTAGCAGAATGATTTTCAAGTCCAGAAATCAGAAGATGTCAGTCTTTCCTTTTCAAAGTCTAGAAAGAAGATATATAATGAATGAATGTCTGCCTGTTGTTTAGTTTTGCTCTCTGATACATTCCAAGCACCAAGAAATGTGCCTTGCAACTATGAAGTGCTCCATAAGTATTTAGTGAAAGAAATGAATGAACTGTGGACTTTTTAGTGGGTCTTATTATGAGCACAAAACCTCATGAATTTAAGTGGACTGTACTCTTCCAACTAATTCCTAGGCCTTGGTGATGAGGATACACTGCCTCACAACAGGAATTGGAGCCAAGGTCTGCATGGAAAATCCCCAGCAAAGCCTCCTGGGAGATCTTCATTGATCTCTGTAACCTCTCCCCCGACTTTGCATCAGGGCTGGGCTGTGTGACCAGTAGAACCCAGCAAAAGTGACAGTGTGTGACTTTCAAAGCTTAGACAAGTCCATGTACATACTGCAGCTTGTGTCTCAGTGTCTTGCAGCACTTGCTCTGGGGGGAGCGGGTGCCCTGCTGTGAAGATATCCACCCAGCTCTGTGGAGAAGGCCATGGGGAGAGGAGTGGAGGCCATATGCTAGTATCCAGCACTACTCTCCAGCCATGCAAGTGAGTTACTTGGAATAAAATCCTCCAGCCCCAGTTAAGCTGATGGTGGCTGAAGCTGATCTCTGATAAGACCTCAAGAGGGACTCTGAGCTAGAACTGCTCAGCCAAGCCACACCTGAAATCCTGACACACAGGAACTGAGGGATGCCCAGAAAAATAATTAGTGGTATTTTAAGCCACTAAGTTTTGGAATAATTTGTGATACGGCAATACATAACAAATACAAAAGATATTTGATTCTCATCGGCATTTTAGACAGTGTGTTCCAGAGAGATTATCTTTGAAGTACGAAGAACACTAACATAAAATAATTTTATGTCCATTATTGACAAGTATTTCATAGACCTTGTCACATTTATCACTGCCTCAAAGAGGTCCCAAGATGTATGTGGCTTGTAAGGAGCAGCTCTACCATGCTGATCTCAACTCTTGAGATTTCTAGAAAACAGAGAGCATATGAAGGGCCCAAAGGAATGATAAGAAAGACTATCACTGAACAAATGGATCAGAGGATCAAGAAACACCACTGTGCACCTTCTGTTTGCAAGGCGTCTGAGAGAAAAAGGGGAACTAGTTGCGTTCACTGTTCTTTAGAATCCGGTGAGGGACAGAATACATCCACAGAGACTTAACTAGCAATTCATGGTATCCGCCGTGTGGCCAGCTTACACCTGCAATGCTGTGTCCTGTCCTTCCCATGATATATTCAGAGGGTCACTGACAAGTAGGAGGACCTCCAGAGGATGCATCTCTGAGCAAAGAGGGGTGCAGAGCAGGGAGGAGGGAAGCCCAAGCACATTGAAGGTGGTGCCTGCCTCGAAGTGCCTGAGGATATCACAGGGAAATGGGTGCCCGGCCCTGACTTGTTCTTGGGCACAAAGCAAAGGCCAGTAAATGATGGCACAGAGGGTAGACCCCAGCTCAACAATGGGCTTTTTTTCAGAGCTGCCCAGCACAATGGAGTGAGCCACCAACACTGATGGGTGACAGGCGGTGGGGTTGGCCATCGCTCAGACATGCTGTACCTGGGTTTGGTGCGAAGAATGAACTATTAGCTGACTCCTGAGTTTCCTCATATCTCCATGATGTGAAGAGGCAGTGGCTGAAAATGGTAAGTGGAAGGTTAGAAGTTCTTGTGTAACATGACATAGTAGGAAAACTATGGGCTTTGGAGTCAGGCAGAAGGGCGTCTAACTCCTGAATCCATCATGTAAAATTGTGTGAATCCAGGTAAATGGCTTAATTCCCCCCTTTAGTTTTCCCAAATATAAAATTAGGTGTATTAGCACCTGCTTAATAGCTCATTGGGAAAAGCAGACATAGTGAGACAGCCCATGTTAAGCCTGTAGTAAGTTAGGGAGCTCACTAGATGACTGCTCTTGATGTTATGAGATTTATCGGGCTTAGCCACAGCAAAGATCATAGCCAAGTCACTGCCAGGTGGGTCCTTTGGGTGGCTGGGAAAAGCCATGACCTGTGTAACTACAGAAGGGCTCCCCTGCATTCTTCCCAAGTCTGCCTGCTAGCCCCCATTTGCAAAGAACTACCAACGCCATCCACAAGCATTGGCACCAGCACCCCCTTCCATTGGTCCTTGGCCTTAACACGTGGGCATGGGATCCTCCCACATAACATGCAGGACCATTTACAGTGGAACGGATGGTGAGGAGAGGTAAGGAAAGGGCCTGACTCCATTGGCATAGCTGGCTGCATGGAGTTTGACCCAACTTCACCAGGACAAAGGCTTCAAACAGCCAAGTGAAGCCAGATGGCAACTTTCTCCAGCCTAGATGCTGCTACCAGATACATCTTAACGGAAACACAAGTCTAGTTATATCTCTCGCCTGTTCAGAAGCAATCAGTGGCTTTGCAGACTGCCTGCAGGCATTGTTCCTCATGTTAAGATTCAAACACTTGCTCACTAAAACTTTGGCTTAGTTTTCCAACTTTCTTCACACATGTTCTTTAACTCATTCCCTATGTTCATAGTAACAAGAAGTCCTCATTGTTCTTGCAGTGCTCCACACTCCTGAGCCTTCAAACCTACTATCTTATCACTTTTAACTTTTAATTTAATGTATAAAAGGTATATTACAGCTTAAAGATTGATAAACAACTGTGTACCCTCCATGAAAGTCAAGAAATAGAAACCCACGGAAGGCCTTTCAGTTTTATCTTATCTTCTGCTCTTTTACATGAAACTATTAGTCCGACTTCTACTTTCCTTATGCTCCTGCTGTTTCTTTCCTTTTTGGTGGTTCTTTCAGCTGTACCTGTGTTCCTGAAAGCATGTGCCTGCACATAGGCACATGCAGACACACCCAGGAAGGAGTACGGCAGGATTACCAGTCTCTGACAGGGGAGCAGGAAAAGATAGTTTCTCAGTCATGTCTGGTTTGAGCCCCTTATAGGGGAAAGTTAGGGGACAGGGTATCTGGCAGGGATGTTGTGCAGTCAGAAATATGGTCAGAAGAAGTTTTTATGGGCTGAATTATATCCCCCACCCCCACCTCCACCCAGTTCATGTGTTGAAGCCCTAACCCCCAGGACTTCAGCAGATGTATTTGGAGATAGGGCCTTTTAAAAGGTGGTTAAGTTAAAATGAGGCCTTTTGGGGAGGCCCTATTCCATTCTGACTGGTGTTCTTATAAGAGAAAATGTAGACACAGAGACACTAGGGATATGCATGCACAGAGAAGGGGCCATGTGAGGACACAGTGAGGAGGCAGACACCTGCAAGTCAAGGGGAGGGGCCCCAGGAGAAACCAGACTCGCTGACACCTGGATCTTGTGCATCCAGCCTCCAGAACTGTGAGAAGACACATTTCTGCTGGTAAGCCTCAAGGTCCGTGGCATTTTGTTATGACCTGAGCAGTCTGATTCGGGAATGGATGCTCTTTGTGTTCCCTCTCACCTCCAGCTCTCAGAAGCAGGTCTTCTAGGGTGATGCAGGCAGCAGGGCATGGCGAACAGAAACTCGACCTGCACAAAATAAAGACAAGCCAAGTACTAATAAGAATCTAGGGCACATGCGCCCAGGCACTCTGTCCCTGGGTTACAAGGATAGTATGGAGGTATTGGGGGTGTTGGTGATGAAAGCTCTTAATAGGTATTTTTTCTTGAGTTAGACTGCTCCTATCTGGCCTGGTTGCCTCTATGTCTAGTGTTCAGCTATTATCCTGGGAATACCCTTTTAGCATCCCTCTAAACTAACTTGTTGGAAGCTTGTAGGTTCTACTTCCTGTCCCTGGTGTTCTGAAATTTTCCAGTGATGTGGCTGTATTTTCACCCTATGCGCTAGGTACCTAGTGAACCTTTTAGCCTAACAACTTACATCCAGTAGTTAAGGACTTTTTTTCCTTTGAAATGTATTTCTTCTTCATACAGATTTAAAACTTTATTATACCAGTTAAATCTGCTTATTGAGGTAGAGTTGATGTACAGTATTATGTAAGTTTCAGGTATATAACAGTGATTCACAATTTTATAGTTATTATAAAATGTTGGCTTTTTATCTTGATTATTTTGTTTCTATTTTTTTCTTCTCACTTTCTAAAATTCTCATTATTGACATGATCAATTCCCTGATTTGGCCTGTGGTTGTCTTTTTGTTTGTTTTCCAACTCTTTTTTTTTTGTTTTTGTGCTCTATTTTCTGAAAGATTTCTTCAGATTTATACTCAAACCTTTACTTTGAGTTTTAAAATTTTCCAATTATATATTTGTAATTTCCAAGAGCTCTTATTTTCTAAATGTTCACTTTTTTATGACTTTCTTGTTTTGGTTCATGAATACATTGTGAGGATATTATCAATTTTTTTCATAAGTTTCTCTTGTGTGTATGTATTTTTGTGTGTGTGTGTCTTGGTGTCCACCTTTCATATTAGAAGCTTGCCCTAAATATCTGGTAATTCTTGCATGTATAGTCATGCTTAAGTCTGGGGAACTAGGGGAGTTCCTGTTGTGGCTCAGTGGTGAACGAATCCAGCTAGGAATCATGAGGTTGTGGGTTCGATCCCTGGCCTCGTTGAGGATCTGGCATTGCTGTGAGCTGTGGTGTAGGTTGCAGAAGTGGCTCGGATCCTGTGTTGCTGTGGCTCTGGCATGGGCCGGCAGCTACAGCTCTGATCGGACCCCTATCCTGGGAACCTCCATATGCTGTGGGTGCAGCCCTAGAAAAGACCAAAAAAAAAAAAAAAAAAAGAAGAAGAAGACGACTGGGGAACTAAACAGATGACAGAAATTCTGGGCATATAGGTGTGGCTTACCCACTTTTGAACTTCGCAGTAATTTTGCCTGTTTCTTGGGAAAAGCCTGAAGTCAGTGTCTGTACACTTTTATTCTTGAGCTGATCAGATTCCCTGGAGATGATTTTCTGATCTTCACAGAATATGAGAGTTTGGCTGCTGGCATTTTGGGATCCAGTGGGAGATGAAGGTTGGGGGTCTGAGCATCAGTGTACATACGGTTCTTTTGGTACAGTTCCCATGCCCTCAGCTATGATGACATCCTCTAATCCAGAGACCTTCTGTTGTACCTTCTTCAGAGAAAATCCCTCCAGTCTTCTCATTCATTGGGGCAGGTAAGCCTCACAGCATCATGAAGTGTGGGAAAAAATTAAGGATTTTAATACATGTCAAAAAATAAAAACAAAAGCATCTATCAAATAGCTTTTCCTATCCTTCTTTCCTTTAATTCCTCTTCATCCCCAGTTCCAGAGGGATCTAGTGGTACCCTTTGCTGAATCTTTTGAGGATTCTGCAGTATTAATAGGGTCAGTGCTCAGCATTCCCATGCCTGTTTTAAAGGTCTGCTCAACTGCTTATCTGCTTTCCAGCTTTCAAACATTAGTTGTCATTGTCTCCTCTCTCAATGTCTTTCGCAAAAGAAATCCCTATACTGTCGTGTTAGGGGTTTCTGGAGGGGTTGAGATTAAATGTACTTTCCCTGTTGATTGGCTATGTTCTCTCCTCATCTGGATTACTTCCTTCTGTTCTGACTATTAAAACCTCAGCTGTTGTGAAGGTCTAGTTCAAATGGTATCTCTTTCATAAAGTTGTCCTGAGGTGGAAAGCCTGGCTATTTTTCTTTACTCATAGCACTTAACTTATTATGATACCTGCCCCCATGCACCAACACACACATACACACACACACTCTCTCTCTCTCTCTCTCTCCCTCTCTCTCTCTATCTCCCTCTCCCTCTCCCCCTCTCCCTCTCCCTCCCCACTTCTTCCCCCTCTCCTCATCCACGGTTACAAGTAAATAATAATAAGTGGTTCATTGATATTATATTGAGATATGTGATAAGATCATATTACCTGTGTTTTCAGGCTTTGTAGTCACTCTCTGGATTATAACTTCTGAGCAGAGAATGAGGATTGGGTCTCGGTGCCAGCGCTGACAGTTCCTCTTTGTGTCCTTGGTCAGGTTATTAAATCTCTCTGTGTTTCAATTTCCTTATCCCAAAGTGGGACCTTCAAAATTAGGAGATGAAAACAGAACCTACAGAATTAGCTATAAGGCAAAATTAAATTCAAAATATATGAATATAGATATAGATGTATTACCTGTTATCATCATCATCATCCGCTTTCTCCTTCAGTACTCTTGAAGCTCAGAGTGTTTTACTGAAGTGGCAGGTATCATAGTAATATAATGGGCTGTGAGAGTGTTTTCTACAGCTTACCTGGGTGCTCCCTAAAGAGCCCTGCAGAATGCCTTTCAGGAGTAGGTATCCAAGGAATATTTGTTGAATTGAATAAAATATGTTAATATTTAGGGGGATGTTATACACGAAGGCACAAGTACATGGTCATGGGTGTGTTTTGGTTTTTAGAGAGGTTGGTATGCTCCATCAATGCCCAAATATTGAAAAAAAAAATCCAATTCTTCTGGCAGTTTGGCCTGTTTTTCATCAGAAGACCCTACAGTTGTATGCATTTGGTTTAAAAGTTACATTCTACCAAAGCTAGAGAAAGCCAAAAGTAGGGTTTGGTATTATCATGATTGAAGGTAGAATGAGATGTCCTCTCATTGTTTTAGGAGCTTTATGAGCCTTGAAGCATTGAAGATAGTTTGGAAAACCACTCTGTTGAATCATGATTAACTCAAACTCTGTCTTCCATCACCCCCACCCCCACCCATCACTCCCAGCTCTGTGTGTGTGTGTGTGTGTGTGTGTGTGTGTGTGTGTGTGTGTGTTTATAATGCTTAGTACTCTTGTTTGCCTGTTTACTAGGACTGTTGACATGAGCATGGGAGCTTTGCCTACATAGGAGCACATTAGCTCCTGTTCACCTGTGGTCCTCATTCTGAGTTTTTGAAATCATAATCAGTTTCCTTGGAGACTATCCTGATGTCACAAGCTGAATACAGGAACTTCAGGTGGGTTAGCGCCCAAAGGAGAAGATGGATGAACTTCTAAGAATCTGTTATCATGTAAACATTCTTAGTATCCAAAACCACAGGAGAGAATGCATGTAAAAACTCTGGTGCATCAGCCTCCCCTGTTTTGCATGACATGACCTTTCTCAAAGCTTTCCATGAAGGATTTATGTCTCGTTAACACTGGCAGTAAAAGGTGGAAGAGGAAACCACAACAAAATGATCTTTCGTTTTTTTCTATTATTATTATTATTTTATAATGTTTTAAATTATTTTTTATTACTCAAATGAATTTATCACACCTATAGTTGTATAATGATCATAACAATCCAATTTCACAGGATTTCCATCCCATAAACCAAGCACATCCCCCTACCCCACAAACTGTCTCCTCTGGAGACCATAAATTTTTCAGTATCTGTGAGTCAGCAAAGAAGTTCAGTCTGTCCTTTTTTCAGATTCCACATGTCAGTGAAAGCATTTGATGTTGGTGTCTCATTGTACTGCTGACTTCACTTAGCATGATAATTTCTAGGTCCATCCATGTTGCTAAAAATGCCAATATTTCCTTCCTTTTAATGGCTGAGTAATATTCCATTGTGTATATGTACCACTTCTTCTTGATCCACTCCTCCATTGATGGGCATTTAGGTTGTTTCCATGTCTTGGCTATTGCAAATAGTGCTATAATGAACATTGGAGTACGTGTGTCTTTGCGAGTTGTGGTTTTCTCTGGATAGATGCCCGGGAGAGGGACTGCTGAGTCAAATGGTAGTTCTATGTTTAGTTTTCTGAGGAATCTCCATACTGCTTTTCACAGTAGTTGCACCAATTTACAATCCCACCAGCAGTGTACTAGGGTTCCTTTTTCTCCACACCCTCTCCAGCACTTACTGTCTGTAGACTTTTGGATGATGGCCATTCTGGCTGGTGTAAGGTGGTACCTCATTGTGGTTTTGATCTGCATTTCTCTAATAATGAGTGACGCGGAACATCTTTTCATGTGTTTCTCATTCATCTGTATGTCTTCTTTGGAGAACTGTCTGTTTAGATCTTCTGCCCTTTTTTTGATGGGGTTGTTTGTTTTTTTGGTGTGGAGCTGCAGAAGATGTTTATAAATTTTGGAGATGAATCTCTTGTCAGTCGATTCACTTGCAAAGATTTTCTCCCATTCTGTGGGTTGTCTTTTCATTTAATTTAGGGTTTCCTTTGCTGTGCAGAAACTTTTAAGTTTGATTAGGTCCCATTTGTTTATTTTTGATTTTGCCATCAATACTCTAAGAGGTGGATCTGAGAAGATGTTGCTGTTGTTTATGTCAGAGTGTTTGGCCTATGCTTTCCTCTAAGAGTTTGATAGTGTCTGGTATTATATCTAGGTCTTGAATCCATTTGGAGTTTATTTTTGTGTATGGTGTTAGGGAGTGTTCTCATTTCATTCTTTTCCATGCGGCTCTCCAGTTTTGCCAGCACCACTTATTGAACAAGCTGTCCTTTATCCATTGTATATTCTTGCCTCCTTTGTCGTATGAGTTGGCTGTATGTGTGTGGGTTTAATTCTGGGCTTTCTATCCTGTTGCACTGATCTGAATTTCTGTCTTTGTGCCAGTACTATACGGTTTTGATGATTGTTGCTTTGTAGTATAGTCTGAAGTCCGGGAGCCTGATTCCTCCAGCTCCATTTTTCTTTTTCAGGATGTCTCTGGCTATTCTGGGTCTTTTGTGCTTCCAAACACACTGTAAAATATTTTGTTTGAGTTCTGTGAAAAATGTCCTTGGTATTTTGATTGGGGTTGCATCGAATCTGTAGACTACCTCAGGCAGTATAGTCATTTTGATAATATTAACTCTTCCAATCCATGAGCATGGTATATCTTTCCATCTATTTGCGTCATCTTGGATTTCTTTTATCAGTGTCTTATAGTTTTCAGAGTACAGGTCTTTTGTCTCTTTAGGTAGGATTACTTCTAGGAATTTTATTCTTTTGGATGTGATGGTAAACGGGATTGCTTACCTAATTTCTCTTTCTGGTCTTTCATTGCAGTGTATAGAAACACTGTTGATTTCTGTGTATTAATTTTGTATCCTGCGACTTTGCCAAGTTCGTGGATGAGCTCTAACAGTTTTCTGGTAGAGTCTAGGATTCTCTTGGTATAGTATCGTGTCATCTGCAAAGAGTGATAGTTTTACTTCTTCCTTTCCAATTTGGATTCCTTTTATTTCTTTTACTTCTCTGATTGCCATGGCTAGGACTTCGAAAGCTATGTTGAAGAGTAGTGGCAAGAACAGATATCCTTGTCTTGTTCCTGATCTCAGCAGGAATTCTTTCAGCTTTTCACCATTGAGAATGATGTGTGCTGTGGGTTTGTCATATATGGCGTTTATCATGTTGAGGTAGGTTCCCATTATGCCCACTTTCTGAAGGGTTTTCATCAGAAATGGGTGTTGGATTTGTCAAAGGCTTTTTCTGCATCTTTTGAGAGGATCATATGGTTTTTATTCTTCAGTTTGCTAATGTGGTGTATCACATTGATGGATTTGTGGATATTGAAGAACCCTGGGATAAATCCCACTTGATCATGATGTACAGTCCTTTTAATGTATTGTTGGATGCGGTTTGCTAGTATTTTGTTGAGGACTTTTGCATTGATGTTCATCAGTGAAATTGGCCAGTAATTTTCTTTTTTTGTGGTATCTTTGTCTGGTTTTGGTATCAGGGTGATGGTGGCCTCATAGAATGAGTTTGGGAGTATCCCTTCTTCTGCAATTTTTTGAAAGAGTTTCAGAAAGATCGGTGTTAGCTCTTCTCTAAATGTTTGATAGAATTCGCCTGTGAAGCCATCTGGTCCTAGACTTTTGTTTGTTGGAAGGTTTTTAATCAAAGTTTCCATTTCAGTTCTTGTGATGGGTCCATTCATCTTTTCTATTTCGTCTTGGTTTAGTCTTGGAAGATTGTACTTTTCTAAGAATTTGTCCATTTCTTCTAGGTTTTCCCTTTTATTGGCATGTGGTTGCATATAGCAGTCTCTTATGATCCTTTGTATTTCTGTGATATCCGTTGTTACTTTTCCTTTTTCATTTCTAATTTTATTAATTTGAGTCCTGTGTCCTTTTTGCTTGATAAGTCTGGCTAGGGGCTTATCAATTTTGTTGATCTTTTCAAAGAACCAGCTTTTCGTTTCATTGATCTTTTCTATTGTTTTCTTTGTTTCTATTTCATTGATTTCTGCTCTGATCCTTATGATTTCTTTCCTCCTACTAACTTTAGGTCTTGTCTGTTCTTCTCTCTCGAGCTGCTTTAGATGTAATGTTAGCTTGTTTATTTGAGCTTTTTCTTGTTTCCTGACATGGGGCTTTGTATTGTTATAAGCTTTCCTCTTAGGATGGCTTTTGCTGCATCCCATAGGTGTTGGAGTGTCTTATCTTTGGTGTCATTTGCTTCTAGGTATTTTTAAATTTCCTCTTTGATTTCTTCAGTGATCCATTGGTTGTTTAGTAGCATGTTGTTTAGTCTCCACATATTTGTGTTTTTTGCAGAATTTTTCTTGTTGATTTCCAGTCCTATAACATTGTGGTCAGAAAAGATGCTTTGGTATGATTTCAGTTTTCTTAAAGTTACTGAGGTTTGATTTGTAGCCCAGGATGTGATCAATCTTAGAGAATGTTCCATGTGCACTTGAGAAGAATGTGTATTCTGTTGCTTTTGGATAGAATGTCCTATAAATATGTATTAAGTCCATCAGGTTTAATGCTTCATTCAGGGCCTGTGTTTCCTTATTGATTTTCTGTCTGGTTGATCTGTCCATTGCAGTAAGTGGGGTGTTAAAGTTCCCCACTATGATTGTGTTATTGTTGATTTGTTCTTTTAAGGTTGTTAGCAGTTGCCTTATATATTGTGGTGAACCTATGTTGGGTGCATAGATGTTTAAAATTGTTATGTCTTCTTCTTGGATTGACCCTTTGATCATTATGTAATGACCTTCTTTGTCCCTTAAAATAATAGTCTTAATTTTAAAGTCTATTTTGTCTGATATGAGTATTTCTACTCCAGCTTTCTTTTGATTCCCGTTTGCATGGAATATTTTCTTCCATCCTGTCACTTTCAATTTGTATGTGTCCCTAGAAGTGAAGTGGGTCCCTTGAAGACAGCATATATATGGGTCTTGTTTTTGTATCCATTCAGCCAGTCTATGTCTTTTGGTTGGGGTGTTTAGTCCATTAACATTTAAGGTAATTATTGATATGTATGTTCTTATTGCCATTTTATTAATTGCTTTGGATTTGTTTTTGCTGCTCTTTTTAATTTCCTTCTTCTCTTATTCTCTCATCTTCTGGTTTGATGACTATCTTTAGTGTTGTATTTGAGTTTATTTTTCTTTCTTTGTGTATAAATTGTAGATTTTTGGCTTGCAGTTATTCTGAAGCTTTGATATAAATGTCTATACGTATATGAGATTGTTTTAAGTTGTTGTTCTCTTAATTGCAAGTTCATCTCCAGTGTCCTGCATTTGTACCCACCTCTTCTCATGATTTCTGATTGTGGTGGTATAATTGTGCATGGATGATTTCGTATCTTTACTGTATATATACCTTTACTGGTGAGCCTTGTCATTTGTGGAATTATTGTTTTCTGTTGCTGTCTTTTCTTTTCTGCCTAGAGATGTTCCTTTAGTATTTGTTGTAAGGCTGGTTTAGTGTTGCCGAATTCTCTCAACTTTTGCTTATCTGTGAAGGTTTTGATGTCTCCTTCAAATCTGAAGGAGAGCCTTGTTGGGTAGACTAATCTTGGTTGGAGGTTTTTTCCTTTCATCACGTTAAGTATATCATGCCACTCCCTTCTGGCCTGCAGAGTTTCTGCTGAAAAACCTGCCGATAACCTTATTGGGGTTCCCTTGTATGTTGCTTGTTTCTTTTCCCTAGCTGCTTTCAAGATTTTCTCTTTGTCTTTAATGTTGGTCAGTTTGATGAATATGTGTCTCAGGGTGTTCCTCCTTGGGTTTATTTTATATGGTACTCGTTGTGCTTCCTGGATTTGAGTGAGTGGTTCCTTTCCCATGTGAGGAATGTTTTCGGCTATTATCCCTTGGAATATTTTTTCTGTCCCCTTCTCTCTCTCTTCTCCTTCTGGCACCCCTAAAATACAGATGTTGGTGTGTTTAACATTGTCCCAGAGTTCTCTGAGACTCTCTTCATTTCTTTTCAATCTTTTTTCTCTTTTCTGTTCTGCATCCGTAATCTCCACTAATCTGTCCTCCACCTCGCTTATTGGTTCTTCTTCCTCCTGTATTCTGCTGTTAGCTGCTTCTAGTGAATTTTTTATTTCAGTCATTGTATTTTGCATCTCTTCTTATTTCAGTTTGATATCTTGTATCTCTTTGGTCAGTGTTTCCTGTAAGTTATCCATCTTTGCCTCCAGTTTATTTCCAATGTCTTGCATCATCTTCAGCATCAACAGTCTAAAGTCTTTTTCCTGGAGGCTGAGAATCTCCTCATCACTTAGCTGATTTTCTGGGGTTTTTCCTTTCTCCCTCATCTGAGTTATAGTTCTCTGTCTTTTTGTTTGTATAGGTTTTTGGTGTGGTGACCTTTTGACAGATAATAGAGTTATAGCCTCTCTTACTTCTGGTGTCTGTCCCCCTTGTGGCTGAAGTGAGTATGGGGGCTTGGTGTAGGCTTCCTGATAGGAGGGGCTGATGCCTGCCCACTTGTAGGTGGAGCCGATTCTAATCCCTCTGGTGGGTGGGGCTTAGTCTCTGGGTGGGATTAGAGGCAGCTGTGTGCCTGAAGGGTGGGGCTATGATCCCACCTGGATTGTTGTTTTCCCTGGGGCTTCTCAGTCTGACTGAGAGGTAGGCCAGATTTTCCCAAAATGGCCACCTCCAGAGAAAGGCACACTGCTGAATATTCCCAAGAGCTTTGCTTTCAATGTCCTTCCCTCACAACAAGCCACATTCACCCCTGTTTTCCCAGGGTATCCTCCAAGAACTTCAGTCAGGTTTGACCCAAATTCCCATGGAGACTTTGCTTTGCCCTGGGACCCAGTGCTCCTGAAAGTCTGTGTGTGCCTTTTAAGAATGGGGTCTCCATTTACCCCAGTCACATGAAGCTCCTGCACACAAGCCCCACTGGTCTTCAATACCAGATGCTCCAGGGGCTCTTTCTCCCAGTGCCAGATCCCCAAACGTCTGAGTTTGATATGGGGCTCAGAACTCTCACTCCTGTAGGTGAGTCTCTGTAAACCAGTTAGTTTCCAGTCTGTAGGGCTTCCCACCCAGGAGGTATGGGGTTTTTTATATCATGAAATCATGCCTCCTACCTCTTGATGTGGCCTCCTCTTTTTATCCTGGAGTAGGGTATCTTTTTTTTTTTTTTTTTTTTTTTGGTCTTTTTGCCTTTTCTAGGACCGCTTCCCATGGCATATGGAGGTTCCCAGGCTATGGGTTCAATCAGAGCTGTAGCCGCTGGCCTACGCCAGAGCCGCAGCAACACGGGATCCAGGCTGCGTCTGTGACCTACACCACAGCTCACAGCAACGCTGGATTCTTAACCCACTGAGCAAGGCCAGGGATCGAACCTGCAACCTCATGGTTCCTAGTCAGATTCATTACCCACTACGCCATGCCAAGAACTCTGGGAGTAGGATATCTTTTTTTTAAGGTTTGCAGTCCATTTGGGTGAAGATTGCTCAGCCTTTATTTGTGAATTTTGTTGCTTTTAGGAGAGAAGTTGAGCTCCAGTCTTTCTATTCTGCCATCTTAATCCCGTCTCCCCGATCTTTCATTTTTGAGCAGAAGAATCCAAACACCCTGCTTTAAAGAGTCTGATTAGGAGCTCCCATCATGGATCAGCAGAAATGAATCTGACTGGCGTCTATGAGGACAAGGGTTCAATCGCTTGTCTTGCTCACTGGGTTAAGGATCTGGCATTGCTGTGAGTTGTGAGCTGTGGTGTAGATCGCAGATGGAGCTCAGATCTGTCATTGCTGTGGCTGTGGTGTAGGCCAGCAGCTACAACTCCGCTTTGACTCCCTCCTGGGATCTTCCATATGCCTAAAAAGCAAAAAAAAAAAAAAAAAAGGAAAGAAAAAAAAAGAAAAAAATGAAAGAGTGATTTGTGAGTTTATGCAATATCAAGCCTCTTCAGTTGTTAAATTTTAACACTTGGTTTTGTCTGCCAATCTTTTCTTCTTTTTGTAGTGCCTTAAAATATGGATTCTGCATCAGCAGTTGTGGGAAGAGGCAGGACTCTGTATTTCTAACAAGACCACAGGTGATGCTGACACTCATGGTCCTCAGACCACACTGAATGATGAGGCCTTTCAACTCAGAATCCAGACTTAAGACCAAATAAGGATCTTATGGCTGAAAAGCTTCCAGGTACACTTCCCTCTGGTTACTGTTTCTCAAATTCTGAGCCACATGTTTTTTCACATTTTAACTTTTCTGAAATAAATGTATGGCAATCATATCTAAAAATTTTATAGCTACTGAGCAGATGAGTAAATTGTCACATATGAGTTGTTGTCTGAATGTGTGTGAAATTTGTGGTTGGTAGAACTTGTTTCTCCATTTGTCACCTCTGTTATCTGCATTGGTGCCATCACACAGTGGTCAAATTTTAACTGACATTTGTTCATTGGTACTTTTATAAAAACACTTGGTAGCACATTGAATTCACCTTGACAACTTTTAAAAATATGGATGCCTGGGTCCCATACCTAGAGATTCGGAGGCAGTTATTACCCCCAGATGATTCTAACACGTGGTAAACTTTGAGAATCTCTGTGCTAAAGTACCTCCACAGTGATCCTGCATGAACACTGAAGCAGCACGTTACTGCGTACACATAAGGCTGTGATATGCAGGAGAAATTGTCCCATCTCTCAGAAGAGGTCATAGACTTCTCAAAGGTCATAGAACCTGGTTGTGGGTAGGACTCTTAGCCAGTGCACCTCTCAAAGGAAACTTCCCGACTGTGTTCCAGAGTTGTAGTTCACACCTGGCTATATGTCAGAACTGTCACTTTACCCAAGGTGAAAATGCATGCAAAATCCTGGTTTTGTACTGTTAGCCTCCAAATCTTGCTGACCCTGAAAGGACAGAGGTCCAAGTTGTGGGCACAGGTTATGAAAACTGCATGTCGTTGTGATACTAAGCATGTCTGCATGTGGCCAAGAATAGGTCCAAACATTTCTTTACTTTATAATGGAAGGTAAGCTTGGACTTAAATTTAGACTCTGTTACTAAAATAGGGCCCTTGTTGCAAGGGGGATGCTTCATGAGTGAGATAAAGAGAAGGTGTCAACTGCTGCTTGATGGACTACCTGAACCCCCCTGAGCCCTGCCTTTCTGTTGGACAGTGTGGCCTTCCTCCTCTAGAGAAGAGCTGAGAAAAGAGCATCAGAGTCTGGTGCTCCCCTGAGGTAGCATTCAGAACTGGAGGTCCTGAACCTACAATCACAGCTGCTTTCTTTGGGTAGATTAGTTCTTACTGAATAGGGAAGGCAGATGCTTGAATGCATCCTGGCCACTGACTTGGTGATCAGTGGCCTGTGCTACAGCTGACCTACCTGTGACAAAATTGTCTACTAGGAGGAAGAAAACTGACTGGATTCAGCATCTTGTTATACACACACACACACACACACACACGCACGCACGCACGCACGCACGCGCTCTCTCTTAGAAGGGGAGGTAGCTCCCGGGGGGGTGCTGGAATGAACTTGCTTGCAAGCAAGACCCTAGGAGGAATGAAAGCAGCTTAAGGAGAAGTAGGTCCAGGGGAGATTCCCCAAAGAAAGGCAGAGTGATTGGTTTGGCAGTTTGGTCTAATTGAGACCCACGGTCAGCAACTCCACCCTGAATATCACCCAGGGCTGAGCTGGACCTCGAAGGCAAATTGTTGCCTAGAGAGGCTGGCAAGCCTGAGTCCTAGCTGCAAGCTCCCGGCTTCGGCAAAGACCCGTATGAGTAGATGCTGTGGGTGCACCAGCCATGTGCCCCCAGCCACATTGGGGCTCCCCTATAGCCACAAAGGACACTTCACAGACATACTGACAACTTCCCCTCTAAGTGCCTGACCTCATCTAAGGCCCGATTCGCTCACATTTCAGTTATCTTTCACTGTCTCAGAGACTTTAGTTCTGTAATCATTACCATTCTCCCCCAAGCATCAGTTTTTGCCTATTAGATTGTTCCTGTTAGTATATAAAAACCTTAATATTATTCCTTTAAAAACAACAGTAGAACTCCTTTTCACTTCTAAACTTTCCAAACATACTTTGTAAAATTATTTTCTCACCTCCTATTCTTTCTACTCAAGCACACCACCACAACCCTGAAATGGCTGTTATTGGGGTCAAGGATGACTTACTTTTTGTCAGTGATCAATGGTCTGTCCTCATTTTACTTTCAACAGTTTTTTCACATGGTGGGCAATACCGTCTTTCTTCAGACCCTCTCTTTCGTAGAGTGCCCTCATCCCACATTCACCTAGTTTTCCTTCCTCCTCTCTGGTCCATTCCCTTCATTCCTCCCAAATTCCAAGCCTAAGCATTCAAATGCAAAGGAAACAGGTCTCTGACTTCACTGTACCCTAAGAAAAACAGACACAAACTAGGGCAGTACCTCAAACTCTAGGAAAATCCTCCAGCATTCTTCCCACTTCTGGACACCTTCAAAGAGTTCTTTGTGAACTTCATAGTAGTTTCTTAACCGCACAATCTTGGCATCATGGAGATGAAGCACATCTTCTGTGTAGTCCTCTGCAAGATACAGGCTCACAAGTTAAAAAAAAAATTCCCCAGGGAGTTCCCACTGTGGTGCAGTGGTGATCTGTGTGGTGATCTGGTCAAGTTCCTAAAATATAAATCACCATCTCTGTGGCGATCTGGTCAAGTCCCTAAAGTATAAATCCAAACCATTTCAAACTGAAACCCCTATCTAATGGCCTATTCAGTACCTGTCATTGGACTTCTGTGAGGCATCTCAAAATCAGCATGGCCAAGAAAGAACTCTTGTTTCCTCTCAAATCAAAAGCTACTCCGCATCCTCAACCCTGTTCTTTTCCATCTTTGCTTATTGGACTACCAGACCCCTAGTTGGCCCCAAAAGTCCATTAATTCCTTTTCTCTCTCACACCTTCCATCACTAAGTCCCATCATCTCCACCTCAAGACATCTCTTGAATCAGAACATGTCTCATCATCTCCACTGTCACAGTCTTGGTCCAGGGTACCTTCTGCATAGATAATCACAGTAGTTTCCTAATTTGTCTTCCTGCCTCTGCCTTTTCCCCCTGCCTCCCTTTGCTCCTTTCACAGAGCAACCAGCAGGCCCTTCTAAAACATAAATCAGATCACATCACTCCTTTCCTTACAAAAGTTCAGTGCCTTCCCACCGCCTCCAGCTCTGTACAGTCTAAACTCCTTGCCATGATTTATAAGACTTTACATAACCTGTTTTGATTTACCTCTTGATTTTTGTTGTGTCTTTGTAGGGTGTTTGTCTAGAAAGACTTTTTATGTTCTTCTACTTATGATGTTTGTATGCCATTTTATTTCAGGTGTGTGTCTTGAAAATGACATATGACTGGATTTTGATCTTTATTTTTTAAATTCAATCTGCTAAATTCTATTAAAATTGATTTAGGTTATTATATTCCTTCATTTTAAATATATTTAGATTAATTCCTACAATTTTTTTTCTTTTTAGGGTTGCACTTGCAGCATATGGAAGTTCCCAGGCTAGGGGTTGAATCAGAGCTACAGCTGCCAGTCTACACCACAGCCACAGCAACGCAGGATCTGAGCTGCATCTGCGACCTACACCACAGCTCATGGCAACACCGGATCCTTAACTCACTGATCAAGGCTGGGGATCAAACCTGTGTAGGATTCATTACCGCTGAGCTATAACAGGAACTCTACACATTAACATGTTTTAAAAGTAAGGTTTACTGTGGTAAAATTCACTCCTTTTAGGTACACAAGTCTATTAATTTTGATAAATACAAACAGTTTTGTAGCTACCACTATATCAAAATGTAGACTATTTCCACTATCCATTATCTATTATTATTTCCTGTGACCTTTTGTAGTCAGTTCTCTGGTTCATGTCTTCAATGTTCTTCAACCATTTTCTGGTTCGTAACTTCAACTGATCTGTTGCCTATACCTCTAATTTTGCGTGTTTCAAAATGGCACTTAAATGGAGTCATAGAGAATGTTCCCTCGTGAATTTGGCATCTTTCACTTGAGTATAATACATTCATGATTCACATGTGTTGGTGCATGCATCAGTAGGTGTTTTTTTTTTTTATTGCTGACTAGTAGTCCATCGTATGGATGTACTACTTTTGTTTATTCATTCCCCTATTGGCAGATATTTAGGTTGCTTCTGGTTTTTGATGATAATGAGAAAAACTGATACAAATATTTGCATAGAGATTTATATGTGCACATTTTTTATTGAAGTATAGTTGATATACAATACTATATGTTACAAATATGCAATATAGTGGTTCACAGTTTTTAAAGGTTATACTTCATTTATGTGTATACATAGGCTTTTATTTCTCTTGGGTAAGTACCTAGGAGTAATGTTGCCAGGTTGTATAGTATATATGTGTTTAAGATGATAAGAAACTCCTAAACTCTTTTCCAAAGTGGCTGTACTGTTTTGCATTTCCACTGTCAGTAAATGAGAAGTTCCAAAGCTCTGCATCCTTGTCAGTACTTAGTATTTTTCAGAGCTTTACTTTTTAGTCATTCTAATAGGTTAATAGTATATTTTATTATAGTTTTAATTTGCATGTCCCTGATGGCTAGTGATATTTAGCATCTTTTCCTATGTTAAATGACATCCTTATATCTTTTCTGGTAAAGTGCATCTCAAGTTTTGATGTGTTATGATTTCATTTAATTCAATTCTGAATATTTTCTAATTTCTCTGTGACTTCCACTTTTAAGCATGAATTATTTAGAAGTATATGTTTAAGATCCAAATGTTTGGGAATTTTCCAAATATTTTTTCATTTTTAAAAGTTTTATTGAAGTATTACTGATTTACAATGTTGTGTTAGTTTCTGCCGTACAACAGAGTGATTCACATAAACATGTGCACAATCCTCTCTTTCAGATTCTTTTCCCACATAGACACAGAATATTGGGTAGAGTTCTCTGTGCTATACAGCAGATCCCCAATGGCCAACCATTCCATATACCTCAGCATGTAGAGATCAATTCTTCCTACTGGTTTTTAGTTTAATTTTGTTTTGGTCAGAGAACATACATTATTCAAGTTCAACTGTACAATTAAATTTGTTGAGTTTCATTGTAATGCCCAGAATATGATCTACCTTGGTGAATGTTTCATGCTCACTTGAATATTTATTCTGCTTCTTATCCTTAAGGATTCATTTCTGCAATCAATCCTAGAAAAGTCTCTCTTCAAAAATTTATTCCCTCACACTCACTATGGTGGCTCTAGTCAAAAGTCTAATAATAATAAGTATTGGCAAGGATATGGAGAAATTGCAACCCTCATACACTGCTAGTGGGAATGTAAAGTTGTTCCGCTTCTTCAGGAAATAGTTCCTCAAATGATTAAACTGAGTTACCACATGATTCATCAATTCCATTCCTCATCATATCCTAAGAGAAATGAGACATTGTACCTGAACATTTATGGCAGCACTATTCAGAACAGCCAAAAAGTAAAAACACCAAAATGCCCATCAGCTGATAAATAGATAAATAGAATGTGGTTGGTTCAAACCATGGATAATTTTTATTTGAGCATAAAAAGGAGTGAAATACTGATACATGATGTAATATGGATGAACCTTAAAAACATGCTAATCTTTGGAGACAAAGTACATTAATGATTACTTAGGGCCAGGGATGGAATGGAATGGGAAGATGATAGTTAAAGAGTATGGGGTTTCTTTTTCAAGTGATAAAACATTCTAAAGTTGACTGGGATGGTTTTATGTATCTGTGAACATAGCACAACACATCAATTGTACCCTGTATATGGGTAGATTTATGGTATATCGGTTATATTTACATACAGGTGTTGCAGAAAATAATTCTCCCCCTTTCTTCCTCATCTCTCCTTTTGAGACTACGAATAGATATAAAAGGAATTAGCCTACTGGTTCCATTTTTTTCTCTAAGAATATTAATAAAAATTTACCATTCTAATTCATTGTCCATATTTGTATTTCCTCAATTGTCAGTAAAATATCTTTCATAGTATTTTTTAAAACCGAGTTCCAGTCAGGTTCACAAATTGTATTTGGTTATTATCTTTTTAGACTCTTTTCATCTAAAATAATTCCCTCTCCTTTTATTGCTTTTTGTTATATTTACACTTTTTTGAATAATGCAGGCCATTTGTTAATAAATCATCCATTGAGTTTTTAATGTTAACTATTGTATTTTTTTATTTCCATAGCATCTACTTTTGTCCCAAATTTGTCATTTGATGTGCTTATTCTTATATTTTTCTATTCCATTTTTAAACTTATTTAAATATCTTATAATAGTCATTTTATGTTCTTTAGGAATTCCATCATCTGAAGTTCTTGGAAGTCTTAAGGTTAGTTGTTTCTGGTGGCCCTTAGAGCAGCTTTGTTCTTTACAAATTTAGTAATTTTCAATAAAGGTTTTACTATTTCACCATAGTAGTGTCTTGAGGGACCTGAATAGCACGTACATTCCTCTAAGAAAATTTCTATTTCCTTTTAGCGGGATCCAAGGTCTGTTTAGATTTAATTTCTCAGTTTGAGAGTTCCTTACCCTCTGAGAGAGAATACAGTTGAACCCCAGACTCTTCTTTTCTCCAGATGGAATTGCACTTGAGAGGTACAGGTTTCCACTATGGCTGCTTTTTCTAGCCTTTTCTCCTCACCCTTTCACTGGGAGTGAGTCTTCCTCATCACCTCCCCATTCCATCTTTGTCCAGTGTAGTCCCAGGGAATTGCTAACCCCCATACCCTAGATGCTTAATACCACTGCCCCAGGGCGGATCCAGCTTCCCCGTGGACTCACCACTCCAGTTTCAGTTTACTAAGCAACTTTTCACTCACCCAGATCTACCTTACCTTTATGTGATTGCAGCTATGCATTAAGAAACATTTTGTAATTAATTCAGCACTAGAGGTTCTGTAGGAGGAGGATTTTCTGAGGAGCTGATCTGCCTACTGCTGGAAGCAAAATTCCTTACCTTCTTCACTTTGCCCTGGCCACATCGGTCTTCTTTCTGTAACTCACAGTATAAAGCTCACAGCTCTCTCAGAGTCTTTTCACTCCATATTTGTTTTCCTTAAAGGGCTCTTTCTTCCAGTTCTTACATGGTTTCCCTTTATCACCCTTTCAGTCTCAGCTCAAGTGTCCCATCCTCAGATTCTTACCTGATCACACAGCTACTTTCTCTCACTTTAGCTTAATATGTCTTCTACATAGAACATTCCAGGACTTAAAATTAGTTAATTTATTGGTTTATGTTTTATTTCTGGAATATAAACTGTTTAAGGGCAGGGAATCCTGATCTGGAAAAGTGGAAACACATGGACACTCTAAAATAAATATTGGTTGACTGGTTTGGTAATATCCCTGTTCTCTATCTTCTGCTGAGATACCTCTCTATTATCTCTTTTAGGCTGGAATCTAGGGCCATTTTCTAGTTACAGTAGCCAGCTTACTATAGGAGAGTCACCATGGAAATGCCATCCTGTGTGTTCTAACAGGCAGATACTCAACCTAGCAGATAATCTGTGTGTGTGTGTTTGTGTGTGTGGTAAGCATAGAAAACGTGTGTGCCTACATAACCCACACCCGCAACCCTGGAATAATAATAAAAAAACCCCAAAACTATGATTTAATCTCTTTTTTTGTACCCCAGGGATGTGGTGGAATGATCTCTTCTTTCATTCATAGTTCAGTCCCTTCAGTTTTTAAGAGCTCTGTAGTTGTGACTATAGGGGAATCTCCAAATTTCTCCCAATGCTGAAAGCACTGGAAAGGGTCCTTCTGGTGGCAGCCAAGTGATTAACTCACTTAGGAAGTTTATTTGAAATTGACATGTTTGATTTTTTGACTCTGAATGGTTATTATCTTTTCACTGAAAGAGCTAAGTATTATTGTTGGTATAATACGTCACCAGTGATGTTGATGATAAGATGACTATTTAGGACCCAAGAATTTAGAGTCAGGCTAGATGTGCATACCTGTGCTATGCAGAGGCAATATTAAAAGTACTTACCAACCATCATGGCATGGGTGCTAGCCATGGCATTGGAGCAGGAGGTCTTCTGTTGTACTAGTTCAGGTTGGTGGGGGGGACATTGGTAGGTTTTCATATTTACTTGTAAACTATGAAAACTAAGAAGCTATAATTTATTAGCAAACCATCCTTAAACTTTTTCAAACAATGCATCTTAATCCCTTTCCCATATATTAGTATTGGTTTCATCAATGTATAAGATGAATTTTAGAGAGCTTCGCTGTTTACCTCTTTCTCAGAAGACTGACTGCTTTCAAAAATCTTTTAAAAGATTTGATTGGCTGTGGAGAACTGTCTCTGCAGAGAGTCTCCAGTCTATTAAGTGAACAACTATAATCTCCTCTCTGTTTCCTCATTAAGGGTGAACAGCATAAGCATAGTTAATCTGGAACCTTGATTCAGCCGTAAGGTTTAGTTTAGCCTTCTGCTTCTTCAAGTCTTTTACCAGAACTGCACTAAATGCATGTGAGGGTCATCTGCTTTCTTCCCTCTGATCATTTAGGATGGGGTTGCTGTGACACGATGGAAAGAGCCTTACTTTCAGAGTCTGAGGACTTTTGGAGAAGACGGAAGAGTCAGTTCTAACAAGTACTGTAATTTACAATAGGTCCTCAAAAAAATTGTTGAACCTGAGGTGTATGAGGGAAGGGAAAGGTCAGCTGAGAAGAAATGAAGCCAGTTGCTCTTCGTAATTCGCAACCTGGATAATTAAACTCAGTGCTTAGTGTCCTCCAATTCACTCAGTCTTTTTTTTTTATTTTAATGATATTTATTTTTTCCGTTATAGCTTGTTTTCAGTGTTCTGTCAATTTTCTCCTGTATATTATGGTGACCCAGTCATTCATACACACACACACACACACACACACACATTCTTTTCCTCACATTATCCTCCATCATGCTCCATCATAAGTGACTAGACATAGTTCCCAGTGCTGTACAACAGGACCTCATTGCTTATCCATTCCAAAGGCAATAGTTTGCATCTATTAACCCCAAATTCCCAGTCCATCCCTCTCCCCCCCCCTCTTCTCTGGTTTCTCTTCAGATGGCATAAATCTTTTGCCTTTCACTCAGTCTTTCAATGGAACCCAGAGACATAGTAGGCTTGCTGTTGACTGTGAATATCTAACCTAAAGTTCCAACACCTTTCTTGGGGTCTTCCCAAAACACTTTTGGGATTCCAATTATTGTTTTTACCAGACATATGGCCATCATGGAGGGATTTGTTTTACAACTCCATCAAGAGGAAAAAGAAATTTCTTATTATTTAACTGGACCTCTAAAAAAGTAACTTTTTAATTTCATCAAATGCAGACTGTGTCATAAAAAAGGGAGATAGGGTTAAGTTTGACATTTTACAGCAGGAAAAGATGAACAGAAATACTGCATTTGCGGTTAAGAGGAACAGCAGTTGAAGCTTGGGAGATGGGGGGTGGGTGCTAAGAGAAGGGCAGGGGTAAAAAAAAGCTGTTTTACAAATGAGATTTCTTTAGCTTCCAGAAATAGAGAAAGTAGTTTACATACTCCTGCACATCTGTGTAGACTTGCAAAATGCTCTTTGCCTAATTCTTAGATTGTACTGTTTATGCTATTGGTATGCAGAAGACCAGGGCCGTTTTAATATTTATGATGTTAACAAACTCCTCCTGTCCCAGTCTCCACTTATAATGGTGCATCAGTACAAGCACTAGAATCTCAAAGATCATGGAATTTAGAGTCAGGAGGGACACTGGATAACAACTCTTATTCTTTGGGAGAAAAAAAGGCCTTCCTAGCTTCAATCAAAAATGCTTTTATTTTCGAGGCAAAGTCAGTAGGATGGTTGCAAGCCATATTGAAGGGGAAAAAATTCCCTGTTGGAAACCATAGAGTTCTGTATCGAATGCTGGGCTTAGCCATTCAGATCCAGATATGCAGCACGGTTAGCAGCAGTATGCGCCACAGAAGAAAAGAAGCTCCTCCCAGATGAATTATCCCTTCCTGAGTTTTTCTCACGTTGTTTTTGTTGCTTTTTTCCAAAAGCTGTTGTTTTTGTTGCCTTTTTTCAAAGGCTTCAAATACTGCAGAAATTTAAAGTTCTTATCAATCCCCACCACTCTAAGATGTGTTGATCGCATTCCCATGTTCAAATACTTATAAACATTTATCTGTTTTTAGCTCCTGCTCGGTAGAGAGCTCTTTGCTCCACATCTTTCCTTGTAGATGATAAAAATCCCTTCTCTTGTCCCAGAGTTTCTGTGATAGCCAAGCCTGCTTACTGTGCATCCCATAGCCCTTTCTGGGGATGAGAACTCACTCCTTCCATGGTTCCTCGGGGCTCCCCATCTCCATGATCATCCCACCATCTGACCGGCCAGCCACCTCTCTAAATGTGGGACAAAGCATCAGCAGGGCTGTCCCTCTGTTCAGAGAGAGGGCACTGCGCATTCTTTGAGTTTTTCTGTGGTTTCTTAGGTGTAGCTAGAGCTCCTGTTTCTTTTGAAAATAACTTTTCTTGAAAAGGAAAATATTCTGAAACACTTATAATGCATTTACCAGTTCATTTCACTTGATCCAGCAATTATCTGTAACAGTATAATGAGCCCATGTTGCCTATTCACAAAGAGGTGTGTGTGTGCAGTGAAAGGCTGTCTTTGGAAGTAGATAGCTGAGGATCCCGAGCTCTGTGACTGCACAGCCTTGGCTCACCACGCCCCAGCTCCAGGGTGCATTTGAGGTGGGGGACTGTGGGTGCTGCCTCGTGTGCTTGGCTAGAATTCCAGTTCACACATGTTTGAGGGGTACACATCTCCACAGAGTGCCTCTCCAAGCCCAATTCCCTTTTTCTCTGTGGTTCCTCCAGCAGTGCTTGATCTGGGAATAATTTTAAGATGAATGAGAATAGCAGCAAGGCAAGTGGGTGTTTCTTTTTCCTTTTCTTCTTTCTACTTCACTTTGCTGTTTTCTGTTCCCTTCATCTTCACCTTCTTTTATGTCTCCAGCTTCCCCCTCTGTTCAAAATGGAAAACTCTGTGGCCCAGTTAAAGCCCATCCCAGGAGGGCTGAGAAGGAGGCAGGCATCGAGTTGGAAAGTTCACTCTCCTGACGTCCTATCCCCATAGGGCTCAAACTCAGACACTGTCTCCAAGCAGAGTCCTCAGAGAGAGATTCAAGGGTTGAAAGAAGGCATGACTGGCCCATCCAAGCCTATGCCTTGTTTTTTTAAAGATCCCTAATTATCTACCATGAGCACAATTTAATTTATTAAATATAAACATACGAAATACATGAAATTTTTTGTAAACATATTCCTTTGTTTAATATATCCAAGCCTCCGCTCCCCCCCAAGAAAGGAAAGGAAGGAAGGAGGAAGGGAGGAAGGAAGGCAAGAAGGAAGAAGTGGGCATGGACCAGCCCTCTCTCCCAGTCTGAGAGGCCCCAGCTGTAAAGGGAAAAGTGGGCTGACTCTGGTCCTCCTGGCTCCACCATCAACTAGCCAGGGTCTGGAAAACCTCCCTTTCTGAGCCTTGCTGTGCTCAGGTCCGGATTGAGGTGAGAGCTCAGAAGTCTTACGGTTTCCTCCAGAGGCAGCAACTTTCCATGATTCTGATGGCCCCTTTGTAGAAGTGATGGATTTAAAGTTAGGGTCTCACACTCCAGATTTTCACAGAGAAGGAAAAAAAGGATCTACTTATTTTTCCCCGCCTTGCCCCAGAGACTCTTAGAAAGAAAGCATTTGTCAAACACCACTTGGAGCAGCCAGGTTTAGCAGCATGGCTAAGTCAGGCTACCAGGAGTGAAGCCAAGCACAGGATGCAGGACTTAGCTACATTCTCCGGCACAGACCTGGGAGACAAGGTCTTTTGAGAAGCATTGACTGTATCAGGAATTGAAATGAGCTGGAGAGGCTGGTGAAAGCAGAATTTCTCATGACAAATGCAGATGTGACCAGCAGGGGGTTTGCCTACAGGAAGAATATGGAAGGAGGTCCTTGGAGAGGCATCCATCATACGCACAAATACTTCCTTAAAAGCTACCTTTAAATAATGGAAAGTGCATGTTAATGTGTATAGACAGTGGAAGCCTGGGATAGGCCTTCTGTTGTACAGTGTGTGGAGTAATGGCTGAACCTCAGTGTCTGTTGAGAGGCCAGATGTCTGCCGGGACTGAAGTCGACGGTGAAATCCCAGCCGGCTTCTCACTTTGTCCATCACAGCAGTTCTGACAGTGAATAATTTCCCATTCCTCCTTCAAGATGTTTTAATTCTACACCCTTTATACACTCAACCAGTAGTGGTTTCAACATCCTAATGAGTCCTCACCATCAGCATGAGTGAGTTGGCCAGCCCTGGGCTCCAGG
This sequence comes from Sus scrofa, assembly GCF_054392235.1. Lineage (NCBI taxonomy): Eukaryota > Metazoa > Chordata > Mammalia > Artiodactyla > Suidae > Sus > Sus scrofa. The sequence goes on along the minus strand of NC_139385.1, from coordinate 88,139,944 downwards.
CCATGAGAGATGAGCAGGTTCAGGCATGGACGTAGCAGCAGCCGGGTTAGCAGCATCTGAAACGCAAAACTTTATGTATCGCATATTCCAATAGAGGTTATATTGATGTTCTCTCAAGTTAAGCTGTCACCCAGAAATCTGAGTCAGAGTAAAACGTTGGTACAGTGAGAAGACTAACACTGAGCAGGAATGACTGGCATGGTCTTTGTGTCAATGCGATCACATGGAGGAGAGGTTCCTGCCTGCTGGAAAGCAGGAGCCGAACCAGAAGTTATCCTGTGTTCCCTTCACTGATGATGATTTAAACCTTCAGCCCTATTCATGAGGCTAGCCAGTGTAGCCAGAAGGAAAAATGATATTTACATATTTCATTTATTTAAGTCTTACTGAGCACCAGCCACTCTACCCCCTTTATACACTTTATTCCCCCAAATAGTTCTGTAAGCTCTAAATACTGGTACTTTCTCCATCTGGCAAGTCCACATACTGAAGCTTTCACCCACTGCTAGTAAGAGGCAGGACCAACACTCAGATTCTGGCCTGAGTGCAGAACACTTGCTCTAGCCATCACATGCAACCACGCCACCCTGAATCATTTAGAGGGGGAAAAAAAGATGGAAATGAGAGCAGAGGGTGAGATCCCCCGAGCTCAGGGTTATAGGTGAGGACCCATCTGAGATGCCAGCTCTAGGATGTCTGAGAAGGAAGGGACATGGCTTACTGGTCCCTTGTGGTTGTGATTCACTTCTCTGGGGAGCCGGTTTTGAGAAGGGTGCAGACCAGGCCATCAGCCTCCCTGAGGGGCACGATCAGTCTCTAAAGTTGCACATCAGATCAGCTGTCTCTGCTGGGCCTTCAGTGACCTAAGGCATCCGAAAACTATGTGATCACCATCCATCTAGTTTCGGTCCAAGTGGAAGGAGAGGCTTCGAGTGGATGGTTAGAAGGAGTTCCTGAGTAGACAGCTGGTCTGGGTAGCTAGCAAAGCATGTGGAATCGCTACCTTCTGGTCTTTAAGAAGGGGCAGAATACCATCTGTTTGGCGTGAGACTGGGGCAAGGGGTTAGGCACTCATGCTCCCTTCTGTTTCTAGAATTTCACTTAGAAAAGGCCTCTCCTTTCTGAAATCCCTTAGGGAAGTCTGACTCTCCCTAAACACCTCCTCAGCGTGGCAGCCGTGTTCAAGAGCCACCAGTGGCCACACACGACTACCTCATTTGTTGTAACATTTTGCTGGCCCCTCGCCTGAGTGTTGTTTTTGGCTTCACGTGGATCCTAAGGTTCTGGAGGGCAGGGGCCATTTCTTAACTTCTTTTATAATCATTTCCCCCCATGCCTAACCTTCATTCCTTTAACAAATATTTATTGAGGTGCCAACTCTGTGTCAGGCACTGAGTTTGTAAAGCAGAATAAGGTTCAGCTCCAGTCATTAGCTTTCTTCTAAGACCCACAGCAAATAAGTAGGATTCACTGTGATTAGCACTATGTATATAGGGTTCTTATTGAGGAAAGAAAATTCTGTATCAGGCACAGAACAGATGCTCATTGGGACATTTGTAGAATGAATGAAATATATGCTTATGGAATAAAACATTTAATGAAAGACAGGCTCTACTAAGGATTATTGTGACAAAGCATTCATTTTGGGTAGAAAACAGAAGTCCTGCCTTGAAAGTGTCATATACTTTTGAGGTTAAAAAGAGCTTTATGTCATTTAATTGGACCCCTACATTTTTACTAGAGAAAAGCTAGACCCAGAGAGGCTGCTGTGCCTCAGTTTACCACATCATCTCAGTGGAAGCTGCATTTGCTCCATCCTCCCTAGCTCTTTCCTCCAGACAATGGGAACTCAGAGGCCCACAGGCTAATGCAGCATCCTTAATAACCCTAGCTATTGCCTTGATTGAGCTTTCCCTAATCAAAGCACAGCCTTCATAGAAGGGAATTTCCAAAAAGCTGCCTGAGGCTGCTGATCAACAATTCATTTTTAGCATTTCTTTTTAAATTGCTCTAAGTCGTTGCACCTGGGTCACAGTGACAGCTGAATAAGGGGGCTGAGCGGTGACGTTCTGGGCACCAGGTTGGTGAGCCCCCTCCACCATGTATATGTATGAGCTCACCATTTGCATAAAGTGAAAAAGCATCTCTCCCATTAATCACTGCATTCATCTTAATAATTAGTAGCAATAATGTTGAAGAGCGGTGGTCTCCACATCGATCTCCGAGGCACCAAGGGCTATTTCTGTTGCAGATGAATGATCATCAGGAGTGACAAGTTGATGTCTTTGGATCGACCACCCCAGCTCCACGTGCTTTACAGCCTGGCAGCTGGTCAGGAAGCTTGGGTGATCCGTGAGGCTAATGCTGTCCCTCTCACAAGACCAGTAAAAAGGAGTGATGTGACACCTGGAGGGGGCTCGAGAAAAAAATCCCTGACCACTTTACAGGGCCCTCTCTCAGCCACATGCATAGTAAACTAGCCGTAACTGCAAAGCAAGAGGCTATTTGTCATAAAGATTATGACTCTATGGTTAAGCACTTGAAAGGCTACCACTTGCACTCAGACCTTCTCTATAAAAGATTGGCTTGGGGTCCGTAATTTGCCAATACTTCTGGGTCAAGAGAAAGCCATTTCAGATCAGAAACGTAATAGAATGTTTTAAGGCCCATGGTACAGTGCCAGAAAGGATGGAGGTATTAATAATTTTCATGGGTTTTTTAAAAAGGCCCCATCAGGTAAAAAAACAGAAGTCACAAAGGAATCCACTTGAAGATTTGGAGAGAAACTACAAAGGACTTCATTAATACAAAAGGGGAAGATTAGTCAGAGAACAAAAGAATAAGGAAGAAGGCAGGATTGGGGAGAATTGTAATAATGGGAGGCTGGGAGACTGGCCCCCAAGTAAAAACTAGGGAGGGATTAAAACAAAGACTCCTCAACTTATTAGATCCATGAGCTCATCCTGGATACCCCCCCTCTGAGACGAGATGAAGTAGTGTGAATGACAGGGAAATTTGGATTTTAGATGAAAATGTTTTCAAAGTGAAACAACAGTTACATTTCTATTGAGGTCTGGGTTAGCACAGAGGTAGGGTCCATTTGGGAGATTTGATGGTGCTTATTTTTTTATTTTTTTTTCATTTTTATTTTTTGCTTTCTCAACTTAGATTCTCCAGTAAAGGTTTGAACCTACCTTTATGAATGCTCATTCTGCCTTTATTAGAAAGTGAAGTTTGTATTATCCATGGAAAATGGATAAAAAGCTCCTGAAGAGAGCTCAGGCATTTCCAATGGCTGTTTGCTTTCTTAGAGGTTTTTCAAATACAACTGTCTTCCTTCCTCTCCCCAGCAGCGTGAAGTGAATCGTCTGCATCCCTTCCACTGCTTGGTGGGTCTTTGCACTTGCATATACTCTGTGAGAGGGACAGCACATTGAATCTGGTCAGAGTCTGCACATAAATCATCCTGGAGAAAGAAAAGGTTGAATTGATTCAGGCACCTGGCTATTTTGTACACAACTGGTTGACCTCAGTAATTCTTTTTCCAAAGTATGTGGAGCAAGAGAGAGAGAGTGTGTAAGTGTGTGTGTGTGTGATGTTATGAATAGTTGTGAATGAACCACAACATTTCCACTTTCAGGACAAGATGCACATTTCTGAAAACTGCATACTTTGAGTAGTTGTGTTGTTACCCACTCTTCCCTCCTCTTTGCAGTGTTGTCTGGTTTTGGCATCTAGAGAGAAGCTTTGTTATAGCTCTGTGCTGGGTTTTGGAGGGAAGGGAAAGGTCCAGTTGTAAAACATCTAATAAACACATGTGCGAATAAGCACCAGGGCTGACACTTGTCCTCCTAAATGAAGTCCATAAAGATTGAGTCTTGCACAGTCCTTTGATCCAATTCCCATTCCTCCCTGGAGATAGATGATGCTGAAAAAAAGGGTCTTTTATGTGCAAGTTTGGAAGCAGGACAAAGATCTGGGATAGGAACGGTAGCATTCTATTAGGAATCCTTACCCCATGGTAGCAGGAGGCAAAAGAAAGGGTGCTTGGAAAGCAACAGCAGGATCCGGGATCTCTGGCCCCAAGAATGATAGCATTTGAGCTGACAAGAACAGTAAGGGTGATTGGTCTGTCCATTCTGACCATGGAGTAGGTTGACCCTCTTCAGCCCAAATGGCCACCCTAGGGCATCGGGTGCCTGGCTTGATCTTTTGGGTAAGCACTCTGGGCATTTTGCAAGGCTACCCTTCCCTACTCTCCTGCCCCTTGTGTCTTGCTGTGCCTGGTCCCTTTGCCCTACCGCTCAGTGTCTGGAGTGTGCATGGTTGTTTTTAATTGGATTCTCTGAAATGCATTTCTGACACTGATTTGGTTACATTATATTCTATTCTGTTATCAAACAAATTCGCTGTCAAACAAAAGATCAATGTTATTGTAATGTCCTACTTGATGGATTAAATAGGGTATTATTCAACTCTTATTAAACAATCAAGAAAAACACACTGGGACATGCTTTCATTCGCAGCTGCTAACAAATACAGTGTATGTGATCTGTGATTAAGAAACAAAGAAGGAGCAGTTATTTTCAGATTAATTAAACAAACAAGTAGGATTTAGGGACCAGGATTTTTTAAGACCCAGTACAGTTCCTTGAAACATGTTTGGAAAAGGACATAATTTACTTTAACTACATGAGTGAACACTTAAGAATATAAAATCTTTCAGTGACGCAATTCTGGATTAATTGCCCGGAACTATCGCAGCGCCATAAACAAAACCGTTCCAGGGATGGACCTTTCAGAGGAGGTTTTTTTCCTTGTGAGTAAATGTCCATTTAGAGAGCTTTGCTAAATTTAGAAGCAGTGTTCATCAATCATTTATAATAAGTGCCGAGTAACCCCACTCTGCTGCTGCCAGAGACGCACCCCTCTTGCGGCGGCGGGCGCTCCCCTCAGAGTGCTTGCATCTCGGGGCTGGCCGGCACTCCGTCACCAGGCCCTGACCTTTGCGTTTCTCAGACTTTGCTCTCAAGATGCCCAGAGAAAGCAAATATTAAATCAGGAGAAAGCTCTCCCTTATCTCAGCCGGCCTGGCTCTATATTATCTTTAAACTTCCCCCCACCGCCCCCACCCCCATCGCCAGCTTTACATACAGTTGGCTACATTCTGGCTCCTTCTGTCTGATGCTGTTTCCGCTAATGGCTGAAGAAATGGAACATTACACCATTTAACGTGTGTGGGTCACATTAATCACAGAAAATTCTTTTAATGTCTCAGAAGTAACTGTCAAACTGGACATACTGAATCTATTTAAACTAAAGCATGCCATTTTTTATCTACAGTGATCTTTAATTCCCATAAAAGGGTCAAGAAAATGTGATTAAGTGACAGTTTTAAAATGTACTATAATATTAAATAGCTTGATTAAGTGACAACTATAAAATGTAATACAATATTAAGTATCTGGCTATGTCCCAAAAGAACTTTAAAGTATTTTTGAACGGTTTGGGAATTCACCAACCCATAATGGGTTACGAAGGAATTTTTTTTTTTTTTTTTGGTGGGGACATAAAAATTGTTGAACTTAAAACATACACTAAAAACAAAACAAAAACAACAAAAGCTCACAGCATTGACAGAGAGCATAGAGTTGCAGAGTTTCTCTTTTTGGAGCCCCCAGACTGAGTTTTTGGCCATGTGGTATGGTAGGATTCTCAGTTTACCCGTGCTTGACTGGAATTGTACTGCCTGTAGCACAAAGAATAGAATCAAAGGTAGTGTGGCGGAGAGACTTCACAGCTGGATGGAAAGGCCACAGGCTAGTAAGTGACCTCTCACGGTACCTCCACGGAGCTGATCATCTACTCCCCTGGTGTCCAGCTTACCTTGCATATTATGTCTCGGCTCCTACGAGGGGTCCAGTGGGAAACACCCGCTTGGCTGACCTCCAGTCTTCCAGCTTGCCAGCCCTTTCCAGTAGAGCAAGCTGGTAGAGACACTGAAATATAAGATGGGGCCCATTCAGGGATCTGTGCTGTGTCTGGACCCTTATGGAGGCACTGTCAGGGGCCTGAGGTTGGAAGGGGACAGTTTTGTGCAAAGCCTAGGATAAAATGGACCAGGTGCCCAAGGCCAAATGATTAAAGAAGTTTATGCCATTATTCAGACAACTTAGTAACTCTTGTGCCCTGATGATTTGGTCCTCTCTTAACCTGGTTTTATCCCCAGAAAGCAGAACTTGAGGCACAGCTTTCGGTGCCATTATCCTGTTTGGGGACACAACCCCAGGGAGCAGGAGTGAGGGGAAAGGAGGGTGAGATAGGGAGAGGAAGGAGAAGGATGAGGATGCTTTATCCTATTGGTTGTGACTACATCCTGCTGATTGCTTGATCTTGCAGGACTGTACCCCCCAAACCATCTAAATTGCATAATCCATCCATAGTCCATCTGGGAGGAGAAAGGAGAGAAACTTTTATCTGCCAGCTCCCATCTCTCATGGGTCAAACGTTTTCCCCAGGGTACACCAACTCATCACTTCCAGTTGCATTTGGGCAGGTGCATGGTGAGCTCTTGAGGCATCCTGCATCTCTGTGGCAATAGGGCAGGAGGTGGGCTAGGTCAGGTGGCATCTATGTAACATCAGTTGGAGCTCATGCAGAGCTTCTGGCTGTAGTGCCTCCGGAACAGGGGGAGCCTGAGAGGAATCTTAAGTGGCACAAAAGAGGGTCTCTGTCTGGGTCAGGTCGAGATCCTCTGCAGGTAGTCAGATTCACCTGTTTCCACAGGCCTCCGGTGAGAGGACCTCAGATGACTGTCGAAGTGTCTTTCTGACCTCTCTCCGAAGCATAAGCTCCTCTCTCTCCCCAGGGAGATTCTGGGCTGAGAACAGTGGACAAGGACACTCTGCTCCTCTAACAATCATAAAGTAGACAATAAGTCTTGGTTGTGTGCAGCAGTTGGTTCTGCCTAGAATCATGGACATGGGCCACATGCCCCTTAAGAGCCTCCCAGTGTCCCACAGGGAAAAAGCTGCATTCTGACTTTTAAGGACACTCCTCAAGGAGTGCTGTGCCAGACACCACCACAGGTCCCCCCGTGACGGAGACGAATGGCCATGACACATTTATGGAGGCTCACTCATTTTTTTGCTGGGGTGATGATGAAGCTTCATTTGGAAGATTTGCTCATCTGTCTAATAAATCAGTGAGGAAACTTTCCCTGATATTTACTCGGGACCTTCTCTCCCGTCTTCATTTCATTCCATCCCTCTGGTTTCTCACCCTCATACCAGGCTACATAAATCTCCTCTCTTCCTCCTGCCCCTTGTCAACCATTAGCCGGTTCCCCCTCCGTCATTGTTTCACCAGACCATAGATGTAACTCTTCTAATCTTCCCTGATAAATCAGGCTCTCAGAATCACCCCTTGTCGTTCTCCCAAACTCCCTGGAGCTGGGATAGAAGGCTCTGAGCGCCTGGTACGGACGTTTCTTTTATAATGGGCCCTGAAAGGTTGTCAGCTGCAGATAATTAGGATCTCACTTCCCGCCATCTAGCTGCATATATCTTCTGTGCGAAGAACCCCCATCACCTTCAAAAGAATTAACACATACAGAGGAAATATATGAGGGGGCTGGGTGACCGGAGGATCGGGCCAGCTCTTCTGAAGGCCAGGACTGCTGCATGTTTCCTGTGAGAGAGAAGCACTTTCTCTCAGGAGCAGAAACTGACCCTCCTCACACTATTTGATGCCCAAGGTCTCATGCCATGGGTCTGGACTGTGCAACACAGAGTAGTGAGAAGAATCTTTTAAAGTAAATTATTTTATTTTATTTTTGATTTACAATGTTGTGCCAATTTCTGCTGTACAAGAGAGACCCAGTCACGTGTATACATACATTCCCTTTCTTATATTATCTTCCATCGTGGTCTATCCCAAGAGACTGGATGCAGTTCCCTGTGCTGTACAGTAGGGCCTCATTGCTTATCCATTCTAAATGTGTAGTTTGCATCTGCTAACCCCTAAAGTAAATTATTATATAATAGTACTCTCCCATTAGGCTCTACCCGCTTTTTCTCTCTCTTTCCCCATTGAGCTAAAATTTAGTCTCGCCATGGAAACTCAAGTACATTTTCTTTTATGTTCTAACTCTGACAACTGGCCCATATCACTGTTAGACATACCCTTCCGTTTTTCTCGAAGAGTTGCCGAGAAATATCAGAGATGTCGCTTCAGGAAAACTGGGTGGGCTGTCAAACGGATATGACATCAGAACACAGTGTTGGCCCCAAATGCAGCCTGGCATGAAAAAAATTCTTCTCAGGCAGTTGACCCTTGTGACCTCAAGGTCTGTCACTTTTGGGAGTGGGGAGAATATTGAGAGGGGAGGGAGAAACCAAGTGGGATGGATCTGAGACTTTCCCCACACTTCTATCAGAGCAGATTTCTTTTTAATTATGCTTTGTGTTCAGATTCCGTTCAAGCTTTTGTATTTAAAGAGGGGGAAGTAAGTTTGAAAATTTCTGATTCCATCGCTTTGTACATGACCAAAGAGGCCCAGAAGATTGACAAGTCACATGGCTTGTGAGTGCTAAGACAAAGTTAGAATACAGGACCCCAAATCCCTGATTTATTTTCATCTTTTTTCCTACCACTGTGTTGCATCGTAATCTTCACAGTAATGTTTTGGAGTATGATGTTGAGATGGTTAGGAAGTAGGTCTGTATATTCCCAGGGACTGATGTTGATGATAAAGTGCTGTCCCTGGTCTGAGATGCTCCCACTGACCTGTGCACTTAGAGTAATTTTTCTGGTGGTGGGAACAGATGTGCACTGAGTCACCATCACTGTCGCCATCCTCTCACAGATGATTGGTGAGTCTCAGGGGTGTGATCTTTGACCATGAACCTCAGCAAAGGGAACTAATGTCTTGAGAGAGAAAGCACGGCTTGGCCTGGGCCTCATCAGAATCGCTGCTGGAGCTAAGGATGGATTTCAGAGCTAGATTGGATCCCAGCCGCCCCCACCCCCCCTTTAGCCCCCACGCCAGCCCAACCCACTCCTTTTAAAGCTGAGGATATTGAGGCCTGGAAGGGTCAAGTGGTTTTCCCACACAGAGGAGGGATTCAGGACTGGTGGTGACAGGCATTGGCTTTTGTTTCTTGGCTGGAGAGAGCTCAGTTTGTCCATTTTCCTTCTTGCCTTTCCATCAAGACCAGTCAAAGATAGCGGTGTGAGTAGAGGTGTCTGCTCTGCAGACTGTAAGTCCCCTTGGACCAGCTGTTCCAAGGTCAAGATGGGAGAGCAAAGGGGGCCTCAAAAACTTGGGTGATGAAGAAGGGTGTTACTTATTGGGTGCCCTCACAACTCAGGGCTCAACATCCTACTTCCTCAAATTTCTATTACCAGCCCTGTGCTGGCTGGCACCTGGATGAATCTAAACTAACTCTCCTGTGGAGAATGGAGCCAGCTGGAATCATTCTTAATAAGAAGCCCAGTGGTTGGCATCCTTCACTGAAATGGGTGAAGACCAAAGTCATAGTGGGTTTTGACTGAGATTCCTTTTCTAAGCAGCGTTTTAAAAACATTTCTTAAGAGTAAAACTTGAAACAAATGGGAAGCCTTGTTCCCACCAGGACTTAAAATACCAACATATGTATCAAAGAATCTATTCAATTTGATAAGTCAGTTCAAAGTGACCAGGAAATAACAACAAGAAGCCAGGCCTGGAAACCAGCACTTGGTGTTTGGAGAACGTTAAATACCATCTGTACATGGGTTGTTCTCCTAAATCCTCAAGTTCTGAAATATTTCTCCTCCCTTTCTTTTTTTTTCTTTCTTGTCAGACATTTATTTATTTTTAGAGATTCAGAGGGCTTTCACTGATTAGGTCAAGGTGTTGCATGAAAAAAGCAAAAATGGAGTCGGCCAAAGATGGGATGGGCAAGGGATGGCAGCGCTGGGGGGCAGTTAATTAGGTCAAAGGTACTTCTGTGAAAGCCATGCTGCTGTGGAAAGAAAGCCACTTATTATTGAGAAAGGCAATGATTTTAAAGAAGTTTCCTCTTCTGGAAGGATACTAACACCTACCTCACTGGGTTGATGTCAGGGTAACATGAAGTAATTATGGTTAACACTTCATGAATGGGAAAATGCTATAAAAATACAGGATGAAGAGAGGTTGTTCAAAATCCTGAAAACACGACCGCACCCTGAAAGAGAGGCTAGTAGATGCTGGCATGTTGTAGGATAGCCTGTGAACTGACTTGCCAGAGGCCTCTTTGTCTGCTTTCTTCTTTATAACTCCACAGACCGTCCAAAGCAGGGAAGTAGTTTCCTCTGAGGGGAGGCACCAACTCTGGGTGGCTCTGGGATCCAAAAAAATAAACTTACTTGGAGCCAACAATGTATGTGTCACTCCCTGCAACCACCCAGCCTTCTACCATCCTCACAGGAGCACCTCCTGAGGTCCCTTGTTGATGGGAAGAGTGTGAATGACTGGAAGGGGGCCAGTACCCACATCTTTGAGGTGTCTGCCCAGCCACAGAAAACACTGGAGAAGCAGCTGGGTGGCAGAATGGGTGAGGAGGATCTCATATCACTTGGTACCCCCATCGGATCAGAGCAGACAGGATTGTGGTTTTTGGCTCATAGACTCGCTTGGTGTTGATTAAAATTAAAATAGTAACATTTAATAAAGATAGGGAATCTCCTAGAATTCAGATGTTTATTAACTTCGCAAATATTTATCGAGCACCTAGTATGTATTGTTTTCTAGACAGTGGTTGGGAAGACACAGCTGTAGGGAGGACAAGAAGCCCCCTCGTTGTTTCCTAGCAGGATGACAAGAACGCAGGCAGCGTCTCAAACCAGGGCATGATGTGCCTCTCCCACAGTCCCTAAAGGATGCTGTTCTGTGGTTCTCCTTAATTGGCAAAGTCTGGATGGCTTGATTCTGACATATAAGGCAGGTAAGATTTTTTACTTTTTTGCCTGTCATCCTGTATGTTCTTTATGCTCTTTAAAAAAAAAAAAAATCAAAGAAAATTGTTTACTCTCCAGTGCCATTTTAACTTGTTACTACCAAGCATCTGGCCTGGGTGTTTTCCATTAGCATGAACATTCAGGAGGCTACAGAAGGAAATACCTACAACTGAGCAGTGAGAGAGCCACTTCATTCCCTCGCCAGACAATGTGTCTTGCATTTCTCTAGTGTAAATAAAATGATGATTCAAAGAATGTTCCCCGTTAATGAGTATCTGATTTAGAATAAAATAAAATCCATGCTGGGAAGTTGATGAGCTTGATTTTGCTGAATTGCCTCTAGCAGGCAACTCATATTTATGGGTCCTTCCCTTTGACGTTTGTCACCCGTCGTCTGCAGTTCTTTCTGCCAAGTGGAAAGGGAGAGGGCTTGCAGGTTGATTTTAGTTCCCTGTAACTAGAGGTGACATTTGAAAGCTCAAAGCTATTGAAAAGGTAGGTGATTATTAAAATGTAATGTGTTTCTGTTTTCCTGATTATGACCTCCTGGTCTTGCAGTTTGCTGCCGAGCACGTGCCAAAAGCTGGAACACAGGTGGTGATGCGTCTTCCCAGCTCAGGGAGAGTTTTAGACCATATTAACCATCTGCTTGTTCACCTTTCCTTATTGTTTTCCACAGTAGACACACTGAAATACTAAGATACATGGAGAGAGAGGTGAAAGGTTATCTGTAGTGCCTTTAATGAGGAAGAAGAAGGAATGGGGGAGAGAAGGAAAGAGAGGAAGGGAGGGAGGAACAGAGGGAGAGAGAGAAAATAGCACACAATTAATCAGAACTAACACTTAAAAACAATTACTGTGGAAGGGTATTTCCCAGAAAAGCAGTGGAGTCCATTCTGAGCACATACTCCACTTGCATTAAGCGCGCATTAAAATTAGTGGCAATTTGCTTCCACACATTCTCTGTTGGTTCCTAGTTAGGCTCCAGCTTGCCACTCCAGCGTGCTTGTTCAGATGAAAATGACTACACGTGTCATGGAGAGTGGGAATCACAGTCAAGTGAGGAAACAGTTTTACTGGAGATAAATGATGGGTGCCTGGCAGAGAGGACAGGGACCTGGCTGGGATCACTAGGACATAGAACAAGGGCTGATGGAAGGAGCCAGTTAATTTTCCTATCTAGGCTGATAAAATTAGGCAAATGGGGGGAGTTTAAAGAGCAGGGGCTCTGTAGCTTATTCACTATGTGAAGTTTCTTTGACTGTGGAAACTTCTGTTTTCCCATCTTTAAAGTGGGACTAATCCCTATAGCAAAGGAATAAATAAGATAACATTCCTAAGCACATCCAGGAATTCCTGGCACACTGTGCATGGAGTAGAAGAGTGGTACTCTTAGTTATGAGGTGCACTCCAAGGGATAGGTTTTAAACTGCCTTTCAGTACCTCATCAACAGACAATTCAGAAATTATATTAGGGCAGACTCCAACAGGGAAAATATTCTGCTACTTGGAGGCTCTGTCTAGGGGAACAAAACAAAAGAATTCATACCCCAAGCCTCTGCCTTTATGGCTGTTTTCTGTTCTCATTCTTATGGGCCATTCATTTGATGATGGATTTATGTTCTTAATTGCCAGATGCATCACCCCTTCCTAGTCCCTCTGCAAAGCAATGTTGAATTAAAGGCTACCAAGTTACTCTGTTTTCTTTTGAAGAGGGCAGGGTATACACAGAGTTAGTTCCTTCACTTAAATGCAGATAGAGACTAGGACTAGATAACTGCTTAAGAATCTTCATTGTCCCCTCCAGTTTCAGGTCGAATGTCTTTGTACATCAAGAACATGTTCTGGTCCCTTAGGAGACTCTTCTGCAATCTCCTGTGTGGGGATTTTGGGGTCCTCTCGGGTCTCACATGTGTCCCCCTGGACAGCTCAGCCCTCCCCTGCTACACACTGTGACTGCCATAGGCTGGGTTGGAAATTCCAGGCAAAGAGCATCACACAGGCTCCAGGAGGAAACTCACATACAACAAAAGCCACCCCTTCCATGAAATTGGATCCATCTCTGCCCCTGTGAGGCTAAGTGGCAGTTGAATGTGCTTATAAATGACAGAAATCACTTGCAGAACCTCAAGAAACAATTAACTCAGATTGAAAATAGCTGCTAAGGTTTCACCTTCTTGTGTCTTTGGGTCCCTTTGTTTCAGCTTTTAGTTTTGAAATAAGGGAGGGTTAAAATTGTTTTGAGGGCCAAATTGCAAAGAAGCACCAGTCTTCAGTTGTAGCATCTGTTTCACATTCCAGTCAATTTGAATACTCACAGGTTTGCCTTCTTAAGATAATTGTATAATTATTAAATAACAAAACAACAGAAGCTAACTGATTCTCTGAGACATCAACCTGGAAGTGCAGAGTGGGTCAAATAATTTCAATGCAGAGAAGAGAATAGATAGATGGACAGACAGTAGGTAGATGATAGACAGATAGATGGATAGGTATGTAGGTAGAGAGATGGATGAAAATCTCACAAGAATATTCTAGATGAGTTCCCTGTGGCCTAGTGGTTAAGGATGTGGCAATGCCACTGCTCTGGCATGGGTTTGATCCCTGGCCCAGGAACTTCTGGATGTCATGGGCATGGCCAAAAATATATATATATTTTAGAAGGAAACCAGGCTAGCAACAGAGACCCTGCATGTATCTTTAGATCCACCCACAGCCCTGCATCTCTTTCACTTTACATTGGATGAGGCATCAGTCACTCATCCTTCATGAAGTACAGGAGGAGTTCATGAAAATATTAAGGGCTAGAGGGTGTTTCATTTTGTAAAGAACTATGCTAAGAGCCATTACCTTCCTTTTTCTTGAAAGAATAATTTTTTTAAATTTTATTTTCACACTGTGCAGCAAGGGGATCAAGTTATCCTTACGTGTATACATTACAATTACATTTGAAAGAATAATTTTTTAAAAATCGTAAAAACAGTGTAAGTTCATGGAAGAAAATTTAGAAAATACAAGACATATTTTAAAGCATTAAAAATTATTTCTGGCTCTACTTGCTGATATTTTGATGCATTTATTTCTTACTAGAAAGACCTCATACACAACTACAGCAGGGAGCAGGAGGTGGCTCACAACTTTCAGAGGACTAGATGAGGCTCTTGATCTGGAGGCCCTGCTTCTTGGTCAACCAACTGAGACTTCTTAAGGTTGGAGCCTCCAGGGGCTCTCTGCTCTGTCCGTTTCTTCATCCAGAGGAGACCAAATTCTTTTTGTAGTCCCGTTCCTTAAGTTCTGAAAATCTTTATAAGCAGACACAGTTACTCCAGAGGCAAGGGAAAGCAAATCCAACATCCAGTCTGTTTTGTTTCTTTGTTTTCCTGTTTGGGAACCTGAAGAATGCACTCTTTCTATTCTTTTTACTCTCTATTTGACATCACCTAAAAGCCCCTTTCTTTTGATGAGAAGAATGCTTTGGGAGAAAGAGCATAGAACTGGCGAGTGGAGGTCCTGGGTCGCCCTTGCCTAGTACTTAGCTGTGTGATCTCAGGCAATTTGCTTCATCTTTCCAGGGGCTGGGGAGCACACACTGGGTCAGTGGCTCTTATATGGGTACAGGAGGACAGAAGCACGTCATAGTCACCTAGGGAGCTTTTTCAAATTGATAAGAAAACAAGATCAAGCAGATTCACTGGGAATGTGGAGTAACAGAGGGGGAGGCAGCATCAGGGAGGAACACAGCTGTGGGGTCTGAGAGACCACAAACTTGCGTGGAGGATGCCCTTCTGTTTCCGTTGAACAACCATGTCATCCAGACAACCCCCAGCACCAGCCATCTGAGAGATTCATGGAATGGGGTTGAGGGGAGAAAAGTGCTGCTGGGAATTGAGGAGGTGGGAAAAAGCCAGCTCAGATCACACTTGCTGTTGCTATGCAATATCCTGCCTAGAGCCACTGACCATGGGAAAGGAACAAGCTTTTTTCTCTGCCCACTAGCTCTAGTGTCCATCAAGACAAACTGTTTTTTGACTCCAGTTTTAAACTTTCTAGACAGAAAGGAAAGGGCATTTCTGGAGCTATCTTAGTATTATATCTGTATTTCTCTGTGCTCTTTAAGATTTTTTTAAAGTTATCTGTCTGATTTCCCTACTCAGTGGGGTTGACAGTAGCTAAATTGTAGGGATAGTCCATACCAAGCCAAACAAAAACCTATGTGATGTTACTGAATGGATAACATTTGTGATAACAGAAAGGCTAGGAACCATATGCACCTTTGTCTACATGATTTTGGTGCCCTTAAGACACTACCAGAAAATTTAGAACTCATCAATGAACTTGGTAAAGTTGTAAGATACAAAATTAATACACAGAAATCTATTGCATTTCTATATACTAACAATGAAAGATCAGAAAGAGAAATTAGGGAAACCATCCCATTTACCACCACGTCAAAAAAAATAAAATACCTAATAATAAACCTACCTAAAGAGACAAAAGGCCTATACACTGAAAACTATAAGATGCTGATGAAAGAAATCAAAGATGACACAAATAGATGGAAAGATATACCATGCTCTTGGATTGGAAGAATCAGTATTGTCAAAATGACTATGCTGCTCAAGGAAATCTACAGATTCAATACAATCTCTGTCAAATTACCAATGACACTCTTCACAGAACTAGAACAAAATATTTTAAAATTTTTATGGAAACATAAAAGACACCAAATAGCCAAAGCAATATTGGAAAAGAAAAACAGAACTGGAGGAATCAGGCCCCCTGGTCTTAGACTATACTACAAAGCTACAGTGATCAAAAACAGTATGGTATTGGCACAAAAACAGAAATATAGATCAGTGCAAACCCAAGCACCTGTGGTCAACTGATCTATGACAAAGAAGGCAAGGATATATAGTAGAGGAAAGATAGTCTCTTCAATAATTGGTGCTGGGAAAATTGGACAGCTACATGCAAAAGAATGAAATTAGAACATTCTCTAACACCATACACAAAAATAAACTCAAAGTGGATTAAAGACCTAAATGTAAGTCCAGATACTATAAAACTCATAGGGGAAAACATAGGCAGAATGTTCTTTGACATAAGTCACAGAGACATCTTGTTTGAGCCACCTCCTAGAATATGACAATAAAAACAAAAATAAACCAGTGGAACCTAATTAAACTCAAAAGCTTTTGGACAGCAAAGGAAACCATTAATGAAAGGAAACCCACAGAATGGAAGAAAATCTTTGCAAATGATGCAACTGACAAGGGTTGCCTTTGGACTTAATCTCCAAAATATACAAACAACACATACAATGCAACAATAAAAAAACAAACAACCCAACAGAAAAATTGGCAGAAGACCCAAATAGACATCTCTCCAAAGAATAAATATGGATGGCCAGTAGGCACATGAAAAGATGTTCAACATCACTATTAAAGAAATGAAAATCAAAACTACAGTGAGGTACTACCTCACACTGGTCAGAATGGCCATCATTAACAAGTCTACCAATAATAAATGCTAGAAAGGATGTGGAGAAAAGGGAACCCTCCTTCACCTTTGGTGGAAGTGTAAATTGGTACAACCACTAAGGAAAACAGTATGGAGGTTCCTCAGAAAACTAAATATAGAACTATCATATGATCTAGCCATCCAACTCCTGGCCATATATCCAGACAAAACTATAATTCAAAAAGATACATGCATCCTATATGTTCACTATTGGGGTAAACACTAATAATGTTTGACACTATTCACAATGGCTAAGACATGGAAGCAACATAAATGTCCATCAACAGATGAATAGATTCAGAAAACAGGGTACATATGTACAGTGGAATACTACTCAGCCATAAAAAAGAATGAAGTAATACCATTTGCAGCAACTTGGATGCAACTAGAGATTCTCATACTAAATGAAGTAAGTTAGAGAAAGACCAATACCATATGATATTACTCATATGTGTAATCTAAAATATGGCACAAATTAACCTATCTACAAAACAGAAACTGACTCATAGACATAGAGAACAGATTTGTGGTTGCCAAGAGGGAGGCAGTAAGGAATGGGATGGATATGGAGATTGGATTGGTAGATGAAAAGTATTACATTTAGAATGGATAGGCAATGAAGTCCTACTAAATAGCAGAGGGAACTATATCCAATCTTTGGAATAAAACACACATGCATATACGACTAGGTCACTATGCTGTACAGCAGAAATTGACACAGCACTGTAAATCAACTATAAAAAAAAAGTTTCAGGGCAGCATGAGTTTAACAGGTAATTTTCATTTAAAATTCACATGACTTAACCTTGTTACTTTCATTAAAACAAGTCTACGTTCAGAATTCCCATCATGGCTCAGTGGTTAATGAATCCAACTAGGAAACACAAGGTTGCAGGTTCGATCCCTGGCCTTGCTCAGTGAGTTAAGGACCTGGCGTTGCCGTGAGCTGTGGTGTAGATTGAAGACGTGCTTGGATCCCATGTTGCTGTGGCTCTGGCATAGGCCAGCAGCTACAGCTCCGATTAGACCCCTATCCTGAGAACCTCCATATGTTGTAGGTGTGGCCCTAGAAAAGGCAAAAAAAAAAATTTAAAAAATAAAGTCTACATTGGATAACTTTACCATTTAGGATATTGGTGAAAATAGGGGAAAACTTTCAGAACTAATCACAATTCACTAGGTTGGATGTAGCAAAGAATGATTATAGAAATAGTGCTTAGGGAAACTCTTTGTTCTTGGCATTTATTCTTCTCTGAGCAAGAAGAGGCCTTGTTCTTTGGCCTTAGCCATAAGGACTGGTGGCTGCTAGGTGGTATTTATGCCTGAAGTTTTATACTTAAATAAGAGATCTTTGATGTATTTACTCCCTGAGACAATATGTTTGAAAACCCCAAAACCAGCAGTTGGCAGCAGCAGTGTTACTGGTGTGGACATCAAATGGTGATGGGAGCCTCTGAGTGACTTCAGGCTCACCCTGAGCCAAACAGGGTACTAAGGCAACACAAAAGGTCCAGTGAACAAATGAGTGAATGTTCTGATTTTGGATTCAACAGAGAATAAACTTGATAAACAGTATAACAAATCCTTTATCATGTTATAGGGAAACGGGATATGTCTTAATGTGCTCAAGCTGTTGTATCGAAGTGCCATAGACTGGGTAGCCCCAGTTTAAGCTAACAACAGACATTTATTTCTCACAATTCTGGAGGCGAGGATGTCCAAGATGGAAGTACTAGCTCATTCAGTGTCTAGTGAGGGTCTGCTTCCTGGCTTGTAGACAGCCACCTTCTCACCCCATGGTCACACATGGTCTTTCTTCTGTGTTTGCTTTTGGAGAGCGCTCTCTCTTCTTCTTCTTATAGGAAACTAATCCCATCAGGAAGGTCACACCCTCATGACATAATCTAAACCTAGTTACCTACTAAAGGTCCTGCCTCCAAACATCATCACACTGGGGGCTAGGACTTGCACAGTGAATTTTGACTAGATATTAACAGTCAGCCCATAACAGGTGTAATGAATCAAAGTAGTGTTAGCAGAGCACTGGGGCTCAATTCCCATGAGCAGGTTTCTTAACTCCCTAGAGACTTTTCTGTTCCTCTATAAAGGGTCATTATCTACCTTAAGGATTGTCCTGAAAGTAAGTGACATGACCAGTGTTCTAGACTTGGCATCAGTATGAGTCAATAAATGTTCCATCAAGATAACTTACACTACCTCTGCTATTACTAATCCCATGCTTCTGTCATTTCTCATTCCTGGAGGAAGGTAAGTACTAATCATGACAGATTTACTTCAGAGAACCTCAGCAGCCTTGAGGCTTTCCTAGAGTGGTAGTTTCCATCTTGTGTTTTTATGTACCAACTGCAGCCACTTCACAGACTGCTAAACACCAAAGGCAAGTAAGTTCCAGATGGGTGTTCTTGCCAGTAGGGGGGCAGTACCTGGAATGTCAAGTGAGAATGAATTCAGAAGTGCATTATGGGAAGCCTGAATCCCTTATTCTTATCACTTTACTTTCTAGGGTGAGAGTCGAACGAACAGAGGTCCCAAGTGGGAGAGAGTATTGAAGCCTGGTTGCCCACTACTCAGAATATCATTTACCAAAGGGGAGCTATTTAAAAAGCAATATAGAAGGCCTTTCTGTTCTTGTAGGAATCAGGGTCTCACAAATGTCTCTATAATGATGTTTCTATGAGGTAACCTCTATGGTAGTTTTTTTTTTTTTTTTCATTTTGTTTTGCTTTTTTTTTTTTCCACTGAGAGAACTTGTGTTTTTTTTATAGTCTATGAACATCTTTTACTTTTTTATCTTATAATGATTTTTATTTTTTCCATTATAGCTTGTTTACAGTGTTCTGTCAATTTTATACTGTACGGCAAGGTGACCCAGTCACACATGCATGTACACATTCTTTTTTCTCACATTATCATGCTCCATCATAAGTGACTAGATAAGGTTCCCAGTGCTATACAACAGGCAAGTGTGTTCTCCATGTCTATGATTTTCTTTTCTGTGGAAAGGTTCATTTGTGCCGTATATTAGATTCCAGATATAAGTGATATTATATGGTATTTGTCTTTCTCCTGCTGACTTACTTCACTTAGTATCAGAGTCTCTAGTTTCATCCATGTTGCTGCAAATGGCATTATTTTGTTCTTTTTTATGGCTGAGTAGTATTCCATTGTATATATGTAACACATCTTCTTAATCCAATTATCTGTCGATGGACAGTTAGGTTGTTTCCACATCTTGGCTATTGTGAATACTGTGGTTGCCAAGGGGGAGGGGGAGGGAGTGGGATGGATTGAGAATTTAGGGATAATAGATGCAAACTATTCCCTTTGGAATGGAGAACTTGTCTTTTTAATTTTTATCACCATGTACTGGATGGTTGAGGGTCTATTGATCATAAATAAACTTTACCTTAGTTATATCTATTCTTAACTGGACTTGATATGGTGATTGATCTTATAGACTTAAGAGAAATGACTAAAAAAACTCCTTCAAATATCCATAAAAATTTTTCAAGGGATACTAAGGAATTTTTTTTTTTTTTTTTTTTTTACTGTGGTAGGGTTTCTTCACAAAATGGCTTAAGAAACTTCTGACTTTATCACATTGACACTGGAAAAACTTTCCCTGACAGTACATTCGTATTTATGTCCTTGTGATGAGGGAATTTGTAGATAGGTACCTTACCTAAGTTGTCATCACCATACTTCATCACCCTTGAGAAGATGGCCAATTTGAAGGGGGGGGAAAAAGAAGGTATTTCAACAATTAAGTCTTGAAGTAGGAGAAAATGACCAGAATTTTTGCCTAATTTCTTGTTGCCCAACATGTATCTTCAGGATCCGAAAAGAGTGAATTGTGTTGTATTAACACTGAGGGCATATATTATGACCTCCCTTGACTGTCTCTTGTGAGACAAAATGCGGACTTAGATAACCAGGAAAAACATTTCCAGGATACTGTTTTGGCTTTGGGTGTGTGCATGTACATTTTTAAAAGACCACTCATCTATCAGACCAAGTTCAGCTCTGCCGCTAGGAACAAATGATTGGGTCTGAGCAATTCCAGATTAGGAGAGAAGATTGGGTGGTGAGGTGCATTCCCATCAATCACTGATAAATATATTCCTCCCAAGGTTACGGGGTACCATGCAGCCATGAGATCACTCATCTAGAGCTGGCTGGCATTGATTATGCACCTGTTTCCCCTGCCCAGTCTCCAGGGTAACAAAGAAGAAGAAACAGGAATTCTGATCTGACCTCCACAAATGCTGAAGTGCCATCACTTGTTATTTTGACACCAGTTCTTCAGGTTGTTCTTGATATCTAAGTCCATAAAAATCACCTGGGTGACATGTTAAAAAAGACTCCCATACTTCCCCACAAGAGGTTCTGATAAGCAAGTCTGGGGTAGGATCTAGAAATTGGTAATTTTAATAGAAGTGTTTTGATGTGAAGTACATGGACCATACTGTTGGAAACATCAGCCAAGCAGAGTGCTTCTTAAACTTGAGCTTGCATCAGAACACCAAATGGGTTTGTTAAAACACTGGTTACTAGGTCCAGCCCCTAGCAAGTCTGCCTTGAAGCCCAAGAATATTCATTTCTAACAGGTTTTCAGATGCTATTCCTGTTGCCTCTACTGGGGACCAAATTTTGAGATTCGGTGGCCCATTAAAACACAGTAAAAGTACTTATTGAAAAAACTGTTGGCTGGAGTTCCCATCGTGGTGCAGCAGAAATGATTCCAACTAGGAACCTTGAGGTTGCGGGTTCAAATCCCGGGCCTCACTCAGTGGGTTAAAAATCCAGCGTTGCTGTGAGGAGTGATATAGGTCACAGACACAGCTCGGATCCAGTGTTGCTGTGGTTGTGGTGTAGGCTGGCAGCTGTAGCTCCAATTGGACCCCTAGCCTGGGAGCCTCCATGGGCTGCAGGTGTGGCCCTAAAAAAGTGAAAAAGAAAAAGAAAAAGAAAAAAGAAAGAGCTGTTGGCTAAGAAGATAGGTTACTCTTAAGAAAATAAAAAAATCAGTGGGCACTTTCTGAGTATCTATAGGAGAAGGTACCTGGCAGAGTGAAGTGATACTTATTTTATTTTGGTAATTTTTATTTTAGTTATGTTTTTTTACAATGAGAAACTCAAAGGGTATGCAGGTATTACCTTGTTAAAGATCATATGGCTAGCTAAAATATTTTAAATTATTTTTTTCCTTAGTGTTTCTATAGTTATACATGCAGCAATTTGGAATAGGCTTTGCCCAGTCAGGAGCCTGCTTTTTGCTCCTACTCAACTCAGCCTAGACTTACCTCTAGCCTTGTCCTATGGGAGGAAATGGCCCTCAAGTTACGTATTTCCTGTGATCACAGAACATCTCTTCTGGAAAGATGGCTGGACTTCACTGCTTACGTTTACCATTTCAGGGGCCAAGAAGCTCCCTTAGGATAGAGCTACCATACACTTAGCAAGTCAGTCATAAATCATTGACTTCGTTAGCTTATTCACTTAGGAATTCATTAGTTCCTTAAAATATTTGCTGAGAATGCCTCTATTAGTTCAGTATTGGGCAAGGCACTGATATACTAGAAGGTTCTGCAATGAAGCCAGAAAGTCAGAATTTGTGTGGTTCCCTCTCTACTTGATAAGCATCATGCTCCTGGGTGAGTCCCTTTCATTCTCTGGCCTCAGCTTCTCGCTGTCGGCAAATTTAAGGAACGAGACTAGGTGCTCTCCAAGCTTCTTTTACCTTGGGACCCTCCTGAATGTAAAATATAACCTTCACAGCATGCCTGGCCCTTCAACTGTGGGGTGTGTGTGTTGAGGGGAACATGGTGGATGTGGAAGGAAGCAGACCTAGAAGGGAGAGACCTATCAAAATGCGCACATGTGACATTACTGGAGAAAAATTGCAATTCAGTATCATATCCCAAGGGCAGTCGTGTGGTACCTCTTCCTGAGGGAAAGGTGGTCAAGGATGTGGGAAATGAACTAGGGGGTGAGGAAGGGAGAGGGTTGGAATAATGCAAAGAAAGTAAGAGCAAATTCATCAAGTGTGTAACCTCAAAAGAATGAACTTTTCTGATTTCACCCCTGCCCCCCCACCCGGCCATAGTCCTGAGTCCTCTTTTCTGGGCTGCTTGCCTCATCACACACCTCTGGGGCTGGGTGGACATCACCTTGTGGGTACTTTCCCAGGTTTAGCAAATAAAAATACAGAGTGCCCAGTGAAATTTGAATTTTAGATCAACAGTACAATTTTTTAAAGTGTAAGTATGTCCCAAATATTACATGAAACATATACTTGAAAATAATGCATTCTTCATCTGAAATTCACATTTTTACTGGGTCTCCTGTGTTTTATCTGGCAGTTCTATGCTCTGGGGACCCTCTCAGGACCTAGGCATGCCTGTGAATAAGGAGGGGATAGCAACCTCTCATCACTTTAGCTCTTTCTAACCCCTGCCCAGTGGCTCATTCAGAATAACTGGATAAAGATGTCTCCGGCCAGAGAGCAGAAAGAACCCAGCTTTCCTTCTTTCTGCTACCAACAGTCTCCATAGGTGAGAGCTGAAAGTAGAGCAGCCCTTGGAATCCTCTTCTCTTTGCTTATTACCGGGATTAGCAATTAGTATTCTGTCAACCTTAGAGTCCTCTACACCTGCCTTCCCCATGGCTGCGGAGCCTCCTGGACACAGAGCAAAACTGTCCTTCTTGCTTTCTTTTGCTTCACCTCTTATTCCCATCATTTGGCAGCAAGACAGAAAGAGCAAGAGCAACCGAAGGAATAACTTTCTGATGCCACTGCTAGGGACTGATTGAGCTATTATTTTTCTGGTTAATTGCTTTCCTGTCCCTCTAACCCTGCCCATCAGGTCATCAGGTTGGAATGAGTTTTGTCGTTATTTGTCCATCTCCATGTACTTTTGTCCTCACCTCTGGGTCCTTGAACCTACTTCCTGTTAGGTGGGCTGTCCCTAAGGACACCTGCCATTGGAGGCTGTTGAGCAGCCTGAGCAGTAAAATTCCTGTCCATATCCCAGTTCCCCTCTTCTGTGTAATGCAAGTTAAGGGATTTCTTCAGGACCCAAGGTAATGTCTGAGCCTTCTTCCTTAAGTGATCACAGTCTCTCATGGGCAGACAAGCTCCATTTATCAGTTTGTTCTCTGACATCTCTTCAGTGCCTACATTGTACTATAGCAAATGTCTTCAAAATGAAGTGCTGTCCATGATTGCTCAGGATGTACATACACTTCTCCAGCTTATAATCTATTGTCCTGTGTTATGATGGGGTGGATTTTTTTCTTAACTGCAGTCAAATAGGGCAGCCTGCAAGAAGTCAGGATTAAACTTTTACCTGCCCACTAAAATGGACCCAGTGCTAGGAACTCCAGGATGGTGGCATCAGAAGAACAAGGCAGCAGCAGATTATGACCAATGTGGCAGAGTGTCAAGTAGAGAAGGCCTCATAATCCAAGGAAGTCTTTTAGCAACTAGGACCCAGCTGAGAACTCAGGTTCAAGTATAAGACCCTCACTGAAAAGAAGAAGAGAAGCCAGCAGTGGTGGGCAGGAGGAAAAGAGCCTGTGACTTCAGGCAAAGGTTCAGTCACCTGATTTAGCACACAGAAGGCTCTGGGTCTCAGAAATAAGAAAAATACCCAGCTTTGGCAACAGAAGGTCATAAGCTGGGAGCCACAGTAGAAACAAGTGATGTGAGGTCATTAGAGTCCTGAGTTAGAACTGCTTAAATACAGCTTTTCCAAGATCAGAGGTGTTCCTTTGCTTTCCATGCAACTGAGGCTACAGGTGTGGGTTAAGTGGCCTATGAAGGGGTCATGTAGAACAGGCAGGCAGAGGCTGGGCAGGACCTATCCTGACTGTCAGCTCTTCCTGGGTTTCCATGAGCACGGAAATTTAGTGGGCGTTTCAGTCACTGAAAATGATTTCTGTCCAGTAAATCAGTCTAGAGACTGGATTCCTGGATTATCCACAGGGCAGTAAATTTCATTCATTCAGATAGAAAAAGCAGACAGATGGTTCCTGTTTACAGAGGCTCTGGCTTCATCTGTAAACAGGGATGTCAGTGTTGAGGTCCCTCGGTCAAGGAAAACTAGGAAGTGACCCTGGAGGAGGCCACTGAGGCCTGGTACAAGCTTTTCCCATGTGGACAGGTGTTTGCCAACCTGTAGTGGGACCTGCCCTTCCCAGAATGTGATAATGGTCTCTGCATGGTCAAGGGCTGCCTGGAGAAGCCCACCATGGGTGCAGGCCCTGCAGCGGAGCACAGAAGAGACTTTCCAGTCACAGGCCTGTGGGCTGCACAGGCGAGGCCCTCAAGTAGCTTGAAGTAAAGTGCCAGCAGGTGCTTCTCCAGCCTGAGCTTGTGCAAAGAAGCCAGCTGCGTCTCTGGTGACAAGTGACTGTTCTCAAGCTCTCTGGAGCCTGGAGTCACCCAAGCAGAAAGATGACAACATGGTTGAGTGCAGGTAAAGCGAACTGCCGGGTGCCCAGCAGTGGCTGGAAGGGCCAGATGCAGGAGACGAGGGAAGGACCACGGGCATCTGCAGTTTCCCCGAGAGAGGAGGCGGCCAGTGTGCTGGAGGAAGTGTCACAGCTTCAGAGGCCGGTGAAAGCAAGAGTGCTTGGTGACATCTTTGCAGAGAAAGCAAATATCCGTAGCAGCAGCTGGTCTCCCTGGGCCTTGCTCCGCCTCTTGTGTCCCAGAAAAGTCACAAGCCAGCCCTAGGTTGGAAGAGGATCTCAGCTATACACACTCTCAGGACTTGGGTGGATATTTTTTAAGGTTCCTAAATAGAGATTCATAACGGACGCTTCCCTTTTGGGAAGTTATTACAACTTATCTCAGTTATAAAGACTCCAAGAAATGCATCTTAAATGTTCCATATGTTTATCTAGATTCTTGGTTAAACAGCTGAGTAAACACCCTGGCCTGGTCCAGCCCAGGCTGATGGCTGTGTTCTGCAGCTCTGGGATTGAAAGGTACCAGACTTCCCAGTGTGACATTCTGGAATTCTCAGCCACCAGTCTTCATCTTGTCATGCTGGACCATCTGAGTGGAAAGAGTTGGGGAAGAGCGAGTGCAGTGTCCAAAGAGCTTAGTCAGGGAGAGGACACGATGATGATAATCCCGAACACTTGCCTAAGATCATTGCCTCTTCAGATATATAATGTCATCTAAGAACTCTTCTCAGTTCTCAGCAATTACATGAAGAAACTCAAATCATCAGTACTAGCTCAGAGTGAGGAAACTGAAGCCGAGACAGATTGAGTGGCTTGCCTGAGGTCACACAACTAGGACTCAGGGGGCAGACACAGGTCTGCGTGCTTCTCAGTGAACCATGAGGACTCCTACAAGTGAGGGCCTGTCCCAGACTCCAGGTGGGTTGCTTGTTCCAGTTGTTCTTCACACTCTTCCCCTCAACCCCCAGTCATTGAGAACATGTGAGCAGAGTCATTGGCCTCATGTTCTAGATAGAAACTGCCAGTGCTGCTTCTCTCCAAGGATTTCATTTCCTGAACCTCCTTTCCACTGTTTTTCATTCCATTCATAGTTTTAATCCTGGGCAAGAACATAAACTTTTATTTAAGCTCTTACTCTGTGTAAGACACTATTATTAGTTTTTTTTTTTTTTTTTTTTTTTTTTTTTTTTTTTTTTTTTTTTTTTTTACGAATTCTAAGACACTTATTTCCCATAATAACACCATGAAAGAGAAACTACTGTCATCTCTTTTTTACAAGTTTAAACCAAGGCCAGGGACAGTAGGCAGATGCTTAAGATCCCATAGCCAGAAGTGGCAGAGACGGGATTCAGTTTAAATTGAAAGGGTTGAGAATCCATTGTCTTTACCACTATGTCACCTCTTTTAATCTAGACCAGTGATTCTCAAACCAGAATATACACTGGGTCTCTGGATTCCTCTCAGATTTGGATTTGGTATATTTAGGGGGGAGGGCCTGAGAACTTCCATTTCTGACAAACAATGCGGCTCCTTCTGGGGAGCCCACACTTCGAGAACCCCTGATCTAGAGATGGCTAGTATAGCTTCCTGAGAATCAACTGGGTGAGTTCTTGAAAAATGATGACTCCAGGGCTCCATTCCTATATATTTTGACTTAATAGCTTTTGGAGGAGGGACTAGGAATCTGTAGTATTACAGGGCTCTACTGGCGACTCTTTAATTTCATTAAAAAATGTTATTGTTTCATTCTTTTTTATTGAATGAAAGATGCTTTAAATTCTATAGTGCTTTACAGTTTTCAAAACTCTCACACATTTGATTTCATATAATCACATAATAAACCTTTTTCCCCTCTCTACCTCTATATTTTGCCTTCTCCTTTCCCTCTCCCCACTGGTAACCACTAGTTTGTTCTCTGTGTCTGTGAGTCTGTCTTATTTTGTTTTATTCACTGGTTGGATTTTTTAGATTCCACATTTAAGTGATATCTTATAGTATTTGTCTTTCTCTGTCTGACTTGTTTCACTTAGCATAATGCCCTCCAAATCCATCCCCATTGCTGCAAATGGCAAAATTTCAACCTTTTTTTATGGCTGAATAGTATTCCGTTGCATATCTGTACCACATCCTCTTTATCCATTCATTTGTTAATGGAATCTTATGTTGCTTCCATACCTTGGCAGTTGTAAATAATGATGCTTGAACATTGGGGTGCAAGTATCTTTTCAAATTGGTTAGGTTTTTTTTTTTTTTCCCCAGATATATAGCCAAGAGTGGAATTGCTGGGTCCTATGATAATTGTATTTTTAGTTTTTGAGAAACCTCCGTATGTTTTTCACAGTGGCTTCACTGATCTGCATTCCCACCAACAGCATAGAGGGTTCTTTTTTCTCCACATTTTCATCATCATTTATTGTTTGTATTCTTTTTGATGGTAGCCATTCTGATAATGTGAGGTGATATCTCATTGTGGTTTTGATTTGCATTACCCTGATGTATAGTGATGTTGAACATCCTTTTATGTGCCTGTTGGCCATCTGCATTTCCTCCTTGGAAAAAAGTCTTTTCAGTTCTTCTGCCCATTTTTTAATCAGGTTGTTTGTTTTTTTAATGTTCTTTTATACGAGCTGTGTGTATGTTGTGTGTTTGTTGGATATTAACCCATTATTGGTCTATTAATAGCGGATATCTTCAATGAAAGGGAAAATCAAGACCTACAAAGACAAATCCAAAACAATTAAGAAAATGGCAATAAGAATGTACATATCGATACTTACCTTAAATGTAAATGGATTAAACCCTCCAACCCAAAGACATATGCTGGCTAAACAGATATAGAAACAAGACCCATATATATGCTACCTACAGAGACCCACTTCAGATCTAGAGACACATAGAGACTAAAAGTGGACAAAAGGTATTCCATGCAAATAGAAATTTTTTAAAAAGCCGGAGTAACAATATATCAAACAAAATAGACATTAAAATAAAAAACTCTTAAAAGAGACAAAGAAGAACTGTACATAATGATCAAGAATCAATCCAAGTAGAAGATATAGCAATTGTAAAATAGATACAACAAAAATAAGAGCACCTACATATATAAGGCAGATATTAATGGATGGAAAAGGAGAAATCAACAGTAACGCAATAACAGTAGGGGACTTTATAACACCCCACTTAGGGCAATGGATGGATCATCCAGACAGAAAATCAATAAGAAAACACTGGCCTTAAATGACGCATTAGGTCAGATGGACTTAATTTATATAGAGAGAGCATTCCATTTGAAAGCAGCAGAATACTCATTCTTTTCAATTGCATGTGGAACAGTCTCCAAGATCACATGCTAGGCCACTGGAGATTCTAACTTGTAACTAGGTTAATTTTCTGGGTTAATCTTTCAGTGACTCGGTTTTTCAACTAGAAAATTAGCATAAGGATTCATCCATCTACTTAGAATTGTTGACTAGCTCAAATGAGGAAACCAACATGAATGTATTTTGCGAAGATAAAAATTCTAGTTAGAAGTACTTTATTGTGGTTGTTAAGCAGTTGGTTGAGGATTTTGTGGTTGGACCAGCCTGATTTTCATTCTAGCTGTCCATTTTTTACCTGTAAATCCTTCTCCAAAATGGGAATAATAAATAATGTTTTAATAGACTTCTTGTGAAGTAATGCTTATGTTGTGTTTAGCACATAGAAAGTGCTCAGTAAAAAAAATGCGTTTTTTACTGTCTTTTCTTCCATGCTGATAGCTCCATTTGTAAACTTGCCTGATGAATGCAATTGATAGACCTCTTCATCACTTTCTAAAAGCCCATTTTTCTCTTGAACTAGCTCAGCTCTTTTTTTTTTTTTCATCCCACTTTGTTATGTGCTGGTCAATTTTCTTTTGAGTATCTCTTAAATATTCATGTATTATATGACCTCAGAGTCCTATTCCTTATTTACTTCATCTAATTTTTGAAAATAACAATTAATTAATATTTGTCTCTATTTAGAGTTTTAACAGAATATTTTAATGTACGTTATCTCATTGGGTTCTGTGGAATACAGTGATGATGATAATAGCAATTCCTTTTTGCAAGTGGGACAGAAAAGACATAGAGAAAGAAAAGTAATTGACATTAAATGCCCCAAACTCTAAGTGTCATAGACATCACTCAAGCCAGTCTAGTCTCCACCTGTGCTAGACTACAGACATATTTTATCTGCTGCATGTATTTTTGGTCACATGCATTTTTTTTTTCAAATTATTAAGTTGTGCACTTTATTTATTTTTTAATTTTCCCACTGTACAGCAAGGGGGTCAGGTCATCCTTAGATGTATACATTGCAGTTACAGTTTTTTTCCCCCACCCTTTCTTCTGTTGCGACATGAGTATCTAGACATAGTTCTCAATGCTATTCAGCAGGATCTCCTTATAAATCTATTCTAGGTTGTGTCTGATAAGCCCAAGCTCCCGATCCCTCCCACTGCCTCCCCCTCCCATCAGGCAACCACAAGTCTCTTCTCCAAGTCCATGATTTTCTTTTCTGAGGAGATGTTCATTTGTGCTGGATATTAGATTCCAGTTATAAGTGATATCATATGGTCTTTGTCTTTGTCTTTCTGGCTCATTTCACTCAGTATGAGATTCTCTAGTTCCATCCATGTTGCTGCAAATGGCATGATGTCATCCTTTTTTATGGCTGAGTAGTATTCCATTGTGTATATATACCACCTCTTCCGAATCCAATCATCTGTCGATGGACATTTGGATTGTTTCCATGTCCTGGCTATTGTGAATAGGGCTGCAATGAACATGCGGGTGCATGTGTCTCTTTTAAGTAGAGCTTTGTCCGGATAGATGCCCAAGAGTGGGATTGCGGGGTCATATGGAAGTTCTATGTATAGATTTCTAAGGTATCTCCAAACTGTTCTCCATAGTGGCTGTACCAGTTTACATTCCCACCAGCAGTGCAGGAGGGTTCCCTTTTCTCCACAGCCCCTCCAGCACTTGTTATTTGTGGATTTATTAATGATGGCCATTCTGACTGGTGTGAGGTGGTATCTCATGGTAGTTTGGATTTGCATTTCTCTTATGATCAGCGATGTTGAGCATTTTTTCATGTGTTTGTTGGCCATCTGTATATCTTCCTTGGAGAAATGTCTATTCAGGTCTTTTGCCCATTTTTCCATTGATTGATTGGTTTTTTTGCTGTTGAGTTGTATAAGTTGCTTGTATATTCTAGAGATTAAGCCCTTGTCAGTTGCATCATTTGAAACTATTTTCTCCCATTCTGTAAGTTGTCTTTTTGTTTTCTTTTGGGTTTCCTTTGCTGTGCAAAAGCTTTTCAGTTTGATGAGGTCCCATGGGTTTATTTTTGCTCTAATTTCTATTGCTTTGGGAGACTGACCTGAGAAAATATTCATGATGTTGATGTCAGAGAGTGTTTTGCCTATGTTTTCTTCTAGGAGTTTGATGGTGTCCTGTCGTATATTTAAGTCTTTCAGCCATTTGGAGTTTATTTTTGTGCATGGTGTGAGGGTGTGTTCTAGTTTCATTGCTTTGCCTGCAGCTGTCCAGGTTTCCCAGCAATGCTTGCTGAATAGACTTTCCTTTTCCCATTTTATGCTCTTGCCTCCCTTGTCAAAGATTAATTGACCATAGGTGTCAGGGTTTATTTCCGGACTCTCTATTCTGTTCCATTGGTCTGTCTGTCTGTTTTGATACCAGTACCACACTGTTTTGATGACTGTGGCTTTGTAGTATTTCTTGAAGTCTGTGAGAGTTATGCCTCCTGCTTGGTTTTTGTTTCTCAGGATTGCTTTGGCGATTCTGGGTCTTTTGTGGTTCCATATAAATGTTTGGATTGTTTGTTCTAGTTCTGTGAACAATGTCATGGGTAATTTGATAGGGATTGCATTGAATCTGTAGATTGCTTTGGGTAGGATGGCCATTTTCACAATATTGATTTTTCCAATCCAGGAACATGGAATATCTTTCCATTTCTTTACATCTTCTTTGATTTCTTTGATTAAGGTTTTATAGTTCTCGGCATATAGGTCCTTTACCTCTTTGGTCAGGTGTATTCCGAGGTATTTGAATTTGTGAGGTACAATTTTAAAAGGTATCATTTTTTTGTATTCCTTTTCTAATGTTTCATTGCTGGTATACAGAAATGCAACTGACTTCTGAATGTTAATCTTATATCCTGCCACTTTGCTGAATTTATTAATCAGTTCAAGGAGTTTTGGGGTTGAGTCCTTAGGGTTTTCTAGGTATAGTATCATATCATCTGCATACAGTGACAGTTTGATCTCTTCTCTTCCTATATGGATGCCTTTTATTTCTTTTGTTTGTCTAATTGCTGTGGCTAAGACTTCCAAAACTATGTTGAAGAGCAGTGGTGAGAGTGGGCATCCCTGTCTTGTTCCAGATTTGAGTGAGAAGGCTTTCAGTTTTTCCCCATTGAGTATTATATTTGCTCACATGCATTTTGGACACTTCCGCCACTCCTCTCTTCTCATAAAAAGTACTGTTGAGATTTTTAAGTTGAATTCCAATATGTTTATCAATTTTTGTGATACTGAAACTTTATACCCAAGTACATAGTTTGTTTCACCAGTTTCCAAAGTCTCCTATATCTTCTATCGGCCAAGCTCTGCAGTTTTCTTTAAACATGGTTTACGTATTTCTTATTACGTATATACTTGTAGGTAATACATATTTTTGTGCTTATTTGGGTGGGCCCATTTTTCCCATTTTATTTTCCAGCTGATTATTGCTTATATTTTTGAAATCTATTTGTAAATCTATTGGTTTTATCTACTGTTTTATAAGTAGTTAATTTAGCTCAATTCTGTTGGAAGCAATTAGTTTTTCAGTAGATACTCTTGGTCTTATAGGAAGAAAAAATTTACACAAATTCAGTTAATTATAATTTTTTACCCTTGCCAACAATTTCATCTGAACTATTTTCTTACTGCTCTAGCATGGATACTTTTGTAGAATTTGATATGCTGAAGAAGTTGGGTAAGGTTTACTTTCTATTGGCAAGACTAAATATCCTCTGAAGATGAAGGCACATAAGTGAAGCTAACCTTAATGTTGTGCAGCAGTCTCTAAAACAAGACCTTTTCAATGATTTTCTTGCTTTGATAGGTTTCCTTATGTGTGGTTGGGTATATTATATGAACTTATGCAACATAAAATAGGAAGCAAGGAGGATGCAGTTTCCACACTTAAGTAGCCAGTCACCCACTGGCTTGATTGCAGGGAAGCAAGCAAAAGTTATCTCTGGAGCAGTGCAATAAAATTCACTGACTGAAATTAATTTGCTCACTGAAAATAAATTTACCAACAGTGGATATGATCAAGTTTACTTATTTTTTGCATTGATAATAATTAGTATAATTTTTATAAATTTAATTTTTTTGGCCACATCTGTGGAAGTTCTGGGGCCAGTGACCAAACTCACGGCAGAGCCACATAGTGACAGTGCTGGATCCTTAACTTGCTAGGCCACCAGAGAACTCCTCATAAATTTTAAAAGAGCGTGATTGTGGCTCAGCAGGTTAAGAACCTAGCTAGTATCCATGAGATGTGGGTTTGAACCCTGGCCTCGCTCAGCAGGTTAAGGATCTGGTGTTGCCACAAACTGCAGCATAGCTTGCAAACAAGGCTCGGATCCCATGTTGCTCTGGTTGTGATGTAGGCCAGCAGCTGCAGCTCCAATTCGACCCCTAGTCTCAGAACCTCCGTGTGCCACAGGTGAGGCCCTCAAAAGTAAAACGAAACAAAACAGAGAGCATGGTTGTATACCCTTTATTTTCTATAGTCTGAGGTGGAACTTACATGATTGTCAAACTTAAAAAGAATAATTAGCCTGTTGATAAGAAATTTAAATATGTAAATATTTACATCAAGCTTAGAAACTGTAGCTTTAAAAATTTAAAGATCGGAGTTTAGAGGAGGAAACTGAGGCCCAGAGGACCAAAGTATTTTCACAGGTTCACAATGCAGCAATAGTAGAAGAAAACTAGAAGCCAGGTTTCCTGACTCTATATCCATCCATATTCAGACAATTTCTAAAATAGGCCTTGTAGGTAAATACCATGCTGCTGATTCAAAATAGGGTTAATTACATTAATGGTCAATTATAAACCCCAGGTGTGTTGAATTCATATAACCTCAGGCAGCCAGCACTTCATAGATCCTTATACTTTGAAAGTACATTTAAAGTTCCAGAGTCACTTCGCCTCATCCCAGACCCTTCCAAATCATGCTAGTCTGTGTCCACCCCTCTGGAGAGTGAAGATGCAGAAGGACCATCTCATTGGTCCACACAGGACACAGGATGGTAGAGAAGGAATCTCTTTTCCTCCAAAGTCACACATAGGTAGCGAGCCAACTGTTAGCTTAGTTCCACTTGCCTGTGCTTAGTGGAAACACAATAGTGTTAGTGTAATTAAAAGTTATCTTAGGAAACTTCTAACTAAGCTCTGAAAAACAAACCAAAGATCTTCCACCCCTACCTTATTTAATCAAAAGTGACTAGCAGATCTATATTTTACTTAAAAATTCTTGCGGTAGACATTTTAGGTTGGTTAATTCCAACTTTCCTGTAGCTTTTCTTAGATTTTTCTTAGCTTTCTTAGTTTTTTCTCTGTGGTGCAGGCTGGAAAGATAAAGACTAAATTTGTGAGACTCCTTTGTAGCTAGGATCCAAAAAATTCATTCCACCAATTAGAGGCATGTTGTTTATGACTTGGAAAAATAAGAGGAAGCTATGCACAGAGAAATAGGATCTTCTTGGTATGAAAACATCTTCTCAGATAGTAGTGGCAAAGCTGTTATATTCAAGTCCTCAAGGGTAGTCAATACCTAGAGATGGGCTGTGGTGTTTCACTGAAACAGGTGGGAATGTAGTTGAATCTTATTCTTATTTTGTTCTGGCTATATAATGAACAAGCCTGGGACTCTGTTATCCAGGAGAGTCTGTGATCTTAATACCCTCTAATATCCTTTTCTGCTTAAATCAGCTAAACTGGACTCTCTTGATTACAACTGAAAATCACAATTTCTATTATCCTAATTTTGATAATAACGAAGCTTATCTATGTAGCACTGTTATATATACAAAAATACTAGTCTGTAATGCCTGTAGCTGTTATGTACTAGATACCCTGCTAGACACTTTGCATGTATTAATTTATCTAATGCTTACCCCATCCCTAGTTTAGTACATTATTACCGTTCTACAGATGAAGAAGCAGAAATGTAGAGAGAATATGATCCTTGCTTTCTCTGAGGTCATAGAGCAAGCAAGGCAGAGAAGTTCAGATTTAAAGGGTGGCAATCTGGTTCTGAAGCCCATGACCTGACTTCTTGGGGCTTTGTTGCCTGCCAATCCTATGAAATACCATTACCATTTTACAGATGCAAAGATGAGGTAGAATCTAGGAAGTTCACTGACAGCAGTCACATAGCTACACATGACTGGACATAAGAGGACCCAAGCTCTCCAGACTCCACATCCAGGGGCCTTTCGGCTATACCCTGTTGCTGGCCAGAGTTTCCCTTTAGGGCTTACTTCTCCATTCATTTGTTCAGGCTGTCAATTACTTGCGCATCTCTCCATTCACCCAGCTGTATCATTCCTGTGAAAGTGCTTGATCTTTTCTATTTCTGGAAGAATATGGAGCTTGTGGTCCCAGGGGCTCTTCCACACCTCATTTCCTTTGGGGTCTTATAGAGGTGTAGCATGGCCCATAAAAACACTGTTTCTGCTCATATCTCTTGATTTTTGCAAATTAATGATCTAGGTAAAATGGACCATTGCCTTTAAAAGTGTGCAATAAAAAATGATAATAAATGCTAGGCTGAAGATCATAATGGAAAAACAATTGTTTGGGGTATTTTGCTATGGTACAGTTCTCCAGCCTAAGTGGTTTCAGTGGAGCTGGCTGGGTTTTTTCTTGGGTTCCATGTTCAGTGCCTCGAGTCTTCACACATGGCTGGGTGCAGAATAAGAACTGCCTGTGAAGTCAGAAGAGGCTTGAATCCGAGGCTTGCCAATAGGCGTATCAATTAGACAGTGACCCAGAAATTCTTGGAAGAGTGATTTTGAGCTCCCTTCCATCTCCTTGAGGGCTTCTTCCCTGCCTTCCTGCCTTCTATAACTTCTTGGTAGAAAACTGGAAGAGCTGGGATTTTTGCCCAGGAAGGTTTCGGAAAACAGAAGTTAACTGATGTAGGTTTGGGAAATAAATTCCTCTGTGAGGCAAAGGAAAAATCAAAGATCTAGGGAAGAAAATGAAGCCACAGTTTCAATTATAACTGTTACCAGGTTTTGCTCCAACTTTGGGCCAAAGTGTCATCCAGACAGATGTTCTTGCAATTTGGTTTCCGTAATAAATGTTGTACTTG
Organism: Sus scrofa; assembly: GCF_054392235.1. Lineage (NCBI taxonomy): Eukaryota > Metazoa > Chordata > Mammalia > Artiodactyla > Suidae > Sus > Sus scrofa. The sequence goes on along the minus strand of NC_139385.1, from coordinate 88,104,527 downwards.
TGAAAATATTTTAATGGCATCGCAGCACTTTACTAGGTCTCAAATTCTCAGAGATTTTCCAGGTCAGGCAAGGACTGTTTGCACCTTCTCACCCAGTGACCTCTTTCATTTTGCTGGGGCTTATGGAGAACATTAAACTTGCAGATGCAATTATTGCATAATAAAGTATTGATTTCCTAGGAAACCCCATAACATTTTCTTCTTAATAATTAGCATTTACAAGGAATACATCCAAGAACTTTTACAGAGGATTAACCACCTATTGCCACTTGAATGAGACACTTAGGACTTTAGTTAAAAAATAAACAACATTAGAAAACAGCTTCAATTCTCAGAACTGTAGATCACCTGCATATCACCGATAAGGGTTCCCACAGGGTCTGGGTTCAGATTTTAAAATCATTTTGATATATGATATAAGCCATTCTGAAAATGACATTTTCAGGTAAATTCAGTTATCTTCTCACAGCTGATGTGGACTTTAGTTTTGCTTGGCGATGGGATAACTAACTTGCTGAATTATCTCCTATGGATGGTTTTCATCTATTAAAGCATCAAAAACAAGAACAATGCACAGTTATAAAAAGAAATCCCCTTTAAAGTCAAAGAAATTTTCAAGTACAATTTAAAGATAATTTCTGATGACTGAGGTTAATTAATACTCCCAGTAAACAAAGGCTATGATGACTAGATATGTTTGGGGTGGAGAGAGAAGATTTATAAATGTCATCCAAACGTGATGCTTTCCCACATGTTTCTGGTTTGCTCCTGTTGAAATTAGGGGGGTGTGCTTTCGTGTCCTTCATGTGTTCTGTTGAAACTGTCTCCTGAATGTGTTGAAGTTAGCTTTGGGGGTACTTGAGACACCAGGACTGCCAGACTCTGAGGAATAATGTGCTAACATCAGTACACCACGCACCAACCTGAACTCCATTTCCAGTCACACCACCACTCTGCTGCTTAAAAATATTGCCTGTCTTTTGCTGTACACTTCAACCCTGCTGTCTGGAAGCAACTTTGCATTGGCCTTGAAATCAGAGAGACTGTGGTACCACTTATTCCTTCTGTATCTCCTAGAAGAGAGAAAGGCATTCATCCAATCAAACAAACGATTTTGTTGCTCTCCACGTGTGTCCTCAGCCCTGAATTGAATAGGTATCAGGGCAGGGTTGGAAAGGAGGCATAGTTTCCATCCTCAGGTCACCAGCAGTACCAACCTGTCAGACACAGATGCACAGATGACAGCATATTTCACTGTATAGGTAGGGCCCTTGATCATGCTGTATACCTTCTCTGAAAGTATTGTCCTTATATCTTCAACCAGCTACCTGGAAGCACCTTTTAAGACTTAGCCTCAAATGCTCTTTCTTCCAGGAAACTTTCTCCAAAATAATAGCACTATTTTCCAGATTTTGTTAAAAGTTATATTTCCATAGATCTGGCTCAGTTATAATAATCTGATTCCCCCCCAACAGAATGTGTTTCTTTCCATATCCCGGGGCTTAGCACCTGTCTTTTAATGGTATTAGATAAACACCTAGCAGGGATTTAATGCCCATTTTATCTGTCCATCTCTAGCACACAGTTTTCCTAATGATAAGATGCATGTGTTCAACTACCTTGAATTAGGTTATGTGTCACCTCTTCTAATAGACTGAAGAGGTAGTGACGTTTTACAACAAAAGACACGTTTGAACCCTTCCCTACCACTCAGTGGCCAAGGGACTTGGGCATTTTATTGGAATAACAATATTTACTATATGGAATTGTTATGAAATTTAAAAGACATGGAAGGTGTTTGACATGCCATGTATATTCAATAAATGTTTTTCCTCTATGCTCTTGAATTATGCCATTTCACATAGGAGATGTTTAAAAACAGTGTGTGAAAATATATGAAGCCAAATTAATTACCTAGACAATCAATAGGATGGAAATTCAGAGAAAGGTAGTCATTGTGGGAACTGTAGCGCTCAGCAGATGCTTCCTGCACAAAGGGAGAGCTGAGTGAACACTGAAGGCTGCATGGGATTCCCAGGGATCACAAGCTAAGAAAAACAGACCATTTATTGAGCACTTATTTTGTGCCAGGCACTTTGCAAACCATTCTATGTGTCTCATTTAATTGTCACAATAACCCTATCAAGTAAGTATTATGATAATTACAACCTTTTTACAGAGGTGATGGCAAATAATTTATTTTGAGTTTCCAAGTACCATTTGCACCATGGTCTCTGCTAGCCTAAGTGCTCCACCTGTGCAGATTAGAAAACCGTCCCTGTATCAGTCAGCATCCCAGCCTGAAAGAGATGACAGAGGCAAAAGGGTTTAATTGAACGGAGTTGAATAAAAGGACCGTTTACAGAGGTGTGGTCCAGGGAAAGGGAACCTACAAGAGTTGATGAGGCACCCAGGGACTGGCAACAGTGGAAGCCATTATTACCCCCCAGGCCTGAAAGAACACGACAGGGAACAGTATTACTAGAGCCCATTGAGAGCTGGAGCTGGCGAGGGCAGGGGCTGCCCAGCAGCCACAGCCTCTGTCAGAACAATGGGGGGCAGGGAGGGAGTATGGTGCAAGGGAGGGTGGTGATGCAGAAAATAAGTACCCTGGCCTCTCTTTTCTCTCACCTTTCTCCTCTCGTACAGTAATTCTAGTTGGCCAAACCCCACTGGAAAAGAGAAGAGAAGAAATCCTCAGATGCAGTCTATGGAGTCCACCATCCGAGGCACAGAGCAGGGAAGAGAAAATCAATGAATGGGTCTGGGAGGAGGAAATGGAGATTAGTGGGCTCATAACTCTCTGCCCTGACAAATTTCTAAACATCTCCTCTGGGCAGATGCAGCTCCCAGGATGGGTGGCTTAGGCAAGATATTCTACTGAGGAACAACATACCCAGTACAAGGGCTCATGACATAGTGAGTGGAGACCAGGCTGGGTTTCAATTCTCATTCACCTCCTAGGCTAGGTGCCTTGGTGTCTGGGTAGTCTGTATGCAGCAGCCCTGCCTACAGCAATCTTGACTTGGCGTGTCTGACTATTAACACAGGGAGCACACAATCCAAATACAGTTGTGGTCAGAAACTGATCAGATGGGTCCCCAAGGAATCCTCAAATAACTGAGCTGTCACTAATAGGTTGAACTACACCTTGATGTCTTACCTCCATCTGCTAAAGCTCGTTTCCCCAGACAAGACTTTACCACCTTACAATCCTCTGGACCCTTTGTAGCTCCTCATGTGGTGAAGCTCCTGTGTGCTGTGGTGGACTTGATCCCCCCTTCCTTCCACAGATCAGTCCCTAGCTCTAGGGACCTTCCCTGCATCTGCACATCAGGGAGGAGTCTCCATCTCACCCTACTGGTATAGCACCCAAATCACACAGAATTCCTCATGGTCTGGGAATGAATAAATGCCTCTTTCTTCTGATATTATGAGACCATTCGTTTACGGGAGTTGACAAGGGAGGAACCAAGTTCATACCTATGGAGTGATCAACTCAGATAGTCTTAAGTCTTCCCTGATCTGCACAAACAAGACAGCCTGCTTTCCTGGGAGAGACTGCATACTTGCCTGTGTTCTCAGGCTCCCAAGCTCTTTGAAAGGTAGGAGTGTCCCCATCTGTTCTCTTTTTCCTCATTGCTTCTGAAAACTCTGCCCTTTGCGGGGCCTCTTGGTATGCAGCACTGTCTGGCTGAATCTCACTCTTAGCCAAAAAAAAAAAAAAAAAAAAAAAAAAAGTTAATTGGGTAGCTTCAGTGTGGTTATTTGCAAGAATATTGTTTTCTTGAACATTATATCTATTTAATTGTTCAATCCAACATGAATGAGTTCCTTCCTACCATATCCCGAATACTGAGGATACTGAAATAAAGTCAAGGTCTCTGCCCTCAGAAACATACCAGAAATATACCTGGATCTCAGCTCTTTGAGCTGAAAAGAGCTTAAAGTTCTATGAAGTTAGACCCTTACTTTTCAATAGCTAAGCTACCTCCACTTTACAAAGCACCTATGGGAAGGTCAGAGAGTTAATAGTCCACCCAATGTGAGGCCCCAAAGCTGGTTAAATGTAGTGAAGAGGCTAAAGTCTCATTCTTTCACTCTCGTCAAGGTGTTTTGGTTAGTAGGTATATGCTGAGAAATTCCCATTGCCTGGCCAGGGGTTATTAAAGTCTGTGTCACCTCATTCACAAGTGGAACCATAAACTGGCCATTCTTGTTAGATGTTGCGTTGGTCTGTAATGCCACCAGACTTAACAGGAAAATCGGAAAATCTGAACTTGGTAGTGACCTCATTTTCAAGGCCAACCCTAAGGCCTACAGTGAAGTGTCTGGCTTAAACACAATCCACACACATCACTCTTGGGTTAGAGAGGAAAAGACTTCGGCTCACCTGGTAAGCCAGGCGCCCCTGGGCTGTTCAAGGTCTGGTTCACTTCTTGGCCAAGGGGCAGGCACTTGAAAACCTCTGGCCTAGAATGAAGTCCTAGGACTAAAAGATAGAGTCCTTGCTGAGAGATGACCAAGAGGGCTTGGCCTCTCCACCCAATAGCCACATGCTTATTAGACCCTAGCACCCCTGCAGCAAGAGCAGAATCCCAATGCATGACGGTGTAGTTATGCTGAATTACATAGCAGTGCAATTAATGCCACTTAATGTAAACCAAAAACGGAACCACTACAGCTGCCAGCTTCCTCCAGCTCAGCCAGTACTATGCGCAGACTTCATTTATAAGCATTATTTTCTTTTTCATTATGCTGATTGCAGAAAGAAAGTCAGTCCAAGAAATAGAAACAGACATCCAACTTCAACTGACAACACACAAAATATAAAATTTAGACTGCAGGTATTGATTTCCAGCTAACATCATGCCAATTGCTCCATAAAATTGAAGCCCTTCTGACATCTTAGCCAATGGTCAATTTGAATGCATCAGGCCTGTGAGCTTGGCTGGACCCCAGCTAGGGATCATGTTCCTTATTTCTTCAGTGCATCACCTACACTCACCCCAGATTCTCTGCTGAATATCTGAGAAAAGCTTCATGAAAACAAATGAACTTTTGGTTTTCTAGTCATTGTCACTGCCAGTGTTTTGTTAGTAAGTGTCTGGCTGCCCACATAGGCATGGCCCTACATTTTCTACATCTGCTAACCTTGGACTTGGGGGATTGTGCGTCAGCAAAACTTTTTTTTTGCAAGTAACATTTTTTTATTTTCCAATAACTTAGAAAGCTAGAACATAGTAAATTATCATTCAAGACAAACAGGGAGAAGGTTAAAAGTCTTTGTAATCTAAAAATTCCATTTTAATTTCATGCTATAACTGGATTATAATTATACATCTTACTAAAATATTATGATTGGAATTCCCTTCGTGGCACAGTGGAAACAAATCCGGCTAGTATCCATGGGGATGCAGGTTTGATCCCTGGCCTCTCTCAGTGGGTCAGAGATCCCAGCATTGTAGTGAGCTGTGGTATATATCACAGATGTGGCTCAGACCCCCGTTGCTGTGGCTGTGGTGTAGGCTGGCAGCTGTAGCTCCAATTCCACCCTTAGCCTGGGAACTTCTTCCATATGCCACAGGTGCAACCCTAAAAAGCAAAATATGTATGGATATAAATTTAAAAATTCACTCATATATGGATGAAAAATAGCATCAGTTTAGAAAGTATTGCACCAGTACCATATCTTACAATTTTTAAGCAATTTATGATTTCCTGTGTTGTAAAAATTCACTTTTAACAATTTGGCATAAATTTAATATAAAATTATTTCTTTACTGTAAGAACATCAATAAATAATACTACTTTATTTTATTAATTGTTATTGCTTAACTTTTTTCTAGTTGTGACAAGGAATGATCTTAATTTTAAATTTCTCATCAGAAAACTTAAGTAGTAGGTTTCCATTGTCAGAACATTCCATTTTCTGATATAAGTAAGAAGTTAAATAAAATCCATTATTTTAATTATTAGACAAAGTTTAATGGAGGGTAATTTCAAAGAATAGCTTATTGCCCATAATTAAAATGACCCCCCATTGCAGGTTGATTTCAAGAGGCTGTTTTTACAGAGGAAATTTTTAAGCAAGAGAAGATGAGAAGACCAAGTTAGAAGGGTTTACAAAAATCTGTAGGTATGGAGATAAAAAAAATTATCCAAGTTGCCCAGTATGGGTTGCTTGCAAAAGTTTCCAAGAGAATCCACTGGAAAAAGAAGCTCTTTAGTAAGCTATGGAAAGAAAGAGTGGGAAACAAAATACATTTTGACATTATTTTTTTTAAGTCAACAATTTTTTTTTTTGCCTGTTATTCTTTTGACATGAAACAGTACATAGGGAAAACTTGTTTCCCCTGTACATGCACCATGTTTTTAAAAACTGGAGCATAATAAACCCTTGTAAGTTGAGTATCAATTCACTCTTTTTTCCTGGTTTAAGCTTTGTGGCCTGTGATGTTTTACCTGTGCAGAAAAATACATGTAATAGGATTTTGCTGTCAATAACAAGGTTAGATGGTTAATTGGATGGGCAAAAGTGGTGAGATATTTGCTCTCATATGTGTAGCAATACAGATCAAAGCATTATAAAGCATATGAGCGTGAATTTGTTAATGAGCAACATGGTTGCAAGCCATTTTCCTCCTTTTACTGTTTTGATTTTCATTAACAAACTAACCTGCCAATATTTTTGAACTACGCAATATTGAATTTGCTTTTTGATGACTCCTATTTCTATCATAATTCAAAATTTAAAGGTTGACTTCATAGTAAAGCTCAATTGCTTTCTGTAAATTTTGGAGAAGTGGCACCAGGTTGCTATTTTGTTATTTATTCATGCTTTTTTATTGTCTGTCAGATATTTAGTACCAGTAAAGGTGAATACAGTTTTATTTTATGGATACATATACCCTCATCTACTAGCAAATGTTTTTAATCTTGGGTGGTACAGAGATAATGACCAATCATCCTGGGAGGGTTTTCCAGGATGTGGGATTGTAATTGTTAACCAGTCTTGGGCGAACCAACAACTATCTTAGCAGATATCATTAATATATTTGAAAATATTTATTATCAGAATAAAATCAGGTATATCACAAGTGAAACTACTAAAACTAAGATAAGGTGTTGCCAGGCATCCAAAGTAAAAGATGTATGCAGGGTTCCAACGCTACCTGCAATGCTTGCGACACTTAAAGACCATATAGACACTGGGTCATTTCTTCCAAAACCCTACCATGTCCATGCCTGTCATAAAATAAGTGTTTCACAAATACGCAAGCAGATGAAATTCTTTTTTCTTTTTTAAATTTTATGGCCACACTGGCATCTTATGGAAGTTCCTGGGCCAGAGGTTTAATCTGATCCACAGCTGCAAGTTACACTGCAGCTGTTGCAATGCTGGATCCTTTAACCCACTGTGCACCCCCGGGCTGGGGATGGAACCTGCACCTCTGCAGCAACCTGAGCCACTGCAGTCAGATTCTTAACCCACTGCACCACAGCGGGAACTCCTGAACTTTGTTTTTTATGTAATGTCCTTCTTTATCCCTGAAAATATTCTTCATTTTAAAGTCTATTTTGTCTGATATGAGTATTGCTACTCCAGCTTTCTTTTGATCCCCGTTTGCATGAAATATTTTCTTCCATCCTCTCACTTTCAATTTGTATGTGTCCCTAGAAGTGAAGTGGGTCTCTTGAAGACAGCATATATATGGGTCTTGTTTTTGTATCCATTCAGCCAGTCTATGTCTTTTGGTTGGGGCATTTAGTCCATTCACATTTAAGGTAATTATTGATATGCATGTTTTTATTGCCATTTTATTAATTACTTTGGATTTGTTTTTGCTGCTCTTTTTCCTTTCCTTCTTCTCTTGTTCTTTTCTGCCTATAGAAGTTCTTTTAGTATTTGTTGTAAGGCTGGTTTAGTGTTGCTGAATTCTCTCAGCTTTTGCTTATCTGAGAAGGTTTTGATGTCTCCTTCAAATCTGAAGGAGAGCCTTGTTGGGTAGACTAATCTTGGTTGGAGGTTTCTTCCTTTCATCACGTTAAGTATATCATGCCACTCCCTTCTGGCGTGCAGAGTTTCTGCTGAAAAACTTGCCAATAGCCTTATTGGGGTTCCCTTGTATGTTATTTGTTTCTTTTCCCTAGCTGCTTTCAGGATTTTCTCTTTGTCTTTAATGTTGGTCAGTTTGATTAGTATGTGTCTCAGGGTGTTCCTCCTTGGGTTTATTTTATATGGTACTCGTTGTGCTTCCTGGATTTGAGTGAGTGATTCCTTCCCCATGTTAGGAAAGTTTTCGGCTATTATCTCTTGGAATATTTTTTCTGTCCCCTTCTCTCTCTCTTCTCCTTCTGGCACCCCTATAATACAGATGTTGGTGCGTTTCACGTTGTCCCACAGTTTTCTGAGATTCTCTTCATTTGTTTTCAATCTTTTTTCTCTTTTCTGTTCCGCATCCATAATTTCCATAATCTGTCCTCCATCTCTCGTATTTGTTCTTCTGCCTCCTGTATTCTGCTGTTAGCTGCTTCTAGAGATTTTTTTTATTTCAGTCATTGTATTTTGCATCTCTACTTGTTTCAGTTTGATATCTTGTATCTCTGTGCTCAGGGTTTCCTGTAAGTTATCCATCTTTGCCTCCAGTTTATTTCCAATGTCTTGCATCATCTTCAGCATCAACAGTCTTTTTTCTGGAGGCTGAGAATCTCCTCATCACTTAGCTGTTTTTCTGGGGTTTTTCCTTTCTCCCCCATCTGAGTTATAGTTCTCTGTCTTTTCATTTTTATAGGTTTTTGGTGTGGTGACCTTCTTACAGATAATAGAGTTGTAGCCTCTCTTACTTCTGATGTCTGCCCCCCTGTGGCTGAAGTGAGTATGGGGGCTTGGTGTAGGCTTCCTGATGGGAGGGGCTGATGCCTGCCCACTGGTAGGTGGAGCTGATTCTAATCCCTCTGGTGGGTGGGGCTTAGTCTCTGGATAGGATTAGAGGCAGCTGTGTGCCTGAGGCTCTTTAGGTAGCCTGTTTACTGAGGGGTGGGGCTGTGATCCCACCTGGATTGTTGTTTGCCCTGGGACTTCTCAGCCTGACTGACAGGTGGGCCAGATTTTCCCAAAATGGCCACCTCCAGAAAGGCACACTGCTGAATATTCCCAAGAGCTTTGCTTTCAATGTCCTTCCCTCACAACAAGCCACATTCACCCCTGTTTTCCCAGGATGTCCTCCAAGAACTGTAGTCAGGTTTGACCCAAATTCCCATGGAGACTTTGCTTTGCCCTGGGACTCAGTGCACGTGAAAGTCTGTGTGTACCTTTTAAGAATGGGGTCTCCGTTTCCCCCAGTCCTGTGGAGTTCCTGCACACAAGCCCCACTGGCCTTCAATACCAGATGCTCCAGGGGCTCTTTCTCCCAGTGCCAGATCCCCACACATGAGAGTTTGATGCTTGGTTCAGAACTCTCACTACTGTAGGTGAGTCTCTGCAAACCAGTTAGTTTCCAGTCTGTGGAGCTTCCCACCCAGGAGGTATGGGGTTGTTTATATCACGAAATCTCCCCTCCTACCTCTTGATGTGGCCTCCTCTTTTTCTTCTGGAGTAGGGTATCTTTTTTAAGGTTTCTGGTCCATTTTGGTGAAGTATGCTCAGTCTTTAGTTGTGAATTTTGTTGTTTTTAGGAGAGAAGTTGAGCTCCAGTCCTTCTATTCCGCCATCTTAATCGAGTCAGCAAAACTTGAACTGAGCATAGTCTCTTGGGTGAAAGTCATTGGGGCTGCAAAAGTCTTCAGAGTCCAAAAAGCATTTAATGTTTGGGAAAACCCTTATTTATAAGGGTTTTACAATAACAGAGATAATAGGAGTCTTTACATGAAGTTGTTGTAAGGGTGAATTTGATTTTTATTCTGAGCCAAGCTGCTAACTAGTACGTGTGCTTTAGTGTTGGGAAGGGACTTGCAAAGCTGCAATAGTACACATGGTAACAGAAGTCAGTACTGTCTCAGAAAACAGATGAGAGCTGGGGATGCCGTGTTTCATTATGAAACATCCCTTCCAGTCAGAATTCCAGATCCAGCTCCTCTCTCTTTTGAACAGTTCTTAGTATATCAGTTTCCCAGAAGCAACTCACTTTCTGCAGTGATAACACAGACCTAGCGAAGATAAAAAAAATTCCTGTTGATCTGACTCCTTCCTTCAGTATACTGGCTCTGCTCTTTACCCTTTGATGCCAGTGTGAGCTTCCCCAGCCAAGCAGATACATTGGGGTGAGAGAGTGCATTGGAAACCAGGCCATCTTGAGAAAGGAAACACCACCAAGAACTGAAGTCTTGGTCAGAGCACATTTTACAAAAGTACTGGAAATCTCTGACACGTGCAGTTAGAGAACTCTGCTCTTCAACAACTGACTCTCCCACATCTTGCTTTAACTTTCAAGCCATATGAAAATGCTAATGTCTATTGTTATATAGAGAGAAATATGGGAAAATTTCAAAGCAGGCTTCAAAAAATAACCAAAAAAATGGCCTCCACCCTGTGCCCCAGCCCCCTGCACCCCAGTGGTGCGTCATTCGTGTTGTACAGTTTACAGCCTCAGTAATCATTTACATTCCAGCGTTCACGGTCTGGGTCCCCACACCCATGCAGGGCAGAACCAAAGCAGACTCTCAGAGCAGCTATGACCTCAGGAGATTTGTGCAGAGGGAGGTAGGGATTCTCTCAGTTCTTTGCACATCAAAGGAGGACCTCCCCTGTCCTCACAAATGTGCCATCTACCAAAGGATTTGACTGTACTCATGCAACACCTAAAATGAGGTCCTGCCCCAGGCAAAATAGACGCATTCCCTCTTCTGTGCTCTCCCGTCTTTAGTTCTATAGTTCTATTTTTCTCTCCCCGCTAGCCCCCGACAGTACATTCTTGTTGAATTTTGTCTGATCCATATCCCACACCTCCAAAAAACTTTGCCCACTGTGCTTTCTCCCTGGTTCTCTTCCCTCAGAGAAAATCCAGTTTTTCTTCGTTCCGTTCTCTGGGTTCTTGCTCCTTTGACTTCCTCTTATTCATTGATTTAAGCTAAAGTATTAATGGCTGAAAATGAAACTTAAATTGGTAATCCAGCCAGACAACATATGTATAAGAGACTGACATTTTTTATTATTTTAGCTACTGGCATAATCTCTCAGAGAGGAAGCTCTCATTGTTTGGGGAAGATAATTTGCTAAGATATTTGGGGTAGAAGATGAGACTCTAAGGGTCACAGTTTCAAAGGGAGCCCAAGTTTAGAAAAAGATCCTTGAAGTGCTCTGCAAGAGAGACTAAAAGAAACTTGTGTTTTATTCCTGAGGAAAAAAAAAATGGAGAGAAATGGATAGATGAGTAGACAAGGGTGGTGGAGGGAAGATGTGCCAAGAACCTGAGTTCTTTGTGAGCTAAAGAGCTAGTGACATGTCTACACAGGAAGGGGGCAAAGTTGAGTGTCTAATATTTCATTGATAATTGTGCTGATTATTGCAGTGAAAACGCCTTTTCTCCAAACTTTTATTTACATCCATTAGACACACAAATATTTCTTGTGAATGTATTTGTGTCTCTGTGTGTAAAGGAGAAAAAAAACAGTTTCACAGTTTGATGAGGTACAAGCAGAAGCAAGAACTCACAGATTGCAGTGACCCTAGGGATAAAAATCTGTTTTCCTTACTCAAAAGAATTCAGAGATCTTTAGGAGGATTTGCCCTTCCAGAGAGTGTGCAGCTGACATGGGACAGTCCCCCTACACTGTGCCACATCTGTGAAAATAGCTGACTTTATGCAATGCAGACTGGAGAGGAGAATTCTGCTTTCATGGGTAGACGTTTTGAACAATAAATACTAGAGTCAGTGTGGGGCTAATCGTATGGGACATGTGACTTCTGGGGTGAAGGGCAGCAACACGGTGGACCAGGTAAGTTAGAAATGGCTAAAGTCATCAGGCAAAGGCACACAAACTGGGAATGACCGCATGTGCGGCATTTTTTCAGGCGTCCCCTCCATCTGGAAGGTGCTGGATTTTCTTGCCATTCACAAACAGGGTAAGCAGATAACTGATGTGTCCCAGAAGAATATGTCTCCAGGTGTAACCTGGGGGTGGGGGGGGCAGTCTGTTAGTATCAACATATTCTAATGCAAAATAAAATTTTAGAAACAAGGTCGTCTTTCTCACTATACCTGTTAAAGAGACAACTTCCTTGTGCCAGGTACATGGGTAAATACTGAATATACTTTATTTCTAGACTTTACAACAACCCCAGAGGAAGATATTATATATTTTACAGATGAGAAGACAGAAGCTTCAAAGATTTAAGACTATTTATCTCCAAGTTCAAATGCTAGGATGCTCAGGGGAGGACAAATGCAGTTTTAATTGGTCTGACTGAAGACTTGATTTCTATGGCAGGAGTCAGCAAACTACAGTGGTGGCCAGCAGGCTTGTCTATTTTTTCCCCATTAGCTGAGTGGTTTTTACATTTTGAAAGGGGTGTTTTAAAGAGAGATAGAGTATGCACGACTGAGAGCTGCGTGTTTCACAATCCGAAAATAATTATTCCTGGCTCTTTGCAGAAAAGATTTGCCAATTCCTCTTCAGTGGCACAAACCTGCTTCTCTTCCTTTGCACCACGGAGACCCTGAAATGTGACTGTTGAGAAGTTTAGGTGCCACCTCTGCCTAATGACAGGAAAGCATGGGCTTTTCAAGTACTTGCTGTTTCTTAAAAATCCCTGTCGGACCATCAAGATGGCAATCAGCTAGGGCCTTAAAACATTAAAACACAGTTTGTATAAGACACGGCAGAGGTGATAGGATTACAAAAGCAGAGACTTCCTCCAGAGTATGAACTTATGACCTGGAGACTCTGGTTCACCAAGGGGTCTCGGAATACACTTAAAGGTGTGGGACCTTGAAACTGTGCACAGTTCTCAAAGGGGTGATTCCTTCTAAAAAGTTATGAAATCTGCTTCTAGAGCTCAGGAAGCTGTGGACATAGAGGACACTGAGATTAATCCCCTCGTCTCTAGCTAGGTGCTTTTCTCTTTGCAGTATGTTCTCTTTCCCCCTCTGTCCACATTCATGCCTGGCTTTATGATCCAGACACATTTCCCAATGATTCTAGATTCTAGATTGATATTCTAGATTCTATAGCCAGTGCCCTTCTTCCAAGCTCTTACTTGAATGCCTCAGCTCCACAGGTGGCAACAGGAAGCTTTTGCTCTTTCCCTTGTACCAGACTCTTTCCTGGGTTCCCAGCTGTACACACTGGAGAGCAAGGTGTCACCCTAGATTTTTGGCTCTGCATCATCACCCTTTCCCCATATCCACTTTGTCACCAAAATCCTTCCTAAGTGTTTCCTAAACCTGCCCGCTTTCCTCATGTCTCTCTTTCCTCATCAGCTACCACTGTCCTTAGTCATCTACTTGGGCTGCCACTCCCACCACTAAGCCCCTCTCTGGATCATTCTCCTGTTACTTCCAGACTATCGCAGGTTGGGTTTCCTAAAAAGCTGACTTGAGGTGGAAATTAGAATTCAAGAGGTTGGTTAGGCAGTGTTTCTTGTGAAAAGGAAAAGAAATGAGCTTGGTCTGAGAGAGAAGTGGAGCTGCAGTGAAGTTTCAGCTGAAGCCTCACCCAACCCTGTGGGGATTTCTGGAGATGGGATGACCCTTCAGAGCTGTCCCAAACTGAGGGCAGCAGGCCTGGTCTTTATACCCTTGCATTGATCAGGGTATGAGCCCTGGGGAAAGGGGCATAACCTTGGGCACCTTGGCTCTATGGTTCAGGCAATTTCCAAAGGGATTTGGTGGCTGAAGGCTGCTTGGCGGGACTCTCAACAGCTGGGATAATAGATTCTTCATTTTTGAAGGGGAATTTGTGTGCTGCAGTTAATGTTTCAGTTCTGATTATATCATCCTTTTGGTTAAAACTCCTTAGTGACCTTCTAGTGGCTCTTAGGAAAAACCAAAATGGTGTAATATGGTCCTCAAAACTGTGCATGGTCTGATCTCTACTTGACCCTTCTAGCTTCATCCCCTTCCTACACAGCTTTTCTCTCTGGGCTCCAGCCACACTGGCCTGTTTTCAGTCCTTCACATTGATTTTGCTTCCTTCCACCACTGGACCTTTGCACATGCTATTTCCTATCTTGCAGTCGTACCCTCCACCTGGTAGAGTCTTTAAATCTCACCTCAACACCTCTTCCTGACCAGGCCACTCTCCCATTGTAGACTCTTACAGAACCTATTCCTTTGCGCAGTATTAACATGGATCAGTTGCAATTTTTGCAGTTGTTTGTGTGATTTTTTTTGGGGGGAGTCGACCTATCTCTCTTTAGAGGAGTCACTCCAGGAGGACAAGGCTGTGCCTGTTTTTTGCTCAGCACTCACTTCCTAGGGCCTTTCACAGTTCATGACCCATAGTGAGTGCTCAGAGAATATCGCTGCATGAAAAGTGCATGAATGCCCTTATTTTGTGGGTCTGGTCACCAAAGACTGAAGAGATCATATGGCCTTATTCAGAGTTTAGACTGCTGCTTAGTGTCAGAAAAGGGTATTTAAAGTTATATGGCTACTGCATATTACTTGGAGATTGTGTGGCCCATGCATAGATAAGTTTACAGCTAAAAGTTGATTCCTCCTCCTACCTTCTGTTCTCCCCTTGAACTGGACCATTGCTTTTCCTCTTTCTAATGTTTCCCCATATTGGTTGTGGTCTTCACTTACATAGTCAAAAATAATAATAAAAAAACTCAAATGGATTGATGGATTAAACCCAATGAGACAAGACTTTAAACATAATTTAAACCCTACACAGCACCAAATAATCAGTTGACAAATTCTTTGGCTTTTCATCTAGTTGTTTTCACATGATGAAGCTGTAATCTTTACTCCATCCAGATGTCCAACACCCATCCCTGAATCCAGACTACAGAGTAAAGAAAGAGAAATAGGCAGCAGAAAGGAGGTTGGCCTACAAGGCATATTTCTGGGCTCAAGTTTAGAGAACAAAGATTTGGAATCCTGGGTCATAATTCACCAATCAGGCTACGTATGCAAATGAGAACATCCTGACTTGTTCCAAAGAGTTCCGTAAATAATATTATTCATCTCCTAGAAGGAAGCCATATTTTTACTGGACTTTTTACTTCAGACCTGCATTACTAATGAGAATATATATTTTTAAAACTCTGTTATTTATTTCCCTTCTGCTTAATATTTCAATCAAATATACATTTACTGTATTAATCACAGAACATGATGGTTTTAAAACCTCAGAAATCATTTTAATTGAATACCTCATGTCTGTTTAATCTAAAGTTAATAAAACCTTTTTTTTGAAACATCATTGTATCCAGTTTTAATTTCTTGCTGTAGGACATTCACCCCTCCCTTCACTGAATTTTTTTCAGAGTTAGACTTATAAAAAAAAAGTATTTTATTTTGAGATTAAAGTTAGGGTCTATTTATGCTAGTAGTATTAACTCGTTATTTATTTAATATCAGTGCAATAACCAATAAAATGGAGAATTGTGTGTCCAATGTTACAAATTTAGGATGTGTCAACTCAATATGCATGTTGACCTAAGAAACTCTCAGCTGATGTCAGACATCTTCAGACATGAACACAACTGACTCAAGAGTTCTGTTTCAAGGCCGTTATATACGTGCATCAGTGAGAGTTCTCGGGTGGGGAGTAGGGGATTGCACACGGCCCCAGATGGCATTTCTTTCATCAATCTGGCCAGAAATAGCATGGGTGCAACAATTATGGATTGGGGTATTCAAACAATGGAATTCATTGTTCCTCAGATCTTCAGTGTTTCCCGTTTTTCCCATTTACTTTTAGAATTGTATATTGTTCCTACAGTTATAGGTAATGAACAGTTCTTCAGGTGTCCCTTTTATCAGAATTCCCCGGCTCTGTGTTCCCTTGGGGCTTCATACATTGGCGTTTGATTAGCTGGGTAAGAACTGTCTCCCTTCTAAATTTTGTATCCAGCACTGCCTTAACAGAGGACTTTATAGCTCTTCTTATAGAAACATACATTTTGCCTGACCAGTCATGTGCAAGATCAGTGAACCCCTTCCTTTTGGAGAATGATACCCAAATATTGCTTAACTAGGGTGACCGTAACTCCTCTCCCAAACTGGGAAACTTTTCAGTGTCAAAGAGGAAGCATTACTGAGTCGGGGCAGTACATGTAGACCTCAAACATGGTCCATGGAAAAACAGCACATCTGGTTGCTCCCTCTATTGTCTATTTGGAACACCAACCTCTTTGTGCCCCAGGGGAACTTTCTGTGAACACTTCTCTGAAAAAGAGTTAATTCATGTTCGGTGCCTCCTATTCTTCTTCTGATGTGGGAGTCTTCAAATCACTTGAATCTCCTAGATCATTTTGATTGCAGTGGAAATTTCTGAAACTCCAAGAAATGACCTGACCTATCATAGATATTAGGTCCCTCTGACATATCCCTATGTATGGCTTCACAATCCTGGAGACCCACAGCTCCAGAGCAGTGATGACAAGTCATCCTTATCAGCTTTCTGCATGGCTGTGTCACAGCAGCTCACTGAGGGACTGGATCATCATTTACTTACTTGCAATACTATTGATGCCCCTTTTCAGTTGTTTAATGTTTTTCTGAGCCTCTGGAATCTGCCTCTAAGGATGCAAGGATCCCAAAGTAGGACATCACATAAAAGTGTCAAATGTTTTAATATTTTGATCCTTTCTCCTTGAGAGAATAGCCATGAGCCAACTTGAGAAAGGACACAGACAGTGGGGTGCAGGCCTTCCCCATCTCACTGGAGGCCATTTCCTCTCAAGGAGACAAGTGTGTGGTCAACAGACTGCTGTGGCTGCCTTTCCTGGAGTTATTCAATCTTGGTCTCAGTCCCAGAGGTCAAATCGTACAGTCTTGAATTTTTTTGATGGAGGCTTTGTTTAGGAATTTTTCTTCCTGAGAGAATCCTTTGTTTGGAAGTGACCAGAAAGGATGAGTTATTGAATGACTCTTCTGTCATGGCCTGATGGCCAGAGAGAAAGCAGTGTTCCTATTACCTACAGACCTTCACAAAGACAAGTGCAGTCAGTTACAGATAATTAACCTGTTCAAAATCCAAATACTGGAGACATCTTTTCTCAGTCTGAAGCCCTGGGGCAGAGAGGGTGTGCTTTCTAAACTAAGCTACAAAAAGTGGGGAGGAGATTAGGGAAACTCTTGGCCAATATGTTACATGATTCACAATGTAAGGGAGCCCCAGGCCATCAGAGGGCTTTATTCTTGTGGTGCAGGTCTATCCTGAGAGAACTAGCCGAAACTTTCATAGTATTGAACAGGAGGTGACTGAATTGTTATTCCCTGTGCTATGTCTGAGCAATGAATGCCAGGGGTGAGTTGAATGTTTAACCCAGGACCTCCTAATATGGTACAAGGCAGTGGGTGATCTCTTTCAGCTGGTACCTCAAGCAGCAAATAACTCTTTCCGTGAAGAGACTTCAAATGTTATTTCCAATACCTCGTAGCACAGAGGACACTGAATAAGATCGAAAGAAGGCAGATAAAAAAAAACCTGGGTTTGAGAGACACAGGGGTAAAATAGTTTGCTACTATTTTATTGACAAGTTGTCAAACTGTCACTAATCATTTACAAAGTGTGTTGGAAGAATTTTTCATAGGTGTAAATTGGTGAAGTTTTAGTTCTTAAGTGGCAGGTGTGCATAGGAAAACCATTATTTTTTCTGTGATTAGAAAGAAATTTATTGCAAAAAAAACCAAAAAAACAAAAAACAACTCCCGCCCCACCAAACAAACAAACAAACAAACAAAAAAAACCCCAGCCATTTCAAAGCTGAAGTTTTGATACAATAAAATCTGGGACACGGAGAAAAGGCTAGAAGATGATTCCTATAGTCATGTTTGTTAAAGATTGTCACTGGTTCCTTAATAAGCAGAAATGTAGATTGTAATCAGGATCCTTTTTTAGGTCATTGCGTATAAATATGTATTGTTCTTATCATAATTATTTAATTATTCTCAGGTGATTTTATTTTTATTTTCACCGAGGTCCACTTTAAACTATCAATCCATCTATTTCTGTTTTTTTTTTTTTTTTTTTTTTCCATATAGCAGATAGAAGTATATTGTCTGGGAGTTCCCATCGTGGCACAGTGGTTAACGAATCCGACTAGGAACCATGAGGTTACGGGTTCGGTCCTTGCCCTTGCTCAGTAGGTTAACGATCCGGCGTTGCCATGAGCTGTGGTGTAGGTTGCAGACGTGGTTCTGATCCCACGTTGCTGTGGCTCTGGCATAGGCCAGGGCTACAGCTCCAATTCGACCCCTAGCCTGGGAACCTCCATATGCCGCGGGAGCGGCCCAAAGAAATAGCAAAAAAAAAAAAAAAAAAAAAAAAAAGGTATATTGTCTGATTCTGGTACCCAGAATATACAAAACTAGATAACTAGTCTGTAGAGAATTGAGACTAGACAGTTATTCCAAAGGTGTCAGATCCCTGAAATGAAAGGTAATAGTCTGTCTCCATCTTCAGTTCTCAACTACATTCTCCACCGGAAACATATAGAAATATAATTTAAAATCAGTTTGACCTAAGGTAACCATAGGATTGGTTTGAAATCCATGAGTTTGTTTCCATTTAATAAATAAGTTCTACTCCTATAAAATTAGATTTTTAAATTTTTTTTTTTGCAGTTCTGAAACGGTAGACAATGGTAAGGATTATAGAGCAATTCACATAGTAGGTGCTCAAACATTTGTTGATCTAAAAAGGTTCTCTCAACTGGAATTGATTATCATCATGCATAGTGATTCCTGAGATTATGTGCCAATAATTATTGCTTTCATGGACGTGGCTAAGTGAATTAACCTGCTGCCAGAATTATGGATCCAATAACATTTTAGAAAATTGTTATTCTTCTTCAGCTCTGAAATATCTGGGTATGGAATGCAGTAACAAACATGCAAATTTTGGCCACCGGCCTGGGTGTTTTTGCTACTTGATAAAATTGGAATGCTTGAATACAGTTTTCCATTTGAAAGGCACATTACAAAAATCTACCAAGACAAGTTAAGTATGTGTCTCTGGCAAAGGAGTTAAACAAATGTGGAGAGTGAGAAACATCAGTGCAATGTTAGCTATTTTAGAGCTCTGTTATCACCCACAGAGATTCTTAATGCAGTACGAAAATTTCATGATTATAAATTACAGCTGTATGGCCTGCCTTGTTGGCTCTTAGGGTCTGTGTTGCTAAGAACAGATTCATCTGAGTTTTAAGAACTTACTGACCAGCCATAACAAACTTCCATTTCACATGTGTGTATATGTGCATATGTGCATGTATATGCATATTACATACATATATGTTAATAAGAAGCAACTACTATAATAAAGGATGATATTGTTCTTCATGCAATCCTGGAATTTCACTGGGAGGTAACTGTCTCAGAGAACATCTTATCTGTAAATGGCTTCCTATGGGTCTTGAATTGCTTTGCTTTTAACCTCTGTGCAGTCCTTTTCTCCTTTGCTCTACTGCTTTGTGAAGAAAAAAAACAAGGTATCACCACTGTTGTTGCCTCCTCAAACAAGTCTTAGGGTCAAATCTCTGGTTTCTTGAAAACCTTCTTTGGTATATCACCCTCTAGGCATTTCTGCCCGTAAAACGTATCAAATATTTTTAAGGCCAAGTGCCCTGACTAGGGCGTGTGCTTGTTTGAGGGGATTGTTTAGTTTCTCCAGGGGCATGGCTAATGTGTTTTATAGTCTAGAAGTGCCTCTCTATCACCCAGCCTGGGCTGGCTTGTTGCAGCCTATTAGGAGGCAGGGCTCCTGGGTAGCTGGATTTGGCCACTTTGGCTACACTCACTCAGTGGGGCTTCCTCTCTCTAAGCCATGGGAGATTACTTTATCCTGCGAAGTGGCTTTCAAGTGCCAGGTAGCACACAAAATGAGAAAAATAAAGGGAACTTTGTGGATTTTTAGAATTGGAATAAAATATAATGTGAATTTCACCATTCTAATACTTTCTAAGTGTATATAGTTCAGTAGCATTAAGCATATTCGTATTGTTGTACAACCATCACCACCATCCATTTTCAGAACTTTTTCATCTTCTCCAATTGAAACTCCATATCCATTAAATCATAACTCCCCGCATCTCCTCACAACCCCCAGACCCTGAAATCCATCATTCTACTTTCTGTTTCTATGCATCTGACTACTCTAGGCATCTCATCTAAGTAGAATGAATTAATATTTGTCCTTTAGTGGTTGGATTATTTCTCTTAGCACAGTGTCCTCAAGGTTTATCCATGTTGTAGTATGTGTCAGCATTATCTTCTTTTTTGAGGTTGAATAATATTCCACTGTATGGATATATCACATTTTATTTATCCATTCATCTATCAGTGGACATTTGGGTTACTTCCATCTTTCAGTACCTTTTGTGAATAAGACTGCTATCAACATGGGTATGGCAGATTTCCCCTTATGACTCAGTGAGTTAAAAACCTAACATAGTGTCCGTGAGGATGGGAGTTCAAATCCTGGCCTCACTCAGTGGGTTAAGGATCTGGCATTGCCTCAGGCTGCCCCATAGTTCACAGATGCTGCTAAGATCCCAAGTTGCTGTGGCTGTGATGTAGGCTGGCAGCTGAAGCTCTAATTTGACCCTTAGCCTGGAAACCTCCATAAGCCACAGGTGCAGCCCCAAAAAGACAAAAATGGGTATGGCAACTTAATGAGTTTTTATAAAGTCAAAGGTGTTTAAAGATCTGTCCTTCCAGTTTTTTCCTTGGTGTGAATTTGTCCCTTTTTGATGAAATGATGGTGATAGCAGTTTCTTTTTCCTTACTTGGTAAAGTGAAATGTTGACAACTTTAAACCAATTTCCTTTTAAACATTTTTTAATTCAATTAAAAATTTTTAAGTGTGTAAAACCTAGAATTTCTAGGTAGAGCAACAAACTTACCTGGAAGGTTTTGGGAACTATAATAGTTCTCAGGAGCCTATAGCAAACTGAAACCCAGTCTACAGGAGTTCCCATGATGGCTCAGAGGAAATGAACCTGACTAGCATCCATGAGGATGCAGGTTCAATCCTTAGCCTAGATCAGTGGGTTAGGGATCCAGCGTTGCTGTGAGCTGTGGTATAGGTTGCAGATGCGGCTCAGGGATCTGGCGTTGCTGTTGCTGTGGTTTAGGCCAGTGGCCACAGCTCCGATTTGACCCTAGCCTGGGAACCTCCATATGCCGTGGGCGTGGCCCTAAAAAAATTAAAAAATAAAAAAAGGTCTACAGAGGTGAACTCAGGCCATGATAATATTAGAAAGCTTCCAAAGTTATGCCAACTTATGACTAAGTTGAGGAATTACCTATGATTTTCTAGAACTATATGTCAAACAAGATACATCATTTGGTCAGCAGCTACCCCTCTGCCACCACAAAAGCTATCACAGGGTGAATTCTACTAAATTTTAAGCATGTCTAGGACAAGGAGAGTCCAAGCTAGGATTGAGGCTGTGTAAAAATTAAATTCCGTAGTGCGGTTTTTATTTCCCAGTCCAAGTTGAAGTTTGTGTGGTTCCTCCACAGCTGTTTGCACCTGTTCTATAGAGAAAGAAAAGAATCAGTTTCCACAACTTCTCTCCTTCCTTCTACCTTCTCAGAGTCCTTGAACTTGGCCACATAATGCTTCCGAAACTATGTTTGACCCAGACTGTGTAATATCCAGCCTCCTGACTTGCTCTTTTCTGAACCTGTAGCCCAGATTGAGAGGGGTTTGTTTTCCTTGACGCATTTATTGATTCTCTTTTTTGCAACTAAATAGCTACAGAATCTACCGTGTCCAGAGGGTCAATAAATCACACAGAGAAACCTAGCAAAAATGATGAAGAAAGTTGAGTCCTGCAGGAATCTTTTGGGTGCCACCCACAGGAGGAACACCTTGTCCATGGGTGGGTGAGCACGTCCACACTTACTGTTCACCTTCACCACCTCCCAAATACCAGACATCAGTTGGCAACGTGTGATTAGTGAGGAAGCTCTGAGTTGATTAAGTGCAAGTGATATTTTGAGGAAAGCAGGACATTCCTCATTATCCACAAATCCACTGGTATGAGAGTGTGAGCTCGCCTATTAGCATTTGTACATCCGTCTCCCCGTCCTCTCTGCAACCTCCAGCAAGGCAGCTTGCCTTATTAGTAACGTGTTTGGGATTAACAGCTTTGCTATTGTGTTAGCATCTCTGTCATTACCCAGGGAGGGAAACTGGCAAGTGCTACACCAGTTACTCACAGACCTAAAACAACGCCTGGGATGGAACTCTCACACAGCAACCAACCTCAGAGCCAAAACTTCACGCGCTACCAGCGAGGTGTGTGTGCCTTTAATAAAATGGGCTTTATAATTAAGGTAGGGAAATTTTTAAATGTGCTAAAACTCTCATATCGAATTGAAAAGAAATGCCATTCAGATAGTTACAAAGTAATGGAATTCCATTCCCATCTGCTCCAGCTTCTTTTCAACACCTCTCCCCTTAGCAGTGCCAAAGGAGAAAAATTCTAGGCTTGCAGCATGAATTATAGGAGAGCCAGCCTGGAGTGTTGTATTGGGAGGGGCTAGCTCTTGAAAAACTATTAAGGGTGTCCAGTGGGTGCAAAGAGGACCTGTGGGCTCCAGGGATTGTAAGGATGACATGCAGTGCACTGGCTTTCTGCAACCATGAACACTGGCAGAAATCTCTAGCCCACACAGGGCCCAGCAGAGGAAGCCCAAGAATAGAAGCTGGACCAGATGTGTTTGTGCCTCAAGACCATTCTGACAGATACCACCATTCTGGGGACAGTCCCATCACTGAGTCACTTTCTCTCAAACCACTTTGGCCTGTGAAATTGCAAGCCAGAGACACAGGTGCTGGAAGGAAAGTCTTCCACTAGTCTGGGCACATACCCACATTCTGCATCTTGGTTATCACATGGCTCAGCTCCGGAGTTGCAAGGAATAGAATAATGAGCACTTCCCTCAGATAGCCTTCCTCGCCCATCAGTGCTAATTAGCTGTGTGTCACAGAAGTGGAAACTGAGAGTCTGAAGAAAAACAGAAGTTCCCCAAACCATTCTGAGAATAATTCAAGAATCAAACAAGGAATTTTCCCTTCCTCGCTTGTTGAAGTGTCCAGTTTCAAATTAGTCTGCCTTAGGCCAGGGTTCTCAGGCCCTTGCTCCCCAGCCATCAGTGGAATGACCACCAACTGCATGTCTTGACTTCTCATGGAGACGTGAGCCTTGATGCCCCTATTTTTTCCACCTCTTTCTCCATGGAGCAAAATAGACTTCTGTTGTTAGAATGAGCTTTACATCCAGCATCTCTTCAACACCATAAGCGAACCCCACGACTAGTCTCAAACACCTGTGCCAGTGAGCCTGTGTTGATGCTGGAAGCCACAGGGTCAGAATGGCTAGAAACGCCATGCCCCAGAAAGATGGGGAAAGAGGAAGAAGGGCCACGCCGATGGGTTGGAAAGTGAAATTTATTCATATCATAATCTTGTCAGAGGCAGGTCCTATTTCTATTTTCTAGGGCTGGTGACAAAACTTTGTGAACCAGAAATTTCAGCACATGGTCTGACAGGATTTGCTCTCTGGTGTGTGGGCTTTCTCATCTAAAATGTCTTGCAAAGCAGTAAAAACCCAATCCTGCCAGGTGACATATTCAACAAATCACTTTGGTGAAAAGATTAAAAGTGTGCGAAATGAGGACTGAACTACATTCCTTTGCACTTTGGACCACGGCAGGTGTGTCCAGGGACAGGAGGCTTCAGAGTCTACTCAGTTCACAGCCAGGCTTGAAGGCAACTTGCCTTGTGGCTGCACCAACCACCACTCTTCCCACTCTCCCCATCCTTTTTCTGACAGTGGTTCCCCTTGGGAAAGGTAAGGCATGGGTGGATGTGAGTCAAATTCATATAGCCCCTTGGGTCCTTCCCTCACTGCTCTCCCAGGAGTACTGCATTCACACCCCCAGCTTTAATGAGTCTGGCTAGCAGGTACATCTCTGAGACCCAGAAAGGCATGCTTTGCCTCTTCTCTGCAGTGTAACTATGTGAGAAAGTGCACCATGGTGTCTGTCTAGGAAAGAGGGCTGGTTCGAATTGTGAGGGAGACCCAAGGGAACCCAGTATCTGCAGACAGATGCTGCCGACAGGCGCAGCCCAGGCCTTCCCTGGCTGTGTCACACAGACCCTCGGCAGAACTGCAGACCTCTAGTGGGTGTCACCTTGTCCAAATACTTCTGTGATTCTGAATTACAAGGCATTGCTTTAGAGGACGTGTCATCCCTGTAAAGGTCCAAAAAGCAAATATTGTAGGTTTTGCGGGCCCCATGGTCTCTTCTGTGAGTACTCAACTCTGCCATTGTAGGGCAGAAGCAACCATAGCATAAGTAAATGAACAGGCATGATTGTGTTCCAAGAAAACTTTATTGACAAACATGAACAGTGGGATGAATTTGGTCCATGAGCTATAGTTTGTTGATGTCAGCCTTTGAAGTCGTTGTTATAGAATCTTTGGTTAATTGAGGTCCACAGAAGCATATATGTGCTGTTGCTTTCATATTATATATGTATTTGCATTGTGTATTTGTCTATTGGATTCCTTGGGACACCTTTTTATTCCTCAAGAAGTCTGTAAATTAAACCATCGCTCCCGTTCTGTCTCTCCCACCTCCCCCTACCTCCCACCTTTCTCCCTCTCTTTCTCTCTCTCTCTCCCTCTCTCTCTCTTGTATACACACACACATTTTTTTTTGTTCATGATTTCCTCTCTTTCCTAGTCTCTGCCAGTTACTTTGAGATCAGGAGCAGTGTCCACCATTCCACATACAATACACATTCATTCATGCCCCTATTAAAAAGGGTACCTGTTAGAAAACTATATATTGAACTACCATATGACCCAGCAATCCCACTCTAGGGCATATATCCAGACAAAACTTTCCTTGAAAAAGACATATGCACTCTCATGATCATTGCTGCAGAGTTCACAATAGCTAAGACATGGACACAACCCAAATGTCCATAAACAGATGATTGGATTAGGAAGATGTGGTATATGTACACAATGGAATACTACTTAGCCATAAAAAAGAACAAAACAATGCCATTTGCAGCAACATGGATGGAACTAGAGACTCTCGTACTGAATGAAGTCATAAAGAGAAAGACAGTACCATATGATATCATTTATATCTGGAATCTAATATATGGCACAAATGAACCTTTCCACAAAAAAGAAACTCATGGACTTGGAGAACAGACTTGTGGTTGCCAAGGGGAAGGGAGGGGAGTGGGATGGATTGGGAACTTGGGGTTAATAGATGCAGACTATTGCCTTTGGAATGGATTAGCAATGAGATCCTGCTGGGTAGCACTGAGAACTATGTCTAGTCACTTAGGATACAATATGATAATGTGAGAAAATAGAATGTATACATGGGTAACTGGGTCACCATGCTGTACAGTAGAAAAAAAAGTAATGTTTTGGGGAAATAAAAAAATTAATATATACATATATATATACATATATATACACATATAATATATACATATATATACACACACATATATATACACATATATATGTGTATATATATATAAAAGGTACCTGCACTAATAGCTTTCAGAGTTTTTTTAACTATCACCCATCATGACCCATCATAAGAAACACATAGATATATTTTACATCATGGCCCAGCACACCCATACACACACAGCGAGAGAGAGAGAGAGAGAGAGAGAGAGAGAGAGAGAGAGAGAGGGAGAGGGAGGGAGGGAGAGAGAGAGAGGGAGGGAGAGAGAGAGGCCGTACAAAACAATGTTTATTCTTACTGTGTGCATTGGAGTCTTTCTATTATGTTCTATTCTGTCTCACTGACTTCATAGTGATTGTAAGTACTCCGCTTAGGTCCTAACCCACTACTAGGTACATTCCTGTAGTTTGAAAACAGTGACCTGCCCTTAGAACTCACATCCAGCCCCGCCTCTTCACTCATCTTCCATGCCTGAGAATAGGAAGGACCTCAGCAAGTCCATTTGGGGTCCAGAGCCCTAAACCAGTAGCAGTTGGTCTCAACCTCCCTGGCTTCACCTTTATTTTTTAATTTTTATTTTTTGTCTTTTTAGGGCTGCACCTGCAGCATATGGAGGTTCCCAGGCTAGGGGTCTAATTGGAGCTGTAGCCGCCGGCCTACACCACAGCCACAGCAACACCAGATCTGAGCCGCATTTGTGACCTACGCCACAGCTCACAGCAACACCGGATCCTTGACTCACTGAGCAAGGCCAGGGATCGAACCTGTGTCCTCATGGATATTAGATTCATTTGCACTGCACCACAGTGGGAACTCCCTTGGCTTCACCTTTATAAAGTTGGAGTATAGATCTCATCAGAATGAAGTGTATCTAGTTTGCCTGCTCCAAATTCAGTTTCAGGGGGAAGTCAGCTTAAGCAGATCACAAACATTAATAAATCACAGGAGGCATGAGTGGAGAAACAGCTAAATTGAAGTTACATTGGACCTCGCCACACTGCCTCCTCCTTCTGTCCCGCCTACTCTCTTCTTCCCTCCCCCTCCCTTCCCCAACCCCATGAGTATTCTCCTCCCAGATTGTACCCAAGGTGTGCAGTATATTTTGTGAGTAAGTGCGTATATGGTTTCCTGTGTTTTTTACGCTGGTAGCCCGTGTGCCCTAGAATCCCCTCAGGTAGAAGCTGGCACAACTTAACACTGGCCTTGGCTGGCTTACACATCCAGCCACATCCATCGCAGGCCTCAGGACTCAGGCCTCAGTGTCTGCGAGCCTGTGAGGTTGGAGGTAGGACGCTGTTCTACACACACGCTGGGAAGGTAGCCCCCCATGACTTCCACAGCTCCTCTGCTCTTAGGGCTGGATGCAAGAATGAGGAGAGCAAAGGACTCTAGTCAGAGCCCTGAACCCTTGAAGACGTTATTCGTTCTTCCAAAGGGTTGTATTTCTCCTTCTTCCCAGAAAATCATCATCTCACTTCCCCTTCCTCTAGGAGCAGCCTCCTTGTGCCACCCAGGAAAAGAAAATGCTTTGACTCTGGGAGGGAGAGGCTAGAGAAAGCAGGTGCTCCCCTAGGGCTCCCTCTGATGTCCAGGCCATCTGCAGCTTCAAGGAAGGAAGGGCTGTGAGCAGACAGCCTGCGGGCGGGATGGGGTGTCCATGGAGTGTGACCACTAATGCCATGGTTGACCCTGGCCTGTGAATTGAACCTCTTATCCTAAAAATTACTCCTTGTTTCTCTGAAATTCAAATTTAACCAGACATCTTTTAAGATTTTGTTAAATCTGACATCCCTACTCTGATGTATGCAAAGAAAAATGGTGGGGACAGGGGTGGGGGATATTTAGACTTTGTAGAACAAAGCTACTGTGTTTCTTTGGGGCTGCAATGGCACAAACACCAGAGCCATTTAAATAGGACTTTGAAGAACCTTCTTGGAGGCATCAGCAACATTGCTCTTGTGTCTTGCTTGGAAGGACAGTTAAAAGTCAAGAAAAAAATTGAGAATCCCCTTTTCTTCTTTTCTCTTCATTTTGGGTGACCTTGTCATTTGTTTTCCCAACAGGTACACTTCTCTGAGTAACCAGTACACTGGGGAAAAAGTGGAAACCAGGACTGTTCCAGGCAAGCCTAGCTGTGTATGCACCCTATTTAATCACCCAACTCAATGTATCATGACCTGCTGTTTTCTGAGCTGTCAACTCCTTTAAGATGGGAACCTCTGAATAATTCTTCATTGAACTGAATTGAAAAGTACTAACTCCCCCCCCCCCCACTCTTCTCACCATGTCTTGGTCTGGATTTGTGGGTAGACAGACTTTAATTTGCCCAGATGCAACTGGGTTGTAAACCCAGTCTTCCTTTACCGACAAGGAAGGTTGCAAAGAGTGGGGTTTGATGGCTTCTATACCTAGAAACCAGTTTCTGAAACAAACAACTGCATCTGAAGAACTGAGCATTTTAAATGCATTTGAAAGTGGCAGAGCTCTCCACAAGAGCTGAATTATGTCAACTAACCCATGGTTTTGAGGGCAGAAACACATACCCAAACACCAGTAGGACAGGGCATTAAGCTGAACAATAGGTCTTTGGGGGTGGGGGTCGGGGTCAAATGAGGAACCCGCTTAAGTTGGTCAAAAAAAAAATTCTTATTGTTGGACTCCCCTTCCTTGGCCCTGATCCCCAGTCATTTTGAATGTATCTGATTCATATCCCCCAAACTGGTTGATTTGTCCCCATAAACTTAGTATATTTAAGGACCCAGTCTCTATAAAGCTCTCCTCTCTGGTAGGGATTTTGAGGAGGAAGTCATCACCGTCCTTTTGTTTTCACCAAAATCCATTGCCCTCCACAGTGGGGACCCTCCCATACCATGCGGCTGGCCAGCCTCTCCTGCATATAGCGTCCACCCCTAATGAGATCCTGGAAGAGCATTGCCTGCTTGCCTTGTACACCCTCCTCAGTACTCAGGCAACCACGTTTCCTAGAGATTATCTCAAGAAAACCTCGAGGGACTTGTCATCAGGTACCCAGTGTTGTGGAGGAATT
Source organism: Sus scrofa (assembly GCF_054392235.1). Taxonomy (NCBI): domain Eukaryota; kingdom Metazoa; phylum Chordata; class Mammalia; order Artiodactyla; family Suidae; genus Sus; species Sus scrofa. Next base: position 88,075,847 of record NC_139385.1, on the reverse strand, counting down.
TGCCTTTGTAAAAATTTATGTATGTATGTATGTATGTCTTTTGTCTTTTTAGAGCCACACCTGTGGCATATGGAGGTTCCCAGGCTAGGAGTCCAATCACAGCTGCAGCTGTAGGCCTACACCACAACCACAGCAATGCCAGATCCAAGCGTGTCTGCGACCTACACCACAGCTCACAGCAATGCCAAATCCTTAACCCTTAACCTACTGATGGAGGCCAGGAATCGAACCTGCAACCTCATGGTTCCAGTTGGATTTGTTTCCACTGAGCCAGGACGAGAGCTCCGAATTTGCCTTTTTAAATGTTGGTTTGTAAAGATTAACTTTCTAAAGGTTCAGTTGGACCAAGTTTTTGAACCCGTCTTGTCTTAGAGGAGTGAGTTGTTGTAAGGGGGATAAAGTTGCTAAGTTTCAAGGTGAAATCCTGTGGGAGGCTAAAGAGAGAGAGACACCATGAATGCTGATAAAGGCTATAATTTAAATTTTAGATTTTTTCAGGTGTTTTAGGTCTTTAAAGATGTTAGAGTCCATGGTGGAAAATTGTGTGCTTTGAAAAAGCCTGAATTTTGTAATAATGCCATCATTTCTTCCCTCTGGTATAATTCAACTTGTAAAAAAAAAAAGTAACATCAGAAGGCAGCAGTTACATCATACATGCAAGGTGGTGTTAGCTGCTGTTCATGGCTGCAAAACAAGCCTTTTTAGGCTGGCTGGAGTTCATTCTATTGAAAACGAGTCTACACCCACCTCCTTGAAGGTTTTCATGGTGGTTTTAAAATGAGACGTAGAAATGCCAGCGTTGAACTAACACATAGGCGGGAAGGGAGGGGACGGGGAAGGTCAGACTCAGTGATGGCCAGAGGGGACCAAGAACACCCCAGGCCAGCTTGGGCCTGAGGACCATTTCATGCCTCCTAAGCAGTCAGAGTCAGTATGCATGGTGGGGGGAGGGTGGGGGCGTTGTTGTTGTTGTGTGATCTTGTTCTCTTAATGAATTCATTGCTAACTTTGAAGGAGGGTGCATTTTTACATAAAAATCCACATTTATGCCTTGTTTCTCTTGAAAATGCAAACTATTCATTAACTACATTCTGCACGGTGACAATATTTTGGCACTGAGCAGAGACTGCCTCTTTTAAATAAAGAATTTAAATAAATCCTTTTGCTGTACACTGACTGAAGCTATTTGTTGTCCATATTGTCTGGCTTGCCCGAGTCCCTTCCCCTTTCCCCTCTGTATTATTTCTTTTTTTTTTTTTTTAGTTTTATTTTTTAATTGTTATGTCAATTTCTGTTGTACAGCATAGCGACCCCCCCCCCACACACACACACATGTTTTTTTATCCTACTGTCTTCCAGCGTGTTTTATCTCAAGAGACTGGATATAGTTCCCTGTGCTATTCAGTAGGACCTCACTGCTTATCCATTCTAAATGCAATAGTTTGCATCTACCAACCCCAAACTCACCATCCATCCCACTTCCTCTGCCATCCCCTTGGCAACCACAAGTCTGTTCTCTATGTCTGTGAGTCTGTTTCTATTTTGTAGATAGGTTCATCTCTGCCATATTTTAGATTCCACATGTAAGTGATATCATATGGTATTTGTCTTTCTCTTTCTGACTTACTTCACTAAGTATGAGAGTCTCTAGTTGCATTCATGTTGCTGCAAATGGCATTGTTTTGTTCTTTTTTATAGATGAGTAGTATTCCATTGTTTGTATGTACCACATCTTCCTAATCCAGTCATCTGTTGATGGGCATTTAGGTTGTTTTCATGTCTTGGCTGTTGTGAATAGGGCTGCAGTTTCTTAATGTCAAAGCTAAATACCAGTTGCCAGGAATCATCCTAACTGAGCTGGTGGTTTTCTTATGCTCAGAAGCTTCAGTCATTTCTGTTCCCTGCCTGGTATCTGTGAGCATTTAAGCTTTCCATCCTTAGAGTAAGGTGATTAGATTTGTTCTCAAATATCCGGCGCTGGGAGACCTGAAATCCCACCGTGATGACTCGTTGCTCTGGCCAGCTGCTTCCTCGTGTGATCCTCCATCACGGTCACTGCAAACACTCTGAGGAGGGGAATATAGTTTTACTTCCCTAACATTTCACTAGTAAGGATTTAATTTTTTTCTTCTTTGTACAGACACACCTATGGCATATGAAAGTTCCCAGACTAGGGGTCAAATCAGAGCAGCAGCTGCCGGCCTGTGCCACAGCCATGCCGGCACTGGTTCTGATCCTCATCTGCAACCTACACCACTGCTTGCAGCAATGCTGGATCCTTAACCTACTGAATGAGGCAAGGAATCAAAACTGCATCCTCACAGAGATATCAGGTCCTTAACCTGCTGAGCCACAATAGGAGCTCCCCCTAATAAGGATTTAATCAAGTCCCTTTGCCTACTTGTGTCTGTGAAGAAGCTTTTGTGCATGAGGAATGGGATTGGATGGCAGTGTACCTGGAAGGAGTTCCACAACAGCCCGTGCAATTATCCTGCATCTGTTTTGTGAGGAGTGTGTCTCCACATAAATGCTACAGGAGACAGACCTGGAGCACAAGATGCAGTTGGTACCCTCTATAGCATGGGAGGTGTAAAAGTGCTAGCTTTTAGGGAACCTGAAGAAAAATGGCCCTCCTCTTTGCAGTATTCAGAACAGATGAGAGGTGGGCAGAGGTTGGACACATAGAGATCTAAAAAACATCAGCTTTTTGCTGATTCTAAGTGTATTGAAAAATGTGGCTTAGGTGTGAGACCCAGTGGGCTTTGCTAACACTGCCGAATTCAATCTAACCTCCTCTTATAAATTACAGGTCTCATGTCCAGGTGCAGATCCCCTAGTTATGGCCCCGAACAGATACATCCTCCTGCAAACAGGTGAGTCCAGCAAAAGAAGCAATCCCTGAGCCCTGTATGCCCACTTTTTCTTCCCAATTCACAGTCAGTCAGTTTACCACTCCTTTGGGGGTGAGGTCAGGGGTGGTCAACAGTGAGGGGTGAGAGGAAAACCACAGGGGCGAGTCTTTCTGGAATCTTACTCATGGACTTTCTGGAGAGGAAAATAAGTTCTCCCTTCAATAATAACCTGCAGGCCGAGTAGTGCTGGATGTATAGAAATTGTCTTTTCCATCTGAGCTGCTGGAAGCATTTCCTCTTGGCAAGTGGAAGCCCAGGGCTTGGGCCCAAATAGGGTTCTAGAAGAGTGAGAGTAGGCATATAGAGCCATGGGATTAAGAAATTCCAGATGAAGAGGGCAGACTTGGGAAAAAATTGAATATCCAGTGCCTCGCTGGGAACAATAAAGACCCCAGAGGGTTCCAGAGGACAAGAAGGAGCAGGAGCCTTTTAGGGGAGGTACATGAAGAAACTTCTTGTTAGAAACCTGCACAGTATCTCCTCTGAGGAGCCAATAAGAGGATTTGGACAATATCTGTTTCTATAACCCCCATAATGGACACAATGCTCTATTTTATACCCGGTAGGTACTCACTGAAATATTTGGTAGATCGAATTAAAGAGAATCTTCTCAAGATGACTATAGTAAGGAGGAGGTGTACCAAAAAATAATCATCCCCAGGCTTAACCTTTCTAAGAAATGTTTGCATTTTGAAAGAGGGCCTTGTTATATCAGATTAATCTGCAGGTGATGGAATATGCAGAACATGCTTGGACCAGAAGCTCTTGGGGGAGGCTCGAATTTCTCCCCGATATGCACATGTTCCCCAGAAGTCCAAGGTTAGCAATCCGGTACCACAGTTAGTCCAGTCCCTGCCACAGTCTGAATTTTATGGTTTCTTCTAGGGAATACCAGTCTTTCTCTTATTTTTGTTGTTGGTCTGGATATAAATATCTCTAACTCTCTTTAGCAATTAGAAATACATATTTATAACAGTGATTTCTACTGGAAGGACTTATTAGAAAATTTAATGTTTGTTATAGTGATAAAGACAAAAAGTAGAGTTACTGCCACCCCAAAGCCCCAATCTCCTTACATAAATTATGGAATCCATAATAACTGCCTTATATGGCAATTGTAAAGCCAATGGAATGTGATGCAGTAAGGATGGATTTCATATTTATTTTGCTTTTTGTATCAAGTAGGTGGAGAGTTGCTGATGTCAGGAAAATCCCTAATTGAGAATCACAGTGCACGGATCCTGATAAATGACAACTGTCTCACCAGGACCAGTGACCACACGGGTTCCCACTTCATGACCAGGGTCACTGGGGAGACATTTCTCATTGGATCAGCTTATCATAAATATTAGGTTTCAGCCTTTGAGCATATATTGCTGGTTTTCAGTTACTTGTAGCTTTAGAACATCTGCTTTTTCATAGCAAAAAAAAAAAAAAAAAAAAAAGTAATGAAGACGAGGAAAGAAGAAAGAAAGAAATCTCTTAAGGAAGTATTTAAAAGCTGAGCTGATAGATTTGGCAATTCTCGTTTGTGGCAGGAATAACAGGCATCACAGGGGCAGTGTGACTTCAATATTAAAGAATAAACGCTTTAATATTATTAAATACATCATAGCAGACTTTATAGCAAGCTTCATAATAAAGTTAGATGTTTCAGTACCAAAAAGGCACACACATTGCTTTAATGGTATCTACATGTTCTGGATTGTAACGGCCTGTTATGACATCATCTGTTAGGAATTTACTGTGAATGCTTGGGGAGGGGGCTTCAAACAAGCTCCTTCTAATAAGATGCCGCAGAGTGTAACTATATCTAATGACAATTGGTCAATTATGAATAAAGCATTTTCAAAGAGAACCGTTGCTTTAAGCTCTATTGAAACGCTAATGGGGCTTAGCAAGAAGTCTCCCTTTCTGGCCTGCTGTTCTCTTGTCTGAAAAGCCACACTTAAATTTGACTCTGCCTCGCTCCCAGAGCCTGCTCAGCTCAGAAGGCAATCAGGGACCATTTGGGCTGCAGACAAGATTTTCCACTTAACAACGGAACCAGCTCTGGGCTTGATGCTCGGGGCCTAGTCTGATTCAGATGGGCAGTAAGTCTTTAGGCTCCTTCCTGCCCAGTCCATCCTGTTTGTCTCTGCTTTTGGATTCCATGGGAAGCATCCGATTGAAACAGAATCCACTAACCTGATTTTCTGAAAAGAAAGATGTCTTATCTGGTGACAGACAAGTTGGCTGCCTTCAGGAAACGTATTTTCTCTAATTCTGGAGATGGCGTGGGGTCTCAAACTTGCTGCCCTTGGGTATAAGCCAACTCACAGATTTGTTCTGTTTGACAGCTGCTGTGCTTAAAAGACATGACTGTCTGTGCCTTTAGGTGGGGCATGCCCTCTCCAGTTTACAGTGCGTTTCACCATTTCCCTTTGCCATCGATCTGGCATAGACCATGTTACCTGCTACCTGCCAGACCTCTAAAAAATTGAGAATTGTGAGCCCAGTGGGCCACAGTTCATGGTTCTTTTCTGCTGCCTGCAGCTTCAGTTTGACTTGATGTCTCTCACTGACGCCTCCCACAGCTGGGCCTTGTTCCTCACAAAGAGTTTCTGGTGAAACTAGAGTCATAAAGACTGGATTAAGAGCAAAATCCAAGGAATCCCAGAATCTAAGAGTTTGCAAGAAAACTTAAAGGTTTGGGATACTCCAGCCCCAGATGAGCAACTTGAAACACAAAGAGGAGAAATGCCTTGGGAAGGTCAGAACCAGAAGGGATAGAGCAGGGACAGAAAGCCAGATCTCTTCACTCTCCATCCTGGTACACTGCACCCACCACTCCACACAGCTGGCCTGGATGACACCTCCTTCATAGGGTCTTTCCCCACATTCCAGAGAGTGTGCCTTTTCCAAAGTCACCATCCATGCCTGCAGGATGGCACCAGCTGTGCAGCCAAAGCCCTTCTACACTATACTGCGGTGTCCAGTGAAATGAAAGTCAAGGCCATTGTGTTCAGAAAGCCTTCTAAATCTCAAGGAGAAGTGCTTCTCCACTGATGCTAGAGAATTTGGGACTGGAGATAGATTAAGGTTTATCCCAAGAGTCTATCTTGCAGACAGCTCGGGTCATTTGAGTCCCAGGTCCTTCTTTGTTTGAAACACACTCAGACTTTCCTTCAGAGTTGGCCTTGTGAGTAGGCAGAATGGTTTGGACTCCGGAACCTTGAGCCACCCCAGGAAGGCCTCCTTCAGCCAAAAATCATCTTGTGGGTAAACCCTCCTATTTTGATCAAGGAATATCTGAAAATCAAACTAGTAAGAATTCATAGGAACTAAATATTGCCCCCTCTAAGCATTGTGCTTTGTGGAAAAAAAAAAATCCTAGAAAAGGAGAGCTTCTAGATTGACTGGTTCTAGGAGCTTTTTCTTCATAATGAAAGGGAACAGGGGCAGGGAGGACACTGAGCATTAGTCAGAGTCAGAAAAGCAGGTGAAGGACATGTTGGGGGAGAGACATTGCCTAGTAGAGAACCTAGTGGTGAAGGGATCAGCGAAGGAGATACCAGAAGAAATGGTGGCAGCATGTAACTCCATGGGCGTCCTTGGACAAGATTGCATGGTCAGGCCCCGGACCCTGCCCTATCAGGGGCTGGCTGTGGCCTTTAGCTCAGTAACCTTGAAATTCTCAGTCCTCGCTTCCCGGCAAGGTCTTCAATAAATACTTCCAGGAATATAGAAGGAAGGATATAAGTATCCTATGTCCTAGCTCAGTGGCTGGCATATGAACTCAGTTAAGTATTTGTTGCATAAATGAATCAAATATTTGTAGCATGTACCTGTCCAGCCATCTCTACTAGTAAAATATTCTAGCCTGGTCACTAGAGCACTTGACCAAGGCTTTGGTGCCTATAAAACAGGTTTTAATTCCAGGAGATATGGAGTAAAATGGATCTGGAGTCAAAAGATCTCAGATTCCTTATCTGTCAAATCGAGACAAAAATAATCCATATCTCAGAGAGGTGCTATTGGGTTTTTGAGTTTTTTGTTTGTTTGTTTAGCAATTGGGTATTTTTTAAAAATTATAGTTATTTTAGAATGTTCTATCAATTTCTGCTGTACAGAAAAGGGACCCAGTTATATATACATTCCTTTTCTCAGAATATCTTCCATCATGTTTCATCACACATGATTGGATGTAATTCCCTATGCGATAGAGCAGTTTGATTCTGAAATGAGAGATTGTGTGTTGACAACTCATATAGAGAAAAGTGTTAATTTATTTTTTCTTGTCTACACTTTGTGGGACTATCAGTGATTAAAGATTTTTAGAAGAGGAGCTTGGTTCTTAGCGTGTCCATTTGAACATCCCTGGTAAACTGGGAACTTTGAGAAGTCACAGAGGGCTGATCAGTGCCGGGTTGCAACTTCCACTGTTCTGCAGAATAGTGAGAGGCCATGATAAAGAGACATGGTGGAAGTGCTGCCTTTGGCAGCTGACTTCCATTATTGTTTTCTGAGAGTGGAAACAAGGTCTAGAGAGACTAGGAGGCTGCTTATTGTTATAGGTGGAGCCTGGAGTGGAATAGACCTGAACCAAATTGCAGGGAAGATGGTAAGGCATAGATCCAAGAAGTGTGTGTGTGTGTGTGTGTGTGTGTGTGTGTGTGTGTGTGTAGGGAGTGGGGACAAACCATCAGCTAATCCTTTGGCCACAGTTGAAGAGAGATGAGGACTTCTCAGATGTTCAAGGGCCTGCAAAAGGTGCAAAGATTATTAGAAGCAAAAGTTGAGAAAGTCTGGGAAGGAGAGAGTAAGCTAAAAACATCTTTGGATAATTTAGAATAAAATGAGCATATCTTGTTTTATTTTTCTTTTTACTTCGTTCATTTGCTGTGGTAGAATATTATATACATTCAGTGGAATTCTGTATTAGGAAAGTGTTGAATGCATCAGAATTTCCACATGGGCCAGTGCCTCATGCATTAGGGTATTTATGGGGTGAGGGTCAGAAATATGTACCCCAAATTGCCTGTTTCTTAGTTCACAGTTTTATCTTCCCCATCATTTCTGTTACGGAGCCAGTGTTCTCCCAGATTTGGAATGCTTTCCTCACTTATGTACTTATTTATGTATATAAAACATAAATTAATGAAACTATTTCCAGACACATAATTCCACAATTTTTTTATGCCCTTGCTGTTTGCCTTTTGATAAAATTTTCTAATTAAGTCAGTGTGATACTCAGCCAAAAAACAGATTACTTCAGAATATCCTCACATGTTCCTTTTGTGTGCAGTTTACCCTGAAAGCAACACAAATCAGTTTCAGCTGCCATTTGGGGCATTTAGGTTAGACTAGGGGAAGAACTCCTATACTGCAGGAGCCTGGCTGAAATGCCATGCAGGGAATTTAAAATCTCCATCTCTAGAGAATTCTAGAAAAAAAGTGAAATAACCAGTCACATATAGGGTTGCCTCTTTGAAAATAATCACATCCATGAAGATCCTCTGTGCTTGACATATCTTAATGACCTTTAATTCTGCATTGCTATATATCCCATGACTTCGCTCAGAGAACATAAGCATCCTAATAGAGGCAAGTGGAAGACTTTGGGGTATCTGTCCAATCCCCGATCCCCAGTCTGTGAAAACTGATTCCTTGCCAGCTCTGAGACAGGCCTTGTAATTCTTCTTATGCCATGTGGTCCGGCTGAGGTTCACCCATCACCCCCTGGCCAGGGCTGATTGGAGTGGGATGCACACCCAATCCAAGAGAGGTCAACCACATTCTCTCTTCTGGGGATGGCATTGGGACTCAGGGAGCAGAACAGCCATGGTTAAGAGAGTCTGGAGCTCAGCTGCCTGGATTTGCAACTCTACTACTCATTTGTTATGTAAATTTGGGCAAGTCATTTAATTTCTCTGCCTCAATGTTGTTATCTGTAAAATGGGGCTAAACCTTATAGATTGAATAGGAGGATTAAGTGAGTTAATACGACATGAAAATTACTTAAACACTCTCCAAGGAATAGCTAATTCATGGTCTTGGCTGGTCACTTGAGCCAAGTGGTCTTGGAATGGAAGACATCGCTGTGGAATGGTCCTCTTCAGCCTTGGACCTGAATGAGGAGAGAAATCCAGTTTGCAGGATAAGATGAAAGAAGCAGAATGGAGTGAGAAGAAAAGCTGGAGACCAAGAAGGCAGACAGGTGGACTGATGGAGCAGGTGACATGGCTCTTCTTGGTTTTCTGGCTCCTGTTCTGGCCTCTCCTATGGTTGACCTCCATTTGGCCTGTTGAGTTCCATGAGATACTCCTGTGTCCTTATAAAAATGTTGCTTTTTTTTTTGGTCCTACATGAATTCAAGTGAGTTTCCATTGCTTGGAACTAAGGATCCTTGGCTAGGAGGGTTTAGGTACGTGCTCAGTTCTCCTTTGAACACATGTTTCTGAGAAACCAGAACAAAAAGAAAACTTTGAGAGAAAGGTTCTGCATATTCTCTGTCTTTTAAGGTCACTCTCTCTTTCTCAGCGTAAGAGACTGCTACCATTCTGACATATTCTTTTCAAGGAACATTCATGTTCTCCATTAACAGCTTCTCAACTGAAAGACTTCTCCAACAACCCAAACTCACTTTTTTTTTTCTATATAAAAATGACTTTAAAGTTGAGTGAGCCAAATTTCTCATCTTCTAACTCTGTTGCATTTGGCAGTCCGAACAATAGCGTCCTCTTCCTTCGTCTCAGATGGTAGGAGAGCCCAGGCACTGCTGGGATGCAAAGCTCACACATTATTTGGTATTTTCCACTGCCAAATCCAAGTCCTTAGGCTTAACCTGCTAAATCCTTTGACTTTAGTCATGAAAAATGACACACATTACCATGCCTCATAACACATCTTCCCAGACCTTTCCAAATAACCAGCCGGCGGGCAGCATTGCCAGGCTCACCACAGACACCATCATTTTTTCCCTTCCCTGTCTGGCTCTGAGTTTTTGGAACAGAGATGAAACTTAACCTTCCTAAACAAAGACGGTTTACTAGGCAACTTAGGGCAAGTAATTAGCTCACACACCATAAGGTGCCGCAGAGCTGTTTGCAGATCTCTTCCAAGTTTAGGTCTTTTTTTTTTTTTCCCCAGAAACTTACCCTTTTCTCTAAGAACCCACAGCCATTTACCACTGAATGAAGGAGTACACTTATTATAAAAGTAAAATATTTAAAACCTTTTCAGGGATGGTCAGACAACCTCATAAATCATGTTCTCCCCATGGGTGAGTTTGGGATGGGAAGGTCATGTGTTGACACATTTAGAAGCCATTGGGGTGCTGTGGTTTCACAGCCAGGAGGGAAACTTGAGCTTGTTGAAGTTGGAGCTTACTTGTATTTTTATTTATTGAATTAATGGAATCTTGGCAACAAAATGTGCTTTACTTTAGGCAAACTGTGGTATTTTTTTCTTTGCTCCCGCCTACCTCATCTCCCTCCCTACCCCTCCCAAATACATTTTTATAAATGTTTCAAACACTAGAAAAGCTTCCTGGGCAGCCAAACTGAACCTTAATAAAATCAAGATGAACCAATCAATATAGAGAGATGTGGCTTCCATTAAAATTGACATTTGGGTGTTAGAAGAAGAAGAAAGGAATAGCATGAAAGTAAATATTTTGAATGTGTTTACAAGGCTGCTGGATTCTAAGTGTTTGCACATTTATCAATCCATACATGAGCCTGACGGGTAGCTTTTAAAAAACATGTATCACCAGAATCTAGTCAGCTCAGCCCAAAGTGATTTCCTCACTTTGGTGAAGGTTCTGTCATTCTATGAATGTGTGTATGTGTGTATGTGTGTACTAGTGATCAGCAAAAGCAATAACAACAAAATCACCATCACAATTTAGTATAGAAGTTTTCAATCCCATCTATTAGCTAGAATCACCTGGGGGAGTTTGGGGAAGCCTCCAGGCATCTTTACTTCTTAAAAGCTCCCCAGTGTATTAGTTATGGTCCCAAAAGGAAATCACTGGCACATTCAAGTTGTGTAATTTAAAGAAGGTTTGATAAAGGGACTCTTTGCAGAGGGTGGAGAGAAAGCAGAAGGGATACTGCAGTATCCTGGCACTGGGGCTAATAGGGGGCTTTTTCACCCCTAGTCCGAAGGAGGAAGGGGTAGGAGCAGTCATCAGAACCCAGAGAGAGCAGCCCAATGGAGAGGGTCACCTAACAGGGAAGCAGCCCGCTGTTGGTAGCTCCACAGAGTGTCAGCCAGATAAGGACCACCCCAACCACGTTATCCTTCCCCTCTTCTGCCTCCAGCCGGTGCTCCTCATTGACTGAACCCACCTAAAAGCCAGGAGCTAAGGGAGCCTTTTGAAGCAGTCCATAATGTTAATCTCTCCTCTACCCAGAAGAAAGCATGGGGCAGAAGAAATTGGGGAGAGGATCTGGGGGAAAAGGGGAGCAAATCATGCAACAAAATATGAGTTCCTCTGGTCTTCAGTGGAATGGGCATTGTGATAAAAGTCAGAAGTCTCAGGTTTAGTTCTGGCTCTATGTGATTTGTGGCAACACAGTCCACTTGAGTCTGTTTTCTCAATTGAAATGCAGGGCATTAGACTAGCACTTTGTTCATTTCCTTGGAGGCCCTTTGGGGTGGGAAGATGGAAAGACCAAATGATGGGTTCTAGCCTCATTCCCCACTGCAGTCCATAGTAAGTAAATCAGTCATGCTGAATTTCTTTGGAGAGAGTCAAATTATTTCTCTTATACTTACTGTATGCATTTTAAGACAGTGAGCATCTATAGACTACCGTATATGTTCACAACCCAGGGCACTCTCTGTGTGTGTCCACTCTTGTAGACATCTTAGAAATGAGAAAAGAATGTATTTTTAGAGTTGAGAAAATTGAAACTTAAAGAGTTTAACCTAAATTTACTCATGCTAAAGAGGCAAATATATGGTTGACTCACAATGCAAACTTATGTCTGTTTTATTCCAAAAATAATGCCACCAAAGTACATGAAAACTGGAAAAAAAATTTTTAAACCTACTTACACACAGACACCCACACACACATGCACTTTTACTTCTGTGTATTTTAGTACATCTCATTACTTTCCCCAGGTTTAAATAGCTTGTCCTTCTGCAGACTGACCTTGCCAGGGCCCACTTCATCTTCTGATCTTTCAGCAGAGGACAAAAGACAGACCAGGTGGCAAGTGAGCAAAACTACTATCATCAGATTTATGCAACATTTGAAATAGCTACCTGTCTCTACTTTTTTTCAGCCTACAAAAGAGAGTAGTATTTTAATAATAAGTAAAGATGCAGCTTCATAGAGATTTATTCTCTCACCCCATGACTGCCAGGTTTTTCTCCATGGGAAATTGGGCTTTTGAAGCCTCTTTTAGAGGTTCATGTGTTCACAGTTCAGAGAAGAGAGAGGTCAGTGAGGACGAACAGTCACAGACACTGTGGGACTTCAGGGCATCTTGCAGGATATGGATGAGAATTTTCACAACCAATCTGTAAAGTTCTGTAAGCCCAATCTTTGTCCTACTAAGGGAAAACCAAATATAACCCTAGAAACATAGAGTTCAGAGTGTATTTTCCTGTGGCTTTTAAATGCCTAGACCCTAAATACCTCATTCAGCAAATGTTTATACATTAATAAATATGTGCCATGCTAGGAAATAAGTGATGGGGAATAATGATGAAAAATACATTGTATTAAAATTAATGCTTATTAAAACAGTGAGATAATTGTGGACTTACTGTGCATACTGTGGACTTGGTATAAAGAATAATGGGAGTATAAAACATTCTTTTTTCTTCTTGGTATAATAAGGGACATTTTCATATGGAGCAATGCTTTGAGCTGAGATTTGAAAGATGAATAAGATTTTACCTGATGGAAAATGAGTCCATTTAAAGGACAGTGAAGGCAAAGGGAAGTGCATTTGCAAAGGCACAGAGGTAAGAAATGGGACAGGTGATTTAAAGACCAACAAGTAGTTCAATGTCTATAGTATAGGATGCAGATAGGGCAGTGGTGGAAGCAAAGCTGGCTGAATAGATGACAGATGAGCATAGGTCTTAATTGGGAAGTTAAGGAGTTTATATTTTATTCTGTATTTTCTATTATTTTGAAACTATTTTGCATACATGGCTATGGATGCAACCATATAGGGTGTCTTTGTGATGCTATGCTAAATACAGCACATCTTCCCAAAGTTCCAGTTTTACTCGAAATATTAGAGATTTTTCTAATTTATTTATTCATACTCAGAGATTATTGTTATATATGCCATCGTTTCATTAAACCTAGGAGAGTAAAACACATTTATATAGTGGTTAATAAGGAAGTTTAATACTTTATGTCATGAAGAAGTAAGTAGGATTAGTGCTGTAGTTGAATAATGGTAACCAGAGTAAAAAAAAAAAATGAAGCATATGAATGTCTTTTTGTTCAAGGAGGTAGGTTTGGATTTCTTGGTGAACAATAAAGACTGGCAGAGCTAGTTCAATTAGCAAGTAGCAATTTTTGATGAAGAAAATAAGCTTTTACAAATCTATCTAAATTCTTTCTGTATTTGTATTTCATCAAATATTTTATCAACATTTAACTACTCGTAGTCCAAATTGGATGGAAATCACTTTCTCAATAATTCAGAGGATTCCCAAATTAAGGGAGAGTACATTAAAGCATTTTTACTGACATTCTTGATATACATTTGTAAAGTATAATTTTAAATACATTTTTCACCAGAAAGCATAAGTTTGAATCAAGAAATTTATATGTAAAACAATGAGAGAAATTTAAAAAGCTAAAATCACTGAGATTTATGAAAGATTCTTTGAAACTCCACACAAAGAATTTGACAATGAAGAAGATAAAGCAATCTGAAAAGTATAATACGCACTTACATGATTCTTTACAATGATGATGGATTTATTATTGTGAAGATAAAAATTAGCATCAATCTTGGCATTTCTTATGATAGAAAAGTATCAATTACATTATCTGGACAAAATAGCTCTTAAGGAAATCTCAAAAAGATACTATGTACTAATAAGTGAGCAATAAATCAGGAAGATGTATCAACAATGAGTATATTTATATCTAACAATATAACTTTTGCATATATAAATGACAAAGGAGAGCACTTTAGGAGAATTAATTTTTTTTTTCTGTGAACTAGCAGATAATCTGTTTCTTTCAAGTTGGAATAGTTAAAGGTAGCCATATAATGCTTTCAGTTCTATTTTAAATCAAGACTTTGTTAAAACATAAAAATACACATTTCTCTTTCCATAGAAGAATCTGATTCATTTTAGACACAGAATTATTGGATCAGACCAAGTATTTTACTTGGAAAGGAAAATTTGAAGAGGGATCCAAGATAGTGGCATAAGGAAGACCCTGAGCTCAGCTCTACCCACAGACACACTGAATCTATACCTACATATAAAGCAATTCTTCTTTAAGACCTGAGGGCTGATTAAACAACTACTGCACATAGAAGGAACATATAAAAACTGGTAGGAAAGACAGAGACATAGTACCTATGGGAACGCCACCCCCAAACACAGTGCCTTGAGTAGAGAGCAATATTGATCAGGAGCCCAGGCACAGACTTGGCCATGCTGGGACACAGCAAAAAGTAAATAACAGTTTAAAGGGCACCTAGACTATATAGGGAGGAGACCCATTTATTAACCCTAGAGCTCCTGCCAAACAGAGAACTTCTAGGGGCCTCTGAAGGTTGCGGGTGTCTCTGAGTTCCATTGTTTGAGTCTCCCTTGGACTTTACTGATCTGTACCCACTCCAGCTTCAGACATCATGTAAAGGTGACATATCCCAAAGACTGCCCCCAGCCAGGGTCCACACCAGCCCTAGTTGTCCCACCACAGTGCCTCAGAACAGTGCTCCCCAGGGACTGTTTCTGGCCCAGGCCCACTCTAACTTTAGCTGCTATGAAAGACAGCCTTAGGTGCAGTGCTTCCCAGGGACTGCCCCAGCCCATGCTTGCTCCAGCCCCAACAGCTCCAATAAGGTGGCCTTGTGCACAGCACTCCTTGGGGATGGTCCCTGGCCGAAATCCACTGTAGCTCCAGCTGGCTTACCAGAGCTGCCAAGTACAAGCAGTGTACACAGGGGGTGCTCTCACACAAATCCACTCATTTAAGACTAGGGGAGATAGCTATTTTGGCTTATTCTTAAAAATAAAAAACAAAAATAAAATAAGATGAAGAGACAGAGGAATGTGTTCCAAACAAAAAAACAAAATAAAGCCCCAGAAGAAAGCCCTAATGAAACAGAGAAGAGTAATTTACATGGTAAAAAGTTCAAAGAAACATTCTTGAAGGTGTTCATAGAACTCAGGAAAAGAATGCAGGAACTCAGTGAGAACTTCAACAAAGACTTAAAAGATATAAGAAAGAACCAATCAGAACTGAAAAGTACAATAACTGAAATAAAAAAAAAAAATACGCTAAAGGGAATCAACAGCAGATTAAATGACTCAGAAGAATGGATAAGTGATCCAGAAGGTAGAATAGTGGAAATCACCCAATCAGAACAGCACAAAGAAGAAAGAATTTTTTTTTTTGTCTTTTTTTGCCATTTCTTGGTCTGCTCCCATGGCATATGGAGGTTCCCGGGCTAGGGGTCTAATCGGAGCTGTAGCTGCCAGCCTACGCCAGAGCCACAGCAACACAGGATCCGAGCCGCGTCTGCAACCTACACCACAGCTCACGGCAACGCCGGATCGTTAACCCACTGAGCAAGGGCAGGGACGGAACCCGCAACCTCATGGTTCCTAGTCGGATTCGTTAACCACTGCGCCACGACGGGAACTCCAGAATTTTTTTTTAATGAGAGTTTAAGGGACCTTTGGGACAACATCAAGCATAATGATATTTGCATTATAGAGATCCCAGAAGGAGAGAGAGAGAAAGGGACAGAAAATGTCTTTGAAGAAATAATGGCTGAAAAATTCCCTAACTTGGAGAAGGAAGTGGACATCCAGGTACAGGAAGGTGAGAAACGCAAACAAGATGAACCCAAAGAGATCCACACCAAGACCAGTTAAAATGGCAAATTTATTTTTATATAATGATTTTTTTTCATTATAGCTAGTTTGCAGTGTTCTGTCAATTTTCTACTGTACAGCATGGTGACCCAGTTACACATACAAGTATACATCCTTTTTCTCACATTATCATGCTCCATCATAAGTGACTAGACATAGTTTCCAGTGCTACCCAGCAGGATCTCATTGCTTATCCATTCCAAAGGCAATAGTCTGCATCTATTAACCCCAAGTTTCCAATCCATCCCATTCCACCCCCCCCACCCCTTGGCAACCACAGGTCTATTCTCCAAATCCATGAGTTTCTTTTCTGTAGAAAGGTTCATTTGTGCCATATATTAGATTCCAGATATAAGTGATATCACATGGTATTTGTCTTTCTCTTTCTGACTTACTTCATTCAGTGTGAGAGTCTCTAGTTTCATGCACGCTGCTGCCAATGACATTATTTTTTTTTTTAATGGCTGAGTAGCATTCCATCGTGTATATACACCACATCTTCCTAATCCAATCATCTGTTGATGGACATTTGGGTTGTTTCCATGTCTTGGCTATTGTGAACAGTGCTTCAATGAACATGCAGGTGCATGTGTCTTTTTCAAGGAAAGTTTTATCTGGATATGTGCCCAAGAGTGGGGTTACTAGGTCATATGGTAGTTCTATGTATAGTTTTCTAAGGTACCTCCATGCTGTTCTCCATAATGGTTGTACCAGCTTCCATTCCCACCAACAGTGCAGGAGAGTTCTCTTTTCGCCACACCCCCTCTGGCATTTGTTATTTGTGAACTTATTAATGATGGCCATTCTGACTGGTGTGAGGTGGTATCTCCTGGTAGTTTTGATTTGCATTTCTCTAAAAATCAGTGATGTGGAACATTTTTTTCATGTGCTTGTTGGGCATTTGTATATCTTCTTTGGAGAAATGTCTATTAAAGTCTTCTTCCCATTTTTCAATTGGGTTGTTGGCTTTTTTGCTGTTGAGTTATATAAGTTGTTTGTATATTTTAGAGATTAAGCCCTTGTCAGTTGCATCATTTGAAACTGTTTTCTCCTATTCTGTAAGTGGTCTTTTTGGTTTCTTTTTGGTTTCCTTCACTGTGCAAAAGCTTGTCAGTTTGATTAGGTCCCATTAGTTTATTTTTGCTTTTATTTCTGTTGCTTTGGGAGACTGACCTGAGAAAATATTCATAAAGTTGATGTCAGAGAATGTTTTGCCTATGTTCTTTCCCAGGAGTTTGATGGTGTCTTGTCTTAAATTTAAGTCTTTCGGCCATTTTGAGTTTATTTTCATGCATGGTGTGAGGGTGTGTTCTAGTTTCACTGATTTGCACGTAGCTATTCAGGCTTCCCAGCAATATTTGCTGAAAAGACTGTCTTTTTCCCATAAAATGGCAAAATTTAAATATAAAGAGAGAACCTAAAGGCAGCAAGATAAAAACAATCACATGCAAAGCAAACCATAACATTATCAACTTTTTTTCAGCAGACACATACAGGCCAGAAGGGAGTAGCAGGATATATTTAAAGTGCTGAAAGGAAATGGTTTGTACATATGAACCTCATGGAAATTACAGGTCAAAAATCTCAAATTAATACACAAAAAAATACAGAGAAGAAATCCAAATATTACACTAAAGGAGTCCAACAAACTACAAGGGAAGAAACTAAGTGAAGAAGAGCAGAGAGAACTACAAAATCAACCAGAAGATCAACAAAATGGCAACTAGTATATATTTCTGAATAATTACTAAATGCCCCAATCAAAGATTGATAAACAGATAAGAAACCAGTCCCTTCTATAGACTTCCTTAAAAGACTCAGCTGCGATCTAAAGATACATGGAGACTAAAAGTAAAGGGATAGTAAAAAAAATTCCATGCAAAAGGAAAAGAAAAAAATCTGAGATAACAATACTCATATCAGACTGTAACTTAAATATTGTAACAAAAGACAAGGAAGGGCATTACATAATGATAAAGGGTACACTGTTATCAGGAGGATATAACATTTGGGAGTTCCCATCATGGTTCAGCAGTTAGCATCCATGAGGACATGGGTTTGATCCCTGGCCTCACTCAGTGGGTTGAGGATCCAGTGTTGTTGTGAGCTGTGGTATAGGTTGCAGACGTGGCTTGGATCCCACATTGCTGTGGCTGTGGCATAGGCCAGTGGCTTCAGCTCCAACTCGACCCCTAGCCTGGGAACCTTCATATGCCATGGGTGTGGCCCTAAAAAGACACAAGACAAATATATATATATATAATTTTTAAACATTTTTTAATTCAACATACGTGCACCTAAAGATGTAAGGCAGGTTTTGGAGTTCCCGTCGTGGCGCAGTGGTTAACGAATCTGACTAGGAACCATGAGGTTGCGGGTTCCGTCCCTGCCCTTGCTCAGTGGGTTAACAATCCGGCGTTGCCGTGAGCTGTGGTGTAGGTTGCAGACGCGGCTCGGATCCTGTGTTGCTGTGGCTCTGGCGTAGGCTGGTGGCTACAGCTCTGATTGGACCCCTAGCCTGGGAACCTCCATATGCCGCGGGAGCAGCCCAAGAAATAGCAAAAAGACAAGGAAAAAAAAAAAAGATGTAAGGCAGGTTTTAACCAAAACAAAGGGTGAATCAGACAGCAAGACAATAATAGTAGAGGAGTTTAACACTCCACTTACATCAACAGATAGATCATCTAGATGAAAAACCAGTAAGAAAGCACTAACCTGAAATGACACATCAGACCAGATAACTTTATATACGTGTGTGTGTGTGTGTGTATATATATATATGTAAAACATTTCATCCAAAAGCAGCATAATACACATTCTTTCAAGTGGAACATGGAACATCTCTAGAATAGATCACATTTTAGGCCACAGAACAAGTCTCATTAAATTTAAGATGATTGAAACCACGTAAAGCATTC
This sequence comes from Sus scrofa, assembly GCF_054392235.1. Lineage (NCBI taxonomy): Eukaryota > Metazoa > Chordata > Mammalia > Artiodactyla > Suidae > Sus > Sus scrofa. Next base: position 88,056,931 of record NC_139385.1, on the reverse strand, counting down.
TTTCCAACCTCAGTGGTATGAAACTAGAAATCAACTACAGGAAGAAAACTGGAGAAAACACAGACATGTACAGACTAAACCACATGCTACTGAACAACCAGTGTGTTAATGAGAAAATGGATTAAGAAATCAAATAAGTACATTGAGATAAATGAAAATGTTAACACAGGTGATGCAGCAAAAGTAGTTCTAGGAAGAATAAAGTGAATAGCTAACAGGCCTACCTCAAGAAGAAAGAAACATCTGAAATAGACAATGTAAGTATACATTTAAATTATAAAAAGACGAATAAGCCAAGTCCAAAGTTGATAGAAGGAAAGAAATGACAAGAATCAGAGCAGAAATAAATGAAATAGAGACTTAAAGTAGAAAAGATTGATGAAGCTAAGAATTGGCTCTATGAAAAGGTAAACAAAGTTTATAAATTTTTAGCCAGACTCTACAAGAGAAAAAGAGCCCAAATAAATAAAATCAGAAGTGAAAGAGGAGAAAAGGGAACTGACACCACAGAAATACAAAGGATCATAAGAGAATGTTGTGAACAATTATATGCCAACGAATTACACAACCTAGAAGAAATGGATAAATTCTTAGAAAAGTACAATATTCCATGACTGAATAATGAAGAAATATGAAAAAACTGATTGCTAATAAGAAGATGGAATTAATAACTCCCCCAAAACAAAGTCCAGGACCAGATGACTTCACAGTGAATTACACCAAACGTTTAAAGAAGAGTTAATACCTCCTTCTCAAATTATTTTAAAAAATAGAAGATGAGGGAACACTTTCACACTCATTTTATAAGGATGAAACATAAAACCAGACAAAAATGCCACCACCAAAAAAAAATGCATATAAATGTATATATATGTGTATATGTATATATATAGGCCAGTGTACCTTATGAACATAGATGCAAATAAAGCTCAACAAAATATTATCAAACCAAATTCAAAAATACATTAAAAGGATCATACAGTATGATCCAGCTTTCACACTGGTGATTCAAGAATGATTTAACATTCATAAATTAAAGTGATATACCACACTAAAAAAGAAAGAATGAAAATTACATGAACATCTCAATAGATGCAGAAAAAGCATTTGACAGAATTTATTGTCCATTCATATTAAAAAAAGACACTTAGCAAAATTGGTATAGAGAGAACATATCTCAACATAATAAAGGCCATTTATAACAAACTAACATCATACTCAAGTTAATATTATTCTCAATGGTGAAAACCTTTTCCTCTAAAATCAGAAACAAGACAGGAATGCCCAATCTTGCTACTTCTAAACGTAGTATTAGAATGTCTGGCCACAGGATTAAAACAAGAAAAAGGAACAAACATCATCCAAATTGGAAAGGAAGAAGTAAAACCCATGATTTGCAGATGACATGATACTCTGTATAGAAATCCCTAAAGTCTCCATCAAAAAAATCTATTAGAACTAATAAATGAATTCAGTAAAGTTGCAGGATACAAGATTAAGATTAATATACAGAAATGTGTTGCTTCTCCATATACTAATAATGAACTATCAGAAGGTGAAAGCAAGAAAATAATCTTGTTTAAAATTACATCAAAAAGAATAAAATACCTAAAAATAAATAAACTTAACCAAGGAAGCAAAAGGTCTTTACTCTGAAAACTATAAAACATTGGTAAAGGAAAATGAAGATGATACAAAGAAATGGAAAGATGCTCCATGATCTTAGATTAGAAGAAGTAATACTGCTAAAATGTTCATGCTACCCAAAGCAATCTACACATTTAATGTAATCCCTCCATCAATATAGCCATGATGGAGTTCCCATTGTGGCTCAGTAGGTTAAGAAACCAACATAGTGTCTGTGAGGATGCAGGTTTGATCCCTAGCTTTGCTCAGCGGGTTAAGGATCCAGCATTGCCACAAGCTGTAGTGTATGTCACAGATGCAGCATTGCCACAAGCTGTAGTGTATGTCACAGATGCAGTCCAGATCTGCTATAGCTGTGGCTGTGGTGTAGGCCTGTAGCTGTAGCCCTGATTGGACTCCTAGCCTGGGAACTTCCATATGCCACAGGTGTGTCCTTAAAAAGAAAAAAGAAAATAAACTACCTGTGACATTTTTCATAGAACAAAAACAAATCTAAGATTTGTATGGATGGAAACAACCTAAATGTCCATTGACAGTTGAATGGATTAAGAAGATGTGGTATATATACATGATGGAATACTACTCAGTCATAAAAAAGAACAAAATAATGCCATTTTCAGCAACATGAATGGAACTAGAGATGCATACTAAGTGAAGTAAGTCAGAAAGAGAAGGACAAATAGTGTATGATTATCACTTATATATGGAATCTAATATACAGTGCAAATGAAGCTTTCCATAGAAAAGAAACTCATGGACTTGGAGAACAGAGTTGTGGTTGCCAAGGGGGAGGGGGAGAGAGTGGGCTGGACTGGGAGTTTGGGGTTAATAAAGGCAAACTATTACATTGGAAGTGGATAAGCAATGGGATCCTGCTGTATAGCACAGGGAACTATATCTAGTCTCTTGTGATGGAACATGATGGAGGATAATTTGAGAAAAAGAATATATATATATATAAATATATATAAAATGTATACACACACACATATATATGTATGACTGGGTCACTTTTCTTTACAGGAGAAATGGACAGAACACTGTAAATCAACTGTAATGAAAAAATAAAAATCAAAAAAAAATTTTAGTCTTCAAAGAAAAATAATAAATACATAAAATTTATATGGAACCATTAAAGGACCCAAATTGCCAAAGCATTCTTGAGAAAAAAGAACAAAACTGGAAGTATCACACTTCCTGGATTCAGACTATACTGCAAAGCTAAAGTAATCAAAACAGTATGATTTTGACATAAGATCAGTAGAGCAGGATAGAGAACCCAGGAAAAACCCTGGCACTTATAGTCAATTAATCTGTAACAAAGAAAGCAAGAATATACAATGGGGAAAAAACAGTCTCTTCAATAAATTGTGTTGGGAAAACCAGACAGCTACATGTAAAAGAATGAATGTAAAACATTTTCTCATAACATGTACAAAAGCTCAGAAAGTATTAGAGATTAATTATAAAACCAGAAACCATAAAACTCTTAGATTAAAACATAGAACACTCTGACGTAAATCATAGCAATATTTCTTTTTGGATCTATCTCCTAAGTCTTGGAAATAAAAGCAAAAAAAGAAAAAAACAAGTGCCACCTGACTAAACATAAAAGCTTTTGCACAACAACAACAGAAAAACCATCAAGAAGAAAAGATAATCTACTGAATGGGAGAAAATATTTGCAAATGATATTGACAGATAAGGGATTAATATTAAAAATGTATAAACAGCTCATACAACTCAATGTCAAAAAAAAAAACTTGATTAAAAAAATGGGCAAAGGACCTGAATAGACATTTTCCTAAAGGAGGCATGTAGGTGGCCAACAGGCCCTTGAAAAGATGCTCAACATCTAAGGAGCAGGGAACTGCAAATCAAAACAATAATGAGGTACCACCTCAACCTGTCAGAATGGCTGTCAGCCAAAAGACCACTAATAACAAATGTTGGTGAGGATGGAAAAAGGGAACCCTGGTACACTGTTGGTGGGAATATAAATTGGTACTGCCACAATGGAAAACGGTATGGAGGGTCCTCAAAAAACTAAAAACAGAACTATGATGTGGTCCAGCAATTCCACTCCTGGATATGTATCTGAAAAAAAAATACACTAATTTGAAAAGATTTGTACACCCTAATGTTCCTAGCAAGATTATTTACAATGGCCAAGATATGAAAGCAATCTGTGTCTGTAAACAAATGAATGGATTAAAAAAAAAAGATAGATAGATAGATAGGTGGGTAGGTAGATAACAAAAATATTATTCAGCCATAAGGAAGAATGAAATTTGCTATTTGCAACATGAGTGGGCATGGAGGTTATTATGTTTAGTGAAATAAGTCAGAGAAAGACAGGTACTTCATATTATCACTTGAATGTGAAATCCAAAAAAAAAAAAAAAAAAAAGAAGAGAATGAATGAATATGGCAAACAGAAACAGCCTTACAGATATAGAGGACAAACTAGTAGTTACCTGTGGGAAAGGGGAAGGGGAGAAGCTACAAGAAAGGTAGGGAGTTAGGAGGTAAAAACTGCTATGTATAAAATAAATAAGGTACAAGGGTATGTTGTACAGCACAAGGATTATAGCCAATATTTTCTAATAACTTTAAATGGAATATAATCCATAAAAATAATGAATCACCATGTTGTACATCTGAAACTAATACAATATTATAAATCAACTATGCTTTAATCAAAATATGAAATAAACAGAATGGCCAAAATTCAAAATATTAACATCACAGTATCCTGGTGAGGATATGGAGCAATAGAAAGTTTCATTCATTGCTGATGGGAATGCAAAATGATATAGCTAGTTTGGAAGACAGTGGCAGCTTCTTTTCAGCAAATCATACTCTTACCATGTGGTCCAGCAATCTCGCTGGACTCTAGGATTTGAAAACTACATCACACAAAAATCAGCACATGGGTGTTTATAGCAGATTAATTTTTAATTTCCCAAACCTAGAAGTAACCAGGATTTCATTCAGTATGTGAATGGATAAATAAACTGTGGTACATTCATACAATGAAATATTATTCAGCACTAAAAAGAACTATTTCATCATGAAAAGACATGGGGGAAATGTAAATACGTATTATTAAGCAAAAGAAGCCAATTTGAAAAAGCTACATACTGTGTGATTTCAACTATGTAACATTCTGGAGAAGACAAAAAACTAACGAGTTAGTAAAAAAAAAAATTCATTGGTTTCAGGGGTTGAATGTGGGGCGTAGGAATGAATAGATAGAACACAGAGGATTGTTGGCACAGGGAAATCTCTCTGTGATGTCAAAGTGATGGATACATGTCATTATATATTTATCTAAACCCACAGAATGGGTGACACCTAGTGTGAACCCTAATATAAAATGTGGACTCTGGGTGATAATGATGTGTCAATGTAGGTTCATCAGTTGTAACGATTACCTACCATGCTGGTGGGAGTGTAATAATGAGGGAAGCTTTGTGTGAGTGCACTTCCCACTCAATTTTTCTGTGATCCTAAAACCGCTCTTTTAAAAAGTCCATTAAAAAAAGAAAGATGTTGAGTCCCATTGCATATTCGCTAATACAGGGATTTAAGATAGTATTTCACATATGGTAATATTATGAACCACTTTATGCCAATAAATCCAGAATTTAGATGAAAAAGGCTAATTTCTTGAGAAGAAAAACAATGTACCAAAACTTGTACAAAAACAAGTAAAAGATCTGTGTAGATCTTTATCTATTTAATAAATTGAATTCTTTATTAACAACTACCTCAAAGAAAACCTAAAGTTTGGATGATTTCACTGATGAATTCTAGCAGACATTAAAGGAAGAAATAACACCAAAAATACACAAACTTGTTCTGAAAATAGCCTAGAAGTGAACACTTCTCAGTTTCCCTAGTACTAAAACCTGATAAGGACACTAAAATCAAAGGAATTCACAACCACGAACATGAAAATTCTTAACAAATCATTAGTAAATTGAACCAAGCAATTTGTAAAAAGGATAACACATCATGACCAAGTGTATCTTATCCTAAGAATGCAAGGTTATTTTAACATTCAAAAGTCAAACGAAGCAATTACTAATATTAACCAACTTAAAGACAAAAAAACATATGACATGATAAATGCATGAAAAAAATTGACAAAGTTTAACAACCATTCATTACATAACTCTCAGCAAACTAGAAAAGGACTTCCTAGAATGTTATCTCATTTAAATTTGTGCACTTGTTATACTGAGATCATATATTCTTTTACATGTTTCTTAGCTTTTTAGGTTTTTCTCTTCCATGAGTTGCCTATTTATGGTCTGTTAGGGACTTATTGTTTATCTTATTAATTTATATGATCTAAGATTATGTCATAAAGGCAGCTAATGTTCACCAGTATCTACATCTACTCTTTCCTGGGGATGCCACCAAACTACGATTCCTGGTTAATTCCCCATCATTCTTGCCTCTAGGTAAGACCGTGTACCTGAGTTCTGGTCAAAGAAAAGTGAACAAAACTATGTATGCCATTTGTAAGCCAGTCTCGTGTAGCATATCGTGCAAACTTTCATGCAATAATTATCTATCTGCCTCTGTTTCCTGTTTGGCATTAAGTCAAGGATTCTGAGGCTGTGGATAATGACAGATGGAAAAAGCCTAGATCTCTGAGTTACTACTTGTAGGAGAGCTATTCAGGAGACCTGCCCAACCAGTAACACCCACAATGGACTTAGTACAAATGAAAAAGATACTTTCATATAAAGGTAAAAGGTGAGATTTGGAGATGTGTCAGAGATGTCAACCTAATTTATAAACTGCCTTGCACAGCACTGATTTGTCATAAGTATATTTCTCTCCCAAATAGCTATTCTTGTGTAACTAAAAAAAATATATGTAAATGTTCTTTTCTTCCTTTATTTCTTCATCCTACAAATATTTTTTGTGTATCTCCTATGTTCAGGCACTATTCTAGGCACTAAGTTTATAGCAGTGGAAAACTGAGGCAAAAGTATCTACCTTTATTGTGTTTATATTTTAGTGCAGAGAAACTGACAGTAAATAAGTAAAGTTATAACTTCACATGGAATAAGTTCTACACACAAAAATAAAGTAGAGGACTAAGGGATATCAGGATGAGGGTTACACTTTTTTTGTTGTTCTGTTTTGTTTTTGTTGTGGGGTTTTTTTTGTTTTGGTTTGGTTTTTTGTTTGTTTGTTTGTTTGTTTGTTTGTTTGTCTTTTTGCCTTTTCTAGGGCCGCTCCCGTGGCATATGGAGGTTCCCAGGCTAGGGGTCGAATCGGAGCCATAGCTGCCAGCCTACGCCAGAGCCACAGCAGCTCGGGATCCGAGCCGCGTCTGCAACCAACACCACAGCTCACAGCAACGCTGGAGCCTTAACCCACTGAGCAAGTCCAGGGACTGAACCCCAAACCTCATGGTTCCTAGTCGGATTCGTTAACCACTGTGCCACGATGGGCACTCCGAGGGTTACAGTTTTTTTTTTTTTTTTTTGTCTTTTTTGCTATTTCTTGGGCCGCCCCTGCGGCATATGGAGGTTCCCAGGCTAGGGGTCGAATCGGAGCCATAGCCACCGGCCTACGCCAGAGCCACAGCAACGCGGGATCCAAGCCGCGTCTGCAACCTACACCACAGCTCATGGCAACGCCAGATCCTTAACCCACTGAGCAAGGGCAGGGACCGAACCCGCAACCTCATGGTTCCTAGTCAGATTCGTTAACCACTGCGCCACGACGGGAACTCCAAGGGTTACAGTTTTAAATAGTGTGGTCTGTGAAGGGCTTGCTGAGAAGGTGTCATTTGGGCAAATATTTAAGGGAGATGAGTTAGCTGTGAAGATATCTGGAAGAGGAATGATCCAGGCAAAAGAAAAAAAACGAATTTTTTAAAAAAATTCCCAAGGCAGAAGCATGCCTGACGTGTTCAAAAAACACATCCAAGGAGCTGAGTGGTGTTTGAGCGCGTGAGTAAAATAGAGGTGACCTTCCAAGAGGTAAGGCTTGGGTGGCAGACCTGTGAGGCCTTCTGGCCATTGTGAGAATCTGAGCTTTTCCTCCCAGAGTCAGGGGAAGCCTCCGTTAAAGATCTGACATGATGGGCTCTGGCTACTATGATGAGCCTGGGCTGTACATGTCAAAGGCAAAATAGAGAGGTCAGTTAGAAACGACTGCAATCACTGAGGTGATGGATGATGGGGGCTTGGGCCAGGGGAATTGCCTGTAAGTGCTGAGAAGTGGTCAGATTGCCGATATATTTTGAAGATAATAGCCAACAGGATTTCCCACTCAGTCAGAGGTAAGGATAAGAAAAAGAGGCTTGAGCAACTGGAAGAATGAAATGTCATTTTCTGAAATAGGGAAGGGGTGCATGCATGAGAAGATCAGGAGCTCCACCGGGGAAGTGACAGCCTGTGATGTTTATTAGACTTCCAAGTGGAGATGTCAAGTGGGCAGTTGGATATATGCGTCTAGAGTTCAGGGGAGAAGTCTGGGCTGGAGACATACATTTCCAAGCAGTCAACACTTTCTGGTATTTAGAACCATAATTCAGGATGAGATCACCAAGGGAGTGAGCAGAGATAGGGAAGAAAGATGAAGGACTGAGCCTCCTTTGGCTCAGAGCTAATGGTCCATACGTTAATTGTGTCCCATATTATGCAACCTCCACCATCCTCTTCATCGATGGGCACTGGCTTGGTGGAATATGCCATATACTCTGGGAACCATATTGGGAACTTCCCCAATCAACTCCTGCTCTAAATTCCTCGCTAACTCAGGGGTATTTGCAAAGGCGCAGCAGCTTTATCTGTTGTATCCCCTCTGCCACTTATTGCATTCTGTAGACCCTTTGATTTATAATGACTAAAGAATGGGCTGCAAGTATTGGCACTGGGCCTATAGCAAAGAAACAAAGGCAGGATGTCATTTTGGGTGTTAAATGCAAATTATGAGGTCACTATAAGTTCCTTCACTGAAGTGACTGAGGAAATAAAGATAAAAGTAGGCAGGCAGAAGTTGAAACCCTTTGATATTAAGAAATGTGCTGTAAATATCATTGCAGCCTGTGGGAATCAACCTATATCTGTAGTCAGCAGTGGCTCAAAGAAACTGTGGGAGGACACATTTGTGACCTCAGGAGACTTAAAGAGCAAAGAACAGTGATGGCCAAGAACACATTTCCATGTGGATGGCTTAGAGCCGATGTGGCTATTCTAAAAGCACAGGGTATCTTTCCACCTGCCTCAAGCAAGGTGTAAAATGTGTGCCTGTTATATTGAAGACAAACCACTTTACCAACATGCTTGACTTTGTTATATTTTCTAATGTACAAATATTTTACATTTTATGTAATCAAATCCATAGATATTTCTGTTTATTTCTTCCTTTTTTTTTTTTCAGGGCCATGCCCATAGCATATGGAAATTCCCAGGCTAGGGGTTGAATCAGAGCTATAGCTGCTGTCCTATACCACAGCCACAGTAAGGTGGGATCTGCATCTATGACCTACCCCATAGCCTCTGGCAACACTGAATCCTTAAGCCATCGAATAAGGCCAGAAATCAAACCCATGTGCTCACAGACACTATATCAGGTTCTTAACCCTCTGAGCCACAACAGTGACTCCTGTTTCTTCCATTGTTCTTATGCTTAAAAATATTTCTCAGTCTGGAGTTCCCATCATGGCTCAGTGGTTAACGAATCCGACTAGGAACCATGAGGGTGTGGGTTTGATCCCTGGCCTTGCTCAGTGGGTTAAGGATCTGGCGTCGCTGTGAGCTGTGGTGTAGGTTGCAGATGTGGCTCAGATCCCGTGTTGCTGTGGCTCTGGTGTATGCTGGGAGCTACAGCTCCGATTGGACCCCTAGCCTGGGAACCTCTGATTGAACCCCTAGCCGTGGGAGCCGCCCCAAAAATGGCAAAAAGACAAAAAAAAAAAAAAAAAAATTTCTCAGTCTGTTACTTCTAGTTAGTAGAAGTCCAAATCTACTACTTCTCGCTATTGCTCAGTCCAAGTTACTTCACCATTAGTTTTAGTGAACATTACATATTCCACCAGATAAATGCACCAAGAAGCAGAATGGTTTGTTGTATTCTTGCCACTGCTTTTTAATGTTGAATTCCACCTTTGGCTGTGAGGACAGTCTTTGGGTATATGAAGGACCTGTTGGAGTCCCAGCCTTGAGCTCAGATGCCCCCATCCCATGCACTTTCCCCTCTTCAACCAGACCTCTCTTTATCAACATCCTTCTAGAAACAGAATGACTGCTGACATGGAAGGGACTTCTCACCTCAGGGGTGAGTTTGCACACCCATTAAAGCACTGTGACCCCAGAGTGCTAACTCACTTGCCTTACACCCAGATTCCTGCTCTCTCCCAGGACACTCAAGGTTACCTGGGGACTTTGTGTTGCTTGTTCTTCCCGGTGCTGTCAGTGTCTCTCTGAGTCTCAGGGTCCTGCATGACCTACTTTTCTGAGGTGATAAACTCACACCTAAGAGTCTGCTAGGACTCTTGAGTGGGAGCTGCTGCTTCTCTGCTGAAGGACCTTGGGTGTCAGAGCATAGAATCTTAGCTCTGTCCCCCACAGAGCACAGGGATGTGGCAGAACAAACGCCAGTCTCGGGTCCGAAGATCTGAACCACAGTACTGTTCCATCCTGGTTCAGTGTGTCCACAGCAACTTGGGTCATCCCTCTGGGTCTTACCATCCTCACCTATAATGTTCCATCTCTTAAGACCCCTTCTGGATTAAAGAGTCCAGCATTGTTTGATTCAGTATCACATGGAACTTCCCATGGTCTTTCAGGCAAGGTGAAGTAGGAAAAGGTATTGGCAGATAAAAGTGGATTATCCTAAATATATTGCTCAGGTGTCACTGTGTCCTGGTTCCAGGAGAGAATTACACCCTCATGCTGTAAGGTATTCATTGTGTGTAATGAATTAGCTCCTCTCCTAGGCATCTAGAATGATACTAAGTCTCAGCCTTGAGAGAACAAGAAAATTGTCACTCAGAACACTTTCTGTGTTCAGCAGTTCACATAAGTTGCAAAATCGTGTTCAACTTTGATGGCCCTGGGGTGGCTGCGGTTGTGTGTGTCTGTCTGTGTCTCTGTGTGTGTCTGTGTGTGTATGTTGTGCATGTTCAAGTTAAGATGGGAGGAAATTACCTTTGCAGCAAACCAAAGGAATCATGCAGCCAGTGAGGTCAGCATCTGGGCTCTCCAGAAAGATAAACCATGGTCCTAATGTCCTGTGTCCTTCCGTCCATAGGCAAAGCTTCCCCTGGACAGTCACTCCTGCACTGCAGGGGTGTGACCCAAAGCTCTTCTTTTGGAGGCTGGATGTGAATGAGTGCCCGTTACAAAAGAGTGGGAGGAATATTTGACTTTATTTCAGGTAAATCTGGAAAATGCTGGATCCAACAAATTTCTTTACTGCAGGACATCTCTGGGCCTTAGCATAGTATATGTGTTTTGTTATTTAGGAAAGGGCAACATTTGTTAAATTGATAGTCTTTGCAAGTCTTTTGTTGAGGGAACCCTCACTAGACTAAAGCTTCTGAGACAAAAACTGGATGGAAATCAGTACAATAAAGTTCCATGTGACGTGTCCCTGGATACTCTCTACTTTAGGTCAGGATTGGAACCTTGAACTCAACCTCAGAGAGCAAGTTTAGAAAATTCTCTTAGACAGTAGAGGGTTCCCTGACTGAAATTCCATCTGTATTAGGAGATTGCCTTCTTTGTCTGCTGGCAAGATTGGGCCTGCTCTTGTCACTGGAGGTGCACAGTGCCTATCGTGTAAGGCATGCCCCACTCTTACTTCCATCCACCAACCAGAAGCTGTTGTTTAGGTTGGCTTTGGGAGCAAACTCTAGTGGACAAGGCTAAGCACTTGCCTGCTGTTTTCCATAGGCGTCATCTCTAAAAGTGCAAGCAGAATACAAACATTCTATCAATATCCCAAGAGGTTACCCCTACCCCAGGACCAAAACTTTCTTTTATAGGATGCCTCTGTTAACCTCGACTTTATTACATTACCTCCAAATCCAATAAAACGATTACAAAAACAAAATTAAGAATGACTAAATAAATAAAGTGGGGGCAAATTCATAAGCATTTCTGTAAGTAAATTGAGGTAAGATCTTTAAATGATCCTTTCAATACAAAAGCCAGATTTTCATAAATATTATTTCTTAAGATACTTCCGTAGTTTTAAAGAAACTTATAAATAGACTTCAAAGCCAAAATGAACAGAAAATTTTATCTTATGATCTCGAGTAAGAACCAAAACCTTAATGGTCTTAACCTTTTATTCATAAGGAGTTGTTTATAGTTGCTTAATCCGCTGACTCAAGCTCCATATTCGAAATTATTTGATGATAAATTATCATATTTGTATAGACTTATAGGAGCTAAGGTTTGAGAAGCAAAGGGTGCCAGTAAACAGAAGCAAGCATTAAAAAAAAAAAATCTAACTTCCCTTCCCCTGACCAACTCTAACGGAGACATTAAAGGGGCCTTTGATGAACAATTGGGGAGCCGACCAAAAGGCCCAATTTCAGTTTCAACAAGTCATCAAATATTATATGAGTCAATTACATAAACATTGGAATTTCCCAACATCTGATTCCAATAGCAGGAGAGCAGCCCAGGTTCACAATGGAGATTTCTCAATAGGCAATGCAGTTTTCCAGGTAATTAAAACTGTTTGTATAGGAGAGCAGATTTATCTTCTGAAACCATTTTAGCACTAGTGCTCTCCTGAGTGGTATCAGTTGACACACTGCATAATCTAGAACAGACTAATTGCAGCATGATTTCTAATTTTTCTGCAGCCATGTAAATGAGCTGAAGTCTGCACAGGTGGAGCCCATTAGAGTGAATGATTTCCCTCTCATGTTGTTATCTTCATTTGCCGTTGTCTTATCAACTCCAAGTAGGAAATCTGCTGTCATGAAAGGCAGGCGAGGGAACAATGTCTGGCTGAAAAGTCTTGTTTCATTATTTTTTAATTCATATGGTCCTACCTGTTTAATGCAGTCTTCTGATTAGCATGCTAGGCAGCCAGTAATGCAGTTTTATTTAAATAAGGAGGCAGGGCTTTGATTTAAACTAAGAAATCATCTCCCATTTCTTATCAGAGGACAAGGATTCATGATTCAATAATACATGAATTTAATAATGCATAATGGTAGACTTCACAGGTACTAAATAGCAATACCGGAGTGGGTTAGTATGCTCCTTGGTCATCATCTCCAAGTCCCAGTCTGGTTTATCCACACCCCCTCCCTTCATCTCTTCCATTACTTCCTGTCAGCGAAAGAGTTGTGCAGTTGGCCGTACTCCTCTGATGCTGCCAAGAGCCTAACTCGAGGGCTGCATCTTCATTTTATGACTGTGTTTAATAGCTGTTAAACTGCTGGACTTTAGCCTTTTCAAGAATTCCCAAATTGGACCCAAGGGAGACTTGAAAGGATTGGGAGGGAGAGGATGAGGAAAGAAAAGAACTTCATTCCCTACCATTAATTGCGTTTTCCGCTGAGGTATCTCACCATCACTTCATTATAGTGAGGGAAGCCATCTGCAGTGCATCTGCGTTGACCGGGGGCCCCAGTCTCTTCACAGCTCCACTTGGGTTTCACAGCTCAGGGATACCTGAGTCTGGCAGCCCAGTGACAGTTCAACTTGGCATTCCTTCCTTTTGGTTTGTGTGGCTCTTTTTGCTGTGGGCTGTCCAGAGGGTGGCATGCCATTCTGGCCGATCTCGAAAGCCAAATGTGCAAGGAATTTCAGTCTGCCCAATTGAATTCCCTGAGTTGCTTGACCAGCAGGAAAGCCAAGTGAATCAGACATGCATTGCTTTTCATCATCCATTTATTTGTTTTTCATTTTATTCAATTTGGAAAATTAGATAAAGCTGGCCCACTCCATGCTCTTACTGCTTTCATCTGAATATAATGGGTTAAGCCTTTTTTTTTTTTTTAAGAATTTGGAAAATTTTATTTAGGGGAAAATCAAATTGCACATGTGGAATCTTCTTGGCAAGTGCATGAGCACAAAATGTGCTAAGTTTGTAAGAAAGATTAATTACGCATTTAGAATGTTTTTCATATGCTACAGAATGTTTCTCAAAAAGCACAAATGTGTGTTATTAGGTGACCTGAAGAAAACTACCTCGCTGGCTTCAGTGAGTTTGTGAAACCAAATGTGTGATGTGGTCAGTAATACCATGGATGGATTCCATTTGGCTTGTTTCAGGACAATAAGTACTAAAATCACAAAAATATGATAACCTCTTTGCAATCAGGACCTTTTTTGTATGCTTTCTTTATTTATCCACAAAGATCTGTACCTGTTTATGTTCCTGTTGTATGTTAACCCTTGCTGCAAACTTTGGGTATTAAAATGATAGTCTTCCCTCAGAAGCTCATAGTCAGGACAAATGGGAAGAGAGGAAACACGCACAAATCTGGACAGTGATGTAAGAGAGTTGTATGTACAATGTTGCAAGAGCACAGAGAAGGAACGCTCCAAGAACTAGGCACTGAGTAATTCCTCAAAAAAGACTTGTGAAATTGTAATTTCAAGGGTCCATTCCCTAAGGCATGATTGAATTGGTGGGGCTCTGAGTCAATAATTTTTACTTTCTAGTCACTTGTGTAGTCAGAAGTTGATCTGATTTTGACGTAGTTTATATGGTTCCTTTGGCCAAAATCACTGAATAAACTGGGCAAAGAAAAGCCCACTAAAAGTAATCCTCAGTGTTTCTAAAATCCAATTCACTCTTCCTTAGAGTTTATGGGTTTGTAAATATATGCTGGAAAGGAGATTATTTTATGTTTATTTTACTTTTATGTCTTTGTAAATTATATTCCTCAAGAAGCCTTTAAGGTGAATTATAATAAACATACACGTGCATAAGCACACAAGCACTAAGGTAGTTAAGACAGAAATAAAAAGAAAATAGAACCAATAGAAAGAAGGTACAATTGTACAGGATCAGGGCCTGAGATAATTGTGATAACTAAGCTTGAAGCTTCTTAGAAGTTGAATACATTACTGTGTAAATAGTTGAAGAAATATGGTTCAAACTATAGTTCTTTTCTGGTCTGGTCTTTTGCCCATTTCTCCTGCCAGGGTAAGGTGGGAGAGGGGGCAATAAAAGCATAGAACACCCATAAATCAACTCTAATCTCTAGTGGCATTTTCCATTCACCGTCTTATAGAAGGTCATAGAATGAATTTTTCACCCTCAACAGAATTTTGCTTTCTATAATCCCCCCACTTAAGAAGATTGTATTCTGGGAATTTTTCCCGGGGAGTCAAAATGGGATGTCAGATTCATTATCTTACACCCTGCTTGGAGCACTAATCCAGACTTTGCTACAGGAACTTGCTTTACAGGTGGTTGCTGAAGTTACAGTATTTTTCTTTATATTTAAAGTTAATCCAGTTCAGTATCAATAGCAAATCCTCTTAAAACATGTACATAGGAGGCCAAGCCAGTATTTTGACATTCCTGGCTGGGAACGATGCCATTAACACCTTCAATTAATCTCCATGCAAGGTCATTAGGCGGCCCAGCTTCAAGACCATATGTTAAGACATTATTAGTTTCCCTGCAAGGGGAGCGTTTGGTCAGTTACAACTAGAAACAGATGCCCACCAATAGGATCAGAAGGGAATAGTTGCCTTGGTTATGACACCTCACCTGTCACCAGGATGAGGCAGGGAGCTCCTTAACTAATTACTGAAGTGGGGATTTCACAATTTCAGGCCCTTTATGAAGTTTATTACTCTAAATTATAAACAACAGGAGAGAGAAAAAGATAAAGCTCCATAGAGGAAACTGATCTGGTTGAAAATGTGCATCTTAGGAAATCGTCTAATGTATTTCCTGGAGCACCAGAAAAAAATAATGGACTAGGTATCAGGAGAATGTGATTTGAATCTTTATTGTACCACTATGTAGGCGTGTAGTCTAGGAAGGCTTACCAAACCTCCATGCTTCATGTTTTCACCCCTAAAAATTGAGGCGGGGGAAGTTTTAGGGTGCCAGAAAAGGGCATTATCAGATGAAACAGTGCATGGGAAATGTGTCTTGAAAACTAAAAATCATTCTTTAAGTTCAAGGTGTGCTCAATTTTTATAACTGACAAATTACAGTTTCTGTGGAGTAGCATGTATTTGGGTGTAATCCCCTAGCTACTGGCCAAATCGACCTAAATTAATCTATTGTGAGGATCACTGTCCCTTGATTGATTATAAACTCTTTGTCTAAAAGAACCACCATTTGAGTTGCATTCAAAGTATGACAGATGTAGAGTTCTCTGCGCTGCTACTGAAGAGTATGGAACGGAAGAGACCCGTTCCCAGGACAGTGTGCACAGCGAAGAGTCTCAGGGAGATGTGGCGAAGGCTGGCTTTACCATCTGCCAAAGCTGAGTCTCATTAAATAAGCCAGCAGTAGTCACAAAAAGGCTCTTAGAGGACTTGTTCTCAAACTTGAGTGTATATCAGAATCACCGTGAAATACTGTAAAAGCACAAATGCCTGGACTGCACTGCTGGTAGGTCTGGGAGGGACCTGAGAATCTGAATTACTAAGTTCCCAGGTGAGTCTAATGCTGTGCTCAGGACCATGCATTAAGTTAGCACTGCATCATAGTAGTCACCTGCATTGGTTGAAAATTAGACAGATTTGGTTTTCCAAGGTGTTTCTGATCCCCGAGTTGCCCAGAGAGGAATTCTCCTCTCCCCCTCCAGTGAGAGTCACTGAGCTTCATTAATTGTATTTATTGGTCTCCTACCGAGGAATTTATTTGATAAAACTTGTGCTGCACCCATGCCAAATACACTGAAAGCCAAGATACTCAGAAAATGTCTGACACCCTTCAGACTCTAACTTTCTGCAAATGTCTGTGACTTGGTGGCCCAGAAGAACCTTGAACATCCTTGCATCCAGATATCGCAACAGAATGTCATGAATAATCCCTGAATCACCAACTTTCTTCCAGTTTAAGAGCAGCTCAGGGGTCTGTAAGCCTAAAGCACTCAACTCAGCATCATGTGTCACTTCAGTAACTTGAATGTGAACAGAGTTCTCTGGAAGGAAAGGATTCACTTCCAGGAGGGGAGCTAACATTTTTTGAAATTTAAGTCACCAGCCAGCTTTTCCCCTGGTACTCTGAAGTTAATTAAACATTTGCTGCTTCAGCGCCTCCATGCATTTCCCACTTATTATGCTCCTTAGGTCTAGGTGTTGGACCTGCATTTAATAAACAGCAGCAAAACAACCACTTTGGGATTGTCAGTATCAGTGGCTCAAGGGAAGCAGGAGAGAGTTTGGGGGATAGGGAGCCTCAAGACCAAGACTGTAGATGGTGAGCAGGCAGTGACCCAGTAGACTTCAGATGTCCTCCAGAGCATTGTTTAGGTTTCTGAAGTCCTTGTAGCCTTTCCCTGAGAAAATTGCTAGTAGCCTGGATGTTGGGACCATGTTGAATAGTAGTAAGTATTGCTATTATTGATGTTATTGTCCATCAGGTATTGGTTCCAAGCAGTCTGCTAGCATCACCTGTCATTTTCCTAATAGGCATTTTCCTCATACACGTTTTCCTAGTTCTCACTGTAACACCCAAGGTAGGCTTTTTCCCTCTAGAAGAAGAAACTGAGGCTCAGAGTGCTTCAGTGTCATTCCTGAGGCTTCTTAGCTAGAAGAAGCATATGTAGTTGGGACTTGCGCTCGGGTGAGCCTGGCTCAAGAGTCAGTTCACCACCATGGTTATCCGCTTCCAAACTGCCCACCAGTCCCTCCCCTCTGTACCACCAGTGGTCCCCTTATCTCCTGAGAATCTGAAGATTTACACTCTGAAGACTGGCAGCCATGCTTCACATTTGGAAATCACTCCCTCAGGCTGCTCTTAGCCCTGCCCTGATTTCATTCAGACTCCAGGCTTAGGACCCCAGGCTGGGCGGGGCTGTGGCAGCCTTTGGCAGTGGGTGCAGCTGGACTTCGTCTGGCTGACCCCTGCCCTGCATTGACGTTGCTCTTCCTCATCCATGGCACCCAGAAGCAGGAATCCACTACCTTTCAGACTAAGAAAAGAGATCCCTGGGATTGCTAACGCAGGAATCGCCTCTGTAGCAGCTGAGAGGAAGTCCGGAGAGGGGATCGTTGTGTCCACACTCAGGAGCCAGGCGGGTTTGCTGAGAGAGACCAAGGCCTGGGAACCACATGGGCAGGCCTGTCCCATGCAGAACACTATTCAGAACTCAAATAATAATGATCAAAAAAGTTGAGCTAGAAAACGTCAAAAGATTCTCAGGGCAGTTCCCCAGTGGCACTAGAAATGCAGAAGAAAGCCCTTTATGAGCTATCCTTGTATATCCTTAAGATACCTCTCCTTGGGGGGCATGAGAGAAACTGATATAAAACGTTTGGCGCTGGTCCATGCAGAGCAACAACAACAACAACAAAGCCTCCTGGACTTCATTTTTAATTAGCTGTGATTGATGTTAGATCCATGCGGTAAATGACATAAGCAGTGTCTATCAGCGCGACACGCTAAAACCCTACTCTGAACCTGGCATTGGGGCAGGAGTCAGAGATGCCCCTGCCCATCAAGATGCCAGGCTGATGTACTGATCTATTCCACCAGACGCCCTGAGGACAGAAGGCACATTCCTGGCAACGGAGAAATCAAGGACCTTTTACACGTTTTTCTGTCAAGTGTGGGATGCCATGTGTGTTTCCATCTTGTTGTAAATCCTCACAAGATACTGCTTCCAAATTGCAGCCCCAATTCCCAGGCAGGAATTTTTCAATGATCTCCAAGTATCAAGCTGACTGTGCAGGACTGCCAGGCCAGGCAGCACTGTAAACAATTCAGAATGACAGAGCCATGGGGACGCGATCAAGTGGCTCTCCGGGTACAAACCAGAAAAACATCTCTGAAAGAAGGGAAAAACGCGTGGTGTATACATATGTAGGCAAACTGGGTTTATGCTTCCCAGAAGATTACGCTAGAGTGCTGACAGTGGCTACCTTAGGGTAAAGGGACCGGAAGTGGGGGATAGAAACAGAGACGGGAGATTTTCTGTTTTTCATTGCACACATTTTCATACACTGAATGTTTTTCTACATGTGGGTACTAATTTTACTTTTGAGTTTCTAAAATAAAAACTGCTCTCATCTGCTGTCATCAGCGATTCATAATAGAAAAGGTATTTTAACACAAAAAAGTGGCAAGGGCATAGTCTTATAATAAAGGGTTGCCCATCCAATTAAGGTTTCGTTAGCTGAAACAAAACAGAAAGCAAACATAAATGAATAGGCATTCCCTCGCACCAAAAAAGTTATCTAAGTGGTTGTTTGCATAGCTCCAGATGTCCACGCCAAGCTAGCAGTGGTTTTGCAGCCTGTTTGGGCATTGATAAAGGTGACAGATATGGATGGAGAGCCACGACGAGCTATGATTGCCATTCACTGGTCTTCCCCTGGGAGAGGGAGGTGTCCCCTTGTCCCTACTGGAGGCGATGCAACACCAGGGGCCCTCCTGAGAAGGGCAGTTTACCTTCCTGTCTGTTTTAGTAAGATTCTGCACCTTCCTTCACACATAATTGCTGGGGTGGGATGTTGTGTAAGTGTGTGTGCGTGCACACGCCCGGCGCCTGCTCAGTTCAGGCAGATCCTGCCTGGAAAAAGAGCATCAAAGGATGACAAGGGATATAGAGATGCAGAATCAGAGATAAAAGGGACCAAATTTTATTAGCAATCACGGCAAATATCTCACTTGCATAAGTGAAGCCAATTACTGTATTATTGCCTCCTTTTGCACTGTGCACAGTAGGGATGTCACTGGATAATGGTTTGCATGTAGAGTTAATCACTTTGATGCATTTCTGACTGATCCTAGCAAATTATGTTTTGGTTCCACTATATTAAACACAAGAGCCGGGGATTATCATTAATAAATCTAAGGCACAGCATGCATAAATCTTGAATAAATCAAATATCAATTACATAGGCAGTATCTGCTGACATCTGCTTTCATCAAATAATATATTTGAAATAGGTGTTATTCCAATTTGTGGAAGTCAAAGGGATCTTCGTTCAGGGAACACAGACCCCAGGCCCCAAAGAGGAAAGCAGCTGAGCTGTTGCTGGGAGAGCGCCTCGCAGTTCCAATCTGTGAAGACTCCATTTAGATGGCTGCCCAGGGATCCAGGGGGAGAGCTGTCTTGCCGACGAAGCTTCCAGCTACAAGCCATTTCATCAAGGTGCTTTTTCAGTGAAGCAGGAGAGATCAAGGGGAGAAGGGAGGAAAACATGCCAAGGGTCTAGCTGTCAGGTGTAGAAACGGTCATTTGAGGGCATGTAGGGCGAGCATCATGATCCGAGGAGGCAAAGCCCTTCTGATGGAGGAAAGAAGGACAGCCTATGCCCATGAAGACCTCTGAAAGGGAGAGACGGTGGGGACAGCATCCGGGGCTCCCTCGGGCAGACACAAGGGTAGGGATAGGGAGTCAGGCGGGAGGATTGGCATTCCCTTTATGGAGCGCCAGGCACTGGGCAAGATTCTGGGTGAGAGATGCCCTCTCCCTCCCAACCACCCCAACCTCCCAGATAAGGGAGCTGTTAGTATTTCTTCTTATCATTGAGGAACCTGAGGCATATGTCTAGGGCCAGAAACCTTCACACGGCACAGCAGGAGTCCCGTTTGGATCCAGCTGATTACATGTGATTATGGTGGTGGTCATGGCACTAGTGTGTGTGTGTGTGTGTGTGTGCGCGTTTGTGTGTGTGTAAAACAGAAAAGAACATGTATGTGCCCAGGGCAGGGGGAGGAGAGGAGGCATTGAGAACAGGTGTGTATATATATATATATATATATTTTTTTTTTTTTTTAAGACATCCAGTGTGTTTAAGTCATCCATCAAGACTGAGGAGGGAGTGTCTCGATTCCATGCCGTTCTTTCCCTGTGGCCTTCCATCAGTAGGTTAGAATCCCTTCCCTCTGAGTGGTTTTTTCAGGAGTCTTTTTGGGCCTCTTCACAGAACTTTCTAGGGTTAAACTCATCCTCTGGGAGGGCGGAGCTGGGTTAGGAAATGTTCTCTAGGGCACTGGCTCATAGTGACAGGAGCAACAATTGCCTCACATGTTCTCTCCGGGCAAAGGAGATGAGACCAGCAATGAAGTAAGCTGAAGCCTTGCACCTGAAGCTGTCCTGAGGCCTCTGCAGTGGGCGGGGATGGTGCTTCAGAGGGGCGGGTGGAGTATTTCACACACTGCCTGTCCCAACCTGAATGTGCTGGCCTATCAAAGAAGCCAGAGTCCTTGAACCTTTTCTTTTATCGTGCTTGGCATCGGAAGAAAGTAAGACAACACAGAAGCAGGCTCCCAAAGCTGGGCCACCCGGGACCCCTTAGGTTTACATTTTCAAAGCAGAGGTAGGTGGGAGTCAAGACCACTCTCTTTGGTCCACAGATCCCATGAGATGAGTCAGAGGAAGCACTTCAAGGAAGCTGAGTAGAAACAGCGCTCGGATTTCATTAGGCCTCAGCTCCCCTGCATACCGAGCTGTACCACATCAGACCAGCCGGGCCCCTGACCACATATTTCTCCCTTTCTGCACTCTGCTTTCGGTATCAGAACCTGCACTGGGATATTGAGAACACTCGGTTGTCGACAGATAAGTAAAAACTGATGTGATGTCACTAGAGAGATGAGCATATATTTTCAGAGTTGCAGACACACTTGTAATCGTGCAATATATTACATATAGTTACAGAGACTAAGTCGTTTAAAATATTTTTATCATTTCAAATCTGACTCTTGGGTTACTTTTCCTGGTATCTATAGGGATGGTGGGTTTTGTTTGCTGTTGGATTTTCTAATCAGCCTCACGGAGGATTTGCAAAGCCATCTTCAGATAGTACATCTGACTCAGATAACAGGCATCATCTAGGTAAAGGAGGCTTTCAGGCTACAAAATTACTTTCCAACAATGATGCAATTTTGGCTAAAACAGTATTAGCAAATATTGATCAAGAATAAGCTCAAAGAGTTCCCATCATGGCTCAGCAGAAACGAACCTGACCAGTATCCATGACGATGCATTTTCGATCCCAGGTCTCACTCAGTGGGTCAAGGATCCAGTGTTGCTGTGAGCTGTGGTATAGGTAGCAGACATGGCTCAGATCTGGTGTTGCTGTGGCTGTGGAGTAGACCAGCAGCCACAGCTCTGATTCGAGCCCTAGCATGGGAACCACCATATGGCGTGGGTACAGCCCTAAAAAGACAAAAAAGAAAATAACTCAAGTTGCGAGTGGTGCCGTGGATTAAGATTCTGACCGCAGTGGCTTGCTGCAGAGGTACAGTTGATCCCTGGCCCGGCGCAGTGGGTTAAGGATCCAGTGTTGCCACAGCTGTGGCACAGGTTGCACCTGTGGCTCAGATTCGATCCCTGGCCCAGGATCTTCCATATACTGTGGAGTGTGGCCAAAAAAAACCCCAAGAGTAAGCTGGAGTCTATCTCTCTTTTGCTTCAGTGCACCCTCCCCCCTCCAAGCCCACACACCTATCTACCAACACAGGGCAGCACATGGTCTGATGGGAGGAGGGGGAACTGGAAATGATCCTCTCCATGAACCCACTCTCTGCACAGTTTTCTTCACAATTTTATTTTGCTTGGTTGGAAACAGCACGTCCCATGCCCTGAGCCAATAGGAAATCAAAAAACAGTTTCGGGGGGCAGCTAAAGTCTTTCTAGTTCAATTCAGAACCAGCTGGATTCACCTGGAAGAGAGTGGGTAGGCAGAGATGCCTCCTTTCCACCAGCTCCACAGTTCTGGCAGGGCTTCTCTGAGCTCAGAGGACGACAAACTGCATCCACTAGCTTTCCATCTTAAAACCGCACCTTTGGGCATCCATCCACTCATGAGAAAAATAAGGCCAGCCCTGGATGATGGGGTAGCCCGTGCTGGCTCTTAACAGTCAGGAGCACTAAGGCAACCAAACAGGCAGCAGGAAGCAACCATGGATTGTCTAATAATGCCCCCATTTTAAGGTGAAAAGAAACTGAAAACTGAAGGATCAGGATGTACACAGGCATGTTTTATGCTGTGTATGCACGTGTGTGTGTGCTTGTGTGTGTGTGTGTGTGTGTGTGTGTACGGCATGAGAAGATAGAAGGTTTCACATCATTGGTGGTTGTTGATTTTAGCCACAGCCACAAGTAATAATCCAATCAGAAAGACTACCTTTGGAGAAAATGGATCCTAAGGTCTCTCTATAAATATTTATATTCATTTGCCATTTGTAATTGGTCCTCCTGAGAAGCTGACCCTTGGATTGGAAAACTGAATGTGAATGGTTTTGAATGTAGACTCTGCTGGCATTAAGGATAAGTTGCCTTGATGGCGCCATCAGCAATGCTATTGTTGATTGCAGAAATATAAATGAGAGTTTATATTTTTTTAAAAATCACAGTTTAGATTTAAAAAGAATACACTAATGTAAAAATATACTGAAAAGCCAAAAACATCATTGACGTGTAAGACCCATTCACTCATTCAGCAGGTGTTGTAAGAAATGTTTTCTGACTATTTACTTTTTTCCAGGCCAGAGACTGAGGTTGTAGGAGCTACACGTTAGAAATAGCATCATCCAGGAGTTCCCTCGTGGCTCAATGGGTTAAAGATCTGGAGATGTCACTGCTGTGGTTCTGGTTACAGCTGTGGTGAGGGTTTGAGCCCTGGCTCAAGAGCTTTTGCATCCGAGGGTGCAGCCAAAAAAAAAAAAAGAAAGAGAGACATACATCATCACCCAAATAAATGTGTCAAAGTTCAATAACCAGGGTGACAGAGATCCTCCATATTTCTGTTATTAGACGATGGGCCAGGCAAGAGCCAGTTGTAGAAGGTGTCGATCTAGAGCCTGGTTCTCATCTTTCTGGTTCTGCACTCAGCCAACTGAATGCGATGTTTGAATAAGCCACTTAACTTCAGCTTTTAAGTCTCTTACCTATAGGGGTGAAGACCACTCTATGGTCCCCAAATGTCAGTGATCTGGCAATCCTTTCTTAAGAAGCCTATTGGTTCTCCTAAGACCTAGGAATATCAAACTGTTTGGGGGAGAAAAAGGATGAAGCCACCACTAATCAAGGGAGCAAAGTTGGGCACAATTTTGGTTGTTTACATCTGTATCTTGTTACTAAAGTCTCCATGTCACTGTATGTTGTTATGTCTCCATGCAACCCTGAGCGTTTGTCTGCTCTGGAAAGGTCAGAGGATGGCCAGCCTGAAAACCCCTTTGATCCTCTATCACCATATCCAATCAGCCTGCCTTGTCAGTGAGGACTCGGGAGTGAAAAGATTACAAACTCTACTGATGTGTGGACGTGCGTATCATTTACCAAAGCTCCCCTCATGCGCAACTGCATTTCGCAATAATCCCCCTAGCAGTTTTGTATCTCAAACCTTACTGGCACATTGCCAGTTATCCCGATAGCAAAAGTCACATTGTTCTAACACATAGTCAGCACAAAAATGCACACACACAGCATCCACATTTAAATGTGTGTTTCCCCTCTAGGCAGCACAGATTTCATTTCATCATCTTACCAGAACCTTAGCAAGCTTTCAACACAACGGGGTTATTTAGGAATAATTATATGAGCAAGTGTGAATGAGCCAAGAGCGCTGGTGATACACACATGGTGCAGGAATACGGAAGTTCACATTCCACTCCTTTGCTTTACCTAGTACCTGCTGGAGCTCGGTGGCATCTTGCCTGTTGGAGCAGAAACCAAATTGGATTCTTGGTTTTCTAAGGAATATTTATGTCAGAAATCTCACCCATCTCCCAGCATCTCAACCTGCAAGTTTCCTTGGTCCCAGGTCCCTCCCCAGTCCTCCTTTCCCAATTCTCCCTGCATCTTCCTGGCAGCCCCTGGATGGTTTATTTCCAGGGCTCAGTGAAGAGTGCTGACCTCTCTGACATACTTCCTGCACGTCCTTTGGGAAGAAAACAGATTGGAAAAACAGAGCTGTGAGTCTGTGGTCTTGGGTATTTTTCAAATGTGGCTAATTTTCTTCTGGGCCCTATGGGAGCTAAATGATTGTCTAACCATCCAGATGAAAACAGGAGTGCGACTAATGCGGCCAAAGCCATGGGGCACCATTTCATTTCCTGAAGATGCCATTTGTGAAGAGGAGGAACCCAGATCAATGGCACCTTGGCCTAGCTAGTTCAATAATAAGTGGTATTCATATGTCTACCACATGGTTTGCTCTCTGAATATTACTACTTAATGAAGGCTTCCAGTAGTGAAAGCACATAGACTGGGCTCTCCAGTCATGGAGCTTTCCTGGGCTGTAAGAGAGTAGCTTGACCAAATAGTGTGACTCTGGGCCTTCATTACCAACCCCTACAAAATATGGTCACCATTTAGTTGACATAGTTCATTTTAATGATTAAGAATGATGAACTATGTAGAAAAACGGTGTTTACACTTAATTTATTCATCCCAGGCAGTGTTTCCTGAAGCCTGAGCCAAAGGCCATCTGCATCAAAATCATATGTGAGGGACACACTGTTAAAAAATTCAAGAAATTCATTCATCGAGAATTTAATTTTTGGAATTTCCTGGTGCCACAGCAGGTTAAGGATCTGGCGTTGTCACTGCTATAGCTTGGGCTGCTTCTGTGGTGTAGGTTCAGTCCCTGGCCCAGGGAATTTCCACATGCCGTGGGCATGACCAAAATTAAAATTAAAATTATTTTTAGGAAGAATTCAGTTTCTTGTTTTTGAGAACAGGTTATGGACTCTGTATTTCATGGACCAAAAAAAAAAAAAAAATCATCTTAACCATTTGTAGGTGGCATTTATTTCAGATTCCTTCCCTCGTCCATTCATACACTCACAAAAATGTTTTTACCTCCCTACCATTTGCTCTGGCCATAGGGAAAGGACAGAGTCAAAAGGCTGAGTTTGTCTGCCAGCAGTCCCAACACTCAGAAGCTGTTACTTAATCATTAGAGCGCTGTTTAAGCCATTCTAGGTCTCGGTTTTGTCATTTGTAAAATGAGTGGAGTAATAGAAGCTACCTTACTGGATTGTTGCAGAGACGAATGAGTGAAAACACGTGCACCATGGAGACCAATGGCTGGCACGGGGTTCGGGCTGATGAGTGTTAGCTTTCATTATCATCTTCCTCATCCTCATCCCCATCCTCATCATCATAATCGTCATCATTGTCATCATCATCATCATCACCATCATTGTCATTGTCATCATCAGTATTCTACTGGGACTCCAGGTTTGGGAAGAATACACATAAGTAAGCCAGGACCTCTTTCCTTCAAAAGTGCAGTCCGGCTAAAGAAAGCATGCGGGTAAGCAGTGCAAGAGGAGGAGGGAGGGGCTGTAATGGGAAAAGGTGCCACCCACTCTGGGAGAGTCTGGAGAGGCAAGAAGGGAAGGAAGATTTTGAGCTGGGTTTTGACAACTGGAGGGGCCTTTCCCAGGTACAGAAGGTATAAAGTGGTTCTAAGCTGAAGGACGTGCCCCCTCTGGGTTGCAGTCCTGTTGCTGTCTTCTCACACGGCTCTCACTCTTTCCTGTACAGTTGCAGCCTGCTCTTTCTGCTCTGCCTTGGCTCTTGGCTGTGTGCCAAGGACTCTTCTGGTCAGTTCCACTGTCCCAGAGAGCTCTCTTGGGGGCCTCCTGGGGCACCACAGAGCTCACAGAGCAAAGCCACATTCTCAGCGAGGGTGGTTCAGCCAGCAGAGGAGGAGAGGCAATAGTGTTTTTTCAAGACAGTGGTGACACTGATTGCATTAGAGTGTGGGTAGTCTTTCTCTAAGAAAATAAGTGGGGAAAAGAAAACACTTTTCTTTCTCTTGAATCTCTGCATCCGATTCTGCCACCCCTGAGCAAAGTGGTATATCCTGGTCCTGTTGCCAGTCCTTCTGCCAAATATCCAGATCTCTGAAAATGATGCCACATGGTAATTTTTCCTTGTCACCAGTGGTTCCCACCATTTTGGCATGGTCTATTGCCTATTCATAATTGCCTATTGAGTAGTATATTGCCTGTCCTAACATCTCTGTGTCTATTTTGCTTTTCATCATGCTCTTCTTTGGAGAGCAAAAGCAAAGCCCTCTCACTGGTTTTACTTACTTGAAGAGGCTGTTTGGAAATTGCTGGGTTTTTATATGCCAAACTTTACCTCCAGCCTGACTCATCTAGGTGAGGGTAGAAAGTGAAATGTTTGGACCTGAGCAGAAGTAGAAGCAAGGGGGTGGGTGATGGCAAGAACATCCTTGGCTGCCAGGGTGACTCCACCAAAACCTGCGCTGGAGCCAAGAGGCACCACATCCTCTGACCTCCTCATTCATACTTTCAACTCATGTGTTTCCAGTGTCTTAAATTACAAAGGGCAGGGGTGTTGAGAAGCAGGAGGTTATTTCCACTTCAATCCATGTGCACAAGAAGTTTCCCTCACTGGCTTCTTTCTTCTTTCTGTATGTTTTGCGTTTAGTGTAGCCCAGACAAAGCCAGTGGCTGGCTGAACAAGGATCAGGAGATGCAGAGGGAAGAGGGGTGTAGTTTCTAATAAAAATGGACAACACTGCATCTGTGGTCTAGTCCCCACCTGACATGAAATGGCAATCTAAGGCTTGTCTAAGTTTTGTGTTTAGGCTATTAGCATCCAGGCTATTGAATCACTTTTGAGAACAGACTCAAATTCAGACTCATCAGCCCAGAACAGATTGCCTTGGCATGTTAAACAGTGAAGAGCTTTAAAGAGACTAAAGACTCTAGACTAAGAGTCTAGAGACTAAAAAAAAAAATCACTGGAGTCACTTTGACAGCAAACCTCATACTTCCTATTATTTACAGTAATGGTCTTAAATTATTATTGTCTGTTAAATATTTGTTGGATGCACTTCTCACTTCTCCCCTCAGGGTTGGTTTGAGTGTAGTCGTGATATTCCTCACTCTGTCTTTGTGCTGGAGAAAAAGGAGCACTCATTTCATCCGAGAGGTTATACAGATGAGATGAGAGACTCACCGTTAACCTTGCTCTCAAGGAAAGTCCAAACTAAAACATTACAGTTATGATGAGTTTGGGCAAAACGCCCATACACAGCTGTCTGAGTACCATATCTGGGCATGAGAGATACCTGATTTTCAGCCCATGGAAACACTCTCTGAGAAGCATACAATATCACAGTCTGGCTATATTTTATGCTCCCTTTCCATCAGTCTGGGATAAATTGTGTGTGTCAAGTTTGGCAAGCGTGGGTGAGCTAAATGGAGCTGTTAGCTGTCTTTTCAACATATTTATCTGTTTCATTGCCTGCTCTAGGATGTCTTTGTGATCATTATATAGGGATCACAGATAATAGACCATTTGAAATCCTACTTCAATTAAAACTTAATCCTCAGATGTCAAGAATAGTGTTTTATACAGAAGGTTACAGTGAAAGCAGTGTCTTTTGTGCATATCATTAAAACAACAAAAAAAAGCAAGAATAAGAAATGACCTGAACATTTTCCAAAACAAGATACTTGACACTGTCTCAAGAACCTTTGTCACCATGATAAAGTGAGAGTTGTATTTCAAGAGCCTCTGCAAATTGACAGTCACATAAGATTTATAAAAAAAAACCAAAAACATTAAATTTATCATCTTCCTACTTTAAGTTCATTATTATTGTTTTGTATTTTATGTGATAGAACTCTCTGCAAAAGATGCTTTTATTTTATAAAATTAAGAATACAACCTAAGATTATAAGGAATTAAGGCTTCTCATTTATATTGTGCGCAAAGACATCCAAAAGACTCCAGAAATATAACAATGTATTTTTTGGTGGAGGGACTGTTGAATAAGGAGAGATTGGAATGGGGAAAAAATTTTTAGCAAAGCCGTGAGCTTGAAGGAACACTCTGTCCATCGCAGCGTATCACGTTAAGCCATTTCACCAAAATAAATGTTTTGTGAAGGTGGTGGTGATTTTGATGAAATTTCTTCTCCTTCTGCCTGTTTCATAGCATCAGTGGGATTAAGAAAGTTCTCTATAGTTATTCATCAATAAAATATGTTTGTTATTTGGAGAAACTGTGTCCCCTTCCTTTTATTAAGGGTGCCTCAGTTCTGGTCCTGGTTTCTATTCCTTCAGTGCAAGCTGACCCTTGTCTCCAGTCTAAGTTAGACATGATTAGCTGATGCCAGTCAGCGTATCCAATCCAGGAGGTCCCAGTGATTGTGTTAAGGTGGACATGTGATACCATTCTCCCACGGAGGTGTCAAGAGACTGTCAGAGTGATTGCTTGTAGACAAGAACTTCCCCAGCCTTCCATACACACTGTCTAAAAAGAATCTCTCTTCCTTTTGGTAGTACCCCGTTCCTATAAAGTCAAAAACTACTGCAGCCCCTTCCTGCCATGAAGAATTAAATCTCCAAAGGGAGAAGGGTAGAATGGAATGACTTGCAGAAAAACATGAGGAAAGTCTATCAATATATGCTCAAATCACAGTTTTCCTCTGAACCAGTTATATGAACCAATAAATTCCCTTTATCATTTGGTCAACTAAGTCAGGAGTTCCCGTTGTGGCGCAGTGGTTAACAAATCTGACTAGGAACCATGAGGTTGTGGGATCGATCCCTGGACCTGCTCAGCGGGTCAAGGATCCCATGTTGCCGTGAGCTGTGGTGTAGGTCACAGACGCAGCTTGGATCTGGCGTTGCTGTGGCTGTGGTGTGGGCCAGTGACTACAGCTCTGATTAGACCCCTAGACGGGAACCTCCATATGATGCGAGTGTGGCCCTAGAAAAGACAAAAAGACACATACAAAAAAAAGTCAACTAAGTTAATGAGCTGAGTTTTCTGTTTCTTGTAACCACATTCTAACTGGGAATGCATAACATTTACTGTGCTATTACATGCACTTATTTGCTCACCATACTGAGCTGTAGATATATTATTTTATTTCATCTTTGCAACAATCCTTTGAGTGCCCTTAAAGAGCACCATTATCATCCCCACTCTAAAGAGGCAAAATTGAGTCACAAATAAAAGTAACTTGCAAGAAATTTTGAACAGAAGGTAAGAGTTGAAACCAGATTCAAGCCTAGGCCGTCAGAATCCAGAATCTGTGCTGTTAACCAGTATGGCACAATTCCTCATCCAGCTCCTAATGTCAGGCAAGACAGTAACAAAATGTCCTGGAGTTCTTAGTCCTAAAGACTCCTTCCCATAGAGGGCACATTACATTGATAACCAGCAATATCTTCTCTGGGCTATTGCAGACTTGCCTTCTATATGGCTAATTCATCCATTTGTTGAATAAATATGTATATTACCTTCCAGTTATGTGCTACATGCTGCTCTAGGAAACCAAAGGTATAGTCCTACTCACATGGAACTTACATCTACTAGTAGGAACAGATAATTAAACAGATATAAAATTTAGTGTTAGGTAGTCATAAATGTTATCAAGAAAATTAAAGCATGGTAAAAAGACTTCCCAAAGAAGGCTATAAGAGTGATGATTACTACAGGAACATGTAATGTAAATTCATCAGTATAATTAAATTAGATTTTACAGGGGCAAAGGTGAAAGGTGAGCAGGTGGAGGATCAGTATCATCACATCACCTGATATATTTTCTATCTCTATCACACCCAGGGTAGATACCAAGAAAACTGGAATTTTCGGATGGCATAAGGGCAATTGTAAAAGAATACAGTTCATCAAGATGATCAGAGCAAGAGTCCCTCAAATAATCAGTTCTTCTCTGCAGGATGGATAAGGGGTCCAGACACCAGATCAGCAACCAGAGCCAAAGGTCAGCAGATGACCCTTGCCAGGAACTGTCAGGTGGCCGGAAGGTACCTGGGGATGGGAGGAGGGGATGGGTAGCCAAGAATGAGTTGTCCTGCAGAAGTCATAGAAACAAGGCAACAGCCAACACTAGATGCAGCCTGACTCTGAGCAAGATAATATTTGGACTTTGGATTTCTTCTATACTACTGGGATTAGGATCTAGTGTCTGAACCTGTAGGAAGTCATTGTTATTGATTGGAGATTAAGAGAAATAACCCTGAAAAAATTTTTGATTCTGTTTGTTTATCTTTTTAGGGCCACACCCGAGGCATATGGAAGTTCCCCAGTCTAGGGGTTGAATTGGAGCTACAGCTGCTGGCCTACGCCACAGCCACAGCCACAACAATGTAAGATCTGAGCCACGTCTGTGACCTGCATCACAGCTCACAGCAATGTGGGATCCTTAATCCACTAAACAAGGCCAGGCATAGAACCCACATCCTCATGGATACTAGTGGGATTCATTACAGCTGAGCCACGATGGGAACTCCCTTGATTCTGTGTTGGTATGTATGATGTGTTGAAAGACATGCTCTACACTGATTTATGTAAAACAACAGTTAATATTATCAGACAACAATTAAAAAGAACCAATGAATAAACAATTAGCAAGTAGCTTACCAATCAGTAGAGCTCACTGTATCACTGAATCATAATCTAACTGAAAATACTGAGATTAATAATTGTGGTTACTAATAGATTAGCAAGACTGTTAAAAATGATCGTGGTCAGCTCTCTTCCAATTAACCATGTATTTGCCGTGCTTGACTATTTGGACTACAAAGCCATAAGCAAGGCACCAAAGCAGCTTCTCCCAGTTGCAAAGTACCCAAAGGGACATTCTGGCACAATTGTCACTCCTAGGACGTCTGAGTGATTGCACTGACTTCTTTTACATAGAGGAGAACTGATGTTCAGCTGCTACCCCAATCTTTGTAACTTTTTCTCAATCAAAAATTGTCTGGAACCACAATAAAGCATGGTGAACCATCCACTTAAATTGGATGCCTCACCCATCGTAAAAGTTAGCCATTGTATGCCCGAGGTTATTGACACTGACCTACATAAGTCATAGACCTGAACAATAGGTTCCAGGGTGCTCACCACCCAGCTCTAATCTGCCAATTAATATTCAGAATGGCCTTTGTGGTTTCTTTTCTTTTTCTCTTTCTATTTCCTGTGTAATGTGCATGTTGACCTTTGGATCAGCAATGTACCACCAGCTGTGAAGCAGCCAGCCCAGAAGGAAGGGAAAAGAAAGAGGCAGAGCTCTGTGGGGCAGGTGAGTTGAGACGTGGAGAGTCAGGGAAAGGCAGTCTGAGGAGGCAGAGCCTGAGGACCACAGATGTTGGACTCTCCCAGTCTGGTGGGGAGTGGGGAGGGGAGCATACCCAGCAGCAGAACCTGCTCGGAGAGCAAGTCCCGTTGTGTCTGTGTACGCACATGGCATTAACTGTAAAACCACCTTGTTCCGAGTGACAAGTGACAGGAGGGGGCTGGAGAGTAGAACTATTGACCGTACACCATTGGGTCACCCAGAGCCACGTCCTCCCCTCCGAAGGAGGCTGCCTGAGCAGGAAGCACAGGAACCTCAGCTGATCTACCTGTGCACATGTGCAGGGGGGCTGGTCACTGTCTCCATCCTCAACCCTGAGCCAGAGTCGGGTGCTGAGCCACCAGGGATGTGGGCTTAGGATCACAGGGAACTAGAGAAGAGGGGCTCCTGGGTTCTGGTGTCTGGTTGCCAGTGTTAAAATTCCAGCTCCCTCACTTCCAGCTGGAAGACAGACACATCTGCAAACCTCGCTAGGCCTTTTCCTAAAATGGGTGTGATCACTGTGCTACCTTCAATTTCGATTGTAGGGATTAAATGGTATCATAAATTTAAAGTGCGAGGCCAGTAACAACTCAATTCATCTTAACTCTTGTCATTATTATGAAGAAAAAGTGCAGAGCTTACTGCAGAGAGAGTGGCAGTGGTTCTGACTGTGCTCACCTTCCCCCAGCCTGCCCCCCCACCCCCGGCTTCATTGCAATTACAGTTTTGCTTTAAGAGCACAGGACGTCCAGATCTAACGATGCTTTGCTCATCAATTGCTGTGGTCCTTCTCCCAATAGGATTGCAAGGTCTTCCTAGACAGAGGCTGTGAGCTTTGCCTCTGCCAGACCATTCCCTCCCTGCACAGCTCCACCCCCGCTTCCTTAGCCCTTTCCTCCCTGCCCTAAACAACTGCATGTAAAACATTTTCCACTTTGTGCTGTCCTGGTCTGTATCTGTTTCCCCTCCTGTTTCCTCGCCGAATTATCATTTCTTTAAGGTTAAAGGCTGTTTTATGGGAGTTCCCATCGTGTTGCAGTGGTTAACAAATCCGACTAGGAACCATGAGGTTGCAGGTTTGATCCCTGGCCTTGCTCAGTGGGTTAATGATCCGGCGTTGCCGCGAGCTGTGGTGTAGCTCACAAACACGGCTCAGATCCCGCATTGTTGTGGCTCTGGCGTAGGCTGGTAGCTACAGCTCTGATTCAACCCCTAGTTTGGGAACCTCCATATGCCTCAGGAAGCGGCCCTAAAAAAGGCAAAAAGACCAAAAAAAAAAAAAAAAAAAAAAGGAAAAAAAAAAAAGACTGTTTTGTGGACCATTGTATCTCCAACACATCATAGATACTAAATAAATATTTATTGTGTGAAATGTAAATAATTATAAAGTTCTATTATTGCATAAGATGTATTTCTTAGGATATTCTTACAGGTGGCTTATGTGCATCCTGATTCTTTGGTCAGGGTAGTGTAAGAATCCACAGGAAACTCAGCCAGAAGACACTGTGGTTGAGGTCCATCTTTCTCCACTTCTCTCCCCACCCTGCCACATCTCCCCAATTCTTTTTCTTCCTTCTGCTCTTTCTTTTCTTTTCTGTGTGTGTGTGTGTTTTCACTTTTCCAGAGCCTGGAAAGGCTTCTGTAGAAGGTATGGATGCCTTGGTAGAAGGTACATCAGTTTGGTGCTGCACACCTGTCTCACCTTAACTATTTCTCAGGGCTCCTTCCTGTGTACTGACTGACTGCATGGTCACCAGCCCCTATGATTCGACTTGGCTGGGAAATGAGGAGTGTCACTGTCCAGGGTCATTTTCATACCAAGAGATATATGTAGGTCAGGCAAAGTGGGAGAGTCCACTGATCCTCAGGGAGCAGATAAATTGTTTTGGGGGATTTGGGAGGGGTTTTTAGGTAATTACTATGTAAAAGGTCTTCATCCCTTTGTGGCCAACCTAATAACCTGACATGCACTGGTTCTCTCCCTGAAGCAAATGGAACAACATCAGTCATTTCTTCCTACAATGTAAAATATGTGCCCAGCCCCACATTGTGAATTGCAATCAAGTCTCCCTGCAAAGTGGTGCCAACGTTCTTTCCTCCAGCATTATCTTGAGTTTTCATAATGACGGTCAAAGGAGATAATACAAATGAAAGCACTATCCAAGATACAGTTACATTTCCCCACTGTCAAAGACACTGGTACACATAACACATAAATCAGAATAAGCAAATAGAGCCCTGTCTTCTTCACGCGTGCCATTGGCTATCAGGACTCGAGCTATGTATGAATGCTTATAATAGTTTGCCCCAGGTTTGTATATGCCTGGAGCATCTTTGCTCATTTAGCTCTTCTGCTTGGCTCTCCCAAGCATCAGTAGAGCCTCCTCTTGACCTGGTGACATTTCTGAGTCTTCTTTGCTTATGGCTATAGCCACATCTCTTGAGCCAAATTGTGGGGCACACACCTCTCTCCTCTGACCTTATCAACAATGAATACATTTTAAAGTGTGTGTACTTGACACAGATTTACAAATCTGTCTAGCGGGGGGACCAAGGGGCCATTTGATTCAGACCTTGGATTCACTTAGGACATCAAATCTTTGCTTTTGACATTAGCCTCACATGACTCCATTCTGGCATTTGTCCATATAGTATCCAGCGCTACATAGAGAGGATGGAAAAACATTATACAAATTGAAACTGGATTCCTGTTACAGGGCCACACTGCCTTTAGGGTACCATGAATCAATGCACGTCTTGTTAATAAATCCTACCATTATCTTCTGAATAATACGGTTACATTTCCTTTTTTTGTAAAAGTGTTAATTTGTTAAATGTAAACATTACAAAACTTGCTATAGTTCTTTAAAACCCTGTTTTGACAGATCTTCCTTACCTATGAAACCTCAAAGGAATAAGAAAAAGAACGAAAGGGAAGGAGACGGCCCCCACCTTCTCTCATACTGAGAGGTAGCTTCCAGTGTGGTTAAGAGGCCAGGCCCCTCAAGCTGAGACTGGGACTTTTGAGGGGGCCTGTGCTGTATTTGTGAAGGAGGTGGCCTGCTGATGTGGCCACAAAATTCTCCTGAGTAAGTGATATGCCCCCTGGGAGGCATGAGGCCTCGTTCTGTTTTTCTTTTCCATTTTGTCCCATTCCTGTGCCTCTATTCAGAACTCACAGAAAGCAAACAGCTAAACATTTAAAATAAGTAACATGAAGAGTTATGGGGTATTGAGCCATCCTGCTTACCAAGAGAAAAGATAGCTCTGTGGATTCTAAAAGCGAATGGCGGACTATAATATAGGGAATTAGGCACTAAATTTCTATTAATTCATAAAAACTAAAATAGAATCCATTAAGAGTAGTGGGGTATGGGTGCGAAAGGAGATGTAAATTATCCATGATCATGCTTGAAATGCAAAACCTGATCGCGTTTGGCACCGGGCCAGCTACCATTAAAGTAATTATTTTTAATCATCAGCACTTGGTGACATGAATACTCATATTTGTTGATTTACTAAGAAAAGCACTTTATATTGTAAATAAAAAGGGTGGAAAGTATACATTTGGATTTCAGAATGAATAATAATGATTATTCTTGCTTTTTGAGGGTCTTTCCCTTTTTTTTTTTTTTTTTTTTTTAAGAGCCCATTTCTACATGGCTCAGATGTGGGGCCTGGTGTTGGTATCATTAGGGGTGGGGTGAGCTTATTTTTATGTCCTGTTTTTTAATGGGGTGGTTGGTTCTATTCTTAAATGAGGATTGGGGAAGAGAGGATTTCTCATAATACCTTTAATAGTAACCAAAGGAGACGTAGAAAATGGCTATTAAAATGCACCCTAAGAATTGCCGTGGGCACCCTCAGAAACCTTGGGACCAATTATTACTTTTCGTCTACTTCAATTTCTCAGCTTCTGCTGGGATTTGAAAGGTGAATCATGCTCACCAGGGACATGGGGACCAGAGGGGCGTCTCAGGCAGGGCAAAGATGCTTGCGAAGGAGTCTGGGAGACACAGGGTGGAGAAGAGAGGGGAGCTCCAGAGTGGAAGAGATGAGGCTTCAATGTGGACAGGCTGAAGTGTGCAGTGACCCTTCACCCTGTTCAAGGGAATGGATGTCTTCTCCTAAATCTGTGGGTTTCAAACACAAGTGCATTTGAAAAATCACCCCAACTTGCTTAAAATGCAAATTTGAGGTCTCACCCACTCCCCGTTCTCCGAAGACTCAGATTCTGTGGTCCCAAGGACGGGCCCAGGAATCTACATTTTAACCAGCATTCTCTTGCACCACAGCCCGCCACCCCTGCGTGGATGTTGAGCAGCCAGTCTCCCGTTGAGCAGCCCTGAACGATTTTGAACAGAGCAATGATCCCATCATTGGCAACCTAGAAAGTGGACTGCCAGGCAGGAGGGCAGTTATTATAATAACTGGGTTCTTGCTGTGGTGCTGAGGATCAAACTGAGCCAGCAAAGCTGAGATAACACTGAGAGGGGCATTTGAGAGCATATGAGGGCTGCTTACATATGGGGTCCAGGGAGAAGTGCCCAGGTAGTGGGGGCGGGTGATGGCAGGGGGCTGTCATTAAAAGCAGAGTTTCCTGTTCTTTTGTTTTCTGGAGATGAGTGGGATTGGGAAGGAACTTGGGGGACTGCGTGTACTTTGTTGGACAAATCTCACTTCATTCATCTGTGGGACAACTTGATGGAAGGCGTGAGGTGGGTCCGAAGGTCTCTCCATGGGTGAGAAAGAGGCCACCTGAGGGAAATGTGCAGAGAGGATGCAAAGGGACATTGTTTTTCATAGAGCGAGAGGGGATGCAGAAACCCACTGCCTCCTCTCGCCTCAGGAAAACCACTGCTCTTCACTTTTCCCTCCTATCAACCTC
The DNA here is from genome assembly GCF_054392235.1 of Sus scrofa. Classification (NCBI taxonomy): domain Eukaryota; kingdom Metazoa; phylum Chordata; class Mammalia; order Artiodactyla; family Suidae; genus Sus; species Sus scrofa. The sequence goes on along the minus strand of NC_139385.1, from coordinate 88,020,157 downwards.
ACCTCTGTGAGCCCCCAAGTGAAGCCTAGTATAAGCGATTTGCAGCACCGGGGAAAAGAACATCCGTTCACTTTGATAGGAATGCAATCCAATAAAGAGCCATGCCATTAATTTCTCAACCCCTGAAAGTGCCTGGAAACCCCTCACCATCTCCCTGTACCTCAGTTCGCAAATGTTTCCTCTGATTTACTGACTTTTTCTTAACCACCCATATTGTGATAAAGGACTGAATTTTTGTGTCTACTTTGCCTTCCTAGCAGTATCCCCAACCGTCAATACTCTTGTAGTTGCAGGTGTACAACATAGTGGTTCAGCATGTGTACACTTTGTGAAGTGGTCACCACAGTAAGTCTAGTTGCCATCTGTCACCTTACAAAGTTAATACTCTATCACTGACCATATTCCCCATGCTGTACGTGACATCCCTGTGACTGACTTACTTTATCACTAGAAGTTTGTACTGCATAATCCCTGTCACTCATTTTTCCCAACCCCTCTCCCCTCTGGCAGTCACCAATCTGTTCTCTGTATCTATGATTTTTGTGGACTTTAATTGTTTAATTATTGGCTTTTTTCCCTGTAATTGTTTTGGGCTTTATTTCCTCTCTTGTATTGTCATTTTTATCTTAATAATTTCTAAAGCTTTCAGTTTTATTTTTCTTTAACCATTACAGCAGTATTGCTATACACTTTTTTGTTTTCATGTAATTAGGCACAGTTGTACGGACTAGCCTGGAAACCTATCGTACGTAGTAACTTCAATTTGGAAACATGCTCCAAAAATATGTTTGGGGAACACAAATGAATTCTAATTGGTAGCTGCCAGTATTTGGGAGTATCATCACAGACTACTTATTTTTTAAATAATGTGATGTAATGTTATTGTATACATGCTAATAGAGTTTGTGGAGGTTTTTTTTTTTTTTTTTTTTTAAACAAAGTGCTGTTTTTGAGTAAAAAGAGCTTGATTTCATAGGAATATAATGCCTCATTAGGAAAACATATTTGGACAGAAGTGGCTGAGAAATGCAAGCCTACAGTTAACCAGAGGATGTTAAGATTGGAAAGAAAACAACCTGATTTTCCCATATGTGAAAACAGCTTGGCCGAAGTCTAGGGAACAGACCCCAGGGACCAAAGGGGGCCCCTATTCTTATGGTTCCCACTAAATCCTTATGATGCTGCCCTCAAATCATTCTATTAAAAATACTGGATTCATATTCTTTAATCCCCAGTAGAGCTTCTGGGCCTGCGTTGAAGAAGAAAGGGGACTGACTGACGCCCAGCAGAGAACATCGAGCTCGCTTTTTATCCTTTCATTTTGGAATTCTTAGGCAAAAAGCCAGAACACTAATGTGCATGTTCAAAAGAGAGGTTTGGGGTTGGGAGTGGGAGACAGGAGTGAGCAGGGATGGAGTTTTACACGGTAAGACCTAGCCTTACGATGTCATTTGCCCCATAATTTAGCCAACCTCCTCCTGTGAGCTCCATTACCATCGTTTGCCTCAAGACCAAGATTTTCCGTGCTGTCTTTGGACTTTACGCTTATTAACTGTCCCAAATATTTTGCAAGTGCAGCTCCGCTTTCTGATTGGAAAATAAATCTAATGCCAAATGTGGATTTCAAATGTAATCCTGTATATTCATTTTACTCACACTCTCTAGATGGCCAAAACACAAGTCACTCCCTCTGTGTCACTGACCATCCCTTGAACTGGATCTGGAGCGCCTTTGTTTAAGTGTCTCTGAAGAGGAGGGTGCTGGGAGCAGTTAGCCACTGCTGCCCCCTTGGCTTTCAGGTCATGGGGAGTGGGGGGTCGTCTGAATCTACCTGCTTTATTCTAAGACAGCTGAGCAGGTAAGCATAAGCCTTCTGGCCTAGAGGGAGTGCAGAATAGGACTGTCATAAGTGGAGAAAGGTATCAATGTTTTGTTTTATTCTCTAATGACATAATTTTTAAATATATTTCTCTTTTATTTGAGAGACTTTTCTCAAATTTTATGAGAGATCTTCTATTCCTGTAATATGCTCTTGACACATAGCTGGCCATTTTAGGCAGTTAAGCACCATACTTTTATGATCAACTAAGAATTCCATTGCTTTACCAAAAATTCTGAACAAAATTTTCATTTTCTTTTCTATCCTATTCATCTCTTTTCTTCCTCCTTTCTCTTCTCTTTTTTTTTTTCTTGCTTTCTGTGAGAGTGTGTGTGTGTGTGTGTGTATGTAGAAAAAGAAAAACCAATCTGCCAGAAGTTTTCAGCTGTCTGTCAGGTTTATTGAGATTAATTTATGTACAGTAAAATGCATCCTTTTCAGACTTCCTGTCATGGGTCAGTGGTAACAAGCCCGACTAGTATCTATGAGGACGTGGTTTCCATCCCTGGCCTCGCTCAGTGGGTTAAGGTTCCAGCGTTGCCATGAACTGTAGCATAGGTCACAGAACTGGCTTGGATCTAGCATTACTATGGCTGTGGTATAGCCCGGCAGCTCTAGCTTTGATTTGACCCCTAGCCTGGGAACTTCCATATGCCGCAGGTGTGGCCTAAAAAGACAAAAAAAAAAAAAAAAAGAAATGCATCATTTCTCCATACACAGATTATTGCATTTTGAGAAACATATACAGTCATGTAATGACAGAGATATAGAGTATTTAAATCACCTGAAATTTTCCTCATGTCTTTTTGTAGTCAATCCCCTCTCCACAGCCCCAGCTAATCCATTTTGCAGTTTCCTAGTTTTGCCTTTTTTGCAGCATCATGTAGGTAGAATCCTACAGTGTATAGCCCTTTAAATTTGATTTCTTTCACTCAGCGTAATGCTTTTGAGACTCATCCATGTCCCTTTATATCTATGCATACAATTCTGTTGTATGGCTATACAGACATTGATGTATTTGTATCACTCACTGATCCGTTGATGAACATCTGGGGTATTTCCAGTTTTGAGAATCTATCAATAAAGCTTCTGTAAACATTTGCACTCAAATCTTTGTGTACATAGCTTTGTGAAAAACATTTGATGTATTAGCCTACAAAGATGTAGGAAAGCAAAGAAATATTGAAAGAGAAAAATCTAATGTGGGTTGGTTGATGAGAGGTTGGGACTGGAAGGGGGGAAAGAAAGAACTGGTGCATGAGGATGTGGAAGATAATGTTGGAAAGTGTGTCTATATGTACAGCCTTTATTGCTAGGAGGAAGTTGGGAATGGGGATAGATGGGCAGGAGTTGGAGGGACCAGTGGTCATGCTGTCTCATTCAGATATGATCCTAATTGCTTCTATATCGCCCAACACCGTGAACATAAATGAAAGTTATAAATGATTTTGTTTATGAGGTCTCTGGGTGTAGTGTTTTTATTTTTTTCTTACAGTTTTATTGGTGATAATTGACAGAACGCTCTGTATAAGTTTAAGGTGTACAGCGTAATGAAATGATTAGCATGATAAATTTAGTAAACATCCATCATCTCCTATAGATACAAAATTAAAGAAATAGATAATGTTTTCCTTGTGATGAGAATTCTTAGGATTTACTGTTTATTTTTTGGTCTTTTTGCCATTTCTTGAGCCGCTGTCGTGGCATATGGAGGTTCCCAGGCTAGGGGTTGAATCAGAGCTGTAGCTGCTGGCCTACACCAGAGCCACAGCAACTCGGGATCCGAGCCGCCTCTGCAACCTACACCACAGCTCATGGCAACGCCAGATCCTTAACCCACTGAGTAAGGCCAGGGATCGAACCTGCAACCTCATGGTTCCTAGTCGGATTCGTTAACCACTGAGCCACGACAGGAACTCCAGGATTTACTCTTTTAACAGCTTGCATATATATCATACAACAGGGTTAGTTATATTTATCGTGTTGTCCATTACACCCCTAGAACTTATTTGTCTTATACCTGGAAGTTTGTACCTTTTGACTGCCTTCATCTAATTCTCCCTTCTCCCACCCCTTACCTCTGGTAACCACAAATCCGATCTTTTTTTTTCTGGTTATAGTTTTAATTTAGGGGGAAAAGTTTTTTAGAAATGGGATTTATGAATCAGAAAGCTTATACTTTTCTCTGTTTTTAGGCTTTTGACGTGTACTAAGGAAGCTTTGGCAATTTATATCACCCCCAGTAGTATGGATATTAAAGGATGTTAATATATCATTTAATGTTAATGTTGTCAGGTAGGTGGGTTAAAACTGCATCTTATTATTGATATCATTTGCATTCCTTTGATGACTAGGGAATTTAAACTTTTTTTTTTAATGCTGTGAGTCATCTGTATTTCTTTCCTTGTACGTGTGTTATGAGTGTATACATCAATTGCCCGTTCCTATTACCCGTTTTTGAGAAACCTAGCCATTTACAAATGTTAACCTTAATATTGTTTTCTAATAAAGAAATTTTAAATGTTTACATAGTTAAATATATTAGTCTTTTCCTATGAAATTTCTGTCTTTGATGTCATTATGAGCAGTGCTTTCCCCAAAAAAGATTATGTGGATATTTTCTCACAATATCTTAATGGTTTCATATATACACATAATAAATAGCATATGTGATACATATATTTAAATACTTTTTTAAATGATTTTCGGTATTGATTGAGATTCCATTTCAATTCTCCACTGTCTTTTTAACAGTGTATCAAATTTGTTTATTTTACAATTCATCCTTACCTTAGTGATTTGAAATATCTTGCTTTCACATTGAAAGCTTTTATCATTATTTAAATTCATTTCTGGATTTTCCATTTGGTTCAGTAGTTTCTTTAGCTAGTCTTGCACTGTTTACCATACTGTTTTAATTATTACAGCTTAAAATGGTTAATGTCTAAAAAAGACAGCTTCTTCCTCTTGCTTCTTCTTCAGTAGTGTTTTTGTTATTCTCATTTATTCATCTAAGTAAACCTTAAAGTCATTTTTATCAATTTTTATAAAAATCCTCTTATACTTTGAAAAGAATTGCCTTACATTTATAGATATAGGTATAATTTACCTTTAATAAGATTGAGATTTCTCACTAAAGAATTTTAAAATTCAAATACTTACATAAGTTTGCTTTATAATTTTGCTATTTTTAGGTCTTTTAAGGTCTTTCATATGTTTCTTAGTTTTTGCATAATTTTACAAATTTCACTTGTTATTTTGTTTTCTATTTCCCACTATATCTTTTAAAACTAGTTGTTATTGATGTGTAGGAAAGCTATGATTTTAATGCACATATTTTTGAAAATAGCCAATCTATTTACCTTTATCATTCATCCTTAGAGGTTTTTCTCCTGCTTTTTCCTGGTGGAAAAGAATAGACTCTGAAAAGCGATAATTTTGCCTCTTCCTTCCCATCCATGCTTCATCACAGTTGTTCTGAAGTTGTTTGCCTCACATAGAGGCAAGGGCTTCCTAATGAGTCTCCTACTCCTGTTACTCCTCACTGCAACCTACCTACATATTGCCGACGGATCTAATCACCTTTCTATTCAAAAATATCCAGAGTTTTTTCCTTTTTCCTATGTTCAATTTATTTAGAAAATCCTTATGGAGCACCCAGCTTGTGCCAGGCAATACCAGTAGTAAATAAAACCAATATGACTTCTGCCCTATGAGCTTTCCATCCACATGGAAGGGTGACAGATGTTAAGCACACCACCCAGCAAACAAGGACACTATTATAAATAGGAGTGTGTGCTTTAATGGACAAGAGCGGCATTATGAACAGAAAACTCTAGGTCAGAGAAGCCTCTCAGAGATCATGACTTCAGGACTGTGACAGCGGAGTGAATGGGATTTGGTCAGAGGATGAGTAGGGAGAAGCATCCCTGGAAGATGGGAAGCAGGTGCAAAGGACCCTCCCAACACACACACCCCGCACAAGGCAGAAAAGAGTGGTGCCTTTGAGAAACTGTAGAAATTTCAGTGTTACTGGAGTGTAGTGAATCAGGAGATAGGTGGTTAGCAGCTGGACTCCAGAATCAAATATTTTGAGCTTTATTTTTATTTATTTATTTTTTTAAGGGCTGCACCTGCAGCATATGGAGGTTCCCAGGCCAGGGGTCAAATCAGAACTACAACTGCTGGCCTATGCCAGAGCCACAGCAACGTGGGGTCCGAACCACATCTGCGACCTATACCACAGCTCACAGCAATGCCAGATCCTTAACACACTGAGCAAGGCCAGGGATCAAACCCTCAACCTCATCGTTCCTAGTCAGGTTCGGTTCCCCTGAGCCACAACAGGAACTCCTACTTTGGCCTTTATTCTAAGTACAGTGGGAAGCCATGGAAGGTTTCAGGGGTGGAAACAACATGGTGTGATTTGCACTTCAAAAGGGTCTCTCAGCTTCTAAGTTAACCCATCATTTAATCAATCATGGACCTGTATTTACAGCTTACGCCCAAGCTTGGTGGTCTTCCAGCAAATGTTCTGTATATCAGCAAGGGATTACTCCTTGTTTATGAAAGACTTATAATCAGCTTGAGGAATTCGCTGAACATTTGTTAAGCACCTAATTTTTGGCAAGCATTGGGATAGCTACTAGGGATATAAATATATAAGATAGGATCCCTCAGGGAGTTCACACCTAAAGTAGGGAGGGAGAACTAAGTATAATTAGGACTGTATTTTGGGGTGTACTCTAACCAGTTATACTGAAAACATTAAAGAATCAGGAGAAGGGGGCCCCAACTCTCTTGGGGCCATGGGGTACAAGGCAGAGGGAGGAGGGATCAGGGGGAAGAGTACTGCTAAGGGAATGATGCTGGAATTGAATTTGGACAATTAAGTGTCTTAGATATAAAACCAACAGATAAAAGAATAACAGTATGCGGATCTCTCAGAGGCATGAAAGAGAGGCAATTCATTCAAAGCAATGATAAATGCAGTAGCAAGATGGACTTTGGAGAGCAAGTGAGAAAATGGCAGAGATGATGCTAATCATGTAGGAAGGGGCATAAACGAGAAAGGGGCTTGCATCGTTGGATCTCTGGGAAGAAGGGTATTATCTGGGAGGAAACGGGTGTCATTGCAGGATTCTAGGTAGAAAAGTGACATGATCAGATTTGTTCTTCTAAAAATGTAACCTGATACTCCTGTAGAGATGCTGGGTCTGAGATGGGTGAGAATAGGAAGGGCTGGACCAAGGCTGTAGTGGGAGAAATGTAGAGGGGTGAGAAGTATGAGCAAGGTCAGTTCTCGGGACATCTTAGATGAGGGCGGTGAGGTGGAGGAAGGAACCAGAGGGTCCGATAATAAATATCTTAGGCTTTGCTGGTCAGGTGCTCTCTGTCACTCTGTTCAACTCTGCCTCTGTAGGGTCAAGGCAGCCCTAGGCAATAAAGGAAAGTGTCTGTGCTCCAGTGGAAGGGGTGGGGTAGGAGTATGGATTGGGTTTGGCCCCAGGGGTTAACCCCTGGTTTAGATAATCCATACATGGGGACATTCATGCAGGTGGCTACTAGATACTTAGAACAATCAAACTGAAACTCCAGAGGAGGGCTTAAGTTTAGCAACGTTTAGGAGAAATCAGTAGATGGATCATAGCTCACCCACTGGCAAACCAAATTCCAGCTGGCAGAGGTGATTGAGCAAAATCAGTACATGTACATATACACACATATATATACATACAAACACACACATATATATATATAAACTTAAATTTATACACACACACAAATATGTAAGTTTAAATTTGAATACCTTTAGGTGGACAAAAACTCTCCATTTAGCACAAGCCCTATAATTCCTTATTGTATCCTATTTACTGGACTCATATGTTTGTGTTACTTTTTCATTTCCCGTTCTCATTTGAGTTTTCAGCCCATCATATTGATAGTGTTTGGTTTTGTGAGTCAAGCTCAAAAGTTGAAAGATACCAACATCGAAGGGGGAAGTAGTAGAAGAATCTGCAAAGAGAGAAATAACAATCTTGATCTGAATCAGACAGTCGAAGAATTTTCCACCTAAAATTGGTTAGCAGTAACACCCTTCAGAACCTAAATCAAGCATCACCTCCCTAGAAAGCCTTTGGCAGTCACCCCAAAGTTTCTACTCCTAAGAGCCCCGGCCACTGTGGATGAACTTTTCCCACAAAACAGCATTGGCCCTCAATTGCACTGCTTGTGTTCCTCTCTTAGAGTCTTCATACTTTATCTAACCCTTAGCTCCTGTCATGAGGTTATAAATTCCTTATTTCTTACCCTTTAGTTTTTCTTACAAATCCTAACAGAATAATAAATAGGTAGCAGACAGCCAACAAATAATTGTTGCTTGAATGTGACTTATTTCCAAGACAGAAAAAGCTGATACTTTAAGGAAATATCATGTTTGGTTTTATATTTAAGTTCCTGGAGCCTCAATTGTTTGGCCAGGTTCTCATCAATAGCCTGCTCATCTTTTCCCCTCTTACAGCCCTCCCCACAAATCTCTTTTCCTTTGGCAATTCCACGTAACCCTAGAACCAATCCATCCTACCACACGTGGAGTTCCTGTCAAGAGTTCCACTTTCTATTTGATGACTTCTCTTATTTCCTACTTATTTATCCTAATGCATTGTCCTTTTGACCCAAAGAATTATTTAATGGTTTTTACAGAAGTTGTGCATCAACGTTGCCTTCCTCAAATTAACCGTAATAGTACCTAGTATATCTTCAATCCACTTTTCAAGCAATAACTAATTCATGGCTTTTTAAAGAACCCCTGCTGAAGAGTTAAGCCACTGTACCTGCACCATGAAGTTGGGGCCTGAATCCGTGGGTTAAGCATTGATCACTCTCCCTGAGGAAGTCACTGCCTCAGATTCTGTGAAGGTTCCACATGCTAAGTGGCTCCTGTCAGGCTCACATCATCCCTCAACACCTGCAGTCCTTTTGACTCTACTCCACATTAGGTATGAGACCCAGTGCAAGAGTAGCTGGTGCCAAGACACTGCTATTAGGAGACTTTTTTTTTTTTTTTTTTGTCTTTTTGCCTTTTCTAGGGCCGCTCCCACTACATATGGAGGTTCCCAGGCTAGGGGTCCAATCGGAGCCTTAGCCACGGCCTTTGCCAGAGCCACAGCAACATGGGATCCAAGCCACATCTGTGACCTACACCACAGCTCACGGCAACATGGGATTGTTGACCCGCTGAGCAAGGCCAGGGATCGAACCCGCAACCTCATGGTTCCTAGTCGGATTCGTTAACCACTGCGCCACCATGAGAACTCCTAGGAGACTTTTGATAGGGTGATTCCCTCTACTTTTGGTGGCAAATTTATCCTTTCATAGTATAAAGGTGGCCCTTGCCTAATGAGGTCTCTTAGAAATGGAATTTCATATCTCATGATATGAAAGTTCATGCATGTGTTGAAGAGTTTCCTCCCCCTCCTGTAATTGTTATAGATCTTAAGACACCCAAATTTGAGAATAGTAGGCAAGGACTGCTATTTCACAGAGTGAACATGCTAACAAATGACTGCTCCAAATTCTCTACCATTCAAGAGCAAAAACATCTTCCTGCATGATAAGGTGCTTGAAACACAAAGATACCTACTTGAAACATGGCAATCCACTCAAGATTTAGCTAAAAAGACGGCTCTCCCTCTGAATAATTTGGAAATCTAAGATATAATTGAAAAGAGGGACATGTATTAACAAACATAAGCCTAACCTTTCAAATAAATTCCATTTTACTATATATCCACAGCAGCTGGTAACCTTCTGACATGCTTATCTCCTAAACTTTTTGTTTTCTATCCATCTGTTAAGTATTAAGCGATGTCAATTCTTCCCTCCTCACTCTAGATCTACCCCCATCAAACTAGACTAAATAGAGCTAAATTCAATTACTACATTAAGATATATTCTGCCTTACTGAAAAACAAAATATCTCCTCTTTACCTTAAATCAAAAGGCCTGCTTGAGCTACGTCCCTCTGGATAATTGCTGCTTTTGAAATGGAAGAGGAAAAGCAGGAGCTATATATGCATTTCTTCTTACATGCTTCCTATGAAATCTGCTTTTAAGGACTTTAACTCCCTCCATGTAAGAGGCCATCAAAGTTAGGTTTAAAATTCTCCAATTTTGGCCATGTGAAATCTAAGACAGCAAACCCGAGATGCGCTGGACACAGTGTGAAGGTCCCCAGGTGGATGTCTTGGGAGCAAATGCTTTGTTTCGGAGGAATGCCACTCTTCTGGACCATAAGAGAAGGAGAGTTGATGCAGGTCCCGGGAGAGTGGGTGGAGCCTGTAGAGGGAAAATGGGTAGAATGGATGTTGGCTCTGGGGAGTACCCATCCGGCATGAGAAGACAAGACACAGCCCAGTGTGAGCCAAGCGGAGCTAAGGAAATGCTGTGACTCCAACACTCCCCTTCTGTCCTACACAGCCTGTCAGAACCACCAGAGTCAGGTCCCCCTAGACAAAGCATTCCTACACCCACATACTAGAAACCCTTAACAGGAATACACTACAATTGCCATTAGCAATAGTAATCCAACAAATCCAATTTGCCTACTCAAAGGCCACCAAGCTGCCCCACCCCAATCAGGGCAAAAGCTCTAGCTGGACCAGTAGGAGAATGAGGGGTATTCATCTGTGAGCAGGGCTGGGTGCGCATAGTGAGGGGGTGGGTGGGAAAGAAATGACGTTTTTAAACACTATTGCTGAAAGATGAGAAACACTTGCTTTCCTTCAAAGTATGAAATAGTTCCTTTTAAATAATTCTTTTTAAAATAAAAAAGAGGAGGAGTTCCTGTCGTGGCACAGTGGTTAACGAATCCGACTAGGAACCATGAGGTTGCGGGTTTGATCCCTGGCCTTGCTCAGTGGGTTAAGGATCTGGCGTTGCCGTGAGCTGTGGTGTAGGTTGCAGACGCGGCTCGGATCCCACGTTACTGTGGCTCTGGCATAGGCCGTGGCTAAGGCTCCGATTGGACCCCTAGCCTGGGAACCTCCATATGTTGCGGGAGCGGCCCTAGAAAAGGCAAAAAAGACCAAAAAAAAAAAAAAAGAAAGAAAGAAAGAAAGAAAAGAGGATTGTGCAAGGCAAAAATTATGAAAGTAGTACCTAAATGCCTGAAGTTTGGGGAAACACTGACATTAAAGAAAAGGATGTGCACTGGAAGATGCATGGGTTGACCTTTAATTTCCCACCAAATGACCCCCTCACAGCTTTCTATAGGGCCAGCCGCAGGCGCTGGAGCTGGAGGCTGGACTCCTGCCCAGGTCTGTGGAAACCCAAGACAGACACATCTGCCTCCGCCACCTCACCCCAGGTCTGGCACCCTCCTGGATGGAGGCCAGAAGAAAACTGGCATCTGCTGAGCCCTGTGCGCTGCTGGTGTGTGGCTGGGTCCTGACCATAAGGTCCCACAGCTCCTTGCAGAGGCAGAGCTCTGCAGCAAGGGTTGTCTTCTGTGTAAATGCCCATGCGTGCTGATGCCCAGCAAGGACGCCCGTTCATGAGGAGGCTGAACCTCTAGGTCACCCACTGTGTTTTTCAGTTACGAGCAGGGGTCACCCACAACTTGGAACACCCGTGGGGCATCCAGGGATCCAGGCCGGCTGCTGGCAGCACGAGCAGCAGGCACCCCCTGGGTTTCTGAATCACCAGCCTCCTGATGGTGATCAGAGCACCAAGAAGGGACTAATTTAAAAACCAAACAGTGTGGTAATTGCCCCTGGTCACTAGGTTGCCTTGCTTTTGGAAGGCCGCTGTTTCCGATTAGCGGGGCCTGGATCTGATGAGGACTAACAAAGTGTAACGAATGATCAAAGCGACAGTTACAACAGCGCGAGTGCTCAGTGATTGATCTGGATGACATAATAATGGTAACCAATGAGGGGAGGCGGGGGGTGGTCCCCACCAGGTAAGGACCAGGGTGGGCCCCGGACAGGTCAAGACTTTTCTCTGATTAGGGAACAGAAGGTCATAGGATGGAAGCAGAGGCACGTGGAAAGGAAGGAATGAAGTGCTCACACTGGAAACGTTTGGGTGAAAGAAGTAGGTCAAGTCATGGCTGAAAACGAGATCCTCTTTAGAGATGGAGATGAAGATTTCCAGTCCCCAGATCTCCAAATCCCCACTCCTGGGCTCCTCTGCAAAAGCATGTTGTTGTAAAGAAAACCCAGATCCCTGTGAGTAATTTAAAGAAAAAGGGGCTCATTATCAAGTCATCTTTTATCATATTTTTAACGAGCAGAGAAAATACCTCTTTAAAATGATGTAAGTAGAGTCTCAAAGAGACACTGACTTTCACAGCAGTGCTATTCATAGTAGCCAAGAAGTGAAAGCAACCCAGGTGACAGCACATGAATAGATAAACAAAGTGTGGCCTGGGTACACCATGGAATATTATTCAGCCCTAAACAGGAAAGAAGTCCTGTCACATGCTACCACGTGAATGAACCTTGAGGACATTCTGCCAGGTGAAAAGGTAGTCGCAAAAGACAAGGACAGTATGACTCCACTTAGATGAGTTATCTAGGGCAGTCAAATTTATAGTAACAAAAAGAAGAATGGTAGTTGCCAGGAGCTGTGGAGGGAGAGAAAATGAGTTATGATTTAAGCGGCATAAGAGTTTCAGCTGTGCAAGATGAAAAAATCTGACAGTCTGTTGCACAACAATGTGAATATCCCTAACACTACTGAACCATATACTTAACAATGGTTAAGATGGCAAATTTTATGTTACGTATTTTTCACAATAAAAAAAGCCGTAGAGCCCAACATATGTATTGTCATTTAGATAAAAATAATTTTTCAGTAATACTAAACATTTCCTATTTTCTCAAGTAGTTAGTATGTGCCAAGTCTAATTTGACTCCTCCTTTAGAAGTTCAAATATGTACAGGGAAGTAGGGTAGTGTTGATTTCAAAGCCGGTTGAGGTGGGTGGTAGTATTTGCCGCTGAACAAATGGCCCTGGGATGATGAGTATCTGAGGTTCTCATGCCTGTGTCTTATGGGTTTTATGTTGCTTTTGTTGTCAGTTTCTGACTCTGACGTCTTTTCTGTGGGTCCCTCTTTTACCACCGACAGCTTTGTCAAGGACATGAAAAAAATGTTAGACACATTAATTCAAGTTTTACATAAAATGAGGATAAAGCGATGCGGAATCAAGGGCCAAGCAACAGGTCTTGCCAGTCACCTGAGCTTCCTTACCTGGTCTTAGGCACTTCTGCCTTTCTCTTCTTGAAGTCTGCTCTATTGCCCAGCTTTCCACAGGGACTGCTATGGGCAGTGCTGCCAGCTCCAGAATCATGGGTGGAAAAGGCTCAGGTCTGTTATCAACCTGACCCCCATATCATTGGCACAAATATTACCAACTCTAAGGTTCATCTCTGATCCAAGCTAAGAAATTCAGAGACCAAACGTAAATCCATCTTCTAAGAAAAGACTAGCCAGATATCTTCAGCATAGAATCAGTGTCATTAACATTTTGATTCTTTATTGCTACTTTACTTCTTATTGAATAGGAAAAATATTCATTCTATACTTAAAAAAAAGTTGGTATTTTGAAGAAGGTGGTATATTCTCAAGGACTCATAAGGTCTTAAGTGATGCTCAGTGGAGAGAAAGGAGATGGCTTCTCACTCCTGACCCAAATTACTGATGGATCTAAAGGGTTTTCTGTTGAATTTTCTATTTTGGAAAGTCAATTCTGAAGCCCAGTTGAAACGTACTGCCTTACCCAGGACAAGCCTTAGGACCCCAGGCATCTCATACCATAGCTTTTGTATCCTGCTTCTGTTCCAGGCTCTTTTCCATCTGGAGGCTGCAGACGCATGCACAGAGGGATGGGAAGGAGAAGGAAGGCAGGGAAAGAAATGGGCAGCTATATCCTAAGCTGTATCCCATGAGCTCACTGCAAAGCCCAAGCTCACCAGCTCTGCGATGCTCTCTGAGATCCTCCACCTCTCCCAGCCCCCACCCCACTCCATGTTCCCGTCTTTGAAATGGCAGCACCTTCCACGTCCCTCCAAGTTTGCCATAAGGATCCACTAAACCAGGGCTGTGAACACACATTGCAGAGTGTTAGGTCTCTGCACAAATGCGAGGCCTCTTTGCTGATTACCATTTGGCAGATGCCAAGCTTTGTGCTGTTGACACAACTGTCCTCTATGGCCCTTGGCAGTTTGGACTTTGTTGACAAACAAGGGAAAGGTGGGAACATTTGTCTCTAACTTTGGCTTCAAAATACAGCACAAAAGTTTTTTGAACCGGCCAGCTGAGGTAGCCCCTGGTTTTTTCAGGTCTCTTGTCCACACTGGCCCACTTCCCCTGAACCCCTTCTCCAGCTGCTCTGACCCCTCACTGAACTCTTTCTACCCCAGCTTTCTTTAAAAAACAAAAAAAAAATAGGTAAACCAGCTTAATTTCTCTTCTTAATAATCCAAACACAGTCTCCAGGAGATTGGCACATCTTGACACAAAGACCTATCACTGTGCAGCCACTTTCTCTGGAACCCCTATGCACTGGTGTCACACCTTAAACCAGGTAATGCCAACCTCACCTATAGTCACCCAGGTCCCCAGGCAGCCTCTGATGTCAATCCAGGCGTTCCCCTGAACTGCTTTTTATTGTCACACTGTTTTCCTGAAGGGTCTTGGAAAATCATTAGCAGTGACAAAATATTTTCCAGAGCTCCAAGATTTTTTCTTTCTGGTGACTTTTAAACCTTTCTGAGCCTCCCTGTTCCATTGGCGCCCACCCTAGGGGGCTCCAAGCGTATTTGACTTAATTAGTTTTAATACTCTAACTGTTTAAATAGTTAACAGTAGAACTTGGACTTCAAATCACATCCCACCCCTCCAGCCCCCCAATTGCCTGTGTGTCTGAGGTTGTCAGATCAAGATGGAAAAATACCTCTAATTGTTTCCAGACAATACACAGCACTCTCACTCCGAGTGAGAATGAGTATAACTTACATTTTCACCAAGGGTCTCTGGGAGGCCCACAGGAGATTCCCGCAAGCCAGGATTCTTTGTGCATTCCAGTCCACTGGAAAATAAAACCCAGTTTCAAACTGAACCCGGAGCCTTCACTTCCCCTAGCTTATTTCTCCAGAAGAAGCTATAGCTCATTTTTTTTTTTTTCCAACAGACATTTCTTTTCAGATCTGAATGGATTTTTATCCTGGCTTTGTATGTCAGAAAATAAATACCTTGGCCCAGAGGAGGTGACAACTGTTCATTGGAAGATGACAAACACGGATGCTTCTGCACCCCATTCAGGCCTAGCAAATAATCTGCGTGGTGTTCTTTTTCTGTCTGGAGAAATAGCTTGCTCCTTGAGAATTTCATCTTCGGGCCCGAAATTCCACCTCTGAGGGACTCATTCCTTTGCCTGTAGAAGATTCGAGAGTTTTCGGAACTTGCAGTTTGAATACAAATACAGTTGTTGACAGAGAATGTCTTTGTCAGGCTCTCATTAACAAAATTTTTAAACTCTGTCAGGATGAGACTCTGGATTTTGAGCTAGAGAAGGGAACCCTGGGGGTGGAAGAGAAGAAAGTGAAAAGAAGGCAGTCAGGCCGCATTCATCACATTCGCTATGTGCCAGGCACATTCCACATCATTTCATCTTCATGACGTTCCGGTGAGGTGGCTATTACTGAGTCCGTTAAAAAGATGAGGAGACTGGGATTCAAAAAGGTTGAAGAATTTACAAGAGAACTTACTTTAACCCTAGTGATTTTTAAATTTTTTTTGGGGGGGGTGTTAGCGGCTGTATGCTCATTTTATTTTGTGCCATTGCTCTGTGTGTTTTTTTTATATTCTTTCTTTTTTTAAATTACTCAATGAATTTTATTACATTTGTAGTTGTGCAGTGATCATCACAACCCAGTTTTATAGCATTTCCACCCCAAATCCCCAGCGCATTCCCCCACCCCCTCAACCTGTCTCATTTGGAAACCATAAGTTTTTCAAAGTCCGTGAGTCAGTATTTGTTCTGCAAAGAAGTTCATTGTGTCCACTTTTTAGATTTCATATGTAAGTGATAGCATATAATGTTGGTGTCTCCTTGTCTGACTGACTTCACTTAGCATGATAATTTCTAGGTCCATCCATGTTGCTGCAAATGCTGTTATTTCTTTCCTTTTAATGGCTGGGTAATATTCCATTGTGTCTGGGCACCACATCTTCTTGATCCACTCCTCTGTTGGTAGGCTTTTAGGTTGTTTTCATTTCTTGGCTATTGTACATAGTGCTGCACTGAACATTGGAGTACATGTGTCTTTTCCAGTCATGGTTTTCTCTGTATAGATGCCCGGAAGTGGGATTGACGGATCAAATGGTGATTCTGTTTTTATTTTCTGAGGAATCTCCATCCTGTTTTCCACAGAGGTTGCGTGAAATTGCATTCCCATCAACGGTGTAATAGGGTCCTCTTCAGCATTTATTGTTTGTAGACTTTTTGAGGATGGCCATTTTGGCCAGTGAAAGGTGGTACCTCATAGTGGTTTTGATTTGCATTTTTCTAATAATGACTGATGTTGAACATCTTTTCATGTGTTTTTTGGCCATCTGTCTGTCTTCTTTGGAGAGTTGTCTGTTTAGATCTTCTGCCCATTTTTTGATGGGGTTGTTTGTTTTTTTGGTATGGAGCTGCAGAAGGTGTTTATAAAATTTTGAGATTAATCCCTAGTCAGTTGCTTTATTTGCAAATATTTTCTCCCATTCTGTGGGTTGTCTTTTTGTTTTGTTTAGGGTTTCCTTTGCTGTGTGGAAACTTTCAAGTTTAATTGTCCCATTTGTTTATTTTTGTTTTTATTGTCATTACTCTAGGAGGTGGATCTGAGAAGATATTGCTGTGGTTTATGTTGGAGAGTGTTTGGCCAGTGTTTTCCTCTAAGAGTTTTATAGTATCTGATCTTATATTTAGGTCTTTAATCCATTTTGAGTTTATTTTTGTGTATGGTATTAGGGAGTGTTCTAATTTCATTCTTTTCCATGTGGCTGTCCAGTTTTCCCAGCACCACTTATTGAAGGGGCTCCCTGGTGATTTTTTTAATGTTAATACATTTTTCTTTCAAGCAACCCATGTCTCTTGTATTAGATATTAAGTATCTTTTGAGGTTTTCTGTAATTAAACAAACATACAGTTATTAAATACTGAAGAAGTTATATACTAAATATTATATATCATATTGCATAAATAATATATGTAGTGAAGAAGGTTCATCTGTTTGCTACATCATAAATTCATCAACCATACCCCTAGGAACACCAACCAAAATGTAGGAAGCAGCCCCACACTTAGAAACCCACAGTTCTTGAGAACAAGTATTGGCCAGAGCTCCTTGGTGTGAATGAGTCCTCCCAGGCCGTGTGCACAGACTGGCCCACAGCTAACTCTCTCCTTTTTTGTCTCCTATAGAAGCAGAAGGTGGAGCCAGCAAGCAATTCAGCAGACAAGGGAAATCAGCACCATGAGCTCGCATCCACAGCTGTTGCTGTCCCTGTGTCCTTGGGAAGAGCTACCTGATGGAAGAAGGTCTCATTTGAGGTAAGACTCAAGGAAAGACCCTCCAAATCAAATCCTGGCACCAGGCTCATTCATCCCTGATGAAATTTTCACTGATCTGTAGTGAAAACACACTAAGGTTCCGTTTAACCTTTCTTGGAGAAGACTGTCTCTCTCTCTCTCCCTCTTTTTTTTTAACCTGTAATTTTGCTTCTTTTAGAGTATGTGACCACCCTTTTGTATTTTAGGAAATAATAGGGAAAGTAAATGGAAATTTGCTTTCTATTAAAACACTTACTTGGAAAAAAAAAATGGCTAGCTGCTTACATATCTTTGTGCATATGTGAGACTGTTTACCTGGCATGCCCACACAGGTGCAAAAAAGAGGCATAGATAAGGAAATGGAGACTTAGATAAACCATGGTAGAGTTCCATTATGGAATTAGGTACAACAATCAAAATTAATGAAATAGAGCAGTATTGATATAGAGGAATCATCAAGGTTAAGAAACCTGAAGTAAATTAAATGTACTATATAATGTCATCTATATAAATAAAACATCCCAAGTCAGTACTTCTATATGGACCTATTTCTGTATATGTAAATATAGAGAAAAAGCTGGAAGAAGCTATAGCAAACTGATACGAGTGGTTCCCTTTTGGGAAGACACTGAGATTCAAAGGATGTCACAAGAGACTTTTGCTTGATCTTTGTTTGACTTTTTTTAAAATTGAAATAGTTGATTTACAATAACTCAGTCATTTTGCTGTACACCTGAAACTAACACATTGACATTTTTAAAATAAGGAGAATGTGTTTAGCTATGACGTATGCAATTAGAAAATAAATTAAGTTTTTTTTTTTTTTTTTTTTTTTTGCTATTTCTTGGGCCGCTCCTGCGGCATATGGAGGTTCCCAGGCTAGGGGTCGAATCGGAGCTGTAGCCTCCGGCCCACGCCAGAGCCTCAGCAACGCAGGATCCGAGCCGCCTCTGCAACCTACACCACAGCTCACGGCAACGCCGGATCGTTAACCCACTGAGCAAGGGCAGGGACCGAACCCGCAACCTCATGGTTCCTAGTCGGATTCGTTAACCACTGCACCAC
Source organism: Sus scrofa (assembly GCF_054392235.1). Taxonomy (NCBI): domain Eukaryota; kingdom Metazoa; phylum Chordata; class Mammalia; order Artiodactyla; family Suidae; genus Sus; species Sus scrofa. The sequence continues at coordinate 88,001,610 of NC_139385.1, read as the reverse complement.
GACGGGAACTCCTAAATTAAGTTTTAAAGTTCCAAATTTTATGGCAATTCCCTCTTTTTATTTATGTATTTACCATGCCTGTTATTTTGTTGTTGTGGTTGTTATTAATATTTAATTTTACAGCCTGTGAATATCAAAATCTGAGCATCACTGGGCTAGAGTAAAGGCAAAGATTCAATGAATATCACAAAGTGCACAAATAGGTCATTTTCAATAAGTATCCCCATAATAATCATAAATTTTAAAGGATAATGTAAAAACTAGTTCAGTATTTTAAGTGCAATACATTTATTTATATTGTTCAAATGAATTAAATTAAAAACTAGTTCAGTATTTTAAGTGCAATACATTTATTTATATTGTTCAAATGATTTAAATTTTAATTCTTTGAAACTCAGTGTTGCAATACATCACGTATAATGGGAGTTTGCAAACTTGTTTGTTACCACTGTCCCTCTAAGTCTCCCCAAAGCACATGAGGTTATTAACCATTTTGCATTTGGAGAAACTGCCTTTTGCCTCAAGCACGGATCTTGAAAAGCATGCCTAGGCGGCTCCTTTGTGGTGGCACAGGTATTCAAGTTTGCAGAAACTTATCCTAAAGAATCTGACATACATTTAGTTTGACTTTTCCCCTCACCATCCACTCAGCTTCTCAGACTCTGCCACAGCCCCCAAAAGAATCCAAGTTCAGTATTCAAGCATTTGTCTCTTACATCATCGCCAGCCCTGTACACTAGACTTGGAATCAACATCAAGGTAAGCCTTGGGGAGAGATCAGATTTGTAGAACTGGAAACTTCAGGCCAATCCAACAGCGGTTCCTTGGACATTCAATCCAAAAGCTCCAGGTTGTGGGGGAGGTGGGGGTGAGCTGACAGATTGGTGCCAGAGACCAGCCTGCTTTTGGAGCCATTCCAGGCCCTGATGCAACCAACAGCCATGGGCTTTGTAAAGGACAAACATCTCTGTGGCTCTGCCTACATCAATCACTGCCTTTTACCAGGTCAGGAGCAAGTTCTGAATTCTTACACAGCTGGGACAATCATTTCCTTTTCTTGCACCCTTTGGACTGTGGACAATTTGGGAGACCCTTTTGTTCCCTTGGGGCTTAAACTCAGGGGCCCTAGAACTCTGTTATATTGCCTCCTAGAAATCAATCAAATTTCACTCTTTCCTTTCTCTTTATTAACAAGTGTAAAACAGATGTTAGCTGGGTCTCTGATCCCATAGGGTGTACAGGAGATCAGCTCACCTCTACACCCCAAACCCTGGAGAAGTTAAAGCCCTCACTAAGAGTTCTGTAAGTTAGATGTTAAGAGGGCTGAAGATTATGGATTTGTGTCTGACCCCACTGTCTACATTTGAAACCTGGACTCACCATCTCACAGCTCTGTGGTCTTGGGTAAGTTATTTAACATCTCTGTGCCTCGATTTTCTCTTATGGATATATAATAGTACCTCTTAGGGTTTTTATAAGGATTAAATGAGGACATGCCCATGGAGGACTTAGCAGAGGGCCAAACATTACTCTGTAACAGTTAGCTATTATTATTGGTGTCATGAGAGCACCTTGGTAACAAAATAGCTGCAACAAAGTAGTGGCACCAAAATGTCCATCTTGGCTCCCAGACTTTTGACCAGAAAAGGTAGATGGAACTAACAGATATGAAAGCCTTGAATTTAATGGATTGAGCCCTATTGGTGGAATTTCTACTATCAATTATTTGGTACAGAGCCTGAGTAGGTAACACTGTAAGCCATCTCTAGTTTCACATCAGCCTTTTCTGACTCTTGTAAGGCTGGACAATAGTATTTCCTGAGAGATACTACAACTCCTTCTTTTAAAAGTCATCAGGGGGGTATCCAGTGGCTTTCCTGCAGGATTTCCTCTAGTCCTGCATGAGCTTGTCCCCTGATACTCCTCCTTAGACCCAGAGTGCTCCATGCTCACCTACTCAGAATCATGGTCATGAATTTGCCACAAGGCTTCTATAGGAGTCATGCCATGGCCTGTGCTATTCCAAATTAGACTGTACTTTACCAACTATAAGGGAAAAAATAAAAATCATTAAAAAAAATTAGACCTCATTTAAAATTTTTTTTGGCCATGCCATGGCATGTGGAAGTTCTAGGGCCAGGGATCAAACCCATGCCACAACAGTGACCCAAACCATAGCAATGACAGTGCTGGATCCTTAACCTGCTGCACCCCCTGGGAACTCCTAGACTTTATTTTTAGAGTAAGCATCCCAATACCATGTAGGTAGGCAAGGGACTGCTATTACTCAGGCAAAACATCTAAAAGCATCAATTCCAAATGATCTTTCATTTTCTAAGTTTGACTTTTAGTTTACAACCAATCTTCCAACTTCTGCTAACCGTGGTGTTAATTTTCTCTATATAGTCAAAGGTTCAATTGTATCAGATCAATACTTTCTTATATTAATGTCTTCCTGTACCTTGTGGATCTTAAACCATCATGCTGTGGAGAGGAAGCCACTTAAATATTTGATAAGGGACTAAGCAGGCTCCAGGTAAATTTAAAATTGCATCCTCAAAACGTTGTGTGTATTCTCAGGGCACTTTATTGACTAAATGTAATAACTGATAGCAATAGTGCTATTACTCACACATCAGTGCACAGTATTTTGCATTGAGACTATAACAAGTCTCGGTCGTATTACTCAACTGCAACTTGTTTAAAATAGAAACAAAAACCAGGAAAAGACAGAAAGGATCAGAGGAGGTAAGCTTGTGTGGGGAATTCTAGAAGCCTAAAACAATAAAATCACAAAGACAAAATTCATTCTTCAGCCGTTAACTATTTTTGGTATATGGTCGTTTGTGCTTGGAAAATGCTATAAGGATAATGATCTCAAGAAATTGGTTTCTTGAAACTCAGAGCAATGGCCTTTGCATTTTGACAAATTTAGATGATTTTACGGGGGCGGGGGGGAGGGAAGGGAAGGGAGGGGGAAGCAGGAAAAGGCCCCCTGGCTCATCATGAGCATCATAATCAGGTCCACTCTCGATTCCCTTTTCTGAGCCCTGGCACACCTCTCGCCCGGGGAGTTAGCCAGGAAGCAGCTGTGTGGAGGGGAGATGGAGAGCTCAAAGTGGTGAACTGAGATGCCCACACAAAGTCCTTGTGGCAGGACAGAGGAGGGGTGGAGATAGATGGGGAGAGGTGTGGGAAGGGCTCAAGGAAGTCCAAGGAATCCAAAAATTCCCAGTTTAAACCAGGCCTTTTAGGAAGGCAGAAAGATGGAACTTTTCGCTTCATCGTGTTTATGACTTTTTTTTAATTTTATTTTTTAGGGCCGCACCCGCAGCATATGGAGGTTCCCAGGCTAGGGGCCTAATCGGAGCCACAGCTGCCGGCCTACGTGTTTATGACTTTTAAACAGACATGTGGGTGTGGGCCTCTAGGCATCCTCTTGCCTCAGACTCCATTCAGTTTAGGCACAGGCTCGACCTTGATTTAGTCTTTTACCGCTTATAAAGCCCTTTCACATGTGATGTCATCAGATCTTCCCAATCACCTCAATTCACGGAAACTGAGTCCCCTGGGGTTCCACAACATATCCGAAATCACTTGGACAATAGGCAATGTTGGTTTACCTCTCCTAGGTGGGGGAGGAGTTCTGGTTATGGGTTAAATAAATCAAGATCACAACGAAGTCATCATAGTAGGGGGTGGAGCTTTGGTCTCATGAAACAGGTGCAGTAAAAAGCCTGGGAGGAGGCCCCAGCTTTTGAGATGCCCTGGTTGTGAGCAGAGAAGAATGAGGGAACATGCAGAAGGATCATGGGGAGGGGGGGTGTATGGGTAAAGGCCAGGAACCTTGAAGGAAGTCAAACTCTGAATATCAAATCCAACACTTAGCATCACTGTCCTTGACTTATAATCTGCTGTCACTTAAGCAAGTGACCTACATATTTCTTAGTCGTGTGTATTCAGTATTTCTATATTAGGTTTCCCAGAGGCCAGATGCTAGTTCCAAGTTAGCCTCTTACCTTCTCTTTTGCCTGGAAAAGTACAAGATTTGCAGGTTACTTTACGAGGTCCCAAGCAAATACCCAATCCCTCCTTGGGGCAGTGCCACCTTACTTATTAACAGGACTGTGGGAGCACCTGAAGGACTTAGGCCATCAAAAGAAATTGTAGAGGCGAGCTTGCCCCTTTTTCTTATGAGTCCAGCGAGTTTGGAGACTGTAACGAACTAAATTTAAAATCAAGATGGTTTACAAGGTACAGAAGGAATAATAGTGCCATTTAAAAGAAATCAATCAAAGCTTTAGAGAGAAGAGTGTGTCTTTGGAGACTTTGGAACAAAAACTGACCTTGCTGAGCCACAAAATGTCATAGACCTTAAAAGATTTCCCCAGATCAATGATATATTTTTAAATCACTTTCCTTAAGCAAATCGGTCTTGTCTTATAATGGCCGAGGGTTTCTACGGACGTCATCCCAAACAGTGCCACTGTGGGCCAAGGAGGAGACCTTAGGGGAGAATCAAGCAAACTCTCATTTTCATCAAATTAAAGTTGGAGAGTGAGGGTCTAAACTGGATTCCTGTAATGTCATTTCCATACCCCTGCAATGTTTTACCTGTGTGCTCTTGCTTAGCATTCAGTTCTACTTCCAAGTATCCACACTTGAGACAAGATGCTTTCATGTCCATGGTGCTTTGCAGTTGATTGAAGGTGCCTAATCTTAGAGGCCAGAGCACATTTTCTTCTGAAATCCATGTGCACCCTTCTTCACTACCTTAATCAGCCACCTTATATCTTCTATCTCTTTCCTCTGCCCCTCTGTCCTCTTACTCCTCGGCTTTCCATATCATCTTCTCCCCTTTGTCCCCTTTGTCCAGAGCTCTCTGCCCTTTCTCCAGTTGACATTTCTGGCTCCCCATGGAATTACTGAGCTGTTCCCATCCCCATCTAGGGAAGAAGGGTTCAGAACAGAAAACTGCCAGGCAGCTCATGTTTGAAGGTTTCTCTGGTCAGTATGACCCATTCCCAGGCATCTCCATTTTATGGTCGGAAAATTCCAGCCAAGAGTGACTCCTCCGAGGCCATGGCTGATGAAGCTAAAACCCTAGATTATTACATTGGTGTCCATCTTATCTAGAGTTGAAAGCTCTCTCTCTATACCGAGGAGCATTTATCATTTGCATCATTCTTGTGGAAAGGACTTCCATGGTTGGTTTTAATAAGGATCTCAAGGGTACTTGAGCTTTACATTTTTTTCCTGGACTTCAAAGTGTCAAGCAGACTTCTGGCTCCCTAGCTGTATGAAAGACCCCAAGCTATTTGGAAGAACTGATGCTGAGTACTTAGAGTATTTTACTAGATGTCAGGATTAAGAGTCTCACACCAGCCCAGGGATTTGAAAACCATGGAAAAGCCTTGGTGTGAAAGGAAGTGACCCCAGAAGGAGGAAAGCAGCTTTCCCCAATGCAGGGCTGAACTGTAGATTGTATGTCCCATCCTGGGACACAAAGAAAGTCAGCATTCTTGTTCTGGCTCATCGGGTGAAGAACCCAGCTCGTATCCATGAGGGTGTGGGTTTGATACCTGGCTTTGTTCAGTGGGTTAAGAATCTGGCACTTCCACAAGTGTAGGTCTGTGTCAGAGCTTGCAGAGGAGGCTTGGATCTTGTGTTGCTGTGGCTGTAGTGTAGGCTGGCAGCTGCAGCTGCGATTCAGCCCCTAGCCTGGGAACTTCCATATGCCTCAGGTGCGGTCGCACAAAGAAAAAAAAAATAGAAAGAGAGAGGGATGATCAGGTGAGAGAGGACCACTGGCCTAGCCTTTAGGGGAAATATGACAAAGTAAAGGTAAGTGCAGCACACATGTCACACCCCAAAACTGTCATCATTATTTAATAATAGCAAACATGTCCTGGTAGCCTACTGTGTACTATGCTAAATTTAAGTTATCTCACTTAGTCCTCAAAATGAGGTGGCTACTAATTTCTTAGCCTCAGTTTTCCATGCAGGGAAATTGAGGCTTAATTATTAGTTGGCACAAAACCATAGGAGGAGGTGGAAGTAGAATTTGAACCCATGCATGCATTCTGAAGCCAGAGTCTAAGCCGGTCATCACTATCATGTCTCAGGATGGTGGAAACAAGTGCTGCATGTAGAATCTTCTGCGTGGGGCAGAGGAGAAATGGCAGCTCTCACTGAAACAGTTGGAGTCCAGGCAGGGTGGAATCTTCAGCCTCAGATTCCTCAGGGATTGGCAGTAGCAAATCTGAGAGCAGGTGGGGAGCCAGAGCAGAGCCTGCAGCAATGATGGTGTGGGGTGTCTGGGGGAAGAGCTAGGGGGTGGTGTCCCCAGTAGCAGCCGAGTCACCTGGGGACAGAGAGGCCCCCACACATAAGCAGTGTGGGAAGTGGCTGCCTGAGGCTGATAGCCGGTATGTTTACGAGGCTTAATAACCAAACTCGTAAGGGACGGGACACTTTTTTTATTTCTCATCTCAGAATGTTGACACTGTATGTACCTTGATTTCCCAGCTTCACTGTACACTTGGTGGAGATGGGGGGTGGGGGAGGAGCAAGTGCTGGCATTTCACTTCCTTGGCTCCCCACAATGAACGCCAATTTATTTACTTAGAGGTTACGCATTCACCCATATTTTGGAAAGAATGCAACTCGGTGCACTCATTATTTCTGCCTGCTAGGAACTGGTGCTTCAGAACAAAAATAATAGATCCTTTGAAAAAACTCCCTTGAAGTCTTATTCCAGGTGCATATGTGCATCTGAAGAAGGAGAGGCAGGTGGCATTTATTATACATCTACTGTAAGCTGGGCACCGTGCCAGACACACTACAAACGTTATCTCATTTAATCTTCAAATGGCTGGATAAAGTAGGGACTATTATTAATATGCATTTTGTACGGTTGCAAGAACTTAAGGGCTTGAACTCACAAAGTTAACGTATCATATATGCCCAAGTAATTCTGGCTCCAAAACCCATCTTTCCCCCTAATTCACTGAAAGACATGCTAAGTAAAGAACTGGTCTTTGTAGGGGATGTTTTTTCTGCTCCTCTAAGTCCCTGTGGTCACTGGCTTTAGGCCTCCTTGAGTGACTTTCCAAGCATTGAGATTCCTGATGCCAAGGCTGCTGTCAATGGGGCGAGGGAAAAAAAAACACATCCTGGGCGCCGTGAAGCTGGTACAAACACACAGGGTGGATGAAATTGGCAGCAATGGCTTAGCCCCCTTTTCCATAGCAGAGTAGGATACAATTTAACACATACTCTCCTGCCCCCAATTCAGTGGTTTCTTGACCTTTGCGTAGAGTGTGTTTGATGACCGGGCACAGAGAGCTCCAAGCCATCCTCTGAGCCTGGCCTCCTGTCTCACTGCAGGGTACCCTCCACATTCACGGAGGAGAAGAACAGAACATTCTGTCCAGAAAATTATGTCATGTCAATAGAGCTTTCTCTGGACCCCCTGCCCCCCAGCCTTGACCCCAGGTGCTGAAGTAAAAGAAAAAGAAAAATGTGGGCAATAAATACACCACCCACCAAAGAGATCGCTCTGCCCCATGTTGAGGAAAACTCCAAGGAAACATTAAAGCAAGTTCACTTGGCCTCTGCTTCTAACATCTTCACCAAGTGCCACAGTCAGGAAGCCTAATGGAACTGGGGGTTTTACAGCCCGCTGTATCTGAAGACAGCAGTCCTCTCTCCAAAGTGAGACACTGCCAAATAGCCTTTCCCGTATGTGAAGAAAAGCGAGAGGATGAAGAGTTCCCGGGAGGAAGGAACCTCACAGGAACACAAGATGGCTCTCCGCCTCCAGGCGGCTAAACCTGCAGCCCCTGGCTCCCCTCTCCATCTCCCCAGCAGCTGGCAGCCCCCTGACTCCCAGCAAGACCTGGTCCCGCTCCAGCAGCCCCCCTGTGGGAGTGGATAACTCTCATCAGCTCAGAGTCTTCCCTGTCCTCTGCAGTTAGTCCTGCCTCCTGGGGGCACATCCTTGAGCTTCCAGATAGAGATTTGGGTAAAAATGAGCAGGAGGCATGGTCCCCAAGGGTGTGCAAGGAGGAGGCTAGAGGGCCATGGAGGAGTCTTTACAAAGCCTTGCAGCCTGGGGTTGAGGGGAGAAGGGAGAGTTGGAGAACATTGGCCCTCTCCCTGTCCACACAGGGCATCCAAGAAGTGCAAGAACTGGATTTATTTTGAAATTACTTCTGACTGCATGGGCTGTGTTCTTTCAGCCGTAACGCTGCTCCAACACCAAACCTCCCGGGGTCTGACTTCATAAGTATTACGCTGGTGTTTCCACAACAGGTCTTGGGAGGTTGTGGACAGTGTGACGGGCTCCGGAGGGGGGACTGACACAGGCTGAGTCAGTCCCCATCTCTGTCATCACTGCAAACCCCAGATCCTGTGCAGCTCTCCAGTGATGGCAAGGCAACCCGGCATGGGGATGTTTCTTTTTCTTCCAGGAATGATAAAGAGCTCATGGGAATCTTTGTGGTGGGAAATAAAGAGCAAAGACGTATCATAAGCTAGAGAAAATGTGTGCTTATGTCAGGCTATGCTAACATGACATCTCTTTCTTTTTACTTAAGACTATTGGTTCTTGACCTGGGAGGGCCTTCAGAAACCAGCCAGTCCAGGGAGTTCTCATTGTGGCTCAGGGGAAATGAATCCAACATGAGGCTGTGGGTTCGTTCCCCGGCCTCGCTCAGTGGGTTAAGGATCCAGCATTGCAGTGAACTGTGGTGTAGGTCACAGACATGGCTTGGATCCAGCATTGCTGTGGCTATGTTGTAGGCCGGCACCTACAGTTCTGAATGGACCCCTAGCCTGAGAACTTCCGTATGCTGGAGGTCTGGCCCTTAAAAAAAAGGCACAAAAAGAAAAGAAACCAGCCAGTCAGCCCCTGACTTTGCATTCTGTGATCACCATGTCACAAACCAGCCAGTGGGGCAAGTGACACAGTTCCTGATGCCAGGTGGACACCAGGACCCAGGCCCTGTGGTAACACAGTGTCATGCCACTCCTCTGGCACAGGACCCTGCTTGCCATCCCTAAGGGAGCTGCACCTGATACAGATGCCAGAGATTTGTCCTTGGAGGTCCTGATAATAGTCTGAGTTGCAGCTTGGGCATCAGGACTCTAGGAAGCTCCCAGGGAGAGCTGGGAGAACACTGACCTAACACTGGAGCCCCCGCCCCCAACCCATGTGCTCTTTATGGATGATACTCTGGACCTAATGTTTGCAAACTTGGCAAATGTATGTATTGAAACCCTACCCCCCAGAGTGATGGTATTTGGAGGCAGGGCCTTTGGGAGGTGATGAGAATTAAATAAGGTCCTGAGGATGAACCCTCATAAATAAGATTAGTGCCCTTTTAAGAAGGCTGGAGAGACAGCTTGCTGCTTCTCTCTCCCATTTTGCCCCATGGGGACGCAATGAGAAGCAGGCAGTCTGCAACCTGGAAGAGGGCTCTCACCAGAACCCAAGCCTGCTGGCAGCTGATCCTGGACTTCCATCCTCCAGAATTGCGAGAAATAAATTTCTGTTGTTGCAACTGCCCAGTCTATAGTGTTCTGTTACAGGAGCCCAAGTGGACCAAGGTAGGGAACACCTGGTAAGCACTGTCCCCCTCATTAATAGCACCCCCAGGCTTCAAGGCACTGACCTGAGAGGCAGCAGGAGGCAGTGGGACGGCTCTGAATGAAACACCAGCAGACCTCAGCCTTGGCTTAGACCAACTCCCCACGTGACCTGGATGAAGTGACAGCTCCCCAGCGGCCACAGATGCCTCCTCTGTAAAATGAGGGCTTTGAAATGAAAGAGGACCTCCGCTGGTCCTTCCAGCCCGCACATTCAGCAACTCTGGGTGTTCTTCTCAGTTCCAGGCTCCAGTTTCTTAAAACTTGATATTTGCACAGCTTCATTTTTTCCCTTTAATCACAATCCCCCTCCATTTTTTTTTTTTTCAGTTTCTGCCCTGTTTTCTTCATTTCATCAAGTGTAGCTCTCCATCTATGAAAGCCAGCAACCCTCAGCTTGGCCACGCTGTGGGCACAAAGTCACACCAGCTGTAAAACCCACCTCTCACTGAAGAAAAAGCCCCTGGTGCTCAAACAGGAAGTCCAGTCTCTGCAGCTGCCTGAGAAGACTTTGTTCTGGGAGCCCCGTCTTCCCCAGAGGCATCTGGCAAGAGTTCGCAAACCCCCCTGCCAGAAGCATCACTGTGGGTATCTGCTCTTTGCGCTTCCCACTGCTCTTCTGGGGAACTCTGCTTAAAAGCCACCCACGGAAGCTTCGCAGTTTTTCCTGTTGCCAATGCTAACCAAGAAAAATCGAGTCTAAGCAGGGGCTGCCTGCCGAAGCCGCCTAGGCTGTTGCTTGTCCAGGGGCCAGCGTGGAGCCAGGTTCCATGCAGAAGTGGGGAGAAAGGCTGTTTCCTCCGCCCTCTGCGCTGCTCTCCCAGGTAGCGTTCCTCATGCCCACAATCACTAAGTCTGCCCCAAAGCCAGTTCCTGCATCTCCCAGCCTCACTCCCTTTCTGCTGGAGATCAGAAGCATCCAAGGTGAGCCGGGTGGGAGAGAGGCAGAGTGCCCTTGCCCTCTCTCCTTGTTCTGTAGACACATAAGCACATACATACATACACACTCCCCATAGATATATATTCATGTGTATGTATACATTTATAGATACATAGTATATAGATATAGATAGTGTATATATAGTGTGTGTTTGTTTGTTTATAGGGGAAGCAGGGACTCTGGCTCACCAATTCTGCAAGAAGCCACTTTAACTCTCAGTCTGCTCTGGCCAGCTTCCCCGCTTCATGGTGCGGTAAGATCACTCCCTCTACCCTTTCAAAGGAAAGCAAATAGCTCATAATTTCAAAGAATAACCATTACCTCTCAAGAGTTCTCAAAAAAGACTTTTTAAAAGTCCAGTAATTCTACTCTGAGGAAATACAAAGGTAAAGATACTCATCATGATGTTTTTAAAAAAGGTAAATCCTTAACTCTAGTAAGAGTATACATGTAGGAGTTCCCGTTGTGGTGCTGCAGAAACAAATCCAACTAGTATTTGTATAACCTCATAGTATAACCATGAGGATGTGGGTTTGATTCCTGGCCTGGCTCAGTGGGTCGGAGAGCCATTGTTGCCGTGAGTTGTGGTGTAGGTAGCAGATGGGTTCAGATCCCATGTTGCTGTAGCTGTGGTGTAGGCCAGCAGCTGTACCTCCAATTCGACCCCTAGCCTGGGAACATCTATATGCCATGGGTGTGGCCCTAAAAAGTGAAGAAAAAAAAAAGAATATACATGTAATGGAATGTTCTGAAACCTTTTAAAATAATATTTAAGGAGTTTAAAAAATTACACTTAATGAAGTGGGACACTGTTTAAAAATAATATTTGGTGAATGTTTACAGTGTGTAACAGTGTCCCAATTATTTAATAATCTCAAACAAAATCAGAGAAAAAAAAGACTGCAAAGAATTATGTCATCATGCAAATAATGGTTACTTCTAAGTGGTAAATTACAGGGTATTCTTATTTATTTCTTCATCTCTCTTCAGAATCTCTCTAAAATAAACATACAATCATCCAGTCCACACCTAAAGCCTATATATTTATTTATTTATTTTTCAGAGACCAGCCTCAGAGCTGGTAGCCTTTTGTTCCCTAAAAAGAACAAATTCATGCTGAGAAAACCAAAGGCATTTCCACCCGCCTCCTGGGTGGAGGAGTCACTGGGTGGGCTCTCTCCATCTCCACAGCAGCCAACATTTGTTTTGGACCCATAGGGATCAATGCCAGGCTTGCAGTCCCTGCCTTGCTTACGTTCCCCTACTTCCTCTTCTCTGCCTGTCTTTGTGGAACATATGCTGGAGGTAGGGAGCATGACAATGACTCATCCACCGATGAATAAATCAGTTTACAGAAGCAGAATCGTCTTGGTCACCAGCTGCATATTTTGGCTCCATGGGCTATACCAGCCCCCTATGTTAGCTCCATGGGCTATACCAGGCTGCTGGCCGCCTCAGTATTCCCCCCAAGAGGAAACAGTTTGCAGTTAAAATCAAGAGGTGCCTTGAAGGTAAAACCAACCCACATAGAGGAAGAAGAGTGAGAATAGTGACCAGAGAAAGCCCAGCCACAGGAGAAAAGGAAGGGGTGACTTCCCTCCATGTTGACACCTGCTTCCCTGGCACAGGTGTCCCCAACATGGGAGCCTGAGGAGCTGACTGTCTTCACTGAACCTTAGGGGTCGCAGTGCCTCCCGCTCCCACTGCTCAAATAAGAAGCTAAGGGAGCTGGACCATTGCCTCCAGTCCCAAATAAGTGGTAATCTGGGAGTTTCTCTCCCTGAATCCTAACATCAAAACCACAAGCCAAATCACCCAGTGTAGAAGGAGGACAAAAGGGGGTCCTGTGGCCGGTGCCAGATGAAAGGGGCCCCGCCAGCCCCAGCTGGGGAGCACGTTCCCTTTGAATCCAGGCATCCCAGGGTCCCTGCTGCTCCAACTGGTGGAAGCAGGGTTTGTTTGGTTTTTTTAAATTTTTTCTGGCCCACATCTTGAAGTCTTTCCAGACTGATGGACTAAAGTGGAAATTACAGTCCTATCAGTTCTGTCTAAAACAGATGCCACATAATCACAATCATATTAATAAAGCAGGTGAGCAGGAGTATGAAGAATCTGAGGAAGGGGAAGGCGAGCAAACAAACAAACAAACAAACAAACAAAACCTACCAACTTCCAGAATGTCTCCACCTATTGAATGCTCCTGCCTTGAAACAGATTTCCCTGAGAAATGTGAAGTTGGCTTTTTTCTGTCCAAACTCCAAGAATTTCCTTTCCTTTTATTTAACATTTTCTATAGTTTGGATGAAGGAAGCGAAAAGGAGGGATATTTTCTCGAATCTTTTTGGACTTGACCACATTCAAGGTCTTATTTATGCGTGGGTTTCCAGCTGTGCATGACATAAGTCATTGAAAACTGGCACATCTTCCCATCAGCAAACACAGCACAACCACAAGCTTGGCAAGCAGTTCATGTTGCCAGATGCCTTCAGTGTTTCTTAAACTATGTATTCAAGGCACTCCACTATTTTTTCTTGCTGGAAATACTTTCAAAGAAGAACACAATGTTTTGGGTTGCCTGGCCAAAGTTTAGCTGTACTTTTGCATCTTTGCCAAACTTCCTGTTTTTAGCAAAACAATTTATTATCTTGCTGGTTCTTTACCCAAAAGGATTTGCAGGCACAAATAAGTACTTGGTTTCCATGTCTTTTCAGAGAAGGAACTCATTCACTTTCCCATAATTATCCTGAAGACGCAAGAACTGAAACGTATTTAACCTTTGGGAGTGCTACCGAGGTGTAGAAAAGGTTTTAATTATTCAAAACCTCTACGATCTGAACTTTAAAGAACTGACATTTTGTGTGTGTGTGTGTGTGTGTGTGTGTGCAAGGAAAATAATTCTTTTCAGGTGGTTTGGCACGATCACAGATTTGCCGCACGTGGCATTGTAGGAGCAAGTTTGGAGTGATTTGGGGTTTGGAAGCCAAGGTTAGGCTAGATTTGTTGATTCATCAGAAGGAAAGCATTTGACCAGACACTGTTATGAATAGTTCATCTCCAATTACTAAGCTATGCAGTCACCTTTTCGATTTCATCAAAAAACAAAACAAAGCAAAAACTAGACAGTAAGCCAGCTAGCCTATTATCTTTATCTAGCAGCCAACTAGCCTTAATACCAGTAAATAGTTCAGGAAGAAACTTAAATTCTCCACTTAATTATGTTGAGGTAGCCACATATAGTTTCAGTTTTCTTCTACAAAAATATTTTAGCTATCATTAGAACATGTGTTTTCAACACACACAGACACACATACATATACACACACAAATATAGTTAGTCATTTAGACAGGCTTCAGCAGTACTGATCTGTACTGTACCAGAGCAACATTGATAACACTGTGGCTAATTCATCAGTAAAATGCATTTAATTTCTAGGGTAGAATGCACTTCAGCTTAGATGGATGGACCCAACTACAATTTCTCCACATCTTTCCAAAATTATTTCACACTACCTGCAAAGA